>NC_054827.1:103836119-105303619 GCF_018345385.1 Vulpes lagopus | reverse complement strand
CTCTCTCTCTCTGTGTGACTATCATAAAAAAAAAAAAAAAAAAAAAGATCTAGATGGACAAATACGAAAAACTCTTCCCTCACTGGGGCTGGATAACTAGAAGAAACTACTAAATTTCACAAATTCCTATCCTGCTTGACCTAACTCATCAGAAATCTTCTAGCTATTATTTTTCTCCGTCATTCTAGGAGATACTTAAGTATAACTGTTAACTGAGGGGCTTGTTGTGTTTTCTTAAAATTCCAGTTTTTATTGGCCAGAATCTGCAACTCTAAGAACAATGACAACAAAAAAATCGTATCATCTATTTCAAAGACCAACTCACTTAACTAGTTTTGTCTTCGTGGATCAATTTGGATACAGGTTAATACCAGAACAGTGGTCCTCACATGAGGATGGTTTTTTGCCCCCAAAAGGACATTTGGCAATGTCTGGAGACATTTTTAGTTATTTTTAGTTGTCATGATTTGATGAGTGGGTGCTGACAGCATCTGGTGTTTAGAAGTGAAGGGTGCTATTAAATATCCAACAATCCTCAGACAGTCCCCCACCCCTTCCACATGCACCCATGCAACAAAGAATTATCCAGCCCAAAGCATCAGTAGTACTAACGTTGAGAAACACTATGCTATGGAGAATAGAGGCATGGATTATGGAGTCAGAAGGAGTTGTATTGGAATCCAGCCTGTGGCTTCTTTGTTTGTGAAGAAGAACCTTGAGTAAGTTACTCAACCTGTCTGATCTTAATCTCAGAAGTGGAGACCAACTTCACAGGTTTCGTGTGAGAAGTATATGAAAAAGGATATGTAAGATCTGGCCAAAAGTAAATAATTAAGTTTTGGTTCCCTTTTCTTAAGAGTAAAGTACAACATAAGTAAGTTCAAAGTGAGCTCTGGAAGAGAAGAACTTTGTAAATGTTTACATTTTTCACTGATCTGATCATATCTTAAGGTTTTATTATTTTTTATTTGTTTTTAAATATTTTATTTATTTATTCACGAGACACACACACACACACACACACACACACACACAGAGGCAGAGACACAGGCAGAGAGAGAAGCAGGCTCCATGCAGGGAGCCTGACATAGGACTCGAACCTGGGTCTCCAGGATCACGCCCTGGACTGAAGACAGGTGCTAAACCGCTGAGCCACCTGGGCTGCCCTCTTAAGGTTTTATTACTGGTTTTTAGATAGTAAGTTCCAGATTGACTTTATGGAATTGAAGAGAATGTGGCCTATTGGTTTGAGAGACTGCAGAAAAGCTCTTAGATCCCAATTGGGATCTTTCTGGTGACAGTTCCAATGGCTTCATAGATTTTGTGTGATCCGCAGGAAACAGATAGGTTTGGAGTCAGATAGACCTAGATTCAAATTTTCTGTCTGCATTTCTTGGCTCTGCGACCTGGGGTACAAGATAGTCTTTGAGTAAACCTTAGTGTTCCTTATTGGCCAAATGAGAATAACAGTTTTTATTTTCCATATTTAATTTTGAGCTCTAAGTAATATAAACAAACAGAGCCAACACCAAGCTAGACATTGCTGCCTTAACTGCAATAATCTGAAGTAACTGTTCTTGTTTTTATTTTTCTTGTTTCATTAAAGAGATGAGAGGTTGGCCAAAAGGAAGAGACCAAGCTTAGCCTTCAGGGTGGACAGCACAAGTCTCATGGGATAGATGAAGGAAGAAAGCTCGCCTTGAGTGAACATCCTGTTCACAGAAACCAACCCTACACTTTTGAATCAGATCTTTGAGTATATTGAAGTAAAAAGGCTCCTAATACTCCGCGTGTGGTTTTTAAAGAGAGGAAGTGGTCAGGTACCGCATATTACCAAGAAGAGCTCTGTGACAGATTGTATTTTACAAAGATGGCTGCGATAGTTTCCCATCACAGACCACACATTGAGAAATGCTGGAAATTAATGCAATGTATTTATATTTCAATATAACTTTTGATATGCTCATTTGTTTCAAATTATCAATGTAATACAAGCTCATTATGAGAAATTTGGAAAATACAATAAAAGAGTGTGAGCTTAAAAAAAAAAACAAGTTAGCACTGGTATTAAAATATCTTTTGGATGAATTTCTGTTTTCAAGTGTTTAGCTACATAGTTCAGATACAAAATTATAAGTGACCATGATGCTAAGGCTGTGTCTTCACATGCAAAACAAAGTGCAAATTAAGATAATTATTGCAAAAATTTAGGCCTAGAACTTGCTTACCTAGACAATCCCTATAATTAAGGAAAGGTGTTTGGGATAATTGCCTCAATTTACCACTTCAGTTGGTTGAGGGAATGAGGTATCAGGAATTGGCTGGCATAAGTTTTCTTTTCTGATTGTATAAAATGCTTAATCAGACCATTTTTCTCAAAGTATTTTTTTGCTCAATGAAAAGCCTTTAAAGAAATATTAAACATACTTTGATTGAATTGTCAAAAGAATCTTCCTATTTTCAATGCCCAAATTACCAATCAATTCTATCAATTTAGTTTAAAAAAAAAGAAAAAAGAAAAAGAAAGAAAAGAAAACCAAAAAGCAACCAAGCCATTTAACAAATTCAAAACATATTTCTAGGTATAAAACCTTCCCTGGAATATTTGTAACAAGCAAAATAAAATGTACCCTCCACATTGTACTGAGTTATGCCCTATCAGATTTATAAAAACAAATAGGGGGTGAGCTGCTCTTGGACAGAGTTTCCATTTGCCTCCATAGCATGTGCATATTGTGGGGTGTTAGGTAATGAGATGATCTGAGGAGGGAGAAAAGAGGGGGGGGCTACAGTCCAACAACTTAGATCAGATTGCAAATATTGTCTTTTATAAGACTAACCTAAAATATTAGCTTTCTAAAAGATGTTCAGAAGGTACATTTTAGGAGTGCTTCTCATCTTGTCCTCTGTGTCTTACATTAAAGGATGCTGAATAAGTTGTCAGGTACAGCTTACTATCAAGAATCATGAGGAAAATTGATATAAAATGAAATAATCAGAGGAGTAGATAATAGGCATGCAAGGTCTCCCTGTGGCCTTTGATCTCACCAGGAAAGGAAATGTAGACCTTGAAAAGCAAAGCTGGGGTGGGGGTACCTGGGTGGCTCAGTTGGTTGAATGTCTGCCTTTGGCCCAGGTCATGATCTCAGGGTCTGGGATCCAATCTAGCTCCATGTCAGGCTCTCTGTTCAGCAGGGATCCTGCTTCTCCCTCTACCTGCCACTCCCCCTTCTTGTGCTCTCTCTCTCTCTCTCTCTCTTTCTGTCAAATAAATAAATAAAATCTTAAAAAAGAAAAAAAGAAAAAGCAAAGCTGGAACTCAGCAGACTGGGGCACATACCATGGAAAACCATTTGTGAGGGAGGGAGATTAGGGCTTGGGTCAGCAGTGGAGGGAACTAGACTGGACTTCTGATGGATGTCGTGCAAAGCTGCCAGTTTACGTCTTCCCACCAGCACACTGTCCACCTTTTGAAACCTCACTTCCATTGTCGGGTTGCTGAGTGTTTTATTTCTTACATTCAAGATGGCCAGCTTGAGAAGGGACTGTCACTTTGAGTCATATCATGCCAAAAGGAAGACAGTATAAGCACAGGGAGGCTCTGCCTTGCAAAAAAAGTGTCTGGTTAATTCAGACTTGGTTAATTTCTCAGCTGTCACCCCTGATATCAAACAATTTAACTTTCTACCTGTCCTCATTTTGAAGATGCCTAAAATCACAAAATCACAATTTCTTGGTGAATAGTTGTTTGCCAAGATGTATCTTATGTTTTGTAGAATGCTAAAATGCACCGAATGGGAAAATCTGCAGGCTTTGTTCAAAGCCCTCTACTGCCTTGAAATGTAGTACTTTGTACTTGGCAAAATGAAACAAAGCCTAATAACCCAGACAAATACTTTTCTGAAACTTCGAGTTGCTAGTCTAAAGATTCATAAATAAATGTGGCTGGTTTCGAACTTACTGGGGCAACGATTGATATATCTGGTTCTTCTCACAGGAGGTGGGTGTCCTGGTGAAGTGTGTGTGGTGTGGGAATTAGTCACTGTCCAACTGGGACTCCGTTGTTCCTCAGATCATCTCTCCCTAATTCACATTTCCTGTAAAATGTAACTGGAGGTAATCAAAAGCAGTAGGATATTTATTTCCTGGGTTTAGCTGATTAAAGAGAATCTAAGAGGTACCTTGTAACCTTTGTGTGCCTGCTCAGACAGTGGGGTTCTTCTTTCCACTGAGGCAGCTCCTTTTCCTCTAAAATCAATCCAAATGATATCCTCAACTGGTCCTATATTTAACTAAAACAAAATAAACCAAGGGAACACCTGGGTGGCTCAGTGGTTGAATGTCTGCCTCAGGTCGTGCATGGAGCCTGCTTCTCCCTCTGCCTATGTCTCTGCCTCTCTCTCTCTGTGTGTGACTACCATAAATAATAATAATAATAATAATAATAATAATAATAAATAAAAATAAAAGGGTTTAATGATTACTCCTTAGGGCTCTTCAGCTCACAGAGTGAAATTAGACCTCCTCTGATAAGTTGTCAAAGCAGTCACATTTCTATAATGTTATCAATACATTTAAAGGTGACCTCATATGCATTCAATGCTTGATCCTATGAACAGCTTCTAGAAATATTTTCAAATCTTACAGAAAAGCAAGACAAGACCCATTTTATAGGCTGAGCACCACATGGAAGTTGCCCAGTTTATAGAAGCAACAAGTGGTAGAGCCCACAGTGGTTCCCAAATCAGGGATCTATGGCCACGTGATAGAGGGAATTGAGTAGAGCATTTACCCCAGGGACCACTGCTGTTGTCTTTGTCCTTTCTCATTAGGTGAGTTAGTGGGATAAAGCCACACTACCTCAGTGTTACCTCTGTTGCCTCTACAATACAAGAGAAAACATCAGCACTTATTCCAGACTATCTAGATGCTCTAGGAATTTGAGCCTAGAACTGAATATCAACTTCTTTTGTGGAATCAAGCCTGTGCCAACATCAAGACAAAGATCCTTCCAAAGAAGATATACAAAAAACTAATAAGTACATTAAAAAGGTGCTCAATATCCCTCATCATTAGGGAAATGCAAACCAAAACTACAGTAGGGCATTACTTCCACCCATTAGGATGGCTACTAAAGGGGAAAAAGGTGTTGACGAGGATTTGGAGAAATCAAGATCCTAGACACTGTTAATGTAAAATGGCTTAGACACTGTTAATGTAAAATGGCCTAGCTACTGTGTCATACAGTATGGCAGTTCTTCAAAAATGAAGAGTGTACGATCCAGCGATTCTACTTCTAGAAATATACTTAAAAAAAATAAAAACAGGGAAGCCCAGGTGGCTCAGCGGTTTAGTGCCGCCTTTGGCCCAGGGCCTGATCCTGGAGGCCCAGGATCGAGTCCCACGTCAGGCTCCCTGCATGGAGCCTGCTTCTCCCTCAGCCTGTGTCTCTGCTTCTCTCTCTCTCTCTCTCTCTCTCTCTCTCTGTGTGTGTGTGTCTCTCATGAATAAATAAATAAATAAAAATCTTTAAAAAAATAAAAACAGGGTCTTGAAAACATATTTGTAAACTCATGTTCATGGTAACCTTGATCACAAGAGCTAAAAAGGGAGGACGCCTGGGTGGCTCAGCAGTTAAGCGTCTGCCTTTGTCCCAGGATCGAGTCCCACATCGGGCTTCCTGCATGGAGCCTGCTTCTCCCTCTGCCTGTGTCTCTGTCTCTCTCTCTCTCTCTCTCTCTCTCTATCTCTATCTCTCTATCTCTGTGTGTGTGTGTCTCTCATGAATAAATAAATAAAATCTTTAAAAAAACCAACAACAAGCACTAAAAAGTAGGAGTAACCCAAGTATCCACCAGTGGATGAATGGATACACAAAATGTGCTCTACACATAAAATGAAATATTATTCAGCCTCAAGAGGAAGGAAATTTTGTCACATGCTGCAACATGGATGAACTTTGGGGTCATGATGCTGAGTGAAATAAGTGAGTCACAAGAAGAAGACAGATACTGTATGATTCCAATCAAGCAAAGTACTTAGAGAAGTAAAATGGAACACAAGCAGAATGTGGTAGCCAGGGTTTGGGGAAGAGAAAATGGGGAGTCTGTTTAATAGACACAGAGTTTCAGTTTGGGATGATGAAAAATTTCTGGAAAAGGGTGTTGGTGATGATTGTACCATAATATGACTATACTTAATGCCACTGAACTGAACTATACATTAAAAATTTTATTTTATATGGATTTTACCACAATACAAAGAAATCAGAGTTTAAAAAGAAAAAAAAAAAAAAAACAGAAACCAACAACAACAACAACAAAACCCACAAAAGTTCCCATGGTCACCTAGAACCTGAAAGTTTCAATCTCCACACACTGCTCCTGTTAGCATCTTGCTCTTGCCCCTTCTCCATATATGTTCTGAATGTAACACATACTGAGCACTTCAGCATCATTGCATATCCATATACTATAGGGCGAACCAATTAAACATCTATGGGAGAAGTGCAAATCAAGCACAGAGAGGTTTGATTTATACCCTTTCCTTGATGATTAGAAGTATCCCTAGGATCTTCTTTCTTTTCAGGCTTGATACCAATTAAAATGCAAGTCTTTCCAAGAGAGAATATTTTAAGTATTTTCATCTTTGAATGAACTTCAGATCCTTTCATCTTCTGCCTCTTTTTCTAAAATGAAGCATCCTTGTGTTACAAAGGTAATAAAAGAGTTAATAGCTAATACATACTAACAACTCTGTACAAACTGTCAAGACAGAGAAAAACAGCCCCACAGAAGAATAAGCATGAGCTCTGAGAAGGTAGTGGAGGAGCCAGTCCACAAAGCCCCAGGGGAAAGTAAAAAACGGTCAAAGTGGCTTGGCGGCAGGAAAATGAAAATAACAAAATAGTGAAGGTATCATTTTATGTTCACCAAGCTGACAAAATTGAAAGAAAAGTCTCTATCACCTATTGATGCCAAGAATGTGTGTCAAAGAGTACAATTTATATACAGTTTGTAAAAACGTCAAGCCTTTTTGCATTTTAGGAAAGCAATCTGATAACAAATCTTAGGTTAAAAGTATCTATATCTTTCCATTCAGCAGCCCCACTCTCAGGAATACACTCCCCAGAATCATAGCTGTCCTCTTTCAGGCAGTATGTGGGATGTATATAAGAATGTTGGCTATAGCGTTCTTCATAGCTAGAAAGAAAGAAGGAAGGAAAGAAGGCAACAGAAGGAAAAACATAAGTAAAGGAAACAAGAATAAAGATTCAAGCTCAGTAACCCCATTGCATGGGCTATAATGCAACCACTAAAAAGAAAAAGAAATAGAGCCATAGTAGATAACTCAGATGGAATTCCATGAAAAATTGTTGAGTAGGAAAATCCTCATGTAGGAAGTATAGTTCATTTTGGAGAAACAAGTAATCACATGCAGGCATGTGTGCGTGCGTGTGCACACACACAGACACGCCTCTAGATCCACTGATTGAGGATCATAGGATTATATTTGTATAAGAATGTATGTGCTTGAAGACATATGGAAAGATTATTACTGGGTAATTCATATTATTTCCCTGTGGAGAAGTAGGCTGATGTGAGCAGAGAGAGAGGGGGAAGTGAATTCACGAGCTGAAAAGAAAAAGAAAAGCACTATATAATGGTACCAAAAATGAAATATATTTTCCACATTGCATATTTCTTATATGTGGGCATACACACAAAGAAATCCATATTAAAAAACACAAATTATAGTAGCTTTTAATAACTAAAAACCTGAAAAAATGAGGCTTCATGAAAGATACTACCTGCTATTCTTATGATTACTGTGATACTTTGCTCAGTTAGAAAGAAAAATCAGTGACTCAGGTCATTCAATATGAGTTTTGATGATGCAAAAAATTCGTTTGGCGATAGCCTTGGGAATTAACTGATTATCATTTTTGCTGTTCTGTGTATCTCTGGTTCTAGGAAGCAAAATAGTGAGGAGTGGGTAGTTCACGGCGCAGCATCACGTACTCAAAATGTAAGAGTAGGGTCACCTGTAACAAGGGGTGAAACATAAGGTCATTAGTTATTATTCAAAGTCACAATCAAACACAAGCAGCTGAGTTATGTCGCACATCATTCCCCAGTTCCAGGAAGGAGTCTTGGAGAGGAATAGCTGAAGACAGCAACACAGGACCGTACTTGCCTCTGGTGGCAGGATATGCTTCTCAACACATAATCATCCTCTAAACTGGCTTCCTAATTTGTATTTCTAAAATCAGAATACAATTTGCGAAAGTGAAGATGGGGCTGTATGATGCCACAAAATTCTCATTCCTGATTTTATCATTTTGATTCGTCTCTCAGTTGGCCAGTATCTAAGTGTGAATTTGTTTTCAAAAATCATGATACATGGATGATCAATTTTCATATTATTTGAAAATGTACCTATGAAGCCTTTCCATAGCAGAGAAATATTGGCTAGTGACGATACTGTGAGTCACAGTCGAATCCCCTTCAGACTGAGGAGATGCTTTTTTACTACCTTTATTGTTTTCAGCAGAAAAGTCTGAGGTCAGCCTGTTTTGTATTATTTTATCGGTCTTTTTTAAAAATTTTTTTCTTTTTATTACCATATGCCGATATGATACGGACTTCCATAATTTAATTATCATGCCAGCCTGTTATTTTTTTCATGGAAGTTGCTTATTCTGCTATGAGACTATTTGCTGTGTCTATTTCAGTTTTTGTAACACAGTACGGTTTTCTTTAATTTTGTCTTTGAAAATTGTTTCTGTTCCAGCTGTTCGGTCTTCTTCCTCCAAACTCTTACGAATTTCTGTTTTACTATCAATTTCTTCCACATTTTTACTTCATTTTCCCTTGAGTATTTATTGCAGTGTCTGTAGTTCGTTCTTGATATTTTTTGTAGGTTTTCCATTTTTCAACATGATTTCTGCCCCTTACTACTGTCCATACTTGCTCTAGTGAAACAATTATATTCTAGGTTTATTTTGTATCACTGGTATGATACATCACAGTTCTGATATTATACAGGGCTCCAAGTTGGAAATATCTTTGTAAGTTGGCTTAATTTCTCTCACACGGTTTCTATCTCCCCAGATGCCAAAATACGTGTTGTTATTATCTCCAGGAACATTCCTTAAGATACGTATTAGTTTCCTATTGCTGCTATAACAAATTTAGGGGCTTACAACAACACATTTATTGGGGTGCTTGAGTGGCTTAGTCACTTAAGCATCTATGTTCGGCTCAGGTCATGATCCTGGGGTCCTGGGATTGAGCCCCATGGGGCTCTCTGCTCAGTAGGGAGCCTGCTTCTCCTTCTCCCTTGCCTTCTGCTCTGCCTGCTTGTGCTCACTATCTGTCAAATGGATAGATGAAACCTTTATAAAAATACATTTATTATCTTATAGTTTTGAAGACCAGAAGTCTAATACCAATTGGCTGGGCTAGGTTGCTTCTAGAGGCTTTATGGGGAATATATGTTTCCTTGCTTTCTACAGCTTCTAGACACCACTTACATTCATTGACTCATGACCGCCCCCAATACTGCAACCTCACCCCTTTCTCTGAGCCCGACCCTCCTGCCTCCTCATATAAGGACCCTTGTGATTACATTGGACATCTAGGATAATCTCCTCATCTCAAAAACCTGAATCACATTTTCAAGGTTACCTTTTGCCACATAACAATGCCATATTTACAAGTTTGTAGTTTAGGACATGGACATCTTTTGGGGGACCATTATTCAGTCTACTACAGGAAAGTTCATATGTGATTGATTATCCCAGTCACTGGCAAGTGTACAAATGCATGCTAGCCTATTTCTTGTAATCCTCCCTTCCAGGTTGCTGGAAGTCCATGAGGATGGTTGCCAGAAAGTAAGCCTGTATGCTATTTCATATCTTTTCAGAATAAACAGACAGTAAGTAAACTGCTTTCCTGAGTTCTGTGGCCCATGCTAGCCAATGATTTGAATCCAAGGAGGGGTTCATGGGAACCTGTGACTTATAGCTGATTGCTGAGAAGCACAGGTGCTAACCTGGCCTTCGAATGGCATCGGAAGTGGGGGTGGGGCAGTCTCATAGCCTTTCACCTGTGGGATCTGACACTATCTCCAGGTAGACAGTGTTGAAATTGAGTTACATTGTAGGACACATAACAGGTGCCACAGAGAATTGCTTGGGGTGAGGAAAAGCCTACATAGCTGGTATCAAAGTGTGGTACCAGGATGAAACAAACTAAAGAAGAAGCATGCTGGAGAAGAGTGAGTGTTCCTACACCCATTCTTTTGCATTTTGCCAATGAAATCAAACTGTTCCTTGGATTTTTTTTTTTTTTTCTGGTTCTGGCAGGAGACTACATGCTGTTTATTTATTGCTTCCGTAGTGAAATTATCTTGGTTCTTCAAGTCATTGTTGGTGCTGTTTCCTCTCCGCGCCAATGTTGAACCAACGTGCCCTCCATCCAGAACTTGTGTTAAGTGGAGCCCTCTGAACGCCACTCACAGTCCACTTGGGTGCTGCTTGAAAATCTCTTCTGAGAGCTTCAGCTGTTGCCTGTTCCATGCCACCTGACCTACCCCAATTCCCAGTATTTAATTCCAGTGACTATGCTAGGCAAAAATTATATCTGATCCAAATCCTACTGCCTGTATATGTGGTTTATCAAAAAAACTCTAGAATCTGCCATCCCTTAAAGGACTCCTCTGGTACATCCCACATATCCAACGATGACACTTGTTATGGCCCTGCCCCACCTTAGGATCCGTAGCTCTCCATTACACATACACAACACTGGTGTCTCTTTATATTTTTCTGGAAATTAGAGAATGCCTACCAATGTTAAAAAGTTATGTATTCATCAACAGGAGATAGCAGGGAGAAACTGAATTCTGAGATCCTCAAAAAAAATCTGTAGCTACATATCATATTGCTAGAGAACCTAAATGATGGTTCTCATGGGAGGCAGTGGGTGTGTGTGTGTGGGGGGGGTTGTGAGGGGGAAGGGAGGTGCAAAGAAAGAATCTTTAAGCTTACATTCATCCTGATGGCATTGCATGGGTGATGATGAATCGATTTACCTTTTCTGGCCAACCTCCAATTAGTGAGAATTGTTCTCAATTTTGCTAAAAGTTGTCTGTCAATGATAGTGTTAATTTTTTTTTAAAAGATTTTATTTATTTATTCATGAGAGACATGGGGGGGTGGAGAGAGAATGGCAGAGATACAAGCAGAGGGAGAAGCAGGCTTCCTGCAAGGAGCCCAAGGTGGGACTCAATCCCAGAACTCCAGGATCACGCCCTGAGCCAAAGGCAGATGCTTAACTGCTGAGCCACCGAGGAGTCTCAATAGTGTTATTTTTTATCTTTTTCCATGACTTCATAAGAGTGAGGGTTACTATACACATGACATTTTGAATCAAAGTTCTTATACTTTCTTTCTCTTCTAGAAGAAAACCAGAAAGGACTGGAGGGGAAGGAGAGTTGGGAAATGTAGAGGAAAAAGATTTATGCAACAGTAGCTGGGGAGATGGCAGGCAGTGAGCATATTTGAGGGATGGGTTATGGGTGCTGAGTCTTATTCTGTGAACTAGTGTGAGACCATACTTTTAAAAAAAAAGGCACATTGGGTTCTGGATCCTCAAATTTATTTGTAAAACGTGGTAATATTTATTTAGCCATAGCCTTTGGGTTTGCTCACAGCTTTCTGGTCAATAACCCCTCTTGGTTTCCAGGTCAGAATTCTTTTCTCCACAACTAAACTCACCTGATCCCGGTAATTCTATTTTTTTTTTTTTTTAATGATCCTGGTAATTCTAGTTACTCCTTCAACTGTATTCTTCCCTGGACCTCTTTTTCAAAGTTCCTCTCTCTCTCTCTCTCTCTCTCTCTCTCTGGCTGCTGTGATAAATGCTAAGTGGCCCCTCCTTATTTCTCAGGAATTTCTCACCAGCTCATCCAGCTCATCCTGGGACACTTCATGTCCTTCTAGTTGCCTGAACCGTGCAACCCATGGAAAATCATCCTGCTGGCACCTTTGGCTCTAGGAAAACCTTCTCTGTTGTTCTCCATTCCTGTTTCTGCTCTGTTGAAACAGGCAGGTTCCCAGCCAACACATTATAAGACCCACTCATCAAAAGCTTTTCTAATCGCACTTGCAAAACTCAGTTCATTTGCATGGTTTGAGGTCACTTTGTTTTGTTTTCCTCCAACAAACATAGAATGTTTGGGGGAGGGTTATTTATTTGCCACAATCTTTTTAGAGTTTGGCTTAAATTATTGAGTAAAATTGAATCTGTTCTGTCCACATGGGAAGAAAATTGCTCAGCCCTCCCTCTTTGAGCCTCTTGGCTATTGAGACCCTAGACCCTTCTAGGCCTTTGCTAGATTGGCCTCATGTGCCTCATTTTGGCTTCTCAAAGGCCCATGTATTTTGCCTGCTTTGCTCAGCCTCTTTTTTCCTTGACTCTCTTCTTCCCTGAGGAGCAGGATACAATCACCACAGCTCTCTCAGTGGATCTGCAGCTCCTGATGGTAAGTTCACAGATTCTCTAATTTTATTTAACTGTTTCATAAAGAAGCAATGGAGATTGCAATTCTTTACAAAAGTTGACACCCAGGTCACTGCTTGCAGGAGGTTTAGACTATCCTTGTTTCAATGAAACAGATACATAGCATCTTCACAATCTTGGCTAGTTTTCACCTCTTTGTGGGGTGGTACGGAACCACTTTGCTGGGAACTCTGCTTGTTTCTGGGAGTTAAGTCTCCCTAGTGGTAGCAGGAAACAGAGTTCGCTTGATCCTGTCTGCTACATGCTGAAGTAAGCTACTTGGACTCAAGCCTAAAACAGGATTCTAGGTCTGGCAAGATTCACACACACCTCTATTTAAAACCTGTTCCTGAATTTTCTATTCAGGTGCATTTTCCCAGTCATGCAGTCTGATTTCACTATATGGGAGACATTTCCTGACAGCCTCCAAGATTCACTTCCTGAGCTCCAGATAAATGTACAGTAACGTTACATATTTTTTTTGCAAGGCTCCAAGACTTTCCAGAGTCAGAGATGGACGTACTGCAAACTACCCTGAGGCCAGGTGAGCTCCATCCATCCCAGACTATTATATCCTGAAGAAGTACAACAAGGAGAAACAGAGGAAGATTTGGGAGATTATGTCGCCCAGAGGTGATGTCATCCAAAAATTGGAATATCACCTTTCTCCTCTCTTCTACAATCATCTGAATCGTGTGTGATCTTCTTTTTTTAAGGATTTTATTTATTTATTTTGAGATAGAAGGAGAGCAGAGGGAGGAGAAGGGGGAGAGGGACAAGCAGACTCTGTGCTAAGTGTGGAGCCTGACATGGGCTCAAACCCATGGCCCTGAGATTATGACCTGAGTTAAAAGCAAGAGGTAGATGCTTAACCAACTGAGCCACCCTGGCACCTCTGGTCTATAATCCTTAAGAGCCTTGGAAATTAATATGGAGTTCATTCTCATTCATTCATTTAACAAATACATTCTGAGCATCTACTCTGTAGCAGGAATTTGCTAGGTAGGAGGCACATATTGATAAAAAAGCAGGCAGTCGCTCACTGATGTCAAACTTGAAGCCTTAGGAGGAGACAAAGTTAACAAGTTTTTAAATGTTTCATTAAAAATAATAAGGAATAGTCATAATGGTAACAATGTAAGTAAATAAAAACTGGTGAACAGGAAAACAAACTATGGCATTCCCACACAATGAAATATTATTTGGCAATAAAAAGGAATGAAATACTAGTGTGTGTTATAACACATAAAGATGGATCTTGAAAACACAATGCTAAATGGTCTTTTGTATATAGACCACATTTTAAATGTATTCATTTATATGAAATGTCCTCAAAAGGCAAGTCTACAGAGATGGAAAGTACATTAGTGGTTGCTTGGGCCTGGGATGGAAATGAGGAGTGACTCTCAAAAGGCAAGAAAGAAATGTTCTGAAATTGAACTGTGGCAATGGCTGTACAACTCTTTAGGCTTAAAGTATAAAATATTGAATGTACACTTAAAACAGAGAAATTTCATGGTATATAAGTTATACCTCATAGCACAATTTTAAAAAATCTTTAAGAACTAATTGGGCCAATAAATCCCAGAAATTCTTATTTGATAATGAAAAATTATTGCTCTAAAGGAATTAAAGAGGGGGTGTGATAAAGGATCAGTGTGTCTATGTATATGTCGCCTTAAATCAGGTGGCCGATGAATATTTTGCTCAGGCAATAACACTTAAGGAGAAATCAGAAAGGTAAGAAAGAGCCAACCACAAGAACCCCAGATGAAAGAGACTATGAATGAGAAGGATTAGTGTGCACAAAGGTCCTGGGATGGGAAATCTTCGGCCTTTCTGAGGAACTGAGGAGAAGCCCATGTGGGAGGGAACAATGTTGTATAGGGTCATATGCTCCATAGTAACTATCTGAGATTCTATTCTCAACATAATATCAATCCACTGCAGAGCTTGAATCAGGGCATTAGTGAAGGTGGGGAAAATCAGATCAGATGCTGTTCCATAGCTCAGGAGAGAGATGATGATGTCTTATATGAGGGCGGCAAAAGGACAGACAGAAGGATAGACAGAAGTAGATGCATATGGTGTTGATACATGAGACAGACTCCACCACAATGGCTTTGAGGTTTGGGTTTTGAAGAGTGAGGTAGAAAGAGGAATCAAAGAGGACTTCCATATTCCAGTTAGAAAATTTACTAATTTACAATTTGCTTAGATGAGGAAGATTGAAGTAGGAACAGGTTTGGGCAGTAGGAGATCAGGAGTTCCATCCTGGACATGTTGAGTTAAAATATCTCTGAAACCAAAGGAGTAGTGCTGGAGAAGGCAAATGAAATGTAGGTTCGCAAAAGAGGCCCAAGGGTAGTGACCTGTGAGGCCAAAGAAAACACAAAAGAGCGTGATGTCACAGAATCTTAGAAAAAAGAGACTTGAGACAGTGAGAGAGGACACCATCGGTTATAATGTGGATTGGCACAATGGACACCCTGAGCTCAACTAAAGCAATTTCTTATAGGTATGATGATAGGAGCCACACTGGAATCAGCTGAAAGGAGTGAGGATATAGAGGCTGTGTATGTGGATGACTCAAAATACTTGGACATGGAAGGAAGATGAAGATGTGGCAATACTTTTACGGAAATGAGGGATCAAGGGAATTCCAGCAGATCAGCTAGGATTTGTTTGGACTCCAAATGATAGAAAACCCAACAACAACTTGATAGATGTCTATTTTTCTCCCCATTATGTTAAGCAGAAAGAAGTTTTGGGCTGTTGTGGTGGCTCCCCAAACACAAGGGCCCCGCAGATCCTTTGACCTTACAGCTATGTCAACACAAACATGAGAGGGAATGATGACAAGCTCAGGTCCTCCCATTTTGAGGATACTTCCAAGATGTTGAGGTACTGCATCTGCTAACTCAGTCACATGGCCACAGCTAGGTGCAAGAGAAGCTAGACAACATTGTCTCTTCTGGGTGTTGTGGACTCAGCTAAATACATGGGTTCTTCAATCAAGGGATAAAGGAATGATGGTCATTGGAGATCAATTATCATCCTTTACCAGAAATAGGGTCTGAGTTTTGTTTGTGTGTCTCCTTTCTGTTTGGTGTTTGTACTGTTTAGTCTGTGAACTGATCCAGTAAATGAGGCTTGGCTACAGTAGGGCAATGGACCAAAGCCCACAAAATCCTTGAGAAAGATGAGAAGACAGGATTCAGAGCCTAAGCAAAAGAGCTGGCCTTTTGAAGGCAGAAGGCTTCTTTCACCAGTTGTAGTTTTTAAGGAAAAAGGTAAGCCAGGGCCGTTGCAGGGAAATTTTAATATTCGAAATTATATAAAAGATGAGGGATTCCCAACTAATGGCATTTATTGTCCAGGTGACATTTGTAGCAAAGTTGGCTTAAAGTGGAAGTTCCAGGAGAGAGGTAAAGTGTGGGATGTTTTATTGTCATGGAGATCCAACATAGTGGGGAAATTGGCTGGAGCTACAGAGCAGTGGTAAGAGCCCATGGGAAGCTTGGGATATTATTCTTAAAAGGAACCAAGGTTAGCGAAGGTCAGACCATACTAGCAAAGTGAAGCTACTGGGACAGAAATGGGGAAGGAAGATGGTTGAGTTAATCCAACGTCCGGGTTTGGCCAAGGCAACCTCTCTAGAGGCTAAAGAATGCAAAGGTGTTACAAAAACTTGGAAGGAAGTAATCACAATGTTCATCACCATAATGATCATCAATAAGTTTCAATCACAGCTCTTTATTTATGTAATACCTCATTTGCCTAGAGTACCTCTTGCTCAAAATAACTGTTATTGTGTAGCTTCTCTTTGTTGATTCTTAAAAATTTTTTAACTTTCAGGGTTCGCAGGATGTTTTCCTATATACATGAAATTGTTCATCATTAGAGTCCATTTTTCAAATTATTACTTGTTACCTTTGAACAAGAAAGGTCCTGCACTGTGTACTCCTTGCCTGATTTTTTGCCAAGTTCTCTGTCCCCTTTTGAAATGTGAAACCAAAGGTTTGTCCCTTCAAGGGACCATGGGGGAAACTTCATGTTTTAACATACCATGAAAAGAAAGATGGGGAAAATGAAGAGGCATCGCCACAATCTCGAATGTTCCCAACCTGTAGCAGGGTTGGAGGAGGCAGTCCTTAAGAAGTTGGTTAAGGGTACTTTTGTATTTCCAGGGACACTTTTCCTCTTGAAAGCATTTTCCCTGGAGACTAGATTCCCAGGCCTATAGATCTAGATGAAACCAAATGCCAATACATTGTCGAATTTTACATTTATATTTCCATTACAAGCCAATTTTTAAAGTAAACTTGTGGAAGCATTGAATCATTCCTTTAGCAGTATTCTGTGGGAGAAATTACCCACAACTCAAAACTTGCTTTACAGGAGTTGTGATATGGAGACAGCAAGGAAATTGGAAGGGCAGGGGCCAATTCTTGGCTCCTAATTTTCTTTTCCCTGGCCCTTAAGTGTCTTATTCCAGAGTTCAGTCTACCACGGTATCTTGGACTTTTTTTCCTTTTTTTTAACTCCTCCTACTCTCCTGAGTCCTCATCAATTTCCCAGGAACCAAGACATGCTCCTGTTTTGTTCGGTTATTAAATGTATCACTGAATATAATCATATGTCATCATTACTTCTGCAAGAACAATATCTCAAATTTCCAGTCTCATTTTGCATTTGATTTCTAATTTCCAGAACAGGGGCTGAATTAATGGTCATCTGCAAAAGCTGGAAAACCAGTTCTTGGTTTCAAATTCAGCCTGCTTGTCACCATACTGTACTCAATCAGATGGTAGAATGAGTATGACAGGGGCACTGGGTGGCTCAGTGGTTGAGCTCCTGCCTTTGGTTCAGGTCATGGTCCTGGGGTCCTGGGATTGAGTTCAGCATCAGGCTCCCCACAGGGAGCCTGCTTCTCCCTCTGCCTATGTCCCTCCCACTCTCATGAATAAATAAATAAATAAATCTTAAAAAAAAAAGAATGAATGTAACATAGCTCCACAAGCCCCTCTAGACAGAGGTTCCGCCATAGGGACTAGGGGATGACTGAGGCCACAGATTGTCCTTTCTATTTTTTTTTTTTAACTAGGCTCCACACCCAATGTGGGCCTTGAACTCAGGACCCCGAGATTAAGAGCCACATGTACTACTGTCTGAGCCAGCCAGGCGACCCCCAGACTGTTCTTTCCTTAAGCTCATAAAAAAGTAAATAAAAGGGATCCCTGGGTGGCGCAGCGGTTTGGCGCCTGCCTTTGGCCCAGGGCACGATCCTGGAGATCCGGGATCGAATCCCACGTCGGGCTCCCGGTGCATGGAGCCTGCTTCTCCCTCTGCCTGTGTCTCTGCCTCTCTCTCTCCCTCTCTCTCTCTCTGTGATTATCATAAATGAATAAAATTTAAAAAAAAAAAAAAAGTAAATAAAATGTATATGCATGCATACACTCATGTATAATACATGTATAAGTGTGTGTGTATATAAAGCAGACATATAATTTGTAGAAATGTATTTCTATATGTATAAATACGTAAGCATATATATGTTGAAATACATATATAAATATATATATAAATAAAAAATATATAAATATAAATATATATATATAATTCCCTGATTTTCCATTTTATTACTCTCTAGAGGCACCACTATCTTAACTTCCACATTAACTGACCCTCCAAAACAAATAAGAAGTTACAACTATAACAGCCACTGCTTTAAAGGAAAGAAAATGCCTTTTGCCATTGATTCTGAAACTCTTCATTAATGCAACATCACCCAACTTGTGTTCTGAAACTCACCCATATCTTTTCTATTGTACTTTTCAACATATTGTTTCCTGTTCATTTGCAAAGTGTTACCGATTGCCAGGCGGCATCTCAAATGATCAGGGTACTTGTGGTACCTGGCATTTGGCTCCCAAGCCATGCCCCACAGACTCAACGGAACATGCGAGGCAAAGGATAGCTCTATTTGCCTTTGTCTTTAAGAAAGTGAGTAATTGTCTCCCTCCTTGCCTCTTTCCTCCATGGAGAATTTACTGGCCCCAATTTTTAAAAAAGCTCCTACCACACTCCCATTTTCTGTAAGTGCAATTAGTTGCAGGTACAAAATTTGGAGCAAAGAGGCCTCTCGTGGCCCGTTGTGCCTGCAGTTATCCAACTGTGGCTGCAGTTTTTCAGTGCACAACTGATTGCACCCACAAAAAGAAAGGCTAAACTCTGAAAATGGGTCCCTTTAAGACAGTTGGGGGATTGCATGCCTCCCATTGGCAAATTGTAATCTTTTATAGAGACATAGGCATCGCTCTGGCTCGCCCTGCAAGTCTGAAATCCAGGTTAGGCATCTCGGGTGAGGAGATCCCCCCCTCTCCACACACCTCCCCCACTGCCCCTGGAAAGCAGGGGCATAGCCCCTCCTCAACTCCACCTCACCCCCAATTTCACCTTGAGCTACTGGTGGACAGTGCATTAGTATGCAGCACTCCCGACTTGGTCTCCTGCTTAGTTCACCAGTCACTCTCCAAAAGGGTTTGAAGAGAGAAGCTCGGTCACACTGTCAATATAACACATTTAACCAACTCTAAATTTGCTTTAAAGAGACAGCTACAAAGATTGACTTTTGCAAAGTGACTCACTCCACCATGCAGCAAAAGACGTCCATTTGCTCCCGACTGTTATTAACTGTGTCACTGAGTACATAAGAAAGGGTTTTGAAGGAATTCCAGTGTGAATCCACTAATTCAATAATCCAATAACATAAATTCAAGTAATGGATATTAATACTATGTTCAAAACACGCTCGCAACTTTTATATCTCTCTTTCTCCAACAGACAGAGCATGCGTCGCCGAGAGGCTCCTGATGAAATAATAAAACCCAATTCTCATCTAGAAAAAAGAATCATTATAGGAGGATGGTAATTTACTTTATAAGACCTTCAATTGATTATTCTGTGGCTGCTACACAAATATCACAGGAGCTATTGATCGTAAAACCTACCAAATAGATCTCTAATAGCTTTTACTGGGCAAAAATAATTATGCTTGCACTGTGGTCAAACACACATAAACCAATGTGGAGGTATTAATGTATGCTATTATTACCCATCTGTCTGCGAGGTATGGAGAAGACCCTTCATGGGAACACACTATGTCTAAGCCTATGAAAGCTCAATACCCAAGCCAACAATTACAGCCAGTTACACTGAAAAAAAAAAATTGATTACTGTAACTAAAAGCTAGGGCTGGAAAAACAGAGGCTGCAGCTTGCTTAATAAAAGTAAAATCATAACAAGAGAAATCCTAATTGAGGAGGAGTCCCTGGCTGGGAGCAGGCAGAAATTGAATTTCCCCGTGGTGTTGGCAACAGAGTAACTTTTCAGAGTCAAGAGCTTTCTACCCAGCCCAGATCAAGATCAATGATCAACACCCGTAAAAGGTCAGGATGTCTAATCAAAGAACAGATCATCTATCTCTCAAGGAAAAGTGTACAACATAATCCAGAAATGCGGCACTGCTGGCCACGGAGAGCGAGAAAAAACCCAGGGAAAGAGAGATTCCGGTTCCACTTTGGTGAACAGTAAGAATGCTCCGCTCATACAAAATGCGTAGCCAGACCTGAGTAGGCTACTGTGAGGTGGCTCAGGTGGGCCTGGAGCTGATGAACAAAAGCCACCGAGGAGGGGGGGAACTTCTCCAAGTTCTGAGAAAAAATATTTGAGACTTCAGAATTCCCCAGCAAGCAAAATTCCTCGTATCACTTGCTCTCCACCTGCCCCTCCCCAGCCGGTACTTTAAATAATAATGAAAACATAGATGCATTAATACAAAAACAAACAAACAAACCCTTGCTATCAAGGTGTTAAAATAAGAAGTGATCAATTTCTAACACCTGGAATAAACAGACCAGAATGTTAATAAGAGTAAGTGATGGATGGCACAGAAAGAGAGACTGTCACCTCAGTGTGGGCTGCGTGTATTTGATGGAGGAGAGGAACGGGGGGCGGTTGGATCCCATGAAACAGAACTGAATCCTATCCCGTGAATCCTATCCATGTATCCCATGAAACAGAACAGAAATGGAATGTGCAGCTGGAGGGCCGTGCATGCCAATGACAAGGGTGGTTTTCTAAAGCACTTCTAGTCCGACCACACCCCAGACCAAGAGAATCAGAATGTGGCTCTAGGCATTGGTATTTTCTTTAAAAAAAAAAAAAAGAAGAAGAAAAAGAAAAACGAAAAAAGAAAAAAAAAAAAAAACCCACCAACCCAGGTGTGGGTCTCATGTGAAGCCAGGTTTGAGAACCACTGGCTTTGAGGATCTGAGACCCTTCTTAGCCAGGGCAGTTCTCAAACAGATGAGAAACCTGGACCTTCCCATATGTACCCCTCCTCTGGCAGCAATATGGCTCACATGTTTGTTTCTCTTCCTTTTTGGCATTATCAGTTCCAGTTGTTAAAGGCAGGAAAACTGGGGTCATTGATCTCTCTTTTGTGATTTATGATTCAGAAGGAAGCCAGGGGTGGAGGGCTGGGGTGATGCTTACTGCTGTGCTTGCCATTATTTATTTTTATTTTTATTTTGTTAGACACCTGCTTTTCTGGAAAACCTGGAAGCCATTGGCAGGGCTGTCTGGACCCCTCCTCCAGTCCTCCCAAGGCCTTGCCTGGACACAACTGACATCTACATAGACAGCCACACTGGTGGAACACAAGGGGGAGGGGTGGGGATTCGGTGTGGCCTCAGTTGTTCTCAAATTACATGATAAAGTAGATGTAGTGGATCCTTTACACCAAAAGGAGTTGTGGAGTCCAGTTATAAGAATCCATAACATGTTAGCAGGACTCATTGTAGCCTCCTCCTCAGAAGAGCCGAGGAACTCAGCCACACCCTTAAAGGCAAGGTGATTGCACTACAGTTAGTTGACCTATCTGGAAAATTAAAGCTTCCCTGTGGTTTGAGGTTCTGCTCCTTTCTTTCTTTTTTCTTCTTTTTTTTTTTTCTTTTTGGAATTCTTACAAGTTTTTGTTTTTGTTTTGTTTTTTACCACCCTTGAGATCCAGGTGAGGCTTTTGCTTGGAGTAGTTTGTGCATCCTATGGAGACAGGTTATCAGCGTTGTGCTAACACTGTGCACTTCGGTCTGGGGTGGGGGGTTAGGTAGGTGTTGGGGTGCGGTGGGGGGAAATTCTGCTTGAAGTCTGCATGGGCCAATGCCGAATTCAGACTTGGCTGCCAAACCCATCGCGAGTCCGTGCTGTGCAAAGGGAGCAGACCCGAGGCAAGGAATCCGAGCACTCAGATGTGTTCGCACGCACTCCTCCCTTGCAAAGGTAAGCGTCGTCATCCTTCCACTTTGCTCAGAGACGAACCCCAGGGAGGGCGCGTGTGTCCGCACACGCGGACCGCAGACCAATCCGAGCGGGCGCGTGCCTGAGGGGAGAAGGCGATCCCCGCCCCGCTCACCCCCGCCCCACGCCGGGCCCCGTCACCCGGACCTACCTGGCGGGTTCTGGCCTCGGAGAACGCGCGGGCTGCCAGGGCGCGGCCGGGGGCGGGGGGCGGCGCGGCGCGGGGGCGGCGGGGGCGGCGGGGGCGGCGGCCGCCCGGCAGGTGCGCCCCACCTGCCGCCCGATTGGCCGCGGCGGCGGCGCTCGGCGGGAGCGGGGCGGGTGATGGATGGCCTGTCTGGCCGCCCGGGTCCGAGCCGCGGGGGGCCCGGGTGTGGACCGCAGCGCGCGGCGCGGGCACTGGGCGGGGAGAGCGAGGCGCCTGCACAAAAGGACCCGGCTCGCAGTGTTTAGGTCCTGAAGATGAGTTTCTATCATATCTCCGTGGGAGGAAGGAAAACGCACGGTGGGAAAGTGGAGGGCGAGGAACCCCGCGCAATTTGGGACTCTGCTGTTTGACGAATCATTTCGCCATCGGAACAATCCCCGAGCCTCCCCTTCCAAACTGCAAACAGTTTTGACGTCCTGTTTGCCGTTCGTGTGGCCGAGGCCCCGCTGGCTCTCCGGGCAGCAATACGAAATCAGACCTCAACAGTTAGTTGCAGGCTCTCGTCTCGGCAACATTAAAATCATTGAAAATAGGTTTCAAAAAATTGGGGGGCGGGGGGTGTAGGAGGACACGATGCACTTTAGATGGTCTGTGCAGGATAAAAAAACACACACACAATTGGATATTAAATGCTTAAAAAAAAAAAAAAAGAACCTTAGCTCCAAAAGAATAAAATAAAATAGAAGAGTGTGCTCCAGAGATAATTTTGCACTCTAGAATGTAAAATTTTCATAATTTGTCTAGCTTTTACGTGCTTAAAAGTCATGAGCAATTTGAATGTTTTGTTTATCCTTGCAAAAAGATGACAGCACATGGTTTTAGGCAATTCGATTTAGGAAGTGTCCTTTTACAAACTCATTAGATTGAGCGTAGGGATTGAAGCAGACAGAGGATAACAGGAAAAAATATGTCATGAACCACCAGAGAAATTGGGTTGGTAGAGAGCTATTGTATCATCCGGGCTCTTCTTTGGCAACTGAAGGGCAGGTGCATTCACCATGAGTGTTTCCTCCTGTACAAGCTGAGGCACTGAAGCTAATACATCTCATGTCAAGAAATAAGGCAGTCCTGCCTATAAGCTGATTCTTTTACCTCTGAGAGCAAAATAGTTTAGAGAAAACAGTAGGATTTTTTTTTGGGGGGGGGGGAGGATGTTATTCCATCCCATTGTGCTTTAGAATACCCACCATCCATCCGACTTCTGCCCTAGCAACCACCACCTCTAAGAAAATAAAAGCCATACTTAAAATAGCAATAAGTGAAATTGAATCATGTCACAGAGGTGTATTTTATCCCATTGTGGTTGGAAATGAGTCAAGGGAGCAAGAACGTAGCTCCACGCAATTTCTCTTTGAAATACCATATTTTAACAGTACAACAGTAAGTCAAAAAAATTAAAGAAACTTAATCCCATCGAGCTAGCACAGATAGTGTATTGGCCCTCCCCCCACAGTAAAGTACACATGAATTAAATTCATGTACGTTTCTTTCTAGAATTGTTTTTATGTATGCTTTAATATTTATAAAAGAGTTCATTTGAATCCTGTGGGGTTTTTTTTTATATATGATATCAAAAGAACTTTTTAATATTAGTAAAAGATAGCCATGTTAATCAATTTTAGTAACACCATAAGATTTCCTTGAGTGTATATATAATTTGATTAACCATTTCCTCATTGTTGGTTATTAGGTAGCTTCTAGCTTTCAATAAAGTAAATAATACAGTAAGGAACATCTTAAGGCAAAATTTCCGTCTTTTAAATTATTGATTTCAAAGAAACCATTTAAATGGGATAATAGGCCATGTTTAATGAACATCTTGATAATTTTATACAATAATTTCCAAACTGCTTTACCAAAAATAAGAAAAGAAGAAGAAAGAAGAAGAAGAAGAAGAAGAAGAAGAAGAAGAAGAAGAAGAAGAAGAAGAAGAAGAAGAGGAAGAAAAATAAAAAACTTGTAACTTTCCATCCTATCTAACAGGAAAATATCTGGTCACTTTATTTTACAGTATGCTCAGTGTTATTGAGAATATTAATAAAAAATATTTGGTAATGTAGCAGGTGTGCTCATTTCTTTTGTTTTCCTTGATTATTAATGATGGTATCCTATTGATCCTTTTAAAAAATTGTTTTGCTTTCCCTCTTTTCAATTTTTGGTTCCCCTTTTATTTAATTATTGAGATACCTCTAGTCAACATATGAAAATGAAATACTACAAATTTCTACAAATTTCTCTTTCATGGTGTCCATTTTCAACTAGGGTTGCACCCCCTGGTTAAAAAGACCATAGCAAGAAATCCCTGACAAAATTGGGCTAACCTGCAGTTTGAGATGATCTATTGAATTTAGATTTCCAGCAAGCTTCTGCTTCCCCTCCATTGTGACACATAAAATGATATTATCCTCTGTGAAATTACCCCGGAAACTTAAGGTACTTTATAGCAAATCGTATTCTCTCATTAGGAAACTCAGGATCGTTGATCCTTGCACTAGCTTTCTTTCTCGCCTGAAAATGTGTGTTGTTTTCTTAAGCTGCGATGTGGTCGTTTAAAAATGCCTTCGTGCGTTTCCGCACCTTCACAAGTGCACCAGTGCCCAGTAAATAAAGTAGCAGCCCATGTCCCTTTTAGCAAAAGCTATATATCTGTTCAGACTTGTAATTTGCTCCGTTTATATCCTTTGCCCTTGAACTCTGGTTATTAACGCAATGTTTCTCCAAATGATGCCATATAACTCTGCTCCGAGCACATTCACGGTGACACCACGCAAACATTCCAAGGGCCAGGGCCAGCTGAGGAACGGAAGAAATGATGACTGAATTGTGGGAGTTTCAGCACATTACTCACGATGGAGCGGCTGTAAAACTCTGGCTGTGAATATTCAAATTGCAACAAGGCCAGCGCCAGACTTTTGCTAATATTCTGAGGTCTGACTTGGGAAGCAATTTTGCAAAGTAGCTTTGATTAAAAAGGAGGCAGCCAGAACACTTCTCCCAAGAAATGAACTAAAAACCCATCAAAGGATTTGAGACAGGGGTCCCGATTATACATCTTAAAAAAATTATTTGTGGTCAGTCTGGGAGTGCGGGTGGGATTTTTGCTCAGTTATAAACCACAGATTGTATAGGTAGTAGAACCATAGATCGAATTCCTTTGTGTAAACTGTAATGAAGTGCACCCATTTTTGTTGTGGTTGTTGTTTGCTTTAAGTAGTTTGCATCCTATGTCTTAAGACTGCTAAGCATTAACTGGGTTTAATACTGCTTTCATTTTAAAATAGAAAAAAAAAAAATGCACTGATTAATATTGTGTGAAGTTTTGGAGAGGAAATAGGACCAGACTGCCTCTACAATTTCTGTGGAGGGAATGTACTGATTAACCAAATTAATAATTTAGGTATGATCACAGAGACTGTGTGAAACCTCGTTTGGAACGGAAATTGTTCTCCCACATTTTAGAAAAGGACATTTACGAAAAAGTCCTTTTCTTTTAAAATGAGGAAGTCCTACGTAGAGGATAACATGGTGGAAGAAAGAGCCTGCCCAGGTCAGCCTATTTTGAAATGTTGTATTTGTTTCAAAATAATATCTTTAAAAAGTTTATTTTTTCAAAGCTTGTTATTTGAACAAGTTTTAGTAGATTCATATTGAAATGACCTTACAAAAAAGTTTTGTGTTTTTTTGGGGGCGGGTGGGGGGACAGCATTTTACCCTTAAGCAAATTGTTCATGGCAATGAGATTTAATTGGTACACCTCCTCCAAAAAATTCTTGGCTATGCATAATGCATTTCCTACAAAAAAAAATGTTGATGGGAATGAGAAAATAATATACCATCAAATATCAAATTTTATGCTGGAACATAAGCTGCCTTGAAACCTCAGGGCATAAGTCTTAGTACTCACTGTGTGCCTTTAGAAAGAAAAAAAAACACTTTCACTACTCCAATTGACTACGCTATTAATGCACAAAAGATGATTTAAGTACATTTACATCTGTAAATACACACGTGAATGTTGCCAATGGAAAACAAATAAGCTATAGCTTCCCAAGAACACCAAGCACATCTGTAAAATATTAGCTGCCCTCATTTCAGTATTATTTCCGGAGGAAAATGGATTCTAGGTTCCAAGTAACATATATTAAGAATACTTTGGAAAACAGTCTTTTCATGACTATGGAGCTGTCCATTTTCTTCCTAGTCTCTCTAATCAACTATACTTAAATTAAAGGAGTTTTTCACATTTAATTAAAGAGACTCTTCTGAGCGATCTTAATTTGAGTGCATGGTTTGGCTAAGGAAGATAAAAGTACTGATAAGGGAATTTTGATTTTTTTGTGTGTGAGAATTTTAGAATCTCCTATTTACTGGATGAGCTAGTTCTTGAGGCAGACACCTTGGTTACATCATTAAATCTGAATCCCCATGAAAGGAATACCTGATGAACGCCCTCAATCTCGTTATTGAATTAAATGCATAAATAAACACAGTTGAATGTTTATTGTTGCATATCATGTAACTGAAATGTAATGAAACTATGGGCTTTATAATATTAAGTAATTTTAATTAAACTAGATCTTGTTTATGGTTTCCTCATCCTAAAACATCACAATGTTTTGCTTTCTGTATTTCATTCAGAAGATTATGG
The DNA here is from genome assembly GCF_018345385.1 of Vulpes lagopus. Taxonomy (NCBI): domain Eukaryota; kingdom Metazoa; phylum Chordata; class Mammalia; order Carnivora; family Canidae; genus Vulpes; species Vulpes lagopus. The sequence goes on along the minus strand of NC_054827.1, from coordinate 105,276,834 downwards.
TTCCATTGTGCTAGTAAAACCATGTTTGGGGGTGCCTGGCTGTCTCAGTCAGTAGAGCATGGGACTATTGATCTTGACATGGGTTCAACACCTATGTTGGACATAGAGCTTACATTAAAAAAAAAATGAAGAAAAAAATAAAACCAAGTTTGAAGAACCTGGTCATATGTTTTTGTTTTTTTTTTCCCATCTTCTGGACTGATTGCTAAAAGGCACATGTGAACTAAAGCTGTGAATGATGTTAGATGCATATTTTATACAGTTTCAAAGGAAAGCTATATTATTTGGTGGAAAGCATGTGTTTTGGTCTTGATAGAATGAGAGCATTGCTTATTAAAAATTCTGAATGACTTGAACTTTCAGTGGTTATCCACAGACTAAACTTTGGATTTTCTACCTTGTCCTCCTAAATAAAATATATTTATGTATAATGCAGATTCTATGTAGTCAGTTTATACCAATCACAGTTTCAAACATTGACTTCTGTAATGTTAAAAAGAATATTCATCCCTGATTCTGTCCTTCATCCCATTTCCCTTTTCATAAAGATAAGTATTTCTAACATTTCTATTAGAATTTGCTTTCCTAACATGTTTGTGTGGCTACTTCTTAAAAACTTCTTCTTCTCTATCTTTTCCTTCTCAGTATTAGTGCTATTTTAGTGTTGGAAATTATCTATTGACTTTCCCTAAAGAAGATCAAGATTTGTCTGTCTTTTCTATCTATACTCCTTATTTTCTTAATAGTTACATTATACTTTTTAAATTAATATTCAGTGTGCATTATCACTAATAAATTCTACTGAGGGCTGTGAACATTTTTTTTCACAATTTCTTTTTCCCCTGGTGTTAATAATTGCTTTTTTGTTTGCTTCTGTGTTCTTTTACTTAATTTTCTAGTAATTGACACTATAGCATTATCATCAAATCCTCTCCCAATCTCTCTCAAAATATTCATATATTTCAGTTCCTCTAAGGCCTTCTTAAAAAAAAAAAAAATCTTTCCAGGGGGCACCTGGCTGGCTTGGTACATAGAGCATGTGACTTTTGACCTGAGGATGGTGAGTTTGATCCCCATCTGGGGTGTGGAGCCTACTTTAAAAAATACATATAATTTAAAAAAAAATCTTTCCAGGACTATCTGGTCTACTTCCCCCTAGACTGGATGCCCTTGTATCTAGGCACAACTGTTTTCTGGGTTCTCAATTCCCAGCAGTGTTGGAAGATGCTTCAATTATCTCTTGTGCTGGGTATCCTCCTTTCTATATCCCCTTTCTTTCCCTTTCTTGATTTATTTTCTCATATATGTGGTGCCCATTCTCCTATGACTGGCTATAAAAATATGAGGAAGATTTCACAATCTAAAAATGTTCTTATTTTATACAACCTGTTTACTAGTAGTCTGGCTTGGACTGAAGTATAATGCGTAAGTTTCTACCTTTCTAGAAGATGATAATTGTGCCTACTACATGTCTTATTGTTTTCTTAAGATTATATCAACAACTTATATTGTTTAAATGCTATTTTGAAGGATGCCTGGGTGGCTCAGTTGGTTAAGTGGCCAACTCTTAATCTCAGCTCAGATCATATCATCAGGGTCCTGGGATGGAGCCCCACTTTGGGCTCCACACTCAGTGGGGAGTCAGCTTGAGGATTCTCTTTCTCCCTCTCCCTCTGCCCCTCTCCTCACTCACACACACTCTCTTTCTCAAATAGATAAATAAGTCTTCAAAAAATGCTATTTTGAAGTAATATTGTTAAGTATTTCATCAATTGATTATTCCTGATGTTAGTGAAGAATGCTGAGTATGGAATGGAAGTAGGCAGAATGTATGCTGCAGAACTGAGTTCTGTACTGGCCAACGAAGTGAAAGGCACCCCACATTAAAGAAGATTAATTTCTATTATGAGATTATTGAAGGGTGAAAATTAAAATAGGAGAGATAGATTATCGAAGACATACTCAGCAATGTAAGATTTAATTAAAGTAAGTTATTCCAAACTCTATTTGCAGATGCAAACGCTAATAAACTGAGTGCTAGATCTTAAACACACTTTCCTAAAACCTTCACGTAAAATCTGCTACTCATCATCAAAATATTGAGATGACTATTCTGAATACGTGATTCCTCCACATTGTATTTGAGTTAACATTCCACTTTTACAGTGATTTATTGAATTAACCTCGAAAAATTCTAATTAGCAAGAAAATCAGTATACATCTAAGAATGCTCTGTAATATCAATGCTTGCAAGAATTATACACAGTGAAGTAAAAAGCAGAGTGGATATAAAATAAGATTTAAAAAACATTACCAAGTTTAATATCATTCTCGTAAGCTTCCCAAGTCTGGTGCAATATATTCAGGCCTGTGAAGGTCAATACAAAATGACAGATTGAAATACTGTACGTGACTTGCAAAAGTCATTTTTGGGCAAGCTGTTTTCCAGGACTTAAATTAAATTAAAGCATACCTTGCTTGAGACGTTTTTATTTTAACTGGATTGTGGCCTCGTTTTCAAAGAATATCACTTTTATCCCCGGTTGTCAAATAGATATTACCATTGTGAAAATGAGCTTGATAGCATGTGGCAAATACTGATTAAGTGCTGGCTCTGTTTCTTGAAGAAATGATTTTTTTTTTATCATTGGAAATAAAATGCCAAGGATTTTCCCTCATAATTTGCAACGTCTTCCTGAGGCTGTAATTGATAGAGGGAGTATGTCCTAGTGTTTAGGAATGCACGATTTGAGCCAGACACAGTTGGGTTCAAATCCCATGTCTGTCACTTATTAGACAACTATTTAACCTATCTGCAGTAACTGGTTACTTCACGTATGAAGTGGGGAAAATAACTAGTGTTTATCAGAATCCAGCAAGGCATATAGCACAGTGCCTGGCTCAGAGGGAGGAGTCATTGCTGCTGTCAATGATTTTATCATTGGTCTGTAATTTCATTATTTTTGTTTTTAATTATTAACTTTCCTATCAACTAATAGTATAATTTTAGCGGTCTTGGCTTTGTATACTGATAATGCCGGAGATGAAGTTCCTCAAATGACATAATTTGTAATCAGATCAAACGTTTTCTGTGCCTGAGTCACTAAGACTCTGCTCATTTTCAGGCCCTCGTGGGTGGATGGTGGAAACTTCTGCAAATCTCACTTCTCTGAGCTTTCTCTGGATGAATTTGATTTTGAGAAGAGTCCTTACCTTTGACCCTTGTTTTTTTTTTTTTCTTATGTCTTCCCTTTTCCTTTATAGGATCTGCCATCATTACTATCAACGAGAAGCCAACCAGACATGTAGTACAGACCTATTTGGTCACTATGGCTCCTTAAGGCATTCCCCCTCATACTGTCAGGGTCCCTGTCATATGTCCTGTCATTACAGGAGTCATAATGAGATAGATGGGCTGAATCAAATTGATCAGTCCTGTCTCTTTCAGCCACACTTCTTCATGCCGGATCAATGCTTATTAAGCACAAAGTAAAGAGAAATTTTGGCCACATTTTATGAAACCCTTTTTTTTTTTTTACTTTATTGGTGTTGAGAATAAATAAATTGTTCCCTAGCAATCTCCAACGATGACAATGAGATATCTTCTTTTTAAGGTTTTCTTAAGTACCACCTTGGACTTCGAGACTTCTATCTATTTGATGTTTTAATCCAATTATCATTTTATTAAAAACAACCCCATACTCATCACTAAGCGTAACAGGTAAAATGCATAGAACAAATGCACATCGTTTTTTTCTTCTTTATTTTGTTGTTATTTTTTATTTATTTATTTATTTTGAATACCATGAAATTTTTAAAATTTATTTTAAATTCCAGTATAGGGGATCCCTGAGTGGCTTGGTGGTTTAGTGCCTGCCTTTGGCCCAGGGCGTGATCTTGGAGTCCCGGGATCGAGTCCCACATCGGGCTCCCTGCGTGGGGCTTGCTTCTCCTGCCTATGTCTCTGCCTCTGTGTGTGTGTGTGTGTGTGTGTGTGTGTGTGTGTCTCATGAATAAATAAATACAATCTTTAAAAAAAAATTCCAGTATAGTTAAGATACAGTGTTATATCAGTTCTGAGTATACAATATAGTGATTCAATAAGACCATACATCATGCGGTACCCATCATGACAAGTGCTCTCCTTCCTCCCTATCAATTGTACATTTATGCATTTTGAGGCACACATGCTTTTGTATATAACTTTGCCAAGCATCCCAATGGTTTCCACAGGCCCCTCATCCAAGAAATGTAACAAGAGTTTCATTTACATTTATTCGTGAAGAACAAAAAACTAGATATTAGACCTCCAAACCTTCTGATATTTGAGTGTATCTTCATAATCTGAACACCTCAAGGAGTGGAGGTAGGCAGAGCTAGGCAGAGCACGCAGTTGTCCATTCAGTGAGGGCCAATCCATCCATGTGGCTACAGGAAGAAGAGGTTGGAAAGGAGGCTGAACCAGCCATAGGCCAAAGGTGGGAGCCAACTTTCCCTCTTCTTTCAAGTTCTAAAGAATATTTCAAAATAATTGTAATAGTAGATGATCATTACATTATTATATTACTATTATTTTGAAGACTTTATTTTTTAGAGCAAATTTAGGTTTACAAAGAAATTGAGAGGAAGCTACAGAGATTTTTCCATTTATCCCCTATCCCCACACATACATGGCCTCTCCCATTATCCACATCACTCACAGAATGATACATTTTTTTTGCCAAGGATGAAAATACACTGGCATATAATCATCCAAAGTCCATAGTTTACCTTAAGATTTAGGTAATAGGTGATTATGCATTGTATGGGTTTGAACAAATTCTTAGGAACATATATCAATCATATAATACCATACACAGTATTTTCACTGCCCCCAAATTTCTATGCTCTACCTTTTCATCTCTTGTGTTTGTTCCCACCCCTGGAAACCACAGATACTTTTACTGTCTCCATAGTTTTACCTTTCCAGAAAGTCATATGCTTGGAATAATACAGTAAATAACCTTTTCAGATTGACTTTTTTGACTTAGTAATACGCATTTAAAGTTCCTTATGTCGGGATCCCTGAGTGGCGCAGCGGTTTGGCGCCTGCCTTTGGCCCAGGGCGCGATCCTGGAGACCCGGGATCGAATCCCACATCGGGCTCCCGGTGCATGGAGCCTGCTTCTCCCTCTGCCTGTGTCTCTGCCTCTCTCTCTCTCTGTGACTATCATAAATAATAAAAAAAAAAAGAAATTAAAAAAATATTTAAAAAAAAAATAATAAAGTTCCTTATGTCTAAAATATAGGAGATGAAAAAACACTATATGGCCATCTCAGCAGTTTGGGAATTAGTCTTGAAATCAGGAACCGTGAATTCTCCAACTTTTTCTTTTTTGATATTGTTTTGGCTATTTTGAATTACTTGCAAATATATATATATAGATATATATGTATATATATATATATACATATATATATATATCTGAGAAGGAGACACATCTATGAATCTATGAATCTATGAAGGAGACACATCTATGAATTGGATTGGGTAGGGTTTTCTTAAATATGACATCAGTCATTTTGGCATATGACACTCCACATTTTGGAGTGAACTTATCTATTTCTGGAAAGAAAAGGAAGATGGAATTTTGATAGGATTGTATTGAAAGTGTAGGTCATTTTGGGAAATATTGCCATTTTAATAATATTATATTTTCTAATCCATAAACATGGATGTCTTTCAATTTATTTAAATCTTTAACTGATTTCAAGAATATATTATGTTTTTCAATGAATAGTTTTGTACTTCCTTGGTTAAATTTACTCATAAGTATCTTACTCTTTGTGATGCTATTATATATAGGAATGCTTTCTTATGTTTCATTTTGTGATCCTATTATATATGGGAATGTTTCTAATATTTTCACTTTTGAATTGTTCATTCCAAGTGTGTTAAAATACAACTGGGTTTTGGTTAAAAAAATAAAAAATAAAATAAATAAAGTTCCTTATGTCATTTCATGGCTTGATAGCTCATTTCCTTTTGGTGCTGAATAATATTCCATTGTCTGGATGTGCCAGTTTATTTGTCGACACATCGCCTGAAGGACACCTTTGGTTGCTTCTGGTTTTGGAAATTACGAGTAAATCTTCCCTAAACATTCATGTACAGGTTTTTGTGTGGACATAAGTTTTCAGCTCCTTTGGATAAACATCAAGGACTATAACTGCTGGATCATACTTACCAGAATATGTGTAGTTTTATAAGAAATGTCCAACTGTCTTCCAAGGTGGCTGTGCCATACTGCCTTCGCATGAGAAATGTACGAGATGCCCTGTTGATCCACATCCTTGATAGCATTTGTAATGAATTTTGTTTTGTCAGTGTTCCAGATATTGATCATTTTAATGTGTATAGTATTATCTCACTCATTGGTGTGTTCATTTGTACTTCTGATGACATATGGTATAGAAAAAAAAATGTATGCCACCCGCACATCTTTGGTGAGATGTCTGTTAAGAACTTTGGCCAAGTTTTTGATTGGATTGTTTGTCTTCGTATTGAGTTTTAAGAATTCCACGCATATTTTAGATAATAGCCCTTTGTCAGATGTGTCTTTTGCAGATATTTTCTCCAAATCCATGGCTTGTTTTCTAAATCTCTTAATATTGCCTTTCACAGACCAGAAGTTTTTAATTTTAATAAAGTCCAATTTATTCTTTCATGGCTCCTATCCTCTAAGTTGTATCTAAAGCACATCACAATATCTGGGGTCATCTAGATTTTCTCCTGTGTTACCTTCTAGGAGTTTTATAGTTTTGCATTTTATGTTTAGGTCTATGATCTATTTTGAGTTCATTTTTGTAAAGAGATAAGGTCTGTGTCTAGATTAATGATTTCACCTGTGGATACCCAAGTGTTAAACACCATTTGTTGAAGAGACTACCTTTGTTCCATTGTGTTCCCTTTGCTCCTTTGTCAAAGATCAGTTGAGTATATATGTGTGAGTCTATTTCTGGATGCTCTATTTTGTTCCATTGTCTGTTTTTTGTCAATACCACACTGTCTTGATTACTGTCACTTTATATTAAGTCTTGAAGTTGGGAGGTGTCAGTCCTCCAACTTTTTTTCCTCCTTCAATACTGTCATAGGTATTCTGGATCCTTTGTTTATCCGTATAAACTTTAGAATCAATTTGTCAATATCCACCAAATATCCATCCAACTTGCTGGATTTTGATTGGAATTACATTGAATCTATAGATCAAGTTCAAAAGAACTTGACATTTTGACAATATTGAGTCTTCCCATCTATGAACATGGAATATCTCTTCATTTATATAATTCATCTTTGATTTTATTATCAAAGTTTGTAGTTTTCCTATAAAAACAAATTTTGCACATTTTTAAAATATTTATACTTAAGTGTTTAATTTTGGGGTGATAATGTAAATGGTACTCTGTTTTTAACTTCAAATTCCACTTGTTCATTTTGGATACATAGGAAAGAAAGCTATTGACTTTTATATGTTAACCTTGTATCCTGCAACCTTGCTATAGTCATTTGCTATAGTTGTAGAAGGTTTGGTGAATGTGTATATGTGTGTATGTGTGTCAGCTCTTTCAAGCATGATGGATGCTAGCTATAGGTTTTTTGCAGGTAGTCCTTATGAAGTTGAGAAAATACCCTCTATTTTTAGTTTACTGACAGTTTTTGATCATGAATGAGTGTTGGATTTTGCCAAATGTATTTTCTACATGTAACATTTGATCACATGATTTTTCTTTTTTGCCTTACTGATGTGATTAATAGTCTTTATTTAAAAATTTTTAAAGCTATCACAGCACTTTATTTTTCTTTCCAATTTTCTTGAAATAAAATTGACATATAACATTATGTAAGTTTAAGATGTACAAAGTGATGATTATATGTGTATAAAAATGATAACTACAATTAGATTAGTTAACACATGTATTACCTCACATAATACAAATTTTGTGAATTTTGTGTGTAGGGAGAACCCTTAGGATCTACTCTCTTAACAGCTTTCAAGCACATAAAACAGTATTGTTAACTAGAGTCATCACACTGTACATTTGATGCTCAGAATTTATTGATCTTATAATTCTAAGTTTGACTCTTTGACATCTCCCCGTCCTCCTCTCCCATTTGATTTTCTGTTTCTATGAGTTTGGCCTTTTTCCCTCAGATTTCATGTATAAGAGAGATTATACAGAATTTCTATTTCTCTGATTTATTTCACTGAGCATAATGCCCTCAAAGCCCACCCATGGTATTACAAATGACAAGATTTTCTTCCTTTTTATGGCTGAATAATCTCTCTCTTTCTCTCTCATTCTCTCCTTCCCCATCCCCCGCCCCAGCATCTCTCTTTCTCTCTCTGTATATATGTGTACATTTTCTTAATCTATTCATCTGTTGATGGGCACTTAGGTTCTTTCCATGTCTTGACTATTGTGAAATACACTGCAATGAATCTGGGGATGCAGATAATCTCTTTGTGATAGTGATCATTTCTTTCAGATATATATTCAAAAATAGAATTACCAGATTATAGGGTGTTTTATTTTTAATTTTTTGTGTAACTTCCATGCTGTTTTCCATAATGGCTGCATCAATTTACATTCCCACCAACAATGCATTGGAATCCCCTTTTCTCCACATCCTCATTAACATTTGTTACCTCTTATCTTTTTGATAATAGCCATTCTAACAGGCATGGGGTGATAACTCCTTGTGGTTTTGATTTGCATTTCCATGACAGTTAGCTATGTTGAGTATATTTTCATGTATCTGTTGGCCATATGTATGTCTTCTTTGGAAACACATCTATTCAAGGCCTCTGCTCATTTTCTAGTCAGATTTTTTTCCTTCTTTGCTAGTGAGTTGCATGAGTTTCTCCTATGTTTGAGTTGTTAGCCTCTTACCTTATATTTGGTTTGCAAATATTTCCTTCCATTCTGTAGGTTGCCATTGCATTCTGTTGATCGTTTCTTTTGATGGGCAGAAAAATTTTAATTTGATGTAGTCCTATTTATTTGTTGCTTGTGCTTTTGGTGTCATATCAAAAAAATTCATTTCTAACACCATTATTGAGGAGCTTTTTCCTCATATTTTCTTCTAGGAGTTTTATAGTTTCAGGTTTTACATTTAAGTATTTAACCCATTTCAAGTTAATTTTTGTGAGTGGTGTAAAATAGAGGTCCAATTTCATTCTTTCCATGTGAATACTCAGTTTTCCTAACTCATTTATTGACTCTTGTCAAAAATTAATTGATCATGTATTTGTGGGTTTATTTTGGTACTATCTATTCTACTCCACTGGTGTGTGTGCGTATGTGTGTGTATATGTGTGTTATGACAGTTGCTTACTTTTTGACTACTATTGCTCAGTAGTATACTTTGAAATCAGGAATTGTGATGCCTCTGGCTTTTTCCTTCTTTCTCAAGATTGCTTTGCATATTCGAGTTCTTTTGTGGTTTCACATGAATTTCAGGATTGAATTTTTCTCTTCTATTTCTTCTGTAAAAAAATGCCATCGGAATTTTGACAGGAATTGCATTGAATGGTAAATGGATTTGAGTAGTATGGGCATTTTAACAATATTAATCATTCCCATCCTCAAGCAGACAATACCTTTCCATTTATTTGTGTCTTATTTCTTTCATCAGTGTCTTTTTTTTTTTTTAAAGATTTTATTTATTTATTCATGAGAGACACAGAGAGAGAGAGTCAGAGACAGACGCAGGCAGAGAGAGAAGCAGGCTCCATGCAGGGAGTCTGATGAGGGACTTGATCCCGGAACTCCAGGATCATGCCCTGGGCTGAAGGCAGGTGCTAAACCACTGATCCACCCAGGTATCCCCTCATCAGTGTCTTTATAATTTCTAGTATTCAGGTCTTCCACCTCCTTTGTTAAGTTTATTACAAAATGTTTTATTTTTATGGTGCTATTGTGAGTGGAATTATTTTCTTTATTTCTTTTTGTTTTCAGATATTTTCTTGTTAGTGCATAGAAATAAAACTGACTTTCCCATTTTGATTTTATATTCTTCAACTTAGCTGAATTTGCTTATTGATTCTAGCAGGTTTTTTGGTGGACTCCTTTAGGTTTTCTACATGTAAGATCATAGATCATGCATCTGCAAAAAGAGACAATTTTATTTCTTCCTTTCTTTTTTCTTTTTAAAGACTCTATTTACTTATTATATAAATAAATAAGAGAGAGAGAGAGAGAGAGAGAGAACAAACAGGGGGAGGGGCAAGTGGAGAGAGAGAGAATTTCAGGCAGGCTCTTTGCTCAGCACAAAACTCGACACAGGGCTTGATCACACAACCCTGAGATCATGACTTGAGCTGAAATCAAGAGATTCTTGATGCTTAACCAACTGAGCCACCCAGGCACCCCTTTCTTCTTCCTTTCTCATTTAGATGTCTTTGTTTATTTTATTTTTTTTCCTACCTAAGTGCTCTGACTTGGAATTGCAGTACTAGGTTCAAACGGAGAGTTGAGAATGGGCTTCCATGTCTTATTCCTGATTTTAGAGGAAAAGCTTTCAACTTTTCACCATGAATGTGTTAGCTATGGGTTTGTCATCTATGTCCTTAGTATTTTGAGTTATATTCCTTCCGTACCCAATTTGCTAGGAATTTTTATCATGAAAGGGTGTCAAGGGATGCCTAGGTGGCTCAGTGCTTGAGCATCTGCCTTTGGCTCAGGTCCTGATCCCAGTGTCCTAGGATCGAGTCCCACATCAGGTTCCCCGAGGAGCCTGCTTCTCCCTCTGCTTATGTCTCTGCCTCTCCCAGTGTCACTCATGAATAAATAAAATCTTTTCTTTAAAGGTGTTGAATTTTGTCAAATGCCTTTTTTCTGCATTTGTTGAGAAAATCGTATCATTTTTATCCCTCATTTCATTAATGTGGTGCATCGCATTTATTGATTTGCATATGTTGAACCATCCTTGTATCCCAGGAATCAATCCCACTTGATTGTGATGTATGGTCCTTATAATGTGCTGTGGAATTCAGTTTTACTAGGATTTTGTTCAGTTCAATATGAATTTTTGCATCCATATTCATCAAAGATACCAGCCTATAGGTTTCTCTTCTTATAATGTCCTTATCTGACTTTGGCATCTGGATAATGCTGGCTTTATAAAATGAGTTTGGAAATGCTCTCTTTTCAGTATTTTGGGAGAGTGTGAGAATAAATTATGTTAATTCTTCTTTAAATGTTTGGTACAATTCACCAGAGAAACCACCTGATCTGGGGTTTCCTTTTTTAGGAAGTTTTTGTTTTTTGATTTTGTTTTTTGATTTTGTTTGTTTTGTTTTGTTTTAAGATTTTATTTATTTATTTATGACAGACACAGAGAGAGGCAGAGACATAGGCAGAGGAGAATCAGGCTCCCTGTGGGGAGCCTAAAACAGGACTCTATCCCAGGACCCCAGGATCACACCCTGAGACAAAGGCAGCTGCTCAACCACTGAGCCACCAGGTGCCCCTTTGAGAAGTTTTTGATTACTGCTTTACTCTCCTTAGTCTTTACTGATCTGCTTAGATTTTCTATTTCTTCATGGTTCAGTTCTGGGAGGTTGCATATTGGTAAGAATTTATCCATTTCTTTAGGTTATCTGATTTGTTGGCATCATATAATCATTCATAGTAACCTCTTACAATCCATTGTGTTTCGGTGGTGTCAGTTATAATGTCTCTTGTTCCACCTATAATTCTGCTTCTTTGAGTCCTCTCTCTTTCTCTCTCTCTCCTTTTTTGGTTGGTCTAGGTGAAGGTTTGTCAGTTTTATTTTTTCAAAACTAAATTTGAGTTTCATTGACTTTTTTCCTACTGTCTTTCTAGTCTCGATTTCATCTATTTATGCTCTAGCCTTTATTATGTCCTTTTTTTAGCTCATTTTTCAGCTCCATTTGTTCTTATTTTTCTACTTTCCTGAGATGTAAAGTTAGGTTGTTTATTTGATACCTTTTTTCTTAATGTCGGTATTTATTTCAACATAGATATTTATGACATTCTTAATAATATTTTCTTAATGTAGGTATTTTATAAAATTCCCTTTTAGAACTGCTTTTGTTGTATATCATATGTATTGGTATGTTGTGTTTTTATTTTCATTTGTCCCAAAATACTTACTGACTTTGCTTTTGATTTCTTTCATTCTTTAAAGATTCTATTTACTTATTTTTCTGAGAGAGAAAGAGAAAGAATAAGAGGGAGGAGTGGCGGAGAAAGAGGAAGAAGCAGACTACCCATTGAGCAGAAAGCCCCATGCAAGGCTCGATCCCAGAACCCTGGGATCATGACCTGAGCTGAAGGCAGATGCTTAACCATCAGAGTGATTCAGCCACCCCCGATTTCTTCTTTGACCTGTCAGTTGCTCAGGAGTATTGTCTAATTTACACATTTTTGTGAATTTTTTCAATTTTCCTTCTATTGTTGATTTCTAGTTTCAATACCACTGTGATCAGAGAAAACAATAGGTTTGATTTCAACCTTAAATTTTTTAAGACTTACCTTGTAACTTAACATAAGATCTATCCTGCAAAATGTTCTGTCAAAGCTCAAGAAGAAAGAGTATTTAATGCTGTTGAATGGAATGTACTATATGTGTCTGTTAGGTTTATTTGGTCGATAGTATTGTTCAGATTCTCTGTTTTCTTACTTTCTCATGGATGATCTAGTCACTGTTGAAAGTGGGGTATTAAAATCCCCTATTATTGTATTGCTATCTATTTTTTCCTATAGTACTGTTAATATTTGCTTTAAATATTTAGGTACTCCCATGTGGAGTGCATATATATATTTTCAATCATTAAATGGTTAGTAGTTTTTAAATAGCCTTATTGGTAAAACTACAATGTTGACAATCAACTGTGTGTCAATCACTATTTTTATCTTTCTTATTATTATTACTGGTCTATTAAAAGTCCAAGTCTGAGACTCACTGACTAACTACATATTTATTACCATCTTGCTAAATGGTGGGTGCCATGTTCTGAGCTGGGTATGTCAAATTAGGACACAGCCCCTGCCCCTGTGGGTCAGCTCCATGAAGGCAAGTCAGTCTCTATATTTTTTTCTTTCTCCTCTATAGTATGCCTCATACATAGTAAGTGAGAAAGAAACATCTTTTGAATGGGTGAACAAATGAAACTGTGTCACATTCATACACTTACCTGATCACTATTGGTTATCACTTAACTAATCTGATTAACTAAAATTTCTTAAATGGTTACATGTATAGGCTTATGAGACAGAAAAGAGGAATGGGAAAGGGGAGAAGCATCCTCCTCACCAACCCATAGACTTGGGCAAGTCATTCAATGTCCTCTAAGAAAATATACTAACCTTATAACTCTCAAAATGTCACTTTTGAGAGTAATGACATAAATGGAAACATTTGGGCAACTCTCAATGCTAGACCTCTTCCTGTGTTCTCTTTCCACTTTCAGTTCAAGAAAAGCTGCCTGCCTCAAACCATACACACACAATGTTATTTAAAGAAATTATAGAGAACATGGCAAGCAGATAGTGTTTATTATTTTTGAGTAGGTCAAATTATTCTGACCTCTCATTGTACAGTGTGGGCAGTCATATGCCATATTCTTCTACTTTATAAGACTTGGAACCTTAGTTTAAATCGCCTAAAGGAAATCTCTTGAAAAAAAATTTTTTTAAAGATTTATTTATTTATTGGCGAGAGAGAGACAGAGAGAACATATGTGACAGGGGAATGGGTGGAGGGAAAGAGATAAGCCCAAACAGGCTTTATGCCCAGAGGAGAGCCTGATGCAGGGCTTGATCTCATGACCCTGAGATCATGACTTGAGCTGAAACCAAGAGTCAGATGCTTAACTGACTGTGATACTCAGGTACCCCAAGAACTCTATTGTGGGGTAACTCTAATTTGGGTAAGGTTGTCTACACATATTAAGCCCTCTACCTGAATAGATGAGAATAAGATTGGTTACCTAAATATCATTAAATAAAGTAGACAAAATTTCTTTAGGCCTAAAATATGCTTCGTCATTCTTTCATAAACTGCTACTTATCTTTTGAAGTTTACCATAAGAAAATGTTTGTAATGATTTGAGCTAAAACTCTAATATTCAACTATAAAGTGTTCTTACACATCAGTAAGAAGTCCTATAGAATGGGCAAAACATGAACAGTGAATTCATGGAAGAAAAAAAAGACACAATAAATGTAGGAAACAAATAATAATTTATAAAACAACATGTTTATGGAATACTAGTCACCAAACAAAAGCAAACGGAGAAACTATTACCAATTTTTGTCCTTCATATTGACAACAATTAACAAAATATTAACAAACAAATGTTGGAAATGATACATACTCATATATGGTTGATAGAAGTTGGCAGGAAGTTTTGTACTCAAATATAGATTGACCTAGCTATCTCAGTAATAGAAATTTATTCTGAAAACTACCATCATGGGTGCAGGAAGGACTTATTATTAACAGTGGAACACTAGAAATAATCTCAATGTCCACCAAGTAGGTAAGTGATTATCTAAACCTTGGTTCAGCTGTGCCATAGGATTCCAGACAGCCCTTATAAATGCCTAGAATGGAAAACCTTTTAAGATATGTCAAGTGGAAAAAAAACCCAAAAACGTTGTTATTTCTGGGGGACAGAGAAGAAGGAGAGGGAATTGAGAGTCTAGGAATGGTGAAAGGAGCCTCTCACAGTTGTGTTATTCTGGTTGTTTTCATCTTTTAAAAAAATAGAGTATATTCAAATATTTTGCAATTTAAATTTTTTTAAAGTTCTTTTAATTCAATGTAATGAATCTTATCAAAGAATTACATTATTTTCTTAATGATTTATAGTAGTTCTTTGTAAATTCTGGATAGTAATAATTGACTGGAAACATTAAATTCTTCTAAACTGGTACTTGTTCTTGGTTTATGAAGTCTTTTCTTACTCAAAAAAAATGTGTTATACTACGACATCATAGATGATATAATAGTCTTCTAAGGTTTTAGGTTATGTACATGTCAAGATTATAAAAATACCATCCAGAATTTTTTTTTAAGATTTTATTTATTCATGAGAGACACAGAGAGAGAGGCAGAGACACAGCCAGAGAGAGAAGCAGGCTCCATGCGGGGAGTCCAATGCAGGACTCGATCCTCAGACTGAGGGATTATGACCTGAGCTGATGGCAGACACTTAATGAGCCACCCAGCATCCCTCATCCAGAAATTTTATTCTAAGTTTTTTTTTTTATGGTTTTCAAATTTTTTTTTTTTAATTTTTATTTATTTATGATAGTCACAGAGAGAGAGAGAGAGAGAGGCAGAGACACAGGCAGAGGGAGAAGCAGGCTCCATGCACCGGGAGCCTGATGTGGGATTCGATCCCGGGTCTCCAGGATCGCGCCCTGGGCCAAAGGCAGGCGCCAAACCGCTGCGCCACCCAGGGATCCCTTTTTATGGTTTTCAAATGCATGTATCTCTGTGGTACACCTAAAATGGTTTTCTTTTTTTTTTTTTTAATTTTATTTATTTATTTATTTATTTATTTATTTATTTATTTACTTACTTACTTACTTACTTACTTACTTACTATTTGTTTTGAGAGGGAGAGCACAAGCACACTCACATGAGCAAGTAGGGAAGCAGGGGTAGAAGGAGAGGGAGAGAGAGAATCTTAAGTAGGCTTCATGTTGGGCACTAAGATCCTAACCTGAGGCAAAATGAAGAGTTAGCCACTTAACCATCTGAGTCACCCAGATGCCCCAAAGTTTTTCTTTTCTGTGAAGTAGTTTACCTTGAACTTTTTCCCTAAATTTTGACATCCAATTTGACATATCTTAAATGTTTTTCCTTTCCTACTAATTTAAAATATAAATTTTATCAATTCCTAGATACACAGAGACCTATTTCTCTATTTTCTTTTCCATTGATACATTTTTTCTGTCCCTTTGCAAATACCAGAGTTTTAATTATTATAAGCTTGCAGTTTGTTCTGTAATCTAATGAAGTTTCTCTTAGCATCATTGTTTTCCAAACAACTCCTCTCTTTACAGAGGAGTCAGCTTGTGAAGTGTCACTAACTATCATACTGCAATTTTTATTTGAATCATTTTTAACTTATAGATATATTTAGGAAAATTTATATCGTTATAATATTGAATTTTTCTAACATACATCTCCACTCACCATTTAATTATGTATTCTTTTATGTTTTGTGGTTAATTTTCATTTAATTATTTTGTTCACACAGGCATTTCTTATTTCTAATTACTGTTATTTCTAGGTAAATGATGGTGTTTATTACTGTTATGAAAGACCTGTTTTATTTCTATTATATTCTCCAGTTGATTATTCTTGTCTTAAGAAAGCATATTGCTTTTACAATATTGATCTTGGATCTGGTCAGCATCCTCTGAATTGTGTGATTCTCAAAATAAGTATGTCCATTCTTTTCTTAAAACTTCTAGATAAATAATTAGTGTCTGTAAATTATGACCCTCTCTCTTTTTCCATTTTAGCATTATCTCTCATGTCTTTCTCATTTCAATACATTAATCAGAATCTCTATTATAGTGCTAAATAGCAGCAATGAGAGTCAGTTCCCCTGTCTTTTTTGTGTGTGAGCTTTGATAGGAATGATTGTAACATTCTAGAAATAAGTATGATTTGGACTATACATTTCTGGTAGATTCCATATTTCAAATAGAAGCACTTTTTTTCTATGTTAGCATAAGTGGTGTTGTTGTCATCACTTACTTTTTTTTTTTCAGTTAAATCATTAATACTCTCTGTACAAAGGCATCATAACACATTGGTTCAGAGAGCAAGTTGGAGAGTCCAAATTCTGCATATCCTGTGTCATTCCACCACTTAATTTCCCTGTGCCTCATTTTTTTAATCTGAAAAGAGGGAGAAATAATAGGATCTACTCCACAAAGGTATTTTAAAAATAAAGTGGATTCATGAATGTTAAAAAGTTTAAAATAGTGTCTAGTACATAGCACTCAATAGGAGTTATTATTTATCATTATTGTTACTATTATAGAAATATACTTTTGATTTTCACATTTTTTAATATAGTGACATATATTAATATATTTCTCAATGCTGCACCATCTTAACATTTCTGAGATTTACCCTGTTTGGTCATGATTCATTTAGCCCATTGCTGGATTGAATTCACTAGTATTTGCATCTGTTTGTAATACATATTTTGGTCTAGTTTTCTTTTGGATGAATGGGTTTGTGTGTGTGTTTATGTGTGTTTGTGATTTTACACAATTTTATTTTCAAGATTATACTACCATCATCTAATGAGTTAGAAAGATGTCCTTTTTTTTCTTTGTGCCTTGGGACACTTTCTATCATGTAGATGCTTATTAAAGTTTCTATAAAACTTATCTTCAAAGTTTGGAGTCACTTTTAGGAACAGAGCTCTAACAAAGGTTTAGTTTCTTCTGTGATTATTTGCGTATTCAGGTTTTTTTTTTTTTTGATAGAAACTTGATACTCTATATTTTTCTAGAAAATATTTTTCTATGATTTCTATATTTTGCATGAAGGAGTACAGAATATTCTCATAATAGAATATTATGAATATTCTTTTAAAGAATATTTCTATATTTTGCATGAAGGAGTACAGAATATTCTCATAATAGAATATTCTCATATTCTTTTAAAGTATTCCCCATTCCTACAGATTTTTAAAAATTTTTTAATATATTTTATTTTATTTTATTTATTTACTCATTTTTAAATTCTTGGTTGGACATGCCAGTAGTTTGTCTATTTTCTTGGTGTCTTTTTAAACTAGCATGAGGATGTAGTCTCATCAATTTTATTTCTTAATTTAACCAAATTTATGCTTCTATTATTATGGATTTAATTCTTTGGATTTAGGTTAAAGCTATTGTTTATGGCTACTGAATAACATGCTTAGGTTATATATGTTTAAGCTTTCTTGTTTCCATATTTCCTCATTTCCCCAGTCACTCATGAGTATTGCTGAAGTTGCATTCCATGAGCATGAATTGAGTTCCCACTAAAGGTAGATTGAGGGTAGCCCCAGTAGCTTAGTGGTTTAGGGCCGCCTTCTATGATCCTGGGGAGCGAGGATCGAGTCCCACCTCAGGCTCCCTGCATGGAGCCTGCTTCTCCCTCTGCCTGTGTCTCTGCCGCTCTCCCTCTGTGTCTCTCATGAATAAATAAATAAAATCTTTAAAAAGAGGTAGATTGAAATTGTTTTTTTAAGAAATATGGTAGGCATTCGAGATACTACCTATTCATAATTTGGTAAGGAAGCAGATTTTGAAAAGGCAGAATGAAAGAAAACAGTCAAGAAAGTTCAGCAAGAAGGGAGGGAAAGAAAGAAGGAAGAAGGAAGGAAGGAAGATTGGTTAGTGTGAAATAAAGACTCGCTAACCATATGCACAAGGTACTCTGAAATGACAAATCTCTAACTGACGGACAATAATAATTGCTCTGCTTACCTCAGAGGATTGTTGTAAGAAACAAATGAATTAATGTATGAGAAAGCATTTGGGAAACCAGTACAGAAAGATTAAGTACAATAGGTCAGGTGGGTGGGATAAATCCTAGATTTCCACATGCAATCAGGAATGCTGCCATTCTCAATGCCAGCTTCATTTCTAATTGTGTCACATACTTTTTAAAATGTCATCCAGGAAATTCATACTTAATTTGTGCCTACTGTAACACTCGGATTGCTCTTCCTCTATTGAACGCTATGCTCTGAAATAATTTTCTCTGCTATGAAATACCGAATACTTCTATTTGTAGCGCAATTGCCTAACTACCCTTTTCCTCGAGGGATCTTCTTCAAGCCAACTCCCAGCTAGGTTTTGCTCAATCTTCTGTTCCTGACGGCACCACCAGGAATACCCCAGGGCCACATGGTAGCATCAGCCTCTGGGGCCTTAAGTCTCACACAAAGGAACAGCATCTTCTTGGAGGGCATTTTCAGAATTTGGAGGTTGTGTGGTTTGCAGAAAGCCCCAATCATTCTGCTTCTAACCCATGCACACTGAAGGTCATCCACTTCTCAGCCTCCATTCTCAAGTCTTTCCCTCATATTAAGACACACGATTTGACAGTTGCTATTTTGGAGACATGACTATAAAGAGGTAATAGAATATAGACATATTCAGAGGGCTGACCGATCAAAGTCTCCAAGGTATTAAAACAAATTCTTCTTTTTGATCTGTAATCTGATTTACTGGGACCTTCTGGGGACATTCAGTTGCTTTGTACCTTCGCTCCCGTTGGAGGTATCAGTTCCTTGATGCGGTTTGCAATTGTTCTAAGATTCAAATATCAAAAGTATAGGAAAGGTATAGCCACTGTTCCCTCTCTTTTTCTTTAAAAGAATCACCTTATTCTTTGTTTCTCTGTCCCAATTACGTGATTCCAGAAGACGCTGCTGGTAAGATAAACTACTTCCCTGGCCAGAGGAATATAAACTCTGATCCAAGCTGAGCCAATCAGAGCACCTCACTTCTCTTGCCAAAACAACTGGCTCAAGGGTGGTAGGCAAAACTATGGTCTCTCAAATACGATCACATCTTGATAATCAGAGCCTATGTATACAAGATGTTACATAGCAAAGGGCAATTAAGGTGCCAGATAGAATTAAGATTGCAAGTTAGCTGACCTTAAAATAGAATACCTTGGATTATCTGCATGGTCCCAGTACAATCACCAGGGTACTTAAATGTGGAAGAGAGAGGCAGAGAGGTCAGAGGGATAATTTATGGGAACTCATCCCAGCATTGCTGGCTCAGGGAGTAAAGAGGAAGGACCATGATTTCTACTAGCTAGAAAAGGCTTTAAAAAAAAAAAAAAAAGAGGGATTCTCCACTCAACTCAACTCTGCCAACCCTTGTTGAGTCACCTTGCATTTGGTGCCCCCCAAGAAGACCCAATTCAGATTTATAACTTCCAGAACGGTAAGATAATAATTTTCTATTGTTTAAAGCCACTTAGGTGGTGGTAATTTGTAATAGCAGCAATGGGGAACTAGTACAAGGGTGTTTATGCAAATACATTTTTAAGACATAGCTAGTGGATAAAGTACAAGGCCAGGGAGGCATTAGCCTAGAACTGCCAAGAGACCATATGAGAAAGATGGGTCATGAGAATGAACTGAGAAGGGCAGAGATAAAGGCTGGAAAATTCTCCTCAAATCTCCCTGCCCATTTCTGGGTTCTGCAGGACAACATGTTCCCCTTCTCTTTAGTCTACATTGAACTGGGATATTTTGTCCCTTGTAATTTGTCCCTTGAAAAGTCGTGAGGAACACGGGGCTAAATCTTTATATAAGAGAGGTTCCCAATGAGCACAGCCCCAGATATGAGACCAACTCAGAGTACCTTTAAGCCAAACATCCCCTATCCATGATCACAACATTGTTTACAGATGGAAATATGTGTGAGGCTCCTCGTGGTCTCCAAGCCCAAGCCTCTCCAGTGTTCCTTGAGTAGGTCAACTCTTGGCTCATAAAGAATTAAACATCTTTGAGACTCACATTTATATATTATGTAAGCATGTGTAAAACAATCACACAATTATTGACAATTACAATTACTCCCATGTAATCTCTCTCTCTCTCTCTCTCTCTCTCTCTCTCTCTCTCTATATATATATATATATATATATATATATATATATGATCTTTCTCATGGTTCCTTGCTCCTTTGCTTCATGGAAGATAACAATCTAGTCATCTCAGTTTAACAGTTTAATTTGGACAGCGTCTTTAGACAATGTAATTTTCTTTAGATAGAATGTCTGGTTAGGCAGGGACTCCCTTGCCTTCCTTTCTTTTCTCTGAATTGTTGTATGAATACTTTATTCTCAAGCCTCAAGGAAAGATGAGGTCTCTGAGTCCACAAAGAATCCTTGGCTTCTCCCACCAAGGGTGAGATTGCTGCTCTGAGTGGCTTCCAGGATAGGTGACACCTGGTGTGAAGGCCACATCCTTTGGCTGCACCCTGTATCTATTTGCATTGATGATTTTCCTTGTTCAGCCTCACCGGGGCCCACCAGCGCTCCTGAATCAGCCTCATGGCATCTCCCACTGCCTCCTCTAGAGTCACAGTCAAATGGCTCACATGTCCCTGGGTCTGAGCTGTGCATCTGACGGCCTCTGCTTTGGAGTCATGTTGCCTCCTGGTCCCTGTGTGCCCCATGGCAGGTTGACTGTCCCTCATTCAGTTACCTATCTAGAGTGCACATGGGCGCTTCTCTAAACTGGACCCATTCCAGGTTAACTGAAGTGAAGCTTGGGAAAAGTAAACGATGTCTTCTTCTCTAACTCTGCTGCCACCCCAGATTTATTGTGACGGGGCAGGCCCCCATGTAGCATGTGTGAAGGCTCTGAACTGACCCCTTACCACGTTCTAAATGCCCTCTTTGGGCTAAAACTTAGAAGAAGAAGATTAAGAAATCCATATCTGGGGATGCCTGGGTGGCTCAGTGGTTGAGCATCTACCTTTGGCTCAGGGCGTGATCCTGGGGTCCTGGAATCAAACCCCGCATTGGGAACCCTGTGGAGTGCTTCTCCTTCTGCCTATGTCTCTGCCTCTCTCTGTGTCTCTCGTGAAAAAATACATAAAATCTTAAAAAAAAAATCCATGTCTGATATCCTCTTTTTCCAACTTCTTTCCCATCTTTTCCCCCCTTGCCTGGCTTGTCTTTCACTTCTCTGATGCCATTTCCTCCTGTGTCCTGATTTCAGCCTCAGGGCTGAATTGTAACCTTGAGAGGGTGGGGTTGGAAACAAAATGGGACTCGTGAAATTTTAAAAATGTTTCACCAGCTCTGCATATTTACAGTGGGTTTTCCTTTCAAATTCAAAGAAGAAATTGCTTTCACTTCTACTGCACACAGTATTGGGAAAGAGAGTGATCCTCCTTCACGAAAATAGCCATAACGTGTACCACTTAGCATTGTTGTCAGTGCTCTCTCACTTTGCTAATGCATGACCACGTGTGATTACAAAGCAGTCACAACAAAGTAATTAGTGCATCTTACACTTTCCTCGGGTGGAGATTCCAAGGGGGATGCTAATTTGCATCTTGACTCACAGTCCCATGTAGTGGTGGGGAATATGGGAAGTCAGTTCTGCGGGGAAAATTGTTTCCCAAATGTCATCGGAACATGAGAGGAAGCAGCAAGTGAATCAAGGCAGTGACATTTTTGAAAGGGAGCTACATAGGAAGTAGAAAAAGAAAATGCATTGGTGGTTTGCTAAGTGTCGGGAAGCATGCCAGACCCTCTAAAACCACAACTGAGGCACCAAACACTCACTGACTTATTGACAGATAAATAAAAGCACAGGAGAGCTAAGTAATGGTATGATTCATGTGTCCACGTTGTCTGGGCATCCAGAGATCCTATAACGTGTATTGTTGGCAATTTATAGAGAACAGGATCTAAAGCTCAGAAGGAAAAAAATAAAAGCTCTAAGGTCCACCTTTGCATGCAGATGTGGAACAGATGTAAAAATTGCAACACATTTTCTTCCTTCTCAAATATTTTTTCTCTCACCTTTTTCTCTATTTGGAGGACTATATATATATATATATATATATATATATATACACACACATACATATATACAGCATCTTTAGATAATGTAATCTCCTTTAGATAAAAATATATATTTTATATATTTGATATATATTTTATATTTTTATATATATATAATATATCATATATATATCTGTGCCTTAGATCTCATTTGATGCAAGTCAGACTCCACTTGGTGATGTTGACTTTCTCAGCACAGAGCAAAAGCAGTTTAGTGAAGATGCCCTTAGTGCAAAATCTCATCTAAATGGTTCTGCAAAGGGAAGCTGGCACTCCGGGGTACAGTGGACATCTGTGGATGACAATCTTCCAGTATCTTTATGGAGTCTCCAGTGTCTGGCCTGCAAGCCACAAAGCAGTTGCCTGAAACATGCAATCAAATGAGACTCAGCAAGGCAGAGCCAGCATCCCAGCTCCCTGAACATGGTAGAGTGGTGACGACATTAGGGGGCTTAGAAACGTCAGTCTGGATCTATAGCCCTCCTTACTCTGCCAGCTTTTTGACCTTGAGCAAGGTACTTACTCCCTGGGTGTCTCAGTTTTCTTGTCTGGAAAATGGGGAGAATAATTTCCTACTGTCAGGATTAATGAGATAATATATATAAATCATATAGTTGGCAATTTTTATAATGTCGAGTTTAGCAACTCTTGCCATTTATTACTTGCACGACTGGAAAATTCTTCTTTGACCTTCCATCAGGGCTTATTTACTTAGCAAGCAAAAATTCAGGATGTCCAGTTAACCTTGAATTTCAGATAAAAAAATAATTTTTTAAGTTGAAAAATGTTCCATGAGATATTTGGCCTACAATATACTAAAAAGTATTCATTGTTTGTTTGAATTGGAAATTTAACTGGGAATCCTGGGTGTTACCTGGCAACCCTGGCATTGATTCCTCCTTGTCTGATGAATGCATATAGTTAGATTTACCCTATCTTATACCAGAGCATGACATGAAAGAAATATACTAGCAAAAGTTTTGTAAATTGTAACATGCGGTTCAGACATGAAGGAATGCTCTTATTACCAGCATGAAGAGTGTACTTCTCATCATCTGTTCCAAGCAGGCTGAGGGATGCACAGTGAAAGTCAATGAGAGGAGATAGTGTTAAACTATAGACTGGTTAATCTGCTCACTTATTTTGAGGGGCCAGGAATCTCTGGGTTCCTCAAAACAGACTGCTTTTTCTCATCACTGTGCATGTGTGGATTTCACTGTGTGTTACTTTTTGTACTTGGGGAGAGAAGGAAGAAGAGGAGCAAGAGGAGGATTGTGAGGCGGACTGCCAACCCTTATACAGGGTGGGTTCTTTCTTTCTTTCTTTCTTTCTTTCTTTCTTTCTTTCTTTCTTTCTTTTTCTCCTTTCTTTTTAAGATTTTTTTTTTTTTATTCATGAGAGAGGCAGAGACATATGCAGAGGAGAAGCAGGCTCCCTGCAGGGAGCCCGATGCAGGACTCAATCCCAAGACCCCAGGATCACACCCTGAGCCAAAGGCAGATGCTCAACCACTGAGCTACCTAGGCATCTCGAGTTATTTCTCTTTAAATTAAATTTCTAGACATGCAATTTGCCTTTTCCAATGTATTAGGTTTTTCATCAGGTCCTGTAGTGGCAAATCACGAATGGCTTATTTCAGGGACAATCACAGGAAGGGCTAGCAGTGGTGTGCACTCACGCCAAAGCTGCATTTGAAGCATAAATGCACCTTTACTAGAGAATTACAAGTGAAAAGTCAGGGTGCTAAGGAAGCTCAAGGAGATTTTAGCTCTCACATGGCAAATGCATCCAGGAAACAGAAGTACTCAAACACTTTCCTTTTTGAAGAAAAAAACATAAAGTATTTTCCATCTCTTCTCATGGCCCCACACTAGATACCAGAACAAAATGGGCTCCCGTGAAATCAATTTCTCATGACGCAATAAATAAGGAGAGAATGTGAATTTCACCTCTACAATGCTCAAGGTACCAGCTATTAGTTATGTCTCTTTAGCAAAACGAAAAATCCATTATGTCAAAAACTTAGTCAAATTGGTTATTTGATGGAACATAGTGAACAGAGGCCTTGGCCATGGAACTGCTTTTTTATTTGTAAACCAGTTTTGCCAGCTTCCAGCAGACGCTGCCTCTGAGATGGGAGATACATAGGCTCAGTGACTGGAACAACCAAGTTGGCCATTTCCTACAAGATATAGAGAAATAAATCTCTGGGGGACCCTTGGCCTTTGACTCTGGAATGCAGAAGCCTTGGGTGAAGAGAAACATATGCTGAGCACCCGCTCCAACGCAGACAGACACCAAGCAAGTCCCACCCCTGCATGAAATTGGCAATTTCCCAACACGGGAGTCTGATTTTCAGCTGGCAGGCACAACAGACAGGATAAAGCTCTCTGTGCGTAGACACTCAGGGCCATCGCGTTTTATGGACACAAATTGAAGATAAGATCTAGTGATGGAGTCTCCAGCCACAGCTTGAAACCAGCCCATCAATGTCAGGTTCTGTTAAGTACCTGATGCCAGCACTTTGCAGCAGTTCCGGTGGATAAAGGTTCTGGCAGGGTCAGTGTTTCAGGCGAAGTTCAGACTCTTCATTTGCCATAAATGAAGAAGATGGGAAGTGAGCTGTGAGATTTTTAGACTAATATTTAGATAATTGCAATTTATCTCCTCTTAAGGATCGAGCTGATTGAACCTGAGCCAGTCTGAGCTCCACGGTGTTTACAAGGGCCTCCTTCCTCAGAGCTGGATGTTTAAAGCGAGAGCTAGGATTTCCGGCTGACCTTGGGACCGAGAATGACCAATCCCCGGTACCAATAATAGCGAGAATAAACAGTCACGGATACTGCAAACGCTCTATGTATCTCCAGTGCGGAGAGAAATTAATTTCCTATTTGGGGCCCATTCACAGAAATCCTTCTAATGATGTATTTAAATCCGGACTCCGTGAAAGCCTAGGCGCACATGGTACCTGAGCCAACAGCATGAGTCTCGCATTTAATCGGTTACTGTAATAAACATATAAAATGTGTGTGTGTGTGTGTGTGTGTGTGTGTGTGTGTGTGTGTTTCATGAGAGGACAGAGCAGTGGCTACATAAAAGGACATCAAATGACACATCCTCCATCTCCCAGCAAATAAAAAAGCCATCAGCTCATAACAAGGCGGTGATAAAAGGTGCTGAGGCCAGTAAGATTAAGACTTTGTAATAAGGTGGAGGCGCCAAGAGTGACAGCCATTTTCTTTTATATTTATCATGTCCTCACATTGGGGTGAGAAGCCATGGCTCTGTCCCATTGCTGGCTAGAATTTATAGCAGCTCCATTATTAGGAGATTGCAGTGAAATGGGGTAGAGGTATGGTTTTCTGAGAACGTTACGATAGCCTCCTACATTATACACTTGACAGGTTTGTCAGCTCTTAGTAACAAGCCTTGTAAAGTACTTTAATATCATTAGCACTATTTTCTTAATGTGTCTGCTCTCCTCACGGCCTGAAAATATCATATATCATAGGCTGGAGGGGACCATGAACTCCTCTCTCCTGCTTTTCTGGCTTCTTCAACGTGATTTTATAGTCACACGCTGAGTTGATATTTTAATCAAAATAATGCAGCCATTTTCCTTTATTGATTATCAAGTAAATATGTATAAATATGTAGTTAGGGGTGGGCAACCCTTTTAGAGGATATTGAAAACACATAATGAATGGCTTTCTGGGGCTAATCTTGTCGCCCGCTCACTTCAGTTGTGCGGTTCGCAGGGAGGAGTTCCTTCCCTTTGGCTCTTCTGGCCCAGACGTCTGTGGAGTCCATGTGCAGCCAAGGGCATCACTGGCCAGAAGTGAAATTCTGGAAGCACGTCCCAGGTAGGCAAGGCCTACGTCGGATGCCTTTGAAATTTTTTCTGCCCGGACACATATCCCTTCTTTTCTTTCTTTCTTTCTTTCTTTTTTTTTTTTTTGTGAGCTGTCATAAATGACAATACATCCTGTGGTTCATGGTGCATTTCAAAAGGGCCAACATTTATTTCAAAGTACAGAAATCCTGTGAGGCTTTTTCCCCCTTTAAGTGACGAGCATATAGGCTTATGTATGTTTTTTTTTTTAATTTTATTTATTTATTCATGAGAGAGAGAGAGAGAGAGAGAGAGAGAGGCAGAGACACAGGCAGGCTCCACGCAGGGAGCCCGATGCGGGACTCGATCCAGGGTCTCCAGGATCACGCCCTGGGCTGAAGGCGGCGCTAAACCGCCGAGCCACTGGGGCTGCCCAGGCTTACGTATCTGCGATGCTGGTATAAACCCAGAGACCCAACAATGTGAGAGTTTTATACATGTTTTAAATTTCAAAAATAAACAGGTGTTGCTTTGTAAGTATAATAGAATTATAAACTCCGCTTATGTGTCCTGTTTAAACAGAACATATATCTTCGTAGGAACATATATCTTCATATTCTTGACGTTATGTGACCTGGATCAAAAACTTTTAGTTATTGGGGGACCTGGCTGACTCAGTGGTTGAGCATCTGCCTTTGGTTCAGATCATGATCTCAGGGTCCTGGGAGCAAGTCCCGCATCGGGCTCTTCAGAGGCAGCCCGCTTTTCCCTCTGCCTATGTCTCTGCCTCTCTCTATATATATATCTCTTGTGAATAAATAAATAAAATCTTAAAAAACTTTAAATTATTGTCAGCAATAGCATTATATCTCTACCAAAAATGAGGACACACACACACACACACACACACACACACAACATCAAGGGAATTTTACCATATTCTGTAAAATTCAAATCGTTTGCGACTTAAAGATTTATTTATTTATTTATTTATTTATTTATTTATTTATTTATTTATTTATGATAGAGAGAAAGAGAGAGAGAGAGGCAGAGACACAGGAGGAGGGAGAAGCAGGCTCCATGCCGGGAGCCCGATGTGGGACTTCAGGATTGTGCTCTGAGCCAAAGGCAGGCGCTAAACCGCTGAGCCAGGGTTCCCCTCGTTTGTGACTTAAAAGAAGATTAAAGTAAAAAAAATAATGTTCATTTTGGTACTAGAATCAGAACAAAACATGAGCCACACGTAGACACTATCAATATTATGTTATTGGCTATACGTTGCCCCAGATGTGTATTCAACTAGTTATTGGATGTATGTGCTAACTCCCACCACCACCACTAACTCAGTGAGAAATCAAAGGGTCTAGGGAGTGTTTTCTTTTTAGTCAAAATCACTGCACCTAGAATGGGGTCTAGAATATAGGAGATAGTCAATAAACGTTGGTTGGAAGAGTGAGTAAATGCATTTATAATTTCCTCCATCTTGCATTGGGATTTCTGTTCCCAATTGTCAATAGCCATCAAAACAGGTTACTTGCAAGCAACAAACACACATCAGGAGCTGCCATAAGAGGAGCTATGGCATCTCTCAATCTGAGATTAATTCAATTCATGCTTTTCTTCATTAACTTGCATATGTCCTTCCACATTAAAGCAGACTATACAGATCCACTCAAGGCAATAGCACTATATAATGGCAAATAGACACCACTAGGCAATCCACACTGTCTATTGGCAAATTATTTTAATTATTTGAATGGAATGTATTTTGAAAATAACATAAGAAGAATGTATATCTTTATCTCCATCTCCACACATGGTCTTTTTATTTCTTGGTTGTGCAAATATTTCAAGTTGTAGCTCACAAAGTGCAACTGTCAGGTTAAATTTTGTTGATTTCGTAGCTTTGTTTCAGTTTGCTCAACAATGCCCTCCTAAATTCTGTATCCCCACTGCATTTGCCTAATTTAGGTGAGAAAATGATGATTCATACTTTAGACTATCTCTCTTCCCACCTGAACAAGGAGACAGGGCAGGGTCAAACTCATATTTTTGTCTATTTTATAGTCAATACAATAATTGCTTCTGATGGATTAATTATATAGTAACTACGGCTGATTTTTCTTAGAAAGGAAATGATTAAATCGTGTATTTTTCAGTGGGATCTGGTCATCACATGAGAACCTAGCCTAACCTTTTTTGAGTACTTTATGTCTCTTCATCTGAAGGAAAACATTAATTTGATGTACAGAGAAACTGTCTTCTGTAAACGCTACCATTCACACAATCTAGTTAACATAAATACATTTTTAATACCTGTCGATAGGCAACGGTTCCTCATCAGTCACATTGCTAGTCATAAAATCATTTAGTCTATTTATTGCTAGAAATCATTAAGACTTATTTAAGTCTGTAAATTTACCAAGTTTCCAACATTTGATCCCACTGAGAAAATATTTTTTGATGAAGTCTTTCTGTGTAAAATGCCAGAGTAATTAGTCAAAATCATTGACTGAAGATTTATGGACATTCATGTATCTTAACAGCCATGTAATTTTTCCACACTGTTGCATTGGCATCCAAAGACAATATTGTAATATGTAGAGCTAAAAGGAAATTTAGAAGCACCTGGCTGGTCTTCCCTAAGCAAAATATAACTTCTTTGACATGCCACCTGGGCAAGAGTTGTTGGATTCCTCCTCCCCCTCTATATCCAAATAAGGCATACATGGAGAAAAAGTGGTGTCCTTATCAGTCCTTATCTCATGGTATATTTTATCTCCTCACCTTCAACTTTGAGATTCCAGAGTCTGTATGGCATTTCAACTGGTCAGATAGTTTTGAGCACAATCCTGGATGGTCATCTTGACTCTGTTTTTTTTTTTTTTTTTTTTAAGATTTTATTGATTTATTCATGAAAGACAGAGAAAGAGAGAGAGAGAGGCAGAGACACAGACAAAGGGAGAAGCAGGCTCCCTGCAAGGAGCCTGATGCAGGACTCGATCCCAGACCCCAGGATCATGACCTGAGCCCAAGGCAGATGCTCAACCACTGAGCCACCCAGTTTTTAGTGCTTTACGGAAAACACCAATGTTGAGTTAATTAGCTAAGAACATGTCAGTTCAATGTTATTATATTTATGAGATCCTGAGACAACTAAGGGTAAAATCAAAATATCACCTTGATGATTTGTCCCAAAATTGAATTGTGTTTCAATGAATATTTTCGTTATTTTGACTTGGTGAGGATGTAGGGCAATGGGAGTTCTGTCCACTGCTGAATGGAGAATAAATTGATGTGATCATCTTGGACAATAGTTTGACATTATCAGGTTACTTGACAATGTATGTACCTTCCAATATAGTAATCTGGCTTCTGGATGTACACCTGCAGGAATTCTTAGAAATGTGCTCAACATTATTCAACATAGTCTAAAATTGGAAATAATCCGAATGTCCACCAACAATAGAAGAAAAAAAATTGATGGCATGTTTATACAATGAAAACTATAGGCTCGGAAACCTGTATGGCCAACAGTGAAACACAAAAACTTAATGTTAAACAAAAGCACGAGATGATGAAGATACACACAGATGACTCCATTTCCATAAAAATTTTCAAAAGCAAATCTAAATCTCATACTGATTAGAAATCCATATGAAAGTGAAAAATAATCCTAAAAAAAAAAGGAGAGAATTATTAACCCAGAATTCTGGAGAGTGGTGTGATAAGCAGGTGGGTTAAGGAATGGGAATGTGATGGGAAGGGTCAAGAGATTAATGCACTGGTTACCTTAGAAGGTAGGTGTAAGGTTTTTTCTTTTAAATAAAATGAACATGTATAATGTATCCATGTTTTGAATATATCTTTCAAAATTAAAAAAAAACACAATAGATAAAAAAGTAATGATAGATAAAAGGTGGAGATGACTCCAAAGACACATCTCTGTTCCTTTCTCTAGCTTTACACTCTTAAAAATACCTCTGACGCAACCACAGAGTAGTCTCTGATGTAGGCAAAAGTAGGCACCCCTCTAAATTGTGAATTTTACTTCACAAAGGGATGTTTTTCTGTAGTATATCAGACTTAAATCAAAGCTAGACAGAGATTATTTAATATACATGAGAACTCTATGAGATCTTATGTGTTCTATCTAATACTTTTTATATACCCTTGATAGCAGTATGTATGAAGATTATGATTTCAAATCAATTATTCAGACATCGAAGTTAGCCAAATGCAGTCCATTAAAATGCCCATTGTTTTATGTTCCTGTCTCCTTTTAAGACAATTTTCAAAGACTAAATCAGCCACTTAAGGCACCATCATCTCATTTTCCCCAGATGTGTTCATGATGTAACTTTAAAGTCACCATTGTTGCCTAGTTTTAGAAGATATTGATAAATCATATTCTTGCATTTCAAACTAGTGGATACCATTTGAATAGTTTTTTACCTTTGTTTTATTTTCCAAAAGAGACTGGGAGAGGGTGGCAGATACTCCATAATGCTTGCTGAACATCCCAACAAGAACAATGAAAGAAGGCACACAAAGCAAAATGAGTCATTTTATCCTCTCTCAACAACTCTGTCAGGTTCATACTGTTATTAATTATCTCCTTCTAACAGAGGAGAAAAATGATATCCCGTGAATGTAAAGACTTGCCCCAAATAAGTGGCTACCCTCAGGTATGAACTCTGATGCTTTGTTCTCTCAACTACTCTAATAAATGACCCTCCCTCCCTCCCGTGTGAATAAGCAAAGAGTTTATTACTATAATTATGCATATGTTATGTATGTATATAGGCAAAAGACCATCTTCAAATGTTTAGTGTAGTTCACGTGCATCATTAAATTATTTTGAAATTCTCATTATGAGTAACATTTACTATTGGTAAGTTATGTCCTCATCAGGCACATAATATCACCATCCCTTTAAGTTAAAGACATCAAAGGGTTTTTAATAGAAACTGTAAAATACTTCCTTTAAAGCAGATTTTTTTCACTCTCACTCTCTGAGTGAGACTGACATTTCTAGGAGATGATTGTCATGTGCTTATTTCCATTTCTCAGCGTCCTTCCTGATCACACCAGGCTGGTAATTAGTAAGATAAAAATTGCTATTGGATAATGCAACATTTCAACTGTCATCCTGCTGGATTGGGGGAAAAAGTTACTCTGTAAAATAAGAGCCCAGTGGTGCGATTGTATTGACTTTTATGTCATGTTTGTTTCAGTTTACTAGTCAAAACAAGTTTCACAGCTCCTCCTGGTCCAGAAGGTTCCGTTTGCTTTATGAAAATGAAGCTGTCTTGTTTTCTGGTTCATAAATCATTGTCAAGCGGAGCTAGATAACAGAAACAAGTTCAGATTCCAGAATGATTATCCTTAGAGATGATGTATTAAATATACAGACTACAACTTGATTTTCATAAGCCATGTTGACTTTGCAGAACTAAGGCTTCAGGGGGAAATTATCTCATAAAGGGAGGTGTGAGAGAGCCTGCAAAATCTAACCAGGTGGGGACGATGAGGGAGGGAAAAAAATAGAGCATCTTCACATATAAAGACATGTGCTTTTTCTCCCATTTCCTCTCTGTTATTTACCTGCTGGTGCTCCTAGAAGCATCTGGGTGCCTCTTTATCTTATAAACAATATATCTTATAAACAGTCATCTTTAGAGAAGATGAGATTTCCTCTTTCTTTCATTATCTGCCATTTCTCTTTTGTCCTCTTCTCGAATATTCTGATGTCTTGTAAAGTCTTTCTTCTGCTCTTTATGTCTTAACCTCTTTCTCCCTGAAATTAGGCTGGTTTGAATTTCACTTCTGGGGTACCACTGCCTTTGCACAAGAGGCTTTTTGATGCCTCACCAGAGCCAAATCAGGGGCCATGGGAGCAAAGTCTGAAGAAAAATCAGAGTGGAGTTTAAAAGAGTCACAGAGATGCCCTGAGATTAGAACTGTCCCTGTGGCAACTCACGGAACAGGTTTCTTATACATACCTCGTCCTGAATGTGCTGACATCAACTTTTGCTCTAAATGAAGAGTTCAGACCTCCAAGCAGTCAAGTGCATTCCACTGAGAAAGAGAGATGTTTCTTCATGTGAAATGTGTTTCACCTCCTGCCTATTTAGTTCCTATTGGAGCTTCAAATCTCATTTCAGCATCCTTCCTCAGGGAACCCTTCCCTTCCTCCCTCCCAGCCACCATCTGAGGTCCTGTTTCTCTGGGCTTTCACACTATTCATTGTTCCCTCTTCATACTTATTGCAGGGCTAATCAAGAATTAATTGTATTATTCATTTCTGTAATATTCCTCTTACTTGGTAAGGTCGAAGTTCCACGGGACTCCATGGTCATTTCTGATCATAGGGTTGTGATCAAACACAAAGCACATAGTAGGTTCGCATTAATTATTTGGAAGCAGAGCATAAAGAATTAAAGACATGTACCTGAAGCCATTCAAAATTCTGAGTAAAACTTGGTCTAGCAGGGCATTTGGATAGAGATTCAAGATGTAGTCAAGATTTAATTCTGCTTCAATTAAGTTTTCTTGCTCAGACTGGATGGCAGCCTTCTCCAAAGAG
The DNA here is from genome assembly GCF_018345385.1 of Vulpes lagopus. Lineage (NCBI taxonomy): Eukaryota > Metazoa > Chordata > Mammalia > Carnivora > Canidae > Vulpes > Vulpes lagopus. Next base: position 105,243,774 of record NC_054827.1, on the reverse strand, counting down.
CAAAATAACAGAAAGTGTATTGATACTGGCATGTATTTCCTGTATCATGAAAAAGAACTTTCTCTGCTTTCCAGGAAAAGTCTTTGATTTTCTTAAGATAAGAAAAGCATCTGGGAAAGGAAAGAAGGTCTGCAACCCAACCCATAAATGCCACAAGCCTCCAATTTGGAATTCAGGAAGTTATAATCTTATATTACCTGGCTGCTCTGATTAATTTATTGATTATTTATTTACATATCTAGCGTCTTTTTAATCACTTGTTGAGCAGGAAGGCAAAGTGAAGAATTGGAAAGCTATTTAAAAACTTCAATAAATATAAATGACTGCATGGGATCTTCATGTCAATATATATTCTCAACAGCATGCTCAGAGACCTCTGTCATCTGGACAGTTGTCTCAGGTTGTCACTTCACTCTATTTGCAGGAAAAAACCCTAACATCCCCCCCAAAAAATTTTTTTAAAACCCTATAACACAGCTTTTTTATAAGATAATGGCAAAATGTCTATTGAACTTTAGATTTTCTAAGATACATAAGATTTCTAGGCAGTTGGTTAACTCATGTGGACTTTGCACCTTTTATAAATACATAGGCAATTGTAAATATGATCTTGTTTTCCACACGGCCGTTGTAATAACACTGGTGCTTGGCTCTTTAGGAAGAGAGAGTTTCTATGGAACAATCAATAGAGAAACCCTGCATGGTTTATTTTCTATTATGTATACCTTACAGGTCATTGAGTCAAGTACTGTGGCAGGATTTCTAAAAGGCTGGTGATTTTTAGGAAAGATCATCAATAACATATGTAGCCGAGCAAGCTAAAATAATTACAATCAAATTTCATGCTTCAGGGCATAAACTGATTTCCTCCAAGGGTCAGGAAGGAATTACGTTGCCTTCACCAATGTGTACTGCATCGGGTAAACGACCCACCTATTTTTGTTTGGTTTTGCTCTTTTTTTTTTTTTTTTTTTCTTTTTTCAGGAACTAACATAAAGATCAGTTTTCTTTAGAATGCAGCTCAGGGCAGCCCGGGTGGCTTAGCGGTTTAGCGCCACCTTCAGCCCAGTGTGATCCTAGAGACCCAGGATCGAGTCCCATGTTGTGTTCCCAGCATGGAGCTTGCTTCTCCCTCTGACTGTGTCTCTGCCTCTCTCTCTCTAATAAATAAACAAAATCTTAAAAAAAAAAAAGAAAGAAAGAAAGAAAATTCTAGAATGCAGCTCAGGTCACTCTAGGGCCATCATACCAGATTTGCTTTTTCTAGAACAAGCCACAGGATGGAGCATAGGTTGGCAAGCAATGCCTAGAAAATGCAAATGTTCCTTCTTGGATACATTTTTAAAAGTTGAAACTCTACAAGGGGAAAATGGAATGGAGAAAAAAGCAAAAGGATAGGATTTGAGATTTCACGCATCCAGTCTTAAAACTCAATGAGGACCACCTTTAACCTCTCAGGCTCTCTCCACCCATACACTTCAGCCTTGGCTTCGATTAATCTTGTCTCTTTTCCCCAGCTAACTTTTGCCATTGGCTCTCTCTGGTTTTAAAAAAATCTCCATCAGAACATGATTTTGCTCTTTTCAGGATTTCAGCATCAGGAGCAATAGATTCTAACCTTTGCCACCATAGGGGAGGGTGGGGAAGGAGGGGAGAGAGGACCAAATGGTTATTCTCAGGCGCTGCTTCTACTACAAACTTAGCACAGAGGGCTTTGAGCTAATTACATTCTGTATATCTGAGCCAGCTAGCAGAGCTTCATGCTGACACTCAGATACATCTGGGCCTGATAACAATTGCAAATACTCAGGGCACACTTAAAAAAAAAAGGCTTATGTTACAATGTGAAACAGCATGTTTTACAGTCCTCAGAATGGTCAGATAAATAAAACAGCTCCAAGTCCAGAGCTTTGTGGGGGGAAATGTATTTTGTAACATTTCATTTAGAGCAGGAAAATTTCCCCACTGACAAGGGAACATTTGACCCTAAGAAAATGTTAAGTTCCACCCACAGCTGTTTGAGGAAATAGGCAATAGAAGACTCCGGGCTGCCTTCAATGATGTAGGCTATACGATTACAATCACCTCCCATTCAGAGGGACTGTTTTGGAGATTTGGGTCCGATTTGAGAGTAGCAGAGAATATATAAAAAGCTCCTTCTGCCCATATATCCAAGGAGAAGGCGTCGGAATGAAGAGATGGCACATTTCTAGGACATATCCAGCATCAAATCTGAACAGATAATTTGAGTTAATTTGGGAGCTTTCTTTAGGTGCAGTTTAACATATTCAATGCAGCTAGGTGACTTTCCAAAATAGTCAGTCATGCTTTGGGGTGGTGCTGGGCGCACAAAAGGAAAATCCTTCCCAAAGCCAGAGTTTTGCAGAAGACAGGAACAACTGTTGGTTGTGCTTGGCAAAAAGCTTGCAGGCAGTCCCTTCTGCTAACACATGCTGTATGTCAGCAATCATCTTTCTTCCCCCTATGGAGAGTTGCAGGGTCATAAAAGAGAGGGGTATCATTGACCTTAATCTGGCAAATTTCCCTGTTTCTTGAGTTTACATCTTTGTAAAGTATAGCCTTGATGGATTAGTATTTCATATTCTTGCCCTTTTCCCTCAGCTTGTGGTTTTGTGGCACAAATGCATATACCCAAGATGCTCATCTTCTCCATCTCATGCCACTGCCCTTCCAGAACATTTTTATTTCAAAGTTTCATATAGTGGCCACAACTTCATTATGGAAGAACACAAAAAAAAGTAAGATCCCCATTTCTAAAGCATCATGGATTTTACTCATTACGGTATATTTTCTTTTTTAATTAAAAAGAATGACTAGGAGGTAGTTAGCCCCCATTTGACAGATGTAGAACTGAGGCTCAGATATATGTAGGAAGTAATTCCAAATTCTATAGCTCTTAAGCAGAACCTGAGCTCAACTCCAAACCTATGAGCATCGGTAACTACATGGGGTGCCTTTAGGCAGTACACAACCACCTTTCGATGGGGGAGCAATTTTAATTTCAAAAGCACTTTTCTTTCCTGCACTGTCTCCTTTAATAAATAAATTCAATAGAACCCACCGACTTAAAAATCACTCTCAGTTCACAGGCACGGGAAGTAACTGAATTTATTAACAGAGGTAAAGTAACTAATGTAATGTGAATTTGGTATTCCTTTTAGATATAGTCTCTCCCACATATGGATATCAAATATACCTACGAACATGTATTATTTTTAAGGATGATATGCCATGTCTCCCAATTTGTTCTCTTAAGGAAGAAAATAAATACAGATTATCTTGAATATAATGGATGTGTTCAGAGACCATGCTTCATGTTTTACTGAATCCCCGACTCACTCAGTGTGAAGGCCATCTACCCTAAAAACAAAATACCGCTTTTTGGTAAGCTGTAGAGAGGTCGTGTTTGTTTGTTTTTTTGGTGGGGCAGTGGGGGTGGGGGGTGGGGCAGGAGGATTGGTTTCTCTGGAAAGCTCGCTCCTGTGTTCTCAGGGGTTATAAAAATGGGAATCATTTTTATTGGCAATCCACTGGAATAGTGCTGAGACAAATGGAAACTTGAAGATTTGGATCCTCAGAGGTGAGAACATACAGCTTTTGGGAATTGGGAGAGAATCTGACCAATAAAGGAAGTCACTATTTTTCCAGGCCTAAAGTGAGTTATAGGGCGAGACGGGTGTTGTATATTTATGTAAGGCAGCAGCAGGGAGTTTAAGCGGCTGTATATTGCTGAAAGAGCATCATTCACATTCAGGCTGAGACAAAAGGTGGAAATGAAGTAACATCCTGGCCAAAGAAGGCCTCACGACAGAATAATAACATTTCAGAGAGGGGGGCCATAGAGTAGGCTGTGGGTAGGCCTCAAAATGAGGAAATGATCAAGATGCCTTGTCAGGCCTTCAAAAAACAGTTGCACATGCACACACACACACACACACGCACACGCACACACACAGACACGCGCCCGCCTGCTCAGGATTAAGGCCTGGCCAAGTGTCCTTGGGAGGGAAGGTCATTTATCTTTCACAGAAACGCGTACACAATTACTTGCAACCTTCATCAGTATAGTCAGCAAGATAGGTTTGCCAAAAGAACTAGAAAAAATATATATCAATACACGGATTACAGTTGGGACCCCATTTGGTGTTTATTATTATCAGACACTCTAGCCTCACTGCATCCGCGTGGAGACTAATTCAGGACAATATCTGAAGGACTAAAGTGGTTCTGGCTGCTCAAGAGATGGGGGGGGGGAGGGGGGAACTGCCTTATCTCCTGTGTTTATTTATTGTGTCCTTTTGTTTAGAGGAAGTTGCAAGTAGAAGAAACGGGTCATGAAATTATACTCCTCTAATGCCAAATGGTGAGAGGGAAACAGACATTCACTTCAGAAAAAACGATCAAAAGGGAAGGGGGAAGAAAAAAGACTTTTAACATTCAAAAAATACACACAGCTAGCGTGGGGGACCCTTTGAAAAGGCTCTGCTTCTGTTTGGTAGAAATAGTCTAGGGCGCCCCCACAGGCTAATTAAGATGTTGTCAAAGTTTTTAATGGTGGATCTTGGTGACTATTTCAGGAGATTTAGTCATTTTAGCAAAAACAAAACAAAAACAAAAACAAAAAAACAATGTAGGATAAGGATCTCCAGCCACACAGAGAGTTTTCAGTTAATACTAAATTAAAATGGTTGTTAAAATATGAAATCACATGGAACTGGGTTGCAAATAGCCTGTCCTAACCTTGAGGTTTGTTTCCTTTTGAAGCAGATATAACAATTATGAAAAACTTGCAATTAAAAGGCTTTCTATAAAAATGTGTACGTGACAGGCCGTGGACTAGATTTGAAAATTTGCCTTATTAGGACAAAGTGCAATGAGTTTCACGATGATTTGATGCTCAGGAAACGTCATTTCAAACATAAAACGCATTCATACAAATCCTTCAGCATATTTCAAGTTTTAAGTTTTGTCATTTCATCACAAAATGAATAGATTTGCTTCTATTTTTCATTTTATTTTTTTTCTTTTGCCATTTTTACAACCACATATAAAGCTGCCATTTAAAAAAACACAAACAAAAACAACCAGTGGCTCAAAATGATTTAATTTTCTTCTTTGACCCTTTTTAAAAAGTATGATTTCTCACTGGTTCAGTTTGCACATTCAACCCCAATATTATCCGGACATGGTATTTAGCAACCTTTTCAATAGCCAAAGGCAAGAAATACTAAGAATGGGCTGAGGGATCGCCCTCTCCCTATAAAAAGGAGCAATTTGCAGATGGGAAGGGTGGCTTCTGCGTTTGCAGGTGAACTTACCAGGCACAGAGCTGAAGCCAAAGATTTCTAGGAATGACAACCTCAGCACATCCGCGAAATGATACTACTTGCCAATTTCCTATTTTTCCACAGGGGACATCTTAAGGGCTGGGGTCATGCAAATTCAATCCTGACTTTTGAAGCAGCAGGTAATAGCCAATGCCAGAGGCGGGATTCCAAAACCATTAGCCCACTGGTCTGATCCTACATGGGCAGACTTCATTTTTGGACCACATACATACCCCATCTCATGGCATGCCTGTCTGGTACTAAAAGTGCATTGGTGGGGAAAATATTGAAACAGATCACTCGCTGAAGCATATCTGAGAAGTGGTTTTTTTTTGCGGGGGGGAATGCCATTTCTGCAGAGTTTGAGCTCCATTGAGAAAAATAATATCTTAAATACAGATTGTTGGGAGTCTCCACTCCTGTGTTTACTATATATATATATATATATATATATATATAATCTAGCTATATAAAAATCTATCTGTAAAGAATTTCTTGAACTAAGAATCATTGGTCACACCTGCAGCAGTTCATATAAAAAGCAATATTGGCAGAGGGGGAAAAATTCTTCCTTCCTCTGATTTTCCCTTAAATGTTTGAGTAAGGAATCATTAGAACAGTCGCAGGCATCTGTGTGGTGTGGTGTGTTAAAAAAAAAAAAAAAAAGAACCCTCCATTTAAACACAGATTTTAACCTTTCCACCTTAGCCTCTTACATTTTCTTTCCTTTTAGTCAAAGCATTTAGGTAAATTAGGATGAGGTCCCTCCATAAAAATGCAAGGGGATCAGTTAAACTTTCATCTCTAATTTATTCATGAAGGAGTGAGGTCTTGCCTGGTCGTGCTGTGCATCATCCTGTCAGAATGACTTTCTCTCGTGTTGAGAAGGGAGATGGAAGGACAGGAAATCGGAGCCTGGGCTTTGCTTGTAATTGCTGTGAGGATAAAAATGCAGGTGCCTTCTTGCCTGGCCAAGTGAATGTGAGCAACAGTTTCGAAAATGAGCCAGAACTGAGGTAGCATCTCTATGTGTGTGAGGGTACAGACAAAACCCCGTATCAGAAATATCAATGTGTGTCCATTACAAGAATACACATGTAATACACAGGTCGATTCCATCTCTCTAAACCGAATTGATCATTACTGGTGTAGGCACATGTACAAGTGGATATAAAGTATTTCCAACAATGGAAAATACACCTGAATTAAATTTCCTACTCCATGCTCTTTCTAGCTCTGCTGGGTTTTGTAGTTACAACTTCCTCGAGCTTGATAGTGTAGGCTGTCCACTTTGATGATTCTTGCTCTCATGAATAAAAAAACTGAAGCTCCTCATTGCCCTGTGTGTGCAAGCAAACACGTGTGTGCATATCCAGTGCACACGTGACCAGGGCCAAGTTCAAAAGATTTATTCATCTTTTAAGAAGACCCTCATTTTGTCTTTCAAATTTAACTGTGGTATAATACATTTAATGTTCTCTCTTCAAAGTTCATCTTTTTTTTTTCTTTTCAAACCATTTCCTGTTGTTTTCCCCCCCTCCACTTCCGAATATATTTCACATTTGTAGGCTTGTGGGGAAGGAGCACAGAGTCCTGTAATGTGAAAGACCTTATTCTAGTTGATGAATAGGTTCCTCGGTTTTGCCATTCCCACCCCAGCATTCAAAAATTATCATCTTTTATACATGTGCAAAAGGGAGGGGGTGGGATCTGGCATTAGTTCTTTTAGTCGTCAGGAAATTACAAAATGTACACTTGCGAAGTAAGCAATTTTTGCAGTCGGCCTGCACATCCATCTTTTTAATGAGCCTTGTTTATAACCTGACGCCATGTTTCTAGTCACCTACCCTGTTTACGTCTTTGGCCCCTTTAATTAAGAGAAGAACCAGTTAAAAGAAAGTAAGAAGAAATATTAATATGATCTGATTAATTCAGCTAGCAGGAGGTTATGGGGGACCAAGGTTATTATAACCTATAAAGGCAATGTGAATAAAGCTGTATTCATTTGTAATTTTATTAGGCGGAGCAAATTAGCGAGTCTGCATAGCAGTGACAAAAGACCCGTTCCTATTCTCTCTTACCCCCTACTGCAAGGGCCAGGTGCCCAAAGTTAGGCCCCATATTAGGCAAATGAGATCTGATAAATCTCAGCTGCACATCTAATGAGAACCTCCAGAGCTGGTGCTGTGCTAATTTGGAAAGATTAGCTGGGATGTTTGTGTATGGCTGGTTAAAGTCCAATGAAATAAAAGGAAAGCACAGAGAAGAGGAAGCAACACCAGGAAAGGGTTAAAGACATTAAGACAACTCTCCCAAGGCCAGAAAGAATTGATAATGGACAAACTATTAGAAACAAACTATCGAGGGCAGTTTGAGGGGTGAAGTGAAAATTCTATTTTAAAAGAAAACATCAATGTAGCTGGACTTTTTTATAATAATAAAAAGCAGTAAGGTCCACCTGTGTAGGCTTCCCCTTACCTTGAACCTTCCACCCTGGCCCCTCTGACATCAGGAACCCAGCTTTCATCTACTTTCATGGAGTCAAAGAAAATTACAGGGTTTATTTCTGGCAAAGATGCAGTGAGTCCTGATAAGTTACGGAGAATTCAAAGTGAAAGGAAGTAGGTATGCTGGGAATTTTTAATACAAAGACTTCTAGGTCCTTCCAGGGGGACATTCTCATGGGCTGGTCTATGGATTTTGAAAAAAAGTTCCATTATTCCAAAATCCTGTGTAGACAAATATGCTTGGGCCTCTGATGTATGAATTCTACTTTTCCTCACTTGCTTTTAAATCATCAGTTTTTCTAAACTCATTCCAGCTGTTCTGGCCTGACTTGGCATCTCCCGACAATGGCTCCAATCCTCCTTACCTGGCTTATGCCTGGCTTCTCAGATGTGAACTTAACACTGAGACTTGGAGGGCCTCCTGTTCCACTACAGTTCTAGAAATAGGTTTTTTATTTAGTCATGAGTAAACTCCATTCCAATAGTTAAAATTGATCATAATAGTTCTTAGTCTGTTAAATATCCTGAACATAGACTCCTAAAGAGCCCCTCAGAGTGCTTAATCGACTCCAAGTGAGAAAATTAGCCTTTTCTAAGAAACAAAACAAACAAGCAAAGGGAAAAAATAAGGGAGAGAGATACAAATCAAGAAACAGACTCTTAACTATAAAGAACACACTGATGGTTACCAGCGCGAAGATGAGTCTGCGGATGGGTGATGGGGATTAAGGAGTGCACCTGTCCTGATGAGCACCCGGTGATGCATGGAAGTGCTGACATGCTATATTACACACCTGAAACTAATCTAACACTGTATGTTCACTAACTGGAATTAAAATAAAAAAGAAAATTAGCCTTTTACCATGAGTAAAGCATCCTGTCGAGTATACTTTTACTAGAAAAAAAATCATAAATTGGATAATAACAGCAATATTGTCAAAATAGGTCATTTCAGAAAACCAATGGAAAAATGAAGGACATTTAATTCGAGCAGGCATTTCCATGGCCAAAATTATTTGAATGTTTTAAGTTATGTTCGATGCAAGTATAAAATAAGTTTAAGAAAGTCAAATAATAAGTACCCCCCTCTCAGGTTGAGTAATGACTTCTCAAAGAAAAAAAACCTCTTGTTGGAAATAAAAGAAAAGACAGAGAATTGTATTGGATTTAAGTGTTCTTTTACCTCCAAGTTTAACATATTGTAGGACTCGCAAAAATGTGAAAAAAAAAATCATGCAATTCCGTCTCTTTATGCTAAACGCATCTCGAAAGTTTTAAAATTTTATGTAAAAATCAGTGTATATGAATGCGGGAGGAAATCCCACCATGAACACATTTTTCTTTTAAAGATTTTATTTATTTTTTCATGAGAGACACACACACAGAGAGAAGTAGAGGGAGAGGGAGAAGCAGGCTCAATGCAGGGAGCCTGACGTGGGACTCGATCCGGTCTCTAGGATCACACCCTGGGCTGAAGGCAGTGCTAAACTGATGAGCCACCTGGGCGGCCCCATGAACACATTTAAATACCTTCCAAATCACTGGGATTTTCCCTCCTGGGTGACACTTTCTTTATTTAAAATTTGCTTTGGTCAGTATGGCCACTTTTTTGATAGAAAATGTACACACAATTGTTAATATTTACATAAAACTCAAATGTCCCCTTGATCTGTCCAAACGGCTCTTTGCTTCCACAGTTCAGGTGAAAAGTGGTTAAAAATCTCTGTAACAGAGGAGATGATGCATCACCCAGAAGCAGCTAATACTATCATAGTAGAGACTCGGGGAATATCTGTTGAGTCAAATAAGTCAAATAAGTGTTCAAATGCATATCACACACAGCTTGGGAAAGTGACCTGTGGTTTTCAATCAGAATCCATCCTTCTTTCATCACTGATGTCACTGCCCTAAGAACATTTGGTTTATTCTGAACGACAGGGGTTTAGAGCATGTCCTCTGGTCAAAATCCCAGCTCTATCACTACATGTCTCTGGGCAACTAACTGAATCTCTCTTTGGTTTAGTTTCCTCTTTTGTACAGTGGGGAAAATAATGGTAGTGCTTAGCTTGTGGAGTTATTTTGGGAATTAAATGACTTAATACCTGTAAATCATTTAGGAAAGTATTTGGCATATTGCAGTGCTTGATAAAAATCAGCTATAATATCATTTTTATTTTACTTTCAGTACAGTTTTTGTTGCGGTCTCTCCCCAACTTGTGAACCCCTTGAAGACAGGAAGAGTCTTATTCAATGCCATGGTACATCTGTACCTAGCATTAAAGCCCTGCCTAAAAAGAAGGTCTCAAGACAGGCTGATGTTTTCATGCAGGTAGCAGTCAGTGAAACAACTCTGACTACAACATTTCTTTCCATCTCAACTTAGTGCTTTGGTTTTTCCTCTTAATCTTCTTTTACTTTTTAAAAATATTTTATTTATTTATTCATGAGACACACAGAGAAAGAGAGAGAGAGGCAGATACATAAGCAGAGGGAGAAGCAGGCTCCCTGTGTGGTGCCCAATGTGGGACTTGATCCCAGGACCCCAGGATCAGAACTGAGCCGAAGGCAGATGTTCAACCACTGAGGCACTCGGGTGCCCCGAGACTAGGATTTTGTTCCATCTGCAGGAAGCTAGCCTTTATGGGGAAAGAGAATTCTAAATTCCACCTCATGGGATTGTGACCAGTCTTGGTGAGATATCTATGTGAAATACCTGGTACTCAATAAATGATGGCTATTGTTATAATCATTATTTGCAGAAAATTTCACCTCAGAGGGTTCTCCTAGGCATGAAAAACTTAGAACAAACATCATTTGGTAATAGTTGCATTAATAGTTGGGAATAGTGCTTTGGTAAAAAGGATTCAGAGTCTGAGACTCAAGGGAACGAGTCTGTCATTTGTGAATGAGTCTGCCTTGTGCAACTATACAGGAAGGGCCAGGACTGTGCTATGTCTTTTCCATGTAGACTCTAAGGCAAGAGTCTTTCCAAAGATATGAGTGCATAGATGTGTTTGGAGATCTAATGAAGCCTATGAACCTGTCTTAGAAAAAAATGACTTTAAGCGAATAATATAAAATGCATTTTAAAATACAATCATTAAAATGTTGATAAGACAAACTCATAATATCAAAATATGTATGTGCTTCTTTATTAACAAGTAACAAGATCTAGTGGCAGGTCTCATACCTAGCATCCTGTCAAAGATGTATTGAGCATACATGATGTTGTGAAGTATCTATGACATGCTTAACATGATAGAATTGTATCCATTTCTTGGTGAGAAATAGTAAGTATTGTTCATACTGTTACTATGTTTTCTCCACATTCATAATAAAAGGGGATGCTACAATTCAGTAGAAATCAAGTGAAAATAAAGATGCAACTTATATCCATCTGATTTCATGGATCTCCTGCTCTAGAACCCTAGATGAAGAATCACTGTGCTAGAATCCCAACTTAAAACCCTGGCCTAAGACCTAGAAGTTTCTTTTCATTTAATCAGCTTGGTATACCATACTTTTCCATGACCACCACCCTGTTCACCCCTCAGCACATACTTTACCATCTTACGAAGTTTGTAAAGACCTTCAGAAACTAAGTCTTAGAAACTTTTGTGGATACTTTAAATTGTTCCTCCTACCTACACACAGTATACCATCATAATTATCATGATTATGTTTCTAGTGGAATGGAGTATATTGGTAAAAATCTTAGAATTTAAATGAGCCAAGTTCGAAGGTAGATGCAAGAGAATTCATACTAAGCTATGACAATATTTTAAGAAATGAAACACTTTGAGAACAGTTATAAAACAGGAAGTGCCTTAAGTCTTGGGAAACCTCATACCCAGTTGCGCAAAGGGGAAAGATTAAAATAAACTTTGGACAAACATGTAGACTGGGATACTAAACTATATAGCTTTTTGACACTGAACCATATTCCTAGATACAGGTTATAATTTATTCTCCTAGATATGAAACAATTCTTCACACTGTTGGATTAAAAGCCCAGAATATTAAAAAAATCTGAGTATATTGGGACAGTAGGACAGAGTGATGTGCATCTCTAAAAAAGGAAACACAATTTAAATTAGGAATCCATTGTAAAGACAGGATACAGGCCTGGATTGGTGATTCATGTATTACAAATATTTTGCATGTTATGGGATCCCCATGAAAGAAACATGTCCAAAGGGACAGTTAAAATAAAATCTTATTCATTGCTCACACATCTTAGTGGTGTTTGAGAAAGAACACCGGATAGAAGTCCCCTAAATTTGACCTTTCAAAAGCAGACACCGTGTGGGTCTTCCTCGCTTGTTTACATTTGCAATACGGAAAAGATTAATTGATTGTTCAATAAATTATCACTTTACAGATGGGGTTAGTGTCTTAAACAAACCACCAATCACCTTGTTAACACATAGATATAAATAAATCGTTTTCAATAGGATGAAAATTATCCCCTTTATAGGTGTGGCAATTAGATTATTGATTTTAGGTAAATGTCTAGTTAATTATGCAATAAGCTTCATTTCTTTTGTTAATTAAGCTACTGCTCTTTTAAGTCAATAAGCTGTAGCCTCAGGAGAAATGAAAAGTTTCCCATTTGAAGAGTCCAGTTACTTCCCCCAAAATGGGGCAGAATAGGGAACCCTTCTTTTTCCTTCACAACAGAGACCCAAATGAGGAAGAACTTTTACAAGTGAATTGTATTTCCAGTTCATCCCATGCCTATTTCTAGAATCCAGATTAAATAGATATCTGAATAGAAATTCTTAACTTGAAGGGAAACAACTAACCTGTCATTTGGAAAACTCTGTCTAAGAGAAATTAAACTATTTCTGTTTCGTTTGGTCTCACAAAGACCTGCTCTAACCTACCTCTCAGGAATCTCCACCCAGGATTCAACTCCTTCCAAAATGGTGTCATCCTCATTTAGGCGTTAAATCACTCACATGATCTAGCAGGGAGAAAAGACTATTTTTAGAATTGTCCTGGGAACAGAGCCTAAATGCAACTCAGAGGATCCTTACCCACATGCCTCGCCCTGTTCCTTACGTTGGATCAAAGACTGATCCATAGATGTTGGCTTTTGTCCCGCTGTACTTGGGAATTGACTGTTTTCTCTTCTCTTTTGTGGGGGCTTTTGTCACAAGGAGATGGGAGATGGGAACTGTAGTTGCTTTGCCTCACACCTGGAATCTGAACTTGGCTATCCCCCTCACTCTGATTTCATAACTTGGTAAGGCTTCTGACCCTTTGATTGACTCCAGATTTTGCTTTGTCTACCTCGGCTTCAGTGCCAAAGTCTCACACATGTCCTCTCTTGTAAATCTGATAATATTTTGCACATAATAGAGGCACAATATTAATCTAGTAAATGAACTGAAGGGTGGGAGCCACATTGTGTTATTTGTGAAAAGCCCTGGGTAAATTCTATACTGGAAAGTCACTAGGTTCCAGACAGCAATGAACTGATTCTTTTCTTCTCTTAGGCACTGACCCAGGAATAGCTAATTCACAAAAATAAAGCTTACAGTGATAATCATTAAAATTTGATGAGTGCTTACTATGCTCCAGACATCATCCTAAGATAAATAGCATGCCTTATCTGATTTACTCCTAAAAGAAGACTTTTTAATGCCTACTTTATTATCTTCACTTTACCGTTGGAGAAAACTGAGACATAGAACCCAACGTCACAGAGTAAGTAAGTGGTCGAACTAGGTTTCAAACCTGGGAAATATAACTACAAATTCTGTGCTTTTGACAACTACCAGCTACCAGTGATCACTCATAGACCAAATGAGTGACCAGAGCCAAAGGATCAATAGCGCATCAAACTGGTCCACTTAACTTGAGAACTCTTTGACAAAAATAATAGCCTTTATTTAATAAGAACTTAATTCATTTTATTCTTCCCAAAGTGAATGTGCAAACTGCCATTTTACCAATGAATGTCCACATAGGCAAGAAGAAGTTGGCATTCTATGAAGCAGAGTAGGTGCTGGTCAGAGGAACAGTTTTAAGTCCAATACCCCTCTTCTTGCTAATGATTTTCACACTAGAAACATGAGTAACACATAAATAAAAAGTATCTTCTCCTGACCACATTACTTGCTCACAGCATAGATACAGATAAGAGCCAGAACCTACTATACTTTTGTTTATATATTCCCCAATTAGTTTTCAATAAGTTTAGACATAGTCCTACTGACCACAGAATGACTTTTGCTACCTCTTGAGGACCAGGATATTTCCTTTTATGGTAAAAGCTATAATTAGCTGAGGAATCCTAAACTGTACTTGTTAAAAATAATCCTCATTCAAGAAACCTGGTAAAAGTTGTGCTGGTGTTTGCACGAAGCCTGTTATACATAATTTTCTAAAGCTGTTTTCAATCATGCAAATGATTTTTTCCTTTGCAATATGCTAATGCAATCTGATTTATTTCAGTTGTAAAAGTTAATTACAATGTGTTTGTGAGTCCCTAAAGATGATGTATTAAATGTTTATAACCAGGATTATTAAAATGTCCTGTCTCGATTACAGAGCTTCTCTTTCAAACACTAGAACTAATTGTAGCCTTAAATCACAACAACCTCACTGTTAAAATTAACACAAGGGCAACATTGCATAATTTTAATTAATTTTAATTTGGCCAAAGCAAATTAATTTTTGTTTTCTAGAAGGACAGCTAAACTCTTTTGTAGCCTGCTTCCACTGAACATGGAGTTCATAAACTTCTCTTTTTTTCCTAGCATTTTCATTATTCTGAGGATTGTACCATGAGACTGAATCTTTGTTTATGTTTTGGCTCCAATTTGCATATCTGGTTCTCTCTGGAGAGAGAGTATGGAAATGAAATGAAACCAGAGTGGAATGTATACAGTTCTATGGTGAAGGAGACAAATTTTTCTCTATGAGTTTCATAATCTTAGTCCAAGTATTTGTAGATAATAACATTCAGAGCCCAGGAGAGGAGTATTCAGACTTCTATCTTTAGCACCCATTAAAAAGCTGCCAACACCTCTTTCAAAGTTGGCAAAACACTTTTCTAAAAAATACCTGCTAGGAAGACATCATATCTGGATTCTTTTCTCTTCCTTGTGTTTAAAACATGCACCAAATTTGATTATTTCATATGAATAATACTAAATCTTCCACTGTTTTATCAGAGTGTGCTGGACATGAAGAACAGTAACAAGCTAAATTTCTATTTATTGCTAAAATTAACTCATCCTTCCCTGGAAAGCTTCACCTTCACTCCCCATTTCTCTGAATATCATGGTCATTCTCCATATTCAAATGAAAGCTACCTTAAAATTTGCAGTAGCTGTGAAAAAAAAAAATCTTGAAAATGCATCTTAGAAAGTCAATATGGCCCCCAGAAGTCTAAAAAAATCAATGACAAGTTCCATATAAGATCCCAGTGTCTTATCTAACTGACCATAAGTTCTAAATGCTGCAAAGAACTGGATATATTATCTCTTATCTCAATTTACATGTAGCTATTTTGGGATGACATGGGTTTACATTTTTGCTAATCATCTACATTTTAACCTGCTTGCCCATGCTTCCAGGCATTCCGTATGCACTTGATAAACTAAAATCTTAGCAATCTCATTTTATGGCCAGAAACAATAATTATAGCCAAAAGGAAGTATGATTTTAACAAAGTTAATTCATACCATACCAGGAAAGTCTAAGCCTATCAAATAATTCTTTGTCCTAGCCAACACATTGTCTTTAAGAGTAAAAGAGGAGACTGCTAATAACTACATGAAAACATTGTGTTTAAGACTGGAATCTCCTGGGATAACTGGAAGATTTGCTCACACTCCACATAGGGAAATGACACTGATGTCTTTCTAGTTGTGTATGTAGTTTACCGCATTCCTTCCTTCTGTTCACTCATTATGGAGATGGGTCTCTGGAAACAATATCTTTATAGCATGATTACATCCTGGATATAGCTGACTGCATGGGCATGGATATTTGATTGAATTAGATCTACGGAGGTGTGTCTGAAGCATAGTCAGGCATGAGATATTTGGATTAAACTCTGGATGCAACTAAATCAACATTAAGTAAAACTGAGGGATGTGGAGAATCCCCTTTCAGTCCATTGTGAATATATCTACCATTTAATAAAATACACATTTAGGGATGTCTGGGTGGCTCTGTGGTTGAGCATCTGCCTTTGGTTCAGAGCGTGATCCCGGAGGCCCGGGATCGGATCCTGCATCAGGCTCCCTACAAGGAACCTGCTTCTCCCTCTGCCTATGTCTCTGCCTCTCTCTGTGTTTCTCATGAATAAATAAATAAATAAAAAAATTTTAAAAATACATATTCAGTCACAGATTTGGTCACAGCATATATATGACCAGTTTAATTTTTTTGATTAAGGAAGAATATCTCTGTGTAAAAATTTAATTATATTTATAAAACTATGAAAGGAAATTTAAAGTTCTTCCTGGTTTTAAAAAAAAAATTATCCTGTTGGCAATTTACAAAAAATCGGTAAGACTTTTGGTTTAAATTCAATGACTTTTAAAATGAATCTAACAGAAAACATGTTACTTTGAGGAACACATTATTTTAAAAACTGTAAATTTGTCAAATTAGTAAATTTCACTTTAATCTTGTGTCGAATGGGCACTGATAACAGAGAAAAAGTAGATTTGGGTTTTTGTGGGTGTTTTGTTTTTTGTTTTTTTGTTTTTTCTTATAAGTGAATATTTGCAGAGAACATTAGGGCCTTTTTGTTTTTCTTCTTGCTCCTAAAATTAGATTGGAGGGTGAGAATGGAAGAATTATATTGGTGAGCTGACTAGCTATATATATACTTGTATGAGTCTTAGGCTTATGAACTCTGCAAGAGAAATTATTTTATTCATCTTTGTATCTCCAAGTTCTTAGCATAGTTCTAACTACATATTCAATATTGAATGTTCCGATGTGAACAGAGACAACTGACATTTGGTATAAGCTAGGCATAAAATTAGACCAGAGCCACAATACTCATTCTCACTAGTAAAACAAGTAAATAAACAAAAATAAAACAAATCTTAGAGTCTTACCCAATTCCCTAGAAATTCTTGATTTATCATTGGGGAGGTACCTCTGGTGTTCCAAAACGCAAGGGAATTCCATCAGTGAGAATTAGGATGAGTGAGAGTAACAGAAGATGCTCAGGCTCATGATAAAGCCTCAGGAAACAACTTCATTATGGCCTTTTAAAAAATATCTAGATTTTACCATTTATTCCGAGAATCATGCTGTGGACACGAAGCATACATAAAAAGGTGTTTTTATTGCATATCAATTTTTATTGTATTTTTTACTGTATTTTACTGTGTTTTTTGTTCCTCAAACAACAAGTCATAACGTGCATATGATATATGAGGAGGGCTTACATTGTCAAGTGTTTAAGGAATCTGTTCTCTAACTTTACAGATCACACTCACTGACATATGTGTGCCAAAAAGTAAATGGTTGCCAGTTAGTGAGAAGCCTCAGCTTATTATTGACGGAGTCTCTGTTACTCTCTCTAGTGAAAGAACACTGGTAAGAAGAATGAACATACTTCTTAATGCAGACACCCATGGATTAGAGAAATATATCTCACTTTGGCTAAATATGCCAATGATGAGACTGCATTCTTTATGTGCTGTCAGATTATTGACTCTAATCCCAGGTATCTCTGAAGACTACAAGTTTAGACATCGTTGATTTTATAGTGACAAAGAAAGGAAACATGAGACCATAGACTTCATCTTATCCCAGAAAAATCCCTTGTTCTATGAAAAGATGTTTCCTTAGACAAAATTTGCATCTTACTAGACGAGGCAAATATTTTCTTGATGGGGTCTGATGATAGCTGTCAAAAATTTATGGTCAAGTCTTTTTTTTTTTTTTTTGGTCAAGTCTTGATATTAAGTGTTAATACATTGATGAGCTGTACACTGCCTAAAGTGACAACCACTGGCAAACAGGGCAAGAAATCATGTCTGGTCAAATCTTTCACTGGCACTCTTTGGCGATACAAATAGAAATGGCCATTTCTCATTTATCCCTCAAAGTATACTATAGGCAAATTAAAAATAAATTTATTAAAAAGCCAATTGCTTTCCTCTGTACTGGCAATGAACAATTAGAATTGGAAATTTAAAATTCAATACTATTTATATTAACATTAAAAACCATTAAATACTTAGGGACAAATAAAACATACTATGTACAAGATCTATATGAGGAAAACCATAAGCCTCAGATGAAATAATGGAGAAATATTTCATGTTCATGAATGGGAAGAATCATATGGTTGAGACGTCAATTCCTTCCAACATATTCTTTAGATTCAGGACAGTCCAAATAAGAATCACAGCAACTTTTCTGGTAAATATTAATAAAATTATTCTAAATTTTATATTAAGGGGCAAAAGACCCAGAATACCCAACAGAATATTGCAGGAGAAGAATAGCTGGAGGACTGATGCTACTTGACTCTAGCACTTACTATAAATCAAGACTGTATGGCATTAAAAAAAAAAAATAGACACATAGTTCAATGCAACAGAATGGAGAACCCAGAACAGACCCACATAGATATACTCAACTGATCTTTGACAAAGAGGCAATGGAAATTCAAAGAAGAAAGATTGTTGTTTCAGCAAACAGTGCTGAAACAATTTCTACATGCCAGAAAAAAAGAAAGAGAAAGAAAGAAAGAAAGAAAGAAAGAAAGAAAGAAAGAAAGAAAGAGAGAAAGAGAAAAAAAAGAAAAAAGGAAAAAAAAAGAAAAAAAAAGAAAATAGAGAAACAAGAAATAAGACACACACCTTTCGTCTTTCCCCCAAATTAACTTATAATGGATCATAGACCTAAATGTAAAATGCAAAATCATAAAATTCATAGAAGATAACACAAAAGAGAACCTGTAGGAGACTTTGGGCTTTATGATGATTTTTTAGGGTACAACACCAAAAGAACAATCCATGAAAGAAAACCGGATACGTTGTATATTGTTAATATTATAAACTTCTCAGCAAAGGACTCTCTCAAGGAAATGGAAAGGCAAACCACAGACTGAGAGAACATCTTTGCAAGACTCATATCTGATAAAGGACTGGTATCAAAATAGGCAACCCTTAAAATTCAGCAGTAAGAAAATATGGAACCCAATTTTAAAATGGGCAAAAGGGCTAAACAGATACCTCATCAAAGAAGATATACAAATGGCAATTGGCAAATAAACATATGAAAAGATGATGCATATCAAATGTCATCAGGAAATTCTCAGCTAAAAACAGTAAGATATTATTATGTATTAGAATGAATAAAATCCAAAATACTGACATTAGATGCTGTAAGGATGTGGAGCAAGATAAACCTCCATTCATTGCTAGTGATAATGCAAAATTATGCAACCACTTTGGAAGACAGTATGGTAGTCTCATACAAAATTAAATATTTTTTTTACCATACAATCCAGCAATCATCCTCCTTGGTATGTGCCCAAATGACATGAAAACTTGGGTCCATGAAAAAACCAGCACACATATATTTAAATGAGGTTTATTCATATTTGACAAAACTTGGGAGCAACCGAGATTCCCTTCAGTATGTGAATGGATAAATAAGCTGTGGTATATCTGTAAAATATTATTATTCAATTATTAAAATAATGAGCTATCAAGTCACCCAAAAGACATGGAACAACATTGCAAGCATATTGTTAAGTGGAAGAAGCCAATCTGAAAAGGCTATATACTGTATGATTCCAAGGACATTATGGAAAAGGCAAAACTATGCAGGCAGTTGCCTAGAGTTCAGGGGGAGGTATGGATGGATGATTAGGTGGAGTACAGACAGTTTTTAGGTCAGTGAAAATACTCTGTATGATACCAAGACTATGGACACATGTCATTATACATTTGTCAAACCCAAAAGCTGTAAAACACAAAAGGCAAACTCTAAAGTAAAATATGAACTTTAGTTAATAATATTGTATCAATATTGGTTCATCAGTGATAACAAAAAAAATTTTTTTTTAAATTTTTTATTTATTTATGATAGTCACAGAGAGAGAGAGAGAGGCAGAGACACAGGCGGAGGGAGAAGCAGGCTCCATGCACCGGGAGCCTGATGTGGGATTCGATCCCGGGTCTCCAGGATCGCGCCCTGGGCCAAAGGCAGGCGCCAAACTGCTGCGCCACCCAGGGATCCCTCATCAGTGATAACAAATGTACTACACTAACATAAGATATAAATAATAGGGAAAACTATGAGAGAAAACCACTGTGATTCTCAGATTCTCTGTACTTTCTTATCATTTTTTATTTTTTTTCTTATCATTTTTAAAATAATTATAATAATAATATATTGCATAGAGAATATATATTTGCATTAAGAAAATTGCTTAATCTCTCCAGATGTCCTATCTAAAATCAAGGACTATCAAATTGGAAGCAATTTTTGAACCTGGGGGCTCAGAGAAGGTCTCTAGTATGTGTAGCTTTGACCAAGTCTACTCTTTGTAGTCTTGAACTTGGATTACATTATCAGTCTACAGATCAGCAAACATTATTGAGCATGCTTTAAATAAGAGACCTAATTCTTGGGGTTTGACAATCATGATGACATGTAGGTATCAACTCCCTCTGATACCTTTCATGAATCTCCTAGGCAGGATAACTTTTTACCTGTGTTTTCATAAAATTTTACATATATAGTTTAGCAGAGTATATATGGTTATTTTTGCATCCATCTTTCTCTTGAGGCCTTAGACCACAGCATTTTTCTAATTTGAATCCTCAACTTGACACTTAGTAAATATTTCTATTCATGCACCTGAACTAATCACCACAAAATTAGAGGCTGAAAACAACAAAATTTGTTATTCATAGTTCTATAGGTCTAAAGACTGACATAGGTCTCACTGGAGTAACCTAAGATGTCAGCAGGACTTCATCCTTACCTTAAGGTCTAGAGAAGACAGCATTTCCTTTCTTATTTAAATTATGGGCACAATTCAGCCTTTTGTCTTCAAAGGACTGAAGTCCCTCTTTCCTTCAGGCCATCAGCACAGACTCTACAATCCTTGGCCCAGATCCATCTTTAAAGCCAGCAGAGAGGTGAAATCCTTTCCAGTTTAGAATCTCTCATCTTCTAAAAAAAAAAAGAATCTCTCATCTTCTTTTTATAATACCCTCTCTCTGACTGACTCTTCTGCCTTCTTCTTCCACTTTAAGGACCCATGTGATTATATTGGGCCCATGTGGGAAATTCAGGATATCCTTTCTCATTTTTAAATTCCAGAAATATAAATCCATCTGCAAAGTTATTTGTGCCATGTAAGTTAACATACACACAGATTATAGGGATTAGGGCATAGGCATCTTTCTTTGCTGTTATTCTGATTAACTGCAATACTTAGTACAAATTTAAATTACTTTTGTCACCACGTAGAAGTAATTTTACTGAATTATATCTAATACTATGTCCTGGGATTCTATTTCTTGGCCTACTTTTCACATTTGAAGTACTGTTCATTCTTTATGGGGAAAAGTGAAAAAAAATCATAAAATAAACTTAAGCCAAGAAACTACTCATAATCTTAGGGCGTAGAGAAACCAGTCAATATGTTGATGTATTTGCTTCTGGATTTTTATTTACAATTGTATTTATATAAATATATTTATATATTTGCCTTTTAGACTTTCCTCTAGACTTTTACAGTTTCAAATCATGCTATTTTTCTCCACCTAACATTACATTTTTAACAACATAATTTTCCACAACATAATTTTTTAAAAGATAATTAATATTCCATTTGAGACCTTTGAGAATACTTTATTTAGTATTATCCTGTATGAGGGCATTTAGATTGCTTCCAAATTAAAAAAAAAAAAAAAAAACATTGTGACAATCATTTTGGCACATAAATATTGGGTCTATTTTTTTCATTGTTTTATTTAGGGTAGGTCCTTTTTTTTAATGATTTTATTTATTTTTTCATGAGAGACAGAGAGAGGCAGAGACACAGGCAGAGGGGGAAGCAGGCTCCTTGCAGGGAGCCTGATGTGGGACTTGATGCTGGGACCTGGGATCATGCCCTGAACTGAAGGCAGATGCTCAACCACTGAGTAACCGAGGCATCCCAAGGTCCAGGGGTTTTAGTGGGGTTTTATTGGTAGCATGATTGATTGACTGATAAACACTACACAATCTGAGGAGCTTACCGTGAATAACTACTTCTTGAGAAATTCCAACTGTTTAGAAGTCATCTCTCAGTAGCTTGGACAGAGGCCAGACCTTTTCTTGAACAAGGCCAAATTCTGTACTATGTATCCTGTTATACTATATTGTTGTTGGTTGGGTCATTAGTTTTTCCTTTTATTCCCTGTAGGATGCTAATAGAGCTGCAAAATACATGAAGCAAATACTAATAGTCCCAATGGAGAAATAAGAAAATTTGAAATTATTCTTGAAGGCTCCCACACTCCTGACCAGTAATCTGGAGAAGTAGTAGATAATCTTTCGTGACTTTGTGTCAGGCAAAGCATTTTTAGAACACACAAAAAAAGCAGGAAACAAACACAATATGGATACATTGTATTTCAAAATTAAAATCATTTGCTTTGATAAAGACACTGTTACTAAAATGAAAAGTTAGGTAACACTGGAGGATAAAATATCTACAAAACACAAATGTGATAAATAACTAGTATTCAAAATTTATAAGGAATGTTCACAATAAAAATGAAAACAATCACAATAAGAAAACAATCGAATACAAAAATGGGTCAACGATTTAAGCAACGCTTATGAAATGAGAGCTAAAGATAGCAATAAGCATAAGAAAAACTGTTCAATATCATTAGTCATTAGGAAAATAGAAATTATAAATATAAAAGTCCACAATAAGATATTGCTACAAATCACTTATTATGGTTAAAAGAAAGATGATACTAAGTACTGGAAAGAATGTGGGGCAATTTGGAACTCTCATACATTATTGGAGGGAATGCAAAATGAGTCAGCCACTTTCGAAAACACTGACAATTTCTTATCATGTGATCCAGGAATCCTCCTCGCCCATGTGAAACTAAAACTTATCCACACAAGTGACTGTACCTGAATGTTTTTAACACTTTTAATTATAATTGCTCAAAACTGACACAATTTGTTTACTGGTGAATGAATATGCAAATTCTGGTATACTCAGAATACAAAAGTAGTCAGTAATAATAAGGAATAAACTGCTGTTATATTCAACAATATGGATGAATCTCAAAAACATTATACTAAGTGAGAGGCTATGTCTTACCAGAAGACACCCTAGTCATATTAATTCATATTGGCAAAAAAACAAAACAACCCCCCCCCCAAAAAAAACAAAAACTAAACCAAACCAAAAAAAAAAAAAAAAGGAAGAACAAAACAAAACAAAGGAAGGAGCTTAAATGTCTGTCAGTAAGAGAAAGGATAACAAATTAACATGAGGAAATATAACCTTTCAGTAAAACTATTGATATAGATGAGTATTAAAGAAATTACATTAAATTAAAGAAACCAGAAACAAAAGTGTACAAACTGTTATGATTCCATTTAGATGAAATTCAAGAACTAGCAAAACTAAATTGGGTGCAGGATAATGGATAATGGGAGTCAGGATAATGGGAGTTTGTGCTTGAGAAAAAGTCTGAAGGCACTTCCCAGGGTGATGAAATCTGTCTGTATCTTGAACTAGAAAAAGTTACAGTGTATGTCTAGGTAAAAAAATTCACTGAAGTGTACAATTAAGATTTGATCATTTTACTCAATAAAAATAAAAATAAAAAGGATAGATATAGAGGACCTTGTTGAGATTGATGTTTCTAGAACAGGAACAGGAAAAACACAGGGGAGCCTGGAGTATCATACAGTGCCAGAAAATAAGGAAATACTTAATCAACAGAAGGATGAGACTGCGAAATGTCACAGGAACACAAAAGCCAACCTGAAAGAGCCCCTAATGGCTGAGATTGAAGCAATTTGTTGTATTAACACATGTAATACTACATCTGTTAAACGTAGAATTTTCATTATTACTCGATTCACATTTTCTAATTGCCATTTTGTCTTTACCCATAGATTAGTTAGAAGTATATTTCTTGGTTTTAAGCATATGGGGAGGGATGCCTGGGTGGCTCATCAGTTGAGCGTCTGCCTTGGCTCAGGGCGGGATTCCATGGTCCCGGGATTGAGTCCCACATCCGGCTCCCTGCATGGAGCCTGCTTTTCCTTCTGAGTCTCTGCCTATCTCTCTCTCACAATCTGTGTCTCTCATGAATAAATAAATAAAAATAAATAAAATCTTTTTAAAAATCTTATTTTATTTTTATTTTTTTTAAAATAGGGCAGCCCTGGGTGGCTCAGCAATTTAGCGCCGCCTTCAGCCCAGGGCCTGATCCTGGAGACCCGGGATAGAGTCCCACATCAGGCTCCCTGCATGGAGCCTGCTTCTCCCTCTGCCTGTGTCTCTGCCTCTTCCTCTCTCTCCTTTTCTGTGTCTCTCATGAATAAATTAAAAAAAAATATATTTTGTAAAAAATTTAAAAAAATAAGCATATAGGGATTTCAATTTTGTTGTTGTTGTTGTTCTTAAATGTTTCCCAGTTTAATAATGTTTTCAGAGATTATATCCCATGATTTCAATTTTTTATATTTTGTTGAGGCTTGCTCTGTGGTGCACTATATGGATAAATTTTGTCAAAATTTTGTCCAATTTTTCAATAATATAATTCAAACTTTCTATATTCTTACTGATTCCTTTTTTGCTTGCTTCAGTGACTAAGAGAGATTTAATAAATCCATTCGCTGTGATTCTGGATCTTTCTATTTCTCATTGTGGTTCTGACAATTTTGAATTAGACTGTTATATTGGCCCATTTAAGTGACAATTTTATGATTATGGATTATCCTACTCAATCTCTGTTAATACTTACCTTTAAAGTCTACTTTCTCTGATATTAACATAGCATGGCAGTTTTCTTTTTAGTTAGTGTTTGCATTGCACATCCTTTTTCTACTCTTATTTTAAATAATTCTGCATTCTTATAAATTGGATTTTGCTGTATATAGCACAAAATTGGGTTTTGACGTGTTTTTTCTGGGAAGCCAGTTTGCATTTTAATCAAATAATGTAGTCAATTTATATTTAATATAATTTCTATATATTTGGGATTGAATATATCATTTTACAAATTTCATTTCTCTACACTTGTGTCTTTATTTTAGTTTGTTTGGTTTTTTTTATTAATCCAACTTTTCTTTCTAAGCTTGGAAATTGTACCTTTTACTTTTTTTTGGTAGTTGCCATAGAAATCACACTATGACTATTTGAGTTTTCAAAATCAAATGTTAGTTCTTTCTACCTTCCTACAGAGCCATTCAAGAAACTAGAACACTTTTTTCCTTTGTTTTTGTTACTTCCTAATATACATATCTCTGCTTTTGTGTATCTTAATAACTTGTATTTTAAAATCTATAAGATATTGTTACCAATATTGTTAAATATGTACTATTATTTTTGTTTGCCCACACTCATCATCTTGCTGCTTTTTGTTTCTTTCTGCACTTCTGAGATTCCATCTGTATTCTCTTTTTTTTCTACATGAAGACTACCTACACTATTTATCCTATGCATTTTATCCCACTCTACAGTATGAAAGTAACATAATAAATCCTATACTACATTATCTCTCCTGAGTATTGAAAATTCACATTCATTATTTCTTCAGCTACTTTTTATGGCCCATTCTCTCCCTTTCAGGTTTTAACTCACCCACATATCTTTACCTTTGTTACTGTATCCTATAAATACATAACTCTCTCTCATTTAATGTTTCTGTCTTCTTAATTCTGTATATGTCCTTCTACAATAATATCCAGTGCACTAATTCTCTTTTTAGCTGTGCCCAATTACCTGTTAAACCAATCAAGTTATTAATCTTTTTTTTTTTTTTTTTTTTTTTTTTTTTTTTTTTTATTTTTTTTTTTTTCAAGTTATTAATCTAATTACATTTTTTATTGGACTATTTTTATAATGTTCAGCTCTTTCTTTTTCATTATATCTTTTATCTCCTTGAACATAGTAAATACGATTATTTTAAATTGTATGCTTTGTAATGCCAATTCCTGGAATACCTGGAACACGGTTTTATTGCCAATTTTGGGCTTCTTTGTTTGTTTACTTTTTTCCTCCCTCATACTGAATTGTTTTTTTATGTGTCTGCTAATTTATTATTGTACACTGGATATTTGATAGAGTTTGGACTCTCAACCCAGATTAATTCATTTGAAGGGTCTCTGTCCCCTGGATATTACAGTTGTTTTTCCAGGATGAAACATAACCCCAGCAGAGCTAACCATAATATTTCCCAAGAATTTGCTTGTTTGTTTTTCCTCAAATATATTAAGGAAGACCTCCCATTTTTCTAATGAGGTGTTTAGCAGAGTGAAATTTTGTGTCATGGTTCTTGAAGAAGCCATCTTACCACACCAAGAGACTCTATCTGAGAAATAAGGCAAATGTAATTAATTAAGATCAAAGTTAAGAAAGTAGTATATTCCTGATTCTATCTTGTCAAACAATAGCTTGAGAGCTATACCCGTATTAACCATTTACAGTTCCTGTTTGTATGGCTCGAGGAATTTCCTTTTTATTTTAGATACTTTTAAATTGGGTTTCTGTCATTTTCAATTAAAATAATCTCCTTATTTGTTGAATTAATATAGGCAAAGAGTAATTTCAGTGGTTGTACAAAGAGCTGGAGAGTTTGACTCAAGGCAAGAAGATATGATAGAGGGCTAGTAATATTTTTTAAAAAGATGATGGAATTCTAAACTAGTGAGAATGGAAATGAAAATGGAAAAGGGGTATGGATTGCAGAGACTATCCTAGTAAGAATAGAAAGATTAAATGTAGGACATGAAAACTACCTAGTAATGTGTTATCTATTATAGCAGCTCTATAAGTAAAGGACAACACATTCTTATGACTTTCACGTATTTGCTTGAAATTAGACTGTACAAATGCTAGTATCTTAATTCAAAATACTTAACCTCTGGGTAGATTACTTACTTTAGTAATTTTTGTTTTCCCTTTTGCACATTGCTTTACCTGGATAATGAAACACACACATTGTCCATGAAACAAAGAATTTTTCAATCCTAATCCCAGTGGATGTGATGATTCTAATTGAACTTAATCTTTGCAAGCAATGGTATAAATATAATTTGTATTGTTCCACTGAAACACTTCAGTTAAAAAAAATGCAATCAGTTGCCTTCCTCTCTAGCTCAAGGTACGTGTGACCAGGGAGACCTTTCCAAAATAAGTTGTAATAGTACTCAAATAATAGATAAAGGCTACTCTGACCAAACTGGAATATTATGGAAGGAGGAGATGATAGACATCTTGCCGGAGCCTAATGTGTCTAGATAAACATTTCTGGCCAAGATGATTTTTAAAACACGTATCTGCTTTCCTGTGTTTCTTCTACTCATTACTATTGTTGAATCCAACTCTAAAATTGGAATTTGGGGCAGAGTTGTGACTTGTTCTCCATGAAGGGTTATCAGGGCCATAATACACAGTTTTCCTCTTTCCCGAGCCTTAATTGTCCTAGTAATCTCACAAGTTACTTTGAATTGTGAGAAATGGGAGTGGGAAACACAACAAGAAGAGCAGTTGGGTTGTGAAACATGGAATTGTTATGTCATAACTGCAACATTTCTCATCGGAAAATCTCTTTCATGGCTATGGGAAAAAAAAAATAAAGATTGCTTAGAGAAATCAGAAGGAATGAAAAACTTCTCCCCTCATTCTCTCACATTTTTGCACAGTAGAAGAAGCAAAGAACTCCCATGTCAGGATGAATCACCCAACTGGAATTCACACATAGCATAAGATGAGGAGGCTACAAAATGCCAGATGCAAATGTTAGTTATAGCACATTTCCTCAAAGGCAACTTCAAGTCAGCCCCATCCCACTCACTCTTCCCAAATCCTGGTTTGTATCTTGTCACCTATACTATAAACAAAGCAGTAGCATTCACAGAGATAAATAGAGAGGTGCGTGGTGACAAAGCCAGGGAACTTGTTAGAGAAAAGAAAAGACAGAAAGCCTGTGTGTTTGAAGCCAAAAATGAAAACCTTAAACCATCATGCACACTGAGATGTGGG
The DNA here is from genome assembly GCF_018345385.1 of Vulpes lagopus. Taxonomy (NCBI): domain Eukaryota; kingdom Metazoa; phylum Chordata; class Mammalia; order Carnivora; family Canidae; genus Vulpes; species Vulpes lagopus. Next base: position 105,215,677 of record NC_054827.1, on the reverse strand, counting down.
AAGATTCCTCAAATCTTGTTACGGAGAGTTAAGTTCAAACATAAGTCTATCAACACTGATACTGAGAGAGTTCCAGAGTTATACGGCTGATTCTACTATGTGTTTCATCAATGGTTGTGCTATCTAGGCTGGAGCGAAAATCTGAAAGTTACATCTGGCAAGAATATAGCAAATCCCCAGGACGTCTATAGTAAGGTACCATTTAACTAGCAGGTGTCTCCACATTTACATTCAGTTAACACTTAACTGCAAATGTTTTATGCTAAGAGAACATGCATATAGATTCCATTACATATTCTAAGCTGTTGAGTGCTCAGTAATTGTTTCATTTTTTAGACATTTTTTTCCTATTACAAATGTGATAAATGTATAGGTTTAAATGGAGTAAATGCAAATGCACACATGCATCCACAGAGGAAACTATGAAGATTACACAAATAATAACATTCATTGTTTTCTTATCAATCTGTTTGTGACTTTAAAAAAAAAAAATAGGACTACCATTGATTGCCACATCCATACTCAAAGTATTTTAAGCATGGTTTTGAGAAAGGAATTGCCAAATAGAGCAATGAATGTGAGTCAAACTCTAAAATGAGGGGAGAGAGAACACATTTTCAAAAGAAGTTATCTGTTAAATGAGGAAATTGGGGAAAAGACTATAAGAAGACAGAAAGAATTTTAGCTTTATGTAATTAGTTCATTTAACCCCTTATGATAGTGTTAATACATACATCTAGGCTTTCCTTTTATCTGAATTTATTTTTGCTGGCATGTTTAGAACTATTTATTTGAGGTCCGTACTTAAAAGCCTCTGATTACAGTCTATATTGTAGGTGGGGAAAAAGAGATAACATGAATGATCAAAGGCAAGAGGTGAGATTTTACTTAATTGTGGAGCACAGAAGGGACTTGGTGGAGTTTAAATTGGAAAGGTAGACATGAGTGTTTAAATCAAGGCAGGGGGGTGCTTCTGAAGTATGGATATCATACTTGACAGTAATGGTCTAGACCTCTACTCCTCCAAAATAAGCAACACACACATCAAAGATGTGGACCTGCATTACAATCGTGATGGGATGCAAGGTAGGAGGCGGGGTGGAGAGAAATGTAGTAGTAGAAATAATAGGACTTGGTAACCATTGGAAGATGGAGAAGAAGGTGAGAAAAAAGTCTCAGCAAACAATCAGGGTCACTTCATATTAGAAAATAGTGATACAAATCATTCAGACAAGGCAGCTAGGGGGAAAGATTTTGTGATAAAAAGATGTGATAAGGGATGCCTGGATGGATCAGCCGTTGAGCATCTGTCTGCCTTTCACCCAGGGTGTGATCCTGGAGTCCTGGGATCGAGTCCCACATGCTCCCTGCCTGAACCCTTCTTCTCTCTCTACCTATGTCTCTGCCGCTTTCTCTGTGTCTCTCATGAATAAATAAATAAAATCTAAAAAAAAAAAAAAAAAAAGATGTGATGAGTTCAGCTTTGGATAAGATTTTGAGGTACTTATGGGATATCTGGGGGCAGCAAGTAGTTTTAAATATAGAATTGGATTTCTGCACCATTATTTAATAATGGCTGAAATGTACTTGATGTTTATTATGTCCCAGAAATTTCTAAGTGCTTTACATATTTTAACTCATTTAATTCTTGAACCAAAAACATTAAATCCATTTAAAATGATTAAAAAGTAAAATAGAGAGGTTAAATAACCTCCCCATGGTTGCATGGCTAGGAAGGACTTCAGTCATATTGTAAATCCAATAATTTGGCTCTTGAGTCTGCATTCTTAACTACTATACTATAGATCCTAGAAGAAAAAAAAGTCATGCTGATAACCCCAAGGAGTTGAGATTCTGGTAGAATATAGTAGACATTAGTAGAGAAGGAGGAGGAGGAAGAGGAAGAGAGGAAAAGGGAGAGAGGGAGAAGGAAGGGGAAGAGGAGGACAGAATCCACAGGAACATCAACAGATTTTTTTTTTTAAATGAGAATAAAGATGAGGAATCTAAGAACTTGAAAGAGAAAGAATAGTCAGGAAGTTGGGAGGGAAAACAATGGTAGCCTAGGAGAATAAATGGGAGATAGTTTGAGAGCAATCAAAAAAGATTGAAATTGAAAAGTACTCTGTATATTTGCATTCAGAAGTCTTGGGTGACTTCATCAGAGAAGTTTCAGTGTTGTGATGTGATTCTTGCCTAGATTTAATGGGTCATGGGCCAAAGAACAGAGCAAATGTTAACTTATTCTTTGAGAAGTTTGATTATGGAGGGGAAGAGAATGCATAATTTTTCCTTAAGATTTCATGCAGTGGAATAAAGTTTTATTTACAATATGGTTTAAAGTATAGTCATAACATTAGAATATATCTAGATTGGAAAGAAAAGACTCAACAAAGAGAAAAAAATGTTCAGGATAAAGGAGAGGAAAAATATTGTTTATGGAATGAGTTTTCAAGAAGACAGAAGATGTAGACTCTAAAGTGAAAATAGAAGATGAGCTTTGGACAGAGGGAGAAGTTTTCTTTGTTTGGGATGGAAAATGAGAAGAATGAGTTTTGTAGATATAAGAATAGGCAGTTAAGAGTTCAAGCCTGAAATCCTCTATTTTCCCCCAAGGATTAGAAGATGAGATTATTTGCTACAAGAAAAGTAAGAAGGGGAAATATAAAGAAGCTAATTGTACACATTTTCTTGGGCTTGTCTAACAAAGTACCACAGACTGGGCAATATAAACAACAGAAACTTATTTTCTTACACTTCTGGAAGCTACAAGTCTGAGATAGAGATGTTGGAAACATTGGTTTCTCCTGAAGCCTCTCTTTGGCTTATAGGTAGATATCTTCTCGTTGTATCTCCAAATGCTCTTCCTTCTGTGTGAGTTTGTACCCAAATTTTATCTTCTTAGAAGGATACTGGTCATATTTGGTTAGGGCCCACTGTCATGATCTCATTTTGACTTCATCACATCATTTTAAATCTTATGTTGCATTCTGAGGTTCTGGAGGTTAGGACTTCAACCTGTGAATTTTGAGGGGTCACAATGTGGCCCATGGCACAGACATAAAATGTTGGAATAACTACTGTCAAGAAGGGAGAGATGACCCAGTATGCATATATAGATACTTGAATGGTATAAAGTCTAGTTGGGTTTAAGAGTCACAAATTTGTAGTGGGACACAAGGGTCCATTAAGTGATCTACAGACTTGGATATGTTGAGTACATGTTGTGGGAGACAAGGTGCTGGAATGGCCCAGGAACTGAGGAACTACATATTCCTAGTCAGGTGTATGACTATATGAATGCAAGTAAAGAAATATGGGGTAGATGGGAAGAAACTAAGAAATTAAAGTGCTGAGGGAAGAAACTAAGAAATTGTGTGCAGATTAAATGGAACCTGAAGACCTAGAAAGCTATCAAGACCAGAGTTTGTGGTCAGAGAATGAGATGTTAGGTTTAAATGGGTAGCACACTTCCTGAGAGTGAGAAAGTCAAAATTAAGTTCATCCCATGGGACTGATGGAATAGAGATGAAGGCTATTGGAGTTGAAGTCAAAAGCTATGAGTCAGGGTATTGGCTGTGTCATTCACAAGGACATTGAAGGTTTCTGGGATAAAAATGGAGTGAGGGATGGAAAGTGTGTGAGTCAGTTATCTATGAATAGGAAGGAGAGACAGGTTGGTAGTTCATTTAGCGTGATCCATGTGAAAGAGGGCTTTGGGTTCCTCTAAATATCAACATCAACATGAATTAAGTTAGAGTTCGACATAGCCCTGTGGATGTGAAATTTGGCCAACCAGCTGTATCCACAAGGGGTTATGCCAAGACACTAGCTAATTACTGCAGTCCTCTACATTTGTCATTTAAGAATTGGCTCAGGTAGGGGATTCTCAGTGGCTCAGTCACTTAAGCCCTCAATTCTTGATTTTACCTCAGGTCATTATCTCAGGATCATGAGATTGAGCCCCTCCTAAGCTTAGAACCCGCATGAGATTCTCTCTCCCTGTCCTTCTGCCCCTCATCATGCTTGCCCTTTCTCTCTCTCTCTTTCTCTCTCTCTCTCTAAATAAACTCTTTTTAAAAAAAAAAAAAAAAAAAAAGAATTGGCTCAGGTATAACCTAATCTCTAGCTGTAGTATACTGGTGAAAAGTGTGAGGTGTGGAATCACAGTGCACCAGTTCAGATAATGTGCACTATCATTACATGATACCTGACATTACATGATACCAGGACAAATTATTTAAACTTCGTGGAACTCTATTTTCTCGTCTGTGGAATGGAGACAGTATTAGTGATTTCAATTTAATTTCAGAGGGTTTCAAAGATTAAATGAGACCATTGATGTAAAGCATACAGATCAGCACTGAATTTGCAGTAAGTGCACAGTCCATTTTAGCTATTTTTATTTAAAAACCTTCTCAGAATCTACACCAATCACACATCCATTCTAGCCTCTTATCACATTGTCTACCCATTGTTTGTTTGAACCCGTCTCTCTTTTGAGCTGAGAACTCACTTTGGCACCTGGGCTGCTCATCCTGAAAAACCCACTACCTGCTGCATATTATGCTTAATGGCAGTTTGTTGAATAAATTAATGAACAAATGAGAGATTTTTTTTTCATTACTTGGATGAACGACATGATAATAATAGAGGACAGTGATTCCTAGCTCTCTCTGTCCACCTCTTCATGTAATCTCATTTTCTAAGCCTTATTTTAAATAGGGTTTAATTTCTACAGAATAGTAACAAGCAAATATTCTGGAAATCATTTTTTTTAAATCCTTAAATTTATAAACATTAGATGCTATGGCTATACATTTTATAGCTTGACTACTTTAGCATCAAAAAATATAATCAGAGGCTATGTCATTCATCTACCATTGCAGAACAATGGCCACAAATTCTTGGAGGATGCAATAAAGCATTCATTTCTTTTGTGTCTGCAGTTCTGCTGAGGATCGGTTTGAGGTCAGCTGGACCACTCTGCTGTAAGCAACGGATCCAGTTGGGCTCTGCTTCCCGCCTTATAATGGCTTGGGCTCTGTTCTGCTCCGTATAGAATTCTTCTGGGGCCCAGGTGGAAGGGGGAGAAACTTCTCATGGTGCATTGCAGGCAGGCAAGCCCAATGACACCAAACACATTTCAACGCCCTACTTGTGCTTAGCCTGCTTACCTGCAAAGACGTCCTATGGCCATTAGAAACCACCAAAAGGGGCAGCCCAGGTGGCTGAGCAGTTTAGCGCCGCCTTCAGCCCAGGGCTGATCCTGGAGACATGGGAATCAAGTCCCATGTCAGGCTCCCTCATGGAGCCTGCTTCTTCCTCTGCCTGTGTCTCTGCCTCTCTCTCTGTCTGTGTCTCTCATGAATAAATAAATAAAATATTAAAAAAGAAAAGAAAAGAAACCACCAAAGGTTAAATGCACTTGCCCCCTCCATCCTCAAAGCCCCATCCAGAGCTGAAGTACCAGGTTCTATTCCGGTCTCCTTAACCCACACAACCCAACATTCCATTCCTCAAATGTCCTAGTGAGTCCAGTGATCAAAATAAATCCTGCTTGCAAAATCTAATATTAATGTGCAAATAACACTTATAGCAAATCAACCAGAATTTATTTAGCACCCTGTGTGCTTTCTGATTTAAAGAAACAGAAATAGGAATAAGCTAGACATCCATTGGTAAGGAAGTGTTACACAGTGGGAAGGAAGATGGGCCTTGGACCCAAAAAATCCTGGCTGTAACATTTAGCACTATGTGTCCCTGGACATGTACCATCAGACAAGGCAAAGCATTTATCATCTTTGAGTTTTTGTCATCTTTAAAATAAGAGATGAGTCATATCAAATGCTCTTTGAGTGCAAGTCTGAATTAAAACTGTAAATACACTGTTTTACAAATAAAATTATTATAAATGCATTACCAAAAAAATTGCTGTTGTTACCATATGGAAATGATAATAATGCCTTTTACAGAGGATTGTGTGCCAAGTTTATACGTATATCACAGTGAATGAGGACTCTGGCATATAGCGGCTGCACAAAAAGATCGGTTCCTTTTGATACCCTTTCCCTTTAAATACACAGCTGAAAAACTGAAGCAGACATGCCCTAATGGAAGGCTACATTTTTTTCTCCTAATTATTCAGAGAAAAGGAAATTCCCTATTTATGTATTTATGCCTTTCTAAGTGCACATTGGCAAAAACATATTAACAAATAGTAAAAATATGTTTTGTTTTGTTTGTTTGTTTGTACTTTAAAAGGCTTTAAAAGACCTACAACCGGACTTCTTCCCTCTGGGGAGATGAATTTTTATGATATCCATCCCTATTTGCCAGAAATGGGAAGATTCCTGAGGCAGCAGCATGGACCAGCCTAGGGCTTTATAAACAGGCCCTGGGGAACAAGTGGGACATGAAGTCCAGCTCCCCTCTAACCCAGAGGATGAGCTAGAGCCATGCCTTCTGGCCTCTTGTGAAAAGAGACATCCTAACGGCACAGGGTTGATTGTTTTTCCTCAAGCCCCTTCAGAGTTATCATAGGAGGCCTGTCTATTGTTCTTAAGCACGTGAATAAAAATAAGCTGTATTTGTAAAAGTTCTTAAGCTGTTCAAGGACTATTTCTCTTTCTCTTTAGAAATTACTGAGGACCCTCAGTCACAAGAAAGCCAAATAACAAAAAAGCTGTTTTACTGATACCTATCCTGATTATGGTGCTGTATGTTTATTATTAAGTCCGTGTAAATTTTTCTCATCTTGAAATGGGAGATGCGAAACTCAGAGAGGTTAACAGTACATGCCCCAAATCAATCAGCCCATAAGTAGGTATCAGAGCTGGGATTTCAACTCAAATCAGTGGATTACGTAGAAAGTAGAAAGACACTTCCCTACCTGGCCATGCCATGACGGATGTGTATGGCACCACATGCATGTTTATAAAACAATGTATGATTATCAAATAATGTATAAAATAATGATAAATGAAACAACAACAACAAAAAAACAGTGTCTCTATCTTACTCAGGACTGCCAGAAGGCTACAGAAGGCTCTTTCTGGATATCAGTTTCTTCTTGGTTGTAATGGGTATACTTCATTCACAATATGGGTTGGAGACCTACCTGGTGTAATATGTGGCAAGACCTGGCAATTCCTGGCATGCAATAGACAGCAATAAGAATAATGATGTTGACAATGATGATGATAATGATGATGACGGCATAAACACGTGTTTGTATAGGAGGGGGTTGATAATTCTGACTCAACCTTTTGATGTGCTTTACATGTTGAATTGACCAATTAAGACTGGATGGTAGAGCAGGCAAAATTTTTATCAGTTTTCTGTTGAATTACTCAGATCACTGTGTCTAGTCTCCACGTATACCATGTACATTGTGGTTCATGATAACTAGACCAGCAATCTCACCAGCAGATGGAAAAATTTATCTAATTGGGTCTACCAGCCGGAAAGCCCAAGGTTTCCAGCCTCGGGGCTGGTGAAGTTGCCTTAATATAAGGCAACTTGGATCTCTTGGGGGTGTTACAGAGGCCTTGTTTCAGGTGTCACCTGGCTATTTAAAAATATTTTTGAATAAAATGTATGCAGGCCCCTATGAATCCGTGCCCCAATTTATTTTATGTACATAATTCTTTTAACGGAAAGAGAGAAAACATATGGCTTGAATCATATTTTATAGTTTTTCTATTTGAATTTGGAAACATACACATGTTCATACAGTAGTATATCAACAACTAAAACTGTATATGAAAGCATGATTATATGGAAAGTTATTCAACTCAAATAAATCATTGTACTTGAAGGTGGGCTTGAACTAGCCTGTGCCATTTTTCTGCTACCTGCTGGAAAATATTCTCTTTAAAAACTTACATTTTAGGTGTTTCTTTGAAGTCAAAAAATTAATGAGTGATTTTTTTCCAGAGACAAAATAAGTGCAACATTTGCTTTTTGCCACAGAGGAACCACATAGCCTTTCTTTCTCACTATTCCAAACTCTGTCACCCATGTCATAAAACCTGTGACTTCCCTATACCAAAAATGAATTTTGTGTCTTTTCAGAACTTCTGGAAATAAAGTGGAGAGGGACCTTCTATGATTTCTTTTTCCATACATCTTCATAGGAAGTTCCCTGGAGTGCCACTTTCAGGATTAAATGGATGCTGATGGGGATACATAGTAATAGCAATTCTTGAGTCTTTTTACAAGTACTTAGGTTCTCTCATATCTCAGTTCTGCCAAACTCTAATGTACCATAAGTTCACATGAAAATAGAAAAGTCTCATGATGTTAAATGATAATGGCTATCACCTACTGAATATGTGTATAATACTGGGTAGAGTGGCTCATACTAAGTGTTCCATGTGTTTTCTCAATGATATCTCACAAGATATGAGACAACTCTTACTGTCTCCATTTTAAAAATGAGTTAGCTTACACTCATTGAGGAAAAAGAATTTATTCAGGATCATCACTTATCTAAGATTCAAACCTTGGCTGCTTTGCCTCCCTAATTTTTCCCTTTCCATTATCTGTTTAAGTGCTGATAACCGGATACCTGGTGTACGTGGTAAGAACATCTATATGAAAGAGGAAAGATTATCTTCCTTCTCTCCTTTCTATATACAATACAAGTTTCACTAAAGATCACACAATCTGGTCAAATAAGAAATGATAGCCAAATTGTATTCCTCTTAATTCCTAGTCTGATGATCTACTCGCTTAATTAGGGGCAATTGGAGGTAAGGTTGGATGAGCTCTGTAGAAAGAATCGTACAGTTACTGAAACATACTAGTGGCCAGTTTAGTTAACTCATAGCAAGATGAACTGATTTTAAACTGAACTAAAGAGTAATTTCCTATTCTCAAGCCTTTACTTCATTTTTTTCACCAGCAGCAGACTATATAGATATAGTCCTGACAAGTGCTTCTCCATTTTATGTCAAGTTCAGAAATGGACACAAAAGTCATCTTTGGTGTATAAAGTGTCACAGATTCCATAGCATGAGTGACAGAAAGTGGCCATTTAAGAAAAAGGGACCCCTTAAATACATCTAGCAAGAAAGTTAAAGGAATCTAGCTCAGTTATGCACAACCTTTCTACTCCATGCCCTGACTTTACCGGAGTCTCAACCCTTGACATGGTTCCAAGTTTTAATTTATCCCTCTGTGTACTCATTCACTAGGCTGGAAGTTAGCCTTCTCTTGAAAGATAGAACCAGGGTTTATGAATAAGAAATTAGCAGAGCAAGCAACATACAAGAAGATACTCCTTTAACCAGCACTGACCTGTATTTTTCTAAAGGCCTGGAAAATAATTACCTAATGGCTAACCACCATTCGATTAAATTGTCTCCTATGATTCTGAGAGCAATGGTATGATTAGACAGCTAGCAGGGGATGGTCTTTGGACCTGTATGTCTATATATTTATTGATATATTGGCTTCAAGAAGGTGTATTTCTGATGATCTGTGTTATCTCACTGCAGTGTCACCAAATTGGAAGCCAGGATAAGTAAAAGACATCATCAAAACCAGAACATTTTTACATCTCCATTTTACATGTTCTTTTAAATTGGTGGGCCTGAGACGATGACCAACAGAAATATTCAGTTTGCTTAAAGAACTTTGCTGGTTGTAGACCCTGCACACTCTAAAATTAAACAAGGTTACTATTGTCAGTTTCAGAACTGGAAGGGTCAAATTTTAAAATGCAGATGGGAAAGCTTTCAATGACAAGTGTGTTCATATTTGCCAATGCAAATTCGGTAGGCATACTGAGAAGCTAACATCTGTACCAGAAATTGCCTAAGTATGCAAATACACCTGTTTAGCTCTTAAATGTGGAGTCTGTATGGTTAATCACAATGTATTTCAGTGCAAATGCATTATTTGATCAAGTTAAATAACTTGATCACCTACAGTTAACTGATCTATTTCCAAATTTATATATCAAACACAAATTTATCATCTTGGTGAGGAAAGGGAGCCATCTATAAGCTTGAAAGCCTAGAGATGTAATCACTCCCTTGTTTTCTGTTTCTCATATAGTACATAATTATGGTAAGTAATTTATCCCCTCTGGATTTCAACTTTCTCATCTGTAAAATGGGTCTAATATTGTACCAAATGAGGGGATCATAAAACGTAGATTATAATTCCAGCATTTCTAGCAAACCCTCTTTTGAATAAGGACAGATCTTTTAACTACTCTATACTCTACTTTCCTCTTCTGTACAGTTGGGATGGAGTTGGGATTGGAACTCAAGGCCTTCAGCCTGGACTTCTTGGACCCTGAGGAAAGAATTCAGAAGATCCTTGAACTCATCATCTGAATTCCGCATGCTATTTTAAGATTGTGGCTAAATGTGTCTCTAAGCATTTCTCTCTGGAAGAAAGGTCCATTGCTTTCATCAAGTTCTCGAAGAAATCTGTGTCCCCCAAAATGTGGGGACCCACTTAACTAAATATTTCTATAGTTTTTTTTTTTTCATTAGTAGCATTTGAGGATTCTGTGAGTAGTAATATATTCAGATATAGCATTTAAATGTTGTCACTATCAGTTTCCTTCTCAAATGAGGATAGGTTGATGTTTCCTTTTTAGGGTTTCTTAATCAAAAGTCACTACACACCTAAAGGGACTACGCAGAGTGTCTTGGAGATCAGTGCATCTCTGATAATAAATGCAAAGTTTTGTGTATAGGTGTATTTTCTAGGAGAATCAAGAGCTTTCATCAAATTCTCAGATTGTTTTTCTTTCTCAAAAGATTTATTTATTTATTTTAGAGAGACAGTAAGAGTGTACACAAAAGCATGGTGGTATGGGGAGGAGTACAGGGAGAGGGAGAGAGAGAGAATCTCAACCAGACTCCTCGCTGAGCATGGAATTCCATCTCAGGACCCAGGATCATGACCTGAGCTAAAAATCAAGAGTTGGACACTAAACTGACTGAGTCACCCTGGCATCCCCAAATTCTTATATTCTTAATCATTAAGAGGTTAAGAATACTGATTTAGTGATTAGAATTGGCCCAAAATATTTTCACTAAAAATAAATGATCAAATAAAATGAAGACAAGTCATTTGGACAATGCTACTTGACTGACTATTTTAATTGGTAGGCATATAAGTGGTATGTTAGAAACAGAGCCATTCATTGTAAGGTAAGTTGATAAATGTAAACACTTTAGAAATTCAAATATTTCGTTTTCTTCCTTCTTTCATTTAAAACCTCCTTATCTTCCCTTCTCCATTAGCCAAAGCTCTGGAGAGTAAGGTCATTGATTCAAATATTTTGAACATTTCGTATAGTCTCTCTCCCTGAAATAATTATTCTTATAATGAAAATTACTTTGTTTTTGTTGAAAGCAATTTAACATTATTAATCAACAGCCTTAAAAATCCCCATATCCCCTGGCCAAGTAATTACATTTCTAGGTGTCTATCCTAGGGGATTATCTAAAATATAGATAGAAGAGATGATGTTATTTTTAAAACTTTTCCTTTTATATAATTTTTGAAATCAAATAATGAACATATGGGGCTATAAGGTATTGAATTAAATAAATTATGGTGTTTTGGTACAATGCTACATCATACACCAATTACAGTGAAGCATATTCAAGGACTTATATTGTGATAATGAAAACCTTAGGACCCAAAAGTTTATATTCTGTATAAAAAAAAGCTATTAATAGTGGTTATTGTCAGGTACTGAAATAAAGGATAATTTATTGTCTTCCTAACAATTTTCTATTTTAGAAAATATTTTTCTATTTTCTATACATTTTCACAATGACAATATATTATTGTCAATATATTTAGAAGTTTTTCTTGCACTTTTACAATGCTAATACGTCATTCTACAATGATCATGTAATATTATATATATTATTATGTCCATCTGTGCATAAATACAGAAATAAGTAGATAAAAATATTCATTTCAGCAACTCTGATGTTCCATGTTTCTACATGTTTAAGTGGTTTTGAAATGAAATATACATTTTCAAGTAAGTTTATAATTGGTTGCTCTGGCGAAGTTCCAAGCTTATTTGATGATGCTACTCTTTCTTTCCTTTTTCTTTCTTTCTTTCTTTCTTTCTTTCTTTCTTTCTTTCTTTCTTTCTTTCTTTTCTTTTCTTTTCTTTTGTTTCTTAGACAAAATAAAGTTCTAACACTGCTTATTTTGCTCATGTAAACTGCCATTATTCCAAATGATTTTAAGTGTACATCTTTGAGGATGGAAAACCAAACACATTTACTTAACCTCATCATGGGATACCTGGGAGGTTAAAAAATGTTATGATTGATCAATGTCCACAAATACCCCTGGTCAAATTTTGCAGCCTTGTGGGATGGCAGTAGTAGGGTAGAGAAAGGAAGGCCACAGTCAAAACTGTAGCCTCCTTTGAGCCATGTTCAAACTCAAAATCCTTTAAAGTTGCACTTACTAAATCCATCTCTCTTGAATTATCAATAGTAACTTACTGGTCTTTCAACATCATAGACTCATGCTGTGAAATTTTGAAAGCCATTATTATATGCACAGTGTTTAGGGGGAAATGAAATCCTGCCTTTGTGATTGTACCATAGAGGGCAATTGCAAAGACATGCAGCCTGACAAAGCACACATTCTGTGGATCTAGTATTTTATTTCTTTGCAATTGGTACCCCAGATAATAGAATATTCCCTTGTGTTGTCACTGAGGCATTTTCATTTCTCACTGGCTATTTCATGCCATCCTGAGCATTTAGCAGAACACCAATACCAGAATGTCAGACTAAGGATGTCTTCCTATCACTGAACAAAACTATCTGAGATTTGTTTGGGCTTAGGACAGGAGTGGACAGCTAGGAAGCATTTTGGTCAAGGAGAAAAATGACACATTTCTGAACTGGAATGATAGATTTGGAAGCCTGCTGATCTGTGTTCATTTTTCTTTTCTGGGAAATGAAAAAGAAAGAGAGAAAGAAAGAAAGAAAGAAAGAAAGAAAGAAAGAAAGAAAGAAAGAAAAGAAATACCAATTGCCACAACTAACTAAAAATAAAGCCGATGGGCTGTTCCCCTATATTGAATTTACAGTTATGATAATTCTAGTTAACTATAAATATTCTGTTAAAAATCTAATTTCTCGAGGTGCCTGGGTGGCTCAGTGATTGAGCATCTGCCTTTGACTCAGGTTGTGATCCTGGGGACCTGGGATCGAGTCCTACATCAGGCTCCCAGCAGGAAGCCTGATTCTACCCCTGCCTATGTCTCTGACTCTCTCTGTATCTCTCATGAATAAATAAATAAAATCTTTAAAAATTCTAATTTCTTTGTTCAAAAAGCTTGTAGGGGTTGAATATTTAAAAAAAAAACTTTCTGATAGATGAGTACCAAATATATGGTGGTAATAAATTCTTGCACTAGGTTAACTATACACTTTGCTAATAATGTTGGATGACGCAATCCACAAACACCACTGGTAGGCTGGATTTTGGCATGTGTACGAAGGTTTTATTGAACATACATTGCCAGTGAAACATGCCTTGCTTATTCATGATCAGGCAGCTGTGTTTTATATATATTTATATGTATATTCATACACATATACACATACACACACAGTCCAGATCACTCCCTTGACTCCCTGCGGCCTTTCTGATAACTATCTTACAGATCAAGAGAACTGTTTCTTTCTCTCTCAGCCAGGTTTTGTTTGGGTTTCTCTATGTGTCAGATGGAAACAACCATAAAACTTCACCCCATTTTACCCCATTAAAAATATGTTTTCACAGGGTTTGTCAATTTCTCTGAATGCCTGAGTAATCCTGCACCATTAAGTAGGCAAGCCAGATCAGGAACTGCAGTGTGATCCAAGTGTGAATAGTGACTTGAAGGAGCAGCAGAGGAAATGCATCTTGAACTTTCCTGAGTGATCGTCCCTCCAAGGCAAAAGTGATGCAGGATGGCCAGTGTATCTCTGGGCCTGGACAAGGAGTGGGTAAGATAATTTTTTCCTGAACAAAATTATTTTTTTCTGTTTATTTTCATCTTTCCCTTTTAAAATGTATAGATTTAGGTAAGTTCATGTTCATATATGTGTGTGTATATATATATATATATATTTATATATGTGTGTATAGATTACAAATAAACACATGTGGGTAATGTTTGAAAAAATGTTTACTGATGGGGTCTCAGTAAGAAAAGTTTAGGTAATACTGCCTATGAATTTTCAACCATTTTATTTGACTATCTCAATTCATATTTATTGTCAGGAATATATCTCTTATATAATATCTCTTATACATCTCATATATAATGTCAGGCAATAATATCTCTTACTTTGTAACTAAATATTTTCAATAAGAATTTCTTCTTCCTATGTCAAGCTAAGAAACAGTATTATGACTGGAATAAGGTAGGAGCCTCAGATTGTCTTTTCTTAGAGATTGCTTATAACTGCTGGGTGAGGACCCATTTCTTTAGGGGGAAAGCTAATGGAACAGAGCACAGCAGTGAGCAGTAGTAGCATTATTCCTACCAAGCATGCTAATTGTCTGCTTTAGGGAGTCCCCACAACCTTGGATGCCCAAGGAATTGAGTAAAGCTTATCATCTCTACAATCTGGAAGTTGAGCTCCTGAAAACAAGGAGACATGCATGGAGCTTGGGCTGTAGATCCTGGGGATACACCCAAGCAACAGGACTTCTTTGATGGCAAGGCTAGAAAGTCAAAAGCCTGTTTTGGAAGGAGTGAGGATCTACAATACTGAGGCAGGGGTTCTGGTCAAAAGTGGAAACCCAGCTGAAAATGGGACACAGATTAAACATGAGGGTTATTACTTTCTCCTTAGTTTTTTCATGTTGAGGAATGTGGAGAGATTCCTTGTTCTAGGAGCTAAACTAGGTATGGACACAATGGTGTGCAAAGGTGGTGAACACAGTCCCTCTTATATCAGAGTTTACCTTGTAGAGGGAAGTCAGGAATTAATAAAATATTCAATATTCATGCCGATAAACAGAGAAGGAAGTGATCTAATTCCATAAGGGCATAGAATAAAGGAAACTATCCCATAATTTTATGCTGGGAAATAGATGTTGAGGTGTTACGCTGCATCATCATTTCAATATCCTGGAATTTTAAAATAATATGACACTAACCATAGAAAATTGTTAGCCTAATTCATGGTACCATATAGGTTGTGATTAACTAATAAACATAGTTTTGCATATGTGTGTGAGAAGGTAGGAATAAAAATAAGAAAGATCACAAGAACCCAACATTGATTATTTATTCAGCAAATTGAACATATGTCAGCACTGAAAAAAATAGGTATAGTTCCTTTTCTCAGGAAGCTTATTTTGAATGAGATAGACAAGAAGCAAATGACACAATAGGGTTCTCAATTGTGATATGTGCCCTAAAGAACCTAAAACAGGGTGATGTTGGTGATTGGATCTGAAAAGTCCAAGGGTACTTTGAACTGTGTGATTCAGGAGGATCCTTCTAAGGAAGTCCCAACTGACTTGTGACCCAAGAGATTAGAAGGACTAAAGTGCCAAAGGATTAGGGAAAAAAGGTTCTGAGCACAGCAACAGCAAGTGACTATAACATCTCTAAGGTAGAAATAACGTTAGCTTGAAGAATAGGTATCTAAGAATCTCCATCCATTCCTTCTCAGTAACATTGGTTTCCCTTGCTTCTACTCTTTCTTTCCTGTGTTTGGAGGAAGGGCAAAAGGTCAGGGAGATACTGACATCAATGCCAACAGAACTCTAGCCACCAGCCTCAGGTTATATCAGTTCCTGGAAACCAGAGGTATGACTGGTCTATGAGTGGAAAATAGAACCATTAAGTGGTAGGTCAACTGGTTTTACCATAGGAGAGTTAGACAAGCTAGCAAAACATCCCAAACTGGAAGTTCTGATGAGTAGGAACACCATCCTGTTTAGCACGGACATCATGTCTACTTTGAATGGGTCACAACAAGAGTGTTTAGAAACCATCCTTTCCCATAGAGAACAAATCCAATGACAGCAGGCTGCCAACTTAAGGGCAAAATAAGCCTAGTGGCTGAAGGTGAATGTGCTGGTGAAGGTGCTCTGATGAATAAGGGAAAGAGAAAGGAAAATTCTGTGTTAGCAGCTTTTGAACCACATGAAATCAGGCTTTCAATTTTTAAAAGCCCCCAATTTATTCCAGCATGTGCTACCTCCACTTGAGTAATTCCAAAGGATGCTGCATCCATCACTACAAGAAATGCTGGGTTTTGATAACTCAAGAAAGATTGCTGATTTCTTCAAAGTGCAAAGCTGTGAAACCCCAGGGTTATATTTATCCCTTTCATATCTCTGCTGACAAGCAACATGGGGCATGTAGAAATAGTTTAAAATGTTCATGGTGAGAAAACATCATCCCTGAATGATATACTTCACATGTGCAATTCAATGGAATATTGTCCCCCTCCACACCAAATTCCACTTCTTCCCCTAACCTCTTATGAGTTTGCCATTAGTATCTGATCTGTTCCCTTTTCCTTTATCCATTCCTTTGATTCTCCCCTATAAATTATTTGTAAAGAGAAATAAGACCTTGAAATTCTAAATGGCCCTGTTCTTGCTTCATATGTACATGTGTGCCCACATGTTTGTGCACCCATGCACATAGAATTTGGCATTAGAGAAAAAGATGGGAATCTGGGCCCAGAAATATTATAAATATTAGAACTGGGGTGACTCTTGAGTTTTCTAACTTCCAGTTTCCTCTAAAGTAAGTGATGAAAATAATACTTTTTCTAGAGCTTTTTGGTGAGCAAAGAAATTATCTGTTTAAAGGAATTTACATGAATCAAAACTCGACAAGGCAAGGTATTTTAAGGCTTTGGTGATAGTGTTTAATATGACAGTTAAAGGAGATGTCTAATCTGAAACTTTACATAAATTTTGGATTTCATCCTCCCTTTTCCATTGTCCTCAGAATCTGAGATCCATGTAACTGTTGAGATTTTGAAGCTTTCCAATGCCAGGAAATTGAGAAGTTGTTCTCCTAAGATATGTGTTCCCAGAGCCTTGGATTTTATAGAAAAATAAGGCCACCAAAAGTAAAATAAATTTGAGATTCCAAGAATATGCAAACATTGGGCGTTCTGTTACTCATTGACATTCAAAAACTTTTGCTTATTAACTACATGGTTTCACCCTCAATCATAATTGCTCTGGAATTAGAAGGTGCACCCATGACAGAGATCGATTCCAGAGACAGATCTGTTGACCCACAGGAGCTTCGGACAAAAATCCTTTGCTAGAGAGGGAAGAGATTAGCATTCACATTAGGCAAAGGAACCTGTTCCAAGGTTTGAAACCTATCTTTAGAACCTCATTAACACAGTATGAGAAGGTTGTGATATAGGAATTCAGAAGTGGGTATGAAGTCTCTTACTTTGAACTAGTACTTCTGTTCTTGCTTGTACCAACTTCCCGTTGTTATTCATACGAATTAGATAGCTATCTATATCTCTTTATCTATTTGTGTATTTCTATACCCCAAACACTTTCCCTTGAAAAATGCATCTGCCATAGGCAAACTATATAAATCTACATCAGCTTGAAGTGAAACGATGACTATGGGAGAAAGTTATTCAACATACAGTGTGATACTAGTTTCAGGTGTAGAATTTAGTGATTCAGCACTTCCATACATTACCCGGTGCTCATCACAACCAGTGCCCTCCTTAATCCCCATCATCTATTTAACCCATGTCCCTACCCATCTCCCCTCTGGTAACCATCCGCTTGTTCTCTAGAGTTAAGAGTCTGTTTCTTGGTTTGCCTCTCTTCCTCCCACCTCCATGTTTGTTTGTTTTGTTTCTTAAATTCCACACATGAGTGACATCAGATGATACTTGTCTTTCTCTGACTAACTTATTCACTTAGCATAATACTCTTTAGCTCCAGCCATGTCATTGCAAATAGCAAGATTTTGTTCCTTTTTATGGATGAGTAATAATCCATTGTAGAGAAAAGAATAAAATAAATCCTTTTGATTAGAACCACTATAAATCACATGTTTGGGAATCCTATAGATACTCATACACATTACAAATCTATTTATTAACTCTGAGAGATTAGAATTACAATAATTTGATTTCATGGGAAAAATAAATGTAACATTTTGTATTGTCTAAGACATTTTATGAAAGACCAAGGTGCTGAATAGTAGTAATCATCAACAAATAGATGTTCCCTAACTGTTCATATGGATGAAACAGCATTAGTGTACAAAGACCTCACTTCTACTATGAGGAGTTGGAATAAAAATAAAAATGGAATAAATGACTGTAGATTACCTTTCAGAACTCATATTTCATTAATCTACATGAATATCATTGTCTTAGTTTAATCCTGGCCTGGCCAATGGCAGTAATTTTCTCCATGGTAGGGGATGCATTTTTAACCTAACAATGTGATTAGGTGGGCCAGGAGAAATTCAAGGAGCATGAGGAAACAAATTGATTCCAAACTTGCATTTCTGCAGCAACTCCTAACCTTCATAGGTACAGCAAAAGATCCCATTGGCTTTCCTTCATATCCTCAATATCTATAACAATCCCTTATATATAGTAGGTAATCAGTGACTAAACTAAGAATCTGATGGGTGAATTAACAAAGTATTATTTCCCCCTTCTACTTTTTCCTTTATTACATCAACTAAAATTTCTCTCCTTTAAACGAACTAGGGGGGTGTGTGGAAGGGGAGGTGGGCGGGGGGTGGGGGTGACTGAGTGACGGGCACTGAGGGGAGCACTTGATGGGATGAGCACTGTGTGTTATTCTATATGTTGGCAAATTGAACACCAATAAAAAATAAATTTATATATAAAAAAATTTTCTCTCCTTTAGTTCTTTTTTGTTTTTTCCTTAACTCCTAGGGAATATTGAAACAATCCTTTGAAAGTGTTCTAATGGATAAAAGAGAGAGAAAGGATTAAAGTCATAGACAGTACTGTGTATCCTGTTGAGAGTAGTGAATATAATACTTGAAATCACTAAACTTTATTCATATTAACAATGTCTTATATTGCTATAGTGGTTTATACTTTTTAAAAAGTCACTTGATTTTCATAATCACCCATGATTTTAAAATGAGAATGGATCTGGTGGCCAGCTGTTGCGCTGCCTTGGCAGCGCGATCTGAACCGGGATCGAGTCCATGTCGGGTCCGGTGCATGACTGCTTCTCTCGCCTGTCCTGCTCTCTCTTCTCTGTGAATCATAATAATAAATTAAAAAAATGAGGAATTAAGTGAGCAGCATAGTGCCTACGTTAGAGTGGCGATGTCACAGGTTCAAATACAATACCGTCTTTCACTGCATTCTTCTGCCTCTCTATGAGGAGGAAAGTTAACAGAGCCTTCCCCTTAGAATGCTAAAGAAATATATTCCAAAGCTGACATTGAACAATTGCACAGTGCTGAAAAATGTTCTGTAGGAGCCAGCCAAAGGGAGTGAAGTCAAATTCTGGAAATAAAGATCAATGAGAAGTTTTCTTTCCTTTAGAGAAAACACTGAAACCATGAACCTCTAAAATTCTTCTGGTTCAGCCTAGACTAAAGCATGAAGGTAATTCAATGCATCCCAATCACTCATTCAATCATTCAATAGATATTGCTTCAACGCCTCCTAGATGATAAGCTTTTCTGGACATTGAAATTTGTCTCTAGAAGGTCATCTCCAAGTTTAGGAGGCAGTGGGACTGTGGACTATGCAAAGAATCAGTAAGATTCTGGTATTATTGATCTATTTAGAGACTGAATAAAGGATCTGAGCTCACTCTAGATTTCTATCATAAACTGGAAACTTTTTCCACAGTGATATCTCTATCTTAGTCACAAAAATAAATGTGAAATAAGAAAAAAATCAGTGAAGTACTGGCATGTGTTCTCATGGTAGTCATGCCTATTATGGGCTCCCCAAGGATACACAGAATACTTTTCATCTCTGGTATTCCATGGTCATGCTAAATGCTTAGCACCTCGTGCATGCTTGATGGATGCTTTGTCAAGTGAACAACTAAAAAACACTGCAATTCAGCTCTGCAGAAGAAAAATGATGCTGGGCTTCAGAAAATATTGAATACCTCTGGACAAACACATTCAGGAAGGAACCATGTGTGAGTCTGATGTGGTTCTCTAACCTTGAGGACATTATGCTTTCCTGGACAGATTAAACATTTAACAACTAATCTAGCCATGAAGCAGAAGAAAAAGCACTGGAGGTATATATGCTAATGAGCCTACTGACATCAACATTTTTAAATGGCAAGAATTATTTTAAGCAATAATATTAGAATGTATTTTGTATTCAAATTACTAATGAAGAAAAGCAAAGCAAGAATATAGGGTAGTACCTACATGCAGATTTCAAGTGACTCAGCATCAAACGGACCCAGGCTAAGATTTAAGACATCATCCTTCATTCATCAGCCATGTATTGGATGTATCTGCTGAGTCTACAATGGGCCAGGACTGTGCTATATTCTGAGAGTTTGGGCAGAAGTGGACAAGAACCACAAGGTCTGCCTGCCTCTTGCTTAAAGTTTACACAGAGCCAATAACATCACAGATAAATGCACAATTACTAACTAATATGTGCCATGAAGCAAAAGGAAAGGATGGGATAGGAGATACAAATGACAACTCCTCTGGGTGGGGGAGAAAGTATATCTAAGTGAGTACCACCAGCGCTAGGGCCTGAAAATGAGCTCACCTCTCCAGGAGAAGAAACAGTGGGGAGAAACCATCACCAGTGGGAACAGCATAGAGGGGAAAAAACTCTGGATGGAAAAGAACTAGACAGCTTTGAGGATCGGAGAGGCTCAGAAACTGGAACTTATCAAGAGTTGAGGCCAGAGATCCTGAGTGCCATACAGGTGGGCAGAAATAAGGCATCTCAGCCCTTCAGCAGACTTGCTTCACACTCACTCATGAATGTAGGTGACAGCAGTAATTTCTCTAGTGTCAGCTATCTGAAAACCATCTAAACCAGGGGGGTATATTGCTTACATTAGTAATATTTAAAATAATAATAAAGGGGCACCAGGGTGGCTTTGTAGTTGAGCATCTGCCTTTGGCTCAGGTCCTGATCTTGTGGTCCTGGGATGGAGTCCTGCATCAAACTCCCTGAAGCATGGAACCTGCTTCTCCCTCTGCCTATGTTTCTGTTTTCTCTCTGTGTCTTTCATGAATAAACAAACAAACAAACAAACAAAACAAACTGGGGAAAAATTATTTTCCTTTTTTGATGCATGGGCATGAACTCAGGCCCTGAAGCCTGAAACGCTGAACTTCCATCACCATGGTCTTTATGATCTCCAGGCTGACTGAGCTCCCAATAGTGAAGAAGAAACACTTCTCCCTTCTGTGTGTATGACGGAATTCTCCAGGTACCTCGGTCCTGCTTATAAATATCACAGGCAGCCACCGAGTTCCTGCCTGGTTGAATGATCCGCTTTACAAGCTTCTTTCCAGGTTTTTGAGTAAAGGTTTCCCTTATTAATTTTACCAGCCAGCATTCACTTAGCATTTGCTTTGAGGCATAATTGACAGGCAGGGTGACACCCGCCTGAGAGAGAGCCATAAATCAGAAATAATTTCCAAAATTGGCTGAGGGGCTGAAGTGTTGAATAGGCAAATACAGGTAAAAATCTCTTTATTAGGGCTGACAGGGACAGCAAATGTCAGCGAAGTGTTTCCTAATGTACCAGGCGAGATTAATTTTGGGGGCCTTTCCTGCACCACTAGGATGTTGTGTGTTCTCTAACAAGTATACCTCGCAGGGCTCCATAGCAGGGGAGTGGTGCAGCTGTAATTGAAGAAGCAGCTAACTCCTGAAAGGCAGGGAGCTCAGTCCTATAGCATTTTCCTGCTCTTGGAAAATCACTCTTCTGTCTTTAGACTCTATTTGCATTTTGCATTTTTTTTTTGTATGTGCACGGTGGAAAAGAGCTATAAGTCATGATCCAAAGAACTCAGCAGGATAATGAAGCCATACAAGGTATCCGAAAGGAAAGAAATCATCTACTGCATGGTAGAAGAAGAAAACTTTCATGAAAAATGGGGATCTGGAAAAGTAAGACTGAACATGTGTATAATCTCTGTTAAAAAAAGAATTCAATTCACATCTTGGGGGTAAAGAATAATGCCATCTTTTTCTTCTGTTTCAGTTTCATGGAGATTCAGGCATAGGCCCTCTCCAACCCTGCTTCAGAGATCTCTATTATAAGGATAAAATTTGGTCATTTTGTAAACAGTACACAGATGCTTGTGCTGTAAATTAAAAGAAAATGCAGTGCTTTTTTTCCCCTCCAGATATCTATTTAAAGATGTTTTCTAAGTTATAGCTGACAACAGCAAGATGAAAAAATAGAAAATAGGATGAAAATTATATGCTGGGCAAAATTATACCCCAGTACATTCTGAAAAGTCTACACAGTAGCAAAATAGTAATCCCATCCTGGAATGTTCTCCTCCTAACAGTTGATAAAATAGATCAGACTAGAGACTTTAAGTCATAGATATCATTAAGAAGACTTATTTTTAGATAATTAAGGAATGAAGATATTTACTAGCTAGGATCAGAAATATAAATAATACTTTAAAGGGCCACCTCTTTGGGCAAGCAAAATTACCTAGATAAGAAAAGGGTGAGTAGCTGCTATTATTAGACATCAATTCTTGGCCTGACACTGTACTAGGCACCTTGCATATTCTATCTTCACAAACACTGCATAGCACTTGTCTGTATTAAATTGAGTTCAAGCAACAGAAGCTCAAAATAATAGTGATTTTGATAAGACAAGGTGGTATTTCTTTGAAACAAAACTATGTCGAGGTGAGCAGTTTGGGATTGACATTGTGACTCTGCCCCTAATGTTGCACCAGATGATTAGCCTTTTACCCCATTTTTTGGTTCCCCAGAGGGTGTGGTCCTGTCCCTCATGGTCCGAGATGGTGTTTAGAACTCTAGCTTCAAAAAAAAAAAAAAAAAAAAAAAGAACTCTAGCTTCTCATGTGCATGTTGAGTGTCAAGATGAGGAACAGACAAAGCAGAAAAGCAAGGACCTGCCTCAGTTCTTTTTTTTTTTTTTTTTCCAGAAAGTTTCTGGAAAGTAGTTACATGACATTTACATCTTATCCATCCAAAGTTAACTGCAAAAGAGTCTGAGAATTATAGCTTTTATTCTGGGCAGCCATGTGCCAGCTAAAACCAGGACTTGTCTTACTGTCTAACTGTAGAAGAACGCAAGAAGGTATATTGAAAGACTATTAGCTATCTCTGGAATGATATTATTTTTCCCGTTTTGCAGGTTAGGAAACAGAATCTAAGAGAGGTAAAATAATTTTTCCTAAATTAAAAAAAAAAGCTAGTAAGCAATTTCAAAGTCTGCATTCTTCTCATTTTGCCATAAGGCATAAAAAGAATAAGAACTGATCCAATTAAATTTTTTACACTCTGTCAAATTTAGTTCAATTCAACTAATTCTAAAAGCTCGTATCTTGTGCTTACCATAAGTAAGAAACTATTTTAGGCATAGGGCATTGTGCTGGCTAGGAGAGGATTTATGGAACATAAATATGGATGAAAATATAGATATGTTATTTCTTTTTAGTATATCTATAGATGGCAATGGCAATGGAAACAGAGATACAGGCAAAATAGATACAGGCAAAATCATGGGGAAGGTATGGAAGGATTAGCCTCAAGACCCTTTACTTGCTTGAGCCTTCAAAGGTCCAAGTAGGGAACCCAACACTGGGTCATTTGGTTTTGTACCATTTGCAAAAGATATTTTGAAGATTTATTTATTTATTTTAGAGAGAGAAAGAGAGTGTGGAGAGATGGAGGAGCAGAGGGAGAGCGAGAGAGAATACTCAGCAGAATCCCCACCTGAACATGGAGCCCACATGGAGATGGACCTCATGACCCTGAAATCATAACCCCAGCTGAAATCAAGAGTTGGTCACCCAACCAACCGAGCCACTCAAGTACCCCTGCAAAAGATATTTTAGATATAATGAGCTACGACTTCTCTTTCTTCTTTGACTTTGACTTGTTCACATTTTCCCTTGTGTTGGGTAAATCACTGGAGTGGCCCCAGTTATTTGAGGGACTCCCTTTAGTTATTAGGGGATGAGTTGGGAATCTGCTCAGTCTGGATCTATGAGAATTCATTTACATGACTTACTGTCACTTCTACATGTAGTTAGTTTGTTTTAGCAATCCTACTGTAGGAATGGCCTCAAATATGCTCTTATAAATAATCAAAAGTAGTGAATCACATCAATACATTGGGGGGAAAAATAAATATGAGATGATTTGATGTAAAACATTCACATTGAGAAATTACAAATAGTATTTCACTAGAAGGAGTCAGTTTAGTTAATGAGTGATGTCAGAGTATTTTACTCCTCAAGAGCAACTGAAATGGCCTGAAATCATGTGAAAAGACTTGAAAAAGGTTCTCCCTCAAAAGGTATTCCTATTTGACAGTAATTAAAACTTTTACCTGAATTTGCCAATTATAAGAGTTCTGAGTTTTAAAATATTTTCCCTGAACATTCAACAACTTAAAAACACTAAATTTGACTATTATCCTTTTCCATCTTGAGTTGTATTAGCACCTTGGTTGAAAATTACTGGGTCATATATGTGTGGTTCTATTTCTAGACTCTCTATTTTGCCTAACCAGCCTATGTTGTCTTGATTTTTATTATACCTTCATAAAAATTCTTAAAATCAAGTAAGAAAATTTGCCAATATTTTTTATTTTTAAAACAGTTTCAGCTTTGCATTTTAATATTAATTTTAGAATCAGACTGATAATTTACACTAAAAACAGCCTGCTGGGATTTTGATTCCTATTGCTTTGAATTTATACTTTAAGTTGAGAGAAATTTGTCATATTAAAAATTTTCAGTCCTCTTTCTTTAGTTTTCTTAATTTATTTATCTTTAAATTTATTAATTAGTTTTCAATGTACATCTTTTGTCAAATCTATTTGTAAATGATTTGTTTTATTCTGACTTTTTTTTACATAGCAGCATCTCTTAAAATTTTATTTTCTTATTATTTGTAAAATATTAATATATAAGAGAAATGCCACTGATTTTTTTTTTATTGACCTGGAATTCTGCAATATTGCTACATTCCCTCTCTCATAAATTCTGAGTTTTGGACTTTCGTTGGTAGTTTCCTTAGGATTTTCTTTGCAATAGTTTTGTTTCCTGTAAATAACAACAACTTTCCATTTTCTTTTCAAATCTTTGAGCCATTTCTTTATTACACTGTCTCAACTTTTAAGAAAAATGAAATAAAAGTTATAGAATGGACTTCCTTACTAGCTTTCTGATCTTAGATGAAAATATTTAATTTGATGAAAAATTTACTTTGTGAATATATCACAATTAAGTGAATTTTTATATACATATCCCTTAATTAGATTGAAAATATGCCTAATTTTATCTGAGTTTTTATCATGAATGACTAATGAATTCTATTAAATAATTTTTTCTGCATTTATTGAGATAATCATGTGATTTTTTTCTCACTTATGCTAATAATGTGGTAAATTTAAATTAACTTTTGTATGTTGAACTAACCTTGCCTTCCTGGGACAAACCATGTCTAGGCAGTATATATTATTGTTTTTATAGACTGATGTATTCAATTTCTTAACATTTTGGAATCAATGTTATCCTGAACTCATAAACCAAATTAGTGTATCTTCCTTCCTTCCAATTTTATGAACATTGTGTGACATTGGTATTAATTCTTCCTTAAATTTTAGAAAGTCGTCACCATTGAGGCATCTGGGCCTGGAAACAGGCCTGTTTTGTCTGTTTCTTTGTTTTTTTTTCTTGGAGTGGGGGGAATAAGAAACTTTTAAAATTTTATATTTAACATTTTAATAGATATAGAGTTCTAGAGACTAAATGTTTCTGTTCCCCAAAATGTGTATTTTGAAGCCCTAACTCCCATTGTGGCTATTTGGAAATGGGGCCTCTAAAAAGTATTTAAGGTTAAATTAGGTCATAAGGATTGGCCTCTGATCTGATAGTACTAGTGTCCTGTCAAGGGACTCCAAAGTGGCAAGAAAAGACTATGTGATACCATAGCAGGAAGACAGCCATTTTGTCAATTTTGTCTAGGCTGTTGAACTTATTGGAAACAGTTGTTCAGAATATCTGATTATTATCCCTTTAACTTCCATAGAACCTATAATGATACCCCTCTTTTCTTTCTTGATATTAGTAATTTGTATTGTCTATTTTTTCTATTAATTGTATTCGTTTTTTTAAAGCTATTTACCATTTTGATGATTTTATTTATTGCTTGCCTATTTTTTGTCATTGCTTTCTGCCTTGATCTTTTAATTTCTTTACTTATAATTTCTTGGGATTTACTTTGTGCTTCTTTTACTAGTTTCTTAGAGTGGAAATTTAGATTATAGGCTACTTTTTAACCTTGACTCTTTTCCCTTTTAAGTACCTAAATATATAAATTTCCCCTAAGAGCAGTTTTAGCTGCATTCCACACATTTTGATATGTTGTACTTTCATTATCATTCAGTTAGAATAATTTCTAATTTCCCTTGTGATATTTTATTTGACCGTGTGTTATTTAGAAGTCTATTGTTTAACTTTGATATGTTTTAGGCTTTCCTATATATTTTATTGTTTCTGGCTTTTAATGTAATTTCACTGATGTCAGAGGAAATAGTTTATAAGATTTCAACCTTT
Organism: Vulpes lagopus; assembly: GCF_018345385.1. NCBI lineage: Eukaryota > Metazoa > Chordata > Mammalia > Carnivora > Canidae > Vulpes > Vulpes lagopus. The sequence continues at coordinate 105,188,877 of NC_054827.1, read as the reverse complement.
TAAATTTATTGAAATGTGGTGTATCTTGAACTGTCTCTTGTGTAACTGAAAAGAATATGTGTTCATAGTTGTATAATGATCTGTGTCCATTAGGTCAAGTTCTTGAGTGTTGTTCAAATCTTCTATATTTATAATAATTTTTTTCTTTAGTTGTTCTATTATTCCTGAAAGAGAAGAAGGGAGAAGGAAGGAAGGAAGGAAGGAAGGAAGGAAGGAAGGAAGGAAGGAAGGAAGGAAGGAAGGAAAAAAAAAGGAAAAAGAAAGAAAGAAAGAAAGAAAGAAAGCAAGCAAGCTTCAAATGTGACTGGATTTATCTAATTTTCCCTTTAGGTCTATCAATTTTTGCTTAATTTATTTTGAAACTGTGTTTAGATGAATATACATTTAGGATTGTTTTATCTTTGTGATGAATTGATCCTTTTTTCATTATGAAGTGACCCAATTTATTTCTGGAAATAATATTCCTCGTTTTCAAGTCTAGTCTGTCTGATATTAATATAGCAATGCAAGCTTTCTCTTACTTACTGTTCCCATGGCATATTTTCTCCCATTCTTTTACTTTCAACTTATCTGTGAGTTTATTATTTAAAGCACACGTTTATAAAAAGCATATGTGTAGTTTTATTTTCTATTCATTTTGAAATGTCTAATGTTTTTTATGGAATTTTTTCTACCCATATGCATTTATTGTGCTTATCTATATGTCTGAATTTAAGTTTCACATTCTACTTGTTCTCTCTATTTTGTGGTTGTTTCCTTGTTTCACATTTCTAGTCCTCTTTTTGGATTAATTTTAGTTTTTTTTAAGATTTTATTTATTTATTTGACAGAGAGAGAGAGAGAGAGCATGAGCGGGGTGAGGGGGAGCAGAGGGAGCAGCAGACTCCCCACTGAGCAGGGAGCCCATAGCAGAGCTCCATCCCAGGACACTGGGATCATGATGGGAACCAAAGGCAGACACTTAACTGACTGAGACACCCAGGGGCCCCAAATTTAGAAATTTTCAATATTCCATTCTATCTCTTCTACTGGCTTTTGTTTTGTTTTCTTTGGAGAGAGAGCACACGAGTTGTGGGGGAGGGGCAGATGAAGAGGGAGAGACAGAATCTCAGAAAGGCTCCAGGAACAGTGCAGAGGCAGACTCAGGACTCAATCTCATGACCCCGAGATCACCACCTGAGCCAAAATCAAGAGGTGGATGCTTAACTGACTGAGCTACCCAGGCTCCCCTCTTCTGTTGGCTTTTTGTTATACCTCTTTGTGTTGTCATTTTTGAGGTTACACTAGAGATTACAGCATGCATTCTTATCACAATCTTGAATTAGTTTTATATCATTTCTGTATGTAATGAAATAACCTTATAACAGCATAATTTCATTTATACTTCATCCTATCTTGTGTGCTATCTTTATGCTTTTACATGCTATAAACCCCGTAATATATTGTTGTGATTTTTTTCCCTTTACCTAGTCTTTTAAAGAATGTTTGACTTTTAAAGAATTTAAGAAAGTAGTCTCTATATGTACCATTCAACCAAGGCCCAGAAGACTGTGAGGCTGCATGATGTTGGAACCCCAGGGAGATGGAAGAAACTGAGATTCTGACAACTGTAAGTCTGTGAAATCTTCCAGCCTCCATTCCCAACCTCTGCTCAATCATCTAAATTTCTTTGTAAGCATCTTGGCTGAAAGGATACTTTGCATTCAGGGCTCTTCAGATGCAGTCTGAAATGGCAGCCTATAGATTCATCAAAAAGTCTATTTATTTCCTTTTCTAAGCACTGACTAAACTTTCTTACAGGTTTGCTCCTCAGACCACCTGCCTCTAGCTTCAGGAATTGACTCTAGGTTTGAATGTGTCTTATATTTTTCACTTAGAAAAAAATTATCTTTCTAGTATTAGGGATTTTTGTTGCTGTTATTATTCATTGTTTTTTCATTTGTGTGTGTGTGTGTGTGTGTGTGTGTGTGTGTGTGTGTGTATGTGTGGGTTTAAATTTCTTTTTATCCACAGCTTTTTGATATTAACTAGAAAACTGATTAACTTAATCAGTTACTTGATTAACTGATATTAATTAGAAAAACGTTTTGTTTTTAAATTATTTCTATTATTGTTAACTGATGATTTCTTGCTATTTCCTGAGAGCTAAAATCTTTCATTGTTCTGTATTCCACACAAAACAAAAATGGAAGCCTCTAGAGTTTCTTCTTTCTTTCCTCTCTCCCTCCCTCCCTCCCTCCCCTCCCTTCCTCCTTTCTTCATTCCTCCTTCCTTCTTTCCTTCCTTTCTTAATATATGAAATAGATTTCTCCCTCCCATCCTTCCACAATCTGACATCTACTAGTCCTCTAAAGCTTAGAGATGTTCCTTCCATGAAAACTCTTTCCCAAATATACCTATGCATATACAATTCAGAAAGCCTTCTCCCTTTTCCAACAGGGTCTTATTTGCCAACTCTATCACTGCTTTCTACATAGATGTAGGTATTCACACGGATTGCTTTTCATGCTTAGCTTTTTTTTTTTTTTAGCTTTTCTTTAATGCACACATCACATGCACATTAACAGTTCCTGTCCAAGAAGAGTTCCATCCCCTCAAATGTAGGGACCATGTTTTTTGTTTGTTTAATGTTGTTATTTTATTTTATTGAATTTATTGGCACTCACAAACCAGCAGAATGACCATGAGTTTGTTTGAAGATAACAGTGAACATAATGATGACAATTCTTTTGGTTGAAATAGTAGGAAATACGAGATATGAGGTTATTTTTCCACATAATAAATCTTCTTTGGTACAATAGAAGATGTAATGAAGCACTCTCCAAATACACATGTACTTACTGTGTATACATTATTATAACATAAACATGAGTATCTATAAACACAGAGTCAGGATGTCTTACTCTGCCAAACATAAATATACTCAAATGTATTGATAACCTGATGTGCTGTGACCATTTATTTTATTCTGTGTTGGATATAGTGTTTAATATAGGCTTTAAGAATTTATAGATTATGATAAGCAAAAACATATTATTATGGGGAAACAACTGAATTCAATCCAGGGGACTTAATCATTATTATAAAACACACTAAAGAAATTCTCAGTGAAGGAAATATTTTCTTTCTTTAATTCAAAGCACAGTTAAATGTGCCTTTCCCTGAAAGCAAATCTCTACTTCTCAGATGACCTTCCTTTTAGTATCCATCGTACTTGTAATGATTCTTCCTCAGGTTCAAGAGTCATATACAAATATTAATTATGGAATGGATGTTCATGAATGCCATAAACTAGAACATAATTTACATTTCTAAAATATATAGCTATATAGGGATTACTTGGAAAATGTATAGCTTGAGTAGAGACTATTTTCTGGAGAAAAAAATCATCTACAAATGCTCTATAAAAATTATTTAGCACAACAGAGCATAACAGAGAAAATGGTTTGAATGGACCCATGGGTAAAGGTCATGGACTACAATTTGCATCCTTGCAACTCTCTGACAGTCGAGATTTACAATCCAGACTTTTGAGGATCACTTTCCATGTCATGATTAAAACTTTGAAATAAATCACCTGAAAATGGAATAACTTCTCAATTCCCTTTCACGTCAAACATTTCCAGACCTTACTTTTTGTTCAATTCCTCATAGTCCTGAGCTTCCCAAGATCTGTTTGGTTCCCCATAGAGAAGGTCTTACATTGCCATCTTCCCTCTCCCACATCCCCCTCTTTGGTTCTTTAAGGTCAAAAAGCACAGAAAGAAGTGGGACTGACAAAGGACTTAAGGAAGCCATATTTCTTGGTTAATATTGAACTTAAAGAGTGTACTTCTGGGGTGCCTGTGTCGCTCAGTCAGTGTTTTCCTTCAGCTCAGGTCAGGATCCCAGGGTCCTAAGATCCAGCCCCACATAGGGCTTCCTGGTCAGCAGACAGTCTGCTTCTCCACTACCTCTGCGCCTGCTCTTGCTTTCTATCTCTCTGTCAGTAAGTAAATAAAATCTTAAAACAAACAAACAAACAAACAAACAAACAAACAAACAAAAAAGAGTATTTCTAAAGAAGGTTAAAGAACTTCAATTAGGCTTTTAAAAATCAAACCCAAGCCATAAGATTCTTAAACATAGGAAACAAACTGAGGATTGTTGGAAGGGGTTGGGTGGGGTGGGAGGATGGGGTAACTGAGTGATGGGCATTAAGGAGAGCACTTGATGTAATGAGGAACTGAAGAATCATGAAATCCAACCGCTGAAATTAACACTACACTGTATGTGAACAAATTTGAATTTAGGGGATCCCTCGGTGGCTCAGCGGTTTAGAGCCTGCTTTTGGCCCAGGGCCTAATCCTGGAGACCAGGAATCGAGTCCCACATCAGGCTCCCTGCATGGAGCCTGTTTCTCCCTCTGCCCCTCTCTCTCTCTCTCTCTCTCTCTCTCTCTGTCTCTCAGGAATAAATAAATAAAATCTTAAAAAAAAAAGACTTTAAAAAATTTTTTGAATTTAAATAAAATCTTGAAAGAAAAAAATCAAACCCAAGAAATTCACTCACCATACTGAAAATAAACAATAATTTTCATATATATCTTCCACCCCATTATACTGTGTGATATTACATAGGGACATAAGGAATATCTTCTTTATAATTGTGTCTCTAACACCTTACCAAGTCAGAGCTAAATATTGGCAAAAGTAACTGGAAAAAAAAAAAGCGTGAGGAGAGAAGGAGACAAAGCTTCTATAATTCAATGATAAACAGCTCGTACTTTACAATTGCTTTAGTCTGAATCCTAGAGCAAAAAGTCGTATATTTTAATTCAAAGTGTCTTGATGTTTTTTTTTTTTTCAAAGCCTATGACTCATCCTTGCACAAACCTTTTCAGACCTTGGTTGAATCTCTCACTGATTGTCTTGGCTCATATGTGAATTGTCCTGTGCAATTTAGATACAAATCTGCAGGAATTACATAGATTGAATGCTGACTGGCATTTTTATAGGCCAAATTCTCTAAAAATTTTCTCCTTAAAAGCTGCCAGTAATTGCCTCCCCACGTATTCTGTCTTCTCAGGGAATCCATCTTCATCCTGAGACTGTCCTAGAGCAGTGTCTCTTCTCATCCGTGTTTATTCCAGGAAACAGAAACCCCGTTTGAACTGGTTAAATAACAAGAAAAATGTCCCAAAGTAGAGTAAGCTTCAAAGTTAGTTCCAGGGGTGCCTGGGCAGCTCATTTCAGTTAAGCATCCCACCCTTGATTTCGGCATAGATCATGATCTCTGGCGTGTGAGATCAAGCCCTGCCTTGGGTTCTGTGCTAGGCATGGAACCTGCTTAAGATTCTCCCTCTTAGGGCACCTGAGTGGCTCATTCAGTTAAGCATCCAACTCCTGGTTTTATCTCAGGTGGTGGTCTCCAGGTTGTGGAATCAAGCCTCTGCATCAGGCTCCATGTTTGGCATGGAATCTGCTTGAGCTTCCCTCTCTCCCTCTCCCTCTGCCCACGCCCCCCAAAAAGCCAGTTAGAATTCTTGGTAATTTCACTAAAGACCTGGTTTCCTCCTACTTTTCTGCTATGATTTATGTAGAATTAACTTCCTTCACAATTTCAAAATCGCAGTTGACAAGTCCAGGAGAAACATATTTTCTCTTTTACAATGAGAAAGAAAGAGAGAAAAACCTGGGTTTGAATTGATTCAAATGCAAGAGAGGAGTTAGGAAGTGGGAAAAGTGAGTATGGACCAACCTTTAAAGTTTCCTATAAAGGGAGCAGAGACATGGAGTGATGATATGATGATATGGATAAAGGAGAAGTAAGACAATGAGTGGGATGTTGTAATTATTATACTGGCGATGATTATTTTTCCAAAGAGTTGAACTCAGAATAACTTGTTTGATCAGGTTTTCCTATTTTCCTATGTTCACTCACCCCATGCATCTTTTTCTGTGAAGCACCTGTTCTTTGCCTACTTTATTGGGTTGTCTTCTTATATTCTTGATACTATGTCTTTTTCTATACATATTGCAAATATTTTCCTCAAACTGTCCGTTCCTCCACCTGCAAAAAAGAGGTTGAGGGAGGAAATCAAATGGTTGTTCTCTTGAAGGATTTAAACCTAGTCTAGTAATCAGTTGGGTCTCTCTCTCTCTTTTTTTTTTTTTAATATTACATACTAAAACTTAGGAGTGTCACACGTAGTGCAAGACATCATCTTAATATCTTATTCTTAGAACATATTATTATTATTGTGTATTGTTTAAGTAATAGCCACCCTTTTTGTTAAGGTAATAACTAATACTAGGCATTGCTGAACAGCTGTATGCATGACCTTATTTCATCCTCACAATGTTGTAAATTAAATATTGTAATCTATGTTACACAGATGAAGAAAATGAGCTTCAGAGGGTTTAAGTACTTCACCCAAGGTTACACATTAATAACAGGAAAGAATCCAGATTTGAACCCTGGTTTGACTCCAAACCACTAATCTAAACTCCTGAAGTGTAACTTTTAAAATCAATGATCATTAGAGTTTAAATTGAACCTTGAAGATCTCTTATTGCAACTACCTTAAAAGGCAGGTGAGGGTGGTTGTTAAAAGTGTGGAGCTGAATTTGGGCTACACCATTTAGAAGCAATTTTCTGGGCTTCATTTTTCTTATCTGTATGATAGGGAGGGTATCACTAATCTCACAGAACAGTCTTTGGGATACATATGAGGATACATATAAAGCAGTGTTTGGTATATAGTAAGTACTTAATAACTAGAACTCATTATTACTATTACTATTATTATTTCTACTACTTTTTCTCCCCACCCGATACCCAAATCTCTTTTGTCAATGGATCCAATAAGTGATTACCTAGTATTGAGATGAATCCCTCTTGCTAAAGTGAACTTAGTATCTCCTAGAGAGGTCCATTCTAACTCCAGTAAAATTCTAGTTTTTAGAATGTTCTTCTTTATAGCCAGCTGACAATCGACCTTCTCAAAATTATTTTTAACAGACTTTTAGGATGGTATTTAAAAGACAACCAAAAAAAAATAAAATAAAATAAAAGACAACCAAAAAAAAATAAAATAAAATAAAAGACAACCAACATTTTGAAGATTATTATGTCACTGGAAGTCTTCTAGCCAAGAAAAAAATATATATGATCGTTATCTTCTCTGTACCTAAGCTCATCAGTGTCCCTCTTAAAGTTCTGAACAGAGCCTCATGTATAGGTGTGATGGCACAGCCCATAGGTAAGCAAGATGAGGTTCCTCCCTGCTCTGGGTCATCTATGCCACAACCACGCCACTTTGCTTCTTATGCGGCCATGTTGTACAGCTGACACATATGCCACTTATAAGTCAAATCACACTGTCCTTATGCAAATGAGGGGCTTGGACGCAAAGATAGAGTTGGTATTTAGCTGACAAACTCAAGTACCTGCAATTAAGTGGTTTCCAAGATAGTATGGTTTCCTTATTCTTACAGTATAATGTATTTCTCAAATATAATCAAAATGAAGTTTTTGAACTGACATTTAATACTAAAATAAACTATTCCTTAATAATCTTTTTTTTTAAGATTTTATTTTATTTATTCATGAGACACACAGAAAGAGAGAGAGAGAGGCAGAGACACAGGCAGAGGGAGAAGCAGGCTCCATGCAGGGAGCCCAATGTGGGACTTGATCCGGGTCTCCAGGATCACGCCCAGGGCTATAAGGCAGTGCTAAACCGCTGAGCCACCAGGGCTGCCCAATAATCTTTTTTTAAAAAAAGTGTTTTAATTAATTCCACCTGTTTCTATAGGAGCATCAACTGGGCACAAACTACAGGTGAAACTGCAACATGCTGTGACTCTGTCTACACGTGCCATACATAGTTCAGGGAATAGTTTGATCACATCTCTTATTTCTTCTTATTAGCCCAATAGCTAGTCATGAACCTGTCCTCCAGCCATTCTTTCCACTCTTAGGCTTGCCATCAAATTCATTTTATTTGTTCTTGCTGTGTAATTCCTTCTTCTGGTTATTTTCTTTCCTTCCTCCCTCCCTCATTCCACCCGCTTTTCTTCCTTTCTCCCTCCTTCCTTTTCTCTTTCCCTCCTTCCTTTTTCTTTCTTCCCTCCTCCCTCTTTTCTTCTTCTTTCCTTTCCTCCCACCTTCATTTTTCTTTCCTCTCTCTTCCTCCCTCCTTTCCTTCCTTCCTCTCTCTCTCTGTTAATTATAAACCTGGTTTAAATGAGGTCACAGGCTTTGCTGTTATTGTTGCTGTTGTTATATGGGGTGATGAATATCTGAGAAAGGGAAATGCAGAGGAGGTGCCAGCATACAGCGTTATAGATGATTCAACCCAAGCCATCACCCCTCACTGCCTGAATAGTTAAAAACGCACCCTCCTGGCAGCAGTTAATGAATTGTAGCTTCTACGTATTGGCAAGCCAATAGTCAGTCACACATCTCTACATCTTATTATCATTATTATTTTTTAGTATTCACATCCCACTTCTCTCTTATCAAAAATACTTTAGAAGCTTACAGTAAAAGAATAATGCAATCAGACTGAATCATTGTCGTGGAATAAATATAAAATCAAGCAATAGAGGGGGAAGTTACTCAAAGATCCATGTACAATGGCATTAATAACATGAATGGCTGCTTTTCCTTCTCTTTCAAACACTTCCACTTATCCTACTAGGATTCCCACTCTGTGAGCAGCAAATTTTTGCCTTCTACTTGTCAGAAAATGTTCTCCCTTCCTTGATTTTAATCAATGGCTCTCAATTGAGGGTTTATGTTAGACTCCTAGGGGGAGCTTGGGGAAAAAATAGATGCCCAGAGTACACATCAGTCCAATTGAATCCACTTTTGTAGATAGGGGCCGGACCTGCAGGACACTGCTCCCTCTGCATCCCCCAAAAGAAAAGGATGATTATTGCTTATTTCCAAATTCTTCAGGGTCAGAACTGTGGTCACTATCTTGATGTCTCATATCACCTTGACCACAATTCCCCCACGCTCCTATAAAAATGCCTGCACCAACTCTCCACCCTCTTCTCCTTTATCTATTACATGTCTTCATTTTGCTCTAACTCACTAAAGATTTTAAAATCTGCCTCAAAGTTTTTTTTTTAAGATTTTATTTATTTATTCATGAGAGACACACACAGAGAGAGGCAGAGACATAGGCAGAGAGAGAAGCAGGCTCCATGCAGGGAGCCTGATGTGGGACTCAATCCCGGGACTCCAGGACTCTATGCCCTGGGCTGAAGGCAGATGCTGAACTGCTGAGCCATCCAGGGATCCCTTGGCTCAAAGTTTTACTTTCCATCTCTCCTCTTACTATCATTCTCAAACATATGGTGTGGTCAATATAAGAACAAGTTCTGGAACCTGGGTGTCAGTTCCAGTTCTGCCATGACTAATGTTGCTACCATGGGAAGATTATTTATATCCTCTTTGCCGTAAAAAGGGGATGGCACTAGGAGTGGTAGCTGTCAGTGTTGGGATCAAATAAATTGCCATGTTTGTTTCTATGGGTTATTGGTCCATATTATGGTTTTCTTGGCCTATTGCCATAACCTCTCATTGGCACCCTATCTGAATTCTCTTCTCTCTTCTAATCAATTATCTATCACAAATACAAGTCTAACCATATGACTCCCCTGCTGAAAACCTCCCCAACCTTCCTAGTGCCTGTTAGATACAATGTGGTTTCCTATGGGCAGCATATAAACTATTCACTGAGCTGGTTTCCAACAAATCTTCTAATGGTGCCTTCCTTCATTAACATCTTCCCCCTTCTTCCTTGCTCTGATATGTACATTATGGATCCTGTAGATATCATTGCATGTTTATACCAATATACTATAGTCAAATTTTATCAATATGTGGGCATGCTTCTTTGAGTGAGTTTTACAAGCTCTCTAGGCTTTAATATCCTCAGATATAAAATTGTGAGATTCTGTGAGCATTAGACAAATTTACAGATCCACACATATTTGCATACATACATACATACATACATGTTTACAGATCCATGCATATTCAGACATGTTTACAGAAGAGACATGCCCATAACAGAAACTTAAAAAAAACCAGCAGTAGCTGCTCTTAATTTTATCGTTGCAATTGTTTTTTTTATTACCACATTACCATCGTCATTATTGTATCCCTTCTGTTAAGTTTGTCCTGTGTCCCCTCCTACTTACTCTCTGTAAAGGTCCTTCTAGGCCTTCATACCCATGGCCATAACACTTTTCCCCTTGGCTGTGATCACTGGCTTATGTAACTAGCAGTCCTACTAACATATGATCATTTTGAGAGCACATACAATCCAGGATCTGCTCCCTCGAAAGACAATGTTTCCTCTATCAGATTCATAGACGACACGGGATCCCTGGGTGGCGCGGCGTTTTGGCGCCTGCCTTTGGCCCAGGGTGCGATCCTGGAGACCCGGGATCGAATCCCACGTCGGGCTCCCGGTGCATGGAGCCTGCTTCTCTCTCTGCCTGTGTCTCTGCCTCTCTCTCTCTCTCTCTCTCTGTGACTATCATAAATAAATAAAAATTAAAAAAAAATTTATAAAAAAAAAAAAAGATTCATAGACGACTCACTTCAAATAATTGTATGTACCTGCAAGTCAACAGGAAGAGACTCAGTTCCCTGACGCTGAGACCCTAAGACTGTCAGACTCTCTGCTATGGTTCAGCTTTCAGTAAAAATAGAAAAACTGCTTCCTGAAATGGTTGATGCCTTTCTAGGTACAGCCATTCTTCTGCATCCAACCCTCCTTGATTTTGTCTTATCCTCAGCTGCCTGCCTTCTGCACTCCTCCACACTGTGATTTCTTATTAAAAACCTCTCTCCTTGCCTTTTTTCACTCTCTCTCTCTTTTCTTTCTTCCTACTAAATTCCCTCCACCTTCACTCCTGTCCCTTTGGCCTAGCCACTGTTGTCCATCAACACTCAGATGAGCAATATCTCTTCTCCATCCTGCACTGGTGGTCTGGCCGCCTCTCTCTTATTCCTCAAAGTCTCTTGCTAATCATGATCCAGCAGTGAAGATCTGACTTAGAATCTATCCATGAGAAAAGCAGTAGAAAAAAATATATGGATTTACACACACACACACACACACACACACACACGCATACACACCTCAACTCCTGGCGCATCTTAATTATAGTAAGTTATTTCTGTTAATGAGTGTATAAAGAGAAGCAAGTGATGCTAGCTCAGGAAAGCCAGTGTCTGATCCTTCTAGAAAGGTGAGGGTTCCCAAGGTGTCTGGAGGAGGCTTTATCTGGTGGCTCCGTCAGACACACCAAAGGGCAATTTCTCTTTCTTAGCATTAACCCTCAACTGGGACTGAGTACGAGAAAGGTCTCGCTCTTCACAGACACTCCAGGATAAGGTGATAAGCAGATTACAAGTAAAGCCTCTCTTTAGCTATTCCACATCTCCTGTCAGACAGAGCAAGTTAAATTACAGCGCAAGCCACAGATGCATTGATCATCCACTCAGCTTGTACTACCCAGGATTTTAAAGATCCAGGCCAAGGATAAGTGAAGTCATCTCAGCAAAGTTTTTTTTAGCAGGGAGGGTTAACCAAGTTCAAAGAGGTGAGGTTCAGGGAGAGGGTCCCAACTCTCCAGTGTTAAGCTCAATTTATGCATGACCTTCATCAGTGAATATTTCCTTACAAAGCTTATGAGAGGTGTTGAGAGAACACACAGATGATACCTTAGCCCCTGCTCTTAAATGACTTACATGTGTCTCTCTCAGCCCCTCGCCCCTCCCCTCCCTTGTAAAGCCTGGCTCAAAAGACAGAACATCACTAAAAATGGCACTTATGCCACTTATGCCACTTAGAGTTACTACGTGAGCCTTCTAGATGAAGCATCAGTTGAATCATATTACATTTGGGGTGCCCTATTCTGATTAATGCATAAGATATAAAGTTGTTTTTGTTACTGCTGTTGAGACAAGATGCTCTCATAATGAGATTCAGTTACCCTTGTTCAGCCTGTAAAACTTAACAAAGACATAAAATCCTTGAATGATTTTGGTAGTCCGATCTTTAGTAGAATAAGATAGGCCATTTTGAGGCTAAAATAGAAAAAAAAAAGATGAATCATTAGAAACACTTAAAAATTCTGGGCATGACATTCTTCTTTATTAAAAAGACCCATTGTAAATTGGAAAGTTTCGAAGTCTTTGTGGTAGGGAGAATGAATTATAATGACATCACTGGGTCATGAACTAGGCCCACTGGCTACTTTCCAGAATGAAATTGACTAGGAGAGATCAGATGAGCCCATTCGTAGCACAAGACATCTGGGAGGCAGCCAGGGAATCGAGGTTCAAGCCCCCTATTTGGGACACACTTCCTCTTCCTCTTCATCATCAACTACAATCGTGATTTCCTGGACCAGGCATCTAGCCTAACAATGCATTTCAATTCATATTCTAAAGAACACCCAAAAAGTTCTTTGTACTCATTCCTCACTGAAAGACCTCATGAAAAATATTAACATGTCAACATCTGGCTGACACCTTTGCTACATTTTCATCATGTTGCTGATGGGAAGCATTTTGCCTTCAAATAAGCATAATTTTCCGGTCTTTTCCATCTCTCTCTCTTTTTTTTCTTTTTTTTTTTTGTCTCTCTCCCAGCGTAATAAATGGTGTCTGAAGCCCAAGAGAAACTCATTTCTGTTAACAGATCATTTGTAAACCTTTAAGGGCAGCTGGTGAGAAAGCGGCATTTTTTTTCTTCTGTCTTAACTTCCCTGGTTGTCTCTCTAAATGCAAAATGACACCTCATTCAAAGCTTTCTGGTGTCATCTTAATCTCCCTTATTTTACACTTTCTACCTTTTTGATATTGCTATAGACTGCATGGAGGCTTTTTACCTAATACTGTAATACCTATTATCTGAGGCATTTAGGTATATAGGCTCTTGCCAGCTAAGAATAATGCAGATCAATTGGATGTCAGCAACCCAATAACGTCAGATAGTATACGTATATATATTTTTTTTTTTCGGAGTAGAAAAGAAGATATCTAACCAGCTGACCTTAAAGCTAGCACATTTCAATATTAATATATTTTATGCATGCATGTGATAATGTTTTACCTTTCTTATGGATCTGTAGGGAAGTCTCACTTTTTTTCTATGAGGATTATTACCTATTCCAAAGGGGCTATGATTATAGATACTTACTAAGACAAGAATAATTGACCATAAAAAACCTTTTATATTCCCACAATTATTTTTGCATTGACTAAAAGTGTCAGGAAAATCTGATTTTATTAGCCAGTCCCTAATTTTGACTCCATTTAATTTTTTATCTGGCTTTTTCCCCCAATATGTTTTTAGTCTGAGATAGTTGGCAATTTTACAAAAGAACAATTTGTTACAGAACCTTTACTGAATGGAAGTTCTATAATCCAAGCATAACATCAAGTATCAAATAAAATAAAAATGTATGAGATCAGCAGAGGGGACATGCTCCAAGGTAAGGAACTGATCTAGGGCCTAGAAAAAAAAGAACTTTAAATCAAAATTTGACTGCTCAGCTATGAAGTAAGTCTGTAGAACAAAAGGTCAAATGTAGCTTTGACCCCTCATTCCCCTCCACCCCCCAAGAGATCAGATCCCGTCAGCACTGAGCTTATTTCCAGTAAGGCACAAGGAGCAGGGTTATGCTTATTAAGAAGCAGCATGGACAACTCTAAAGGACACTTGAGGGAAAGGAGGAGGAAATGCTCTGGCTCTTCCGGAAGTAGGGGATAAAGTGGGCAGGAAAAGGGCACAGTACCCATTTGACTTTTGCAAACAAAATTCGCCCTAGTTACCACATGTGCTTCTTCCCATGCCTCTGCTCCCCAGCATAATAGGAACAAGGATGAATCAAGGATCATAAGTGAACATTGTGGTCAAAAGCATGACTGCTTCTGGAAAGAACTCCAACCAAGAGAAGGACAAGTGTTCCAGTTGTACTGTTAATTTGTGAGAGAGCAGCACTTGGCAACTCCCTTCTAGTGCTAGCATTAGAATTTCAGGGATTCTCCATGTATTGGCTTTTGGGATAGTAAAGGATGCTGTGGAAAGGAGAAGTAGAATTTACATGAAATCTATTTTACCCTTGCAAACAAAAACTCGTGTGTGTGTGTGTGTGTGTGTGTGTGTGTGTGTGTGTGTGTGTAGTGGGACTTAAGTTTTTATATTTTTCTAAAATCAACAATCAGAATCTACAACTGCAAAATAAGGATCCCCACACTGTCAAGTCACCACTAAGCCAAGTATAGTTGGGGCCAGATGCTTTTCCCAGGTGATGTGAATGGAGTCTGCTACCACCTACCATAGCTCATTCAACTCAACTTCACAACTTATTGCTGGTCTACCTACAGAAAGCATCATAGAGAAGGGCACAGTACCCATTTGAAAGATGAGGAGAACATCTTTCAGCTATTTGGGGAGTGCAGGTTCATGGGGAGAGGATACTTCCTCCTCATTTCAAAGATAACCGGTTGCACAATCAAGGATTCAAAAGAATTAGTGGTAGATCCTGAAAGTGCCTGTGAGAAAGGGGAACTTACTTTTTATTCTCTAGCCATGGTCTTGCTAGAACCCACAAACTGTAGCATGTCCCAGTGCTGCCATAAGAGAGGAGACCAGGGTTGAAAGAGATTTTGTGTGGCTTTAACAAAGGCCTACTTGTGTTTTGGGGCAAAATGCTCACAGAGACTTTGCCTAGGTTTGGTCAAGAGAGGTCCTCAGAGGCGGGAAGTCTACTAAGGACGTAGATCAAAGTAACCTGCGAGAGTGAGGCCTGCTGGGACTATGATACAGTATTCCTGGGAAGAAGACAGAGCCACCTCCTCAATCTAAGTGGCCTCCCTGACCCTCAGAGTGTGCAAAGATGGCCCATTGGTTCCATCTCCAATTGAGGAAGCAATGAGACTAAAGGGGAGCCAGGAGACTTATGGCTGCCCAGGAGACCAGTTGGCCAGTGGAGAGGTAGGCTGAGAACTTCTGGACATATCAAGGGAATAGACATGATCTTGAGAAAGATGTCTTGGGGGTTAAACTATTATACTACCTGAGGGAGAAACAGTATACCATGAGTGTTGGTTACCATTTGCAAAGAGAACCAGTGAAGCCAAGAACCCCACCCCCACCTGACTTCCTAGCAATTTAGAGAGATCCTTCCTCTTTTACCTTCTTCCCTGACATCCTCTTTGCAACACCAGGTCAATCAAGGACATAGAAATCTCCTGTGCCTTTAATTCTTCCTGCTCAGAGTCAGATCAGGAAGGCCTGGAGAGCTTGACCAAGAGGATAGAGAATTTAATTCAAGCAACCAGAGTCCAGTCTGCTTTGGGGACAGTTGGGAGGAAGGAGAAGAAATTTGAATCTCATGTGAGACTCAAATTTAAATGGTCTAACCCGAGTTTTAATATCTGAGAAGGACGGAAAAGTTATAGGACCTTGCCAAGATATTTTTAAAGAATGGGAAAGTAAGATTATGACATAGCATGAAGATCAGGATCAGAAAAAAAAAAAAAAAAAAAAAAAAAACCTAAACTAAAATCACAGAAAAAGCCTGTTTTGTTTCTGACCCAATTTGTTAAGTTTCCTTAATAAATCATTTATAATGCTAAGAAGTTCATTATTCTAGCTGCCAATTTGACCAAAACAATCACCTTCTGACCTGCTTAATAATTTAAGCAACAGTAAGGCCTAAGTAGATTGTTAAGGGATTATGTGTCATATAAGTAGTTGTTGATGATTACAAAGCAAACTGTGATGGCTTTGTCAAATTTAGTTACAGGAGTGGGAAGAAAGTCCCTCGCTTCCATACTATCTTATTTATTTAGAAGCACTCACTGCCATTTCTTGCAGCCACTTCCAATTGTCAGATTTCATTTAAGGGGGACAATTGTAGGTACCAACTATAAATAAACACATATCACCGATTTCACCCTCAGAATAGATAAGAAATCACAGCTTGCTTTATGCTTTCTGTGAGGTCTCTTTTGGTACTTCAGGGAATCAAATCCCAAGCTGGCAATTTTATTGTATATTATCAGAAGAAAGAGATACATAAGATAGATATTTCAGGTTAATTAGCATGATTTTGTTGTGGTGATCAAATTTATTAGTCCATCTTCTGATCCCACAGATTTGATGGGGTATAAACACAACCCCAATGAGAAAGAACAGGGGATTTCCCATTTAAGACTTCACAAACAACAAATTACACTAATATCAATCAACCAACTACTTTTATTTATCATATATTTCCTACTTAACTCAATCTAGAGCAGCCTTCATCCCCACTTGTCCACCAAACCCACATGAAGGGTTTACTTGCTTTGGCCTTTGCGTTCAGGCACCCAGACAGATCTTGATTCTGGGCATGAAAACATATTTGTCTTCCCTAATCTTTGGTTTATATCAGTTCAGTATTTCAAAGGGTGAATTTGATCTTGAGGTACTGTGCTTTGTATCTTTTATCCCTCTGAAATACTTCCTTTTGACTCTTTGATATGGTTTCTTTCTTTCTTTCTTTCTTTCTTTCTTTCTTTCTTTCTTTCTCTCTTTCTTTCTTTCCTTCTTTCTTTTTTTAAATAGAGAAAGAGAGAATGCACATGTGGGGGAGGAGGAGAGGCAGAGAGAGAGAGAGAGAGAATGAAAATCTCAAGCAGGCCCCATGCTCAGCACAGAGCCATGGGGAGGGGGTGGGCTCCATCTCACAGCCCTGAGATCATGACCTGAGCTCAAGAGTCCCATGCTTAACTGACTGAGCCACCCAAGCACCCCTCTTTGACCTGGATTCTTGACACCTTTTGTCTTAAACCATAGCCTGAAGCCTGGCCTATAACAAAATGTAGTAAAGTGACTACAGTTTTCACTGCAAAACAAAGAGGGGTAAGTCATCTTCAACGGATCATATAGGAAACACTCATAGGACCTTAAATATCCTGAAATTAATTTACTCACAGAGATATCAAATATGATTTCAATTGACCTCAATGACTACTATACTAGGGTCATGATCCATCCTATTTTCATTTCTCTTTCATCATAGGAAACCATCGCCTGATAAAGCCTGTAGGTAAAAGAAGATACCATGCAGTTATAAGCAGATGTATTACAAACCTTGAATGGAAACGTAGAGTCCCAGATTCAGGCTTTGGAGTTGACTGGACTAGACTCCAAATCCTGGCTCTACCATTTCCAACATGTGGACTTGGGCAAGTAGCTTAAAGTCTCTACACCTTATTTGTAAGATACAGAAAATATTTCCTCCAGCAGGTGGGTCGATGAAACTGAACAGAGGATAAAAGCTCAGACTCCTTAGCAAATTGCTCTTGGCTCAAATTCAAGGTCGCCACTTACCAGATGATTCTTGGGCAAGTTACAGATACTTATGCTTTCTATGACTCAGTTTCATCATCTACTAAATGAGGATGCTAATAGTAACCAAGTCATTGCATAGCTTCAGATATGAATCTAGTTAGTATTGACAAAGTGTTTAGAAAGTGCCTGGCCTAATGCTCGATAAACAGAAGCCATTATGAATGATATTATTGTAATATAGTATTACTTCTATTACTACCCATAATAATCAAGTTAATGAGGTGAATATTAACAGTCTTCTTGGCAGGTTTGACTTGGAGCCAACTAGAATAGTCCATTAGTTGATTAAAAGAGTTCTAAACCTGGAATATTGAAGGAAAAAAAGTCCCTGAATTGGCCCCCCACCCCCATCTGGCCCAGGATCCCAGCAACTCTCCATCTTTACTAGGAACTTAGCAAATCAGTTTTCTGGGGGTTCCTTGTCAAGTCCCAATCTCTGCCTGAGATATTCCAAGTTGGGTGGGCAATAAGAAAGGAGATGGCACTATTTCTCTATTCTAGAAGAATCAATGGCATCAGAGCAAAACCTGTTTGGTTGTTTTCATTGGTGAAGTAGAAAGTGTTGTATGTCTATCAATGCTTAAAAGACAAAACTCTTTTCACTGATAGTAAGTCCATAAATAAAAAACCCAAGAACACCACCATGATAAAGAGAATGAATGTGAAATATAGTAGCTTGGCCTTCATCCTTTAAATATATATATATATATATAATATAATATATATAATTATAATATATTACATATAATACATATTTATATTATATATTTATATATTTATATATATTTGCCTTCTGACTTGACTAATAATTTAATATAAGCAACAGAAAGACCAATCTCTATATAATATTACATGTATTTATATATAGTATATGTATATATTTTATATATGTATATGTATGTACACATACATGTATATGTATATATAATTTTAAGTTGAAGGCACTGTAGGGAATACCAGGATAAAACAGATTCCCTGTTTCTCTAGTGTGTATGAAAGTAAAATAAGTCCACAAATAGCTCTAATGCAAAGCAGGAAGTAGTAAATGTCAAAGAAATCCACAGATGTGGTACAAATAAAGTGCTAAGGAGGTAGGGAGGGTTTCCTGTATAAGGGACCAGACAGGGCTCTACAGAGGAAGTGCCATTTGAATAACTTTTAGCTTCTGTTAAGGACTCTTATGCCAACCTCCAATCCCTCCCCGCCACCCCTGGATCAAGCATTAACCCATGCCAGGGATGTTCTCTTTCCTTCCCTTGCCAGGCAAGCATACACTTATCTTGTAAGACTCATCTCAATGATAATTTGTCTGGCACCCCTCTCCTCACATAGATTTGACCCTTCCTTATTTGAGGACACACACAACTCTGTGCCAAATTCTCTCCCTTGGAAATCTTAGCTCATTTCTATGTCACCCTCCCTGTCTTGTTTGCTGGACTGTCCCCGTAAGAGAATGGGTAATGCCTTTGAATCCTCAGTGCCCAGAGACTCAGCACTTTGTGGAATGATTGAACACAGCTTTTGAAACTGAAAAAAATCTCTTAGAATAATAAGATCTTTCTTGCCCTCTGGGAAAGGAAAAGTGTAGAGGAAAGGGAGAAAGGAGCTAGTATATATGGTTGGATGATGATACAGGATCTAATTTAACCATCGTGATCCAAACATTCCCTTTATTATCCTCTACTCCTGTGGAAGTTGAGGTTCAGAGAAGTTAAAGGCCTTGTTCAAAGTCTCAGAACTGTTAAATTGAGCAGCGAGAATCGAAACCTGGTGATTTTATCCACTGGGTGGTGTCCGAATGAGGAAATGCATCGGCCGTGATGTAGATGCACCACCTCTGAATGTTACTGGATATTAAAAAGCCAATATCTACTTTGACAAAGACTGAAATGCGTGCTTCCCTCCACTCCCAAGAACACTAGAGAGTTTACTCTTTAAAAAAAAAAAAAAAAAAGTCATTTACTTGGAAAAAATGCATCTGCCCCAAAGAAAGGAAAACTAATTTTCTTTTTCTGTATTCTTTTTCCCCCTCTGCCTCCTTCCTTAATCTCTTCAATCTCTCTCTCTTCCAGATGCTAACAAGGAGAAGGAAGAAAAAGAAGAGAAGGAGGAGGAGGATGGTAATGATAATGATAGTGATGATTGGGTCAAGCTTCTGCTAGGGTTTTGGTTTATTCTATCAAGAGTCTGCCCTGAGCTTCAGTTTCTAAAATGGTATAAGATTTAAGTATAGATTTCAGGTTTCTATAACCTTAGAAATCAGATAAGCTGAATTTTTTGTTTAGAAATTATTTCTAAAAGAAAAATAAAAAATGAACAAAATGATTGACATGAAAATTTTGACATCATTTTGAATTAAAAAGCTAGAAAAACTAGAAATAACTTCAATGTTTAATGATAGGAGTTTAATAAAATATGGCTATCCATGCATATCAGATATTTCAATATATTAAAAATATGTTTTCAAAGAGAACATGAGATGCAATATGGTTGTGGTATGTTATTAACTCAGATATCAGATTATAAAAATATGAAAACCAAATTCTAACTTTATAAAAACTCTAATATATAAATACATGTATGTATTTGAAGGAAAAAAAAGACTGGAAAACAATATGTTAGAACAGAAACAGTTAGCTAGCCCTGGTTGATTTTATACTAATGATTCTTTACATAATTGTCTAATTTTCTACTACTAACATGGAATACTTTTGCAATTAGGAAGTAAATCTCATCTCCTTGTCATTTAAATTCTGCTCTTCCTAGAAAGAAAAAAAAAATTTTTTTTTTGATTGGTTGCTTCATCCCAACCACTGTGTCTAGGAAGGAAGATCTACCTATCCTGAAGCTCTTGTGTATTCATCCTCCTTACTCTTGCTCCTCTCAATCTGTTTTCCAAAAAACATCCTTGATAGAGTTCACTGCATTGAAAAAGACATAAGCTTAAGAAAGAGGCAGATATGAGCTTAAATCAATTTTTCCATATTTCTTGGCTGTCCAATCTTAGGAGAACTCTACTTTCTCTGAGCCTCAGTTTCCTGATGAGAAGCAAGAGGGAGTGTGTGTACAGCAACCAACATAGGCTCTGGGGCACCATACATTGGTTAGTAACATGAGTCATTACTTTCTTTTGCCTCTCCTCCTCTCTGTACCCACTCATATTTACCAATCTTTTAAATCTCAATCTCCATTTGAGTCCTTCCCAAAGCCTTCTGTGACTCTTTCTGAGCAGCTATGATACCAATCTCTTAAGTACGTTTTCTGTACTACTCTCCACTTACAGGCAACTTCCTGCACTTAGTGAAGTCCCCATCAAAAATCAGAGCAGCACCCCCACACCCATAGAATCCATGACTATTTATTATAAGCGTTCAATCAACAGTTTATAATGAAAAGGTGAATCTTTTTGAGTTGAGTTTTGAATGTGAAGGTAAATTTATGAGTTATAATACAGAGTGGTGACAACTGAAGTCTGCATGCTTCCTCTTCACCTAGAACAAGTTGAAAAGCTATCAATGGCCTGTGGGTGGTGCCTGGTGGCTGGATTGGAGTTGTCAAGATAGAATGTCCTCACCATCCCCAGAGACAAGAGCCCCAGAATAGTCCTGACTCTTGTCAGACTGTGGAAAAGTGCTAAGAACATAAATTGGTGAGTGCATTTGATAAGGTGAAGTAAAGTAGTTGGGTCCTACAGCTATAATTTCTTCTCCCTTGCAATTCCGTCAGTCAAGTAGATTGCTTGGGAACTAGGTTTCTATGGGACAGAAGCAGAAAAAGAGAGAGAAGCAGAGACAGTACCTCTCTCAGATATGTTTCTATTGGTATTTTCAGTCAAAAATTTTTGATGTCAAAGCTAACAATTAAATCTCAAGCTTTTTGGCCAAAATGCCTTTATTTTAGGTGTGAGAAGCCACTAGTTCTTTTATTCTCATATTCCTGCTTGTCCTCCAATCATTGAGGACATAAATAAAGCTGTTTTGAAGCTTGGCCATTGGGATGCCTGGATGGCTCAGTAGTTGAGCAACTGCCTTCAGCTCAGGTCAGGATCCCAGGGTCCTGGGATGGAGTCCTGCATCAGGCTCCCCACAGAGAGCCTGCTTCTCCTTCTGCCTATGTCTCTGACTCTCTCTTTGTGTCTCTCATGAATTAAAAAACAAAACAACAAAAAACTTGGTCATTTAAAATCAGTCACTAATAATAAACCTTTAAAATAATACTTTTTTCAGAGATGCTTTCACAGTCTCTTTAAATTTTTTTTTTTTTTTTTTTTTTTTTTTTTTTTTTTTTTTTTTTTTTTTAGTAAAGAGAAATCAAGCTACATTAACCTCTTTCTGGAGGTGTCTAGAATGTAATAGGAATAAACACATAGGTAGGAGTCATGTGTTGATCTGTGGATTGAGATCCACTTTATTCAAAAAGTTGAAATAAAACTGCTCTAAATGATGCCAGGAAGAATCTCTCTTTATTTCATTGTCCCCATGAATGAGAGTTTAATTGGCCTTGGCCACTTTTTTTTTTTTTTTCAGGAAACTTACAAATGAAAAGGAAGACAAGCTTTTAAGAAAGTTTTGGTTATAAATATAAATAAGATTTTAATGCCAGAGAGTAATTAGTGCTTTGTTCCTCTTTTGAATAACAAGTGAGGGAGGTTTGTTGGCTCTCTCTCATTCAGTTCTATTGACCTGCCAAAATTTTACAGAACTTAGTAACATCCATTATTCCTTCTTACATATAGTTATCTCTGTCCCTTTTATGAAATCTTTCTTGTGTTATCTCATGTTTCTTCCTTCCTTTTCTTTATTTGCATGTCACAAAAATGCTGAATTCGTCTAACTTTCAGGTAATTATTTTTATGAGCTCCTTGGAGGTTATCTTCGATGCTATCACAAAGCTGTACAGCAGTCAATGAATCATGCAGCATATTTCATGATTCTTCATCCAAGATTGCTGTAGTGGCAGAGATCTGTCCATAGAAATACTTAAAAAGTTGGAAGTAAAGGATATTCTTATAATGTTGTAGTATTTTCTATTTATAAAAGCAGTATACACTTTGTGAAATATTTAGAAAGTAGAAAAAAAAACATGAAGTATTAGCCCCACTGCCCCATAATGCTGACATTTTAATTTATATCTTTCTGTTATATAAAATACATATACAGATAAATGTAGAATTTTGCACTCTGATTTGCTTTCACTTATATCAGAAGGGGAACATTTTCCTTTGTCACCAAAGAAAGACATGATTTTATACAGCTTGGTTTGGTTCTACATATCCCCCATTCCACTCCAACCCCAATAATAATTGAGATCCTCTTCTAAATTCAGTG
Organism: Vulpes lagopus; assembly: GCF_018345385.1. Taxonomy (NCBI): domain Eukaryota; kingdom Metazoa; phylum Chordata; class Mammalia; order Carnivora; family Canidae; genus Vulpes; species Vulpes lagopus. Next base: position 105,166,128 of record NC_054827.1, on the reverse strand, counting down.
ATTTTTAAAAGTTTAATGAGCTTTTTCTGAAATAACAAAAAATAAGATTCAAGTTAAAGAAAAACACCCTTACTCACAGGAGATGATAGGTAGTTAAATGGTAAACAAGTCTACCTATCATTCTGTAAGAGCTGACTCACAAACTTGAACTAAAACTTTGAACTCTAGAACAGAGCATAGGCAGTTGACCTGTCATTTTGTAAGTTTCGATTCACTAACGTGTAGTAGGAGTTTGAATTCTAGAACAAGGTGCAGGCAAACTATGACCCAAAGGCCAATTCCAATCCAATAGCTGCTTTTCTATCCCTTTTGAGCCAAGAATGCTTAATTTGGTTTAATTTTTGCATTTGAAGTAGTTGGAAAAAAATCTAAAGAAGAATGATATTTTCTGGCACATAAAAATTATAGGAAATTCATATTTCACTGTCCATAATAAAGTTTTATTTTTTAAAGATTTATTTATTTATTCACGAGAGACACACAGAGAGAGAAGAGACATTAGGCAGAAGGAAAAGCAGGCTCCCCATAGGGAGTTGGATGTGGGAATTGATCCTGGATCCTGGGATCACGACCTGAGCCCAAGACAGACTCTCAACTGCTGAGCCACCCAGGTGTCCCCATAATAAAGTTTTATTGAAACATGGACATTACTCATCTGTTTGCATATCTCAGTGGCGGTTCCACACTACAAAAGCTAACGGAGTAACTGCTACAGACATGATATAACCCCTAAAGCAAACCCCTATTTACCATCTGGTCTTCTAGAGAAAAAGTTTGCAACTCTGGCCCAAGATGATTAGGTTTTGAGTAGGAGAGCATTAGCAAAGTCCAGGCTCATTCTCTTTTCTCCCTCAGTCCAGATCCCCTTCCCTGTTTCTTTTAGCAATATTATTTGTGCCCATCAGTATTCATTTGCTATCAGAGCTGCCTTTGAACTTCAGGAAAGCCGCCATCTTGTTTTTGTTCACTTCTCTAAAGCTTAGTGTCTGCAACATGAAACACTAGTAAGTTCTTTAAACTTCTTGTTATCTTGAGACAGGGCAAGACCTTTACCCAATTTATTTAGTTATGGAGGAGGAGGATGAAAGATTGGGTCCTAAGTGTTATTCAATGGCATGACATGGTTTTCCCTGGAAGGCAGCCAGAACTGATGCTTATGAGGTGTTTGTCTGATGAACTGTACCCCTGTGACACTAAGCAGAGCCAGGAGGAGGTGGCAGTCCATCTTTCTAACTCAGGTTTGATTTACAAATCAGAAGAATGTGCAAAGCCCATGGAAGCCAGACCCACCCTTAACATAGTCTAACAAGGAAATAATGACCTCTGCTTGTGAATAACCATTTGGACAGTGGAATGATTTGGATTATTGTTGAAGTATAATATAGTATTTACATGAGAGCAAAATAGACCCTAGGCAACTGCTGACTGTGATGTTTGTTTTAGTAACTGGGAAGTGTGGAAAATGATTATTAGTCAGTATCTATGAGTTACAGAGAACCTTTCTAATTAAAGGAAGCTGTGTATTGAATGTATGGAAACTTCTAACATAGCTCACATGAACAGAAAAAATAACAAAAACGTTGAGAGGTAGGAGGAAGGAAACACTGTGTCACAATGCCTCCAGAATTAAATTCCACAGCCAGGAAAATAAGATGTACTCAAGTACTTGACAATGAAATTCTTTTATAACAGGATTTCATTATTTGAGAAATGTAGATGTGCCACAAGCTACACTGCCCTCAACTTCAATCTTGTAGTGATTGGACTTGTACATGCTCTGTACAATTTCTTGAGGCTCTAAGAACTCATATTAGTTCTAGCCATGAAACAAATTCTATAAGAGTGCTTGACAGTGTTTACGAAAAGTAAAATTCTGGTTATCTGAGGTCAGTATGGAACATAACGGCTTTGCAAAGACATGATTGCCTTGTTCGTGTTACTGTATTAAATGTAAGTAATGCTTTACTTTTTCCAATTAAAATAGTATTGTGTTTATGATACAAAATTTTGAAAATATCGAAATTTCAAGTTAAATAAAAATGACCTCCACCCAAAAGCATTAGTTAAGAATTGCTTCCTTTCCATCTTTGCTATGGTATTTTTTTACAGTCATTATTATACTCAGAGTTCAGTGGAGTCTCTTGCTTTTCACTTAACTGTATAATATAATTTCCAGATAAGACATTCATAATTAATCTGAAAAAGCCTTAGAGATGGACAGGTAACCTGTTAAAATGTTTGGATATTCAGAATGAAGTTTAGTTTAAAATCTAAACCGAAAAATGTGTTATCTCAAGTCACAGAATAAGCAAAATTTTTGTGACTTCCTTTTTTACCTCATGACTTCTTTTTTGGCCATCATCTTATGGACTGAGTAAAGACCAAATTTTTTTAAAAAGGAGTGAGGGCAGGAAAAAAAAAAAAAAAGAAAAAGACAGAAAGAAAAGTCAAGAAAAAATGAGAAGAGCCAGAAAATTTAAAAGAAAATACCACATTCCTGAAATACATCTGGTCCTGCTGAGAGTAATAGCATTTATGTAAATGTGTAGTCAAGTCCCTAAGATGATTTTTTTTAAAGCCTATACCTCTTTGATACTAACTGTACAAATCTCATAGTACATACATTTGAAATTCAGTAAAGAAATATAGATCCAGAACAGAATTCATTTTTTTTAAGTTCTAGACTCTTTTATATTAATCTTGCATTTCACTTTTTCACTTCTTATTTTAATACAAATAAACTAGATGTGAAGACAGGGCCAACTTAAGAGTGGTGTGGCTAGTGTTGGGCTGGGTGGGAGCTGTGTCCATGCAGTGAGTCACACAGCATGGCCTTGGCCAGTCTCAGGAGGAGACGTCTAGCCCAGCACAAAAGTAGGCTCTGATACCAAAAGTGGGCATTTGTTCCTGATGGTCGAACCTCTCCAATTTGTTAAATTGCCCATAATAAGTTTTTCCTTGAGGTCTTCTTTTATGAGAAATCTACGTTCTAGGACTGTGACCGTCCATGATAGAAAGACCCCAAACGCTATGTACTGTCTTCATGGGAACGAGGCAAGAATGTAATCCGAGCTTTTTTTTTTTTTTTTGGTGTATCTCTACACTGAGACACCATAACATTGAAGTGTAGATTTATAGCATGCTTTATGTATATTTTCTTAGTCCCAAGGCCCCCCTTTTCACAGATACATACACAACATGTCATGTAGAAAATATAAATTGTTGATCGTACAGGCACTTTCTTCCTTTTTAAACCTTTCCAAAGGTCTTTTTGTTAAATACACCCAGATGCCGTTTGACAGATGAGGGGCTAATTGCTCTGTGAATTACCTCTATCGATTCCTGTTTCATGTTGAGCCAAACAAACAAAAGATATTAATGCTTTGAAAAAAATGAATGATGACCTTTCTCTGCAAACACAGCTTGCGGTCTCTGATTATTGGTGATTCCAGAGAGCAGCGGTCAATCGCAATAGCTGTAACGCTATGATCACTATAATAAGCTTGCCTGACCTTCTCTGCCATGTTAAGTGGTTTAAATTTATTTGCCCAACAACAGAAGAGCTTTCATTTAAAGTCACAGAACATTCAATTTAATTTAAAGATGTAGTGTCTTCTTTCCTCCTCTTCCTTTCTTGGCCATTTCCTTACTGCCTACACATGCCTCTTAAGTTTACGAATAGTTTTAGTACTATAAAATAGTCACCATACCTGCCAAGCACTTTCTTTCAGCTCTGTTTCAAATTCTTGGTACCATTTTCTCTTTTGACTTGTTCTTTCTTGTTTCAAGACACTGGAAACATTTTTGTTTCTCTCTTTAGAAGCGTTGTCTCTAGTTCAAGTTTAGAATTCTAGAAAATATGAGCAGTATATAAGTCAAGAATGCAACGGGGTGTGGTACCAAGTAAGTAGCCTGGGAGCTAATTTTGTCTTTAATTAATAAGACCTTGACCCAATTTTTTTCCAGTCCCTTCTAACTTGGTAAATAGGGAGCACTAGGCATAAATGACCTCAAAGTATCCTTCCAATCAGGATATACTAATTTTCTATATCTCTCTACTTCTACAACCCTTTCATACAAATGGCAGGGTCATAACTTGACAGTTAAGAAAACATGATTGTGGGATCTTTAAGGACTTCCTGACTTTTTCTCAACAAGTCTTCATGCTAGAGAACATGAGTAAACCACAAATGGCTAAAGCTTTGAATGGTTAGGAAGTGGATGCAACCCCCCTTGGCTGAAGTGGAAATCTCTTGAAAAGGGTAGCTCTGACACTTCCACCAGTTTCCTGGTAAGAGACATGCCAAAAATACCAAGGATGTAGTTCCCTTTAGAATAGTTTGGTCCCTGTGCTATAAGATTAAAGCAGGAAGTGAAGAGAAAAACACCACAAGTAATCAAAAGGCTTCCTGTGTTAGTCTGACATTCTCAAGAAGTTAGGTCTGAATTTAGATAGAGCTGAGCAATGTTAAGGGACTCTCTTTAAACATTATCTCTAGGTTCCACTCAAGACAGTGACCAATAATACTGCCAAGCCATTCTTGAAGCATTGCTGACTTCCCTATGCTAGAACCATGTGGAATTTAAGAAAATGTGAGGCATATTTCCTGCCTCTGGTTAATTTATTGCTTTGCTCTCAAGGCACCAGGCTCTTTTCTCTTCAATGGGACATTTGCAAATGCTGTTTGGCTTTCTGTGCCTAGAAAGCCTTTCTGTACTTCTCCCTTTCAAAATCCAACATTAGTGTCTTCTTAATCTCTCCATACTCTTTACAATTTTTCTAGGCTCTATCCTTTCTCTTCCAGAATGCTTTTGGTATGGCACTCTATTAAGGATTCACCACAGCACATCATGCATGCTTTTATGTCAGCACTTTGCATGTCTATTTCATTTACTGCTCCATTTATCTCCTTCCACTGGAAGTTTGTACTGTGTATCTCAGGCTGTGGCCACAGAATATGAGGCCTGTTAGGTATCCAACTGATGTTTGAGGATGAATAAGTGAATGAACAATTGAATTGTATTGTATCAGATAACTACTGCTGTACAACAAACTACTCTAAAATGCTGTGGCTTTGGGGGTCCTGGGTGGCTCAGGCAGTTGCGTTGTACTTTTGGTTTTGGCTCAGGTCATGAACTCATGGTCTTGAGATTGAGCCCCGCATGAGTAACCCTAAGTCAAAGGACAAGCAAATAGACTCTTTGGCTTTAGTCATATGACAAACTCACATATCCAAGGGCAAGGAAATAAGAGATAAAAAACCAGTCACAGTAATGAAATGAAATCTACCAAGAAGGAAATACTTATAACTATATTAAAGGAAGAATACAATATTGGTTCCTAACTTTTAGAGCCATTTGACTAAACACCAATATTATCTTTTTTATCCTCATAGTACCACTATTATGTAATTGTACCCAACAATTTAATGGCTTATGTGGTCCATAAATAGTTACTAAATTAAGTTGGATCACAGACAGGACATTTTAAAAATCAGAATTGAAAGAATCCTGACGTCTTTGTTTTTCCTTTTTTTTTTTTTTTTAAGAAAATATTCATGGTGGACAGACATGAGCACAAAATGAAAAGCTTTAAACTCAAAGTGGTCATCCTTTATGAATGAAGACACTTTTACTCATGTTTGCATGTTTCACTATGGCTGATTTGAAATTTGTCAAAGCCCTAAATGTAGTTCACATAATGAACCTTGCTTCCCCTTGAATCTTTGTCATTTCACTTGCAAGCGAGCTTAGAGAAATGTCATGTACAAATGGCCAGGGCTTCTTTTTTTTACAGAAAATCTGCTCAATCATTGAGTTGGTGTTAAGACTCCAAGGTTTAGGGGCTGATTTACCAGGAAGAGCATAGTTAACTTAAAAGCAGAATAAGCTCTTGCAGTAATCAAGCCCTGTGAATTCCTGGCCCGCTCTCTCAGATCCCCAGTGGGGCCCACTCAACTGTGGCCAACCCCACACCATGCACACTGGATTGGTGGTCCTCTTATCACAGAAATTCCACCAGTGCAGCCAAAAAATACAGAAGGAAGCACACAAGAAAAATGTGAATAATATATGCAGGCCTGCAAATTGAGTTTTATGAAAAGAAAAAAACAAAAGGAGAGAGATTTTTCTTAGCTCTTTTTCATAGTTCATAGAAAAAGAAATAATGGGACAAATTAGTTATCAAATGGGGGTGGTTTTCCCATTTTTTTAAATGTCAAATTAGGCGATACAAGGGTAGCTTTAAAATATCTCTCCTAATTTTGGGTTATAATCAGATAATTTAGATGTGACTATTTGATAAATAGAAACTTCCTTTTCCCCACCATTTTCCTTCTGTTTCACCTGCTAAAGGGTTTGCTTCAATTAGAAAGATGAAAATCTCAGCATTCCCAAAACATTTTACTTGCCTGATTTGGTTTTTAATAAAGTAGAGTAGCAGAACCCAGGCCTATAGCTCAGAAACTTTAAGCACCTTGAGGAAAACAAGATCCTGTTTGTTGTGGTTGTTGTTTTAATCTGACAGCGTTTCAGACTCCAGTCCTTCCTAGTTTCAGAAAATGGAAGTATGAGAACATGCTTTCTTCTCTTGCCCAGCCTCCTCCCCGATTAGTCTGTGTTTTTGGTATGTCAGAAAATCTGACTTACATGGGCCAGCATCAGTGTTTTAATTTCTTTACATTACTGTTTATAGTTCCTCTCCATTTTCTGCAGAGAGAACTTTAAAGTAATCAGCCGAAAGAGTGTGTAAACGTTGAATGCGTGTCCTGATACTATTTGAGCAATACCACAGGGACTGAGTTCTCACGGCCATCAGTAAAATTCCTTCTTGTGAGTCTGGATCTACGACTTACAGAAATGCCTAATAAATGTCACGCAGTGGTCAACTCCGTTTCTGTCGCCTACAAAATGTTAGCAAAGAAATTAGTTGGTTGCTAGGAATTGATATGCTCCAAAGTCCTCATTCATTCTTTCCTGCTCTACCATTTACTCAAAAAGGGGGTAAGAGCCTTGACAGGGTGGGGGAGAGGAGACAGAATTGCCAGGGATGGGAAACCAAGCTGCTTTGCAAATATTCACAGCTCCCCATAGCCATGCTCCCTTTCCAGTGGACTTTAAAAAGGCAAATTCATAAGGGATTTTGCCATAAAAGGTAATCAACTCTTAAATCCGGCTTCCCGAAGACCTTAGACACTGAGTTACCACAGCACTCCCTAAGGTCCTGAAGACAGAATTCTGCTCCCCTCCCACATCCCTCTCCCTGAGCAAAGAGTTTTCCCACTAGATAAAATAATTAAAAACATTCTCAGAATAGAAACCCTATGTGGTTGGCTTCACCAGAAGCCTATTTTCAGGAATAATCAATTGATCGCGTGTTTCCACTTTGACATCTTAACAGCAATGAAAGTGTCCTATTTGGGATTTCACTGCTTATGAGAATAAAGAAAGAAAGTGTGCACAAGAGTAGTTGTGTATTTGTTCTGCCCACCTCTGGTCTGCTACCTAATTTCAGGGAGAATCCTGAAAAGATGCAAGACAGCAGCCCCTGTGAAGTCATTGGTTATCTCTGAACTGGAACTTCACTTTTTAAAGCCTGCCTACGTAAATTACCTTTCCAGTGCAGGGTATTTTCCTTTTAGGAGATTCGTTGGGAAGGGCCTCCAGGGAACTAACTAACTTTTTAATGGTTCACTCAGATTAAGAGGAAGGAAATGTGAACTCCTCTGGGGAAAGACACTGCTCTAGGCTGTCTACATCCTGTCATTCTTCCCAAGTCTGTGAATCATATTTTTAAGACTCCTTTTCAAGGACATTTGTCTTCCTTGAAGAGAAGGCCAAAGCAGAAAAGACGAGGTTTAAAATAGGTCTCAATCAAGCTTTAGCCATAAAAACAATTACGGATTCTCTCCCTGTGGACCTGGAGAAGGTCGGTCTGGGTCCTTTGACGGCATGCCTCCCCTCACCTTGCCCGATACTTGACTGGATTATTATTTTTTCTTTGCTTTCAGAATTAAGATGACTTCTAATATCACCTAAGTGTCTTTGAGCTACAGTTCTGGACCATGTTTCCCATTACAACCAGCCTCGGAGTCTGCTTTCACTTACACAGTAAGAATTTGAAGAACAGAGCCTACCATAACAAGATTTTTCCAAATCTTTTTAGATTTGGATTTTGCTTTAAAACCATGTATTTATTTAATAAAATGTCTTGTTTATAGGAAATTATGGACTATGTCTGCACCTTTTCCACAAGGCATGAATGCTTCTGAAAATAGTTATGGGAGTGACAGTTTGAAGCATTAGATCATTCAAAGTTTCCATACAAGAATGACATAACAGGGTAGCATCTGGGTAGCTCAGTGGTTGAGCGTCTGCCTTTGGCTCAGGATGTGATCCCAGGATCCTGGGATCCAGTCCCACATCAGGCTCCCTATGGGGAACCTTCTTCTCCCTCTACCTCTGTCTCTGCCTTTCTCTCTGTGTCTCTCATGAATAAATAAATATAATCTTAAGAAAAAAAGAACGAAGTAACAAGAGTGTCCTTCTAAAAGGTTTATCTTCTTGAATATTTATTACTCAATGAATAACGGGGATTTTATTGAGCATCTACTAAATGGTGATACATATTTTCTTAAGCTACAATCAAGAGTGGAAAAACCCTGCAAAAAGGTGCAAAAGGACAAATGTATAATGACAACAAATACCCATCTGAACTCGAATGTAAACTATGCACTTTGAGTAGGGGTAATAATGACTTGTCAACTTATGTTCATCCCTTGTGACAACTTGTACCATTCTGGTAGACATTTAGGTAATGAGGGATGCCAGGCATATGTGGGGGTCTAGGGGCCTGATGGAAAATCTCTGTACCTTCCACTCAATCTTGCTGTGAACCCCCCCAAAAAACAGCTCTAAAATATAAGATGTTTAAAAAATGTGCAAAAGTTAATTTAGAATGTATTTAAATTAACACGAGGCTCAGAGTTGGGGTGTATAGATCCACAATCCCTCATTTGCAAATCTGAGTCTTAATCTAAGATATCAACATGTGTTTACATTTTTTTGGCAGAGGGATCAGCCAATATAAATTGACTTTAAATCATATGTAGCAAAATATGACCCAAACTGATATGGGGTATTCATAGTCTTTATCCCACTGAGTGTGAGTGCTCATGTGTGTTGTTGCAGTCATGTTAATGATGCCACCCCAAACATCACTGGTGATATGGATAATATATGGATATATGTGCCATGTCACTTTCCCAAACCCAAACCGTTCTAAATTATAAAATACATTTACCTCAAGAATCTTAGATAAGAGATTTTGGAACAAATACACTGAACTACAGAAAGCAGGAAAGAAAGAACAGAATAGAATAGGAAACCACTGAGTTCTATTTTATCGCTTTTCTTATTTCTTAGGTGTCTTTTTAGATCCTCATTATTATAATGGTCGCTCTTTACTGAAATTTACTATCAGCAGTAAAGTGTTAAAACCTACTAAAATAATTGTGATTTCTACTCAGATATATCTTAAAGATTTTTGTATGAATACTTACAGTGCACATTCTGTATCTGTAAGTCTATTCCAAAAGAGTACCCAGAAACATGGCTTTCTTTCCTCTAAACCATCAATGAACTATGATTGGATGACTCATTGCTTTAGGATAATGAGACAATGCGTGTGTTTGAAAGCCAGTGTACTTTTAATTTCAGCAAACTTAGGTCCAAGAAAATAGTCTAACTAATCACATTTTTGGGGGTTATTTTTTTAAACATTATAGTTATGTTCCTAGGCATTTACCTTAGTGTGTTTTTAAAAAGTAATTGATTGATTTTAAAAATTATTTTTTTAATTAATTAATTTTAACTCAACATGTTAAAATTCCATTAAAATGAATAGTAAGGCACTTGCTGCTGTTGTAAGTTTCAAACTGTGGGCCAGCCGATAGGTCCAAGTAACTTAGTTACACCTTTAAATCTAAAATGATATTCTAGATACATATTCACTGAAACATAAAGTGTGACTATATTCATTTCATTTTCAGAAATATTTTTTCTTTCCTCTTGCTTTCTTAATCCCAGTCATTAATTTACATAGTTCCTGTACTCTATCTGCCAAATTACTGAATTCTACATGCTTGTATATACTTTATGCAACTTGACTAATGCATGAAGGGTGAGGCAGACATAGTAATCATCCTCCAATGATTATTCAGGGCAAGGCAAAGGGTATTTTGCCTTTAAATGCATACTGGAAAAATATATATATTTTTTAAAGATTTTATTTATTTATTGGAGAGAGAGAGAGAGAGAGAGCATGAGCGCACAAGCAGACGAAGGGGCAAAGGGAGACAGGGAAGCTGGTTCTTCCGCTGAGTGGGGAGCCTGACACCTGGCCTGATCCCAGGGCCCTGGAATCATGATCTGAGCCTAAGGCAGATGCTTAACTTTCTGAGCCACCCAGGTGTCCCTGGAAAAAAGCACATACTTTTTAAGGATACTAGAATTTTTAGCAGATGATCTAGATTTTAAAAGATATTTTGCTGGCTTAATCATACTAATTATTATAGTTAATCATACCAATTATTGTGGTTAATAGTTTCTTTTTTTTTTTTAAGTGTAAGGATCACAGCAATATGAGCAAAATGAAAAACACAGTGGTAAATTTTACTTCTGTGGAGTAATATTTGTTTGAGATGGCAAAATTGAGTGCTTGCCCTATTCTTCAATGATAAATCCTGTGTGTCCTGGTTTTCAACATAGACCCCAAGTATATGGGTGAAAATCTTAAAGAAACAGAACTTGGGCAAGTTTCCGACCATCCTAAACCTCAGTTTCCTTTTCTGTAAGGTGGCAGCAACAACAGTTACCTAAATTAGTCAAAGTTTCTAGAGAATTTCATCTATGTTAGCCTCACAGCACAACAGAAATTCCAAGGTTAGCAGAGGCTAAAAATTTCGACAATCTGCTAATTTCAACTAATGCTGTCATGTTAATTTTCTTTACAAATATCATTACTTGGTCGTCAATCCTTTCAGAGGTTCTTTTTTTTTAAATTTTTTTAAAATTTTTATTTATTTATGATAGTCACACGGAGAGAGAGAGAGAAAGAGAGGCAGAGACACAGGCAGAGGGAGAAGCAGGCTCCATGCACCGGGAGCCTGATGTGGGATTCGGTCCTAGGTCTCCAGGATCACGCCCTGGGCCAAAGGCAGGCGCCAAACCGCTGTGCCACCCAGGGATCCCCAGAGGTTTTAAATCAGGTACCAGTGAGGCAGTTTTGACTAAAGTGTTGGAGGCTTTGCCGTGTTTTCAGGGCAAGAAAACTGCTTTTTTTTTTTCCTTTTTTTTTTTTTTTTTTTTTTAATGCATGAGAGACACAGAGAGAGAGGCAGAGACTCTCAGAGGCAGAGGGAGAAGCAGACTCCATGCAGGGAGCCTGATGCGGGACTCAATCCCGGGACCCCAGGATCACACCCTGAACCAAAGGCAGACACTCAACTGCTAAGCACCCAAAAACTGTTTAATCATAAAATGTTTAATTATTGAATTCTCTGTGAAAAAGTAAGAAATGTGAGGCTAAGAATTGAAAGCATAAATGAGGAGTTTATTGACTAGAAGGAAGAAGGAAAGGAAAAAAGTAAGGAGGGAAGAGAGGAAGTTGAAGGAAAGATTCTGGTCTGCAGGATGGTCGTTTAAAACCTTCCCCAGGGCTTGAGAATGGAAAGAAAAGTTGTCATAAGGCAGATTCTAATATTCCAAATGTGCAATCCAATTGCATTAAAGCGTAAATTTAAATCTAAATCATTTGGGAGAAAACATTTAAATATCCTATATTTTTGTTTAGAGCTGATATCTATAAAAATCTGTTATGTTACACAGATCCATATTATAGAGATTATATATACAAATATTTTATTACTTATGCATAAAATATGGTTTGTTGGGGGATATAAACTATGGCTTTCTCAGGTATCACTGCTACTTGATTGTTCTGAGTATTGGCTTTCTGACAGGGTTTGGAATGAAGCCATTTTTATTAATTTAGTTATTTTTGCTGATATAAAAGGCCGTCTATCATGTTAATGATGTATCGGTCTGCGGTCCCACCGAACAATAATTACAGAATGTTCCTAATAGTAAATCATTTGTCACAATCACAGCTCAGTACAACAACCTTTGTTGAGCAGTGGAAGACATTATCTGAATAGCAATACACCTTTATGTGAGCTGATTAGAGGGTGCTTACACCCAGCGGCCCAGCAAAAACCTGAGAATTCCCAGTCTGACATGTCCTCCCCCAAATCTCAGCTCAGGGATGCGCACTGAACCTTGCTGTATATTTTGCGGTGTTAGCCTCTCTGATGATATGGAACCAAAATGTTCTGCTGAAGAGAGAATGGACTGAGTTTCACAGAAACCTAAAACAAAACAAAACAAGACCTTCTCAGAGAAGGGTGGTGGTGAAACAAAATGATCAGAAAAAGGAAAGTGTTAAAGGTTTTACTAAATCCTCTTTATTTTTTCATAAGACTGGACAAAGAAAGGATAGGATACCCAAAAAAAGAACTGGGATTAACAAAAAAGCATCGATACCTAAAGTAAGTGAAAGTCTCATCATCAGAATAGTGCTCAGGCTCTCCTTTGTAAAGATTCACGACTTGAATTCAGTTACTCATAAACAATACTTTTAAATAATAAAAGCAAACATTATTGAGTGTTTCTAGGCACAGAAAGAAACTAACTCTTGTGTTAGTTTTGTTTTTTGTTTTGTTTTGCTTTGTTTGTTTTTTGGGTTATTTTTTGCCTGTATTCTTTCTTTTTTTTGATTGAGTTACTATTATTTATTATTATTATTATTATTATTATTATTATTATTATTTGGAGCAGTTTTAGGCTCCTAGAAAAGTTGAGGAAAAGATTTCTCCTTACCCTCTCCCCACCCACACCCCTGCCAAAGGTACAGTCTCTCCAGTTACCAGCATGTCTAGTCAGAATGGCCCATTTATTATCATCGGTGAACCTACATCAACACATCACAACCACCCAGAATGTGTAGTTCACACCAGTAAATCTTTTAACCACTTAAAAGATTTAAGAGGAGGAGAATGGGTGATTTCTAGGATTTGTCTAATTTCAAACCCTAAGCCGGTTAATTAACCATTACTCATTATTGAGGTATCTCAGTGAAATTAATCAACATCATTTGTTGAGCATTCACCACATGTATTGATTTTTGCCAAGATGGTGTCACCATGCTTGTTTGGCAACAATATCCCTATTGCATCGACAAAGCAACCAAATAGCAAAGGGGGAGTAAGCCAAGATTTCCATAAAGGTCCCGTGACACGAAACCTGCCCTACATTATACCGCCTCTGTCCCCATTTAGGAAAGGCAACCATGGAATTGTAAATGAATAACTGAGTCATACATAGCTTTGCTTGAGTGACTGATTTTTATAACATTGATACTCAAACCTGACACCCATGGATTTTGTAAAACAAAACAAAGCACTTCATTTTAACAAAAGATTTCTATTTTTATTTTTATAACTATGTGGATTCCTTTTTAAACATTTTACCAAGAATGGAGTGCAATGGGTGTATATACAGGAGGAAATTCTAAAATACTTGGTCACTAAACCCAGTGAATTGAAAATAACCTCAGGAGCAATTAAAATGTAAGGGGGTGAGAACCATCAGCTGTGAAATGTTCCTAAAAGACCACGTAGCAGAATACAGGGTTTTCTTAAGTATCAACAATGGAAATTGTTCTAGAAGTTTATGCAGAAGAAAATGGCGTGGGGTGTAAAGCCTGCGCTTTCCATTTTTCTTTGGGTTTTAAATAGCCACAAATAAAACTTGTTGAGCAAAAAGTGAATTTGTGAGTCTAAATTAGCTTTAAATGGAATAATGTGTATGTGCTCTCACCCCTCAGATGATGTTTACCACTTCCTTTAATTTCTAGAATTCTGGTAAAGTATGGAAGGACTCCAACAGCCATGTCATGCTTTCATCTCTAATAGCAGATACAAAACAAGGATCAAATAATATGGATCTCTCTCAACATAAAATGAGGCTATGTTCTGATAAGCCCACAGTAAATTGAAAATATCTTATGTCAAAAATACATTTAATAAAGCTAACCTACAGGATGGCTTAGCCTCGCCTACCTTAAATGTACTCAGAGCACTTATGTTAGCCTATATTTGGGCAAAATCATCTAACATGAAGCTCATTTTATAATGAAATGTTACACATTTCATGGAATTGATTGGATACTATACCGAATGAGAAAAACAGAAAGGTTGTAAGTACATCTGTTGTTCACCTTTCTGATCATGTGGTTGACTGGGACCTGCTGGGAGCTGCCACCTACCCCCTGGCATCGCAGAGAGAGTATCATACTGTGTGTCACTAATCCTAGAAAAGATCCAGATTCAACATTCAAGGAACAGTTTCCACTGAGTGCATATCAAAAACAAAACAAAACAAAACACAAGTTGCCATCATATGTAGGCGACTGTTTGAATAGTAAAATACATATTCCTACAGATTTTTGGCAGCCGCTGGTAACGCTGAGGAAGTCCTTGGCCAAAGCTGGAAATCAGATGTCAGAGGACACACCAGAGGACCGAAAAGTTAGTCTCTGCCAAACCTTTGCATTCTTTCCTGACGTTGGCCAGACCACCTGCATGCAGAACTTATGGCGGCTTCTCGAAGGAACCCCCTTCAAACACTGGGCATCCTTGACAAGGTGCTGCTTTTCCAAAGGGGTGAAAGTCCCTTTGGAAGAAAAAGAGGGAGGATGAGAAGAGGAAGAAGAAGAAGAAGAAGAAGAAGAAGAAGAAGAAGAAGAAGAAGAAGAAGAAGAAGAAGAAGAAGAAGAAGAAGAAGAAGAAGAAGAAAGAAGAAGAGAAAGAAAGAAAGAAAAAAATCAAATGGCTTCCTCTTGCCCCAACCCCACTGTCCCCTACCCCTATGTTCTATCCAGAAGAAAAATCCCTCAGCCGCAATGGTTGTTTTTATTAAATTCTCCTCAATAAAAAGCTCAGGCAGGATTTATTAGGTACTCAGGGCGGACGTTTAGTATTTCGCCAGTTATTAAGTGAAAATCAATAGAAAGCAAAGAAAATGGAAGTCACCGCACTGTTAGCGCACCGTTGTCGCCCAGATATTATGTCGGCTGTCTCGTAGATTCATGACAGACGAAAGAGGCCGGGAGAGAACTTTCTGCTTACATTGCACGAGCCAAAGTGGGGTTATTCATTAGAGCAGGCAGCCGGCCAGATGGATTTCCAGTTCAGTTTTACCATTTATCTTTAAAACGCCTGTATCGAGTGAGAAAGAACACTGATATTATGTGATATCAGTGGCAGGTTTATGTATCTAAATCAGGATTTATTGTTATTTTGTTCCAAAGACCTTTTTTTCTCAAGAAATACCATTTCACTGGAAGAAAATAATAGCTAAAACCTTGTCAAAGATAACCTTTCATGCTGTCCGTGCACCACTAGCTGTAAAACAAATAGAACCCGGTATATAAATAGTTTTAACCACATCCTTACAAATCATTTCTTCTGAAATATATATTAAATATATGTATTTATATATATATTAAATATATACATATATATTCAGTGCCACAAACATGGGTTTTGGACATTGAGTGTTTTCTTTTGTCAGGAGTTAACTCTAAATAATGTCAGCAATTGTTTTAATTGCATTTATGTCCTTCTGCGGAATGCTACTTTTTCCAAAAAGCATTCTTTCGGAAAGCAAAGTGGTCTGCTCTTGTTGTTCTTTTCTTCCCCTGGCTTAGAATGAGCCTTAAATCTACTGGGTCAAATCTACCGGTTCTTGTTTTTTCAACTACTTTAGGGTTTTCAACAGCGTGGGTGTGTTTTCCTTTCACTTGGATTGACTCTTTCCCTAGCTTCTGATTTTGTGAGGCCCTCTCTTATTTAAAGGACAGATTGATTACAGCAAGACCCGATCACATTGGTTCTTCGGTCAGTCTGCTAAGTAACTAAGATGGCCAAACGCCGGGATGAACCATTCATTTTACACTCCTTATAAATAGCTCTTAAGAAAAAATACATTCCGTATATTTATAAAATGTCATTATGGACATGGGAGAAGAAAATATTAGGTCTGGGTTTTGATTAAAGCTGTTGCTAATAGAAAATTGTGAATGTATTTTTAGCTACCTTATTTCTGCTTTTTTTTTTTTTAATGTTTGGAATAAGAGATTGTAAATTTTGCCAGTATCAGACAATAACCAGATACACAGGTTTATTTAAAGATTAAAATTCACCAAGTGGCATCAATTTAGAAAGATTCTAAGCAACTATCAGCTAAAGCTTTTTGCTTCCATCGAACAAAAGTGACATTACATTGCAGAGTAAGAAAATAGAAGCATAAAATGGATTATACAATATTTATTCCCTGATACCCTTCTTTACTGAACCAAATACATTTGTCAGATTGAAAAGCTCACTTTTACTAGGAACCACTTCTTTTATTTTCCCGCTTAGGCATGGACACCAGTTGTGTTTTTCTTTTTTTTTTCTGGTGCTTTTTAAATGTGTGGACACTCCAAATTGTATACGACACATAGATGCTATTCTCAGATAAAAACTTGGGAGACTCTTTCTATTTTCCCTATTTCTTTAGAAAAGTCATTCTAAACTCCTATACGAAATATGTACTTCTGTATGTATTTATGTGTGTGTGCACCTGTTGAGGAGGAAATGATAAAGGGTAGTGGTTAAGCAATGGGCTATGGAACGAGGTGGCCTAAATTCAAATCCCCACTCCCATTCACCAGCTCTATGATTTCGGCAAGTTATTATAGTCTTACATTCTAATTTTCTCATCTGTATAATGAGGATAATAATCTTACAGATTTCTTACCTGGAGCAAAAGGGTCAATATAGGTAAAGTTCACAGACAATTCCTTGGCTGATATTAAGTCCTCTGAATGTACAAAATCCAGAACATAAAGTCATGAAGTTTCCCGTTTTGACACGTTAGGATTTTTTGTTTTGATTTGTTGGTTTTCTTAAAGATTTTATTTATTCATGAAAGACACAGAGAGAGGAGCAGAGACACAGGCAGAAGGAGAAGCAGGCTCCCTGTGGGGAGCCCAATGTGGGACTTGATCCTGGAACTCCAGGATCATGCCCTGAACCAAAGGCAGATGCTCAACCACTGAGCCACCTAGGTGCCCCTTTTTTGTTTTGTTTTTTTACAAAATAGAGTCTAATCTCACTGGGGATTCAATTAGTCATATTGACTCATTTATATGGACACTAGAAAGACATTCAGTCTTAAAGTTTCAGTCGTAATAAGAACCTCACTTAACCAAAATTGTGGATTAACAAAGTTACTTTTTTAAGAAAAAAAAAATTCTTTTTTTTAGTATCAGCATCCCATCTGAAATAATAGCAATAATAATAATACTAACAATAATAATAATAATAGTCTATGAAGACAACCACAGTATTGTGTTATTATTAGCTGTAGTGATACAGTAGTCATGATGCTTAATATCTGAATGGGGACCTATTTCTAGACATCGTCTTAATTTGTTGCAAATGATGTCGAGTTATTTCATTATCTAACAATTAACATCAGCAGCACACGCTGCTATGAAAAAAGAAACAATACTGCTAATTAATATGACTAGGGTGGTCAGAAAACAAAAACATGAGAGCTAAGAAAACTCAAACTCCACGACTGATTCCTTGCTCAAATGCTCCATGTCACTTGAATCCTTGCCAGGATTGCCTTCCTGTGACCTCATGGTGTTTGCCCACTGGTCTTTCATCTTGCTTCCCCCTCTGGACTTTCAGATTTCTTAACTGTAGAGCAGGTATGCTGTGCCTTTTTTTCTTCACACTCCAGTTGAGAGCTGAAAGGAGTGAGCAGAAAACACTTATGAAAAGAGAAATACTTTCTGCAGTAGGGCTGGTGGGAAAATTGGTACAATTTTAAAACACAGCAATGAAGGGGAGAGAAATCATCTACTTTAATGCCTGTTGCTGGGTACTCCTCATTCTTGCAACAAAATCGAGTGAGTGCTAACCACAGGGACATTCAGAGTAGAAGCGCTGGTGTTAGGCTGCCCTGGTTTGCACTTAACCTCCATTTTAATATCCATCAGACCTGAGCTAGTGATGCACCTCTCTGTGTGTCAGGCTCTCCATTTGGAGTATTAAGATAATAAGTAGTACCTATTTATGTACTAAGTGAGGTAGATAGTACTTGCTTAGGTATTGAGATTATACATATAGAGTACATAGAATGGCACCTAGTTAACCCTCAGTGAATGCTTTTGCTATGGTTTACTCTTTAAAAGGACAATACAAGGCTAATCAATACTGACAAGGAGTCCCTGAGGTCACTGCGTTCACTGTTGATCAGAGAACTAACATATAGACTTGTTGAATCACTACGTTATACAGCTGAAACTAATGGAACATTATGTGGCAACCATACTCTGATTAAAAAATAAATAGATAAACAAAAAAATACATTTGGATGAGCATATAGACAACTTCTCTGTGGTGGGATATTTAAGACTCTTCTTTAAGGCATGAGGTGGGGGTAGGAAACAGTTCCTTGTAAAAGAGATATCTAAGCTTGAGAGTTAATGGAATCAGAAGGTAGTGATCTCCTGAATGTTGTAGACATGTAGTGTCCAAGAGAACTCTCTGCAGTGATGGTCTATGGCTGTGCTGTCCGACATTGTGGCCACTAACTACATATAAGTGAGTGAAGGCTTGACATGTGTGCTAGTGCATGTGAGGAACTCAATTTTTAGTGTTATTTAATTTTTAATTTAAATTTAAATAGCCACATGCACCTAGTGACTACTCTGCTAGGCAACACAGCTCTGGACAGAGGGAAAAACATGTGTGAAGTTTCAGAGATGAGGGAGTTTCTAAATTCCGAAGACCTGACATTTTGAGGAACAGATCCATGAAGGATGATCCTTTTGGAAATTAACAGAGCAATGAATGGCTTCCTGAAAAATTCAGACTTCTATGGAGGGCTATGGAAATCCAGGAGAAGGGTTTGTATTTTTGTAAAATCACTCTAGCGGTAATTAGAAAAACAGCCTGAATTATCAGCAATTTATTGTTGACAAACTTTTCTGACCTCATTTAATCTTGCATTCATCTATGTGAGATATACCTGTATCGTATCATCTTTTACATGTCTTTACTTACTTTGTCTTCACCTCAGCAACCTATGTTCACACCATACACTCTCTCAGAAGACAAACCTGAGACAACTCAAACATTCCCATGGTATTTGTGCAGAGTCACACACAAGGATGTTTTATAAATCAATGTGGAAAGTAGCAGCTGGTTACTTCCAGAGAGATGTTCCAGAATCTCCTAAATGTGGCCCTGCCTCTGGAGATCCAAACCCAGCTGGTGGTAGCCCCAAGAGCCTCCCGCCGCCGCTGGCACGTTAGTTATCACCCCTTGCCAAGGGTGGTGATAGCGCTGAGCTTCCCCACACACGAGCGGAGGCAAGAGGGGTGAGCCTGCCTCCCCCAGCTTCGCAGGACTTCCCCTCACTCACACATCTGTATCCATCCTGTCCTCCCAGGCACGTTGAAAAGAGAACCCGAGCTAGACAAGGATATCCACGGCAATATGCTGACAGTCCGTGGTTGCTGACCTGACTTTCCACGTCAGGTCTGAGAAGATAAAAGATGCTGTCCTCCCAAGTGGAAATGAGGAAGGAGCACAGCCTGCACCCTGGAACCAGTCCTTCCGGTCACACAAGCACACACACACACACACACACACACACACACCCCTTTCACTCAGCAATTCTTTCACTAAGAATGTTTCAAAAAACACTAATATCTAATTTGATTAGATAAAGTTCTTTTCTCTCTTTCTTAAGAAGGATTATTAATAAAATCACACTTCCTTTAAAAAAAAAAAAGACAGGGCATGTAAATGCTGCACTAATTTAATTACACACTGGCTCTGTAAGACACTAATGTAAATATTCTGGTGAGTAGGCCTAAGACACTTGAAGTAATTACTTAAGGCCTCCCTTTCAAAGAATCTCTCCCTTTTTTATTAAATGCCTTTTAACATTAGCACTTTCTTCCTGACAAATTAAATGAAATTTCATTACTCTCCCTGACTTAATGGCACGAGGCTCCCGCTGAGGTGTGAGTTAACCCTCCTCGGACAGCTGACGAGGGCTCCTACATTCAGTCAAAATGTCACCGTCCTAACACACAAGAGAAGGGAGGCCCCGAAGAATCCTTTGTGTTTTGCCCATCGTGCCCAGAATCCTTCATTTCTTTGATGTTTTTTCAGCTGCGATCCCTTCAAACACCTAAGAAGCCAACAGCGTTGTTGTTTTCCAGTGTTCTTAGGTTCACAGCGAAAAGAAAAAAAAGGGAAATAGTGTTGACTGAGACACTAATGATGGCCTCATCAAGCACAACAACGGTTAACAGGCATGCAGCACTTATTAAATATCTTCCAAGCAGTTTAACACTCTTTTAACTCACTTAAGTCCTCACGAAAATGCATTAAGGTAAATGGCATGAATATGCCCACTGTAAGATGAGGAAATTAAAGTACAGAGTGGTTCAGCAGTCTACCCAGGGCCACACAGCTGAAACGCTGCAGAGCCAGGATTCTACTCAATCAGCCAGCCATTCTCACACACTTTTATACAGTGGTTGAGTCCTCCACCCTGGATGGAAACAGAGCTGATTCCATGTCCTTCCTCACATTTGTGACTCAGAGATGTCATGCAACAAGCCCAAGATCATGTAACTCATCTCCATTTGTAGACCTGATGTATTAAACCTATTAAGGAAAAAAAAGTTGTAATTTACCTTTGAAAGAAAAAGAAGGAAACAGATTGAAAGTGTAAGTTTGAATTTATTTTTAATATCTTATCAAGTTATAGAATTACAAGAAAATTTGAAAATAACCACTCAGTGGCTAAGAAGAGGAGGCCCTTGTCCCACAAGGCTTCACAAAAATAGAAGAGGAAACAAGTGTTAATTTTTTATTAAAACACTTAAGAAAGCCTTTACAAAACAAAGCCTGCTAGAGTGGCTCTGGGTTGAGAGAGAAGCTGTGGTTGAGAACATGCCCAAGAGAGAATACTGAGCAAAGCTCAATACTCATAAGAATGTCTCAGGAAGGGCTATCTACCTGGTATCCCTTACACTTTTTATTTTGCCTTTTTTTTTCTTTTTAAGAAGAAATGGTCATCACTTCTGCCCACCATGTTTTACATATTATCTTTATTTATTTATTTTTTAAAACCTACTCGTTTTTCCTCATTTACACCTCACTTTTCCTTCTCACTCTCATTTTGGGTTAGTTATTTGCTAGCTTCCCCAGTCACAGGACACCCTGAGATCTGGACTGCCCAGATTCATGAAAAGAGGACATGCTACCTGGTCAACTTTGA
The DNA here is from genome assembly GCF_018345385.1 of Vulpes lagopus. NCBI lineage: Eukaryota > Metazoa > Chordata > Mammalia > Carnivora > Canidae > Vulpes > Vulpes lagopus. The sequence continues at coordinate 105,144,651 of NC_054827.1, read as the reverse complement.
ATTTTCAGAGACAGGGCTCACTCTTAATGGGAATGCATTATGATTTCATTTCCTTCCTCTCTTTGAGCCAGTGATCTTTCTCTTAGGCTGAAACCATTTTCATTAAGCCCAATTCTTTTTCCTGTCCATATCACCAGTAGCCTGAACTTCCCTATGTCACGTTCCATTTTACCAAGAGAGTGTCCTTTCGAAGACCTCAGGCCATGCAGAAGAAAAATAATCAGCTCAAAGTTCAGAAGACAAATGTTGCAAAGGGGATTTTCCCCCCTCCTCTTGATTGTTCTTAAACACATGTAGTTTTAGAGATCAGTGTGTCAGTGTTTGGAAAGGAGCAAAGACTTGAATTTATTTTGGTGCAGCTATCAGATTTTGAGGAGCTGGATCATTTGTTTTCCTCTTGTGAGGTCCAGGTAAAAGTTCATTCCCTCCATGGCCGGGTGCTTCTGACAAACAAAAACCAAGGACCCAAAATAAGTATTTTATCTAAAAAATGTGAACTATCCCAAAACAAACATGAAAAAGCACAGCTGCCAAATTCCACAAGTAAAGAGAGTTGGAGGTTGAGACAGCTCAGGATCTCGCTGGGGAGTAATGGGTAAAGCTTGGCCAGCTGCCCTTAAGGCCTTCAGGGACACTCAATCCAATTGCCGTGTCTTAGTGGATGTGAATTTCAAGGTTACACCTGGGTGTTCAAGGGCAGGGCCAAGCGTAATCGGCACTTAGATCATAGATTAATCTTATTTGCCATCTATTAGGTTTGATTCCTCTTCCCTCTCTCCCTCCCTAAAGCCAGGATTATTGTGATAGTTTAAGATAATGGATTCTAACGGAAGAAAGGTCACGCAGGCATGGAGATTTGGAACCTTAAGATAATATGATTAATCTAAAAGCTTCTTTCTCAAAGGGGAGGGCCGCACTTTTCATATGTCTAATTGAGAGAGGAGAGCTGAAAGACTGAGAAAGAGCAACAGAAAAGGGAGTGCAAAGGGACGGAGTCCTTGTCAACAACTGCAATTAATTATCATTGTCAGGATGATCTTTCATTAGTTTTCACACTAATAAGATAGATTTGCCTCATGCCTGAAGCTGATAAAACCTTATTGGCAATGTTGATAAGACTATGTCAGTATGGAGAGCCACTCTCATGGACATCTTTATTTTATTTTTTTCTAATTTTCCAAAACTAAATGGCTCAATGGGTATTGCTAAAAGTGACTACTTCTAGGTGGTTGGGACCACGATATTCAGGAAGAGTCCTGAGGCACAATAGGCAAATGCTAACCATTGCTATAAATGCTACGAACATGTGAGTGTGCATTATTTTAAGTAATTTCATCCCATCCCATTTAGAGAGTTCAAGTATTCCTAACCAACCAATATTAAAAGGTCCATAAAAAGAAATTAAGAATCATGTTTATTTATTCATCATGATGAATCTAGATTCTAGGCTTCTGGAAAAGAAACCATTACTCTTCATTCATCTTCAAGAAAATTAGAACTTAGGTAAAAATATGGTCTCTCTACTATGTTATTTTTCCCATTCTCCTAGGACAAAAACTGTTTTTGTTTTACTCTTTACTTATTGTAACTGCTGAATAGTTTTCGCCATTGTGGCTCACTATTATTTGTGTATTTTTAAAGGTATATAGAAACATTTGCATATCTTCTGGTTTCAGATCTGTATATGCATGTATACACTTGCCTGGTATACACATACATATAATTTTTGGTACCTACATATATGTCATAAAACCACTTACATTAAGTTTGGTTCACCCTGCTTTCCCCACTTCTTTTAACTACATAAAAAATGTGCTGTTGGGTTGTTTAAGGCAAACCACACAGAGGAGGGATAACACTGTAGTATCACTGGACTCCCTCCCAAAGGCTCAGATTTGTGGCCGTAGGGAGAGTATTATTAGATTTTAATTTCCAACTTGTAATTTCATAAACAGGTTCTTCCTTTCAACAAATGGAGCTCCCTTGATTCATTCACAAGGAAGAAAAGCAGGCAATGGGATATTCTCTTAACTCAGATGACAGTGAATAGGCCAAGAGACAGTCCTAGAAAATGAAACTCAAGGCAAGGTAGGCATGCAGAGTGGTGATACAATGGAGATGTGAGATATAGTTGCTTAATACACTCTGTGAGATAATAATATATGCCCACCATCATCAAGATCGGGCAGTATCAAAGCTGGATGACATAATTAGTTTTCAATAGGAATTATATGGCCTCACAACAAAACCAGCTACACCATAAGTGCAAATGCCTGTGCTCAAATCAGACTAACAGACAATCACTTCAAGATGAAGTACAGAGAAGCTAGAACAAATTGATATTGAACATATGGAAAAATAAAACCTATCCCTCTGGGTGAAACTTTCTTTTTCTAAAATTTTGAAACTTCTCACTAAATAATGCTGTCATTCATTGACTTCCCCAACTTGAAATTATGATAGTCACTAATGCATTCTGTAGCTCAAGGGCAGGAAAAGATACTTGTCATTTCTAGAATGAAAAAATTATTTTCCTGTTCTCTAAAAGCTAACTTTTTAATTTTTTTTAAATCTCCTTTCAAAAATATGCAAAATGAAGCACTTAAGAGCATAATAAAAGCAAAATGTGTGGATTCCAATGATGACTTAGAGAAATCCATCAACTCCTGAGCACTTGTTAATCTTGGTTGAGATCGAAGTATTGCAGATTGAACTGTGGTATCAGTTCTTCAATGTTGTTTTATTTCCGTGTTGGCTAAAGGAAAGAGAAACAAATAACATACTCCCTTGCCTATCCGCTCCCCCCCTTTTTTTTTTTCAAAGCAACCACCACAAAACACAGTAAAGCATAAATAAAATGAACCAGCTTTGCCCACTCAGTTTATCCTGAGCTGGAATGTTCTGGAAAAACTAGCTGCACCCCTGCCTGTAATACATTTTCCTACCCTAATCTCATTCCCACTTTGTGATCTTCTCTATCCTCAGAAAGAGGTGTTGGCTTTCAGCAACCCCCATACATCACAGCTTTACCTAATATATGATGTGTTTATTCTTCCCAGGCCGCCGGCCATATCACTCTCAAATGACTGACAACAACTCTGAAATGAAGTGGGCCCGAAGTGGGCTCTAATAGTTATGGGAAGCATCTCTAGTCAAACATAAAGCAAATTAATGTGAGCCCCTCCTGCACCTTTAGTCTGGAAATGTCATAAAGTAATAAGCAGGGAGACCCTAACCATGTGGAGGGCTGGATTTCAATAGATTTACATATTAAAGGTACAGGGCACATTTCCTATGTTCTGACATTGAACTTATAAGTTTCTAAATTTTAAGTTCTGTATTTTAAAAATCGGTTCTTAGTGTCCAAAGGAGAGCACAGATACAATTACACCTCCATCTCATTCACTCTCATGAAGAATGAAATAAGGTAGACAGGGATAATTTTATGGCTATGAGTTGCTGATATTTATATGGGATTAGCATATGTGTTTGTGCGTGTGAGTTTGCGCCTGTGCATGTCTTAAGAAAGCAGTATGGAGAAATAGACTAAAGGGGAAAATACAGAGAGGTACAATATGACTGGGAAATGAATTTTTAAATTTTCATATAATTATCCACCAGTGCTGGGGAAAATGCTCAAAAAAAAAAAAAGTGATAGACTTAATTATTGACATGATTTAAAAGACTTACAAAAACAAACTCATAATTTTATTGATCTTTGAGCCTCTAATATTCCAAAATATCTGATCTAAAAAAAGTATCGCAAAGCCATCTACTTTGATTAGATGAAGGTAGAATGCAAGACTTCTTAAGCCTGATTCCCAGCTTGCTTTGACAAATTCCTTTATTCTCCTGTTATGCTTGATATGATTTTTCTACCATATCAGTCATCAGGCTAAGATACCAGCACAAAAAGAGAACATCCATACATCCTTTCTTTCTCTCCCTTTCACACATTCACACACACAGTTTTTGGTTCTCTTCTGGAAACAATAAAAAACAAAAAAATCTGAGCACTGTGTTTAGAATTGGTAATACAAATGAGCACACCACACAAAATGTTTGTTGTTGTTTTGTTTTTCAGTTGCTCTAGGATGTCTTAGAAGAATTATTTATTACAAATGTTTTGAGTCAGTTTACAAATAAAGTGCAACCTAACCTTTCTTCTGAGTGAAAATAAGGCAAATTAATCTCATATTTAAGAAACTGATTAGGATTTTCAAAGCCTGATAATTTCAAGGAAGAAAAAAAAAACCTATAGGATATATTTTCTTTAAAAAATATTAAAAGGAGTTTTCATTATTTGGGAATTTTTTTCCTTTTTTAAATTTTTTCTTTTCTTTTTTTTTTTTTTTTGTTTCTCTGTCAGCTACAAGCAAATAGAAGTAAAATACGTTTTCTTGAAAAACCTTTCAAAGCCCAAGGCCAAACAGTTGCATAAAAGTATGAGAACAAAACAAAACTACACCTGGCCTAGAATATATTTTATTAAAGGATTACTCATATTTTCTGAGTTTTCTTCCTTTTTGGGTTATGAGCTTTTATAGGTAAAATTAAAAGCTTACGTGATTACTGTTTGTGAAATTTGCAGCAAACCCTTCTCTCCTTTCTGACATTTTAAAACTAATTACAAACATTTAGCAACAAAAAGATTCTACTATTATTCTGTGTTCAGTGTGTGTGTGTGTGTGTGTGTGTGTGTGTGTGTATGTTTGGTCAAGCAATCATTTTGATGCACAGAATCCCAGTGCATTCTTTCTTGTGTGGGAAGATAATTCAACATCTTGCTAATTACAGAGCCTAGACCAGAAAAGACACATTTTTAAATAGTGTGTTCTAAAAAAATAGGTTCTTGTGTTCTTTACAGAAAACCAAATAGAAATTGAAAATCATTATTCCCATATGCCATCATAAGTAAACTCTGTTGCTGTGAGTTGATTTACAATTGCTGTGTTTCATTTGTTTTATTAATTTTGCATTTATTTCGGAGGGCATTTCCCATTTTATTTTTATAAGAACTTTCCATGTAAAAAGAGCTTTTATTTAAGATCTCCATAAAAACTTGGCCTGACAAAAGGAACATGTGTTAAATGTTTATGCCTTTACAAAATCATCTTGTCTAGTTTGTGAGTAATCTTAAAACTTTAGAATACCAACAGGGTTAAATGAAACAAAATCTTTCCAATACACCAGATTGTTGAATGCAGCATTCCTGAAGCTGCTCTACCACAATATTTTATGATAGGCATGGTCATTCTGAAATGCCGTGTGATGCACATGTAGTTCCAAAATGTTCTAATTAGGTGATGTTCTAGAATTGATGCTTGAAAAGAAACTGCAAGCCTTTGCCTATTCATAGAAATAAAACCTGCAGCTGGATGCTAAAGAACTCTGGAAGTCAAAATAGCTTTCTACCTTCAAGCCCCACCAGGAGAAAAATGATCAGCATCCAAGATGACCTTTTGTAAAGAAGAAAAAACACACATATGTTGCAGAAGATCCTCTTTTCTAGTGCATTGTAAATCGAAGTGTATCCAAAAATGTGATCATCTAGGGTAGACGCATTGATGTGAATTACGTGGAGGACAATCATGAGTATTTTTTTTTTTTTTTGGAGGGGGCAGGAATTATATCTACTGTTATTTCTGTAGATACACAAATGGAAGATTAGGTTTTAATAAAGAGATACATTTTAAGTGTATATCTTTTTTTTTTTTTTTTAATCAGTCACTCTTTGCAAGTAAAGCTTTATTACTTCTGGGTTCTTGACAGGTACTTGAAGAAAGGTCACATAATAAACTGTGCTTATTTCTCATTGCCGAAAAACAATAAGTCATCTCTGCATTCATTATTTACCAAATTGTCTTCATTTTTCTTCACCTGCTGGGTTTTCAGCAATAAAGATAAATAATATTACAAAAACTAACTTAGATATTTTCACAATTATCCAGAATTTGACAGCAAGCTAATCTTCCAGAGTGGAGAAGAGTAAAAGAATTAGCAAGAATTTGCCATCCACATTGTTTGCTAGAAATATATTAAAGGCTATTTTTCACAGAAAGATACATCTGGAACCACAATACATGTATTGAAAAAAAAACCCTCCACTTTTAAACAGTAAGCGCTGGAAAAAAATCTCATTATATTTCCTTTAAAAGAGATGATATTTTTACAGGTAAATACTAAGTATCGTCTTTTCCAAGTCTTTATCTCCCTTGACTGCTTGATTATTAATAGCTACTTCCCTGATTAAGCAAAGAAATATTTTTAAATGTCTTAGCAAAGAAAGAAGGCAAGTCAATGAGTTTCTTTACAATCAGAATTACTTAGTGGTAAAGAGAGTGTTCTCTAAGACAAGACTGCAAATCGTTGCACTGACCCATACGTGCACTAAACTATTTACTTAATTTCTCTGGCCTCCATGGTCCTAGCTAGTAGAAGGGTGGTAATGTAGTGTATGATATCTTGTGTTAAGGAAATTGCTCAAAGTCACACAAGGAGGTTGATCCTGGGATTTGAAAACAGACCATTCAGATTCAGCATCTGTGCTCCTAGCCAAGATCTAGCATGGCCTCAAATCCCTTCAACTACAGTCAAGGAACCTCCAAAGGCAACCTTGTTCCATGTGTTGCTAGCCTAATATGATTCTATTCAGTTGGTTCAACCTAGCTCAGTCAAAGTATCTCATCACACACTGGATGGTGCAGAACTCAAATTAAGGGAACTTGCAAACTCAAGAATGTGGATCACTCCTCATCTGTCATGGTCAATGAGGCAATCTGTGGAGAAAGACAGGAAAGCACATAGAAAGATCAGCAAATATAGAGACCCACAAGGCCCTGAAGAGAGAATGGGATGAGTTTCCACAGTTCCTGAGTGCCTTCCTGACTTTCTTCTTTGATGTTTGTGAGTTTTCCTGGCTGCATGCCATGCCCTTGCTTAGTAGGAAAAACCTGTGACCTCAGGGCTTGTGTGTGTGTGTGTGTGTGTGTGTGTGTGTGTGTGGTGCCTGTGTTTGGAAAAGCTCATGACATTTAAGCCAGGTTGAGTGAGTTTCTATGCTTTATACACATAAAATGTTTTCAAGTATATTGGTCATACTTTGCCATTTTAATTGAAACATAGGCATGGTCTTTTTAGTGGTTTCCCATTTACCCTTTTAGTGGTTTACCCTTTTTAGTGGTTTCCCATTGTGTATGATGTAAACTTAACATTTTCTAGCCTCTCTCATGACTCATGAGATCATGACCTGAGCCAAAACCAGGAATCTGGTGCTTAACAGACTGAGCCATCCACATACCCCTTATTTACCTTTTTAACTTCATCACTTAGGATGGAGTCTGGGGCATAGTAGGTGCTCAGAAAAAAACTAAATGTGTTTCTGTATGATTGAACTAAGCAAACATCCCTGGAAATTTATTAGGTATTGGTGAGATTTTGTGAACTCTGGAAACAAAGTGTGTAGTACTGTAAAACTCTACAGTTTTATACTCTGAAATAGTGTGAAAACTCTAAACTGCATATGATATTTAGGATAAATCAACACATAGACTTAATATAGGCTATGTAACAAATATAGGGTAGTAATAATGAAGGAATACATTAAAATGAAATTTTTAAAGGATACACTAATATTTTCCTTCATTTTTTCTTATAGAACTAAATTATTACGTTAAAATATGCAGCTTAGAGGCACCCGGGTGACTCAGTTAAGTGTCTGCCATCATCTCAAGTCATGATCTCAGGGTCCTGGGATTGAACCCAGGTTAGGCTCCCTACTCAGTGGGGAGTCTGCTTCTCCCTTTCCCTCTGCCATTCCTCCTGCTTGTGTTCTCTGGCTCTATATCTTGGTCAAAAAATAAATGAAATATTTTTTTTAAATAAAATACACAGCATAAAAAAATACCTTTTAGAACTACCCTTGTGTATTCAAATCAGAAGATGACTTTACCCTTCATAATATTAAATTTTCATATTTGTGTGTGCATGTGGGTATTAAGGTTTTAAACTATGGAGTATATGTTATTTTCTGAAGTTTAGGTAAGAAGGTTCTTAAGGACTTTTACTTACTTTATTATTATGAACACATGGCATTTGGCAGTATGTTAGTTTTTTTTGATTTTTTGGTTTTGTGACTTGTTTTAATCATTGGATGCATATCCTAGCAAGAAACTCTTTTTCCACTAGTGCTTTCTCTATATGCCAATTCCTGGCAATCAGGAACATCACAGAACATTCCAGACTGGCAGCCAGGAGGCCCAGCCCTGGCCCATCAGCTCACTTTGTGAAAAGTCTTTTAATATTCTCATGCTTCAGTCCGAGGCAGAGACCTCCTCTTAGCTCTACTCCACATAAGTCTGAAGGTTGTTGGGAAGATAAAATAGGATAATGTGCAAGCTAGTGCTTCGAAAAGTATAAAGCACTATATAAACATAAGATGTTATTGTAAAAGGAGGTTTAAAACTATAGCATAAAAAGACTTGTTATAAAAATAAAATAAAAGTGACTCTAGTCACTTATTTTTATGAGGTACTTTTCTCTCTTTGGAAAAATATAATTTACTAATTCAAGAGAGAGCTATTAATTTCTCAGCCCTTCACAGCCATTAAAGCAGGGATGATGACTTCAATTCAGTTTACAAATGGAGTGGGCATACTGCAGGGGAATGCTACTCTCAGGTTACATATAAATGGAATTAAATTAAATTAATGAAAACAGAAGAAAAGCATGTGTAGAGAAACAGCTAACTCATCCCCAGTGAGGCTCTATCCATATCTGGGATGAGACACCAGTTAAAATATTTCACACATTTCCTTTCCATGCTTGTTCAAATATCAGTTGGAAATTAGTTCTGAAATACTCTATGTTAACAAAAATAGTATCTGTTTGGCACCTGTTAACACTTATGAGTAAAATTATCATCAGGTTTTAAATTCAATGAGATGTAGTGAGTCTCTCCTGCACCTACACTGATATATTGATGAGGAGACTAATGATTTTGTACAGTGTTCCCAGAATCTATAGCACATATCACCCAGTATCAGAATGTCATCTTGGTAAATGGTGGCAATCTGAACTCACAACAATAGATACTTCTAATTAAATCAGTATATTCTCTATTCTTTGACTTTATTTTATTTATTTTTTAAAAGATTTTATTTATTTATTTACTTATGAGAGAGGCAGAGACATAGGCAGAAGGAGAAGCAGGCTCCATGCAGGGAGCCCGACGTGGGACTTGATCCCAAGACTCCAGGATCATGCCCTGGGCCAAAGGCAGGCACTAAACCGCTGAGCCACCCAGGCGTCCCTATACTTTGATTTTAGACTATCAGTTCAAACTGCTCTGAATTTTTTAATCAATTTCCAAAATATGATGACAAATCAAAAGTGTCCAATATAAGAAAAGGAAAGTAATTCTTAAAAGGGCTCAAAACATCATTTGTTTGTTTTGTAAGTTATCTGATGCAGCCTTTTTAATGATTAGTGCCATTTGTTGGCAACAAATCCTGTTGGGCTACAGAAAGGGAAGATTTCCAAGTGACCTTAAGAAAATTTGTGAACATCTCTATGATTTAATTTCCTTATTAGCAAAATGTAGATGTTGATATTTAATTTTCAAGCTGTTTTTTAATGCTTGGAAGAGTTTATTTTTTTAAATCAAACTACACAGTGCCCTCCAAAAAGAATAAGCTCTAAAAAAAAAATTAGCTTTTATTACTATGCCATGAGATTGTGTAAATATATGTCAAGTGACACATTTGAGGAGGTACTTGTAGCCTGCCACAGGACTCTCTCTACATAGCTATCTTTGTCATGTTTTTATTGACAACTTGTAGGAAGATAAAAGACATGTTAATGGAAGCTACTAATAGTATAAGAATAAGGGTATTGACAACTAGATAACAAAACTGATACCCAAAATGGACTCAAATTAAGAAGATGACACTTACAAAAATGTGAGGCCTTGCACTTAGGATTCAAATTCCAAATTATGAAAAGCAGATTAGAGAAAATGTGGCTTAGTTGTAGTATCTGTATCTGTCTGTCTGTCTATAGACTAAAAGGAAAAAATAGTTAAGGGCTTAAATTAAGAGTAAGCATCATTTAAGTTACCAGAAAGATGTGGTGGCAAAGTGCTATGATTGGGGATAGGGTACAATAAAATATCTATATCTGGACGAGGCTCATGGCACTCAATACTAAACAGATAAACTTGGGGGTAGTTTGTAGTGTTCTAGATATCAAGTTTTAGAGGAAAAGAGGTAACTGGAATATTAGAAAAGGGTAAGAAGAATGTTAGTAACAACTACCACTAGTTATGTATCAAATCTGTGCTAAATTTGTTTGTTTGTTTATAAAGATCTAATTGGTTATATCCAATGATTCATGAATCAGGCATCATCCCAGCCTGCAAATAAAAAGGAACATCTGTGCTAAGCTTTTATATAGATGATTTCATTTGTCCCTCGTATTGGCCCACTGTGGATGGCATCACTTTTATCCTCAGGTTTTTTTTTTTTTTTTTTTTGGTAAATAATATTCTCATAGTCATAGAGTTAGCAAGTGCTGGTGCAGGGTCTGAAGCTAGTATGTCTCACTCCTGAACTGATGCTATCTGATTCCAAGCTGTTCTGCCTGTTGTATGTGATGGTATGTTATAGCATTCACCTATTCTTCTGATAGCTAAAGAACAAGGGGGTGTTTGGTTTGTCATAGAAAAGATGCAGGAAAAAAAACTAACAAACATCGTGAAATAAGTGAACGTATGTTAAGGTCAATGGGATGGAGCCACTGATGGATTTCTGTTAAATATAAAATAGCTGATCATAGGTGATTGAGAGAAAAAGAGTTTCCATAAGGGAGATTCAGCATCATATCTGCAGCAAAACTAAAGAAAATATATCAGTTTCGGTGTTAGCAACATCAAAAGACCCACAATAAATTCCAGCATTATCATTTACTAGTCTTGAGATTTGGGTCAGATTTTAAATCTTTAAGCCCAATTTCTTCTCTATAATGGGAGTGAAATACTAGATGTCTGAGATAACGCCCACAAAAGTGCTCCCCAAAAATGGTGAAATATTCAAGAAATGTTAATCCAAAAATGACATTTGGATCTGAGAGCTTATAACAAGTGAGAAATTCTATTGTGCCTCAGAAGCAATGATGGAGGGTCTTCTTTCACTAAAATTAATTCAGCTGAAGTTGATGAATGTAACATTTTGATCCTCAGCTGATGTGGCTCCTGGACTACAGAGAATGGATGCCCAGTTGCTTCTGAAAGAGTTATTTATTTATTGTGGTGTGTTTAGGCATACTAGGATGGTTCTCTTGATGGCAAAACATATTCATGACCAGCATAGTTTTTGGACACTGATATTATTTCTAGCTTCTGCTGAAGAATCAGCTACTTTTAAATCCTGCTTGTCTTTTCTGAAGATAAACCTGACTTCTTAAAATGGACTATTTTCACTTACCTTTCATATTACCTGCTTTGGCATCTACTGAAAATAGTCTCTAAGCAAAACTAGCTGTGTATAATCTTAGAAATCACTGAAAAAAATAAAAACTGAATAAACCTTTACCTTTCAACAAACTTCATGTACTCTTAGCTGTTCATGTCTCTTCTTGTTCTTACTATTTTTTTATTGCAGAAATTTAAAGATCCCCTTTTACAAAAACTTGCAGGCCACATAGTGGAATACTTGTCAGTCCTTACATTGTTTACTTTTATCCTGAGTAAAATCCACTGATTTACTGCTTTTATTTTCAAACCTGATAGCATTTTCAAACTATCACAACTTGTTCTGTTGTTATTGTTGTTTATTTAATTGAGTCTTGGGGCTTCTCCACCCAACTGTTCAAGACTTTTGGCAATGTGGCAGCTTAAAAATGCATATAGAGGACAAATTGGTGACCTAGGACTACCCAAGCTTTTGTTGCCCCAAAAGAAATATGTATTTCATTTATATTTTAAAGATTTTATTTATTTATTCATGAGAGACACAGAGAGAGAGGCAGAGACATAGCCAAAGGGAGAAGCAGGTTCCTTACAGGGAGCCTGATATGGGACTTGATCCCAGGACTCCAGGATCATGACCTGGGCTGAAGGCAGATGCTCAACCACCAAGCCACCCAGGTGCCCCCCAAAAGAATTATTTAAAGACAAACTATTTGAACTAACCTTGTTAGTGCTCTAGAAAAGAGTCCAAGGTTCATAGCAACCAATCAAGAAAAAGTCATCTTTACAAGGTAGGAAAATTTCGTGGTATTCTGAATCACCCTTAACCCTACTTTCCCCTAGCAAAACAGTCGTTGTGGTTTTGAAGTGGCAGCAGTCTGGCTCCCAGTTTCCTCCACCAAACCAGAAGGAGCAGAGCAGACATAATCTGCAAGTTATCATAGACATCTGTTCTAACCTGTTTGAGAGATACACAAGGACTAAAAAAGGTGGCTCTCTCTATTTTTCCTGGTTCTAAATTCAGGCAGAAATACAGCAGGCACTTTTTGTAAAAGCTGCAAGGGGACTACAGACCCTTACAGACACATAGAGCATGGAAATATAATTGGATTATACAATAAACCATCTAAGGCCTGGAGAAGAAGCTGGAGTGAAATTAGAGAAATTAGGACATTCAAAAGCAGTTATATTTAAAGGGAAATTTAGAAGGTCAAGCACATTTTCAGGCTAGATGCATGCTCAGAAAAGTCTTATGAAGACCTTAAGCTTTCACCTTGGGCTGAATCCTAGGTCCAGAGCAGGCCTAAATGAGTGTTGATCTACACCCCAGAAAAAGTCAATCTGTAAAGTAGAAGAGCTTCTGGCATTCAAAGAAATCTCTGTCAAAACTCTAGCTGATCATAAGACAAAGAAACAAAAAATTTAGTGATCATATATGATAAGAAATATTTTTAAAAGGAAATTTGGAAAAGTCTCAAACAAGTCGACTACTACAGCCTTCAACAATCAAAAGTGTGTGTGTGTGTGTGTGTGTGTCCATGTTTTTGGAACATACACACACACAGAAACAGAGAGATAAAGGAATCAAACTCTGGGAAAGAGAGAGAATCTGAATGTCCAATCTTTAACAAAAAAAAATCACAAGACATACAAAGAAATAAGAAAACATAATTCATACAAGACAACAAAATTAATCAACAGACATAATCCCCAAAGAAATTCAGAAATGAGTTGCTAGACAAAGGCTTTAAGAAAACTATCTAAAATATGCTCAAGTAGCTAAAGAAAAACAGAAAAGAACTAAAGAATATAAAGAAAACAATACATAAACTAAATGAGAATACCATAAGTTAGAAACAATATAAAAGAATGAAACAGAAATTCTAAAGGTGAAAAGTACAATGACAAAAATGAAAAAGTTGCTAGGCAGCTGATTTGAGTAATTATAAGAAAGAACCACTAAACTTGAAGGCAGAGCAATTGAAAATATGGATTATGAAGATCAGAACGAAAGAATGAAAAAAGTTAATAAAACCTAAGGGACTTCTGAAACACTATCAAGCAGACCAACATATGCACTATTCAAGTCCCAGAAACAGAAAAGAGAGAAATGTAGGGACAGAAAGATTTGAAGAAATAATGGCTGAAAACTTAACCAAACTTGATGACATGCATAAATCCTCAAATTCAAGAAATCTAATAAACACCAAGTTGTACAAACTCAATAGACCTAAGCAGAGACACATTATAGTTAAACTCAAGAGACAAGGACAATCCTGAGAAAAACAAGAAAAATAGGATTCACCACATTAGTATATCCAAACAGTCTTACAAAAATGATGGGGAAATTAAGATATTTTATGATAAACAAAAGCTGAGATTTTTCCTATAAGAAATTCTAAAGAGACTCCTTCAGGTTGAAATGAAATGAGGCTAGACAGTAACTCAAAGTCATATGAGATAAAAAGTTCTCTGATAAAGGTAAATGCATAGGCAAATGTAAAAGCCAGTATTATTGTAACGTTGGTTTGTAACTCCTCTTTGTATTTACAATAGGACTTAAATACATAAAATATCAATCCATGTTTTTGACTAGACATAATGCTTGTGACATCAGTAACAGCATAGAGCTGTACAATTGTAGAAATTTTGTTTGCAATTGAAGTTAATTTGGTATCCATTAAAATTAGTGTCACTTTAGACCTAGATTCACTTTAGATCTAGAGACACAAAGAGATTGAAAGTGAAAGGATGGAAAAAGACATTCCATACAAATAGTAACAAAATAAGAGTAGAGGTGGCTATATTAATATTAAACAAAATAAACTAAAAAGTATTCTAACAGACAAGAAAAATTACATATTGACAAAAGGATCAAGTCATCATGAAGATATGTCAATTTCAAGTATATATACACTAATCAATGAAGCTAAATTTATGAAGCAAATATTGACAGAATTGAAGAGAGAAATAGACAGTTCTACAACGATAATTGGGGAATATTATGCCCTACTTTAAATAAAGATTCTCTTTTCCCAACTGCCCATTGTGTATGCCCACCTATTTCCATCCCTATTTGCCCTCTTCTCTTTGTTATCATTGAGAAATGCCTTTTCCTCTTATCATGTATTTCCAAATTATCTAGTTTTCCTTCTGATATTAATTTTTTAGTTTCATTGCACTGTGACTGAAAAAGAACTTTATGTAATGTTAATCCTTTAAAATTTATTAAGACCTATGTTACAGTCTAACATATGGTCTATACTATAAAATGTTCCATGTGCACTTGAGAAAAAAGTATTCTGCTCTCATTGGGTGGCGTGTTCTCTATCTATTATCTATCTATCTATCTATCTATCTATCTATCTATCATCTATCATCTATCATCATCTATCATCTATATTGTCTAGTTGGTTTATAATGTTGTTCAAGACCTCAATTCCCTTATAGATCTCTCCTAGAAAATATAATAAAATAAAAATTACTTCTATGGGATCCCTGGGTGGCTCAGTGGTTTAGCACCTGCCTTTGGCTCAGAGCGTGATCCCAGAGTCCTGGGATCGAGTCCCATATCGGGCTCCCTGCATGGAGCCTGCTTCTCCCTCTGCCTGTGTCTCTACCTCTCTCTCTCTCTCTCTCTCTCTCTCTCTGTGTGTGTGTCTCTCATGAATAAATAAATAAAATCTTAAAAAAAAATTCCTTCTAAATGCTACATCTTCCTTCAGATTCTTTTCCTTCAAACCCAATTCTTGAAAAGACAGGAATGGAAGATATCAGTGAGTTTACACAACTGATAGTAAGGAAAAATAAATCTCTCACTAAAGCTTCTCTTTCTGAGGAGGTGGGGAAATCATAGATGCAGATGAGAAGGTGGGTGGTACAGATGTTAGCATAGAGACGAAATGTCTACAAGAGTTATGAGGTGTAAGTTTTGAACAGTGTTAAGAGTAATTGGAGGTTAGGGTATGTTATTTTGATTCTAATAAGACAGAACTCAATATACTGTGTGCTAGGCCCTTACTGAATCACTTAGAGGCCACTCTTTTGGATGAATTATGGTACTCTACTTAATTTATGGCTTCTTATTTATTTATTATATATTTTCATATACTTTGACAAAATTTTAGGCAGCTTAAAATATCAAGCATTATTTTTTTCATTTTAATTACTGAGAGTTAAATTTTAAAAAATAAAATAGGGTTAAAGATGAAGAACCTAAAATTGTATGTTTTCATATCTATAATCATTTAGTTCATTGATAAATTTAGCTAGGGGCTTCCTGGCAGACAAAGTAAAAGGGATACATATTGAAATATAGATTTCTTATCACCATGTAAAGGAAATCACCTAGGGAAAAAATTTTTTTCTGGTGCTAAATGTGTCACACCAAAAGTATCATATAAATCTTCATCTAAGGGACATTAGGTATTGTAGTGAGCAATATCTTCAATTCTGATCTTCCAAAAGAACAGAACATTCTTCAAAAGAGTATTTCCTACACTATCTTTTAATGAAAGCTGAGAGCATAATATTAAATCTCAACGCAAAGAAGGCATTGCTCTGAAAAATTAAGTGTTTCTGTCCTGGTAATTGTAGTCTGATGATTTACTTTATTTTTTTTAAGATTATATTTATTTATTCATAGACACAGAGAGAAAGAGGCAGAGACACAGGCAGAGGGAGAAGCAGGCTCCATGCAGGGAGCCCGATGTGGGACTCGATCCCGGGTCTCCAGGATCACACCCCAGGCTGCGCCAAACTGATGCGTCACCGGGGCTGCCCTGATGATTTTACTTTAATCTGAGAATAAAACGTGGGGATTCCAGAAGAGGGGAAGGATGTTTATTTGTACCTTCACTTCAACCACTACTCTGAAATATTACATCTCAAGCTAGTCTTTGGCAAGCATTAGTGTAAGATCAATTTCCAGCTGAATAGTCTGACAGGGACCTAGATAAATATAAGATACTTTTCCAGAGCACTATATATGTTCTTAGTTATGCTTAATATATTATTTGCTCATTGGATCAAAATTATATTACTGCTATTAGTAGAATTAATAATAAGCTTAATGGTGCTTATTTTAACATGTTGATCTGTTTTTTTTCTATTAACTTTCTTATTTCCCCAGGTATATTTTGTGGAGGTAGGGGTTCTTCTTATTTTTGCTCAATTGTGTGTATTTCTTGACATGAGCACAAATTTATGTATATAATTACAGAGGCCTTCCTCCAGTGATGGTGTAGACGCACAGCATGAGTCATCTGGTGAGGAGGAAGTGTTCCTGCTTAGTCTTCTGAGTATGGAGATGTTCCTTTCCAGGTAGATACCACTATTCGGTTTCTCTATGCCTTCACAAAGTTGAGAGTTGGAGTGACCTTGGTTCCCTGAATCACTCTGATGTGGTATAACTCCATAAGATGTCCATTATGCCATTCCTCTTTAGAGTTCCTCAGGAGAAAATTGCACCTGCTATAGTATATGTTCTTTCTTGATAGATTTCTGGATCTTATCTTTTTCTTAGGTCCTATTTCACATGTCTTTCATCTTTGAGATTTCTTTTTAATTTCTTTTTTAAAAAATCTATTTATTTATTTATTTATTTATTTATTTATTTATTTATTATACAGAGAGAGAGAGACAGGAGGAGGGAGAAGCAGGCTCCATGCCAGGAGCCCAACGTGGGACTCAATCCCAGGACTCCAGGATCGTGCCCTGGGCCAAAGGCAGGTGCCAAACCGCTGAGCCACCCAGGGATCCGCCTCTTTTTAATTTCTGATGCAATATGACTTTCCTTTCTTCTTTTTTTTTAGATGAAGTTAGTTTTTTTAAATATTTATTTTTAATAATTACTAAGTATTTGGGGTAGGACAGAATGGGGACATTGCCTCATATGTTGAGGCTACCAACTTGTTCAAATCCTTCGTGATTCCTGTGGAGGTTAGATTATTAAATAAAACAAAACAAACAAAAAACACTTAATTAAATGGCTCCCCTGAAAGGATGTTTCTGGGGGATGGAAGAACCAAAATCTGATTTTAAACATGACCAGATTTTACTTACAGAATAATAGAAAGGATTTACTCTATTGATTCATGAAGCTGAAAATGAACAAACCTAACATTTAAATTATGATTTTCTGTAGCTGAGATGTCTCTTTCATAGCTCATTGAGTATTTTGTAGAGTATAACTGCTTGCACAGAAAATCCTCATGCAGTGACTTTTATATGGATCTTACCATTTAGAGAAATAGTTGTCAACTGTTTTTATATTCAAACCTTCTGACAATTAAGTTTTATTTTTCAAATAATCTCAATTCTTTTTCTCTTTCACAGTACTTCTCATAACAATAACACTTACAGTAATTTAACAGGGATTTTACGTTTGTAAACTATAAAATGTTGTGAGGACATGGCATGCCATTTTAGTTTCAAGGCCTGCAAATGCAAAATTTGATCAAGTTATTGTTTGATCAATTTCAAAGCTTAGGAAAAAATAGATGAATCCTCTCCTTTCACATGTAGTATGGAAATACTTCTTTAAGACACCAGCAATTTTCAAGCATTTCCAATAACATGGATCACTACACCCACAGAGTAAAACAAAAAAGCAATAGGGTGTCTCTCTTCCTGTCCATTCTGTCAGGAGTAAGGACTTTGCTTTCAACCATTTGCTTCCTCTCATCTTTCTCTACCAGGTTCATTTTAAACATTTAAGTTTTCACATACACATTAAGGAAAATGATGTCAATCAGGGCATCTGGGTGGCCTAGTCAGTTAGGGTCCAACTCTTGATTTGAGCTCAGGTCATGATCTCAGGGTCATGAGATTGAGCCCTATGTCAAGCTCCATGCACTCAGTGGGAAGTCTGCTTTTCTTTTTCACTCTCCCTCTGCCCCCTACCTCTGTTCAAATGTGCTCTCTCCCTCTCTCTCTCTCTTTCTAAAATAAATAATCTTTTTAAAAAATGATGTCAATCACTTTAATACCTTTATCCTTCCATCCTTCCTTTTCTTTCTTTCTTTCTTTCTTTCTTTCTTTCTTTCTTTCTTTCTTTCTTTCTTTCTTTCTTTCATTTCTTTCTTCTCCTGGTACAAAAGATCAGGAGCCTGAATGAAGATTATTCATAAGACAGATATCATGTTAAACAGAAATGTATGCTTTCAATATGAATAATGGTCTCTAACACTGAAAAAAAAAAAAAGCAGCTTCTTTCAAACACAGGTGACCTAGTCAGCACTTTATAAATGACATGGGGAACTCAGTTTCTTCTTCTGGAAAATGGAATTGATAATATTAAATATTTGGTGAAGGGCTATTTGGATGTGGAACTGCATAAATTATATCCACAATATTGGTATCTGATAATTGCATTTCCAATAGGAATTACAATTAAGACCCTTACAATATGACATACTTTTGATCATTTTAATTTCCTTTGTGATTGCAGAGAATGATAATTCTTTGGGGGACTTGACTCCAATTTTCACATTACAAAAGAAAAGTATGGATAATGGAATAATGTGGAGATGAAGGGAGTCTTCGTCTCCAATCTCTTATTTCTCTCATTCCCATTTCTGCAGTGGGGATGCCACCTGTGTTCCGCTCATTATAAAACTTTTAGCAAGAGGCTAATGAAATGCAAAGCTTTCTATAAGACCAGCACTAGCCTTCCTATCAAATCATCTGAAATATTTATTTGCTCTCTTGAATAATTGATAGGGGCATCAGCTCTCCCGGTCAATTGATTTATTAAGGGACTGTTTGGAATTAAACAGCTTAAAGATATTAGATTTAGCAGTGATCTTGCTTGTTAGCATATTCATTTACCTACGGGAGCCCCCATTAGCTATTGTTAATACATGACGTTTCCAGTCACGGCCTGGATCTCCTCAAATTGCATTAACGCCAGGCTGTTTAGCCACAGAATAACAGGTTTGATTGAGTGCTTGGGTTTGTTGTAATTAGATTTTCCTAGAAAAGGGGGGACTACTTTAATGCCATGTGCATTAAACTAGATATGTCATCAGCATTACTGTAATTGGCGAACAGAAATGCTGGAGACCTGGTTGTGTCTGAATGTTTGTGTTTATGGCTCACCCGTCCATTCTCATAGATGGCACATAATAGCCATGCTTACTTACATATGCATGACCCTGAGAAAAGAAAAAAAAAAAAGGAACTGACCTCTTTAATAAGCATCTCTTTTGAAAAAGGTGGAAAATTCTATCCTGAGTAATGGGATCAATTTTTCGTTTGTTAAAACTGCCAATTATTTCTCTTACTGAAAAGGTCATGTGGCTGGTTAATCAATGATGAAGATAGTATGTGAATGTATGGGGGTATATTCACGTATTTGATTTGCATTTTGCTCTAAGACTCTCTGCTTCAATTTCAAGTTGTTATTCTGATGAAGGGTTGCAACCACACCCATGGAATTCTTTTTCACCCAAGCTTTTCCCCAGGATTTACATTTCTTATTAACAGAGGTGCATATAGGAAATAAAATTTCTGATCACTTTTCCCAAATGGAGCTGATTCAGTGTGTGTGCAAACAGCACTCAACTTTGTTGGTGCAGGGGCAATGAGCACCCATATGACAATCTGCACAGTGGGATAATTGAGGAGTATATGGGTGAAGTTGATGCTAAAAAAATTGGAAAATAAACTGATTTTTCTTTTCCATTTTGATTTATAATTACCTTCTCTTCTCAAAGCTTATGGTGCTGCCCTTCCTTGGATTACACCTTGGTTATCAACAATATAAACTGGGATGTTTCCATTGGCTCTACTCTTCTCTCTCCAAGTCACATCTTATATTTATAAAAATATCCTAGCCTTCTCCATTTCCTTAGGTTCTTGATCACAGAAAAAAAAATAACACTATTACATTTTATGTTACATATCTACTGAAGTAGGTAATAATCAAGCATGTATGTCACTTTGTAATTTATGTGGCACAAACACATAGGTTATCCCATTTATCACTATCACTTCTTTTTTTTTTTTTTTTGGTTAAAAAATCTGAGGATCAGAGAGATCAGGCTACTTCTATTAGTTTACTCAGTGAATCGGAGTAGAATCAGCATTTGAGTCTCTTCAATGTCCACACTTTTTCCATGAAACTATGCTGTATTGTAATAACATTGACAGCCATCTGGTATTTTTTGAAGATGGCTCCTTAATACAAAGGAGGAATTTATATTGGATTAATTTGAGGGACAGATAGATTGATGTGTAAGATTGATCTTTAGGGTAAAGGGCGGTTTAGAGAAGGGAACATCACAATTGGTTCTCCCAGTTGATGTTTGATATTAATGGGAGGGTGTGGGTGCTACTCAGAAAGCTTAGTAAGTGGCCTGGTATCCTTTCCAATTCTGTATTGGCAACTTTGACTTTTTTAATACCAGCAATTGTTGACAGAGTTGAAGAACAACGGCAACTGGCAATGTTTATATGGGAGGGAATTAGGGTAGCCATCATTGGAAGGAAACTTATTTTGAAGCTTTATTTACAAGTGAACATCCTTTTACTTGGATTGGTGATTATTTAGCAGGGTTGAAAGACTACCTGCCACCCTCACTCCTGATCATAGCTACACTGCGAGAGAGGAGGAAGGTTGACAAGAAGGCAAGAGTTGCTTCAATTCACTTACATTGACCACTTGTAGGATGACATTGTCCTGCCCATTTGTAATCAATATTGATGTAAACTGCTTGCAAAAGGAGCTTCACTAAATTTGAGATAGCATTCTAGATCTTCAAGTGAACTTCTCAAAGGCCTAAGGATTCCTAGAATGTCTTAAAAAGCTAATAAACAATGAGTTGCATATCAGTGATTATCTCTGAGTAAAGATGAAATCAAGTGGGAATTAGAGGGATTTGAGGCTATTTTATTCCACTGTTTCATCCCCTTATGATATTTTCAATCCTATTTGCCAGTTTCTCAAAAATACAATCTTAATGAGACACATTGTACTTAACAGTGATTTAGAGCGTTTGTCTCTTACTATAGAGACAAAAAAAAGAGAGAGAGAGAGATTAATGAAAAGGTCACTTCCTAGAAAGGCAATTGTTTTCGAAATTAAACCTCAGAATTAATATGGTCTGCATCTTTTATTAAATGCACATATATTTGTGTATAACTTTATATATATGCATATTTTAACATATGTACATATAATTCTATTGTATGTTTCTATGTAAGGAGAGCAATGACTTTTAGTAATGAAACTATAAACTGGCCTCCAAATGTTGATAAGAGCCAGTGAACTATTTTGAGTGTTGAAAATAGTTCATAGCCTCACAGCCTTAAGGGAGCTAATTTTCAGGATAGTATTTACTTTGGATAATACTGTAATAAAAATATATTTTTAAGTTATTTAGAAAAATTATTTCTCTCTCTTTCTCTCTGTCATGCACACTCATACACATACACATGCACACACAAACACATCACCAGCTTTGTGCACAGTGTTTAGGACCTGTGTTGTTAGTGTTAGGGTACATTCAGTAGGCATACCAGCAGAGGCCACTCCAGATACTGAACACATCCCAATGCAGAAGTTAGAGTCCATTGAGAATGGGAGTGAATTTGGGGTACCTGGGTAGCTCAGTTGGTTAAATGTCTAACTCTTAGTTTTGTCTCAGGTGGCGATCTCAGGATCTTGAGTTTGAGCCCTAGGTGGGCTCCATGCTCCACTGGGAGTCTATTGAGATTCTGTCTACCTCTATCCCTCCCCCAACTCATGCTCTTTCTCTAAAATAAATAAATAGATATTTAAAATGAAGAATGTGAGTGAAGGTAGGAAGATACCCTCCATGTCTTAGATGGTTACTCTTTTGGGTAGGGAGCTTCTGGGTCCTTGGCCTCACCTATATTTTCATTTTTCACTCAGCCCTGAAAATTAAAGAGTCAATCCTGCATGTGTAAACACTCACACAAAGCCTCAAAAGGAATGTTGCCTTCAAACATGAAGTGGCCTCACCTCTCCAAAGCACTTCAATAATATTGATGTTCCAAGCACCACCCCCAACATAGACACAAACAGAAGTTAGACTGGGAAATAATAAAAGCCTTATAATGGTTTAGTGATTTTCCTATGTTTACATAATTTTCCTAGTACACTTGTTGTTAACAAGGAAGCTATTAAATGCTAGTCAGCAATCCCTAGGGATAGTGGGTTAGTAAGTTACTCAGAGCCTCTTCTAGGTCTCAGTTTCCTTGTGACCAAAGTGGAGATAAGAATGATTGTTAATGATCAACAAAGTTTTAACATTTCTGTAAATATTTCTTCTCCCTTTTCTTCCCCTTCTTCCTCCTTCTCCTTTCTTCTTCTGCTTGCCACTACTACTATTATTATTGCCTGACACTGACAATTCTGAATCAAATAAAGAAATTAAGATCCCTGAAACTTGGGGCAGCTGGGTGGCTCAGTTGGTTGAGTGCCCAACTCTTGATTTTGGTTCAGGTCATGGTTTCAAGGTTGTGAGATCGAGCCCCATGTTCGGCTCCATGCTTAGCAGGGAATCTGCTCGAGATTCCCTCTCTCCCTCTCCCTCTGCTCCTTCCTCCCCTCTCTCAAATAAATAAATAAATAAATAAATAAATAAATAAATAAATCTTTTAAGAAAAGAAAAGAATTTTCCCTGTACCCATTTGTACCATCACTGGCCACATCACCTCCTGAGCATGATGTGGTTGTATGTCTGTAAGTGCACTTATGTTCCTGTTCTTTTCTTCTCAATCTGGGCTTTCTTTCCCACCTCATTATGTCCTCTTCCTCCCATCCTGTGTAGTTTCCAGCCCTCAGAACCATCCCTGAATAGTGTCAGATCACAGTAAGGATCACAAATGAAGATGCCATGCACTTCTGAGTTTGATAGTTCCTCCACGAATAACTTGAGTTTTTTTCATAAACTGTTGTTTTTAGAGACATTAGGGAAAGAATCTATGCAAATATTTGCTGATTTACCTCGAGGACTATCATCTACATATGTGAGGATGTTAAATATTTCATTTTTTAAAAATTCTTTTTGATTAGAAAGTCCTACTTCCTTGACTCTTCCTAAGCAACTGTGCACCATCCCACTCTGAACCAGGGTCAAGGTTACACCCCAAGTTGGGTTCTCTAGGGCTAGATACATCCCCTGTAGGGGCCTGACAGGTGCTATAACTTCTCCTGAGTCCATGAGCCTACACAGCTTCTCATTTCTGATTCATGATCAGCCTGTCAGTGACTATGAGCCCTGAATTCCACATTTGTGGAGTTCATTGTTTTTTTTGTCTTCTCTGATGTGTGACCCTGCACTCAGAAGACCTCATTCTGCTTGTTTCTGACCATTTCTCCAACTTGTCAGAGTCTTTTTGATTTATACTCCTGTATTCTAGAGTTCCAGTCATCCTTCTCTGTTTGGTTCAAAGCACAGGTATAAGGCGTATGCTTCATGTAAACACATTTTTGAGGTGAAAACCAAATCTATTTTCAATTATTTTGGTTATAGTGTTATAAAGAAGAGTAAAACACAGGGTGTGCAAACATATGTATATATAGTATCTATCTGTAAGTAGATAGATGGATGGATATGAATGAATGTAGATTGGTGCATGTGGTGTTTATTCTCCTGACTTAAGAAAGCAATTCGATGAAGTGACATGTTCCTACTAAACAGTGCACATCAAGGTTTGTTATAATGCTTTGGATTTATCCCTGTTATTCAAGGGATTGGGATTATATTATGCATATTACAGATCTAGACAATGACCACTTACATTCATCACTGTGTGTTCTATTTAGAAAGCCGATTCCCATCACAAGTCTAAAAATAAAAAAGTAAGGGAAATGAATATCCTGAAATATTTATTTTATTTTTCAGGGAAATAGATCATCTCACCTTCAAGGAACATGAATCTTCCTAACTTCTCACCTTGCTCCCTCTGGATCTTAGCTTTGGCTCTAGTTAGCTTGTTTTTATTTTGATTTATTTTTGCATATATGTGTGTGCATGTATGTGTATGCATGTGTGTGTGTGTGTGTGTGTGTGTGTGTGTGTGTAGGGCGGAGAAGCCATGTGTCTGAGGTGGTGACAACAGTCAGTGGAGCAAGAGCCTTAATCACTGTTTACTGATTTAGTCCATTTTACTAGCAGGCAGTGCTTTTCCAGAGAGCTGTTTTCCTGGCAGGGTGCAAACAGTGCTTTCAGGGGCAGAAGTGCGTGTCTCAGCGCTGTCTTGCTCACCACCCCTGGCACTGTCTCGCCCCCACTGGCAGGGCCACTGCACTGAGGCAATGGGCTGGCATGTCAGCCTCTGCTTCTGACGGTGCTCATCTGGTGGTGGTGTTAATGAGCACTGGATAAAAGCTGGAGAGAGCGCACGAAGGACCCAACAGGGCATCACAACAATACCTATGGCAGGCAGAGCCAACACATTTCACACTGTGGCTCCGCTCATGTGGCGAGAAGAATTGAAAATGACAGATCGAGGATTTTACCTTTGCCTCTGTTTGGCTTTTTTGTTTGGTTTGTTTACACTGCTCTGGGGTGGCACGGCTGGTATTGCTGTCGCTTGTTCTCCCTCTGTGCATTTTCTTACAACTGTGTACATGTTACACTTGAAATAATGGATGAGACACGAAAAGGGGAGACGGCCACTTAGGAAACACTGGTGTTTCTCCAATGGTTTTTTGTCACCTTCAATATCTCCTTCTCTGTTCCCCTATTTGTTGTGGTCAACTCCTGAACTCCTCCGTCTATTGACAAATCCAGGTAATTGTGTAGGTGGGTGGGCTGACCCGTGAAATTAGGGCTGCAGGTGAAAAGGAAAGCGGGTGGCAGGAGCTGTGGAAACACCCCGATGATATTTGCGGAGGCATGTGAACAGCAGTGGTGCCCCGAGCTTTTCTGGGTAACTGCGCAGAGTACCAACCCAAGGGCTGCAATTTTTCCCCATTCGCAGACATCACCCCAGAATCCATCTAAGGAGGAGAGGGCTGATCCATTGTCAGGGGTGGGGACTCTCATTAGTCTTGGGCCCGAAGAAGTTCAAGGGCATGATTTTGAGCCAGGGCTGGGACCCAATGCTCTGTGCAGAGGGACGCATGCCAGTCCCACCAGATTCACTATCATGATGATCCCTGAAATAAAAATGTCGCATTCCCCCAAGCTCCACTCCTGCCTTGTCCAGACCAGATGCTTTGAGGGTGGCTTCCAGTCTTGCCCCCTCCACGCATTTATTTATTTGAAAGAGCTGTTTATTCATCCCAAATAAAATGGTCAGCATAAGGTTGAAAAGCTGCTGATGGGAATCAAGAACAGTGACTGCTGCATGGACCTCAGTGCTTTGGACTTTCCTAACACGGCATCTTCAGCCTCTCGCTGTCTATGAGACCTTCCCACATGGGGGTCACACTCCCCTCCCCTCCACAGCAGGACCTAACAGACACCTGTGCGGTGGGCCTGCATCTCTTTCCCAACAGACAGCCCTCTTGGCCAGCAGCCCCTCTACAATCTCTCAGTCTCCCATTAACTCCCAGGGCTTAAAGAGACTTGGAAAGGGTGTGAATGTCCATGGCTCATCTTGGAAACATCCACTGCAAACTGTGTTTGCGATCTCAAAACCCTTCATATCATCTTAAAGCACCAGCTGAAGACAGCACGCTGCTCTTAATTCATTAGTATTTATCACAGCCCGTGCTAGCGAAAAGTCTCCTTTCCAACCTCACTAAAAGGCTCTCTGATTTCCATATTATCATCATTATTAATATTAATAACAATATAAATAAAATATATCTAGTGCCTTTATAAACAGCCATCAAGCGATGTCATTTCTAAGCACTAGGTTTTGGAAAACAGAGAAACGTCTGGCAAGGGAAGATCTCTAGTCTTGCTCTAACCAGACTCACCACTACCCACATCTGTGTGAAAACGAATTGATTTCATATGTGTTAATATTATGTGTGGTGGCACATCCACCAGATGTATATGGTAGATGTCCTTAGAGACACAGAGGCAGACACCAGAGCCCCATTTCTGCTCTCGGTGATTGTGTGACACCGATGCCACGTAAAGGGCTCTGACTCACCGGGGACGTTGTTAACTGCTGTGCTCGAAAATTCAAAGCAATAGCTGGTCTAACACAAGCTAGTACCACCGCTCAGAAATATATATACTTTCTCTGAATGAAGCTGAACAGGACATGGCACCGCTCGGAATATTTGCAGGACTGAATGATCATAACGGTGCCTTCGTCTTCACAAATATCCACCAAATTATCTCAAGTTTTAGAGTTTGTCTTTTCTCCTTTTCTCCCCAAAGTAGGTAATAATAGATCTGAGGTCGAGCAGAGAAAGGAAAGGAGAAAGAGAAACAGAGACAGAGAGAGAAGAGGGGGAAAAAAATGAAGTGAGCGAAAGGAAGAGAGAGATCACCTTTAAGTCTTTTCTTTTCTCTTTCTTTCAAATGACACAATAGAATTTTTTTTTTCCTAAAGTTGTATTAGGGATTCACTTAAGCAGAAATGAACTGTAATATGCAAATAGTTCTAATTGGACTGCTAATAGAGCGTGTCTCTGTTGTTTTTTTGTAGGGAGTTTTATGCCTATGTAATCAGTGCAGACAGCCGTTAAGTAAATGAAGAGGCAACTAACAATGTCAGAAAAGAGACCGGGCGGTTCCGGCTGACACTACCCTAATCTTCCAGGACCCATTAAATGGCAGTTTCAACGCATTACCTACCATAACATCCTTGAATATCACTGATTTTATTTGCAGTATCAAACATTCCATTTCATGCCCCATTAACAGCGGGAGCCTGAGCTTTTTGACGCAGCTAAACATTTTACTAACTACCTGGACTAAGTAACCAATTAACTTTTGGAGACAATACGGCCAATTAAGCGCGAAAAGGTAAGGCTGTCATCCCCCACGAAAATTGAATTTCCTTTTCCTGATGGCACTTATTGTCGCCGCTCAATTGTTAATGGGGATTCAGTCCCTATTAAAGTATGAAGGCAAAGCAGAATGGAAAAGTTCAGAGGACTTAGTTCCTAAAGAGTAGGTCACCAAGTGTCCCAGTCGGCCACTAATTCAGTTAACTTTTCTTCATGCCAGATTACTTACTGGATGAGACTGTGGCAGGGCTCTAATATGACATTCTGTGATAGTACACTGCACAATCTGGTGGCTTCTGAGGAACCCACAGGCTCAGGGCTATAGTTTGGGACCCTTATATGGGAGGTTTAAAAAATAAATAAATAACAGCAATTACAAACTTTTCTTTTTGAAAACGGAAATATCAGTGTGGGACAAGATATTGCCTTGGTTTCTTCAGATATAAAAGCAGACCTCTGTGTGGAGAGGTGTGCTCCAAATTAACCCTCTGTGGTTTGGGAAGTCATTTTCTAAATGGCAGACAAGGTCGCGGGCAATGATTCTGCTTGGTGGATTTGACTCCAGTTGACTGGAATGGCACACGAGTAATGAACTTGGATATGATATTTTGAAAGCTTGAGGCAAATTTCATCCTTTTGGTAGGAGTCTTTCATCTTTGGAGGTACAGGAGAAAATTTGTCCTGGAGGGCATCTTCCATGGGCCCTGTATGAATGAAAAAGAGGAAGCTTATATAGAGTCATAGCCCAAACATTGGACTCAGAGTCATATATTTGTTTTGTTTTGTTTTGTTTTGTTTTTTAAAGAGTCCAATCCCACCAGCTTTGTGAAAATGCAACTGTTCTAAATGTGAAGAAAAATCACGATTTTGAAAAATGAGGAAAGAATAGATGATGATTATTTGAATCTGTGTTATGAAAAATTTAAGGCTTGCATAATCAATGTTGTCAAATCATTCCTGCTGCAATTCAATTTTTTGACATGTGTTTAAAGCCTGTTCACATACACTTAAAATCTGACTTGAGCCTGAAAACAGTAAGTAAAGCAATGATCTAAACTGTGCTCAGAATTACTAATTTTCTATATTATTTTAACAGTCAAGGTGCTTGGTCCCCATAGAATAGCTGTTGAATTGCCATGGGAAGAAAAATCCACAGATTCAATAGTTAGATTAGTATTCTAGGTTCATAATTTTTTAATGTTGTTTCTGCCTGATTCTATGGTGATAAGAAGCAGGAACAGAAAGGATTAATGTTATATCCTTTCCAATTTAAGTGCCTTTTGAGGAATTTGATAAGAATTGCTACTTTCAAAGAGAAGATTTGAATAAGAAATAATTCTCCTATATTAGTATGGATCGATTAATAACATTGATCGAAATTCTCTTTTGAACTCTTCCTTGGATTTTTAACCTTTTCTCAAGAGACACGACTTTCTTTCCAGAAGCGATTGCTGTGAGCTATTTATTTTAGTCATTTTCCCATGGCAGTGGATGATTTAGAAATGATTACAATAGTTTGAACTTCCTGTTATTTGAGATAGAGAGTAAAACCAGATCTCCTATGCTTCCTACTCCCACCCTCCAGCATCTCTATATAAGCATAATGAAAACAAACAAGCAAAGACAAAATTCCATCAGCAGCCCTCAAATGTGGAAAGGGCTGGTGGCCAGAAGCTTCCAATAATCCACATCATTAAGTAAAGGTGGCAGGAGACATTGCAGGAAGCTCCAAAGCTTCCTCACAAGCTGGAGCCCAGAGACCCTGCTCGAGTTTTGTGGTCTGCTGAGGGTAGAGGTGGAAAAAAGCATCTGGGCAGCCCCAAAGGCTCTTTCATCTAGCTGTCTTCGCTGCAAAGGAAGAAGCTAAAAGTCTTTTGTCTCTTGGGTTTATAGGGAGTGAAAAATGAAGAGGAGAGGGAACAGCCCATGCTATATCTGATGTGAATAAGTCTTCATTCCCACATTGTGTCTCTCCTGCTAGAATGAAATACACCACTGAGAGGCCAACCTTGACATTGGACATTTAACATGAGGAAAGGTCTAGCTACCAGGGTTACATATAGACCCTATCTTGAATCCTCAGGCTTCAGATAACCCAGCCCTCAAACTCTGTTTCTTAGGATAGAGGACACATGGAGTGTTGAGGGCAGGGGTGCCCATCCAGGGAGGGGGAGGGGTGAGAAATGAATAGGGAGGAACAAGACATTTTGTAATATAACACAAAAACAAAAAAAATAAACAAACAAAACCAGGATCCTTGACCTTACCTTTCTATACACCCAAGAATATATATAAATAATTTTCTTTTTAAAAATGTAAATCCAAAAAAAAAAAAATGTAAATCCAAATGCATCAAGGTTAGGAAAAACCATAGGTAGATTTTTTTTATTGACTTAGGATGGGTAGGTCTTCCTAACAAACAAAATTTGGATACCATAAGAAAATAGTAGAAATACTTGAGTAAAAATATTCTGGATAACAACAAGAACAAATACCACAATTTTATAAAGTCTAAAAATCAAACCCAGGCTGGGGGTGGGGTGTGAGGGGATGTGTTCACCGATTCATGAAGGTCTACTTTTTAATTGATAAAAACTCAAACACATGAATAGGAAAATTAGAAAACTGGCAGTTTACAGAGAAATACAAGTGGCCAATAAATATGCTCAGCTTCTCAGTTTTACTTACAATTTTTAAAATTGCACATCAAAATAATCAGAGGTTATTGTGTTTTATCTTACTGACAGAAAAAATGCCAAGGTTGGTTTCTCCCCAGAGCTGGTGAGTGTGCAGGCAGGCTACCACCTTCTCCAAACTTTCTGAGAAGCTACGTACTGATGCATTTCCAACCTAAAAATAAATACTAAACACACACACACACACACACACACACAAATATTTCCCATATATAATTCATATGTGTGTGTTATAAATATATAGGTTTTTTGCAAACTGTTCTTAAAAATAATTTTGACAACAAAATATCTGTCTATACAAGAGTGCGAAGTTATGATATCCTCCACTGGATAGCAATATCCCTAGGTATATTAAGTGAAAAAAATCAAATGTACATTGATGTATGTGATGTGATTTCTTAGGAATACATGATATTTTTTATCTATTGCATATATGCACCTTTACGTATGCACATGTGTTTTATATATTTTATGTCTATTACATATAAATATAAACACATATGTATATGTGCTCATGTACTGCATAAACTAATACATTGATGAGTCTTCAGGGCTTCTGGAAAAAGTCATAAGAAATTAGGTACATAGGTTGCATTTAAGGATCTGATGGAGTTTGTTGAAAGGGAGTCTTTGTTTCACTTTTTACTCTGGTTGTTTTGAGTTTTTAAACCATACATTTATATTCTTTTATGTTATAAATTCATATTGATTTTGTGAGTGAGAGTAATAAACTTCTAGGTATGTCTGGCTTATTTGACTATTTTCTTCTTCATCAAAATTCCTTTTTTAATAATAGGGTTATTTTCTTGCTACCTGTGTAGTTATACACTCATCGTAGAAATTTAGAAAACAATTTTTTTTTCCTACCATCATAGCCCAAGATATTTTGTCCCTATGGATGTGTTCTGAATGCCTACTGTGCCCAACAGTGTGTTTAAAAAGATGAATGTGGCTCTTCCCTCGTGTAACATATTTTTTTAAGTTTTTATTTAAAATCAGGTAGTTGACATACAATGTAATATTAATGTCAGATGCACAATGTAGTGATTCAACACTTCCATATACCACCCAGTGCTCATCACAAGTGCACTCCTTCATCCCCATCACCTATTTCACCCATCCCCCCACTCATCACCCCTCTGGGGGACATCAGAGTGTTCTCCATGGTGAAGATTCTGTTTCTTGGTTTGCCCCCCCACCCCTTTTTTCCCTTTCCTTGTAGAAGCTTACATTTTAGTAAGGCATGTATGTTCTGGTAAATTGTACATGTGATAATCACAGGGTGTGATTAATGATCCTTTAAAGGTACTTGCAAGATTGCTTTGACAAAATATAAATGAGATGCCTAATTGTGTTTGGACTTGAATTATTATTTAACTTTTTTTGAAAAAAAAAATTGTTTTCTGATTAATACAAAAATCAGAAAAATTCACACAAGTCAAAAAATATCTCATTTTGGACAGCTTTATATCTTGCTTTCACAGTAAGCATTACAAAAGGAATTCAGGTAAAAGGCTGAGCATTCAGTGAGGCTCAGAACTAACATGATTACTACAATTAATATCATTTTTAAAAAATCATATCATGAACATTTCCTCATGGTGATAAATCATCTTTGAAAGCATAATAACGCAGATTCAGTGATATAATATACAACTATTTGAACAGCTCATGGTTGGTAGACAATCATTTTGAACTTTATTTTTTCGTATATGTGACTTTTTTTTAGCTGTGGCTTACCCCACATCTTTACTTAATGAAAACCTTACATACATAGTGCCTCCTTCATGAGGCTGTACCACTTTGGAGAAGAGAAATCAGGAGCTGGAGGTGGCCATATGGTAAGATGGAAGATAGGACTGGCAGGCCCCAAGTTATGATCCATATATGCCTTGATCTCCCAAACAAGCCTGTCCCATTTGGGGCACTCCGAGTCTCTTATTTATGCATTGCAGGTGGGAAGAATCTGCATTATAAAGTAACATGATAACGTGCTATGAAATTTGAATACTTCACAATTAACCTAGTGGTGTTTGTTTGAGGATATTTGAATTGACAAGAGTATGCTTTAGGAGAATCTGAGAGGCCATTCAAGAAGTGACTAAGGTTATCTAGTCACAAGAGGTGCAAGCCTGGAGTGAGGTGAACATAGGAGGCATGAAAAGGCAGGGATAGGTGTGAAGGAACACCACGTGGGGAGTGGAAATTGATTGGATCACCCATAAAGAATGGAACATGAAGGAAGGGTTCAAGGGGACTCCTCACTTTAGGTCTGGGTAACTTTCTAAGATGATCTAGACAGACATGAATAAGGGGAAAGGGGAGAAGGCTTAAGAAAGCAAATAATGACAAACATGAAGTTAACTAATTATTCAGAAAATTGATGTTACCATTTGATGGAAGAGGCAATTGAGTCTCTAAGATTTTTTTAAACCCCAAAGGAAAACAACTAGGACCACTGTGATTGAAAACTCTAGGCAGCCCAGGGTCTGACGTCATGGATGCTGGATGGCAGGCTTCTAGTCTCCATCATGAGTAAGATGGCTAGGCTTAAAGAAGGTTTGTAATTGTCAAGATGAATAGGAAAATATTTGATATGAAGTTGCTGTGGAAAGTACTAGAATGGACTAGCCCAGGCCTTTCCATGGGAGAGTAGAATACAAGGTAACTCAAAGCTCTGAGGATGGGAATGGTGTTATAAGACTGCAGACAAAATGAGGGAAATTGAAGGAGAGACTTAGACATTTTTTTATTATGGGATTGAATTCATTCACAGTCACTTCGATTGTAATAATGAGGTTCATTTAAGACCTGGGACTTGCTGAAATAATATGGTTAAAGCCATGACACATTAAGATTGTACTTGCCATAACAGAACCCGTTTGGGCTATTATTAATCTAATCTCATAAGTGCACATAATACCCAAGCAAGCAAACCAAAGCTTTGAATTTGGTTTACACTAATAGTAAGACTATCTCGTGGGCTTTTCACTGGGATTCTCTGTACCATTAAGCAATTACTAGTGGCTAGAACACTAGCCCACATGTCGCTATTTCTGGTTAGGGGATTTTCTTGCCTGCCTCACTAAATCTTCCAATTAAATGCAATGGTACTACATTCATTTCAGTTCTTCATTTACAATGCACAGTGGAAAGTATTGTTACTCTAAGTAAATAGTTTTAGGAGCTGTTGAACCACACACATAGCAGTGCTGAGTTTCAGCATTCCACCAAGGATAGGCTATCATTGTGTAGCAAACACTATGTAAGTCCAGAGACAAAGAGAAGTCTTTTTTTATTGCTATAATTGCAACTTCTTTATCAACAAAATTACTCCATCCAATAACACCTTCCAACTATGTCTGTGTGTCCACTTCTGTTAATTTCATCAAGGGAGTTATGTGTAAATTTGTTCTACTCAAAGTTCTATTTAAAATTTAAGTGCCATACAGAACAAGGACCCATGAAGCCCCTTCTACAATACACCAAAAATAAATTCAAAAGTTCTAAACAAAGTTATGATGGTAATGATAATGATTATAATTATGATGATGATTTATTAATGTTTATGTGGAGATTAAAATAGAAAACATAACTGGATTTAAACAATAGATTCATATTTAAGTGGTAAATCCAGTTCTTGAATCATTTTTAATGATTTATCATGAGGATCTTTTTTTCCATAAAATCAGGATCATATATAAGATCAATATAGAACTTTTCCTCAAATCTCAGAACACCAGTACTGAGAGATAATCTCTGAAATGCAAAATGCTGGCTATTAAAATCATATCTAAATTCATGACATAATTCTAACGTCAACTAGTTTTGTAACCCTGGGAAATTTAACTTATCTTGTCAATGCCTCAGGTTTATCTGCCAAAAAGAGATCCATAAGTGTACTCGCTGCACAGAGTCATTGTCAGAATTAAATGAGATCCTAAATTCAAGAGCTTACCACATTACTTTAATCATTTATAAGCACATACACTTTTTGAACCCTAGAGATTAACTGTATTATTTCATATTCTAATGAAGTAAGATGACTATATAAATATTCAAGTGATTTTAGGTAAAACCATTGATAATGGTAAGTACTGTTTTATTAGAATAGAGTCAAGGATGTATGTGATATATTTGTAGATTTTAATGATATAATCATGGAAGTTACTAGAATCCCTGAGAAAATGCCTCATGGTGCCACAACTGAATACTCATTGATCCCATCCAGAAGGACCTTAGATACTTATAGAAATACTTAACATTCAAATTGGATAAGTATATAATTTGTGTATATGTGAAAAACACCCTTTTGCTCCCATTTCCTTTTTTAAAAGATTTTATTTATTTATTTATTTATTTATTTGAGAGAGAGAGAGAGAGAGAGCAAGTGGTGGGGGAGGGACAAGTGGACTCCACACTGATCTTGAGCCCCACACTAGGCTCAATCTCACAACCCTAAGATAATGACCTGAGCCAAAATCAAGAGACAGACACTTATCCAACTGAGCCCCCCAGACATCACCCGTTGTTCTCACTTCTGTTCTTAGAATGGTAAATGTCTCCAAAACTCTCTTATTTTACAGAAATGCTTCTTTCTGTCTGATTTGTAACTTGACAATTTAATAATATTAGAAGTATTTGGGTAAAATCTGTGATATTTTCAACTTCTTGATAAAGTAAGTGATATTCTGCTTGCTAAAAATAAAATATACTCCAAATTTTTTATTATTGTGCATCTCATTCCTCTAGAATTCTAGAATCACTTTTTTTATTAGATTGCCTCTGAACATTACTCTTTATACAAAAACGGATGGGAGGAAGGGAGAGATGGAATGGAGAGAAAGAGAGAGAGAGTTCCAGCCATTTCTTGAGCTTTCAAATTGTCTTTCTTACAGTTAACTATTCTGTTCAGATACCAAACTAATATAACACGCCACAATTAACTCATACTTTTGTTCTCCTTTCATTTGCTGGGAAGGCTTTACCAGTGCCCCGTTTAAATTTTCCAAGGCTTTTTCTCTATGCTACAACTTTTTTTGAGGTTGGGGGGAGAGGGGATTGGCTCTTTAATCTTTGACTTGAAGAAAAAAAAAGAAGCACCACATAATTATTTTAGTCTCGCTTTTCAAAGTCCTGAGTGATGTTCAGTGATAAAAGTTTTCAGGGTTTAATAAGATAAGAGGAACCCTATTCCCCACTATGCAATTTGATAACTGTTCCTTCCTACTTCTTTTCCAAACTAAAAGCCTTATTCATTCCCTTAGAGCCTGGCCAGAATGGGAAACTGCAAAGCCCAAACTCCCATGTACAGAAGCATTAGGCACTGACCTCATGGCTTCCTAATAGATCTGCAAAGTGCTTTGTTCCTGGAAATCATCCGATGAGTAGTTCAGTGCTATTGTATATCTTGTTAGAGTAGCAGAAGTACCCAGAATGAACTAAAATCTCCCTGCAGAGTTGCTGCATCATATGCTGAGAACATTCTGAACTTTCAACAAATTCATGTTACCAGCCTGGGTAGCCATGGTTAAGTTTATACAGGGGTTAAGTGAGAAATATGGGTCTGCTATTCAATGTCTTTTGAGAGTGACAAAGCTCTGGGCATGAGGGGGTGGGACACAAGGGATTGCCTCTCAGCCCTTTCCAGACCTTTCCAATTGTTATCAGACAGAGGGGATAATGCAAAGGGGCTCAGGTACTGACCTCTCTGTAGCCTGACAGCCTCAGGCAGGACCATTGACCCTCTTCACCTTGACTTGCCCCTTCTGTAAAACGAGGACCTTCCTATATTATGGAATTTACTCTGATATCTAAACAGCTGAGAAAGAAGACAGCTCATTTGTTTTAACTAGACAGCCTTCCCTCTCTCTTTCTCTCTCTTTCTATCCATTTCTCTCTGTCTCTCTGTCTCTCCGTCTCTCCATCATTTATCTATCATCTATCAGCAGTGAAACTAGGGACTTCTAAAATACTCAGTTGATAGTTTTGCCACACCTTTGTTCATTTTTATTTCAGAGATTATCAGGATTGCATCCCACCAACAATATAAGTATCATTCCATGTATATTTCCTAAGCTGTCATTTTTTTAAGACACTTAATTCAGAAATAGAGGGCACATGATTAAAGTGCACATTTTGACACACTTTGACATACATACAAAACTGTGAAACCATCACCACAATCAACGTAGTAAATATCACCCCCAAAGGCAAAGGTAATGATTTCCTGGTACCCCTTTAAATTTCCTTCTGCCCCTCCTTGTAAATCCTCCATCCTCAAACAACCATTGATTTGCTTTCTGTCACTTTATGTTAATTTTCATTTTCCAGGGATTTATGTAAACAAAATTCTTCAATATATATCCTCTTTTCTCAAGATTATTTAATTCCGTGCAATCACTCTTTGATTTATCCAGATGTGTCCACTGCCATACCTCCCTGAACAGGCTCAATCTTGTCTGATTTACCCAGGTGTTTGCATGTATCAATACTCCATTCCTTCTTGTTGCTATGTACTAAACCATTTTAGAGAGACACCAAAATTTATGCCTGCAGCTCCATTTTGATTGCCATTTGGTTTGGTTCCAGGTCTAGGCTATTACAAATAAAGCCCTGTGAATTTTTGTATGCAGGTCTTTTTATGGTTATAGACTTTTATTCTTCTTGGGTAAACACCTAGAAGTGGAATGGCTAGAGCATATGGTAGATGATATTAAACTTTTTAAAGAAATGCCAAATGACTTTCCAAAGTGGTTGGGAATTCCAGTTCTAGTTCCTCACATACTTGCAAATACTTCATAAGGTCAACTTTTTTTCCTCTCCTGATTGTAGACATTTGAATTGGTATGTAATAGTATTTCACTTTTTAAAAATTTTATTCTAACTAATTATGTCAAATATTGTATATGCTTATTTGCCATCTGTAGGCTTTCTTTGAAGTGTTGGCACACCTTTTTTATTTATTTTTTAGTGAGTTGTTCAACTTCTTATTATGCAGCTTGAATGGTCTTTATGTATTTTAGATATTAGTTCTTTGCTAAGTTTTTTTGTTTGTTTTTCTTTTTTTTTTGTTTGTTTGTTTGTTTTTGCTAGTCTGTTCTGGTCTTTTTCATTTCTTAGTGAATTTGGAGGAATATCAGTTTTACATTTGATTAAGTTATTTTTATTTGCCCTTTATGGATCATGCTTTTGGTGTCACTCCTGAGAAATCATTGTCAAACTCAGGAAACATAGGGTTCCTTTCTCTTCTTTTCTCATGCCTCTCATGCCTCTGGGAGTTTCTGAACCACCCTTGATACCCATTACTTACTCAATGTCTTCTGATATGAAAACCTGCCCCTTTTGGTCTGATAGACTACATCATTGAAAGAATAATCAAATCATTGGCTTCACAGTAGGGTCTCCTGGAAATGATCCTAAGCCAATGACCCTGCACACTCAGCTGTCCATTATGCTTTGGGTCATGAGAACAACACCCCACAACCTTGAGCCCTTGGGATTAACGAGTGAACAGCAATGGGAGTTTGTAGACTATGAGAACAGCACTACTAACCATTACATGTGATAGAGCTCATTGGAATGTTGCTGCTTTCCATTGCTTAGCCAAGATATGAAGGACAGGACCCAAAGGGCAACACACTTGGTCAAGCAGTCATCTTAACACTGGATGCTCCTACCAATAAATGATCTTCTTATTTATTATAAACTATTAAGCTATTACCTAAAAGTTGCCCCTTCAAGGAAATAAAACCCTAGGCACCTCTTGTCTTATAGATACCCCAAATATAAATCAGAATCTTGCAAGTCCCTACATGTCCTAAGGTTTCAATACAAGGCCTTGTGAAAACACTTTATTTCTTTTGGAGTTATCAACATTACCAGTTGCAGCTAAGACCTACATTTTACTTTACAATATGCATAATTCTGGGCTCTTGGAAAAGGCATTTAATGGAACTTTGATGTCCCAATAGGTCCCATCTGCTGGTTTTACTGGGAAACATGTGGTCTATTCAAAAACTCCTTTTCAAATTCTAGTCTGACAGATGAGCCTATATTTTGCCCCTGTCTTTACAGATTTTCAATCCTATCCCCATCCCATAAAGGCTGGTGGTCAGATAGATTGAGGGCACATATTCTACTAGGGCCTATTAATCATAGGTGTACCCATGAATCATTTGATATGGGTCCCATTTGAACCTACACTTCCACCAAAAAAAAACAAAAACAAAACCCTTCCAAGTGCAGTGGCACACTGGTCAGGTGACTATTGGTCATATGACATCTCATCATAGGTACTTTCATTGATTTTGGTATAAAGGCCCAATCTCATGTTTATTTCAACCAAATATGGCAAATGCTGAGATCCATGTCATCCCAAACTGGGTGTTGAGAAAGAATACTCCCAGTTCCACATTCCAGATGGAATCTTCCTGGCCTAGATGATCATCCCTGGAAATGACATTGACTCAGATGACATCACCCCAACCCAAGACCTTCCCCTGAACCAGAGACAACATTATCCTGGGCACTCTCTGTCCCAGCAACACCCATGGGCTGTTTCTCCTAAGACACAACTTGGACCTAGGGTAGTTTTGCTTGTCTCCCTTTGTAATATTCAAGAATTCTAGTATGTTTCTGAGTTTGCCATCTGCTTAGCCCAGGATCCTGGTATGTTCTCTGTTCCCAGCTATGTCCTTACACTGTCATGTCTAAAGGGAAATCTGGTAGTGTTTGCTATGATCTGTGCTTTCTAAAACCCAATAGAGATTATTGCTTTCCTCAGAAGGTGCCTGCCTCATAGCAGCCAACCCCATCAACCTTCTAGGAGAGGACCACTTACTCCCCAGCTCCTTTCCTACTGCTATCCTCTGCTGAGACCTACTGCCCTGCATCTCTCACCATGACCATTCCTTCCTCTTGGCTACATGCAAATATCACTAATCTTCACAATCTTATCAGTCTGTATCCTCTAACAATATGCCTGCCAGACCAGCCACCTTGACCTGAACATATTTCTAACATACTTTACAACTCCACCAAAATATTATTAAGGACAAAAATTCCAAGTCTACTTTCCTGGCTAATGCCATATAAATGGAAAACTTAAGTTATGGGCAGGCCTGCATGGACTCTATATTTCTATTTGTGTTCTGCCTTTCTACTCTCATAATAAAATGCTTTTTATTCTGTTTAGAGTAACACAAGCCCTATGCTCTTAAATCTCCACTATCAATACCCCAGAATTTCCTTAATATGCTATTCACATATTATGTTAAATATTACAAAGCCAATTGTGTTCATCATATTTTTCTTTTTTTAAATAATATATTTTATGGTGTTTTGACATCTTTAAGGAAGCCCTACTGTCAGGGAAGAGACTGCTCCTCCCAGAGCATACTAATTCCTAGAGACAATAAACAACTTATAGGAGAACCTACCTGTTTTTCCTATACAACCAACCAATTCTGTGTCCATATCTCTGACCACCTCCTTTATTTAATTCACACACCAATTTAATGTCTCCTACCTTAAATTGATCCAGAACCAGGAACCAGATAACTAGCAGCAGTCCCTAGATCCCAAGGCCTGCTGGAATAATTCTAACTAGTGAACTCTAAGCTATTTGCCCTTCCTTGCCTTGCCTTTCCCACAAAACACACAATAGAGGCTGTGACTCTAGGTTTTCTCCTTGTTCCTTTCTGCTTCTGGGCTGACACACATGCTACCTCCTGTAGTCATGCCTCTCATTTCTAGGGGAACTGTGACATTGAACCTCTTTCTTTTTATTTTTAAGATTTTATTTATTCATGAGACACACACACACACACAGAGAGAGAGAGAGAGAGAAAGAGAGAGAGAGGCAGAGACACAGGCAGAGGGAGAAGCAGGCTCCATGCAGGCAGCCCAATATGGGGCTCAATCCCGGGTCTCCAGGATCACACCCTGGACTGAAGGTGGCGCTAAACTGCTAAGCCACCTGGGCTGCCCAACACTGAACCTCTTTTGCGTGGCATTGATCTTTCTGTATCATCATCACTCAGCACTATAAATTCATCCCTGGCACAAATAACTTGGGACTTCTTTTAATTTTTTCAGCTTTAATATGAATCATTTCAATTGAGTCTTTACTTTTATTTGAATGGTTACTTCACCTTTGTTTTGACAATATATTTTCTATAGGTGTATAATTCAAGTTTAACAGGTTTGTTTTCTTGTAGTAATTTACTTATTGTTTCACTGACTTCTCATTTGCATTGTTAAAAAAGAATTCTCTGCTATTCTTGTCTTTGTTTCTTTGTATGTAACATTTTTACCCTATTTATTTATGTTTATTTACTTATTTACTTATTATTTATTTATACATACATACATACATACATACTCTGGTTGCTTTTAAATTTTTCTTTATACTACCGGTTTTGAGAAATTTGATTATTAGCATGTGCTTTTTCTTAACATTTCCTGTCTATGGATTTTATTGAACATCTTAGATCTGGAAGTTTACGGTTTTCATCAAATTTGAAAATGTTCTGCTCCTTATTTCTCAAATATGGTTTAGTCTATCTCCCATCTTCTTCAAGAACTCCAATTATATGTATTTTGGGCCACCTGAAGTTGTCATTCAGCTCACAGACCATTTTCGATCTTTTAAAAATCTCAAATTTTATATTACTTTTGTGGTATAACCAAGCTCTTTGCTATTTACAAGTTTGTTTCTGAGTTGCAAGAAAATATTTCCCCCACCTCTGTATTTTGTAATTACTATATTCCCTCATTCAATCTTGACTGCCATACTCAGACAGAAAGCTCCAGGAAACTTTTCTCTTGTATCTGTAGTGAAAACCTTAACAGGATACAATTATTGTTCCCTCTCTGTCAAATAGATGCCTTTTTTTAATTTTTAAAACTCTTAATTAATTAATTAAAATTATTTTTCTATGTGTGTTTAATTTTGGAATGTTTTTATTATTTTGTATTAAAATTCACTTATCATTTCCTCTGCTGTTAATTCTACTGCTATGAGTGTTTGTCACACATTCATTTGTTGAAACTCTGATCCCCAATGTGATATATTTGGAGGTGAAAACTTGAGGAAGTAATTAGGTTTAGATGAGGGTGGTCTTCTCATTATGAGACTAGTGCCATCATAAGAAGAGACCAGCCAGTAGCTCTCTCCAACATAAGATCAATGTCTGCGTACCAGGGAGAGGGTGCTCATCAGACACTGAATCTGCTGGCACCTTGATCTCAGCTTTCCCAGGATCCAGAATAGTGAGAAATAAATGTGTGTTGTTTATGCCATCCAATCTTTGGTAATTTGTTATAGCAGCTCAAGCTAACTTAGACACCCATCCACTGTGCATTTTATCCCAGACACTGTGGATTTTTTCTTTAAAATTCAGATTTGGGCCATTTTTTTATATCTTCATGTTAATATTTATCATTAGAACATATAAAATATAGTATAATTCTTTTAATGTTTATTATGCTTAATGTTGAATGTTTTAATGTTTAATGAAAATTCTAAGATCTATATCAGCTCTCTATTAGTTTAAGTGATTGCTTTTTCTCATAATAATGGTTCCTGTTTCCTGCTTGCTTGCATTCCTCCTAGTAATCTTCGATTAGACACCAGACAATTGTGAACTTTTTCTTATTGAGTGTTGAATAATTTTGTATTCCAATAAATATTCTTGAATTCTGTTCTAGGATGCAGTTGTGTTACCTGAACACAGTTTGATGTTTTTCTGTCTTGCTTTTAGTATTTTTCAGGCAAGGTCAGGGCAGTATCTAGGACCAATTATTCCCCCAGTGCTAAGGTAAAACTCTTCTCAGTACTCAGTAAGTTCTGAATTATGAAGTTCTCCAGTTGGCAATAGGGAGAAAACACTATTTTCAACCCTGTATGATGCTGGATACTGTTCCTGCTAATCTTTTCAAGTGGCTCTTACCCTAGCTTGGGGTATATTCATCACACACATGTGCTGCTCAGTATTCTGCTGAATGCTCAAGAGGAGCCCTTTGCAGATCTTTGCAATTCTCACTTTGTTCAGCTTTCTACTTCATGACTTCTACCCTGTGACTTCTCACCAAATGAGCCTCTCCAGACTTTCATCTCTGTCTCCTCAGCTTGGGAAGATGGCCATGGTCAGCTTGGCATCCCACCTCTCTTTCACAGCCCAGGAACTCCCTCAAGGTGGTGAGTTGAAGAAGTCATAAGATTCATCACTCGTTTCCTATCTCTTAGGCATTACTGTTTTTCTGCCTGACATCCAATATCATGGAAATCATTGTTTTGTCTGGATTTTTTGGTTGTTTTAGACAAGAGAGCAAATCTGTTTTCTGTTACTGCCTCTTGGTTAAAAAACAGAAGTCCTTGCTTACCTTCTCTCTAGCATAACTTGTAAAAATATTTCTATTTAAACACTATTACCCTGTTACCGCTCTCTTTTTCTCTGGCTTTAATTATATCACCACTCTCTTTTTATGGAATTTCATCAAATACAATGTCCTGTCCTTAATTTCCATGTGTTTGAACCAATTTACTTCTTTCTTTATCATTTGTCTCTTTAGCTTCCAGAGTAAAATACTCCCTTGCCCGAGTTCTACTTCTCTAATTTTCTTATTACTTAAGCAGCTTGCATGTTAGTACATTGATTTAGGCAATCCTTTCTTCCTTTTTTTCCCTATGCACAGGCACAAATAAAGAAGACTGTATATGTGCTTATTATAAAGTTTTGTGATCATCCATAAATATTTATTGATTACCATTGGCATTGCATTAGCAAAGAGAATGTCTAGCACAGATAGCATCTCCCAGGAATTTAGGGTCACATGACAATGCTTCATGTTTCTTCCTATTTCTGGCACAATGCTAATTTTTAGTCACTAATGTAGTACTTATATATACATATATAATATAATGTAATGTGATATTTATTATATATAATTAGTATAGCAAGTAAATATAGTATTATAGCATAGATTAATGAGGTGGGAAACTTTCTTTTAAAATCAGAGATTGCTAAAATTAAGTGAGATAACTTAAGAGTAACTAAAAGATTAATTCAATGAATGATGGTATATCCATAAAGTGGAATGTTTTAGAGATTTACAATAATGTTACAGAAAAAAAAAATTAATGACACGGAATAGTGCTCATGATGTTAAGTGAAAAATTCAGTTAAATTGCTTACATGATATGATCAATATATATTGATATGCCATTATCATAGGAAATGCTGGAAGAAATGTCATGCCAAAATTTTAATGTTGGTTAATAGATAGTCAATTTACAGAAGGTTTTCATTTCTTTTATTCTCACATGTGCTTTCTCAACTTTAGCAAATATAACAAATTGTTTTTGTTATTACCTTTTTGCTAGAAAAACAATGACTTTTTTTAGTTAAAATTGTTAGCATAAGGTGTGTTACAATGTAAGCTTTGAATGATCTTAAGTTTTTAAGACTCTTTCATACCCTCCTCCCTTCCACTGTGTGAATTGTTGTTTTATTACTGTTACCTTTATTTTTAAGTGTTGTTTATGTATACGTCTTGAAAAGAGAATAAGATTATAAAGCACCTGGGTACAAGATCATAGTCTTTCTACTATTTTTAACTTCAATTAGTGTAGTACTGTAGTTGCTGAGATTCAGAATGAATTCAATATATATTTATTGATTGTTTGAGGTATTTTTTTCTTATTTTGTCTATGTGGGGTTTTTTTTACATTAGATATTAAGGATTGAACAAGAAACTGATTTTCTTTAATATTTTATAAACTTTAGAATGATAGGAGAATTTATAATGATATCTCTAACTTAACCACATTATAGAAAGTTGTACGAACCTCTCAATTGGGA
Organism: Vulpes lagopus; assembly: GCF_018345385.1. NCBI lineage: Eukaryota > Metazoa > Chordata > Mammalia > Carnivora > Canidae > Vulpes > Vulpes lagopus. The sequence goes on along the minus strand of NC_054827.1, from coordinate 105,100,737 downwards.
GTGAAGTACTTTTGATTATATGTGATTATTTACTTATTTTTCTTCTTTTTTTTTCACACAAGGCATTGGATTGGTTTTTCAAGTCATTCCAGGGATAAGGCTTTTTCTAATCTATTGACAAAATTCAATTTCTGCCTGCTATAATCCAGATGAAGGAAGAGAAAACACACAAGAAACTTGCCACTTCATGAAATAATTTCATTCCGTAGCCTAAAATCGTTACTAACCTCTGCAACACTTAATTAATTGAAATGACTCCAGCCGTGGGATTCTGTGGCAAAGAGGTTCCTAGTAGTTATATGTGATTCAACCTGAAATTCAGTTAAAACTGAAGGATACTTAAACATACGTCAATGAATGAAAAATGAAGACCCAGTTAAATTTAATCAATCATTCGCCTCTTTTTTTCTTCCTCTCCTGTATCTTGTTTTTCCTTTGAGATTTAATACATTTATTTTTTTTCTTGCTAAATAAATGTTCAAAATGCTCTTGCTTAGTAGACATATAGAAAAGACTAAATGTTGATGAGATGATTGTTACAATTTTTTTTTAGTTAAAAATGCCAAAGTACATGTCTAATTCATTTCATCAAAATGTTCTCATGTGGATTAACACCAAACTAGTCTGATAAATATGGCTATTGAGAAAGGCAACAGTATCATTGACATCAAAATCTTGTTTAAAGAGCTTTTCCCACTGAAGAATAAACCCATTTACCACATATTTATGTGTAGCTCATCAAGACCTTTAGAACTTAGACCAAGTTGAGTGTGCCAAAAATTAACAAAATAGTCTTAGCCTTTGAAATCTTAGGATAGTACCTGAAAAACAAGTGACTGATATTTAAATATGGAACAACTGGTATTTTGACATTACCTTGATAGTGTCTCTTTTCTCTTCCTCTGATTTTTTTTTTTAAATTTATTCCCACATCCACACCTGCAGTGGAGGGTTCTTTTAACTTATGCAGTATCTTCTGTCTTCTTTCCTCATCTAGGACTTATACTGCTTTCCACATGATTAGTCTTTCTCAAACACTCCTCACATCATCCTCAATAAATATTTATTGCTTTGAGATAAAGTCTGAAGAATGTAGCCATCTATTTAAGACCTTCTCTCATCCCCCTCAATCTGTAATTTATACCCAGCACTTCTTGTTCCCATCAATGTGGTCAACTGCTTCCTCAAAAGGTTTTGCACAAATATTTCTCAGGTGCTTGAAATCAGCTGGAAGCCTTGATGGGATCTTGGACCAGATACTTGAAAAAAAGGAGGAAGAAGAGTAGAAGAAGGAGGAGGAGGAAGAAGATGTGGAAGGGGAGGGGAAAGAGAAGAAGTCCACGCTGCCTACAGGGAATTAAAAGGAAAGAGATAGGGAAGTAAAACAGTGGATTGTGTTCAGCACAGGGTGATTAAGTTCTGTGGGTGATGTGTATGTGTAGCCTACTGTATTACTATAGGAAAAGACATGGAAGTAAGATGAAATCTGATAAGATTTCATAATTTTCCTTGATCAATGAAAGCAGTTATAATAAGTAAATGAAAATGGGTGAAGACTCTGAGATCTGAAGGCAGATGTGACTCTTCAAGTCTGGAGGAGATGTCATAGCTTACAAACTCGTAAACATGAATCACAACTTCTTTATTTTCGCTTCTCATGGTCAGTATTTTGTTGAATCTAGAGGGTAAGCTGGGGTCATGACATTCCCATGGATCCCCCTTCCCACCCTTAGAAATTCTAAAAGAGTAGTGTAGCTAACCACTACACTAGTAGTGAAATTAACCAAAGAGAAAAAAAAAATGGAGAAAAGAGACAGTGAAACAAATTAGAACAAAATTCCACCTTCATGAGTTTAATTAGAAACGCAATTCCTTACAACTTTTTCTCACACTTTTTGATTTTCTTTTTCCACAATGATCTCAAAGGAGTACACAAAATTGGCAAGGCCTCATGACCCATTTTTTTTTTTTACATGAGGCAATTGAGAAATTGGAACATGTTCAAAGCCACCCAACTTTATATGTGAGTATCCAAATAGGCTTCATATTCCAGTCTTCCTATAAAAAATGTATTATTTTTTCTGTCATATCCACAGCAGTGAGGAGAAAGATTCGAAGGAATAGTGTCAGGTATAGAGTTCCAAGATTTCATGATTGTATTTTCATTCTCATTAAGTTCCATCCATATTTGAAATGCAAAATAAAAGGCATGTGGGACTTAGCATCGAAATGTATATAACACTTACATATGAATTTATATAGTGTGATCTTGATTTGAAACACAGATTCTGTTGCCCTGAATATAAAGATTGATTGTCTCAATGGATTTTAAAACTAGCCATATATTTATCTCTATCTGTGCATATTTAACAAGCATAAATGAAAAGTACAATCTTGTTCCATGTTATTTATTTTCTAATGTGTAGTTTAGTTAGCTAGCAAAACAGAATCTGAAGCCAATAGCAGCACTTGTTTTTCAGTAACATTTGTCCTGGATGAATGGAATCAAAAGTGCATGTTGTGGGCAGTTTAAGTACACGCAGTGGGGATGAGTTGTTCAGCGGAAGGAAACCAGGAGAGAACTGGCTGGGCAAAGCAGCCAAGTGCTTCTAAAAGAGATCAGCATGCTCTGTTTTCTTTTTCCAGACAATATTCACAGATTATATAAAGCAATGAGCAAAAATAAGAGAGAGCTAATCAATACATCTCAACTGTGTTAATGCCAGGGTTGTTTTGAATGGTTTAAATAATTTTTTTTAATTATAAAAGTAATATGACAGCATCACGGAAACTTTAAGAAACCAAGAAAAATTTATTTTGATTGTACCATTAATCCACCATACACAATCATTATTCATTTGTTTTTATCATCTGAGATATCTCTATCATAGGCTTATGTCTTTTGATAGTTGTGATCGGTGTCTATACAACTTCATGTTGTGCTTTTTCACATTTAATTATGGAAGTACTTTTCAAGATGCCAAAATGTTTTCCTATTTAATATTTAAAGACTGCATGATATTCACCTTATTCATCCCATCTTATTGGGTTTAGCACTATAGGCTTCAGTTTTTGTATTTATTACCTTTTCTTTTCTTTTCTTTTCTTTTTTTTTTTTTTTTTTTTTTTTTGCTTTGAAAAAATAACACCACTATACACACAGGTTATATACACAAATCATGGGTATTTCCTCAGGATAGACTCTCAGAAGTACATGTTTTCTGCCAAAGGGTCTGAACACTATACAAATATCTTTAATATCTCCAGCCAAAATGGTACCTGGAAAGAGTTGTTGGCTCAGAATGTATTTATATGTATGTGTTGCTTATTTATAGTGCATATGTATTACAGTAAAACCCCGAAAAAAATTGAAACAAAAATCACTATCAAAGCTAAAATACAGGGGATCCCTGGGTGGCTCAGCAGTTTAGTGCCTGCCTTTGGCCCAAGGCATGACCCTGGAGGACCGGGATCGAGTCCCGTGTCAGGCTCCCTGCATGGAGCCTGCTTTTCACTCTGCCTATGGCTCTGCCTCTCTCTCTGTCTATCATGAATAAATAAATGAAATATATTTTTAAAAAAGCTAAAATACAGTAAGTAGCAAAGATAGAGAAGAAAATAATTCTATATCCAATAAAACAAAAAATGTTGGTTTAGCAGGAAGCAAGGAAATTATTGAAGACTGTTGAGATTATATCAAAAGAACCCAAAGGTAGGGCAATTTGAGCATTAAGAAAAGTGCAATGGGTTTTGATGATCTTCCTTGGACCAGTATCCAATCCATATATTTATCTCTATCTGTGCATATTTAACAAGCATAAATGAACAGTACAATCTTGATCCATATCATTCATTTTCTAATGTGTAGTTTAGTTAGCTAACAGAACAGAATCTGAAACCAATAGCAGCACTTGTTTTTCAGCAACATTTGTCCTGGATGAATGGAATCAAAGAAACTCACCCTGTTTCTTTATCATATCTTTTTTTAAACTTCTGACAATTTTGAAGAGCCCTGAACTGTAATTGCATGTCTTATGCTTAAAATTTTAAAAAAATGCATTAAAAAGTCTCTTGAGAATTTAGTACCTAAAAATCACTTTCAAATTTGATATGTAGGGCAAGGCAATACCTGTCTTGAGAAAACAATAGCTTTTTATTGCTCTGAGGTAAACACCATTGGTTTCCTATCTTAGCCTCCCCTAGTTAATCTAATCAATCTAATCTACGTATGACTTTATTTTATAGTATTGCATCTTGTAATAAGGACCTGTGCTTAATTGTTCAATATCCAAGTATCTTCTACTAAGGAACCCAAATTGCTCTGGACTTGTTCTAATGACATTGAAGACATGTTGGGAGACCTTGCCAAGTCCTCTACCATGTGTTGTCCTAGTTTATCCACCAGCATATCAGAATGATTCTAAGGATGGTAGGACCACGGCATGGTGGAATGTGTGGTTCAGAAACTTGGATACTCATCAGAATCTTATTAAAACACAGACTGTTGGACTCCATGCCCAGAGATTCTGGTTCAGGGTGTCTGCAGTGACCTAAAATCCATTGAGGAGAGCATAGTTCTCTGAAAAGATGAGGTTAATCATCTGTACATACTTGTGCAAAGTTTCCATATAAGAATGTGCATTTCTAACAAGCTCCTAGGGAGACGCTGATGCTATGCTAACAGTCCAGGGACCACACTCTAAGAACCAACAATAGGGTGGTATAAATAGATTCTAAGTCAAAGGAACTTGAGTTTCAAACTCAGACTCCACCACCTATAGTTGACATGAGATGACCTTCCAATTTCCACGCATCAAAGGGAATTCTGATGGAAACGCCGTTGAGAGCATTATGAAGTCAGAGGAACAAAGTTTCTAAATTTCATGTATCTCTGAAAATAATACTTTCACCTGCCTGTTGATCTTGCAGCTGATCTGCAGCTACAGTGGGCATGACCTGCTGGATTTGATCCAAAATCTGAATATTTAGCATAATCTCAGCCTATAATCAGAGTTTGATTTGGTTTTCCAAAACAAAACAAAAACTTGACAAGTGGAATCAGCTTGCCACCTATATCAACCTCTAGGACCATCTTACCTCAGCTCACTTGAGGGCCTTGCCTCCTGATACTCAGGCCAAGTTCATGTCCTCTGGAGGTTCCTGTGAGCCCCTGAAATGCCAAGAATGCAGAGATATGAGCTCAGGCTCATGGAACCCACCTACATGGGCACTAGTGAGTCTCCTAATCGAGCACAGGCAGCTGACATTTGACCAATTGTATTGTGATGAAGGGTAAGAGGCGGTCCCTCTCCATAACATTTGATCTTTAACCATTTATTTATTTATTTAAAAGATTTTATTTATTTACTCATGAGAGACACAGAGTCACAGGAAGAGGAGAAGCAGGCTCCATGCAGGGAGCCTGATATGGGACTTGATCCTGGGTCTCCAGGATCACACCCTGGGCTGAAGGCAGCGCTAAACCGCTGAGCCACCTGGGCTGCCTTGATCTTTAATCATTTCGAATGAAACTTTCTGCCTGCCCACATGCCTCTTGTATTTTCACTTCACCAGTTATCAGTTTTAGGTTCAATACTGCCTTCAGTTGTTAAAAAATGTTGTTGAACTATCCATTAAGCTCAAACAATAACATGTTTGCAATAACAAAACATCCTTCTCCACTTTCTAAAACCTTCTCCATACCCACCTGTTCTTCAAAGCACTTCCTCTCACAGGAATCACCTAACCCTCTGTGTCTGACTACCCTGCATCTGTACCTGTCCCAATTGTTTTAGCCTCTGCAGTCTCACATCACGTCTTTCATCTGGAAAACCCCTGTTGAGACCCTTTGTTCTTTGGGCCCATTATAAAATTCCTTATGTAGCCCAGGGCACATTGGTGCTGTGGATGATAGCAGTGATCTTAATAAGGATCAACAGCAAATAACAAACACGACAACAGATACAATATCCTATGACCACTCAGATCACAGAATCAGCCCTGCAAGCCGAGTCCTTCGGGACTGGCCCAAAGCACTTTGTGAGAGAATGGCAACAGTGGGCTTCCCTGCAAGCTTTTAATCGGGTCTGCACTAGGGGTCCCTGACCTGCTCTGGGATATGGCAGAAAAGCTTGGTTCTGCAGAAGACAAATGCAAGGCCATAGTCTACGTTAGGCAACACTCTGGGTTGGGTGCTATAAATAATAATAAAGATAAATAATAAAAAAAGTGAAATGTTTTAAATGAAAGGTGATGCACTGTGAACTTAACACACTGGCCCTTTAGCCTTTCTGTTAACAAGGTAATCTGATTGCCATTGATTTTTTTCACCTCTGTTACTAAGAAGGTGATGAAATGCTGTCCACACAGATGTATTGAATCAGATACTAAACAAAGAGCAACATAAAGAACAATTATCAGCAACCTTGCTTTCAGCCTGCTGATTATGACATTACCAGAAGACAAGGTCTGGGTGACTTAAAAAATAAAGCAGGGGGAAGGGTGGTGTAGATGAAAGGAAGGAAGGGAGGTAAGTTTCTTGGGAAGAGACATGTGTTCATTTCAGAAGAATTTCGCAAGGAGCTTTGTCTCAGCTCCATAGCTTTAAAAGCAGCCATTTCTACTTCTGCAGTTTACTGATAGGCATTCCGGTGTGATCTAATTAACTACTTTTATTATACCACAGAGAAAATAGCACAGTGGAGATGAGTCACTAATGCACGTGTCTTTGCTATATAGATTGTGGCTGGGTATTGTGCAGAAAGAATCATTTATTGGCCCATTGGGGTTCTCCAAGTAGCCCCCAGGAGAGAAGAGACCCTAAAATACTCTGAGAGAAAGGCCACATTTAAAGCCTGTCAATGAAACCCATACATGGCTTGCACTGAATGATTAGGACACCTTGTTTGAAATGTATGATGAGGGTAGAATTTGTATATGAGTACTGACTTCATGGCCTATGCTGAATTAATTTCCTAATCTCAAATATTTCCAGGTTTCTTTATTTATATCATTTGTGTTAGCCTAGTTGCTAAAGTCCATGGTAAAGATATGGATGTCTAAGCAATTTTCATGTTTGACCATATGCTTTTGCCTAAATGAGAACGCTTCAGGTATCTTATTATCTTTGATGACATGTCTTCAATGGCAAAATCTCATCATGGCATTTTCTCAAGGGCAGAGCTCCAATTCTTCTGCCCTGACCAATTCTGGTAGCCATCACTAATTGTGAAAGTGGAAAATGCAGCGGTCTGAAGAGATCAGTTTTTGGAAACTTCAGTACAGTTTGGGAAAGGTAGTCAACTTAAGGAAAAAGAGCTCGATAGTTTGATCAGGCCATATGTTTATTCTAAAACCATATAGAAAAAGGAAACATCCAGTCACCACGATTCTTGATCATAATTTCGATACAAGGATGGGATGCATCAATGAAAATAGCAGGATTAGAATTATTGACCCTAATGTATTGCACATTATTCTCTTCAGCCTTGGCCAGGCAAGAGTCCAGTAGGAATCAGGCTTACCAATAGGAAAGAGGTGTAAAAAGTCAGAAGATAAGCTCCAAGTAGGGTGGATAGTAAGCAAGAAGGAAAACTGGAGAAATTTTAAACGTAGTTATTTTGTAAAGTCAGGGTAAAAGCCTTTGTTAAAATCTGATGTTTTGTATGACACCTTGTCTTTACACGAATCATATTCAGGTGGCAGACATTAGTGGCCACGGTGGGGCAGCAGGGTAGAGGGGGAGGTCTTTTGGGAGAGTAGTGCCAGAGAACTTGAGCATGCCTCAGAATCACTTGGAGCACTTGTTACAAGGGATTGCTGGATCTCACTCCCAGAGATCCCTATTTGCATTTTTAGCAAGTTCTCATGTGTGACCTGCACTGCTGGTTTTAGAAATATCTTCAAGGTATCTGTAAGCTTTAAGGCTTTTGTCAGGGAAGATGTTTGACATCTACTCATCTGATAGAAGTCCAAACAGCCAAGGTTCAGTTTAAAATACTAAGTGTTACAGCTTTCTAGCTTGTGAATTTCTATAATTAATATTAAATCTCAAAATGCAAAAGAATAATACTTTCTACACATATTAAATGGGATACATAAAACAGTATAACCCTGAATCAAGCAACTATGTAAGTTACGCTTCCTTTACTCTTCTTTCTTTGAGGTACAGATGTCTAGCTCTTGGGAAGGAAATGGGGTCCAGTAGAGAGAATGGATACTAGTGGATTCTGTTGCAACACAGAAGATAATGACTCATCTCAGAAGTGTTAGTAAAAATTGTTTCATGGTCTAGCACTTCCCCTGGGATATTGTGGATAGCCAGTGGGATTCAGAAAGGGAAGGAACCTCAGTAAGTATTAATAGGCTAGCTGTAGTTGGAATTAATTGCTGTAATTTACATAAAAGTTATTGCACTAATGACATTAATAGTGACACACGTACTTTTATTTCTCAAGGGTCATTTTAACCCACCTTGGATGTTTAAGGGACACACAATTTTAAAACTAACCATTTACAAACCTCAAACAAACATGGTAGGCAGGGGCAGAGAGAAGATACTTTCACATGTAAGATTGTTTGGAATATAAGTTGACTCAACTAATAGGGGAATGTATATCAAAAATCTTACAAATTTCACACATTATCACTCAGAAATTTCAGCTTGAATTACATACCATGAGGAAAATTGTAATGATAGAAGAAAACAAAGATTATGTATAACTAGAATCATTAAAGCGTTAGTTATTTGTATTATCCACAAAAAAAAAGGAAAGCAGAACAAAAGGGAAATGATAAAGCCAATTATAACCCATGTTAAAAGGAAAAAAAAGCAAAATATATTTGAAATAACATCACAGCTATGAAGAAGGATATAACCGGTTTTTTTTGTTTGTTTGTTTGTTTTTGTTTTTGTTTTTGTTTTTCTTGTCCACATCAGTAAGTATGACCTTGAAACAGTAGTTAGTTCCCAACTAGTGACGATTTTGCTGTGCAGGGGTTATTTGGCAATATATAGGGATACCTTTATGGTCACAGCTTGGGAGAGAAAGATACTGGCATTTAGTGGGCTAAAGATGCTGCTAAACATCCTATTATGTACAGAGCAGCCCCCACAACCAAGACTTTTAGCTCAAATGTGAGAATGGCTAAGGTTGAGAAACAGCATCAAATGAATTCCATGACTTCTCTAAATGTGTTTGCTAAAATCTAAAAATAAAAACAATAATACCAGGGCACCTGGGTGCTCAGTCAGTTGAGTGACAACTCTTGGTTTCTGCTTGGGTCATGATCCCATGGATTGTGATATCAAGCCCTGAGTTGGGCTCTGTGGTCTGTGATGAGTCTGCTTGAGATTCTCTCTCTCTCTCTCTCTGCTCCTTGCCCCACTCATGCTCTCTCTCTCTCTAAAATAAAATAAATAAAATCTTAAAAACAAAACAAAACAATAATACCTACCAAATCAGATTGTTTGGTGGAATTAAATGAAATAATCTCTGAAGGAAACTTTATTCTGGCTTAAGTCAATTCACAATGAAATTATATGATTTATCTATCACTGTTCCATCATTTTTTTTAGAAACAGAAAGGAATGGTAACAAGTAAAAAACTTTTTTCCTTCCTTCAAATTTTTCCAATTTTTTTCCAAACTTTCTCCCATAAGCATAATTGGTTATATACCAGATATTTAAAATATTGTTCTTATTTTTATTTTTTTTTAGAGAAAGAGAGAGAGTGTATATGCACAAGAGGCTAGGAGGGGCCGAGGGAGAGGGAGAGAGAGAATCTTAAGCAGGCTCCACGCACAGGGAGGAGGCCAAGGTAGAGCTTGAGTTCATGACTATGACTGAGATCATGACCTGAGCTGAAATCAAAAGTTGGACACTTAACCGACTGAGCTACCTAGACATCCCTTAAAAATATCATTTTTAAAAGAAGAGAGACTTTGTTGCTAAGTTAATGACCACGGGTATATTTTTTTCTCATTATTAAGGAAGTGGGAAATTTGAGGAGTTGTATGGTAAGGCCAACTTAGCAGGTATCTTTTTCATTTGACAATCATCCAACTCTTACAATATAGCCAGTGAAGTTTGCCAGCATCTTGAACTCAACTAAGATGATTTATTTTCAAGTTAAACTTGGAGATAATGAAAATTCTGAGCATGCTAAAGAGACACTTTTAGGCACCACTTATGCAAAAGAATTCTCATTTATAAGAACAGTGATTGGGTAATGGTTCAAAAAATAATAATAATAATAATGCCACTTCATTGAGGATTTGCAGTGTTCTTGGGGGCTGACACTGGAAAAAAGGTGAAGTTGTACTGATTATTTTTGAGGAAAGACAGTGTGTATACATAGACGAAAGGTCTTTCTATCTTCTTGAATCTAATGCTACAGAGTCTAATTATTATTAACAATGGAATTGTGGAAGCACCTGGGTGGCTCAGTCAGTTAAGTGTCAGACTCTTGATTTCAGCTCAGGTTATGATCTCATAGTTGTGAGACTAGGGCCCAAATCACACTCTATGCTGGACATGGAGCCTGCTTATGATTCTCTTTCCCTTTCCCTTTTACCCTCCCTGTGGGAGTGAATAATTTTCGCTCCATCCTTCTGAGTTTTTAGCTGAGACCCCTATAATAAAAAACAGATTGACAAGAGAAAAATGGGCAGAAGTTGAGTAGCATGTATATCTCAATTACATAATGGAGATACCCAGGAAAAATGAGCAACTCAAAAAGTGACTTTAGAATTCAGGATTAAATACCATCTTGTAGGGAAAGGAGAAGGGGGAGGTTGGCCTCTTAGGGGAGAGTAAGGATTTTGGGGAAAGGTAATTTTTAGGAAAGATGAAAGGGGATTAGAAGAATAGATGGGAGGTAAGAAATTTGTGACAAAATTTATCTGGGTGTGGTGTTGACTTCTAGTTGCCTCTCCTGTGATAAGAATCAGTCTTCCCTGATTGATGAAACTCTCAGGGAAGGGACTTATTACAATTAAGTTCCTCTTAGAGGATTTATCTTTAGGTCCATAAGGGGAGTTCAGGGAAAGCCTCTCCCTGCCTTTGCCGGTTTTCAAGTGCCTACAGCTCATGATAATCAATATAACCAAGTGGCACATTTTGGGGTGACATATTCTGCTATCCTTCAGAATCCTAACATAATCCTGTTCGTCCAGTTTCTGATGACTGTCATTGAGCTCAAGCCATGGCAACAGTGCCATGAGGTTGGCCAGTGGTGACGATAGTTAGGATTTGGGCTATTGAAGGGGAACAACATATCAAGTCAATTCCAACCTTAGAAAGTAGGTGGGTGGAGTGATAGAAGGGTCTGGGGATTATTCCAAGGAAAGAATTTCCCAAATTCTAAACAAGTGGTGCCTGAGACCCTCAGAAGCAGGGTGTGTGAAACTGGCAACCATGCAGTAGACCAGGCTGAGTGCTTATTCTCTACAACCTCCTTGCACGGGCCTGAAGAATCAGCTCAAAAGAAAATCCACAGTGGAGTAGGACCACCGACAGAGCTTCTTACATAGGTGTATTACGCCTGACTAGGCGTATTTCCATATTAGCTTTCTCTGTCTTTGTTACAGAGGAAGTAGTGAGAGATATTTAAAAAAAAATTTTTTTTCTCTTGGTATTTAAAGTAAAGACAAAATGCAAATAACACAAAGCTTAAAGGAAATTTTGCTTATGCAATTTCCACATCACTTTCACCAAGCTAACCAACCCTGTTATTTTGGACTTAACAGAAAGTACTTGAACTTCTGGGTGGCTATCCAATTCCAACCTTCTGCCTTATGGAAGATCCTTACTAAATATTAGTGTTAGAAACTCCCTTTTCTCAGGATGGCCTTTGATAGGGAAACTGGAAAAAATGCAGACCTAAACTGGGAAAGGCTTTTTATTTATTTTTTTTTAAGCAAATAAAACCCCAGAACGGATTTTCTTTCCAAGATGTGTTTTTGTTTTATCACAATGACCTTTCTAAGAAAAGATGAAGCCAGCCTCAGGTAAAAAGAAATGGCCACATTTCATCTACAGTTAGCCTCCATGACCCCTGAACCTGGTTTTTCTATCTGCACCTCTTTTCATGCACCATTTCTCCTGGTGTCTGATAAGGGACACTCAATACTCCAGCAAGACCAGATTGGAACTTTGACTTTTATAAAATAGCTAGTAAACAAATTCTGTCCCACTTTAATTGGTGATATAGTTCCCTCCACCTTTTTTTTTTTTAATACCAGAAAGCATTGATAAACTGGCAGAATTAATAAAAGGCAGAATGAAGGACTGTAAAATAGTGTCATGAAATCAGGCCCCATTACTAGTCGGAGATCCTCAGCTATCATGCATGATATTATATAAGTATTTGTATATAATGTATAGATATATAAATATACACAACCACCCACCTCTGCATGTTTACACACACAAGCAATATCATCTCATCTTTTTTTTTTTTTTTTTCCCTATCTCTAACACAAAAGTCAAGAGGTTTAGGAGCACGCACAAAAAAAGAGATTTCTAAGAGAGCAGGCGATTGGGCCGGGGTCATTCAAAAGGGTAATTATTGTTAAATGTCAGGTTAACTCTGAAGGCCTCAGCTCATCCAACTGAGAGCAGATTAGCCCAGATGGAGACATTTTCAACACGGTGCTGTCTGGCCAATCAGAGACAGCTGGGATTAGCCAAATACCTTCTCTCATCTGCTTGCTCACAGAAAGGTCAGTTTCTGCTCATTGCTTCTCTTTTAAGATGTGCTTTTTTTTATTTATGGCAGCCGTGTGCAGGAAATCAGGTCCCTTTTATCAGTGAATTAAATATTCAACATCTAAAACCCACTTTTTGAGAGTCAACTTCATTCACTTTCAAGACCACTTTTATCTTTTTTTAAGTGCTGAAGATATACCGGCGCGTGTACGCAGTGCATATTTTACCCCCGGCCCTCCCGCTAAGCTGGAGGTCTGCCTGTCGTGTTTTGCGTATTTTTGAAAGCTTACTTGTTTCATTTCATGCATTTTCTTCTTTAAGGGCACCGGTTTATGTTTCCTATCATTTTCTTCATAAAAAGAAGAGGGGAAAATGAAACTAACCCTGGAGTGCTCTAAAAGATAATCTGTTTTTATGTGCAGCTTTTTCTCCCCGTAAGCAACGTAAATGAGCACATGCATAAAAATCAGTGACAAAATGAACAGTAAGAAAAACAAAGATCATGGATTTGTGATACTTAAAGCTGTGTGTGTGTGTGTGTGCGTATTTGTGTGTCTGAATACCCACACACATACACATCCTGTAAATTATCTGTGTGTGGGGGCAGATCTATATTTGCGGACTGTATTATTTAATGTATTCATATATGAGTGTGTGAGTGTTCTTAGGAGAAATATGTGGTAGCGCTTCTATATGCCTCTTAAAATGTAGTTATTTTCCCATTTTATAATGCAATCAGTGTGAGACACTAGAACATTCATCTTCTGAAGAATTTGTTATAAAAGCTGAATGGGAACATTGTAAGGAAACCCTTTGCCTTGTTACTAATACAAACCTGTTTTCATTATGTTCCTTTAATTCAGCCCTGCCCCAACTGGTCTTATGAAAGGAAAGATATTTTAAACAAGAAGACAAAAAGATAGGTAAAAGGAACTCTTTAATCTGGAAAATTTACTATAATTTTACATAATATAGTTGCTTTAAACAAATATTAGGATAAGAGGCACAAAGCAATCATTAATAATGATTAGTTCCTTATAAGAGTATCTGCTGTGGTAAAGCTGCATCATGTTTCTTATTCTATTCTAAGCAATATCTCAAAAACCCCAGGACCTAGAACACACAGATCTCGGCTTTTTTTTTTTTTTTTAAGATTTTATTTATTTATTTGAAAGAGAGAGCACACAAGAGCAGGGAGGGAGGAGCAGAGAGAGAAACAGATTCCCTGCTGAGCAGGGAGCCCAATGTGGGGCTGGATCCCAGAACCTCAATATCATGACCTGACTAAAGGCAGATGCTTAACCAACTGAGCCACCCAGGTGCCCCACATTTGGTTTTTATTCTCCAATGAAAGGAGCCAGAGCCAGAGCTCCTTGGAGAAATGCCTGATTTGAAGGCTAAGGCAAAATCCAAGATGAATCTGTAGGGTTATACTCACATTAATAGGGATATATCAAAAGAACACAGAAGTCAATGGGAAGGGTGCTCAGTGGTCAAAACTGGAACAATTTGACAAATAAAATAAAGAAATTACAATTGAATTATAACTGAAGTATAAAATGAATATCCATGAGCCTATGTCAATATAAGTAATTTATCAAATAAATAAATAAATGAGGGAGCATAACACTTTGTCCTTCAGAGTGAGCTGTGCATCATGACTTCCTTCCAGCAGCCCGGTAAGGAAAGGGTGGAAAATGAGTAACTTTGCAGTGGGGAAGCCTGACAAACACTACCTTAGCCTCAGCTGGGTGAGCAAGGTTAATAACAGTGGTAAGGTATATTGATATGATGTGATGAGAATGGCACTTTACCTCGGTGTTCTTCCTGCCAAAAACATACAACCTGAGTCTAATGATGAGAACCAACAGCAACAAAAATCACACACATCTCAATTACAGAAAATTCTACAAATACCCAGCCAGTATTCCTCAAAACTTTCAAGGTCATCCAAAGCAAACAAAGTCTGAGAAGCTGTCACAACCAAAAGAAGCCTGTGAAGACATAGCAACTAAATGTAAGATAGTATCTTGATTGAGTTCCTAGACCAGAACAAGGACAGTAGGGGGGAAAATGGGGGTATCCTAATCAAATATAGTTCTTTGGTTAATAATAGTGTATCAATATTGGCTTATCAACTATGACAAATATATTGTATTAATGTAAGATGTTAATAATAGGAAACCTTGGATGTGGGATAATCTGTACTACCTTAAAAATAATTCTGACAATCTGAAGTTTCTAAAATAAAAGTGTATTAAATGAAATTTAAGTTAATATCTTTAAAAACAAACAAATCATCTCAAATATTTATATATTCAGTATTCTCAAATCACTTAAATACTCAAATTGCATTGGATAGGAACAAATTCTTAGGGTTCTTGAAAGAAAAAATAGATTATTGAGGAGAGATCTTGAGAGCTCAAAGGAACTATGACTATGCTTTTAAAAAATCAACTTAAACTCTTAACTTCTAAGGCAAACTCTCTTAAACTCCAAATAATGCTTTTCTTCAAAAATGACCATTCTGACTGCTTCTGATCCACTTGACCCATGCTTCCATGTGTTGGTTCTTTCTCATCCCCTCCACTCTGAATTTGGACCTGATATTGGACCAATATCGGTCTTCAATCTAAAAGGCCAACCTGAGAAATGTAGGAAGAGTTAATATAAATAGAAACATAATCTGTTAAATACTGGCTAATTGCCCTTTTCCAGCTTGGCACTAATAGCACAGACAGCACCATGCCAAGACACCAATTAGATCATGCATGTAACACACCAATAAAATGTTCCACCTGATTTTTCCACCATTAACTAATGCAGGTAGAAACATATTAGATTCAGTGGTTGTGAATAGTTACTTCAATGCTTTATCCATTCAGGGGTATTCATAACTTTCATGCAAAACTTCAACCAATTATTTCTCATTCTATTAATAGTAATTGTGCTTCCAGTTGCTACACATGCTTAATTACTAAGTATGTGTGTCTGATGAACTGCACACATAATTTTCTAGGTATCTTCAGATTGTTGATTCTCAAGACTGGTCAAAGGAGAATACATTTTAATGTTCAAGAGACAAATGTATTTCTCACTCTAAATAGTAGCAGCTTTATTAGTTCTTTAACTTATATTGTGTTTTGGAAGTAAAATGCATTTGGCTGTTTTTGTTTTTTTCAGAGAAATGAGCTTTGTTGCCAATTTAACATCTAGAGATTAAACCATGTAATGACTCTGATGTTAAGAAACTTAGAGTCTTTAAGACTTTTTTTTTTTAAATGATGTTCAAGTAGCAATAGAAAAACAAAATCTCAGAGTAGGAGTTCACTTATATAGTTTTTATAAAAGAGCTAGTTAGTTTAGGTTCACACGAGAAACAGAAAACTCCTGAGTTTGCCCATTGCTCTCTTGTAGCAAAATAAAACCATAGAGAAATATCTCTTAAGGCAATAAAAGGAAGGTGTCTCCTAGTACAGACATATTTCAATTGTTATTGTTTTCTGAACTGACTGGATGATACTAGATAATAATGGGGATATTTTTGACAGTCTCTTATTTATGTGTCTCTGGATGGGTTTGTGTCTGAGTGTGGGTAAGCTTCAGTGTTGCACAAATCAGAGTAATACATAAGGTTAATATGGTTGAAATGAATTTGTTTACTCTCCAAATGTGTTGATTTCTAGATTCCGATAAAACAACTTTAAATTGCTCGCCCACCACAGAGAGTTATTTATATAGGAAGTATGATATAAATGCAAAAAAGGATTATAAAAATAGGATTCTGGGGGGAAAATTGGGTTCAGCTTTGTTTTTTGAGCCACCCAAGTTGCAAAGTTGTTCAGCAAAATTCATATTAATTGACTGCAGAAATAATAAATGAAATATTTCAGCAGTTGAACTTTCTGGTACAAATATCACTGAAGGTAAACTCCCTTAACATGGGGATAGAATTTTTGTAGGACTTTACTGAAGATAGTATATTTTGCAATTTGGGTTTAGCATTACAATTTGTGAAACTAAAATATAATGGAAGCTGACTGATGTTTACTTGTATAGCTATGCTATTATTTTTATTTCAGAAATTCATATAAGGACAATTGCCATAAATATTTGATATCAGCCTGATGATTCCCAGATCAGATGGTACAACTGTCCCCAAAGGCTTATTGAGTATATACTATATACAAAACCACTTATAGGTACTGAAGAAATATAAAAACTCATTTTGTCTTGAAGAGGTTCAGGAAATCCTCTGTGTTTTTCTAGCATTTTAACAGTCACAATTTATGCATTAATTGCTTAATTAATCATGTAATAATACATTTCTACCTCTCTAGGCTGTATGCTCCCAGATAGCAAAGTTGACTCCTTATTTGTAATCTCCAATGCAGAGCAGAATATCTAGCCGTTATAAACATTTAAGAAGGAGTTGCCAAAATATCAAAGAATGAATAAATAGGAAACTCTTCTGATTGTGAACACAAAATACATTTTCCCTTTTTTGTTTTTTCTCACTCTCAAAATACTGACAATAGTTCACCTGAAAAACACATGTCCTTCCTTCCCACTTCCAAGTGGTTGTGGGGTTTCTTGGAAAGTTCCTCTTCTTGCTTCCAGTTTAGAAATAGAGCAACCCAGCTGGCTTGATGACCCACCAATATCTGGGAGCTGTATTATGAAAATGAAAGTCAAGCTTTAGGAATGATAAAGCAAAAACAAACAAACAAACCAAAGTCACCACCAATGACATCAAAAGCATGTATGGAGCCCAAGGCCCTGAAAGTATGTTGAAGCCCCCCAGACCAGCGATGAAGGGCCTACTTCCAGACGTCTTTGGCATAATAGAAAAATAAGTTTCCATCCTACTTAAACTCCTGTTTCCTGTTCTGCTACTAGTAGTAGCTCAACAGCATTTTTTAAAGGTCTATTTATTTATTTATTTTTTGAGAGAGAGACAGAGAAAGAGCATGAGCAGGCAAGGGGTGGAGAGAAGGAGACAAGCAGACTCCTCACTGAGTGGGGAGCCCAATGTGGGTCTCAATCCCAGGATCCAGAGATCATGACCTGAGCCAAAATCAAGATCAGTCGCTTAACCAATGGAGCCACCCAGGTGCCCCTCAACAGAAGTTTTTCTAATAGATTCAAATCATTACAAGTTCCTATTGCTAAAATTTGACATATAGAATCTACAAACCAATCCCATCGAGAGCAGTATGTTACTTCTTTCCACCACAACTGAGTCTTTTATTTGGTTTGAGTTAAATCAGTGATTCTCCAGTCAGGGTTTCTCCTCTACTCCTCCTTCAGGTATCTGAAAATGTGGGGAGACAGGAGATATTTTGGTTGCCCCAGCTGGCAGTTGGGGGTGTGGCTACTGGCATCCAATGGGAAGCAGCCATGAGTGCTGCTCATTGCCTCACAGTGCATAGGACAGAACCCTACAACGAAAAAGTTTTCTAGACCAAAACGTGAATACTGCAAAGGTTAAGAAACTCTGGGGTAAATCTTTTATTACTTAAGCTGCCTACACAGCCCACTTGACCTTTAACTATTGATTAATGTTTGCTTTTCAATGTAAGCCTGTTTGTTGCCTTTGCCTACACCAAATATTGTCATGTCACTTCAAATCTTGAAGCAAAATGTATTAAATAAAAGTATATTTTACTTTGTATGTGATGAGATGGGAGGGTGTGTAATATACAAAGTATTGGCCCAATGACTTTTCCCTCATAAAAGTAGAGCAGGATGAAGAAGCATGAGAAAGTGCCAAGTAATTAAATGGGTCAATGTATTATGCACAGCAGCTAAACAAATTATGTTGCAGTGTCAACTAAAGATGGTTATGCAGGTTGGTAAGCTTTTGTTTGGAAATAAAGCCATAGTTGAATTGGAAATTGAGACATTGGAATGAGATGTCTACTATGGGAAAGTGGGTAAAGTTGAAAAAAAAAGTCCGTGGAAGAAACTCCATCTCTAAGACTTCTTCATTTTCTTGTTGGGGCCAAAAATGGAAAGAAGGAAGGGAGGAAAGGAAGAAAGGAGGAAAGAATTGTATAGAACTAAAAAAGCAATTAAATCTATTAATGATGAGTTAAAATCAACCAAAATTGAACTAAGTAAAAACAAAATAGACAAAACCCACCTGAAGTGTGGAATGACTCTGTACTGGCCAACAAAATAAAAACTCACCTAGCATTAAACAGTTAATATTTATAGGTAACTTTGTAATCATTACTATCAGCAGAAAAGAGCTACAATAATCCGATTGCTATCACTTTAACCAAAGCCTCTGTCTTAAACCTTGTAATTTCCTGCTGTCATGCTCAGCCACTTTCAACACATTTAAATTAGAAAGGACTATGCTAATTTTGCTTCATAGCCAGGGTAATTGTTGTAAGACATAATTATCTTTTTTTTTTTCAATCGTTTTATTCTCTAGTGTTGTTTAAATTCAGTCTCAGTTACCCAATGTCTTTTTAAGCCTGAGCCATTTCGAGCCCCCACCCTGCTGGAAATATTCCTTTCATCTTCCTTAGCTATAAAGAGCTTAGATGTCCTTTTCCAATGGCCATGTTATTCCTCTGTGATCTTCCTGAGGAATAGTGCGTGAGTCTAAGTTGGTGAGTTAACTATATTTAATTAAAAAGCGCTGCCCTTTATTTTCCTTATATTAATGCTTAACATACCATAGAATTGACTCAAGAAAAAGTAATAAAAGAATGGCAGTTGAAACATCTGAAAAGAGATTGGGGGCTGGGGGGTGGGGGGGACTCATTGTTGCTTTTAAATAGTTGAAAGAGAGAAGGGACTTATATTGATCCAGAGACGAAACTGGAACAAATGAGTAGAAATGACAGGGAAGGAGATTTGGGCTTTAAATAAGAAAGAATTTTCTATCAGTGGAAGTGGAGCACATCTTCTTATGAAGCAGTGAGCTCCAGACCTGGAAGTGTTCACTCTGAAGTCAGGGACACCCAAACTGAAAGGGGAGCTGAATGGCGAGTTTCTTTCTTTCTTTGAATAGGATAAAGATTTACCCCTAATAAACTGTAAAAGTAGAGTTGATATTGATTAGATAGTCTCCAACTGCTCAAAAAGAGGAAAAAAAGAGGCATGAAGGAATAAATATTTTGCTGTCTGATTGGGTGGGTGTCTTCTCATTGTTTGAGCACTTGGGTGGGGGAGAAAAGGTGAATCTTCAAAAGCTCAAGTCATATGAGAAATCTGTACCAGCTGAATTCATCTCTTTTATCCAGTCTCAAATTCTTCCTAATCATCTGTGATGTCCCTAACCTAAGAAATCCTGAGCTATCTTTCTCCTGACCAGGAAGACATCAGGACGCACTTCTGCCAGCAGTGAGAAGAGTGTCCTTAATTACATTGCTTCAAAATCCTGAACACGTCGACTCATAGAGTGTCGTAAGTTGATCATTTATATTAATATACAATACAATCATCATGCTTTAAGCATATCCATGACAAGCCCAAGTTCTAAGTGTTAAGTTCTCTACTTTCTAAAAGGCTGACACCAGAAGAAAAGGGCAACTGAAGTCAGGTAATGTGCCCGTGATATTCATGCTGAGAACTCTTAGCTGAGCCTTGTACCTCCTTCCGGGATGTGAAGAGCGACAAATGCAAGAGTGTCGCTGATTTTCACCGAGGTCTTGATTCTGTCACCTGTTTCTCTGAATATGCCAACTAGTGCAAAGGTATCAAAAGGGAGACCTCCACAAGGAGGTATTTCAGCTTAATCTTGAAGCCAACAGATTGGAGTATGTTCTTGTCTTTCAAAACATATTAAAAACATGTTCAGGAAAGTTCCATAACCCAAAATGATATTCATTATACATATGGAGTCAGCATGCATACATAGACACTCATATGCATTTATTTAGTGCAATCTGCATCATTGGCCAACTATTTAGACAATTTAGTTGTAGTTAGTATAATTTACTTCAAAAAAATAGGAGACATTTTCTGGAATTTTTTAAATAAGTCCCTTATGCCAGTGGATAGTAGCATATATGACACATTAATGAAGAAGGCATGCATAAACTCAGGAGGCTGATTTAGAAAAGCTAAGATCAGATTCTTTCAGGCTCTGTCATTAAAACTCCATGCAGTTCTCAGTTTCTTGACCTGTATAATGGGCTTGAGACAACTGCTTTCTACCTCTCAAGGGTGTTTTAAAAATTTATGAGATCAGTTTTCTAAAGCATTGTGAGCTTCTTGGGAAAAGATACTATGAAAAATAAAGCATCATTATTCATTTTGTTCTGGGACAGGACCCTTGAGGGGGTCCCTGAAAAAGAACAAATAGAGTCATTTTTACTAGAGACAAGAGAGAAATGTTCTCACATGAAATTCCAAATTCAGCGGAAAACAAGGTTGCAGAGGAACTTCTTTGAGTTCTATGTTTAAAACACTGCATTCCTGCACTATTTTCTCTCTCTGTGGTGTCCTGGGATATTATAATATCAACCCTGTAGGTAACTGTGTGTGTGTGTGTGTGTGTGTGTGTGTGTGTGTGTGTTTAAGAGAGAGAGAAAGAGAGACAGAAAGAAAAGAGAATTAAAAGCTTTTCTAAATGAACATGTTGAAGAAATTCATCTTGGCTTATTTCAATCACTGTTAAATAGCCGTTTATAACAAACTTGCTATGGTCTCACTGGTTGTGTACTTGAAATTCAAAACAAGTGCTTTGCTTTGGATGGTCTAACTGTTCCTCCTCCCCCCACCCCCCATCTCCACCTCCTTCTTCTCCTCTTCCTCCCTGTCCTCCACCTCTTCTTCTCCTCCTCCTTCCTCCTTCCATAAAAGGAAAAAGAAAGTTACGCAGACCACCAGGCAATCATCATTATTAGATATCATTTCTATTCATGGTAATAGGCTACAACTGTATGGAAATAAAACTTTTTTCTTTCTGTTTGACTGTACAGAAGGGGATATACAGCTTTGCAAAGGATAGTTTCAATAGGATGATTAACTTCCAATTAACTTAATGCTCATCCTCTCCCTGAGGGGAAAAAAAACAACAACATAAAAATAAAAAACAACCCCAAGGCAGAGGCTTTCCACACCCCCTCATTCTTCCTGGGACCCCCTTTGGTGGACTGGTACATCCTCTTTTTCGCTTTACCTCACTATCAACTGTTTAAACTCTGAAGCCTCAATTGTAACTCACCTCTGACCTGAAATGAGGAAAAGTAACAATAAGTGTTCTTTTTATTTGACATTACAAGTACTGTACTGCCCCTTGGTTATTATCCAATCATGTAATGGAGCCCTCAGTGTTTGGTTTTCTTCCTTAATTTAAAGGATCTTAATGCTGGACAACTTGACAGCTATGAGCATGGAACTGCCCTGTTTAACCATCAGGCAGTCTGGCCTCCAGCTCCTTTCTCCAGTGGCTGAAACCATGGAGAAAAACCTGTTTTATAGGCTTTGAACGACACAGGCTCTTGCATGATATTCATAGCCGTAGTCTGAGTCTGCCTGCCCCGCTCCTGCTCAGAGGGAGGAAGGTGCTTGCCTGCGTCATTCATCCTTGGCAGCTTCACAGCAGCGAGGCCCAGCCATCTGGAGGGAGCCACTTTTCTTTCTTCCTTCCCAACACTGGCCAGTCCTGTCACTGCTGTTGACAGCTCTCTCATTCTTCTCCAGCAGTGCTAGACTTTGGCAGGCATGCCAGGATTCACATAGTCTGCTCTATTCCAGAATTGCAGAATGCAAAGGTTGGAATCAACCACAGGGATTATTGAATCTCTTGCTACTCAAGGTGTGGGCCTTGAACCAGCAGCATCAACAGGGCCTGGGAGCTGGTTATTGAGCTGATCCTAGGTCTTGTCCCAGACCTAGTACATTCATACTTGCTTTTTCTCAAGATCACCAGGTGATTCATAAGCACGTTCCAATTTGAGAACCACTGACCTAATTCCACACGCCTTCTGATTTAAGAATTTTATTGAATTCTTGACTGTACAAGGAAATGACCTCAAACTTTAAAAATGCTGGTTTAGAAAAAAAAAAAAAATTCTGGTTTAGTTTTTCTGGGACATAGCCTGGCCACCAGTCCCCACGTACATCTCAAATTGAGAACCGTGGATGGCTCTGAAGCAGTGAGTGGTTCTCAAAGTCTCATCCCTAGAGTGATAACATCCACATTATTCGTTAAAATGCAAATTCACAAGCCATCCCCTAGACACACCAACTCAGAAACTCTGGGATGGGAGCCCGGCAGTCTGTGTTTTAACATTTCCTCTAGGTCATTTTTTTTTTTTTAAGATTTTATTTATGAATTCACGAGAGACACACACAGAGAGAGGCAGGGAAATAGACAGAGGGAGAAGCAGGCTCCTCATTAGGGACCCCAATGCAGGACTCAATCCAGGGACCCAGGATCTTGTCCTGAGCCAAAGAGAGACCCTCAATGGTTGAGCCACTCAGGTGTCCCTCCTCTAGGTCATTCTGATGCAAATTCTCTAGCCAGGTTTAAATGACAGAGATGTCCCAACCCTCACCCTAAAAAATAAGTCTAGGCGTATACTGTCCTATGGTTATTTCAATGCAATTGAGTTTAAATTAAATGAAATTAAAAATTTAGTTTCTTATTTGAATTAGCCACATTTTAAGTACTCAATAGCCACAGGCAACTGGTGACCATCTAAGGGACAGCACAGATACAAAACATTTCCATCACTGCAGAAAGTTTTATTGGAGAGTGCTGATCTAGTCTTTGGACTAACGGGAGACAACATTAACAATAATGTCAAAATAACAGTTCCCATATATTGGTTATTATGTTTCAGGTATTGAGCTAAGACATCAAGTGACCAAATTATTACTTACTTATAGTTTCTGAGTCTACCAAGGACTTTAGTGAGAATAAGGAAGGACACGGTAAAGAGAAGCAAGAGAGAGAGGTGTTTGCTCCATCAGTAAAATACATTACATGAGCAACTGGGTTGACTTTGAAGCAACAGAACCACTGTTGGAATACAAAGAAAATGTCACTGCATGAGAGAGAGAAACTAGTAAGATAAAGCTTCTAGAGCCTTTCGTTCTCTCCAAAATTAGAATACACTATGGAGTGCCAGAATCTAAGAGCAATTCAGTTGTCCATTTGGAATCTGTTGCCTGGATGTTTTTATAGCTTTACATCCAGGAATGAATCTTCTCCTCAGTCAATCTCCCGTAATAGATGTAACACTGGTCCCAATCAGCCTGTAACTACAGAGTGAGACTGCCCTCCCTTTTGTGCCTACTATTTTATTGCACAAGGCCTCCTGCGTAATTTCTGTCCCCGCTCCTTCTGTGGGATTCCGTATGACAGCCTCACAGTGTCCTGTGATAAGCCCACTCTACCCTCTTCTGCTTGCTACTTGGCTCTTCCAGCTTCTGGAAGGCAGGCAGTCCCTCGGTGCTCTCTGAGACCTAGGAGGGCTAATGGGGCAGCTATGAACATGGCAGCCCTTTCTCTGTTGGAGCCTATACTCTCTACTGATGACCCTTTTGAGACCAGAGTTCCCTGGGCACAAGTGGTCTCCTTGCTGGCCTCTGGGAAGGCAGGCACACTGCTTTCTCCAATTCCCCACATCCCCTTTTGAGACTTGACCAAGCTTTACTAAGCACTCAACTAAACCCCTGGGGGATGGGATGTACCACGCCTTAGAAGCCCACAACTATTGCTAGAAATAGTGAGCCACCTGGGCTTCTGCTGGGACACAGCTTTACCAACCCTTTGATTTTCAGTATTAACCAGCTTTGAAGCACTGAAGCTTCCCCAAAGAACAAAAGGTTAATTAAAAGGTCTCACCAAACAGACCCTCCCATTATAAATGGAGGGTCTGCCTACAAGGCAAATTCCAGTCCCCACCTAGAAAACAGAAACTGCTTGAAAGCCCTCAAGGGTACAGTTCTCCCAGCTTCCAAAACTTAAGGTTGGGTCTTCATTATATAAGCGTTTTATCTTTGCCCTCCCTACTTGCCAATCTTTCCCATCTGTTTTGTTTCTCCATTTCTCAATGAGAAGTAAACAGGAATACACAGAGGGAGTATCCCAGGGTGAGGCTACCTGGGGGCTCCCAGAAGAAACGTTTAAGTATTGCTTCTGCTTGAATATGAGTCAAGGCCTAAACACATTTTTGGTTTTATTTTATCTTTCTTTTTTTTTTTTTTTTAAGATTTTATTTATTTATTCATGAGTCATGAGTCAGAGGAGGGGGTGGGGAAGAGACATAGGCAGAGGGAGAAACAGGCTCCATGCAGGGATCCCGATGTGGGACTCGATCCTGGGACTCCATGATCATATCCTGGGCCAAAGGCAAATGCTAAACCGCTGAGCTACCCAGGCCTTCCGGTTTTATCTTCCCTTCAATGTGCCCAACAACCTTAGCAAGACTCTAGAAGTTTCAAGCTCAAAGGAACTTAGGGTTTGTCTAGACTAGTGGGTTCTCAAATGTATTTTAATGGCAAAACCTGTCATCAAACAAAACCTTACATGGAAGTCCAATACAGGAAGCAGAATAAAACAATGCTTCTCAGATTGAAAGGAGGGAGGTGGATAGGATTCATCCTCCCCCTCTTGGGGCTGGTTATTGAGCTCCTTTTAAAGCTCTGTATCTGACCCAACTCTTCATTTTACAGATAGAGCATCTAAAGTCAAGAAAAATCAAAATTTCTAGGAGGTAAGTTTTTGGAGAGTCTAAACCTGAAAGCAGACCTTCCATTATCCATCCTATTTTCATTTGGTTATCCCATGACACTTTCAATAAAGTGGTTGTTCAAGTCTTCAGTTAGAAACTCTCACAAATGAGTAATTCTTTAGATAGAAAACTAACTGATCTCATCCTTGTTCTGCTTAAAATCAATTGTCTTCTTGTATAACTCAAAATGAAATCCCAAATCCTTACAATGACCTCTAAGGCTATCCACTTTCTGCCTCTCTCTTCCTTTCCTGACGTAATTCTTAAGTCTCTTCACTAAGTTTACCTGACTAGAGCCACCCTGGCCTCCTTGCCTTCCTCAAACACAGCACAGGTACTCCTGCCTCAGGTATGTTGTTCAACCTGCTTGGAAATCTCTTCTATGGATATCACAGGTGGCTCCTTCACTTCCTTAGAGCTCCACCCCTGTCACTTTATCAGTGAGGCCAACCCTTTATCAATAATGACAGCTCAGTTTGCAAAGATGGCCCTCCAAAGGAACCACATTTCCTGTTATTCATGCACCCTTTTTATCTGAGAGGCCCTACAACTTTCTTTTGACCACTAGGATGTGGAAGAAGTGATTCTTTATAACTTTCAAGGTGAGGTCATAAGCAGCCTTGCAGCTTTCACATGGATTGCATGTCATCCTTGGCTCTAGAAGAAGGTGGGTAACATATAGGAAACCTGACTATCTGTGCCCCCTACACTGTGAGGAAGCCCAGAATAGCTACATGGAAATGTTATGCAGAAGCAGAGTGTGTCTGAGCAGACTCCACCTGACAGCAAGGTGAGTAAAGACACTGTCTTAAACATCCAGCCCATTCAGTTCTTCAGATGACTCTGGTTCTGGTTGGCAGATGACTGCAACTTCATGAGGACCCCCACTGAGAACTTCCCAGCTGAGTCCAGTCAAGTTACAGAATCAGGGAAATAAAGCATTTTTTTTCAGCCAGTACATTTTATGGTGCTTCACTGTGCAACAATAAGTATCTAGATAGAAATCAATACACATTGCATGCCTCCCTTGCCCTTACATACATAGTGATGC
Organism: Vulpes lagopus; assembly: GCF_018345385.1. Taxonomy (NCBI): domain Eukaryota; kingdom Metazoa; phylum Chordata; class Mammalia; order Carnivora; family Canidae; genus Vulpes; species Vulpes lagopus. Next base: position 105,074,269 of record NC_054827.1, on the reverse strand, counting down.
TCCACATCCTCCTTCCCCTGCTTTATTTTTCTCCCATAGCTCTCTTATCACCATCTGGCTTACTGAAGGCTCATCTGTTTGTTATTGTCCCCTTACCCCACTGGAATCCAGGCTCTGGGAAGGGGGGGACTTTGTCTTATTCACTACAATATCTCTCATGCCTGGAACATATCATAAGTTAGACATTCAAAAAATATGTGTTGAATGGATTCATTCATTTAATTTAGTTTATTTTCCTAAGTTTGCTTTTACTAAGTATAACAAGCCCATTAAAAAAAAAAAAAAAAACACTGAAAATACTTAACATACTCTTATGACTGTAGACTCTTATGGATACAACATCTGGAATGGCCCCAAATGCCAAATATCTTCACCTTCCCCTTGAAGCACACTTTCTAAAGGTCTTAATACATGACTCCAAGGGAAGAGTCCTAGAAGGAAAATGAGTTAGGGAAATTCAATCTGAAGAGCTCAAACAAAACCCAAATGGAGATGATTATCAGAATCAAGTCAAATCCTGATGAAGAGTTCTTTTTCAGGGGAACTGCAGAATACTAACCTCTCCCTGGACTCATTTCTGGAAGGATTTGACAGTTCCCCTTCATTCCATAACACTCGTGGAATACCTGTCCTCCCCGATCCCTGCTTTCTTTCCCCTTACTCTCTCCGGTGTTGCAAGTACAGAGACGGAAAAATACATTCCCTACTTTTCAGTGTGGCAAGAATAAAGAGAGAAAATGAAGAGATCAAAGAAAGACACCCGAAATGTTGCTACAGCATGTTTAAAGTGATTTAGAAGTTTGTGTGGAAATACCGTTCAAGCTATTTTTTCTCATTTCAATAGCTTTGTGGAGAAATGAAGGATATAAAGACATTTCTGCTATTAGCTTTATCTTTTTTTTTTTCTCTCAGTACTTCTGGAGAAAGCAGGAAGGGACTACGTGTATATTTTCAAGTGGAAGAGACACCTCTTGGTCTTTTAAAATATGACTCTCTTGATATGGGCCAAAAGAAATATGACTTCATTGGCCTGGGATGCAACCATGAACACCCATGAGGATGTGTAGTGATGTCTCCAGCACACAAAGTAACTCTATATTTTTTCAGCATTTTTCATGTTTGTGAGTAATGTCTAGCCTTTTGCGAGTTAGGAAAAACATGGGTTCCTAATAATGCCAACCACCTTCCACTTCCTCTTCTCCAGAGCAGGATAGATCAGTAAGCAATAACTCAGGTATAGCTGTCAAGAAATACATCCTCACTCCTCACCCTTCACCCAAAGGCCCACAATGCCTGGAAGTTTGCCCACACTAACTGTACCTCGAGTTAGGGAGGAGTCAATGATGCGACAGGTGTTTTTTCCTTCTTCCTAGAACTGAGAAGACTGAATAAGGAACAGAGTTTTGAATTTTTATCCTTTTAGCCCAGGTTCCTATGGTAATTGTGAGACAAATCACCTAAGAAATGGAAATGAATACAATCAGAATTTTTTCCCTCCACTCCACAATGAAATCAGGCACTACACCCACACTGAGCACAACATGGTCTGGCTGTGAGTTAACCATGCTCAGTTCATTGACATCTTGGATGGTCTGAATTAATGCACCAGAAATGCAAGAATCTGCTTGTGGGCTGGGCAGCCATGGCCTAGGCCCTGGTGTCTCAGAAGGAAATTTACATCATGCCAGCCAACACCCAGATGAGCCCCTAACAAGTAGTTGCAAAGGTAGGATAAATGAGATACTAGATTCACACTCTAATGAGTTTGCCACCTTAACCTCTCTACTGTCTACTCTACAGTTATATTGCCACATAGAGGTACATCGAGATAGCCCATCGATTTCTTTCCTTTTAAGATGCTTATGACCCTTCATCCATGGAGAGAGAAGAAGAGACAATGAAACAGAGGGGGTTGTCCAGAGACCCCACAGGGGGATAGTCATGGCTTATAATGGCAAGATGATGTTGATTTTTATTTAACTTTGTGTGGCTCTTCCTTCACCTGGTGCTTCCTTCCCTCTGTTTGAATGAGGAGGTTGGAGGGATTCTCTCCTGATGCTGCTGCCCCACCAGCGAGGAGCTTCCTGCCTGCTTTTAACCTTAATGGGTTAACTTCATAAAACGGCAGCTCTTTATTCCAGCCTGAGATTTCCCATCATACTTTAGGACCAGCGAACCGTCCCTTCTTTGATGGCACCTTTTGCCTCCACAATAGAAGCCAATTTGTTAGACTTCTTTACAGGTCAGGGGCTGCGTGAAGATGTGGAGGGCGCAGCAGTGGGCACTGGAAAATGAAGTTGTATTCGCTTGGCAAATTATACGTCTGCTGCATTTTATGGGCCCTGATTTCCTTTCCTTTCCTTTCCCCTCGCTCTTCCTGCCCCCTCCCCAGATTCTCGCCTTTTCTTTAAACTGAGGAAGCGTGTATGTGAGATATCGTCACATATCCAGTTAATGTAGGTTAATAGATTGATTCCAGTGACACGGATCATAATGAACAGTAAATTGTTTTATCTCTTAAGTCTTATTTGGTCAGCCAGGAAAACATATGAGGTAATATGGCTTGGACTAAATGGACCGTATAATAGATCTCCTTCTAAAGAATAAGGACAGGGGTGACAGCGCCTCTTATGATTAATGAAAATAATAATGGTCCTGAAATTGAAATTTTTCTAATTTTTTTTTTCCCTTCTCCTCTCTTGGCTGCCACCAAAAACTTCAGGCGGGAGATGATTTGTGCACAATTGCTGGCTCTGACTTCTTCCCGGGCCTAAGAATACACCCTTAGAGGGTAGGGGAAGAGGAAAAGCAAGCAAAGGCATGGGGCAGGTTAGAGAATTCTAAGTCTGCCATGTGGAGGGAAGGCAAGGCATTTGTGTGAATTTATTCTAGATTGGGTTCTGATGTAAAGACTGCATACAGAACATGAGAAATTTGAGTGGAAATTCATTTGCATCAGATGTTATAAAGGTCAGCCTGATGATTTAGCTAGAATCAAATCCATTCAGTCTTTAGATTTATTTAAAATACTGTCCTTTCTTCCTTCCTCCCCCATCCATTTTTTTCTCCTCTTTGAGCAAAAGAGTTTTGCTTTCTTCCACACCTCTACATCAAGATCTACATCTTCTCACTGATTATGAGAGAAAAAAAGCAAACACATGTCTCAGTTTTTCACGGAGTAGGACTCTGAATGTTTCTGGGAAGAAGATGAGAAGAGGGGTGTTTTGATTAGTGGTTTAGCAACAGCACTGAGGCATTACCCTTTTGGAAGGGAAAAAGGGCAACAAGTTATGATGTTATATTTTGTTTTGGGGAGGGCTGCTTATGCTACAAGTGACGGGTCCTGGGAATCATAATGTAGTTGGAGAGGGCTGCTTCGTTGGGATCTGAAGAGAGGGAAGAAATAAGGAAATCCAGCCTTCAACTTCCACTTGAATAAGGAAAATTACCTTTGAGATATTTCTCCCACACTTTGGGCCACCTGTCATTTGGCTAGCAGCCTGAGAAATGTGTTTGGGCTGCTCAGCGTAGGAATGGTGTATATAACTGAGGCAACTCATCTTTCTCCCAGATTCTGTCCAAATTCTGCACAAGTAGGTTTCTCAGGAATTTGGCTTGCACAATCCTAAGTAGGTCCTCCTAGACACTGTACAATCTTTTCTACGTGGTTTTTGCCAGAGCAAAATAGACAGTTGTAGAATCAGGAAGAACCTACAACCATCTTGGATTGCAAATGTCTGGCAACTGTTGCCTACCTATGTAGAACGTGACGAAGATATCATTAATCTCATGCAGATAATTCTTTAGTATCCTTCTAATATCTAACCTCCTCTAAACAACCCTCCACGTTATTTCATTGACATTTTTACTTTTCAACCAGTATCACAGCAAGATGTAAAAACAAAGTCTTCACTTATAAATTAAAATACTAACAAAATAAAGAAGGCCACAGGTATGGAAAAGGAACACATTTTTTTTCAATATATTGATAATTCTTAAAAACAAACTGCAAAATAATATATATGACATAATTATATTTATGTTGGTCACACTATAAAGTGAATGAACAAGTATTTAACTTTGGTTGCCTTCAATGAGATGAATTGTTAGAAGTTGAAATAAGGAAAACATTAAAGATATTTTTGGTAATTTTTGACATGTCACAAAAACAATTACTACTTTTGAAGTAAAAAAGAATATGTATGTCTTGCTTCTCATTGCTCTAGATAAGTTTATAAATAAAAAAGGATCTTTGAAATGTTGTTTGAAAAGTACTCACTTTTTCAGATGCCATTTGGTAAATTTTTCTTTTCAGGATATTTCTTGACATCCAAAGATTATCAAGTATTAATGGTTGTTTCTTTAAAAAGATAATAAGAGCACATTTACCTTACAAAATATACTTGACCTAAACTTAAGGAATTAAATAATCCATCCAACATTCAATTGTGCTGTTTTTATGTCTATTGTTGCATTTTATCTTTTTACTTTGTCTCTGTAAATATATTTTAGACTTTTATTCTTAATCTTTCTCCATGCAAAATTTTCTTTTTCAAATTTATTATTTTGTAGACAAAATCCATACTGCCTGAATTTGGAAAAACTCAAATTGCACTTAGAATACTCAATACACTTAACATTAAGTGACTCTTGTACTCAAAATGACTACTAGGGATGCATTCATGACTATTTGTAGACATTTTTGAAATTAGAACTCATTCAGATGGCCTTAAATGTTAGTGTTCACCCTCCTTGAAATCATAATGAGAATAATCCCTTTTGAGAAATCAAGTTGCATCCATGGAATTAGGAAGAAGTCCTCAGGGACACCGGGGTGGCTCAGCAGTTGGGCATCTGCCTTTGGCTCAGGGCTTGATCCCAGTTCGGGGATCGAGTCCTGCATCAGGCTCCTTGTGAGGAGCCTGCTTCTCCTTCTGCCTATGTCTCTGCTTCTTCTCTGCGTGTCTCTCATGAATAAATAAATAAATAAATAAATAATTTTTTTTAAAAAAGAAGTCTTCAATTAGAGGTTGAAATCTGCAAACTGATATTATATATCGCAAATATCCCTAATCTCAAGTAGAGGTAGTAGAATTTTTTATGACCCATGATATATTATGACATTGAACAGTATGAAAACATCTCAGCCTAGAAGTCATTATACAACACAGTAGAATATGTCATTTTGCACTGCATATCAAAGTAGGTTGTTTGAGGGGCAGATTCTATCAATTTTAGCTTACACTTTTAGGTAGTATTAATAGAGATTCCAAATGAAACTCATTCAATTGAGATGTCTACTTCCTTCATTTCTATGTTATCAAATCAAGCCATTCATATTAGTTTTTAATTAAGCTTAAGTATGTTAATGTGTATGAATCTTTCTACCCTAGGTTTTCAAAATTTAAAATGATGAATTTCAAGAAATCCAGAGAATTGAATATGGAGAAAGAGATGAAGAAGAAGGGATAAATATATTGGTACTCTTAAATTTTAATGGTGACCTCAAGGAGTTCAACTTTTGCTGTGTCCCTGCTTCCAAATTTGAAGCTATTTAATGATGATTTTCTTGTATTTTGGCATTGCCCACATAGTAATTCAATATTTCTTTTTAATCACCCAAAGTATATAGGAAAAACAGGAATAGGATTGTACTGAAAGATGTCCAGTTCAGCATTATTTATCGTGGCATACATTTATAAAGCATCCGAACCTCTAGTGGGTTTGAATAAACTTTGTTACATACACATGAGATAATATTAAATTATCCATGTATCTATCACCTTGAATGAGAAAAAGATAAATGAAATAAATTAAGCCATATATATGCTGTAATTCCAATTTTGTAAAAAAAAAAACAAGTACCCACAAAGTATAAGAACTAGGACAAGCAGTGATCATTCCTAGCTGTTAGGATGAAGATATCATTTTTATTTTCCTTTTTAAATACATTTCTGCATCCTAAAATTTTGGCATGCACATATTCGTTTTATAATTAAAAAAACAATAATAGCTATTTGTTACTATGTTTTAAGTACTTACATAAACTAACTCATTTAATTCTCATGAGATAAGTATTATTTTTATCTCATTTTATAAATGAAGGCATTGATTCTCAAGAGGTTAAGTAAATTTGCTCAAGGTCATACAGCTGGTACATCACCATGCCAAGATTTGAACCCTGGTTGCCTGACTCCAAGGTTCATGCTTTTAATATACTTTCTAAATAAAACAGGTCATCCAAACAGCATATTTATGATTACACAATTTTAAAAACTAAATGTTATTACCCAGGAGGATAACATAAGCTCAAGCAAACCCAAGTAAAAGCTGCCTATATCTGAATAACAAGCCATTAACATCTTTCTTATGTCAAGGTTCAGAATTGTGTAATTTTATAGAATTAACTTTTCTTTATTCTAGTTGTAGTTTTTGCTAACAAGTTTATCATAGGCAATTTTGACCTTCCAGGTGCAAGGTCACAGATGGCATCATCAAAGATCGGATCTTGCCGCCATGTCTATATGTTACCAATAAAGAGGTTTTTCTTCTGGTAATGATATCAGTAAGGATAGACTATTCCAAAAACCTAAAGGAAACAATTTTGTACTAATATTCTCAGATTGATTACAGAGTTGCTGAATCTCCAGTTCAATTTGACATATGTATGGTCATAAAAAAAATCTTTAAATATGTTTGTTCCTAGGAAAAGGGCTTCCTTAAAAGAACAAAAGTTCTCATGGTATAAGAAAGTACCTGCCTATACCTATGCCTCTAGTTTTCTCTTGGCAAGTTCCCTCAGAGCTCTAAAATTTGAAATGTAAATATGTCCATAAGGAAATTGACTCTGCCCCCCAAGGTTTTAAGGGAATAAAACCAGGGGTAATTTCTGGCCAGCCTTTCACCTGCTGCCTAGCCCAAGGCTGTGCTCTGAACCTGCTCCCCACCTTCTCAGTACTTCCCCTCACCTGTCGCCTCATTTGTCTCCCTGTGGACCTTTGATCATCATATAGCCTGGAAGAGCCTCTGAGCCCTACATGATTCTCCAGGCTTGCTTCCATTTATTCCCCTGGTCTTGCTTCCTGCTGCCTGCCCAGTGGATTAGGGTACCAGGAACTGAATCTCTTCTTTTGTCTTTCTTCCACTGCTTATAGTCTTCCCTTCATTCCAGATCATTCTGCTCTCACTTCTGCCCTAAAAGGCTCATTTCTTCTCTATTTCCTCAAGATCATGCCCACTTTCACTTCTGTCCCCTTGCTTTTCCTCTTGGGGGAAAAAAGAAATAAATATTTAAAAAATCAACTAATTGTGCCTGATGAGCATAAATGCAGTCCTTGCCTATAAGAGCAAAAAAAAAAAAAAAAAAAGAAAGAAAGAAAAGAAAAGAAAGCCTTGAATCTTGAAATCAAACTAATCATAATATAAACTAGTGTCAACAAGCATTGAAGCGCCTATAAATGTACTCAGAGAGCCCTTCAAAAGCTCCATGAGTTTTCTCCTCATACATAAGTCCAGTAGGATTTCTTATGTCATGTTTTATCACTGATGAAGCAAAATTGCTCAGAACTGCAACCATTTTTTTAAAGTTTTGTTTCAAGCTTGGGGGGGTGTGGCAGGCAGAGTCTTGGCAGCAGGTAAACATTTTGCCATCAAATTCTCTGTTCTAGATTTCAGAGACTCTGATAGACTCCCTGAGTACTTCTGAAATCTTCAGCAATAAACTTCACAGCTTCGTAGGCTCTCCCAGTCTGGTTCTTATAGGGAATGTACATCTTTACATATTTGCAGATTCATGTGAGAAATTTGAGCTTAGCCTTCAGGAGCCTCGTGTTAATTAAGAAAGGGAAACCAATGGGCCTGTGAAGCTACCTTTTCCTGGGGTTGATTAAAATACAAGAAGAAATTAGGAACAAGTTAAATAGAAAAACTACCTGGGTGGGAGAAGCATTTACCGCATATGCACAACTCACTCTCAGGCACAAACAAAATATGTTTTTATTTTATTTTATTTTATTTTATTTTATTTTATTTTATTTTATTTTATTTTATTTTATTATTTTATTTTATCGAAGGAAAAAAGATATTAAAAAATCCGGTGACTGATTTTGCTTCTTGAACCAAATCAAATATTTTCTTGTCAGAGCACTCATAACTGCAGCCTGTGGAGGTCACGGCCTTAACTTTCTCCTTCAGATGGTCTGTGAGTGGAATGTCCTCACGATTAAGGCTCCTTTTGTTTTCCTTGGGAGGGTTTTGCTTACACTGGCAAGAGCCTGAGACGCACCAAGTTTCTCCAGACTCTGTTTATTAGATTTTTATCTTCTTATCAGAGTCTTCCTTCTTAAATCATGTCAGCATTTTACCGCTCTTCAGGGATTCCTGGTGTTTTATTGTCTATGAACTGCTTGGGGGGTGCTCAGGGAGGGAGCTAGCCTAACAAATATAACATTTATATAATAGTAGGAATGGGGAGGATGCTACGGACTCATGATTCCCACACTCACTGAGGGTTCCTCTCTCTCTCTCTCTCTCTCTCTCTCTCTCTGCCTGCCAGCCCCCGGGAAGCCCATCGCCTGCTCTGCCCATGCTTATTTGTCAACGGAGTGACATGGCTTCTCTGTGGACGGCCTGCTTTTCAGTCATTTTGAGTGGCTCTTTAAACCCATATGTACTGGCTTAAGCCATTTTCAATCATCCAGAGAGACCATTGGGTGAGTGGGTGATTGCTTTGAACCTCAGAACGTTTTTGGATTTTAGTCACAGACAGAATATGGATGTAGAGAGCCCACCCCATCTCCTGCTCCTGACCTTGCTTACCACACCGGACGGAGACTTTAAAACAACCTCACGCAAAAGTATCCAAGTTTTGTAGCCTCCTCGCAGGAAAAATTGCCAGGCCTTCTCTCAGGGTGAGGTTTTGTGGGACAGTGGAGGGAAGTGATGGGAAGGCAGGAAGCCCAGAGAGGGCAGCTTGCTGCTGGGAAAGTGGACCATCACCTCTTGCTTTCATCAGGTACCCACATGACTCAGATTATTATTCTTATTTTATAATACTTGTAGTGTTGTTTTTTTAACCCTCAGATGATCTAAGTCACAAGTCTTTTCCAAAAGCCTAGGTGTCATCAATGAGGTTAACTAGAAAAAGAATCTTGTCAGAGAAAAGATCTATATCTTTCCATTGAGGCCATAAAGCATGCTTACTGTATTGTTGCACATTGCTTTCAAAATTGGTTAATGACTCTAAGACTATTAGAATAAACATTAACTTCTAAAGAGATTGGGGGGGGGCGCAGATTATACTGACATGCAAATCCTCTTGGATATGAAGTAATTGTTATTTATTTCCCATACGCTTATGTAAAGGTAAGAATTTCATCTACACTGGGGGAATATAGTCATCAAAGAGCACTAGCATGTTTTCTGACTCACTCATGCTTTCAAAAAATATTTATTGAGTGCTTACCTGTGTGAGGCATTGTTTATCTTGGAATCCCTAGTCTGCTGGGGCACTGGAAGAAGTGCAGACTGTGTACACCATGGGTAGATGTACTTTTATCTTCCTGTGCTGTGCCTGAGAACATAAAATGCTCCCCCCAGTAAGGAGTAAGTGTTTAACTTCTACTCTGCTCAGATCTCAGGCTACGTGCAGCATTCCATGGTAATGGAAGTATGGATTTTATGGAGAATCAAGTATAGGGGTTTTGGGTTTTTGTTTCTTTTTTTTCCCTCTAATGAATCTTCAGTGACTGTATTTTTTTCCTTAAGAGCATTTTCCCAACTTATTAAAGCAATAAGTTTCTGTGGAAAAGTGCTGAACATTACAGTTTCATGGCCAGCTTTCCCTTCCAGCTGAAAACATCACACTGAAGGAGAAACCCAAGGCTTGGAAATTTGGGACTACTAACATGGTTTTCGAGATAAAAATGAATGGTGATGAAAGATGTTTGAAATTGTATCATGAAGACTTGGGTCCATCTTTCAAATGAATTTCTACTTAACCATTTTTTTTTCTCAATTCCTTCCTTACTTCAACTCAGACTTGAGGAACTCCCTCTCTTGATCAACACACATTCTCAGACTTTGCTTGTATGATTTTCTATCATTTGGATATTCTAATTATTTAGGATTTCCCTCATTTCTTCAGCATCATTATAGCCTTAAACCTTCACGATTGAAAAAAAAAAAAAAAAACCTTCACGATTGATTTACCCTTAAACCTTCATGATTGATTTACCCTTTATAGAAAAAAAAAATGTAATTATGAATAAAAGCCTGGTCTTCAGAGGGATGTAACACACAACTGCTGATCCTGTATGAATTGAAACATAGGTAGGACCCTAAGCTCCCAGGCTTTCTAAAACTAGTGAAATAATATTAGTTATCTGCTTCTTGGTACCACGGTAGTAATCTTTTAGAGAGACTATGGTTGACCCAAGGCCATTCATTCATTTATTCATTTAAACAACATTTATTTATTGGCTATTCCCTTCCAGACCTAGCATTGGGTGTTAGGGGAAGGAAGAGGTAGACATGACTGTTTTTATTATGAGCTTCTACTTGAGGACCTTTGAATTGACATGTAAACAGATATTTGCAATACAGTAGATAGTGCTGTTGGTATCTCAAAGGACAGAGTTGATGATTGCCTGGAGAGAAGACCCAGCCAACTTCTGAGTTAGGTCATGGACAAGAGTAGGGATTTGGGGGAAAGTATATATTGCAGCCAGAGAGGTGTTAGGCAAGGCAAGGGATACAAAATAGAATAAGCCATTCTGGGGAAAGCACAATTCCCAGGGCCTGGGGATACATAGGAGGTAGTGATAGAAGGTGACATTCATAGTTAAAATATGATTTGCTTATGAAGGGCTCCTGGGCCACACAGGGATTTGGTGATGTTTGCCTTATCCTCTGTCCCCTGCCCAATACAAAGAATAGTATTTTAGCTTTATTAGCCCTAGACTAAGGAGTATTAGCCTTATTAATTTTTAAATATTTTTTGAAAGTGTAACAGGGAACATGACAGCCATTTTATCTGTGGCTATTTTGTTATACCATTGTTATTCACCAATCTTATGAGGATAAAACAGTGAGTATCCCATTTCTATAGTATAGGGAATCATGTAACCCTCACTCCCCTGACAAAGATGTCCTGGCAAAGTTTTAAAATATTCATGTTTTGGAACACGAATTGATTCTATGTAAATCAGAAAATAAAACAAAAATAAAAACAAAGGTGACATAGTCAACAGACCACGAATGTCTAATTTTCTACTTCAGAGTTACTGGCAGAGATGAGATCTAGGAGTGGCAGGATAGACATAAGTAGGCTCAGAAATGCATCTATATGTGAAGTCTCTAAAGCTAATTATACAGCTATATGACAATACTTACTTGTTCCTAGAAATATAACCCATACCCTCCAAAAAGTGTGGTAGGTTTAAGGTTGTCTAGACTGTGGTAAAGTTCAAGAAACACATTGCCATGGGGTGCCTGGGTGGCTCAGTTGGTTAAGCATCTGACTCTTGATTTTGGCTCAGGTTACTATCTCAGGAATATGAGCTTAAGTCCCACATCAGGCTCAACACTGGGAGTCTTGACTTCTTAAGATTCTGTCTCTCCGTCTCTCTCTGCCCCTCCCCCTGCCTCTCTCTCACAAGAAAAAAAAAAAAAAAAGAAAGAAACACATTGCCATATAAATTGCTGTGTATGTGTGTGTGATCTATAATATATGTTTTTGTTTTTTTCTCTTATATAGCTGTCACTTTCCTCCGAAACTATATGTGGACCCACATTCAAATTATATTTATTTTAGGGATTAAAAATAAAATGTAGCTTTTAGATGGTATTTAAGCACACCTGAAGACAGAAGAAAACAATGTACAATACAATACAAGAGATGGAGATACCTAAGAAAAACAGCTCAAGGTGTGAAAATGTCAAATAGACTTCACCCATGCCTAACGTCACAGAAATGCCTCAATGACAAGTTTTTTAGATGCATTATGAATGCAGCTAACTGGGTAGAGTATTATTATTCTGAGAGAGATGAAGAAAAATAAAACGTACAGAGTACTATAAGTATAATTATTTTAATATCATACAACAAAAAGTCAAGAGTGACAGATTGTAGGTACTAAATTTAGATGTTAAATATAAGGGGAATTAAGTTTATTTCATAGCTCAAGGTCAATGAGCCAAAAATCTCCTAACGTGTAAGTTCATCATTTTTCTTTACCAAGGAACATGTACACAGTGCCAACTGTACTTTTGTAACTTGTCCACCCAGATCTTCAAACAGCCTTTTCTGTTTTTACTGCACAGATAATTAATCAAACTTACATAAGTGACCCATCTCAAAAACAAAATCTATTTTGGGAAAAGACTTTATATGGAAAGGCAAATGTAGTAACTAATATTATTTCATTAGACCCGCAGTGTAAATCTATATTTTAACTAGTTTCCAAGTGATCATACACTTAGCCTCAGGTTAAATAATTTCTGTGCCATATTTGTTATATCAATCTTTTTATTCCCTTATCACCCATTCTACCTCTTAGTGACACCCTTTCTCTCATACACACAGACACAGACATAGACACACACACACACACACACACACACACATTCCATTCCATTCCACACACATATACACACCACTCCTCAGTATGTGTACACTCAACTTTTGATCTATTTTTTTTATTTTTTACCCTGCTTCTAGAGGATTCTGGCAATGATTGTCACCAATGGGAGAGTGTGTGAAGCAGAAAACCATGAGAGAGAGAGAGAGAAATAGAGAATAATACAAAGAATAAAATAGAAGAGAAAAATAGAATAAAATGATTAACAAGAGGTGCCCATTTAACTCTCCTTCCTCCCTCTGTGCTTGAAAATTTCATGTAAGCCAACAAAGGCTGGTCTTACTGAAGAGCATAGCAATAAGAGAGGTTCATGCTAAGTGCTCCCATACCTCAGCCTCAAATCTCAAGCAAAGACAACATGAAGATGAAAGAACACAAAGCATGGACTGAGGACCATGTGTAGAAACTGGTTTAATTGCAGCTTCTCTACAAGATGGCACACTGCAACTTCCTTAATAAGTGGTTTTGTTGTTGTTGTTAATTCTAGACTTAGAAAACAGAACTTAGAGACTGAAGGAGACAATAACTAGTATGATTGTAAATTGACACATGCTTTTATGGTGTTTTTTATTTTTTTTTCTAAAGCAAATTGACAATCTGTGTCAGGAGCCTTTAAAATAGGGTGCTCACTGATCTAACAATTTCAGTTTTTAGAATACAGACCAAAGAAATTATCCAAGGCAAAGAAATAAAGTTTTATGCCTGATGTCCCATAGTGATCAACATCATGTTACTGATAGTGGCAAAAATCAGGGTATAAGAAGATATCCAACAGGGAAATGGTTAATAAATTGGGAAGCATCCTCAAAGTGGAACAATGAATTCAATTTCTGTTTATGTATTGTTTGTGGTAATAAGGAAATGATAAATTGCTAAGCGATAGAGCAGGATTCAAAGCTCTATATACAGAATAGCATTATGATAAAACAAAAGCTAACCAAATAAATAAAATTTTAAAGATTGATACCAAATATCAGTCAAAGTCATCTGTAGGTAATATGGTTGAGGTTTTTTTCTTTGATATTTTTAAGTATTTTCCAATTTTTTTACAATAAAACATTTTTATAATAAAATTAATTGAATAAGCTCTATTTAAAAAATACAATAGCACTGATTAGCTCTATTGAGTTAGCTTTATCAGTTTATATTTCCCAGTAGTTGTATTATTAAAGTGATATCATGTATGGAATAGAATTCTTAGAGACAATGCAGGTGCTCTTGGTTCACTAAAAACATATTTGCTGAAAAAAAGTCTCTATGGTAGGAGAAAGTAGATCAAATATTATTTAAAACTTTGTGATTATTCAAGCTAATATCAGTTTCTCAGACCTGTCACCTGATTCTCGGAAACTGTAGGATGTTTCTATCATTATTGCTCACAAATTTCAGAGAATCTGTAAAATTACCAAAGTTTCCCAAATTCCAATAGTAGAAACTTAAAACAAACTATTATTCAACTTATTTTTATGTAAAATTTGAAATATGGACAATGGGAATAGATTAATCACCTATTTATAAATCGCTGAAATTTATATTTCTGTGATGGGGGCGACAAATATCTTTTAAGTGTTTGCTGTTTCAAAACATGTTAAAGCTGCTTTAAATTCAGAAGCTGTAGCCCAGAGATAAAGAGCTTGGTCTCTGGATTGATACAAATGGGTTTAATTCTCAACTCTAGCACCTACTGTGTGACCTTGAGCAATTCTTGTAATCAAACATCAGATTTCTTATCTACAAAATGGGCATATTAATGGCAGTAATTTTATTTGAGTCAAACAAAAGCCGGTGAAGTGGTGTGTGCAAAGCTTCCCCAGAAACACAGCATGGCCTGTCCCTGGACCTGGCTATCATCCAGTAAGACAGGAAGTTAGGGTACAGGTGGGAACAGAAGAGACAAATAGGTGAGGTTAAGCAGGCCAGATACCACAGGACTCTGGATTTAATGCCCACAGGTTTTTATTTTTATCCAGAGGGCAATGGGGAACCATTGACTGGACAGAGTGGAAAGGGATATGCTTTTCAAGCATTCCTGGAATTACAAGACAGGGTGTTAAAAATTGTCCTGCCTAATTGGCCAATAACTTATGCATCGTAACCTCAATCATGTTTGTGTAGCATGACATAGTTTATAAAAGGTATGGAAAGTCATTAAGGCAGCTTTCTCTGAGCCCCTGGATGTTGGCAACAGGGGCAAAGGATCCCGTGTCCTCCTGGAGAAAGGTCCAGTGAAAACTTATCACTTCTCTCCCTAGCTCCCTCCTTCCACAGGATGAAGCAGATTTATATGATGGCTGAATTTGGAAGAAGGGACTGACTCCCTCTGGCTCTCAGCTACTTACTTCCCTGTCTACCAGTAGGGGGATCAAGATCTCTTGATCTGGGAGTTGGCTTAGCAGAGATGGTCTTTTCCCTGAAGCTGCTCCCTGGTTTCCAGTGCTATCTGCCATAGGGTAGTAAATTAAAATTAAATTCAAGAGTGCACTATGAGCAACACCACTTGGACACTAAACCTAAATCAATGCTCTCCCACCCAACTTGAATAAACATCATATTCTGATTTCCATGTACACGGATCTGTTTTTCTCAGCTAGCTCAGAATGAGCTGTCCAACAAGTCCCAAAGATAGTTCTAGGAGCAAACTCTGTTATCAGCAGCTTCAGTTTTTGAGGTACTCAACACAGAACGAAAATATTTAGCCAGTAGAGTAGAACAGCTTTATAATACTGGTTAGGGAGGGACTAACATATAACATATGTCATATGGTAGACATATTGCAGTGCGGTCATGTAATTATATTTCAAGGGACAAGATAGGATTCTTTCCCATCTAAATCCATGTAATGATGAGCTGTGCTAACACGCAGTTTTTCTGAATACAGAAAATACTACTGGGCAGAGCTATCTTGTTCTTGCATGCCATTAAAATGCTGTCAATTTGTAACAACAGGACTGCTAAAAGCCTCTGATGTCATCAGACATTATGCTAGCGTCAGCTAAGGAATCTAGCAATTTTGGCCATAATGGCCACAGTGTGTTTGCTACTGTGGAAAGACATGCTGGGGCTTATGGAATTTTCACTAATATAATTATGCTATTTGCTATGCATTAATACCCAGTGGATGAACAAAAGATCAAGTTACGTTGCCAAATTCATAATCAACAATGACAAAGTTACCACTATTTTGAGACCGTCACCAAAGTTGATCAGCAAAGCATGACATTAGTTCTTAATATTTTTTCAACCACATGGCATTTCACCCATGTGGAAAGACGATGACCATTTAACAAAGTTATGTTGTAATCTTCATAATAAGGAATTTGGGGGTCATTTAGAGAATTAGAAATCACTGAAGGGAGTTTGTTCTGTAGAATTAGTTTAGCAGCATTGTAGGAATAAATGGACTGAACAAATCACTTCTAGAACAGGATACTTATACCAAATTCCTAAACTATTTGAAGTTGTCACATTGGATTTCTATGCTAAACAGCAAACTACCAAACCAACCAGTAAGATTTCAATGACTCAGGAACATGCATTTTCTAATTCCTTAACCTTACTCAGGAGCTTCCTTCTCTCTTCACATTAATGGGTTTTATATTTCTACATGACACGATGAAGCACATTAAATTGTCATTATGTTCCTGGCTTCAATCCACCAAAATCAGGGAGAAGAAATTCTATTATTTTTTTCTCTACCCTTCTTGCATAGGGATTTCTTTCAAAAGCAATTGATCCTCAATCAAGAATAACAATAATACATGTATACATATTTTAAACTCACACATGCAAAAGTAAAGACACATTTTTAAAGAAATAGCCAGAAGAGTTAGCTTTTCCCCATCTCTATCAGTTCTGTAATTTGGTTGCTACCAGGCTATAAAACTTCATGATTAAAATAATCTGAAACAGCTGCAAAATCCAGGGATACCTACAATAGCATAACACTATTTCAGTAATTCATCAAGGATGTGATTAATTCAATAGTGGCACTACCAGAGGAAAATGAGCAACAATTACTCTTTTGCTGCAAATACAAATGGTTGTCTATCATCCTTATTAATTATTGTTATTATATTACAATAAGAATATTTGATGGAGGATGGATGGTTAAACAGTGAGCTACCCTCTCCCCCTCATTCAAATACAGCTCTTTTCTTTATCCCATAGATAACATACATACAGGTTATATCTACGAAGTGCTTTTGGTGTACCTCTTTTGCAATAAAAATTTTTGCTTACAAGTAGAAAGATTTTTTATTGCTACACACACAGCCCATACACTTTGGATGGAGCTATTGTAGTCTACATCTCTACCCCCTTAGGACCACTCTTATCTGTAATTTTGTACATTCTGTTTCCTCTGTTCTGCCCTAAAATACCCTTCCCTCTATCTTCTATCTAATCTCTTTTTGACTACATAACTTCCCTTAGCTACACTTTCTCTCCTTTCAATAAACAGCATTAATTTTCCCTCATATTTCGCCTCATGGCATCACTGTGGTGGAACTTATATAGCAATTGTGATTTTTTTTTTTTTTAAGATTTTATTTATTCACTCATGAGAGACATACAGAGAGAGAGATACAGGCAGAGGGAGAAGCAGGCTTCCTGAGGGAAGCCTGATGCAGAACTTTATCCCAGGACCTCAGCATCATGACCCGAGCCAAAGGGAGACACTCAACCACTGAGCTACCCAGGTGCCCCGAGAGATTGTGATTTTTGTTGTTGGTGGTGGTGGTGGTGGTGTGGTACTCATGTGGAATCATTACCCTCCTTGGAAGGAGAAAACCTCTATTGTGGTTTTCTTAGCATATCTATCAGATCCTATCAGCTTCACTGTTATCCAGGACCTTTGGCTCTTTTTTCTGATTTCTGCGAACACCAGAAAAACCAGCTCTGCAAGGACTCCACCCAGTGTCTAGAGGCACAATCCTAGAGCACACTTCACTCCTTACCCATCCTTTTCCAAGGCTTCACTGTTGAGGCTGAGGCATGTGTAATACAGAAATGCAGAGAAATTCACATTGTGTGTGGCAAACCTTAGACCAATAGGGAACCAGACCAAGTGGATAAAGTTTTCTTGATTCCTCCTCCAGAATGGACTGTCACAAGGCACAATCCACTTATATGATCTCTTGGAAAACAGCTATGCAAAATCTGTTAAGAGTGTAGTAGCCGGCTTAGTAAGAGACCCTCGTATAGGCTTTTCCCTTTACCGTTTTCATTCTAGGATTTTCTCTTTACCTTTTTCTTTCTAGGATTGTACTCACAAATGAGACACTAGCATATTAATTACTGTCTAAGACTTTGCCTCCTAGGAAACTCAGAGTAAGGCAGACAGTAACAACTACATAGTATTGTTTAGTAGTTATTAGTTAAATTTATAAGAATTTTTAGGATCCTAATGTTAAAGACATACTGTCTCATGTATTTTCTACTAGTTCAGAATCTTAATGGTTTGAATTAAATATCATAAGGGAGTACTATACAGCTCAGTACAGTGTTGTATCCATTGGTAAGTTACACAGAAAAAAAAAAAAATCATTGTTAACTTTGAACTTTCTCTGACATTTCCCCCAAGGGCTTGAAATGCTATGTAGCATAACATGTGGCTATCACACATGATTGAGAGCAGTTGATGGAAGACAACTATCTGGAAGACAGATAACCAGGTTTTAGTCACATGCCAAACCACTACCAGCATGAACTTAGTGACATCAACAAAATATTTTGAAACGTGGTATCTTTAGATGCAGTGAGAAAACCAACTCTACTGCATGTCTATAAGCTAGGCACTACCAAAATCCCAGTACTGGAGGCAGAAGGGAAGAAACACAGAATTAGAATGGCTGACCTGTAAATTTCCAAGAGGAGTAGTCAGATGAGAAAATAACCATAGAGGAGTATGAATTTGCTTCACCAATATACAGATCTTTGCCTGAAAATCAGACAGGATGATGACACCCGTTCCTTTCAGAATCAAAAAAAAAAAAAAAAAAATTTAATTCATTAGAATACTTCAACAAAGGTACTAATTAATGGGGAACCTGGCTGGCTCAGTTGGTAAAACAAGCAATTCTTGATCTCAGGGTTGTGAATTTGAGCCCCATGGTGGGTATAGAGATGACTTAAAAATAAAATCTTTTAAAAAAATTATAAAAAGCATATTGGTTATCTTAATTGGAGTCAATTTATATGTTATTTTTACTTAAAATTATGTTGAAGTGCTATATGATATAAGTACAAAGAGGAAATAATCAACATGAATGTGCAAAGGTGAAGAGAATACAAACCAAGGAAAATCTAATACACCACAAAAACTGTTCCAAATGCTTAGCATATGATTAAATACACACATGCACTCTCAAGCATTCTTAAAAAGATTTGATGTTCTGACCAAGCCCTTATAAGAGAAGAAATATCAGAAGATAGAACAGTAGATTAGATACTGTAGAAAAGAAAATTAAAGATTGGAAAACAAAAATATCACAGAGTCATAAGGTGATAAAAATTGTGGATGATGAACTAAGAAACTTTGGGTATAGGAAGAGGAAGTGTATTCTGCATTTGAAAGGACTTGTGGAAGTGGAGACCAGAGAAAAGAATGGAAAGTCAGTGTTCACAGAAATACGAGACGAAAAATTTTTAGAAAGGAGAAAGTACTGAAGTTATTAAAAATTCTACTAAATACTAATTAGGCTACACTTAATTAAGTCTACACACAGATATTTTGTACTGACTTCAAGAATGAAGAGAAAGGGAGATTACTTATAAAAGCCCATGGGCTCAACAGCAGACTTCAGACACATCCCTGCTTGTTATGGTGCCCTAACATCATCAGGTATCAGATTAAAAAAAAAAAAAAAATGGAATTGCAGCTTCATGCTCTAGAAGGACTATATTGGAAATTAGAAATCCTGTGGTCTACTTTCAGTTCTGTCCCTATTTGAGATCAGTACTTTCCAGTACTGTTTCTGTGTTTGTTTTCTACAGATAAAAATGAGAAGTTGGAAGTTAAGAATACCAAAATGTGGTGGTTTCCTGGATTATTCTCATGATGTGTATCCTTCTCAGTTCACACTCTCAATCTCCTAGATCCTACTCAATAGCATCTTGCTAGTCTTGTGTCTTCTGTTCATATCATCAAAGAACTCCAGGCTCTTTTCTGTGCCTCTTCTGTGTCTGGGCCATAGGAGAAGTAAATGAAGCTTTCATATCCCAGAATAAGTATTGGTCTTTAAATCAATTCCGAAGTGTTTGTATCTCTGCCCTATCATCATTGACAAAATAAGAGCAGTTAGCCTTTCATAAACAAGAATTCTTTCATAGATTGGACTTACACAGCAAATGCAGACTTCAGAATTTGAAGTTTCAGGTACCCATTATGAAAAGGACTAAAAATAAATACACATTCATATGTGGATAAATCTATGTAGTTAAAATTCACTATAAAGTCAAAAGGATTTGATGTGTGCAATACTTGGCATAACTGTGTAAGGAGGAATGTTAGTCTATGGATTTTTTTGGTGAAAGCATCTATAGATTTCATTAGCCAGTCAAGTCAGTATAGTGGTTATATTCAAACATGTATAATATCCAAAGTATCTCTATTTTTACAACCAATGAGTAATTTTTTTTTTTAAGATTTTAATTATTTGTTCATGAGAGACACACAGAGAAAGAGGCAGAGACATGGACAGAGGGAGAAACAGGCTCCCCGTAGGGAGCCTGATGCGGGGGAATTGATCCCAGGACCCTGGGGTCATGCCCTGAGCCAAAGGCAGATGCTCAACCACCAAGCCACCCAGGTGCCCTGCAATTAATTTTTATAATTCCTACTTAATATCTTCCATACATAATCAGAATATTCAGTTTCCTACATAATTTGTTACGGCAAAAACAACAACTAAATTTTAGTATTAATGAAGAGCTCATCCTGAGTAGGAAATGGCTCACGATTTTTTTCCTTACCGACACTAGAAATCACCAGCTTTAACCCAAAAGGAGCTTAAAAAAGGAAGAGCTATCAGTTAGCTCTACAGAAAAACAACCATGCTAATTTTTAAAAATACCAATCTATTAAAAGAAGTTCCCCAGTAAATAAATGAGGATGCTTTAAGTTAATTAAGATACTGTTGCCAGGAATTCTAAAACTCTTATATATTATGAAAATCCACAAAGAGATGGCAGAACCATACAGTCTCCCTGAGGAAAAGCCAGGCAGCAGGAAACCAGGTATTCTAGAAACCAGTGGTCAAGTAGCTGTAGTGAGTTTTACAACCTCCCAACAAGGACGTCATTGCCTACCTCAGAGTTGCAGGCTTCCTGTCTCCCAAACAGCTCGTGTGTGAGGAAAGTGGGAAAATCAGGCTCCTCAAAGACATTGTAGACTATTGGCCTGTTTGTTTAAACCTGCTTTCTGGGATTAGCTCTATCTTACTTTGTGCGTTTTGGGCTGAAGGTCAAACAAGGGTCAAGTAGGAGATTTCAACACATCTGATAGAGGTTTGTTCTTCGTGAGAAGAGGAAAGCTTTTCACCAGTCAGCCCAGTACCCCTCCCCCACCATCTTAAACTCTTTGTACTATGTGTATGTGTAAGGAGGCTCAGGGCAGCACAGGGCGATCTTAAACCCCAATACACAAATCCATAACATTCATCATTATCTTTGAGAACCATTATACAGCCTCAAAGCTTGCTGTTCAAATATGGCCGCTGCATTAGCTTGACCAGGTCACACTGGATTGCATTAGTGAATTAAGAACCAATTGAAGATCTTTTTAGTTTAGCAGAAATTGTCACAGCTAAATATTTGCGACAGCAAAATAAGAGAGTATTCTTACATATTGAAATGGGACACTTACTCTCTACTTTTTAAATGTCTATGGCGATCTTTTTTTATTTGACAGATGCCTATTCATGCTTTAAGCATATTACTGTTTGTCTAAGGGGGGTAGATTCCATTCTCAAGCACTTTTATTACAAATCTCTAAGAATGGTACTAAAGGTTCCCCTTACCTCAATGACATCACTGTTTTTCAAAATTATATTTTAGCAGAGAGAGAGATGCAGGCAGAGACAAAGAAAGACAAGGAGAATAAAAAGTAAGAAAAGTAGGGTCGCCTGGGGTCGCTCCTTTGGTTGAGGCTCTGACTCTTGATTTCGACTCA
Source organism: Vulpes lagopus (assembly GCF_018345385.1). Taxonomy (NCBI): domain Eukaryota; kingdom Metazoa; phylum Chordata; class Mammalia; order Carnivora; family Canidae; genus Vulpes; species Vulpes lagopus. The sequence continues at coordinate 105,052,462 of NC_054827.1, read as the reverse complement.
GGTCTCAGGGTTCTTAAGATCAAATCCTATGTTGTTAGGGGAGCCTACTTGAGATTCTTTCCCTCTGCCCCCTCTTCCTGCCCCACTCCCAGGCTCTCTCTTTCTCTCAAATAAATAAATAAATCTTGAAAATAAAATAAGAAAAGTAAAGCAGAGGATGGCTGACCACTGCCTCACACCCCAAAATTCACACCGTGAATGAAGGCCAAGCAAAACCACTTGCTACCCTCCAAGAACATTGAGAAACGGGGAGGAGGGCAGGATGATGCTCCCTTACCCCCACTTCCAAGCCTTTGCACTAACCTCTACTCCTGCCTTTGGGTCTTGGTTAAGGGACTTTTTTTCTGAACGTCCTTTGCATATTTCAAACAGTTCACTCATCTATCACTCTACATTTAATCTAGACTATTAATTTAATGGTCTACTTCTGCCTCATTTGCCTCTATGTCCCTAGAGCTTGACATAGTTCTGAGAACAGAGTATGTGCTCAATAAATGTTTCACAAGTGAGTCAGTGAACACCCAAGCCATGCCTATTTGATGTGACCTCACCCCACCACACACACCCTTGTATATATAACATTCAGTGTCTACACCGCTCAAGCCCACATATTTAACTAGTTGTGTTGTCTTTCAGGAACAACTTTTCTGTCCTTCAACTATGTCACGGTTGAGCACCGCCCAGGCCTGCTTTCACAACTTCTCTGTTACGGCTCCTGAATTATTCAAGGCATCTTAAACACCTGGCAATAAAAGCTTTATATGCTTTTTGCACCCTTCATACCAGAGCCATAAATGAAGGAGGAAACTATTTCCAAATAATGCAATAATATCATAAATAAGGTCAAGTGGCATCCTGTGAACAGAGAGTAAATAAAAAGGAAGATAGCCCTTGAAGTTGCCCAAACCCCAAGACAAGGGAAACAAGACAAATATGTTTAAATGACATGACAAGTCAACTTTAATGCAACTGTATTATAATTTCATAATTAAGCATTTTATTTTACATTACTTTCTAATTAAATCCCAAAGTCTATCACATTTTAAATGATCCTCCATCAATGTTCCATAATATGAAGGCCTCCACCAGCAAACAGCTCATCATGTTCTTAACCCTCTGCATCCTGTGTTTTATTCTAAAGTTGAAATGACCATATGAAAAACTACACGTTGAATTTTTCTCATACACCATGATTTCATTAGATAATAGCTTAGAATTAACTGTGTAATTAAAATTACAGTAGTCATCTCAACCCATTACAAAATGGTCACAGAAAAAAAAGGATCCAAATGCAATATGAAAAATGCTAGATATGCTTCTGTGTTTTTTTTTTTTTTAACCTTAGGACACCATCATATTCTTAGTGTGTATTGTCAATAAATAAGATCCTTATTGCTCATGATACTTCTTTTTCAGCAGTCATTTTTCACTTTTTGAAGCAAGATTAACTGTTTCGGTGACATTGAGCACAGATCCTTCATCCCCCAGCCCAGCTTACTGGAACTTGATTTTACTTTTAAAGTTCACATTTTCTCTTCTCAGCGACTCTTTTTCTATTCCTAAATATCAAAATCAGGATAGATGAGAATTCATTTACCCTTGATATTTTACATAACCTAGACTTTTTACTCTCATTGTAGATCACAAACATCTCTTCTTGGAGCCTCACTCTTGCCATGTCAGATTCCTCTTTGAATGGCCAACCTGAAATGTCCTTCCTTCTACTCTGTCTCCAGTCAGAACTTAAAACTCTGCTCCTGTCCTTTTTTTTACCTTGAGGGCTTCTTCAAACAGAACAATTATCAATGATACATATCTTCCTGGGTTAATACAGTGATTTTCCACAAGATTCCCATTTACCAGTTGGTAATGTGTTATATTTCTTCACTCATTCATTATTTTATGATTATTAGAAGTGGCTGTCCAATGAGCTCATAACAGAGGTTGCAAATCCTTTCTGGAAAGGGCCAGATAGTAAATACTTTAGATGTTGCAGGTCATTCAGTCTGTCACAGCTGTTACTGAACTCCTCTACTAAAGGGTGAAAGCAGCCATAGACCACATACATGCACGTGAGTGGAAATGGGTGTGTTCCAATAAAACTTTATTCATTGGCACTAAAATTTGAATTTTATGTCATTTTCACATGACATGAAACATTATTCTTTTGATTTTCAACCATCAAAAAATGTAAAGACCATTGTTAGTTTGCAGACGATAGAAAAACAGATGGCAGGCTGGACCTGACCCCTGGGCCATAGTTCAATGACCCCAAGATTATAAACTTCTCGAAGGCAGAAACTTGTCTTATTATTTTTTGTGTCTTCCATGGTAACCAGAACTGTAACAATCTTCTTTTAGAGTCCAACAGTTGTTCATCATTCAGATAGTTTAAAGCTTCAGTTACTCATAATTCACATAACAATTTTAGCTGTCCAAATTGAGAACATTAGGAGGGCATGTAGGAACTTTTAAAGAGTCAGAGAGAGACAGAGAGATGGAGATTTTAGAGGTGGAAATTCCCAAGGAAGAGGGAAGCAAAATCTCAACTTCCCTTGTAACTTTGCTAAGTTATGTGGATGTCTATGTGCAAACACAGTATTTCTTTGAACTAAGCAGAATCTCAGAAAGGGCAGAAGGCAGGCTCAAAGCTGCAGATGCCATTTTGAATGCAAGCTTCATATGGTCTCCGTGGGAGTCTGTAAAACCCAGCGCTCTGCTCTGTGGGAGTTCTTCACTTTTAGCGTGATGGCTCTGTATTTAATTACACTGTATATTTTCTTCTTTAGTGCTGTAATACAGAAAGACAGAGACAGAGAGTGGAAGAGATAGAGCAAGAGGTTCCCTTCAGCCCTGTAGATAAGGGAACCCTCAACATCTAAACCACGAAACACACTTAGATACTCCCTTCGACATTATTTATCTAGAATGCTCTCTTTGAGTTATAGTACCAAAGGGGGGGAAATACTCATTTAATGAAGAGAGAGTTTGGTCCAGTTTAAAAGCCATAATTTTGTATGCATGTCAGAAAAACACATAATCTGAACAATAAATTCAGCCAGCCAGACTGAGGGCCCACTTGCAACTGGAATCTGTTTTTCTTTTTAATATAATGAGGCGACATCCCTTTTCTTGGAGAGAGAGTTCAATAGTTTAATTTTTGTTAACTGAGATCCCTTGTACGAAGGTAAATTACATTGCCTTTTCTATTACTAGCTCTGTTAATTGTCAAGCAATCAGAGTTTATGCACTCATCCAAGACAGCGGAGAATTTCCCATAATGTTACAAAATAAAACCTGACAAAGCACAATAATCTTTAGTTTATTGATGTGCTACCAGGCTGTTGAAAGCATCAGATCAGTAATGTGCTTTGGTTAGGAAATTGGGGTCTAGGGAGAAATATTGGGAGTAACAGAGAACATCAGGCCTTGCAGAAAAAAAATATATATATTAGGAGTTAAAAGGGAAAAAAAATGTTTGTGGTGGGATTTTAGATTTTATGGGGGAAAAAAAAAAAAACACCGAGATCTTGTAGGGATTCTGAAAGAAAACACATCTGGGGTGGACAGGTGAACTTTGGCCCTACTGGCCAGAAGAGATTTATTTATTTATTTATTTTGGTGGTGGGGGGAATGTGCCACATATCATAATATAAATAACACACACAATTGCCAGACTTCCAGAAAAAGCACACTCTTAAGATATTTATGGTGAATAATGAGAGCTCTTCCATTATGGTGTAATGAATAAGTTCAGTGGGCCAAGATGCAAAGCTGAATCTTGAAAATCTAAATCAAAAAAAAAAAAAAAGGTTAAAAGTAGGGGCTCAATAAAATACACCAGCTGCTTTCTTAGGCTTTTTAGAAATCTGAACTTCCAATGCTGAGAAAAAGTATTCAACATTTGCTTTGAGCCTTGAGGACTCATAAGACAAGCAAAATTTATTTTTGGAAGGTGAGTGCCATCTCGTCGTGCTCATTCCGGTGCTTTTCCTTTCTTTCCCTTGTTCTGTGTCTGATAGGGAGCTTGCCTTCAACTTGCCTTGCCATGCACTCCACAGGATTTGCAGGTATGGGGCATGGTGATGCTCTCTGGCTTTAATGAAGGCCCAACAAGGCTATCATCCTGCAGGCTCTCAGGCTGTGCTTCCTTATATGTACTCAATAAGGTTTGAGTTTCCATTTTGAAAGTTTGACTTTTGTTGCCATATTGACCCAAAGAATTAAGATTCCAACCACTGTATCAAATTGTTCCCTCAGTTTGGGATTTTCAGCTCTACAAGCCAAATACTTTGCTTACTGACAGCACATTTGGGAAGCAGTTTTATATTAATATTGTAATCATACTCAAGCTTATTTTAGGAGTCAAAGGAAGATAATGTGAAACATGTTCAAAATTTGAAAGGGAAGTGTTGAGTGAGCAGCTATATCTCCAACCCTGAATCCAAACCTACAAAAAGCCAACAAAGATAAAAAATCTCTGCAGTTTAATACTAAAAAAAAAATAAAAATAAAAAATAAAAGGTGGGGGTGGTGTTGAGTGAATGTAAAGTTTGTGATTGTGTATGGGAAGTAGGTGTGTGTGTGAGGTATGTGTGTGTGTGTGCGTGCACATGTTCATGAGAGAGGGAGAGAGAGCAAGAGAATGAGAGATTGAGATTCTCTACCCTGCAATAAAAGATGGCAAGGTGATAAATTAGTGCTCTCAACTGAAATTGATTACTTTGTGTTCCCATCCAGTTCATATGGCAGCCACACAGATGCTCTGAAACACCTTAATGACACATTGGAGAAAACTTCTCAAGTGGGTCTCGTGCAGGGTTCTCTCGCTTCCTCCCCCCATTGGCTCCAAGAGGGAACTGCTGTGTATGCTGCATACATTAGGAGAAGCGCCATGCAAACATCCCTCTACTCCCTCCTGTACAGGGATGTCTTCATTTTATATCAGAAATCCAGTAGACAATCTTAGGAGCCTAAATGCTAAAATGACAAATGTAAGTGATTTTGTTTTTTGAATGCTTGGATATATCTATCCTTGGCTCTCTGGAGAGGTGGCATATATAGCAAAAAGATAAAGCAGCATCGAGCCACCTAGAGGCAATCTTATCCAAGCCTGCCTGACAAAGCAAAGCAAAGCAAAGCAAAGCAAAATTATGGCTTATTGCCATAATTGTGGACTAAATGAAACTGCCTAGTTTACTTGCAGAGATTAAAAGCAACAAATTCCCAGTATACTTGAATTAAAGGAGTACTACACAAGATGGCACCATCTCTGTCAGGCCCCTGGTTTTAAACAATTTAAAAAAATCTCCCTAGTGAGATTGATAACTGACTAAAATGTAACCAATCCCAGTCCTTGCAATTGTGGCAATAGGTGATGATCTGAGAAATGTCAAAGATATTCAGAAATCTAAATATGTACAGATTTCAGACTTCTCATTAATATTAAATTCTCAATTACTACAACAAATTTTGTAAGTATAAGATTAATTAATTAGTTTAGAGAGCATGAGCAGGGGGAAGGGCAGAGGGAGAGGGAGAGAGAAAATCTCCAGCAGACTCCGAGCTGAGTGCAGAGCCAGGCACAAGGATAGATCTCACGACCCTGAGATCATGACCTGAGCCAAAATCAAGAGTCAGACACTTAATTAACCAACTGAGCCACCCAGGCACTCCCAGAGAAAAAAATTTTTTTTTCCAGAGAAAATTTTTAAATAATGTTTTGCCACTTGAGGATCTGATAGCTTTGAAGGAAGACACAGTTTTCAATGTTTATGTAAATGTGTAACAAACTATTTAGCCCTACAAAGATTGGTCAAATAATCTGTAAGTTGTTTATACAATATTATCCATAGGCTTAACGGTCTATATCTATGTGCTTCATAATTCTATATCCTTAATTACTATGAATCTGTATTAACAACTTCTTACTATTCCATAGAATCTAAACCTTAAACGCTTAGAATTCCCATTTGGTGTTCTTGGACATTGAACAATTGTCACAAGAGTAATAGTGATTTGAAAGACAAAAGTCAATATGGGACATTTTAGTGGCCAGTAGATAAAAGCAATGGTACAAGTTCCTCTTTATACAGATACAGATAAAGCATATAACTTACTATGCTTTAGCTTAGGTAACTTACTACCTAAGGAATAAGACATTCCTAAAGGAATACAATAGCCTCTATCAAAGTGCTTTCGTGCCAAGACAGCACCTACAATCCAACAGGATTCTATCATTTTCCTGGAGACATTCATTGCTCTCACTCTCTGAAAGGCCCTTTCCTCTCCTGGCCCCTTCTCCAAATATTCTGAGCCTAGATATGTCCCTTCCTGCTTACCTGCTACCAGACACACTCCTCAGAACATTCTTGAGTGTGAGACTAAGTAAAATAAAGGTCAGTATCCTGATGACACATTCTTCTAGCACAGCTAGACTGCAGGCATGCCTTAGTCTTGTGACTACAAATGTGATATAGTATTTAGCCTAAAGATGCCCACACATGCAAGATAACTAGAAATGTATACATTTCCCAAAGAAAGTCTTAAAGCATATGTTGACAAAAACACAGATTGCTTGCAAAGTAGAGGTAGTGTCTTTTAGGTAAAGTACCTTTGAAATCTTTCCTACCTGTAGTCTCATTAATTAAAGGAATCCCTGCTCAAGTTTGTAATTTCTTAAAACTACACTGTTAATGCCTTCAAATACAGGGTTTGCAGGTTTTAAAGCCCTCCTTGAACATCCCCCAAAAGTCTCCCAAAATGTTAAAGGATAGTTTTGTCTGAGTTTATATACAAAAAAGACATGATTGGCATAACAAAAGCACCAATAACATGGTTAATATTATCTCTTTTGCTTTTCAAATAGTTCCTCAGATATGATCTCAGTTGATCTCAAGGCAAATATACTAGTACATTTGGCCCATGAAGATAGTGAAAATGCCAAGGACTGGAAGAATGGGCCCAAACTGACTGGTAAATGAGCTTGGCCAGGACAGCCAGATTACAGTATAAGGAATGGGGAGGAGGGACATTTGGCTGTGGTGGAACCAGTGTCTCCAAAGGAGCTTTACAACCCTACACATTTTCCCACTGTGGCAGAACAAATACACCTGTGACCTATGGAAAACATATTACACAGAGCTGTCTACAAGTAACACTGATGATTCTTGGGAACTTTCTAAAGTTCTACGCTTTGCTCCCTATGTTCGGTTGAGTGTCACATGGACCCTTCAAGCCCCTTGGAGTCTTCCTAGAACCAGAATAAGGCCCCAAGCTCTAGCTCCCAAGATGTCACTGCTGCTAACAAAATACACATCTGAAGATTCTTGAGGGAAAACAACCTCATTTTGTTGACTGGGTCCAGAGCCTCCTGTTTTGCCTAAGAGACCCATCATGTTCTGAAGCAATAGCTGTCAGACTTTTTTTTTAAGCAATAGAAACTTTTCATAAAAATTTTATGTTGAGCTTTTTTTTTCTTATAAACAGACAAATGCTGAACTTCCCTTAATGAAGACTTTTTGCCTCCTATTTAGCCATGAGATATCTTTGAAAACCCAAGAACTCTGAGGTGCCTGGGTGGCTCAGTTGGCTAGGTGTCTGTCTTTGGCTCAGGTCATGATTTCATGGTCCTAGGGTCAAGCCCCACATTGGGCTCCCTGCTCAGTGGGAAGTCTGCTTCTCTCTCTCCCTCTTCTTCCCCTACCTCCACCCCAGCTCATTTTCTTTCGCTCTCTCAAATAAACAAATAAAATATTAGAAAAAAACAAAACAAAACAAAAAAAAAAAACGAGACATCTAGAGAGCCTTGTTTGAAAAACAATTCTCCCAAACAATTGAATAAAATCCCTGCCTGAGCAGAGGCCTGTTCCTAGTGATTAGGAGCGGATTCAATCTTCCTCAACTTACTTCCCTTAGATAGTTTCTCCCCTTGAGCTCTTTTTCTTGTGATTTGATTAAACATTCCCTCATAACATTGACAGAATTCCCTGGCATGCTTCTTTTACCTTTATTGTAGTTCAACCTTCAAAAAAACTCTTCCCATTCAATGAGTATTTATTGAGTCTCCTCTATAGACCAGCTACTGGGAAATCTGCATGCTTGCGTTTAGAAGTCAGGAGATTCTATTCCACTGTATATAATATGTAACTCTGCTTTACTCTGCTTCCTACTTAACAAACCTCAGAACTGTCAGAGATATTTAACCAAAAATAGAAAAATTCAAATGGATAAGAAGAACTGGTATTTCCATGGGAATCTTCAATTTAATAGTAAACGCACAATTAAGGTAAGTGGAAAGTCACATACAATTACACTCAAGGAAGTGTAAGCAGACTTTGTGAAATAGTTCTTGCATTTTGTTGTATTGAATAAAATAATAAATTATTTGAATAGTTCTATTATCTATCCTTAACTGAAACACACAGTGCCTGTCCTATTTCTTCAAAAAGCTTGTTAATATGCAATCACCTAGTACAACTGCTAAGTTTTTAAAGGTCACCCATGTTTTATTCATAAAGGGTGGTTTTCTGGAGGGGAAAAAGGTTACAATGTCATGTAATACCATATTCTGATGGAGGCTTTGCTTTCCACGATATGTTCTAATGGAGCAGATGGGGAAAGGGTGAGATTTGGGGGACAGGGAAGTGGATTGTTTCAGATATATCAATAAAACTTCATTTAGATCCAGAAAAACTTTTAAACAAGAGAGAAGGGATTTATTCTACTTTTTAAACTGTCAAGTAAGCATGACAGCTGGTGTTATTTATATTTACAAACTTATTCGGTTTTTCCCTAAGGCCAGGTATATGAAAGTGAATGTTTCACAGCTCTCTTGACGTTAAGTGGCCATGTGACTACTTCTGTCCAATAAAGTGTGAGTAGAAGTGAGTAGAAATGTGTGTCCCTTGAAAACTGCAGCATTTACTTGATACTACTTGAACCACCAGCTCCCTCTTTTCTATCATGGCAACTGGGAAAGATAGTGCATTCAATATACAGATCAGTGTCTGAATCAGAGTTATTGTTTGAAAATCCATTGCCCCAAAGATGTGCTCAAATGCAAATTTTATTGGAATAATGTTACATACCTAAGGAAAAATTTTTGTCATATTGAAGCACTGAAATGTTAAGGTTGTTATCTGTATTAGTTAGGATTTTCCAGAGAAATGGAACCCATAAGAAAAGATTTGTGATATGAATTGGCTTATGCCATTATGAAGGCTGAGAATTCCCATGATCTTCCATTTACAAACTAGAGAACCAGAAAAGCCAGTGGTATAATTGAGTCCAAGTCCAGAGGTACAAATCCCTGTCTGAGATTGAAGACTCAAGCACAGGAGGGTCAGGGGTCAAAGGCAGGAGAAGATGGAGGTCCCTTCCTCCACTGTTGTGCTCCACTCTGTCTCTTAATGGATTGGATGGCATACTCATATTAGTGAGAATGATCTGCTTTACTCAGTCTATGGATTCAAATGTTCATCTAGAAACACCCTCATAGACACACCCAGAAATAATATTTTATAAACTACCTGGGCATCCCTTAGCCAAATCAAGTTGACATATAAATCACATTACCACAGTGTGATGTAGCCTTTTCCTGATGGAGACACATCCCAAGATATCTTTTACACATATAAAAAGCTCAGTCTCTTCTTTCATGGTTAATTTAACTACCAAAATTGGCTTTAAAATTTACTTGGTTCATCATCCTTTTATACATGTTACCAGTTTTTCAAGGTCACAAACATTTTCAAGGGATAGGGAATTAAAAAAAAAAAGTAATAATTCAGGTATTTGATTCCTGGCCCCAAATTCTTTATATAGAACATAGCCTGTATTTTCAGAGGAAATGACAGTAGGTGGTATATCTGTCCTTAGGTAATGTTATCTTTCCATTACTTTAATCTGCACTTCTATATAGAGGACAACAAAACTGGTACCTCTGAGTAATTTTTTTTTCTTAAGTTTCTCAAAATATCTTAAACTCAAGTACAGAAACACAACATCACTCTCTCCTTCTAGAGGCCATGTCCTATCCATCATCACATCGTCCACAATGTCAAACACATTTATTTGTATTAGAACTCAATAAATGTTTGACTTTAATTGAATGGCAATTTAATTTCTGTTTTTTTTTCACCTTGATTCATTTGCATTTTTATCTTTTTAAGCACTAGAATTAAAAACCTCAAGGTCATCTTTGATTTTTCCCTATTCCTTAACACTAAGAGCCAAATTGCCATTGAAACCTTTCATGGCATCTTTACTCTCTTTCCAAAATCTATACTCTTATCCTGACTGCTAGTTTGGCTCTTCAACTCTCAACGGTAACCTACCTTTCTCACTTTAATCTCTGATTATCCTAACGTCCAGCCTGGTTCCAGAAACAAGTCATATTTCCTGGCTCCCTCTCTATTTTATTCATGCCTCTCTCTCTTAACATTTTCCTTCTGATTGTAAAGGACACTTTTTCTGGAAAGAAAGAGAGACATGTAGTATAATATATTTGTTAAGAAGGTACTGGAGCCTGACAGATGAAGGGTTGCATTTGGAAATCTGGCTTGGCAGTGTAATGTCTTTGTGCCTATGGACTAATCAATCGGTTTGGATTTCTGGGTTTTGGTTTAAATATATATATATATATATATATATATATATATATATATATATATATATTTGGAGCTTGACTTTAGCATTTACCTTTTTCATGTTCTTAAAGGTTTTCTAATAAAACCTACTTACACACAAACACTCACACACACATACATCCATGACATTGATGAGCAATGCAGAAATTATTAAAGATATCTTAGGAAAGTGAAGGATAGACTGACCCTACATCACATTACCTCCTGCCTCTTTTGACCCACTGGACACTCGTGTCTCTGCTTTCTTATTTATTCTGTTCTGAACTTTTCTTTCTGTGTTTCAAATTCTCTGTCCTCTTTAAAACAGAGCAAACTAGCAACCATAATTTTCTCGAGGTTTTACCCTTAACTTCAAACAGCATATAAAAGTAGATTTTCCAAAAGTATGGGTTTGCTCATCCAGTAGTAATTCTCATGTAAAGCTTTCTCCTCACTTTAATTTGGGATAATATTGCTGAACTACAATGGTATATGAATGCTTGGGACAGAAACCATTATATATAAGTACTCAATAAATTTTCAGTATCAGTTATCATTATTATAGAGATCTGGGTGCCTTATTCAGTCTGGTATTTGTGGATGATAATCACTACTGGTGTTTCTGGGGCCTTTTTGAATCAGAGTAAATATCAGTGGCTTACAACAATAAAAATTAATTGCTGGCTCTAGTCATATGTTGATGCACACTGGATAGGCCTCTTGCTCAAAGGAGAGCTGGTTCCATCCAGGGAACCTGGTTCTTTCCATCTTGTGTTATCTCTCATGGGAGGAAAAGAGCAGAGGGGCTTATATGGTGAGGCTGGAAAAGTCAGACATCACTCTGCCCACATTCCATTGGTTGGCAGTCATGTGACAAGGGAAACCGAAAAAGATCATCATTTTGTGCTGGATCAGGAAATGGGATTGAGGATGTAATCTTTGAAATAAGGTCTGTGTTATTTCTAAAGTAAAACGATGGCTAAGCAAATCTCAAGGTAATATGTCCAAGTAATTTTTTGATGAACTGTTGGTACTTAATTAAGTTAAAATAAGATTTACAGACATGATTAGAGAGGAGACATAACTTTTTTCTACCATTTTCTTGCCTATCCTTCCCTGGTAGGCTACCACTAAGATGGTTCCCAACTATTTCCACCTCCTGATATTCACCCCTTTATGTAACTCTCTCCCCTCAAGTGTGCCTGGACTAGTGATTGCTTCAGTTGAATATGTCAAATAAGATGGGATTTCATGTCCGTAATTGGATTACAAAAGATCAGAGTCTATTGCCTTCTCAATTTGTGTGCTTTAGGAAAGTAAGTAGCCATGTTGTAGGGACTGCAGACTTAGTCAAGAAACCAAAACCTAAGTCAAAAGCTCTCCTGATACTGAATTCTGTCAGTAACCTGAATGAGCTAAAAAAAAAAAAAAAAGGGACCATTCATTCCCCTCAGGTGGGCTCTCAGACAAGATGCCAGCCTCAGCTGACAGTTTGATTGCAGCTTAGTAAGATACCCTGAAAGAGAGGGGCCCCCAGTTCAGCAGTGTCCAAGCACGTGATCCACAGAAACTGTGAGATTAACAATCTGTGTGACTTATTTATTTTTATGTAAGTTCCTTTCATTGTTGTTGTTATACAAATAACAATGCATATTTAATGTATACAATTTGATGTGAAATCATCATCATGATCAAGATTGTTTTTTTATAAAGATCTGTTTATTTAAGATTATTAAAATATATATTAATATACATAGAGCATCCATAAAATATATTTTAATAATACAATATGTACTTTAATGTAGCTTAAAAAACAGGCCAGTTTTGATAAGTTTTTTTTAAATCTACATACATTTCCATTCCTTTTTAACCAGTCATACCTTCCCTCAATATGTACTGAAAAGGACCAGATGCATTTTCTTGAAAATGACCTCTTCTGTCTCTTTTCCTGTTTTATTCTTCAAATAGGTTCAGGAAGAGTCCCACTATTATATCTTCTTAGCTCACAAGGGAAAACTTGAGTTGTAGGAAAGTTGTAGAAGGTAAAGCCTACTAGATGAAGTAATCCTATAAAATACATTGGTTTAGGAGCTAGGTTTTATTTGTTAATATTGCTGCTGTTATATAAATATTTTTTAAAATATTTATATTTAAATATTTATTTAATTATTATTATTAAATTATTAAATATTTATATAAATATTTATTTATTCATGAGAGACACACAGAGACAGACAGACATAGGCAGAGAGAGAAGCAGGCTCCTCATAGAAAGCCTGATGGGAGACTCGATCCCAGATCCTGGGATCATGCCCTGAGCCAAAAGCAGATGCTCAACCGCTGAGCCACCCTAGTGTCCCACAGCTGTTATATTTTAAGAATATATTATAATGAATGATGTAATTATACTCTCACCCAGATACTCTGCACAGAGGATGCAATTTTAAAATGTGACAAACGATGGAATAGCTTGTGTGTGTATAATACACACTCATTATATATCTCTTTGTGGAAAGAACAGTGAGATCAGTGATTTGTTGGTTGATACTCAAATGTTCAACTTGACCTCCTTCCATTTTTTTTCTCTTTAGAACCAGAGGACATTGAAACAAAAACAAAAACAAAACCAAAAACCTTAAGTTGAACCCTATATAGCTTTAGAATTTTTCATTTGCCTTATTAATAAGAAGTGGAACTGGCCAATGGATTGTTTTCAAGTTTAACAGTCAAGTTCACCACCCAAACGGCCCATATTTCCTTAACTCTTGCCCCAAGTAGATAACAAAAGGGCCAATTTTACACTAAAGATTTGATTCTGTGGCAAACAGTCACTCTTAAACTACTTTTACATAAACTTTCATGTATAAAAGCCTTTTCCTGTGTAAACTGAGAAGAAGGTCCTCATCCACAAGTATTCAAATGACTATATCTAGGATTCTTGATGAGCTTAGTCTAAGCTTCAGTTTAAAAAATGCACATGTTCCCAGAAGAAGGTTAGTGGGTCAATACTTTCATAATTTTTTAAAAGATTTTATTTATTCATTCATGAGAAACACACAGAGAGACGCAGAGAACAAAAGCAGAAGGAGAAGCAGGCTCCCTGCAGAGAACCCAATGCGGAACTCGATCCCAGGATCCCGGGATCACGACCTGAGCCAAAGACAGACACTCAACCACTGACCACCCAGGTGCCCCAATACTTTCATACTTTAATGTGAATAAGTTTAATCAAATATGTGTTTCTCCACAGTTTAGATGACATAGGCTGTCTGGGAAGAACGGAGCTTTGGATAGAGTTGGATAAGATGGCCATGACAATTCAGAAGTACAGATTCCCACCTGACGTACACTGCAAAAAGTGTGGGTGAAACACTTAGAATAGTTTTAAAACACAAAGATAGAAAAGAAGCACTCAGATCCGGCCCATTGTTGCATGTATTTACATGTCTGAATCTTCTGAATCTGTAATTGTAGTCTTTCCCCCAAAAGAAACAGAAACAAAACAGAAAAGTGCAACCAAATTATATTTCCCCACATTTCAGTTGAAATTCAAAGTAAAATATCTTATGTGTATGTATAAAATCTCTTAAAATTCAAATAGCTCCTGCCATAATAGATTTTCTGAATGAAAAGTTCTAGGTAAATTTTGTAAAGCAGATCTTTCTCCTTCCCCGTCTTGGTTGTTCTCTAAGCATATGCTTTGGCCAGCACTGGCTACAAACATGTTGTCATTTCTAGTCTTCACAAACAAAACATTAAAACAATTTTTCCTGACCATTTCCTGACAGTTTGTTATGACTTTTACCTACTTTTTTAGGCACGTTCCCTGACATGTTCTTATTTTTCCCCAAAACTTGTCATTTATTTATGCTGCTTTGATCAATTGAAACTAATAATAATTTAAATATGACTTGATCAAGCAAAAAAATGTAACCCTTAGAATCCTATTCCCACTGGAAATTTAATTTCAATTATATATACATGCTTTCTTCGCAGAAAACCCTTTCTTTTTTTCTTCCTTTTTTTCTTTCTTTCGCTCATTCTTTCCTTTTTTTTTTTTTTTAAATTGTAATAGAGTTGCTTACAATGTTATATTAGTTTCAGGTGATTCCACAATTCTATACATTACACCATGCTCACTATGGTAAGTGTAGTTACCATCTGTCACCATACGAAGTTATTATAATATTGTTCACTATGTTTTCTATGATGCACTTTCCATCCCCATGACTTATTTATTTTTTTAACTGAAAATTTGTACCTCTTTTTCTTTCTTTCTTTCTTTCTTTCTTTCTTTCTTTCTTTCTTTCTTTCTTTCTTCTTTCTTTCTTTTTCTTTCTTTTTACTGGAATAGTTAGAGAATTCGCCATTCTCTCTCTTTTTTTTTTTTAAGATTTTACTTATTTATTCATGAGAGACATACAGAGAGAAGCAGAGACATAGGCAGAGGGAGAAGCAGGCTCCCTGTGGGGAGCTCAGTGTGGAACTTGATCCCTGGACCCTGGGATCATGACCTGAGCCATAGACAGATGCTCAAACACTGAGCCACCCGGGTGCCCCTAATTCTCCATTTTCTTTACATGACATGTTCTTCAAAATGCAACCTATAAAAATGACCCAATTTCTTCACCAAATTGTCAAACAAATTCACTATTTTTAAGCAAATTTCATCCCTGGCCACTTCCTCACCATCTATGATTGCCAGATAAAATACAAGATATCCTGTTAAATTTGAATTCCAGATAAACAACAAATACCTTTTTAGCATAAACATGTACCAAATATTTGCCAAGTTCAGCAACCCTACTGCCTCACACCTGAAAGTGTCTGTTACAAGCCCGGATGACCATCCCATGCAATGACATGACCAGAACAGACCATGAATACAACACAGAACCTGCACTTCTGTTGTCCCACTTAATGACTTTGGAGACATCAAGCATCTTCAATGTGCTCAGTCAATGCTTAGCCTTGATTTAGGCTCTGGACAGAGCAAGAAAAGCAAAGCAGTGTTTTTGAACTAAAAAAAAAAAAAAAAGAAAACAAATTCAATCTTTACTATTTTCAAGCACCAGACATTTAAGTTTCTCAACAGCTTAAAGTGGAGGTCCACCACATACAGTACATAACAACAGAACAGCTGCCATTGAGAGCAGAGACTTCACTTTCTTGGTTCTTCCTTCACTGAAGATTGTGGCATCCCTGATGACTCCAACCGACACAGCATGAAAATCACTGCTTTAATCTACCAGCTTGAATGTAATGGTGTTAACAAGAGAAGACCCTGGAGAGGAAGGAAGGGATAAGAGTTATTTTCCTGATATTTGGGCTTCTTTGCTACTTTCCCTATTAAAGAGCAACAAAGTTCACTTCAACATGAATAGTTTCTGAAGAAAGGTGTTTTTTGTTTGTTTGTTTGTTTTATTTTTATTTTGGGTTGTTTTTCCTCCTGGTTTGGCAATGTAAAGAATTATTTGGACTGTTCAATAATTTACTATGTAGAAGATTTTCATGCCTAAATTTGATAAAACAGTCCACCTGAGAGCATCCTTGGAAAGGAAATAATATCTGTTGGCAGATATACTATTAATGTAAAATACCTTCATGTGCTTGGCCAGGTGTGTAAATTCCTTGAAGGTATATATGTTAAGGGTATGTTATTTTAAGAAAGACGACAACTAATGGGCCAATGGGAGAGATATTGTGTTTTGGCCAGGCTTCACTGGGAATAGTTTTTCAACATCACATGGCTGAAGGCAAAGCTAAAAGGCACTTACTCAATGATCTGCCTGTGTTTGTTTAGGTGTTTTATTATTACCACTTCATCTGACCCTGAAAAAACGAGATTCTGAATTGTAAGTGAATGAAGCAAATTTTTACCTTTTAAAAGTGCCAAGGTCTTCGGAGTTATTAAGCCACAGAAGAAACAGTTTATTTCAATGTTTGGGCTCCAAGTACACTTACTAAAAAAATCTCAGCATCAACAAGATTCTAAATCTATGAATTCATTAGGACTGTTTCCCAGCAGTGACACTTCTTTGGTCTCTTTTGGAGTTTCTGTTTTAGTCTTTGAGCTGAGACCTTGACATCTGGAGAAAATATAGTGGGAGTACCCTACACTTGACAGTAGTCTGCTTTTACCAATGGGATTTGGGAAGGTTTGTCAATGTATGGGTCATCACAAAGGGATGGAAGCAAAGGAAACTGAGAGTATTTGAGGAAGGAACTATTTTGCTACATTATATGTTTGTGGCTCTACAGCACTATCGCTTTGCCTATAGATAAACTTTAGACATCTAAGTTGAAGAGCAGATTTCCTCACCCAGCACCATCCTCTACTCTCATTATCTTAAACCTGTCAAAGGTACATTTATTTTCCTGAAAACTCAGTAAGTCAATGTCAGAAATGCTCTTCCCATTTTTATAAATGGAATCGTACATCAACTTTCAATTACCAGGGATATCTTGTAGAAGAGAGAAACTCACAGACTAATCCCGAAATCTTAATTTGGCAGTTGCTTTAGACTTCCTTCCTCAGAATAATTCTCCATGAGCAGCTAGAAGTTCTGAAAAGTGACTGAGCAGTGTAATCACAGTATTAATATTAATAATATGACTTTACAGTTTTTAAAGTGTTTTTGAATTCATCATCTCATTTGGTTTTCTAGAACTCTCTGAGATGGAAATAGACCGTGTGTTTTCATTCCTTGTCTTTTTTTTTTTTTTTTTTTGAGATTTTATGCATTAATGAGAGAGAGAGAGAGAGAGAGTGCGTGCGCGCCAGTGAGCACAAACAGGGGGAGGGGCAGAGGGAGAAGGAGAAGCAGGCTCCCCGCTGAACAGGGAGCTCAATGTGGGGTTGGGTTCCTGGACCTCAGGATCTTGACCTGAGCTAAAACCAGATGCTTAACCAACTGAACCACCCAGGTGCATCTATTTTCATCCCTTCTTAAGGTATGAGGAAACAGAGAATGAAATTTAGATCACTTGCTTACATAGTTAGTAAATGCCCCTCATTATCTCTCTACTATATGATATTACAGGGTCCAAGATGTAATCAGCACACTGTCACTTTGTTATCTGTACACTTGTATTTAAGGAGCTGACAATGAACTAGTGAGTTGGAGATACAAAAAGAACAAAACCTAGTCTCTAATGAGATATTTAAAACTTCCCCAGGATTCCTTCACAAGGTCTTGGGAACTTGGTTTTGTTGATTTCCTGATCACTATGTGAAATTCTGAAGGCGTTTTTGCTCCCTATCTCTTTTTAAAACTGTCTCATTCCAATGAGTAGTCCTAGATCCTAGAGCAGGAAGCCAAGTCTGACAGTGTGAACAGGCTGAACTATAAGGCATCATTGATCATGGAAAAATGGGATAGAAAAGCTATTGTTCAAGTGAAAGTCTCCTATTGATCTTGCATATTGTTTAAGCCTGTGCTCTGAGCTCTATAATCTAGATTCAAGACTATGATCCAGAAATTAAAAAGTTCTCCAGAGAATCAGATATCTTGCCTGAGGTCTTTTCACTTCTCCTACCATGTGTAAATAAAAGAAGATATTTTTGAGGCATGAAAGTGTCTAATACTCATTTGCCCTCATATCACCCCCTTTCTTCCTGCTCAAGATTCCACAAAACAGGCTCTCTTCCTAGGTTGGCAGAAGATGAGAAGCAGAGAAAAATTAAATGGAAGTATTGGTCAGGCAGCACTTGAATTATTTTTACTTTTTCCCCTAAAACTAATTATTTGGGCTTGGGAAGGTAAAGAAAATCTGATATCAAACACTGTGAATCTTTACTTGGTGTCAAGTTTTGCTTAGGGCCAAAATATTAGACAGGGCTTAGGTGAAAAACCTATTAGTTTTCTTTATGTTAGCCTCAAGTTCAAACCCTATAATGTAGTCAGTTTTTATTTAGATTATCTCATGGAATATTTACCCTTCCCCTTTTAGTAAAAATTATGATGCAGAAACAGTAAGTCTGATTTTCACTTTTAAAATAGAACTAAATTTTAATTTTGACAGAACATGGAAATTGATATTGTCAAAAATTCCAGCAGCAGGGATTCCTGGGTGGCTCAGCAGTTTAGTGCTTGCCTTTGGTTGGAGGTGTGGTCCTGGAGTCCTGGGATCGAGTCCCATATCTGGCTCCCTGCATGGAGCCTGCTTTTCCCTCTGCCTGTGTCTCTGCCTTTCTCTCTCTCTCTCTCTCTCTCTCTCTCTCTCTCTCTGTCTCTCATGAATAAATAAATAAAATCTTAAAAAAAAAATGCCAGCAGCCAAACTCACCAATTTATACTTCTATCATTGATATAAATGGCCAAGAGACATGTGAAAAGACACTTAACATTGTTAGGCATTAAGTATATGCAAATCAAAACCACGGCTAGATACTATTTCATATCCACTAAGATCAGTGTAATCAAGATGTTAGTAACAATTGTTGTCAAGGGCGTGGACAAAATGGAATACACACATGTTGCTGATGAGAATGCAAAATGGTGCCCCACTCCCAATTTGGAAACAATCTGGCAATTCTTTGAAAGGTTAAACACAGAGTTACTCTTGACTTGGCAACCTACAGTTAGATATATACTCAAAAGAAATGGAAACATCTGTCCACACAAATACTTGTGCATGAATGTTCAAACCAGGATTAATAGCCAAAGGTAGAAACAACCCAGAAGCTCATCAACTGATGAACGGATGAACAAAATGTGATCTATTTAAACAATAGAATGTTATTTGGACATCAAAAAGGACAGTGGGGTGCCTGAGTGGCTCAGTTGGTTGAGCATCCAAATCTTGATTTTGGCTCGGGTCATGATCTCAGCGTCATGAGATAGAGCCCCATGATGGGCATGGAGCCTGTTTGAGATTCTTTCTCTGCTCCACCCACTCCACTCACATGTGTACTCTCTCACCCTCTGGGGGGGGGGGTAGGGAAAAAGAGTGTAACACTAGTATACATGGCAACATGAATGGACCTCAAAAATATTATGCTAAACTTGGCAATGCCTCCTAGAAAATGTTTTAGTTTAAAACACTTGCTAACCTGTGCTATGAATCTGCTGTGAAAATCGAGTTCTGAGACATTTTTGTGAAAAGAGGGTCCCGTAGCTGAATTACCATTGGAAAAATCTGACTGCTCTTGGAGATTGGCAGCTTACATGAATCTAGTAAAGGCTTTGAAAAGTTCTGCAAAAAGATAACTTGTTGAACCCCTTTTTGTCAGCCTTGATTTTCAAAGTCATTTGATCATGGAGTTTCCATATCATCCTTTAAAAATACTGTTTCCTGAAGGACACTGTTCTGCAGAGTAGAACCTGGAGGCATTGAGGACTCATTTTTCCATCTGGAAGATCCTAGGAACAGTTCCTGAAGAATGGCTTTTCTGGGTTGAGGTGGGGAAAACATCTGCCATATGATAGGAGGACTTTTACATTTTTTCTGCTCAGGATTGGTTGTCAGTGCATTAGGATTCTCCTTTAATCAGCTTCATATAATACCTGCTCTCCAAATTCTTGCAAAAGACTAAAGTCTCTCTTCTTTCATCTTTACCAGGTATCTAAAAGTGTGAGAGGCAATATTCAGAAGTCTCATGTATAACACAGATCAAATACAATGGTTCTCTGTGTCAGGAGTTGGAGCATAGATACCCCCCTCTGGGATTTCACTGACCACCATCTCCTCTGCCCACCGGTGGACTGACTTATGTAGTTTGGCTTGACCATCAGTTTTTTAAATTCTAGTTTGGATAAGTACAAGATCATAAAAAAGCTAAAATTTTTCCTGGAATATTTTACCTCTTCCTGGATTTACTTTTACTCCATTTTTACATGACTGTTAGGTCATTGCTATACTTCAAGGATTATTAGATTTGTCACATCCAAATGAATATTTTAATTATCATATCAAGCCTTGGCAAGGCACTCATCTACTATATAGTACAATGTTCTCTAAATGAAGAATTCATGGGAAGATTTTCCCTCTCATCTCAATATCTGGAAAATCTCTCTTATTTGGTTTTAGCATATGGTCTATCATCTGGTAAGTCTTTACAACTGATTGTGATTTTGTCTTTGCTTTGATCACTGGGAAGTAAACTTGAAGCTAAAGTTTGATTTACTTCCAGCAACTTTACAACACCTTGTGGAAGGTATGCCTTGTTTGCTAAACTTATCCTACTCTAACTTTCCCTATCCACATTTTTCTTTACCAGGAGTCCCTCCATTATTTGTTTGTATCCTATATTCACACACACACACACACACACACACACACACACACACACACACAAGTATACAGACATACACACACAAACATACATCTTTGTGTAAATACTTATGAACAATCACAAATTTTCTATGGAATGGGGTGGGATATAAAGATACTGTGTGTGTGTGTGTGTGTGTGTGTGTGTATGTGTGCACTGTCTCAGTGTCTATGCTGCACAATGGCTTACACATAGGCTGTCTGGACAAATATTTCCAGGTAATTGACTGAGGAGCTGAGATTTACTTGAAAAATCTTCCATGTTAAATTATCTGGTAGCTTTATTAGTGATATGCTTTCTATTAGATCCATAATGAAAAACCTTTCCAAAGCATATACTTTATCAATTGCCCAAAGAAGTTCAAAAGGTGTGTAACTATGCTCATCTGTGAATGGCTGCTAGGAGCATGAGGCTGAGAGGGGATCTAAGGCTCATCCCACACCCTCAGGAAAGAGTTTGGCTGGTTAGTACTGTCTGTAGTGGATTTAGGATGTGCAAGTGATGGCACACGGGCCACACACGCAATTCCTACCTAACAGTGATATCCTCAGCAAAATAATGTACTCCACTTTGCCTATACTGAATCAGTGACATAAAAAAGAAACCAATTGCTCTCACTTTAACAAAGACATATTTGGCCACCAAAATGATCTCCGAATCTTCATTTGTTTCTACAATTATTCCTGCAATTGGTGTCAAAATCAACGGAGGAAATAGTCTTTAGCTTGGCATAGTTTTAACTCCGTTAGCACATTAATCTTCCATTACCCAAAAGGTTTAGAATATCACTAAAATGCTTTCCCATTGATTCCCACATGAATTTTTCACACAAGGAAGATTGAAATATATGTAAGCATGTTTCAGAACATGCTGGTATAAAAACAGGGATTAAATTTTACTCACCACACTCCTAACTAAATTTCACAGATGTTTTATGTGAATTAAGGATTGTAAAGCACTTAGAACAAAAGAGCAAGTGCAGTGATTACCTTAAACTCAGTTTTAATGCCAGACAAGTTATTGCATCTGTTACCAAATGGAATTTCAAATTAACAAATCTCTACAACCTGTTCATACCATTAAATGGAACTCTGATATTTAAATGTCTAAATTGTAAAAATTTCAAGTGATAGGAGTGAATTAATTTGTTTTGAGATTTAATATTTGTATGAAACTTCTACATTGGGAAAAAAGTCTCTGTGTAAGACAAATCATCTTCCAGAATTCCAGCCTACCATGGTTTTCAACAAAATCATGTAACTCTTCCAACTGATTTTAATATTTTGGTTCAGTACCCATAGAATAATCTGCCCACTTCTGTTTCACATGAAGTTATTCCATTACCATAAGAATTCATATACAAAACTGTCAAAAATCCTGAATCTTAATTTTTTTTTTTTTTAACATAGCTAGGTAGTAATTGCTTTCCATGGAAGGGTTGTATTTCTGGATTGTCACAGCATTACTTTATCCAAACATATTGCCCATTGTTATATTCTCTAAAAGGGATAAAATGAAGTAGATTGAGATGAATTAGACTAATTAATGGGTATGAACTGACTTTTCACCCTAACAGTTGTAGACAAGCTCAATCTAAGAACTTAAATCAAGGTCTGCTGTTCTATGCCCTAGTAGACATCAATTCACATCATATAATTTGGCAGAATTGGCCCAGAAATGAACTTGCCATGGATTTGACCCCTTCCAGTCATAGATGGGGCATAGGGAAAAGGAGTAAGAATATACATGCATAGATACAGACACACACACACACACACACACATAGAGACACACATGCACACACACATCCCAGGGCATTACAGCTGTCTGAATTTTGTGAAAACAATCCAAAGTGCCACTTCAAAGGGTTTTCCTTGAATTCATTGGTTGCCAATGAAAACCATAGAAAATAGCATCATTGTTCATCACTCTTTATTGATTTAGAATGATTCCAGTTAAGACTCAGAAATAATCCATTAATTTACATCCTTGTTTAAACGGATTGAAACTTAGTCCTGTAAAACAAGTAGAATTTTAGACATACAAGGATCACACACATTTCCATGAGTTCCTCTGCAAGTCAGTAAAATAAAATAATAAATAAATAGACAAATATCAAAACTCCCATTGAGACATTTTCCCAAGCCAGACACCGTTCAAAGAAATACATTTCCCATTGTATTTATAAGCTGCAAATGCTTTGTAAAACAATGTGAATAGATATTTATAGGCATATGAGTGTGTATTATTTACACTAGCATACGGGATTGCCTTTTCTGTGAGTCCCTCACTTTTTGTCCATAAAAATCACGGAGAGCAGTCCCAGTGGTTAGAGCAGCCATCAACCCAGGACAGACGGTCCCCCCCCCGAGAACTGAGTTCGGCAGGGTTTGGGGCAGCGGGTCAGCCAGCCAGCGTGGGCGCCAAGCTGGTTTGAATCAGAAAGCTGTGAATGAAAGAGGAGGATGGATTTCAGAGAAGCCTTCTGTCACTGTGGCCATGCTGGCATGATGAAGCACTGTTCCGGGCCTTGGAGAATAAGATTGCTGTTAGTGAATATTTGTACATTTGGCAGTAAGAATATTATTTTACTGTTAATGCAATATTCTCAATGCCTGGTGACTGAAATGTACAGCACAATCTCTTCTTAAAGGTCACATACCCAAAAAAGAAAGAGAGAAGAAAAAAGGTGGGTGGGGGGAAAGTAATACAATTTTCTAAAAATGAAACATTCTTTTGTTAAAAAAAAAAAAAAGAAAGAAGAAGAAGAAAAGAAAAACAAAACCAAGTGAAATTCATGCCAAGTCTGGTGGAGTTTTAGCAAAAACATTTACTTGTCCATAGCCAAATGCAGATCTGAAGTTCTAGATCTTTAAGTTCTAAATGCAGAATTTGCTCGAATAGATGTTAGAGGCTCTCTAACAGAAACATCTACATCTCATGAGAACAGGTCTCTGATTAGGATACATTACAGTGGCTTCTAGGCTGATTTTGCTCTGTTAAACCCTGCCTACTCTCTCCATTTCTGTTTGTAGGCCATTTGCAAATACACTCCTTGCAGCTACAAATAAGTGGCTACCGTGATATAGCCTTATCTCATTAATTAAAGTATAATTATTATATGCGGGGAACAGTGGCTAACCATCTTTAGCAATAACTTTGGGGATTTTCCTTACATTTTTAGCTGATGGCTGAATGATTTAGAAAGGGAGAAATAGGAATTACTAGGTGATTTTCTAAGCACATAATTTAGTTATTCATCAAATTTCACACAGCAATGAAAATTTGGGATGTAAAGTCCAGTTCAACAATATATCATAACTATCAGATAACTACTCATTCTGTTTGTGATCAGTAATGGGGCCAAAATAGTCTTAGTTTATTTTTGTTTTCTATTTCTATTTTCTATGATCTCTCTTAGCAACCCCCATCCCATCATTATTTTCTCCCCCCAAGCTTTAGTGGGATTTAAGCCATCTTTGTATTATTATTATTGACAGTGAAAGGGAGAAATCATAAAGATTGAAAAGAATTCTAAAGATCAATCATACAGATTCTTCTCTCCCCCCCCCCAACACATTGCTGATAAGACTTTCTGCACCAAAGTATATGATAAGTTCATTCTGTTGAGAAAATTAGAAAGTTGGACGTATTTATACCAATCATGGGGAATGTGCATATAGTTAAATAGGTCATTTCCAATTTTAACAATTCTACCCCCGATTTCATTCAGCATCTTTGACACAGAAACCCAGTTTAACTCCTCCTGGGACAGTTGAAACCCTGGAGCAAGCAATTCCCCGTGTAGGGCCACTCATCCCTGGGATTTCTCCTTTACTTAAGGACAGCTTCTCCAATGTGTGCACTGCTCCCCACAGACGTGCTGGTGGGACACCAGGGAAGGGAAAATTATTTAAAACATAAAGGCAAATTCACAAAATGTATTAACTGCTGTGGATGAAGGAGACTAAAAAGACACTAGTTGTCTTAAAAAGAAAAAAGTGACACAAGGACCCTGAACTTGATCTTGTATGTGTTCATTAATCTCAAAGAGCATCTAGCATACTGCCCATATTTCTATTCTCTTTATAAATTTTATATTGAGTGGAGAAGCTCCAGGATTTCTTTGTAAAATAATCACTTGGCAATTGGTTAAGGATACCGATAACTACATTTCTTCTCACTGGAGAAAATAATTTCTTAGCTGTTAGTTTCTGCTTACAGAGGCAGAGATCATACTCAATGCCTGTTTCCCTCTGTTTACCAAAGGCCAGAGACTCCAAAAATCTCTTTCCAAATGTCCCCAAGTTGCAATCTGAAATTACCTTGAACTGCCTGCATAATTTGATAGGACTACAAATCCAGGGAATAATGTATGTAGTAAGAGCCTTGTGAGAAATAACAATAGTTACTGATACAAAGGCGGATGGAAGAATAAATTGGGTCATTGACCTTGAACCTCTAAAGGCCTGAGGTTAGATCTGGATTAAATCACGAGTGAAATGATCACAGAGGTTTTGCTTCAAAAATTAGCACTCAGGTTGATTCACTTTGACAGGAAAAG
Source organism: Vulpes lagopus (assembly GCF_018345385.1). NCBI lineage: Eukaryota > Metazoa > Chordata > Mammalia > Carnivora > Canidae > Vulpes > Vulpes lagopus. The sequence continues at coordinate 105,026,994 of NC_054827.1, read as the reverse complement.
GCGAAGATGCCAGAGACTAAATTAAATAGAATTAGATTGTTATGCCTAAGTGGGGCATCTGTTGAGGATAAAGCTTTATTCTCATCCATCTTAACCTAATGAATACCCAAGTTGGATTTCTTTTTTTTTTTTAATAATACCTGATTTAAAAATAGGTTTGAGATGGCATATAGAATATCAAGATAGCACAAGAGGCTAAAAATGCACAGTGGCTGCACTAATTTGACAAAAATAGTTTTTAAATTAATTACAGTTGAGTTCCAGTCCTTGAAACCGAGTAGACACATATGTGTTCCACTAAAGAATCCTTTTAAGTTTATATTTCAATCTCCTCCTTTTATTAAACCTCTCCCAATATTCGAGAAAATAAATACATTAGTCTGACAACACTGTGATTACATGAGAGCTGGTATCTCAAAAGAAAGATCTATTAAAAAAAAAAAGTTAACCTATCTAATAATAGGTATCATTCATTTGAGTTATTTTTAAAGTTCCAGAAACTATGTAAACTATTTTATATGTATTATTTCAAGTGCTTCCCAAAGTTTAGCAGAAGAAAATTTCAAGCAGCACAAAGACAGAACAATAGGTATCTTAAAACAGGTCCCTGTAAAGACACTGCCTTTTTCATGATCTCACCTAAAAAACTTATATTTTATCTATTCTTTGAATAAGTATCATTTTTATTTGAGTCAGAATTCAGAGGTTTATATTGTGAAAAAAATCTCCGTTTTACTCCTGTGTGCCAGGCATTATTTTTCCATCCTGTGAATTTCTTGTGTGTATTTCACTCAGATTATATGCATATAACACACGCATATATATGCAAATATATGATGCACATTGTTTAATTTTTAGCAATATATATTTTAAATAGTGTGACATCAGGAATAGTTTTCTTATGCTTTTATTTAACCACATAATGTTAAAAAAAATAACCACGTAATATTCCACCTGGTTTTCTTTCAGTCAAATCTCCTTTTTTCACAAAAAGAAAGACTAGACCCCAGCTACATATTCTTAAGAAAATTAAGGTGGAGCCCTGCCACACTATTAGGAGGGGTCAAGAAATGTAAAAAAATGTAAAACGAGGGGATATATTATGGGGCAGATATTGAAGAGACCTATGCCAAGTGTGCCAAGTGATCTGGCAAGAAATTCTCAGTCTCACTGCAAAGTTCAAATCTGTTCAGATCCTGGGTGCTGCTCAGTGCCTGCTTATAGAAGTTGTCCACTCTGGCTTCTCTATCAGTGAGAATGGTTCTCTATCCTAGACCTGGCTGGAGTTTACAGGAAAGTGCCCATGATTCCAGAACTCTCTCACTCATTTGATATATATTTTGTCCACTTGATCAAGAGAGATCAGGTTAGAAGCCTACTTGTGGACACACCAATTACACCTACCTTCTACAAATCAGATTACCTGCTGTTTTCCAGCCCAGTCTTGCCTTTGGCTTCATATTTCACTGCACTTATTTTCAAGATAAGAACTTTTTAACCTGTGTGGGTCTTACCATTGGGCGTCAGCACTCCACAAAAGTGTATTCTCTATACAAATTAATTGGGTATGCTCTGTTGACTTAATATCCCTGTCATAACTGTTATATCTTTAATTCTGCCTGTGGAACTGGTTGAATGTGGACTGTATGGCATTGTTTATGGATGTGATGATTCCTAATCCAGTGTCATTGAATCTCCATCCCCAAATCCTTCACGTTGCTGGGTCAGGAAAGTCTCCCATAGTTACTGATGCATAGTAGGTACTCAATTAACTGTGGTTCACATTTTCACTTTTTTCAACATTTCCTCTTTGTGCTAAGATATTTTCCTTTTTCTTTTTTGCTCTTTCATTATATAAATGATTTATCCAGAAAAAGCCCCAAGGCATTAGTAAAGTCCCCCAGTAAGTTAGCATTCAGTAAGCTCAGATATGGACCTAACTAGCAACAGGATAACGAATCAAGAACCCCAAATTCAGGGAGCACTACATTTTCAATGGTAGTTATGGACCTCATTTATTACCTCACTGCTGCTCAAGGGGTCCTCAAACTTGGCACATTTTGTTTTGTAACGCACAATAGCACTGAAACTCATAAGTATCAGCAAGGGAACATCTGCTTGCTTAGTCCATCTCCCATAAATTAGAATTTTAAAACTATTATGGGAACACCAATTATAAATAAAGATCTAGGAAAATCAGGGGATAGGAAGCAAATCTCTAGGTCATGTTGGTAGATTCGGATTTCATTGGTATCCAAAACACACAAAAGTCACACTACCCCAGTTTTCACTTTGAAAAACATTCAAACCTATGGAAGTGGTGAATAATGCAATGAACACCCACATACCCCTACAGCTGGACTCACCAATTATTAACAGTTGGCTAAAGCATTTGAAAGTAAGCTATGGAAATTAAGATCTCAACATCTAAACACTGCATTGGGTATCTCCCAGCATGAGGGCATTCTACATCATTGTGGAAGTGCTTATCCTACCAAAGAAAGTTAAAATTGGTTGGAACTGCATTTGAACTTCATTTTTAAACCACATTCCTAAATGTGCTTGACCTGGGGGGTTTCACTCTTGGAGAATTCTGCTCTATAAATTCTGATGATAGTTGCTCAGAATCCCACTCCTTAATGGAAATAGAAGGGCATGAAGCTCAGAGAAAAGGACAGTCTTTCAAGGTACACAGCTTGGATTTGAATCTAAACTCTGCCATTTGCTATCCATGAACTTGACCTCACTTAACCACAACTAATCCCCCTTTCCATGCTATGAAAGTGGATAAGAATACCTAAGCCATTGGGCTGTTATGAGGTTAAATGAGATAAGGTATGAAAAGGTTGAGCCATAATTGATCCTCAGTAAATATTGCATTTCCTTCTATGAGGTTCATACCAAAAAAAAAAAAAAATCACCTTGGAATTTTCATAGGAGAGGTATCTCCGAAAAACAAAAACAAAGACAAAAACCAAAAGCAAAAATAAAATAAAACAATGAAGGCAATAATAATAAAATTGAATTATCCCTTAGGTTCCAAATGCAGCACAACAAAGAATCAGAAAGAGAGTGGACTGCTCCATGGGCTTTGCTCAGTTTATCAGAACTATACTCACAAGAATCATGCCTGATCTCAGTTGGAGAATGAAAAAGTCAGGATTTTAGAAGTAAATATATGGGTTATTGCTTATTTGACTTAAGCAGTTTGTTTAAATATAATAAAACATTAATAATGCAAATAATGGGGAAAAACCTGAATTTTGCCTATTTGTTTCAATCCAAGTCTCACGCGCCAGTAGCATTGGTCCCAGACTAGGTGAGGGGCTTTATTGGTGGATGCAACTGTGTCTCTGAAAATCCTAGCTTGTCCAGAAGTGTTAGGTTCATATTCTGAGGGGAGGACAAAAGGGAAGAGGATCAGCTAAGAGATTCACAGTTTCCAGTACATCTGAGAGGCCAAACACAATCTCTGCACTTCATACACATTTTAGATTAATCCTAACGAGGCATCTGGTGCACAAAGTTATCATACCACTTAGCAGATTAGCAAAATGAAGCTCAGGAACTAAGTATGCTTTTAAACATGGCTTAACAAGACAATGTCTAGAACTCATCTTTAAACTTTTGGAGGAGACCAGGTTATTGATTTATGTTCTATTTAAGCAATTCATTAGAGAACTTATGTGATATCATTTTTCTTGGCATAAGAAGAAACTGAGGCTAGCAGCAATTTCTGGTAGTGTTTCAGTTAAGTCCTCAATTAAGAATTTTTAGAAGTCCCAATTCTATATTTCCCTGTGAAAGGTTGTCTGACCTTGGGAATTCTCCTCTTCCTCTATAACTGTGGCCCTGTTCTTTTAGATAAAAAACGTATCCTGATCAAGGAACTGAAGTGATAATACACTTTTAAGTAGATAATAGATGATAGAAGTATTTTTTTTTCTGCCTTCAGGACCACCAGAAAATTAAATATTTTTGAAAGTCAAAAAAGTACAGCTATGACTTTCAATTATTTTCCATCTCCATGCTGCCTCCAAACTTCCTGATTCCAGCTGGGATTGTGATCAAAAATGCAAAAACATATGTAGAGAAGTTATTCTTGTGGAACATCTGACCGGAAGCAGGAAATGCAAGATATCTCATGGGACTGCCTATTATCAAAATATGCCCAGACCAGCACTGCAAAGAGGATTTGTATTTACCCAGATAAAGAGAACTGTAGAGGATTCTGGTACAGACACATCACTGTGAAATGCTAGTGGGCAGAAATGCCCCCCACCATCCGTTCCAGCTCTGGCCTACTGGTGTATTCACTGTGTGACCTTGCAAAGTCTCACTTAACCTCTGCCTCAGTCTCATTTAAATACATCTACAAAACAAATCTTAATATTCATAATGTGAAAGCTCATATCTTTTAGAATGCTTTCTATATGGGAAAACTATAATTATCACCCAATGATACATAAAAGATATGTCCTCAAAGTAGTAACTGCAAAAGATGGCCACATTAGCTATGACTCCATCCCTATGCATAAAAGAAAACCAACTTCACTCTTTTATTTTAAAGTTAAACATTTTATTTTTCCTGTAAGTCTTCAAAATATGTATTTATTTCCAATAAAATTAAATTTCATGAAAACATGTATTCATTTTAGTCATAGGTGATATTCTTTCTTTCTTTCTTCTTTCTTTCTTTTTCTTTCTTTCTTTCTTTCTGTCTTTCTTTCTTTCTTTCTTTCTTTCTTTCTTTTTCTTCTCCTTTTTTTTTTTGTTAATTAGAATAAGGAGAAGAGAAACACTCTTCAAGAATTCGAGCCAGGTATTCTAAACCCATCCATCATAAAATCATTGGCACACAGCAGGCAACTGGAAAAAGGATACCTTTTAACCTCAACTGGCATAAATGTGTATATTTATTTTTAAGAAGTGGAATATAAACAGACATGCTGAGAGCCAAGTGTTTTATGAATAAAAAAAGATTCCATACACACACACACACACACACACATACACACACATAAAACTTTCCCCAATGGGCCACCGAGGATTTATGTGGATGTGAACTCTATTTACTGTTAGTATTAAGGAAATAGTGGCTTTTTAACAAGTTACTCATGCCTGGAAAAAATCCCAGCTTTGCAACTTATCCAAGATCTTTTGCCAACTGTCCGTGGGAATCACAGGGATGGGAAAAGTTCAAATTTGTTTTAAAAGGACTTGCTTAATGGAAAATTAAAAAAAAAAAAAAAGTAGAAGAAAACCAGCAACCCACTGTGCTAATCTTTTGGTTAAATAAGAGAATCAAGCATGACTTGGTTGCTTGTTTTTCTTTAGTATTATTTTAAGAAAAGAGAAAAAAAATTAAAATTTTCCATTTTTATGTTACCCATAAAGTCACATTTAGGGCTTTTATTGAATAAGCCAAGGGCATGATGACTTGCTGGCTTTGGGAGCCTAAAATTGTATCAAAAGGGGCAGGAGAGCCATCGGTCAGTGCCATTAAATGAGAGATTTGGCTCCTTATCCTCTGTCATTCTCTTAAAACTCTTTTATTTTCTATTCCACTCTAACAGCAAAGTCTGGTTACATTGTTGCTGTCAATTTCAAAACTGCAAAAGGGACTAAAAAAGCCAACCTTAAAAGCCATGGAATGCACAGTTAAAAATGGCAACAATTCTATTTTTTCTAGCACCTAAGGGGTGCCAAGCCCTGTTTCAATTGCTCTTATATCTTCAGAACCTTATCAAATAGGCAACTTTCTTTTTTTGTATTCTTCTTTTGCAGATGTGGAAACTGAGTCTCAGGGAGATTAAATAGTTTTCCTGCATCATACAGATTCTAAGGGGCAAAGTTGGGATGGGAACTCAGAAGGCTGGGGTTCTTTTTTTTTTAAAGACTTTATTTATTTATTTGAGAGAGAGAGAGAGAGTGAGAGAGTGAGAGCACAAGCAGGGGAGAAGGGCAGAGGGAGAGAGAGAAGCACACACCCCACTGAGCAGGGATCCCAATGTGGGCTCAATTCTAAGACCCAGGATTATGACCTGAGCTGAAGACAGATACTCAACCAACTGAGCCAATCAGATGTCCTAACGCTGGGGTTCTTGCTTCTTATTTCTTAAGCTGTGCTGCCTCAGAGAAAGTACATTTCATGAATCCTTTTGCCAAGAGATTTTTTCTAGAATGTGTCACAAATTAATGTGGCTCTCTTCTGATAGGACAGAACCTGCTTCCATACAACAGGGAATGAGAAGATGAAAGCTTTGCTTTTCCATTTGTGATAAAACAGTTGTGAAAGTCAACTTGTAGTCACCCACCCAAGATATATGACAATTCTCATTTTATTCTTTAAAACGACACTGGGCAGGAGCGTCAAAGGTAACCAGGCTCGTATCTAGAGACAGTTCTTATCTAAGAAACAAACAAAAGACCAACCCTTGTTTCCACTCAAAATAAACCTAGTTTACTGTCTAGAAAAGTAAGGTGGTAAAAGAAAAACTCTTAAGTATTTTATAATTCAACCAAATTATTAATAATTCTTAAGGAAACTGGTTCTTCTGGGTAGACATTTGATTAAAAAGAGTGTTTTACTATCTTAATATTTATGTCTTTAAGTAGGACTAGTTGAGCATGTTCTACAGATTCTGCCCATTATTTATTTTTAATATTCACACTCTTACAGAAAAATAGTACTTCAGGTTCCTTCCCCACCCCCCCCGCATTTATATTCCTTGATTTTTTTCAGAATTTAATATCGAGGTGATTGCTTTTACTTGGCACGATTGGGAAACACTGCCAGTCCAGATCTAAATATTTTCACATACAACAACAACAACAAAATTGTGCTCTGCTAAGCTCTGTTGATTTATTGAGCCTCAAAAAATGGATTTCAGATGCGATTTTGCCAAGTTGTAAACCAAGAAGTCTTAATTTAAATTTTTCCTGACAGGAGTGCTAATTCTTCATCTGAGATAAAGTATTTTAGTATTTTCACACTCATAAAATAAGGTTTATAAATTGCATTCAAGCTGGTATTATTCGTTCTATGGCTTTTTTTAATACCTTGATATGCGACATAAACATACAATATTTTCACTGGGTTGAGTCCCATCGGTATGACTAGGACAAAGTTTATGTCACTGATTCTAGTTATAATATTTATAGTAAAAATACTAGTCAGCATTATTTTATATTAGAGTTGAGGATGTAACTTTAAGTTATCAAAACAAGTGGAACTTTTTAATTGTTATCAAGGAACATCTCTGTAAGGACTATCTGATTTAGTGAAGTAACAATCATGTACTTACATTTTTAAAATGTGAAATTAACAATAATGTTTCCTATAGTCAAGAAAAATCTCATGTATGACACTTGAACGCTTTGCAGGCTGCTGTTAAAATACACATGATAAAGGTGGCATTTCCAATCAAATGAGAAAGATTGAATTATTTGCTAAATCCTTTTAAACTGAATGTCTGTCATGGGCAAAAAATAAAGTTAGATTTCTCCTTTGCATCATTTATCAAATTACGTCCCAGATAGATATATTAAAATTTAAATGAAGAGAAAAGAAAGCAAAGAAGAAATAAATGAATAATTATTTTCATTCCATTAACATGTAAACCCTCAATAAATGGTTTAGTTACAATTATCACATGGATAAGTCCTTTCTAAGCAGGACACCAAAGGAACAATGATTGATAGGGATCATTACATTAGGGGAAAAAAATGTCTGTCAATCAAATAATCACTATAAGTACGTATAAGGCAAATAAAAATCTGAGTATAATATTCAAAATATTTGACTTGTCAAAAAATAATATTTTTTACAAATGGAATGTTCTTACAATTCAGTAAGAAACTGACCAGCACCTGGACAGAAAATTGGTCAGTACACTTATGAGTAAAGATACAATTTTACAGTTTACAAAAATGTGAATTAAGATAATTTGTTAAAAAAAATAATAATAAGATAATTTGTTACAGTTTTCACTTTTTGAGATTGGCATTAATTAGTTTAGTGAGTGAAACATTTAGTGTGGTAGTAAAAAGTGATACAGGGCCTCTGGAGCACAATATCCTTGAATCTAGAAATTTCACTTTTAGGAATTTATCCTAAGGGGAAAAAATTAGGGATATCCACTAAAACGTTGATTAAAGAGTAGCCATCCCAATAACACTTATAGTAACAAAATTCCGAAAATAGCCTAGATTTATAGAAATACTAGATGATTTGAAGAAAATATAGACTCGTGGTAAAATATGCACACATAAAAAGTAAATGTAAAAATGTCTATTCAGCAGCATGAAGAGAGTTATCCATTTTAAAACATTAAGGGAGAGATCTTGTTGCAAAACAATATGAATAATGTGGTTTCTCATTTGTGTGTTTATATGTGTGTATGAGGAGATAATTCTCACGTGCATACAAACTGGTGAGAAACAAAATTGAATCCTTGCATTTTTTTCCTTCTCTTCCTTTCTTTTACTTTTTTGAATTTTTTATTTTTCCTCATATGATCACATATTGCCTTTGCAATTTTGAAAGATTTTAATGTTTGCTATATTCTAGAGACAAGTACCTAAATACTGTGACAGGTCAACAGGCATTTACGTTTTTTATCATATCTATTGATCAATCTTCAGTAGACTCATGGGAACTTCATTGCATTCTACACACTGATATTTTTTATATCTTCAGTGAAATTCTTACAACAATTTTATATCATATATGTAACAATTTAAGATACAAGCAAATGAATAGCAAGAGTCTACTCTTGTTTCTGAGCTCTGGGAAATTAGAGGCAATGATACTTTTAATGACGGAAGTGACATTTTTATGAAAACCCAGGGCAATCATTAAATTATCAACTACTTCTTTTGGGGGTTTTTCTTTAGAAGGTCACAATATTATTTTAACCAAGGTTAGCTTTTTTCCCCCTAGCTTTATATTGTTGGTGTGGAGAGTAATTTAAACTTTATGGTCCATTTGAAGCAAGATTATTTACATCTGTGTGGCAATGTCTGTGTGTGTGCACGGAATTTATACTCTACTGCTTTTACTTCTTAAATTCCTCCTACTTGCTTGAATATTTTTCCATTATAAACTTGCTACTTTTCACTTCAGTTAGTTAGAAATTTGAAAATGTCTTTTAAATGTTTTCTAACAAAGGACTAACAGAAGTCTTACATGTGTGCCTGTTCGGTATTGTGCCTTTTTCCTTAGTGTTTTAGTGTTTGAAACTTACTGTTTTGTAGATGGGAAAGGAACAACGTGAGTACTACGATGTTAGGTTCTAAATAATTTACTTAAACATTAGTTTAGAAAAATCATACCAAAAATGTCATAATGGAAGATACACTGACAAAACAGTCCTTTGAAAAAGTATCTTTTTATTGTTATTTTTATTTTTTTAAAGATTTTTATTTATTTATGTGACAGCACAAACAGGGAAGCAGCAGGCAGAGGGAGAAGTGGACTCCTCGATGAGCAGGCAGGCTGACATGGAGCTCAATCCTCGGATCCTGAGATCATGACCTGAGCCAAAGGCAGATGCTTAACCAACTGAGTCACCCATGAGCCCCATGAAAAACTATATTTTTAATTAATAAGACAGCAGAATATTTATGACTCAAATTAGAGTTTCATATTTTAGTACAAATTATAAGCCCTTCAGATTAATTTTTTTCCCAGAACCTTGACATCTAGAGTTCAGCTGATCATACTATATAGCAAGGGGAAGTTTTCTCTAAGGAGTTAAAATTACACACTTAAACAGAGTCATATTCACAAACCTAACACCATTTAAAGATTCTCTGATACTATTCGAGAAAAGAAATGTCTCTGACAGCATGTTCACTACACTCATCACATTGTGTCTGAATGTCTCCTAACAAAATTGTGTGTCATTTCCTATGAGCTGATGTGTGTAACTAGGAAAGATTTTTTAAAATGCTTTCTGTCCTTAGTGTCTGGGATTTATGTGAGAACCTTAGGTCTCTAGGGATTCACAGTATGATCTAAAAACCTTCCCACACTTTCATCCCACCACCTCATGGTTTCTACATCTCTACACATGATGACCTCCAGAGAGGAGGTGTGAACATTGATCATAGTAGGTCCTTATTTCTTTAATTGGCACAGTCTTAATTTTTCCAAAAGTTTCAAATGTCGTAATACTCTGCTCCTCCACGTTCTTCTGGCATCGTGCCTCAGATTTCAAGTTTACCCACTAGTGAAATTTCCCTTACAAGTGCTCTTTACCTTTTCTTATTCCTTAAAATAAAGAAAGGGGGGAGGGAGGTTAACTATTCAAAAGGGAAGTTGAGGTAAATCCTAATACTCAAAGAAATTAGGAAACAAGAATCACAAAGAATAAAAGGCTTATCGCTCTCCTCCCACCAGAACTCTTAAAGAAAATAGAAATAATCAAAGTTTTAGTGATCCTCATCTGAGGTCATCTTGCTTTCCATTTGGAAGTAGAAGATGAAATGAAGTGACCTGGACAGAAAAATGACCAAGAGCTGGAGCGCAGGGTGGGGGTCATGGTGAGAAACTCCCTCTGCAGAAATAACAAATGGTCCTGCCCTGCTGTTTGGTTTTTAGACAAAATTCATTCTGGAAGAAATCTCTTTTATTTTTCTAAGTGACACCTAATCCAGGTAAGAGAACACCTTAATCTAAACAAGTTTATGGAGGTGGCACTAATTACTGCCCTTTGTTTTTGTCACAAATGTAGACTTGTGGCCTTATGTGGCTTGTTTTTGACAATGGAATCAGGTGAAATTTTTGCAAAAAAAGATGAAGAACAAAATTGAATGGAATCTGTAAAGCAGTGAACATCCATTGTTCCATTGCGGAGAAGCCATCTCTTCTAAGCTCTTGTACCACATGTGAGTGTATTTTATATAAACACTCATGATTGCCATCCTGGGTTCTGAATCAGAATTTTTCTCTAAGCCTGACTCAAACCCCTCAACTGCATGGGTCATTGTTAATTTTTAAAAAGCCAAACAATTGCTCTTGCTCTTTCTCCCCATTACCTAGAACCATACAGTCACATTTCCATAAGAGGAATTCATAAATGAAACCATATAACGTTCTGTTTTCTGGCATAAGATCTAACAGCCATTTCATTATTTGGGAGAGAGATATGTTCCCCAAAATAAACTCAGTGGGGTAGGGTGGGGTGGGGGGAAAGGGGAGAAGCTATCACTCTACAAATGCATTTGCAAGTCGTTGCGATTAAAGTTGATATAATGCCTCTATATATCTACTTGGCACCTGTTGAATTGTTGTACTTACCCATTAGCACTCCATTTAATACCAGAAGGCAGTTAATAAATTCTTCCTTCCTGTGCAGGAAATTGACTAAAAGACACAAAATTAGCTTTTAAATTTTAAAGAATTGAGATCTCTATGGCTGACTTTTTCCTTTATTTGGTTACCTTTAAGAAGGAGCTATGGACCTGGATCTTTACACAGCTAGACCCGGCTAGATCCTCAGACCGCACTTTGCTCCTAAAAGACACAATATCTGTCTTTTCTCAGATCTTCCCTGCAGCAGTTCTCAGGAAAGATCCCAGGCTGGATGATTGTCTAGGCCTTAGGCCCCAGAGGCCGGAGAGGTCAGGCTTTTGTACTGGGATGTTGCCTGGACTTCTTTACATTCTTTGTCTGATAAAAGATAGTTTTGGCATTTTGCACCATCCATACTCCACCCCCAACTGTATGCACAAAGACATACCATCTCAAAAGGGGATAAACCAAAGAGGGACATCTTTATGGCTTCCATGGAGATTTTATATAGCTATTTTGAATTTAAGAAACAAAAAGACAAATTGTCCAAGCAACATAATGTGAGGGTTTTGATTCTGTGCAACAAAATCCCAATGTGAGAAAACTATGTATATTGAAGCATAAAAATAGAACCTCTGCATTGATAAAACTCAAAAAAGAAGAACTTATGAAACTTTTTAATAAGATGCACTTTATGCATGTTAACTAGACTATTGTGGTTTGCGACTATATCAATTATATCTCAATTAAAAAAAGAATCGATTTAATTTTAACTTGATACTTCAAATGTTGAGTACAGAAAAAAAATGAAATAAAATATATCAAAACATTTTTTTAAATAAAAAAAAAAACAAAAAGATCCACATAAGTCTCTTTGAATTGATACTACAGACACTAACAAAAAACTGCCAGTATCTTGAAGGACAATGTTAGGGTGGAAGTGAGCTTTCATTGCATGTTTGTTTGTTGTTGTATAACAGTTTAAGCATACATTTATTTATGATGCCTGTTTAGTTCACAAGAATTGAGAAATATTTATTACTCTTGTAGTATTCAAAAGAAGGTCTGAATTCTTTGTCTCTGCTATCACGTCCTTCCCAGAAACTTTGGTAAAGGATGCATCTGATTAGAAAATCCAACACAACAAATCATGGTGATGGTTGCTGTTTCTCCAGCATCAGAGAGAGGGGGGTCTCATCATCTTCTTCCACTCCTTCAGTGGTAGTGGAAATCCACAAATACACCCACGTCTACTTTAGAGCAAGAGGATTTATACCTCCTGAACAAGAATGTCCCATTATTATCAGTGACACCCATAAATTTGGGGAATGCCACAAAAAAGAAGGGCAAGTGTTGACTCTAAGCTCTCTTCAAGGCAGCCTTTGTCCATCTGTTGAGTATTTGTGTATTCAGCTTCTGAAAATTAAAAAAATATATACATAAATACTACATGTTGGATGGAAGTTTAAAAAATGATAACAAACTAAATTAAGTTAAAAACATGCATTTTCATGTTGAGTCTATCCATTTCTACAGAATCATTGTAAGCCTTTTAATGGAAAAACAACTCTCCCCAGAAATTAATGATTTCTACTCTTACCACCCTTAGGATATTTCCTTTGACATCATAGTTATGCATATGTAAGAAAATTAAATTTCTCTTTAGTAGAGAAAACAGATTTTTCAAATGTTAAGAGTAATCCATTACCGTCAATTGTCCCCAAATCCTTGACCTCATTGCATTAAATAGTTCCAGCATGGAGTCATATTTTTGTATCTTGTTCCTCTGGTTGGGTTTTCAATTTCATTTGTTCAAATTGCCTTTTTAATAATGGGAAATGCTACTTTGCAAAGCTAGAACCACTTATCAAGCTTCCAATAAACACAGAATTCTAAGAATTTTTCAGAAGTTATAGAGAAATTTACCAAGGTGCCCATCCCCTTGGGCCACATGTCTCAGATCATTATTATCTGGGCAGGAAAGATACTGGTAGGGAAAAACCAAATCATTAAGAATGATTCTCTAAAGGATGGTGCAAAGCTTCTTCAACTGCCATAAATACTTTCCATTTGCCATTAACACTGAGCCCTCTGTAGACTTCATAGTTGATGCTTGAAAGTAAACTGAGTGTCCAGGACTGAACCATTGCCTTTAACTGGTACCAATTACAGCCAGGAAATTATTGCATGCTATATACTGTGTCTTCTAAAGGAAATTCTGGTCTCAGTAACAGAGTGCCTTTTGGGCAAGAACCTAGATGTTTCTGCAGGCATGCTCATAACTGTTCATATGCATCCGTCATCTGGGTTTCCAATGTACCATGATACATCTGCCCTGGCCTGAGGAATATCAGCCATTCATCCATCCAACAAACATATTGAGTGCCTACTTTATTCCAGGTACTATGCTAAATAATGGGACTACAGTGCTTAATAAAATCCATATACTTATTCTACCAATAAATAATTAAAGAGTATTGGCTATATACCTTGTACTACGATAAGGAGATAAAAAGATTCCTCTGCCTTAGTGGATGTTGGCCTGGTTGAGAAAAAAAAAATGTTCACCCTTAAAATTATTATACAACAATATAGTACAGTATTCTTTCCCCCATTCTCCAAAATGTGTCTCCCTTTCCTTAAGTTAAAAAAAATCTATTAAATGTCCATGAAATCAAACACTTCTAGGATGATCCAGGGAATGGATGTCTCCCAGACCCAGAGAGCTTTCTAGAACATTCTCTTTTCCAGGAATGTTGTGCTTCCCTGTGTAGCTGAGAGCAGAAAGCTTGCTCTTACTCCGGTTGGTTTGAGCTTCCTTTATGTTAAGCCTAACCTATAAATCAGCATCTCTATAATGAACGATTGCATTTTCATGTCCTTTTATTTTTTTAAACATATAGATATATTTTAATCGCTATGAAAAAATCCAATATTAATGTCCTTTTTTTCTAAAGATTTATTTATTTATTTATTTACTTATTTATTTATGATAGACATAGAGAAAGAGAGAGAGAGAGAGAGAGAGAGGCAGAGACACAGGAGGAGGGAGAAGCAGGCTCCATGCCAGAAGCCTGACGTGGGACTCCATCCCGGGACTCCAGGATCGCTCCCTGGACCAAAGGCAGGCACCAAACCGCTGAGTCACCCAGGGATCCCGCAATATTAATGTCCTTTTAAATGTGCTTCTAGAAAGCACAGTTTCGGTGGGTTGAACATGTGTTGGAGAAGTCACGGGCACTCAGATTAGCTAGGTTTCTAGCCCAAACAGTACGGGTTCTGCTCTGTCAGGTGAGTACTAATTTGCCTTTGAAACAGGCAAGATGTGTGTCTTTCTGAAATGTTTGATTTTGTCTGTGGATTTAACGGGTAGACTATTCCTGAGCTTACCTTTGACCTGTTTTCACCATCTCCTCAGAAACATCTCTTACTTTCATTCATATATCTCACGTGAAAAAGTTCAATACCATGCAATTCTGTCTCATTTGGAAGTTGCCTTTTGGCTCACTTTGCAATGAAAAGCTGGAAGATTTGACTACCATGACTTCTTTTAGTCAAAATTGATAGCACAGGTTATTCTACTCTGTCATCGCTTTCCTGGATGCCAGGGACAGGAGAAAGAGAATGTTCTTGTGGCCGCTGAGTACCCAGACAGGGAGCTCTCGCTTGTTTGTTTTTAACCACTGAGGTGCTGTCCACAGTCCGCTCTGAGACTGAAGTTAAATCTGAATCCAGAAAATGTTGGTTTCATCACTGCCATGTTGTTGAAATCATAAAACTACATAACCAGAGTGCAGAAAGCCAAATTTTATAAACACCCTAATGTATGGCACATGACTAAGTGATAAATCTTGACAAGTTTACCAAACAAAGTGAAAATCTTCATTTGTCTCAGGGAAAGAGAAGTGCTCCCATGTGTTTGGACATCTGCACAGTCAACATGTGGCAATTATTGCGTGAAAAATAAGATCACTGTGACTGCTGTTGCAAATTACAGCCTCATTGATTAGTATCTTATTTCCCACCTCCAACTCTCCACCTCATCACCAATAAGAAGACACACAATCTCCAAGCCTTTGAAAAGATTTCCCCCAAACCGCTTTAAACTCTCAATTTGCTCCCAGCAAGCTCCCCTACACCATCACACAGTCTTTGCTTTTTGTTTAAGGATATCTTGAGTTTTTTCTTACACACCATTAGTGTATGTTTACTTAAGCACTAAAATTAAATACACATAATGAAGCCATCTGTGGCAAACAGAATTAATAAGTGGAATACCATATTGCTGTGAAGATGTGTATTCAACAAACATGTAACACACACCGTTCTCTGCGGAACTTGGCATTTCTCATGTGTTACTGAGAATATTTGAATAGGTCCCAAGTTATTTTAGTGTCTGGGGATGCATTCTGAGGCTGGAAAACTCGCCATTAGGTTCATCCCATAAAATGTTTCCAATTCCTTGTATGAGACTTTTCATCATGAAACTGTAATGCAATATGCACACATTATGAAGTTTTAAGAAACTGATTGAATGAGGATTATAAAATGCCGATTGTTACTTACTCCGAAGATGATTTTTCTTAGATTTCCATTCTGTTTTCCCTCCACATTAACCAGACCTGATTTAGGTTTGATTATTTTTCAAGAAATATATGAGGGACATTCCCCCATGATGTCAGACTGCCCCACTACATCTATCAGAGTTTCTTGGAAAAGCAAAGAAATAAAGTATGCAGCAATCATCCATGAGCTGCACCTGGCTTCTATATAAATATACGAAGGATTGATTATTTATGCCATTTCTGTCAAGCCCGTGTTTGTCTTTATTTCACAAGCAAATTTCATATTATGCAGGAGGTACTACAAAGCCTGCCCAAGGTAGAAAAATGGAATTTAGCCTTTGAACTTGCTGCAGAAGAGAGGTAAACTGAAGTTCAGATTCATTTCCTTCATGCCACCTTTAGATAAAAGAGGGCATAAGCTGATATGTGTGCAGCATGGCTCCTTGTCTTAGAATACAAAAGCGGCCCTACAGAAGGGGGGCGTACCATATGGACTGGCTCTGGATAAACAAATTCGAGTGTAACCAGAGCTGACTTTCTTCCTGCTTGCACACTATGGCTGTCCTAGCATGGTGGCTCCACCAGAGGGTTTGTTTGGGAATCACTAGGACTACTTGTCATTTTCACGCAAATTTCATCACCAAGCCATCCTTTGCTACAGCAATGGATTCTGTAAATATCACACAATGGGGGAAATCCTGCACCAACCACTAGCCAGTTTGTCCAGAATCTGGCATACTCATTTTTCAGATCTCATAAGCATGTAGCCTGAGTTTCAGCATTTCCTTGGAACAAGGTTTCAGGCTACATTTTTTATGGCTATCCTCCTTTAGACACATGGCTGAAAATTCTGCCCTCTGGCTCCCTTGGTTTTTCCACCCCACAGAAGAATTCCCATGGACACAACAGGTTACACCAATCGAAAGGGAAGCCTGCTCTGGAAACCATCCTCATTGCCTCCCACTGTTGAAGTTTCTGCCCAGTTGGGCTAGTCCTGTTCTCATCTCCCAGTTTCTGGTTATTGATGTGTACCTTATTATAGGGAACATTTTAAGTGAATTTTTTCTGACAGTGTTGGCTTACGTGAAGAATTTAATATCTTTATTCTTGTAACATCTTATTAAAAATGGAAAGTGATCACCTGGGTGGTTCAGTCGGTTGCATCTGAATCTTGATTTCAGCTCAGGTCGTGATCTCAGAGCCCTGAGATTGAACCCTTCCCCACTCCCCTCCTCCTCACCTCCAACTACCCCCTCCCACCTCCTCCCCATCCGTCTTCCAGCTCTGTGCTGGGCATGGAACCTACTTAGGAGTCTCTCTTTCCCTCTTCTACTGGCTTTCTCCCCTCTCTAAAAATAAATAAATAAATAAACAGACATAAAGAGCGGGAAGAGAAAGTAGAAAGCAGACACTTGATGAGTACTCAGCACGTGCTGCAGTAAGCTGAGCTCTGATACAAACACCCAAATTTAATCCCTTAGAACTCCTTCAAAGACAATGTTAATTGACAGATGTTGACAAAGAAGCTCTCAGAGACGGCCAGTGGCCGACTCTGAACTTGAATCTTTGTGCACTATTCACAGCTCTTTTCTTTCCTTCAAACGGCTTCTAATTGTTTCCAGTGATTTTTTTTTTAATAGTCATGCCTATAGCTCCTCATTGGAGAGTCTCCCCAGCACAGTTGAAGGCTAATTATGTAGAAAATCTGCTGCACTATGACAGAATGCTCTAATGCCAGAAATGATGTTGGCAATCAGCACACTGGGTGAAAGATCAGACTAGCTGGCAAAGAACTATATAAATTGATCCATAATTGTCCTTCTCCATGGTTTGCTTCTGGTTACATGTCTAAATGTAATAAAATGTATATAGGGCCAAACTCAGTGCTTGGCATCCAGAAAATACTTCTCTGTAGTTAGAATCCCTGAGGTAGCCAATAAGGGTACAAGACACCTAGTTAAATTTGAATTTCAGGTAAGCAAATGAAAAACTTTTTAATATAAGTATGTCCCCTGCAATATTTGGGATATACATCTACTAAAATCCTGTTTTTTTTTTTAATCCAAAATTCAAATTTAATTGGGTATCCTCTATTTTGCTAGGTGAGATGAATACTAAAGGCATTAGGCCCAATATGGTAATCATACTCTCTAGAGAAAGGCAGTTTACTATTTTAACGGATTAATTATACCTACTTTATAGGCATCTAAGAAAGTTGTCGGTGATTGTGTGTGTAAAGTACTTATGTATGAGAGGGGGTTAGCACAGAAAACTAAAATGTTTATTTCTCATTTGTTTAATGAGTTTAAGGTCCTTAGATCCCCTAAAATGGTACTTATTTTGAGATCCATGGAGAAGGAAAAGGAGAGCTGGCAGCCAAAGTTGTCTATGGTATATACTGTATATTCCTTAGAACCTGTGTAACAGCTAAATACTACAGATTTTAACAACAACAACAACAACAAAAACACACATTTTGTAGGGAGCATTTTAAACAAGCAATATGTATTAAAACCTCCAACCCTCTCAACAACACTATAAAGTTACTTTACCTTCAGTCTGACAAACTAAGAGGCTAAGACAGAGAAGGGCAAAGTGATGGCTCTAGAAGTCCTTCACTATACAGGGCAGACTGGGCCCTGGCTCTAGGCTCTGGGGACTTCCTCTCCATTTGACTGCATGGGGTTCCATGGTGGTCTGGCATTTGCTGCTTCCCTTCGCATCTAAGTAAGAGTTACAAAAGGTGGGTGGAAAGGTTATAATTTTAGAACTGCCCATGGATGAAAAACATTAAGTCTGCACTGTCAAAGGCTTTTGAGTGATTGGCAGGAGATCTATTTTCTGATGCTACTAGTTGTACCACAAAAAGCTGCTATGACCTGTCAGACCAGGTGTCTTAAGAGCTCTTTGTATGCCCCTGGAACATGCATGCTCAAGTTGCTTCTTCCTGCTGCTGGAAATATTATGACATGGCAGCACTGGAGCATTACCAGGTGGGCTTTGGCTCAATAACCAGAGCCATTCAAGAGGCTACACTGTGAAGGAGCAGTGGTAATTCACTGTGCCAACGATCAGCTGATAACTAAGCATTAGGGGTCTGAAGGGCCTCCTTTGAACCCAAATGAATTTCAATTAGGCCTCTTCTTTACTACTATTAGAAAATAATGTTTATTTGAAAGCACAATTAAACTACCCAGACTGTAAGAATATCAAATCAATTTCCAAAATACCCACAATACACAGAGAATAGTTGATGCAGTTCTGAGGCACTAAACTATGAAAAACATTCTAGATTCACTTTCTGGGTGAAGTTCTGGTTATACTTCAAGGTAAGAGAGTGATTATCTGTGCTTTTCCTGTCATAAGACTAAACGCAAATGAGGACAAAATAGGACTAAGGAGTATGGGGAGGAACTTTGTCAGGATCCTTTAACATAATAGTCTTCTCTTAATGGAAAGATTCCAAGACTTTGACCTGGAAAATGTGGATTTGGGAAACAAATTTATGTGAGCTACCAGGTAGGAATGTCTTGAGTCACTTAACACATATGTAGCACCCATGGGGGAATTCTTACAAACAGTGTATCCATCTCTCCTCAAACTCTAAAATGTCATCTGCTCCTGGACCAAGCCAAATCAAGGGAGGCTTGCTAATAAAATTGCCCCATCTTTCTCTCCTCCTCAAGAGAATGTCTGTCAACCATCAGCCCACATGAGGGATCTTGGAGGAAATAGCGCAACATTGCTTTTGCTCAATCTTTTGGGAGGTTGCCTTGAACATTACTCACTGCAATGTTCAGTGTCCCATTTACAAGATTCCCAAGAAGAAATGCTTGTCTGAAATTAGTAGGTGTGAGTCTTCAAAGCAACTGACGGTTATTCGTTTCATGGATACTATTAAATATATATACAGAAATATTTCTCTTTTCACCTTGGCTACTAGAAAGCTGAAAGCTAGCTCTTGCTCAAAATATAAATAAGGACATCATGGCCAATTTTGTTATTAGTATCACTTTGTCACTCTCTGTATTTTTTTCACTTTAATTTTAATTCATTTGCTCTATTATATTGTTTTAATTACCCATTAATCCAGTCAAAATACTATGTAGGCAAAGACAGGAAGGAAGGAAGGAAGGAAGGAAGGAAGGAAGGAAGGAAGGAAGGAAGGAAGGAAGGAAGGAAAGAAGGAAGGAATAAGGAAGGAAAGAAGGAAGGAAAGGGAGGAGGGAAGAAAAAAGGGAGGGAGAAAGAGAGAACAAGCAATGGTAATGTCAGATGATAAGGTGTGTGAGTGTATGGTATAAATTTTAGATTGTTATATAAATATGATTTTTTACAGTAGTAGTAGTGCTATCTAATATTATTATTATTATTTATATCAGCATTATTATTCCTTTCTTTATTTAGAAGGTGATAAATGGTAGATGGGGACAGAAGAGAGCAGTCATTAAGCCAGACCCAAGGCAAGCTGCTATAGCTGGATGATCTCATTCGATTCTCAAGAAAGACCTGGCCTACTCTCAGGTGTTAAAATTCTGGCTGCATAACTGAGGAAGGAGAGCCAGGGAGGAACCCATTCAGGTCCCACAGCTGATGCTGGGGCTGATGTTGCCTCTAGATCTGTCTGCCTCCACATGCATGTTCCTTCCAGCATCCTCTGGCAAAGAGACCCAACTCCAGGTCTGTTTGTTTTTCATACCTCATTCTTTGAAGAAAAAATTCAAGAGGGTGGCCCCTGTTACTTATTTCACACTTTAAACTCTGGAAATGATGGTCTTCCTTCCAGGAGATTCCCTGATTCACTCAGGCCCCTTCTGTGTTCTTCTGCTACCACTGCTGCATCACACTTGGCTCTTACCCTACATCCACCAGCTGGGAGTGTCCTGAGGACAGTGACCATGGCTGCCTTCTCCAGTACTGTGTCTGTGGCACCAGCAGAGTCTCTGGCTGATGACCAGAGATATTAACCAAGTATTAACTAAGTAAATGGATGGTGAATGGAGAAACTGAGGCCTTCCAGGGATGTTCATCTCACAATCTCCTCTCCCCACTGTCTTCTCTTCTACTACAGATGACTAGACCTTCCCACTGACTGAGCATTGTATCCTCAGCCTCCCTAAATGACCTCTTACCTTTTGGCCAGCATTTCAATCCCTTACCCCTTACACTGGGTCCCTACTGGAACTTCCTACTTTCCTGGTTGACTTGCGTCCAGTGATCCCTCACCCTGGCCAATGATCATCCAAGCTACCCAGAGAACTGCTGGAATCCTGGCCTCATCTCAGATTGCTAAATTGGAATTTCCAGGATTGGGCCAAAGCAGGTATTACTATGCCAAAGCCAAAGCAAAACAAACAAAACCACACACAATCTCCCTTCCTCCCCCAAAATACCTCCTCAGGGATATAAACTCTTACTCTCCAGCAATAACCCACTCCAGTTAAATGTATTGATGTTACCCTTCGAATAATAGCTCTTCAATTCCTCTCTGCCACATTGAAGACACCATTTTTTCCTCCATGGGATTCTTACTTCTGGTTCTCTCCTATTCTTCTGAATGTCCAAAGACAAAGGTATATAAATAAATAGAATGCTCTCCCAACTAAAAATCTGGGAGAATGGGAAGATAATAGAAAGGAAGAAGGGGCAAAGCAGAAGTGCTCACTGTGGATAATCCATTTGCTCCCTCCATTTCCCCAGATTCTCTTCATGCTGAGGAGCTGCTAAATTCTGGCTAATAGTTTGTGAGAAAACATGACCAGTGTAGCTTCTAATTCAAGGTTTCTAAGTGAGGATGTGAGTTATTCATGTTTTTTTTTTTCTCCTGTCACAGAGACCCAAAAAGATGTGAATCCCAGAAGGAAAGAAGGAAAGGAAAGGGAGGAGGGAAAGAGCATGAGTCAAGGACTTTAAGGAAGCAAGAAATCATCTTTTGTGTGACAAGCCACCAAAATTTGGGATTTGTTACCAGAAAGTGGTCTTTCTTATCTGGATCACTATTAGAATTGGTATCCAAAGTGAGGATTTATCATGACAAGAGTGAAGAATACCTACCATTGGCTTAGCAGTGGGGCTGTTGAAGGAGAAAACAAGTACAATAGACTGGAGATACAGAGATGCTCACCATACAAAGATAAACTACATGAGACAACTGCCACCTGAGTTCATTTGGAAGATAGACTCTCCCTACTGAATGAAGAGAAGCAGCCTGAAAATGGAATATATGGTTGCTGTTAATTGAGTTTGATAAGATGTTAAAAGAATGAGGTGAGCTCAAGGAAGAAAGTTGTCACTTTGCAGGCAGAAATGAAAAGAAACAGGTTGATTGCAGATATTCTGGGCCTTGTGAGACTGGACAATAGGAGGGCTTCTAGAATAGGGTTAACAATTGAGGGATGCATGCCAAGTATACCATTCAGTTGATTAAAAACTGCCAAGTCAAAAATCAAATAAAGGGTATGAGAGGTGCCTGGGTGGCTCTGTTGGGTGAGTGCCTGACTCTTGGTTTTGGCTCAGGTCATGATTTTGGGATCATGGGATCAAACTTGGTGTGGAGTTTGTTTGAAATTCCCTCTCTCTCCCTCTCATTCTGTCCCTTCCCCACTCACTCTGAGTTTCTCTCTCTCTCTCTCTCTGTCTCTAAAATAAATAAATAAAACTTAAAAATAAAAAGGGTATGAAATCTTTATGGAACCCTCTTAGGTCATTGAAGTACCCCAGGGAGAAGACTGCATTATAGCTGGAGATTCTCCAGTGAAATTAAAAGTCACAATTTAACCACCATAGAGTTGAAAGGAAGACCTGAGAAAGGCAGATGAGGGAGCAAGAAATAAAGACTTGAGAACATTTGTGAGGAAACTTATGGTATGGTTTGGACACATAAAACTTTCAGAGAGGAGTGAAGACACCCCAGATGCCTTGGTAGGCTTGGAACTCAGCAGTGGGGAAATAAGGTCAATGAAAACACAGTCCTGGGACACCTGAGTGGCTCAGTGGTTGAGCATCTGCCTTTAGCTCGCCCAGGGCATGATCCCGGGGTCCTGGGATTGAGTCCCACATAGGGCTCCCTGAAGGGAGCCTGTTTATCCCTCTGCCTATGTCTCTGCCTCTCTCTGTATGTCTCTCATGAATAAACAAATAAAATCTTAAAAAAAAAAAAAAAAAAAGGAAAGAAAACACAGTCCTGACCTTCAGACTTGGGATATCCTAGGAAATGGGAAGAGAATATTAATTGGTGCTATCTATTATGGGCTTTCTAAATGCCAGCATCTGTACTAAATGTACTTATCTTTGTGAGGTGAGCATCATTATTTTCATTTTATGAATGGACAAAATGAAGGCTTAGGAAAGTTAATTGACTAAGGACTGCTTAACTATTAAGTAGCTACTCCTAAGTAGACCTAGGAGTCTAATCATTGTTGAAAAGAAACCTCCCCCAAACCTGGTAAAGGTGGCAAGACAAATTTTATTTGGACTGCTGCAAGAAGGGAGAGAGACTCTAGTAAACACTGGATTCAAGTTCAAGTTGGACAAAGGTGACTGAATTTTTTTTTTTTTTTTTTTTTTTTTGTGACTGAATTTTTTAAAGAAGAACAGACAGGGGACTAAAAGGGGTTATGGGGAGGTAATAAGAAGACCATTAAAAAAAAAAGAAGTTAGGTGGGCAGTGGGGAAATGGGAAATTACAGAAGGGGGGATAAATGGAGACTTCTTGAAAATGTGTTGACAGAGTGAGTTGGGACAATGTACAGTCCATGGTTTCGCAGCCTAGGCTTCTTGAGCAAAGATTCAGCATAGGATTTAGGGCCACCCTTAAGGGCATGGCTCAGTGCAGGTGGAAGCCAGGCTGAAATATCATCAAGTTTCTAAATACAATGTTGGGGCAAGTCCTTTGTGCTACCTGGGAGTTAACAGTTCACACTCTAGCCTGGCTGACTCTAAAAACCTTGCATTTAATTCTGTTCGTATACTATGGACAAACCGATAATTGCCACACCATTTGAAAACTGATCCAGTGCCACCTTAAAGTAATACTGGTTTGTCCAATAAGCATGGAAGTAGAATTTTAAAAGTGCCTAAGGAATGTCAAGTGGTTTAATACGAAGTAAGTTTGGGATGATAGGCAGAAATCAGACAAAGTGACTTGAAAGTCAAGCCAAGGCATTTGGGTTTTCTCCTGAAGGTCATACGAGTCTGTCATTGGATACTAATTGTGGAAATTCAGTGATCAGATGTGCATTTTGAATAATCACTTTGTCATGGAGACTTCTTTGTATCATCCCATTCTTGGTGTAAATTAAAATATTGGCATCAGCATAGACTATGTGATCTGGAATGAATCATTCAACCACTACACAATTTGTTTTCCTTTAGAAGGCAGTGATCATTCCAACTGTAAAGGATACTGTTGGGTCCCCCAGCTTCCACTGTACCTCTTCCCAATTGGCAGCAGTCATTAGTCCCGTGGGATGACTCAAGATTCAGCCCCATTCAAGTCTGAATTATCCCAAGACAATCAGCCTAATCTTGTTTACCTTGCCACCCTGATGGGTTAGGGAATGAGATATGGATCCAGTTACAAGGAAGCCTAGGACATTGCATGGGAATAGGGCAAAGATTCTCCTTTTTCTGCATGGTGCTGTGCCTGGATGGGAATTCTGAAACTCTGAAGTCATTTTTCCATTAGTGGAGACTAGGGCCTGTTGACCAAGCCAATGGGCAGAGGAGATACAGAACAGAGATTCTTAGAGAAATGGAGGTAAGCTTGTGATGAAATCTCTCTTCCCATACATCAGGACTTTCTAATAGCACAAGGCAATAAATCCCACTTACTGTTCAAAGTAGGTTGAACAAAAAAATATCAAGTTATGTTTACCCATAGAGTGATACAGGCATAAGAGGTTACATATTACAGTAGGTAGAAGAAGAGCTCAGTAGATACATTTGCCCTCAAATTACAATAAGTCTCCATAGTATCCCCCAGAAGTAGATCTCTCTCCTTTCTTCCAATCCAAAATACCATTCTTTATCTCGTCAAACCTGACATGATATATATACCACACTTTCTGTGTGGCTTTCTCTAAAATCCACAATTAGTTAATTCTTTCAGCTAACGTTATGTCTCCACGTTGATCTAAAATTATCTTCTAAAGTGTAAGTGCCATGACCAGGGGCCATGAAGATCTCCCACTGCTTTCAGAATCTTTGATAACTATAGTGGTAAATGAAGCAAGGAAGGATTCTGTTCAAGAGTACTTGAACACTCCTCAAATGACTTGCCCATAAATCCCACCTGTACTCTTCAGGCTGGACAGTAATCACTCCTTTGGCCCCATTCATTAGACCAATTAATCAGTTAAAAAAAAAAAGAGAGAGAGAGAGAGATGGATCATTTTTGTTCAAATCCAGAGGTTGGCTCTCATTTTACTCCTCAGGCCACCCATCAAGTGAGAAAGGAAGCTAGAGTCAAAACATTCTGAATCTCCTGATTCTAACCTCTATCCTGAGACCACCAGGCAAGGCTGTTTCTCCCTCCAAGAGCTATTTTAACCAGGAAGGCCAAGTCTCAAAAAGTTGCTGGTTCTGTTTTTTTTATGAAGTTCCCAAAATTGTGGATACTTATCTGAATGTTATCTGAACTATTCATGTCTCTGGGGAGAGTGCAATTGGGCTGCAAATTTCCTGAAAACAAACTATCTTGTAAATGTTTCAGGCTGTCCTGCTTTTGGTCAGGGGAGAAATATTCTTTCTGTATCCTTCTGGCTTGATTTCCACACCTCTGCTGATGATGTTGGTTAAGACAATAGGACTAAGTCCCTGGTAAAAAAAATGACTTGGGTCATCTCAACACACCCCAAAAAGTTTGATGCCGGGTCCCACCAAGATCTGGATGTTTTCCCATCATCTGAAAACAGGAGTTGTGGGTCCTCTGGGCATCCCTCCAGGTGGCCTCATTAGTGGAAAATTAAATAAAATCATTCTCTTACATTTCCCCATAGAAAGTAATGGTATTTTAATAACGCTATGCCATTACTTTCTCAGAACAACAACCAAAGAATAGGAAGGGACATCATCAAGCCTGGAAACCTGCCCAGAATATAGCATTAGGTGACAGGCAACAGCAGGAGCCAAAGAAGGAAGGCCAAGGCTGAGAAATCCATTGAACATAAAGGAAGGAGAACATAAACAGCCATGTGTATGCCACCAGGTGACGTCATTATCAATGAATGACTGGTGTTTGACTCTTACAAACACAGGCCTGAGATACATTCACTTTTTTTCTTTTCCTCAAACAAGAAAGCACAGAGAGACAGATATGGCTTCTCAGGCAAGTCACTCTCCTCTTAAAATGTGGATGTCAATTTTCCTTTTACAGGAGGTTTATTGATCACTTTCCCAACAAATATAATTCAGTGAAAATTGAGTCAGCCTCATTTTGCTCATAGTTGGTACTTTCTTTTAGGCTATGGCATAGAACGGAGAAATGCATGGAGGTAGGAATTGTTGCATTATTGTATTTGACTGGTGAGTGAAGTCTGGTGGGATTGTGGGTGATTTGTGACAAGCTGAGGAATTCCTTTCGAAGCCCACCATAAGCGCAAAGCACATTATTTAAAACCTACCAAGATCATTGATATATTGTCATTTTATGCTTTAGGAGGGCCTTTTTCCCCATAACATATAATTTCCTGTATGGTCTTTAGGTTTTTTGTTTCAGATCTTACTCTTTGAGGTTATGTTGCTTTTATCAAGATAAAGAGCCATTGAAAATAGTTATCTGTTTATTAATTTGATTACAGATTTGTTTTTTGCTTTTCATTATTTCCTAATTTTTTCAGTAAACATTTAACTTTCATAATCAAGGTAATAAATATGTAATTATCACAAATGACTCATTTGCCATTTATAGCTGAAGCCTTCGTCTGAAAATGTGGATTACATTGATTCTGCTCTTCTCCAACCCTCTGCAATTTTTAATTTTGTTTCCTTCATCTTGGCCATTTTACATGGTGGCCACCCATCTCTGCTGATCCCCTCAATGGCCCTGCTTCCCATCATTCGTGGCCTTGTAGAGTTTCTCCCCTCACCAGATTGAAGCTGTGCTGTCACTTGTGTCAGCCAGCAGACTGCAGTGCTGCCCGTTCTGAGTCTAAAGTGGACAAGGCCAGACAGAGTCACTTTTGTACCCTGGGCAGACTTGAGCACCTTGTGGCTACTCCCACTACCCTCTGGGCTGTATTAAATCCCTATCATTTAAGGATTGTTGGTGATGTGGCCATTGATACATCTATAGATACTGAACTTTCATTTTTTATGTTTTATCCAGAGGTCAAGGACCTATACAGTCTGTTTCCTTTGTTATCTGAGCACATAACTGAGTGCCACCCACACAATGTCAGATGAATGAATGAAAGAACAAATGAATTAATGAATGAGCGCATAGATGATGTGGTACTGCTGAAAGAAAAATTAACCACGGATTGACGAGATGTTTCAGCTGACATATCTGAACACATCCTTCAATTCTTCATTTTATTCTTTCATTGTGGACCCAATCCAAGAAGAATGATGCATCTTTTACCTAATTAACTTAATTACCTATCAATTTATTACCTATCAGTTCACTTATGGATCTACACTGTCACTACTTGGACCGTGTGGGGAATAGGAAGTCTTAGCATCACCTGGGAACTCATGAAAAGTCCAGGATCTCAGGCCCCATCCAGGTCTCCTGAATCAGAATCTGCATTTTAATAAGATCCCAGGTGGCTGTGCATGCTATAGCCTGAGAAGTGTGGCTCTCAGCCTTTCTTTGTTCTTTGTGAGCATACCAAGTGAACATGCTGCATAAATGCTTAAAAATATATGACAATACCCAGGATTCTTTGAAGACTATATTATTTGCGATTGACTGTGTTTCACAAACAAGTGCATTCTGATGTCAACAACAGCCCCATTCTCTAAAGACTCTCAGACTCAGCCCTAGTGTCACCCAGCTGTGACAGCCTGAGTGATTTCAAACACCACTGATTGACATCTTAAACGTTGCCTGGAAATGCCGCACTCTGCAAAATCCTTCATCACAAGAACACATCTGCCTTAAAGTTGGCTGTCCAAATGGAGGGGCATTTCCTCCAGAAAGCAAAACACCAGGCTTTCATCTCTTCAAAGCAAACCCACGGGCTTTTTGGGGAGAGGCGGGGGTACAGAGAGGAGTTTTCCTGCCTCTTCCCAGCTATTCGAGTGCCTCTCCTGGGTGAGCCTGGGCCCTGGATTTTGGGCCCTGTCCTGAGAACAGCCTGGTGGAAGGATTATGCAGATGATAACCCTTCAGTGCTACCAGGCAGTTGCCATATATCCCAGGATCAAGTTGTGCGAGTGGCTGACAGGAAAAGCCCAGGAGGATTGGGTTACAGGAAAGGGCTGCCATTTATTTATTTATTTTTCCCCCTCTGTAACTAATTCCAAAAACAGACCCTGGCTTGAGAGCTGGAGTACCAGAGAACAAGAGGAACTCTGCGAAATTCTAATTGGGGAACAGTTGACTTAATTGGTGTCCATTTGGCAGACAATGGGAAAGGCTCCCCAGCTGGGCTGAGAAAGGACCCAGGGGGGATATAGGCTTGCAAGAAGCTGGAACACTCCGGAGACCGATTGTTTCCTGAGGTAAAAACCTGGAGACCAGGGCTTAGATTAACTCTGCAACTGTCAAGCTCCATTAGGGGCAATCAGAGGAGACAGAGCATGGGTTAAACACAGGAAACAGAGCTGACAATAGAGACATATGTCTCCAAGAGTCTGGGAAGGGAGACAGGCATATATATGTCTAATAACAAACATAAACATTTTTCTTTCAGGTTCAGATATAGCAATGATGGGTCAAAGATAGTCCTCAGTATGAGGTGTTAAATGTCAAATATTAGGAACCTAAGTGGTTTAGTTGCACACACTGGTTTTGTGCAATTTGATGGTGTTGAAGACATTTCCTGAGCGTCTCAAAGCTACAGAGAATAGAGCGCTTGCTGAAAATCAGGAGCTGAGGGCTGCCTGGGCTGGGACCCAGGAGGATCCAGGAGGACCCAGGCTCCTTTCCCTGCTCTGCCATTAACCAGTTGGTTGCCACTGGACCACCTTTCTGAGATTGCTAGATCCGTGTAAAGTCATTTTAAAATAGAAGGTTGTTACTGATCATTTCTGAAGGCCCATTTAGCATTAACATTCCACTAGCTTGTCTCTTACTTGAATTCAAAACACACGGAATCTTTTTCTCTTTGTGTGTGGCTGTGTGTGTAACAAGCATACGTGGTGTGGAATGTGGCAATCAGTATAGTTGTAATAGAGATCCAAATCTTGTGCATTGTGATTTTGTGATATTTTAAGATATTAAAGATGAGGTATAGAACATGCTACCCCAACATTTGGCACCCTGACCTATTGAATATTTTAAGCTGAAGGAGTTTGAGGAAACAGAAGTCATTCTGATCTTTCCCTTACCCTTCTTCCCTGAAACCAGGTCACAGAGCCCTCCAGTGAGTCAAGTGGGAGGTGTCCTTCTTATATAAGAGGAAAGGATCATCCTTATCTTGGAGGACAAAGCGATATCAAGAAGAATCTGTACAGGCCTTGTTTACCTTCTGCCAGTTTACTACCTTTACCTCATGCTCTTTGGCCTATCATATTTTTCCATGACTGTCTACTCTTTGTCAAATCTAGCATGAAAATACTCAAGTTTAACCATTTCTCTGAGTCTCTATTTCCTAATAAAGCCTCTTGTGTCACATAAAATTTATATTACATAAATGTGCATGCTGTTGTGTTCGTCTGTCTCTGTCAGTTTAATTTTTAGACCCGCCCATGGACCTAAGAGGGCTGAGGAAAACTTTTTCCTTCCCTATATTACACATAACTGTAATATATCACAAAAAAACACAAAATATGTCACTATAATATACTATCTTTTTCTATTAATATTTTTAACATCATAACAGTAAAACTTAACTAAGATGCCAGTGTAGGGAGAGCATTTATAGAACAATTAGGCCAAAGTTTAAAACCATCCTCAAGTGGATGTGCTCAGAGTCTGTTCACATGAAAATAGTTCTTTTAAGAACCTTTCATACAAACGTTTCCTGTCCCTCAAAGATCGGAGGCCTGGCCTCTTCTTTTTATAGGTGCCCCCTCATTGACTATGAGCTTCTCAATGGCAAGAGGTGCAAGGACTTCTCAGTGTGTGGCCAGGGTCCATGTGAACAAAAAGCCAAAGCAGAAAAATGCACATTCAATAAAGTTGGCTAAGGGGTATCTCAGGTCACAGAAGAATACATCACTGTTTCACTGATCTTTAAAGTTCTCTAAAAAAACAAACTCCAGAGTGAGTAAAAGGTCTACCCCATGAAAGCTCCGAAGTGGAATCCTAATCATCCCAGAAGAGGAAGGCATAAACATTCAAAACAATTGATCACAACAGTCTGGAGCAATGTATGCTTCAGGGAAAGGTTATCTCATGTCATTTTTTTTTCCAGAATGGTCCGAGATTCATAAATTCATAAATTAAATATCCTTCCTCCAGCTTGAGAAGAATAGCACACATGGCTGGAAGTTATTTTGTGGTCCTAATGCAGGCGTCCTCTGCAGGCATTTGAAGTCCCAGGGTGAACGAAGAATTCAAGAACTCTCTTCCTTTTGTTCCCGGACACTTGCCCAATGCTGGATATGAAGTCAGGAGCTTGAGACTCAAAACACAACACAAGGCTGCAACAGCCTTGACCTTTAAAATGGAAGGTTGGTAAAATCCATTTTGATCTGAGTTCACCTGTCGGCTTTGCCTCCTCTTCTGAAATGTCAATCTTACAGAAGACTTTGGTTTTGAGAGATATGAAGAATCTTTATAGGCAAAACAGATATTTAAATGCAACCCTTTTTTCTTTCTCCTGTTAGACTGTTTGACCAGCAAGGGAGAGCTGTGCGTTTTGAGCGTTTTGAGGCTTTTTCTTTTCTTTCTTTCTTTCTTTCTTTCTTTCTTTCTTTCTTTCTTTCTTTCTTTCTTTCTTTCTTTCTTTCTTTCTTTCTTTCTTCTTTCTTCTTTCTTTCTTTCTTTCTTTCTTTCTTTCTTTCTTTCTTTCTTTCTTTCTTTCTTTCTTTTCTTTTTGTTTTTTCCTCTTTTACTTTTCAAGTTTAACTTTGAATTAAGAGAAGTACCTTCACATTCCCTGAGAGGAGTAATTAATTCAAAAGGGGCTTTTCTTATTCGGGTCAAGATATTTTTAAAACAGGTGAGCTGTTACTGGTGATGATAGGAGATTAAGGAAGAAGGAGAAAAGCTTTGTGATTGAAAGTGGATTAAACTGACAAATAAAAAAAGCCGTAGTAGTAAGAAGGAAAGTATTCTTTGGCCTAATTAAACCTCAATTATGCAATACATTCATTGTTTTGTTTTGTTTTGTTTTGTTGTTTTGTTTTGTTTTTCCTAAGATGTAAGTAAAGGATGTGATTCTCTTCAGGTCAAGTTGTTTGTGTTGGTGGTGGTTGTTTGTTTGTTTTGCATTCTTAGCATATCATTCTGCCTCTCCCACCTCATCCAATTGTTATTTCTTCTGTTGACATTAATTCTTCCTGTTTCTGCATACCTGTAGTGCACCTTTATCTTTGTTCTTTGCATCTCCTAGACCAGGCCCACTCAGCCCCAAGGCTTGTCAATTTTATGATTCATGGGCATATTTTTCCTAGCCTCCTACAAAGAAGGTCTTAGAGTAATTTAAAAATAGTTACTTCCATTGGCAAGCTGAGTGGGAAAAAAAGTCCCTTATTGACTGGTCTCATCTTGTATCATATAATCTAATAAGAAGATCTGTTCTCAGAGGAAATATTCAATAGATATTATAGCTTGAAAGCAGATTTTACATAACGTGCTCACACACACATTAAACATAACAGAACTGTCCACTTAGTTTCTATTTGCCATTCAAAAAGGAAGGACGTGGTAACATTTTCCCCAAAGTCTGAGGTGACCCCTCCCCATGGTAACATTCCACAAGTCTATGAGCCTATGATTTGCATTCGCTTTAGACATACTTTTAGACAATAATTAAATGGCCACTCATTTGTAGAGTTCTTTGCAGTTTTTATGTAATTAAATGCAGAATAACAACTCCGTTTACTTATAGCAAGTAGATAAGAGCAACTTCCCTCACATGCCAATAAATTCTATCAGCAACTATAATTTTCTGAGCTCTTACATTGGGAAAATTGCTACACATGCATGATTTCCTTCAACCATGCAACCGCGTGAATTGCTACCTTGCTTATCTCCATGGTACTGGGAGTCATTGAAAGGAGACGAGGTAGTTATAGCATTTACATGGTTAAGGAGCAAGGCTCAGATAGGATCCATGCCATCAAGCTCCATTACTGTATGCTCTTCTCTTCACTATACTGCTCCAAATCTTAGATCATCAGTCTTCTATTAATTTCCAAATGTGATTATTTTATCTTAGAAATAGTACTTGAAAATACAAGAGAGGAGGGTGACAGCATTAGCTCAATATACAACCTGTACCTGATTTTGCTCAGCACTCTATGTATCTAAAAAATTCCTTTTTGTTTAATTCATACACAAAATGAATCTTATTTTATGTATTTTACAAACAAGGAAACTGAGGCTTAAAATGTGAAGGAAATTGCTTGAAATCAGTCTTGTTTCTTCAATGTGAGATTTAAACCATAGTATGTTTGTCTCTAAAGTTCATTTTCTTCCCACTAAATCCTCGTGTGTCCTCCTGCTTTCCTGGAAACATACCCTCTGATTTTGTTTCATGAAATAAATCCTCTTATTTATGAGGATAACATCTCCAGGCTAGCATTTTCTTGTACTTCTGTGGTCTATTTTCTTAATTGGACCTCCTCATTTCATCCCTTCTGTCATTCATTCAGCAAGTCTTTTGAGATTCACTTACTCTGAACCAAAACACATTTGTCAAAACATAGATGGCGGCCATTTTCAAAAATCCAAGAAGACCACTCTATGTTGTTTATGTAAAAGGAGACTATTCTGAGTTCATTATCCCCTGCTATACCAGAGGTCAGTTAGTTCATAAGTAATTGTTGAGAGCCAATATTCTGAGATGGTGTGCATAGACCTTGCATTAGTTGTAAGGGGAAATTATTATTTTCCCAGATGTACACATTTTCTAGACCCTATGTGCCTGCCATAATGATTCTAAAGAAGTTTTTATTTATTTTACTTTATTTTATTTTTTAAGGATTGTATTTATTTGACAGAGACAGAGAGAGAGAGAGAGAGAGAGAGAGCACAAGCAGGGGTAGGGGCAGAGGCAGAGGGAGAAGCAGACTCCCTGCTGAGTAGGGAGCCTGATGTGGGACTGGATCCCAGGACCCTGGGATCATGACCTGAGCTGAAGATAGATGCTTAACCAGCTGAGCCACCCAGGCTCCCCACTAAAGAAGTTTTTAAAAGCTGATCATGACTTATGTCACAGGGCTTATGATATTCCTTTTCCCAGTCTCATGAAGAGCATAATGCCAGATACCTAGATAAATACTCAAACAATGTAGAAATGAACTTACCTTCCCAGATTCTCAATCTAGAGACCTTCAAGTCCTTAAATCTTGAAATTTTAAGCTACCTTTTCCTATACTTTTATCATTATGTCCTAGCATGTTTTCCTTCTAGAAAGTTTGAGCAAACCCATGCATTCATTTACTTTCCTTATACTATGGCTTAGTCCCTATCATTGCTCAGTTAACACTCTGACTTTCTATCTTCTGATGAAGGAGGCACACTCCATCATCTATTCCTCCAGATAGATCTGGCTGTACCACATGATATTTTATCCAAGAAGTCACAGTTCCCCATTGTCAAACTTGTTAAAATGCCTTCATTTTCCCACAATGGGAAATGATATTTATATAATGACATTCACTGAAGAATCATCTATGATTCTAAAACATTGGAAACAAATCTTAATATGCATCCATAGGAGATTTTCAGATCAATTATGTACATTCATACAATGAAATGCCACTGCCGCAATTAAAAAGAATGAGGCCATATTATAAATGGAGAATTTTCAGGATTTCTTATCTGAAGAAAGTAAGAAGCCCTAGCATTTGAGTTAAGAAAAAAAGAAAAAATAAAAACTTGCATAGATGCTTATATATTTATTTGAGAATCTCTTGGTAGACTCTACCAAAACTGATAATAATGTCTGCCTCCAGTGACTAGGGGAGACAGTTTTACAATGAACCCTGCAGAAAAATTTGCATTATCATTTCCATATATTACTTCTTCAAAGATATAATTATTTAAAAAAATATTTTGCCTTGCTTTGAAAGTTTTCCTTGCTTTGCCCTTTTCTAACTTGTCCCTTCATATATATATATATATATATATATGTGTGTGTGTGTGTGTGTGTTTTAGCAAAATGATTTTAGCAAATCATTTATAAGACCATACATTTCCTAAACTGAAAACCAGTTATTTTATTTTATTTTTTGGTAAATATACATAATGTTATTTACCATTTTAACCCTTTTTTGAGTGTATAGTTCAGAGGCATTTAGTACATTCATGTTATTGTGCAACCATTACCACCATCCATCTCTGGAAATGTTTCATCTCCTTTACTTGTACTCTACCCATTCAGTAATAGCTCTTCCCTTCTTCTTCCATCTTCTTCTTACATCTCCTGGAAACCACCATTCTACTTTTCATCTCTATGAATTTGACTCTTCTAAGTACCTCATATATGTGGAAGCATACAATGTTTATCTTTTTGTGTCTGGCTCATTTCCCTTAGCATAGCGTCCTCAAAGTTCATCCAAGTTGTAGCACATATTAGAATTTCCTTCCTTTTTAGGGCTGAATAATATTCCATTGTATGTACATACCATATTTTCTTTATCCATTCTGCAGCAGTGGATATGAGGGCTGAAAATCAATTTTGCAATAGAGAATATTTTTGATTAGCCGTGTTTCAAGAATTTACGAATTTTTGAAGGTTGTGCTTTCCAGATATCATTAATGTGTTTTACTGCTGAGGCTTCTGCCCAGCTGCATCTAGAACAGCTATTAGTATCTTGTGGGTGAACACTCTGAAAAATGATTTTTTTTAATATGCATCAATAGGAGAATTTCAGATCAATTATGTGCATTCATACAATGAAATGCCACTGATACAATTAAAAAGAATGATTATGTTGATCATGAATGAAAATGATCATTCATGATCAACATAATCAAATTAAGAAATCCTTCCTCCAAATAAACACTGTATTTTATACATATGTATGTGTACATATATAGTATACATATTTAATATTTGGTTAACACTGTGTAACACAAAATATGGAATAGACTTGTAGCAGTTCTTTAACAATACAAGGAGGCTCCTGGGTTGGTTAAGCAGCTACCTTCTCAATTGGTTAAGCAGCTACCTTCTGCTCAGGTCATGATATCAGGGTTCTGGGATTGAGCTATACATTAGAAGGAGGAGGCTGGCCCCTGCTTAGTGGGGAGCCTGCTTCTCCCTCTTCCTTTGCCTCTTCCCCACCCCATTTGTGCTTTCTCTCGGTCTACTGTCTCACTTTCAAATAAATAAATAAAATCTTAAAAAATAAAAATAATAAAAAATAAAAATGAATTAATAATACAAGGATCTTTAAGGACCTTGTAAACAGAAATATCTTTACTACAGAAATATTTAAGTGTTCATCTTAATAACTTAACAGCATTTTTAACATGAAAGAGCAGAGCCTCCAACATAAACATATATTTATCAAATTGTAGTCTCAAATTGCTGAAATTTAGTTACTGCTTTTTATAAATTTACTGTGCATTTAAAAATTAGACCATTTCAAATGAAGCCCGTTTTAGAAACTTACTTTCTTCATAGTTATTATTATTATTATACATATTTTATCTAAAGTAATTCTGACGTGCCTAGCATATTTGGGTCATAACTCTGTAAAGAGACTCTTGAAATTGAAAAACAGTATTTGGAGAAAAAGTAAGTTACAAAATGGTTATACATCTGAAGGCATCCAAGAGTCCAGGATTGGGGCAGACATTACTTTTGGAAACAATACAAATGAAGAATTCTTTGGCTCCCATAGTTTCTCTACCAAGTTCTTTTACTCATTTCAGGTTTGCATCTGTCAGTCCTTGTTTTAACAATCAGTTCTATTACATATACATGTGGTGCCATATATCTAGTTTCCTAAATAGGATATCCATTTGGCTACTTTATATTTTAAATTGCTTCATGTGTTAAAAAAAAAAAATCAACCTTAAATGGGATTTTGGTATGGCAGAAAGAGCATGAGCTTTCGAGTCAGAGAAATTGTTGTTTGAAATACAGCTCTAATTCTTATCAGCTTGTCCTTGGGAAAATTACATAAGCTCTGAGTCTGTGTGCTGGGGAGTAAAATAAGAAAATTTAAAATGAGTCCATAAGGAATTGTTGTGAAAATCAAATGAGATGAAGCATGTGAATGCCTAGGACAGTGACATCAAGAGCATAGTAGGCATTCAGCAAATGTTAGTTCTCTTTACTCTTTTAATGTTGTCATTGTGTAATTTTATGGTGGGTTCCCATAAAGAGTCACTTTTATTAAGATATAAGATATTTAAAAACCCACAAGCACTCCTGATGTCACCAAACTCAGTTCTTTGCAGCGAAAGTTCCTAAAATTTTCTACATTGATTTATAACCTTTGAGGGGAAAAAACATTTCTTAATTCTCCATGGTTTCTGATCACTTAGGCTTTTCTGGACTGGGGTAACACAGCATGCCACATGTTTTCCTAACAAATTGCATTCGGACACTTTCCGACACTTTCATTATTTTAACTCAGGTAATAATTAGTCACTGTCAGAGGAAGGACTTAGGTTGTGCAAATCAGAATAAATTTACCTTGCCGTAGCAGCAGTCACAAATGAAGCAATAAATTAGAAATAGCAAATTGTTACGGACTTAAGAGATCACAAATCAAAATCGCTCCCTGAAATCCAGGAAAAGGTAGAGGACTGCCAAGATTTCTTTGAGAGCTTAATTTTTCCAGATAACTTTTGAGTTGAGTCAGTTTGTGACAAATCCCAGAGATGTTGCAGACACTGATCACAAAGACGACATTCTGGGACTTCACTTCTGTAATATAAGCTTTTTCACAATGCTTCTTATTAAAAAGTAAATGAATTTTCCTCTTAAGATATTTGGGAACTCCTAAATCATACATGTACACACACACCCTCACACACAAACATGCACATGCATATATAGAATCACCCACCCACTCCCCTCCACCCACACACACAGAAAATTAAGAACTCTTCTGAAAAGTCTTTGAGTATACATAGCCTTCCTTGGCATTTCAGTGATCAAAATGATAAAATCTCATATCATGAGCAGGTTCATATTCCCAAAGGTGGGCAGTTAAGTGAATTAATGTGGGGTGGAGGTACAGGGAGGATGTTTCTGGATGCATGTAATGGCCACACTGTGCACAGCCTCATCTAGTTGTACTTTTTTTTCTGGAATCGGAGAGATGATATAGAAGACATGCTCATCTAATTCTCTTCAAGTAACCCAGAAAGGATCTTGTGCTCAATGAGTGAAAGAATGTGAGTCTGAATGAATGATGGCCAAAGTATATAGTAATGTAAGTGGAACAAATGGGAGGTCCCACACTTTCATCCAAAGAAGTTAAAGGCCTGAAATTATTGGATGAGAAACCTGTGGCTTAAAGCCTCTTTGGAAAAGATTCATGGCTTCAGTTGTGAAAAAGAGCAATATGTGTCAACTCTGTGATGTGACACCCAGTAAGCTAACACAGGGTTACCTTTGATTACGTAAGTAGAATCACTCTATTGAAAGAGACAACCATCCTGCTTAAGCATTGATCAGGTAACAACCACAGTGGTGTGTTCATTTATATGTGCAACATCCTAAGAAATACCTGGAAACACTGGAACAAGACACTGGGAGAAATCATGAATCCGTATCTTGGGAAGAGCAGAAGTCTGCTTCACTCAGAGTACAGAGCCTCTGGGTCAGAGTGGATATTCAAGAAAGCTGTCTTCTATTACTGACAGAATTACCATGCAAAGGAAAGAATAGATTTGTTCTCTGTGGAACGAAGATAAAGAATAGATCTTGGTCCCCAAAGATGTAACTAAAACCAATAGGTATATTGGTAGTTAAATGACCACTTGATGGTGAGTATCTAACTTTCCCCCACCTCTGGTGCCCAGCAAGGTTATCAGTAAAATTATCAAAATTTTTGTTACTAAGGAAAAGTCTGTGTCATCCATGTAAACAGAGACTGATGTGGCAGAAACTAAAGAATTTGCTATATAT
Source organism: Vulpes lagopus (assembly GCF_018345385.1). Lineage (NCBI taxonomy): Eukaryota > Metazoa > Chordata > Mammalia > Carnivora > Canidae > Vulpes > Vulpes lagopus. Next base: position 104,988,757 of record NC_054827.1, on the reverse strand, counting down.
GACAGGTATGAAAACAGAACGAAGGGAGACTTTGAGAGTCATAATTCTCCTTCCTGAGAGTCACATGGCATTGTAACAAGCAGAGACGTTCTCACAGAATCCACCTAGTGTGTCCAATTTGTAGGTGATAGGCCACAAGGACCGCCAGCAGGTGGTATCCATTTAGGAGTCCCTGTGAGCTCTGATGCTGTTGCAAGCCTAGATGTCAGTCTGTGGCTATAAAAGGAAAGTAGGTGGATTCACAGCCTACACTCAGTTGTGATTTCTGGATCTTTCCTGGAGCTGTGGGAAGCAGCACCAGGGAGAAAGCCCCCATATCTATATTGGTATAGAGAGGAGGTTTAGAGGAAAGGTGGATGTGATTTTCTGTTCCTCAGATGCCATTTTACCGAGGAAGGTATTTTAAGATTTCTCAGAGTTCTAGCTTTGAACACATTCCTCCCAGACTTCTGGATCAGGTTGCAGGTAGCCCAGTGTAATATCAACCCACCTGCCGGTCTACAGTGTGATAGGATCATCCTAGTTGAAAATGCTTGAGCATTATAAAATTAATGGAGAAACCACCCACCATGTACATAGACAGCACATGGCTGGTACAGACTTCTCATTTTAGATCATTAAATAAAAACAGTAAAAAAAAAAAATGACAGTAAAACATGACTATTGAAAGATTTTGTAACCGTTAAGGAGGATGATAAAGCCCTCACAGAGAATACTAAAACCATATTTTGAAAATAAAAATAGTTATAAGAAAAAGAACTAACTTTAATATCTACTTTATCCTCACAAAACAACTAAAAAATGCAGACCTATGAAATGGAAGCTAAAAAATAAACTGCCAAGAAAACCAACCCAACTAAAAAGCAGATCTAAAAAGGGAATGTGCATAATTGAACAACAACAAAAAAATTGCAGTGCCAGAACTGAAATTTTCCTTAGGCCAATTACAAAGCAAAATGTTCATCTGCAAGAAAATTGATCCTGTGGTGGAATTCTCACTCAGAATGCAGAGGGAATGATGAAGATTTTAAAATTTGTAAAAAAGATCCACAAAGACCCAATCCCCTAACAACTGGCACCTATAAAAACAAGGCCAGGAGAATGGAATTGAAACAACAAGCAAAGAAAAATAACAAAGAAATAGTAGAAATACTAATAGAAAAAAAATGTTGAAGGGCTGAGGAAAGCCCTGTAGCTTCCAGTAGGATCTTGTGTACAGAGAAATTGATCAAAAGACATCAATCCTTACAAAACTTGGTTCAAATGTTTGTGTGCAAGAATAAAGACAGAATACTCCAAATAACCAGGAGTTAAATATCAATTATGTATTTTTGTCAGTCATCCCAAAAATCAGTTTGGTATCGTACTTCTCTTCTGCAGCTCTAAGAGCCAGAAAACAATGGAATAGTTTAGAAGATGTGAGAATAAAAGCTTCCACCATAAAAACCCTACAATCAAATTGTCATTCCTTGTAGAAGGCAAAACAGACACTTTCTGCGCATGAAAAACATTCAGAACATTTATCACTCACAGCTTTTCTGATTTGTCACTTAAAGATAGGTTCTAAGTAACACAAATGGTAAAATTGTGGAATAAAATAACTAGCAAAATGGATTAAACAATGTCTAAGTATAATTTAAAAGGCAATTGGTGAAAGTACTAATGATTCTTAAAGGTGAAGATTTCTGAGATAAATGTTTTTTTTTTTTCTTTAACATTTATTTATTCATTCTAGACAGAGAAAGAGAGAGATAGTGTGTGTGCATGAGCCAGGGAAGGAGCAGAGGGAGTGAGACAATCTCGATCCCAGGACCTAAGATCATGACCCGAGCTGAAACCAAGAGTTGGACACTCAACCAACTGAGCCACCTGGGTACCTCTAAACTTTTCTAATTCATAGTAAATAGGACCTAGGGCAACACTTTACATTTTTATTTTTATTTATTTGTTTATTTAAAAAGATTTTATTTATTTACTCATGAGAGACACACAGAGAGAGAGAGGCAGAGACATAGAGGGAAAAGCTGTTTCCTTGTGGTTAGCCTGATGTGGGACTTGATCCCAGGACCTCTGGATCATGACCTGAACCCAAGATAGACACTCAACCACTGAGCCACCCAGGTGCCCAACACTTTACATTTTTAGACATAGTGAGTTCGTTTTGCTTTAAGTTCACAAGGAGTTTTTTTTTTTTTAATGCAACTTCATCACTTTATTCAAATCTTCAAAATAGTCTTTATTCTACATTTTTAGTATAAAAAATCCACAAGTTAAGCGCACCACAGTGTAGAGAGAGACGTACAACGCTGAACTTCCATAACAGTCAATGGTACAGTCAAACATCACATGTACAGTACACAAAATTTAGATGAACTGAAATTATAAGATAAAATAAAATAAAATCCAATTTCAGAAAACAAAAATCAAAGTATTAAGGATCCCTGAAAATATTCTTAACCCTAATGAGATTTCGCTGGACTCAAGTCATTTTGTAGTGAGGGATTCATAGTGTGACCCCATTACCCCAGCTGAGGAATTCTCAGGAGCCATGAGTGCCTGCATCAGATACTCTGATAACTGGTAACCAATTTTTGGATGGGGAAACTTCCCCTAATTTGGCTTGGACGTCATCAGGCTTTTGAAATGCATCCTCCTCCTTGCCCCCACATTTTAAACAAACCAGTTTACAGTACAGTTTGTATGGATACCCTTTGTTCAAATGAGGTCAAAGCCATGCCAATCTTCCCAAGGATATGATGATTTCCTTCTCTGGACCACCATAAAACTGCTTTTTAAAATTTCCTATAAAGCAAATAATATGTTTTGGCTTATGTTTATTCCATTTGCTCACAGTCTTCCTTACAACTTTAACAAAGACTTAAGCTCCATGAGAGTGAAGTCTCTATTCTGTATTATTTTGGTATTCGCACCCCGCAAACCAATGTCTATATGGTCCTAACCCTAGAAATTACTGAATAAATATTCAGTGATTCACATTCTATTATGGAAATACTGAATGTCTAGCACTCTACCACCAGGCAGTACTGCAAGTTCCTTTAGAAGATTTAGTAAAACCCAGGAAGTAATGAAAGAATAAAATAAAATCATACAGCAGGCAGTAATCAATTGCATACAGTTGACCACCTTTGTGTAGAAAAAAGCTATATGATTTTCTGATGAAAGTGGGTGCTATCAGACAGTTGGCATGGCATGATATGGTGGCTGGCTGGAGCTTTGACGGAAGACTTCACTGAGAAGAAAAATGAGATAAGATCCAAAGAGTCTGTAGAATTTTAATGACAAAGACATGTGAGCAGGACCTTTTAAGTGGGTACTTTAAAAACTTAAGAATCTCAGGAGGAAAGAAAAAGTTCATCCTCCTGGCCAGGCACTGCAATAAAAGCTACAAATATGAGAAAGGAGAAGAAAGGTTCAAGCAGCAAAAAGTAGGCGGGACTAGAAGCCACACTCTAGGGGACAAGGCACACTTATCATCCATTTACAGAGACAATGGAGCTCTCTGCCATTCTCCTCTGCTTTTTTTTTTTTTTTTTAAAGAACTCCACACTCTGTCTCCCTCCTACTTATGTCAGCCTGGTTTACTGAGAGTCCTTCTGGACATCCTTCATCCCAGAAGGTTCCTTTTATAAATGGTACCTCTACGAATCTCCAAGTTAATCATGAAGTCACACTTATCCACATCCCATATCCTTAAATAATCTTTGTTGGTTACTTGGGTGAATAGCCATTGCTGTATTTTTCTTTTTTTATATACTTTATATTTAATTAACATCCAAGCCTCAAATATCCTTTCCTTCTGAGTTTAGGCTGTCACGATGTCCTCCATAGATTTTCTGCCACAACCTCCATCTCCCGAGCCCATCCATCCAATCTTTCCTCAACATTAATGCTGGATTACTTTGTTTTTTTTTCTAAGACATGCTTTAAGACATAATAATTGAATTTTAAAGTTGGCAGAGACCTTGGACACCTACTCGATTATTTTTAAAACAGTCTTCCTTAGAATACTGGGTGCTATAAATATTCTGCACAAAAATGTTCCCCCAAAAGCTTCAGACCTGCTTCAGTCTAGAGCTTCCCTTTGAGACTGATAATGCATATTTGCACACTAATGACCAACCAGTCCTCCAGTAAAGAAGCCAGCTGAACTTTGTATAATCCAGGCAACTCCCAAATATGTTGGGTCACATTCTGTGGAGGATATCGCTTGAGTCTCATCAGCTCATTTTCCAGATATACTCAGATCCAGTGAGCTTAAGAAACTCAACAAAGCCTTTCCTGGTCACTCCCATTACAGAAAAGTGTGAGGTCCCTTTTTATACCTTCTCACAAGCTCCTAGTATTTGTTGCTTGGACCACCTTTTCACTTTAAGTTATTTACTCAAGAGGTGCCTGGGTGGTTCAGTGGTTGAGCATCTGCCTTTGGCTCAGGTCATGATCCTGAGGTCCTGGGATTGAGTCCCACATTGGGCTCCCTGTGAGGAGCCTGCTTCTCCCTCTGCCTATGTCTCTCCCTCTTTCTCTGTGTCTTTCATGAATGAATGAATGAATGAATAATTTGCTCAACCACTTAAAATAATTCACTCTACATTTTCTCTCCCTGGTGAAGTCCAATTTACTATAAGGGCAGAGGCCATTCTTTTGTCCACTACAAATGTCCCTAGTGCTTAGCACACATCTGGCACATAGTAAGTGCTCTGTACTGTTGACTGCCTGACCATGGTATTCTTGTGAGAGTTTGTGTGCAGGGTCTTTGTTATACTCAGTGGTTCCTCCAACTCTGTAATTATGGCATGACCTTCCTCATCCAATTTGGATGGATTAGTTTTAGAATGAGGTGACCTGTCATATTATGAGTGCCATACAGCCAGACAGAGTATTCAGCCTAAAGAAATCTTGTGAAACAGGGGTGCCTGAATGGCTCAGGTGGTAACGCATCCGACTCTTGATCTCAGCTCAGGTCTTGATCTCCAGGTCATGATATCAAGCCCCACATTTGAGCCCCATGTCCACATCCCTACTGAATGAAGAAGAAGAAGAAGAAGCAGAAGCAGAAGCAGAAGAAGAAGAAGAAGAAGAAGAAGAAGAAGAAGAAGAAGAAAAAGTCTTGTGAAGTAGGCATGCTAGCTATGGGGAGACATAGTTACATCATATCCAGGCTGGGAGGACTCCATGGTTGAATTCTTATATCCTCCTAAATATTTATCGAATGAATAAATAAATGTACAAGGCAACAAGGACCCTTAAGCCAGCCTCCTATCCCAGCTCCACCTGATTTTGTAGTGACTCCAAGAGGTCATGTTGAGGAATAGGTATAATTTTTACTAAGTGCATTTTTATTGTCCTTTTGAAGCTCCTGTTAGACATCAGTGCTCCTGTTGTATTCTGCGCCTGACACAATGTTGACAGCCTTCCAAGATTTTGCATACATGTCTGACTCTTTCCATTCTTTTTTTCCCTACACTTCCACAAATCCACAACCCTAAGCTCCATTCACCTCTTGCCCTTGGTGTCCCCCTCAGTTCACTTCTTTTAGCTACGGGATAGTATTGGTGGTATAACAGAAAGATCCCAGGACCTAAAGTCACACACACACACACACACACACACACACACACACACACACAGTAGGAGTCCCAGTCCTTCCTCCTAGGAACCTTGTGTGAGTAAAGAAGGTAGTAGTGATTCTGAGCAGCTGCTTCTTTGTGCTCATATGTTTACAGTGAGGTTGGCCTTGCACAAATATCCAAACTCTTGAGGGAAAGTGCTTGGTTCACTATAAAGCCCTCAGTATATCTGAGTTTTATAAAAATGTCCCTCAAAACTGTAATCTGTGGCCCAATATATTTGAGAAAAAAATACATGCCCTAGCCCTCCTTTAGATATTGATAGTACACACCAAGACTTTGAGGCTGGAAATGTTTGCAGCAAATAAATCTGTTTGATCCAGATATTCCTTCAAGAAATCTTATCACAAATCCTTTTTATTTGTTTGTTTTTTAATATAATATCATCAATACCTGACAGACACTAGTGTTCCACAGAACACACTTTGGAAAATGTTGAACCGGGGCGATGTAAAGGGATATCATTGATAATGTGCTGTGCTTCCCAGAAACCTGTTTTTGTTTTGCTTTATTTTGTTTTAAGGGACTTTTCCCTCTTAAACTAATTTGTGTGAGATGCAGTGGGATTATCAGGTACTTTGGCAAAAGAGGAATTTGGGAACAGAAAAGCTTCTGGCAACAGGAGAAGGTAGACAGCTGATGCCTTGTCTTGCATGAAAAGCCAATCATGTAGAGGCCAGCCCAAGTCTGTTGGCTCCTTTCCATCACCTCCATGCAGTTCAGGTTCTCATTCTCTCTGCCATAGACTAATTTAACAGCCTCCTAACCAGCCTGTATCATCTACCTTACCATTGGCTGTTGCAGGTCATCCTTACAAAACACATCCTTATATAATCTAGCAATCCCACCTCTGAGTCTTTATCTAAAAGAATCAAAATCAGAATCTTAAAGAGATGTTCTCTCCCATGTTTATCGCAGAATTATTAACAATAGCTATAATGTGGAAACAACCTAAGTATCTTCCGACAGGTGGATGGATAAGGTAAATGCAGTGTATGCATACAGGGGAATATTATTCAACCATAAAAAAGAGAATCCTGCTATTGGTGACCACACGGATGAACTTGAGGACATTATGTCAAGCAAAATAAGACAGTCACAGAAGGATGAATACTGCTAAATTTCACTTATATGAAGTATCTAAAATAATCAAACACACAAAAGCAGAAATAGAATATGGTTACCTGGGGCTGGGGGCAGGAGGGGGAATGGAACATTACTATTCAACAGGTGTAAAATTTCAGGTATTCAGGATGATTAAGTTCTAGAGATCAGCTCTACAACTTTGTGTCTTCAGTTCAAACTATAGTATATATACTTAAAAATTTGTTAAGAGGGTAGATCTCATGTTAAATATTCTTACTATAATAAATAAAAAATCCACCTTGTCCCTTGCTTGCTTGAGAATCCAATTTGGCTGAGTTGTTTGTTTGTTTTGGTTTTTTTTTTTTTTTTTTTGGTTTGTTTTAATGAGATGAAGTCTAAACTCCTTAGCAAAGATTCCTTGATGCTTCACCATCTGATTGTAACCCATATTACCAATTTCATCTCTGGTCTGATCAGGACTATACTGTATCTGTCCTGAACATTTGACTATTCCCTGAATGTGACATACCTTTCCATGATTCCAGATCTTTGCACATGCCACATCTTCTACCCAGAATGCACTACACCAAAGTCCTTTTTTTGGCATGTGCCTTCAAAACCTGTGGTAAATATTCACTCATCTGTTTCTTTCTTCTCTGGGGTCATTAGGCTTATTACTACATTGACTATATAGCTAGTTTATATATCAACCCTTGGCACCAAGATGTAGATTCACTTTAGAGTTTGTCTTAGTCTGCTTGGGATGCCGTAACAAAATGTCATAGATGGAGTAGCTTAATTGACAGAGATTTATTTTCTCACAGTTCTGGAGACTGGAAGTCCCCCATCAAGGAGTCAGTGAGGTCAGGTTCTCAGTAAGGACCCTCTTTCTGGCTTGCAGACTTCTTTCTGTGTCTCCCACAGCAGAGAGAAGCAGCTCTGATGTCTGTTTCTTTTCTTATAATGTCACTAATTCCATCATGAGGGCTCCCCTACCAAGAACTCATCTAAATATATATAGCACTCAGAGACCCCACCTCATAAGACCATGACATTAGGGGTTAGGTCTACAACATATGAATTTTGGGGAGACACAAACATTCAGTCCATAACAGACGTAGTCATATGCGTATCCCAAGTGTGTAGCATATAGCAGTCATTGACAAATGTCAAGTACTTAATAAATTTTCATGGACAAATATGTGAACAGGCCAACCAACCAACATAATTCTAATGAAGGAGGAGAAGTGGTGAAGTTACAGTCACACACAGAAGATGGAGTTGTCTCTATCAGCCCAAGAGGCAGAACCAAGAAGTATTAAATTGGCAAAGAAACCATTCTAGGGGTCTGGAGCAGAAGAAAGTTAGGGCAGAAGTGTGTCTCTCTCAAGTGCCAGAAACAAATGACCCCCAATGACTTTACTGGACATTCATGGATTTATCAGTTCAGCGTGCTTTTTATATCATTTTGCCTGTATAGACTCTTGGAATCTCAGTGTAAATAGTTTCAACTTTCTCTGTCTTAAAAGAAAGAAAAAGATGTTAGGCAGCTGGCAACAGTGTTTTCAAAGAAAATTCTCTAGTATTTCTGTCTCAGGCCTGCGATATGCTAAGTTTATCTAATTGATTAATTCTGTTAAAAGAGTCCTTTGGGTTTGATCATTTCAAAAGAAACAGGAAATATATTCCTTTAAAATCATGGCAAAATTTCCATCCCCATAGGTCACTATGGGATGCAGGTTCAATCCTGTTCATCTAATACATGTTAGTTCAGTGCCTACAATATGACACGCTCATCAGTACTGGGCACAGGGCAACAAGCAAAGTCAATGCTGAAGAATGAGCTGTTTGTCTCTCAGCAACTCAGGAGATGGTCTCTACCAATTAAAAAGGCTGACGCCTATTTGTTACCTCCTTCAATGGCTGAAGGGGCTGTTGCCTCCGGGCTGCTTTGCTCAAGAAAGCACCGTATTTGCAAATACGAATGCATATTTACACTCTGATGAATAATGAAGGTTATTTATTGCATGTGCTTGAAATAATGGTTGATTTTGGAGTGTCGTTCATAAAACCCACATCAAAAAGTATGTTATGGCCTGATGTTTTCATTGCAGTTCAAGTAAAATAGTCCTTGGAAATTGTCTTGCTACCAAATTGCAATCATAAAGGCAGGGGTTCAGACTGGGAGAATCACTTTATATTGTGAACTTCTGGATAATATATAACATAAAGAGTTTAATTGAATCATTCACTTGGGTTTTTGCCCAGAAAAGTGGGAATTTAAATGCTGATACAGCTTCAGCTTCCAATGACACCAATCAGCACTCCTTAGATTGGATGTAAATAATCCTATTTGTGGATATGCAATACGATAGGAGTATGCTTGTCTGTAAACTTGCTAGCAAAGGTAATTAAATAATTCCATCATGTCTTAATACATGGGAAAAAAAATCACTGACCTCAAAGTAAGATTTAATATGTATTTTCCTTCTAGCTGTTAGGAGAAAATACTGAATTTTTAGCAACCTTTATCTTACTTTGAAACTGCAGAAGCAAGATAGAAAGCACATGCACTCCTGAGAGTATGAGCGCGCGCGTGCGCGCGCGCGCATACACACACACACACACACACACACACACATACAGGAAGCTCAGAAGTTACCATAGCAACAGTAATATCTGCTCCTGACCCATGTTTGGAGAAGTTTCTTGCAAACACAGTCCAACCTGATTGGGCCTTGTGATTCTTCTTTCCTGGGATTAGAGATTTGAATTTGGTTCAAATTCTACATTTTAAAGTTCATCTTGATTTAAATTCTGAATTTCTCAAGTCGTGTTTCCTGAGCCCCAGCCTTATCACAGTGTTCATAGAAAAATAAATCAGCTACAGGGTCACTTAGAACATTGTAATCCAGTCAACACACAACAGGAATGAAATGCATCTCAAAACAGAGGCTGTTCCAGCAAAGCTGCTTTGGGGGTGAGCTTGTTTAGAAAGACCTCTTCTTGATATATGTAATGTGAGGCCTTGTCCATGTGGTTAGAAATTTAAGCAATTTATAGACAAAATATTTTTATGGAAAGAAAGGAAGATGATATTGATTGAGTATCCTTTCTCTGGAAATCCATTTCCCTGGGATGATAAGGATGGTGCTATTAAGCACTGTATTTTGGCGTCAACTTAGATCCTTGCTCTTGATTCTCCACTTTCATTATGATGATATTTTTCTCAACCTCTGTTTTTGCTTCCTCATTCATTCATTGTCTGAACATTGGGATTCCTAGAGGGCACCACCCCTGGTCTCTTTTTCTATTCCATGAGTCTTCTTAGAGTAACATCTCTGAAAAGCCTACAATTTGCAACCATTCACATCACTCATAACTATGTCTCCAGCAAGACCTCCTTCCAAAATTTGTTTCCATTTTTTTAAAGATTTTATTTATTTATTCATGAGAGACACACAGAGAGAGGCAGAGACATAGGCAGAAGGAGAAAGAGGCTCTCTGTAGGGACCTGATCCTGGGATCACTACCTGAGCTGAAGGCAGATGCTCAACCACTAAGCAATCCAGGTACCCCAAAACTTCTGTTTTTAAGTTTATTGTCTCCATCTGATTTTTTAAAGAGATTTTATTTATTTATTCATGAGAGACACAGAGAGAGGCAGAGACACAGGCAGAGGGAGAATGCAGGGTCCATGCAGGGAGCCTGATGTGGGACTCGATCCTGGGACTTGGATGAAGCAGGTTCCACGCCTTAAATCGGGAGTCTTGATCTGCAATGTCTCCTGGATGCTTGAGTAGGTGTAAGCTGATAAGGACTCATAGGGGAATGTGGTGAACTAGAGAGAGTGTGTGCAATCTAAGACAATTAAAAACCATTTGAAAAATACTGCTAGACAATCAAAACTCCTCTGTGGGTTAGATGCTGTCTTTGCGAGGTTGCCGTAACCTCTTCTTGTGTTCTGGCCACATTCAAAGGCTTACATTCTCTGAATGAACTAGGTTCTTTGGATGCTTTGAATATTTTCATGTACTGTTTCCTCTAGATTCTTTGCTGGATATCTATAAAGGTGAAACCTTCTTCCTGAAGAAGGCTATCTCCCCATTTCCTGCAAATAATTTCATCAATGAAGGAGGCCACCCAAACTCTCTCCCACCTAAAGTTTCTAAGTCAGTCTGCATCCTGCCTGTCCAGGACTTTGACTATGCTGAAATAAATGGGCCAAGGTGGTTAAGTGGGGTATGGTCCCTTTATAGACTTGCAAACAACAACAATCAAGTTTAACATTTGTGTGGTGTGTGATGGTTCCCTAAGCACTGTCACATATTCTTTCGGAAAGAAGAACTTTAAGAGGCATAACGAAAGCACGAGGCAAGTGAAGGAAACTTATTTTCAGTGAGAGGATGATTGTATTATTGGTATAACAATAGCAAAAAAAGGAACAAATTAAACCATCACTTTCTGTTAGGTCTCTAGAATTGCTTCCAACTTTCAAAAATGTGAGTGATCACCCAAAATCCACTTTATAGATTGACTACAGGTACAATGTGCCCTAAATTTGTTTTTCAAAAGCATATACCAAGTTTCTTTTTTTTAATTATAGCCATATCATGCTTCTATGAAGGTTTCATATTTGAATTTATGGAATTGTTATATTGAAATGGAATTGTGTTACACCTTTAAACCTCAAGTGGCTACTAATATTTTATTAAATACAGCTGCCACTAGGCAATAAAAATCTCCAAGGGGCCAAAAAAAAAAAAAGTGCGGTGTTTTTCATATCTGCTTTCTTCTTGCAGAAGCCATATGCTAGTAATACGTATATGCTGTCTGGTGTTCAATATGCACTCCAGCTCTGTATATAGTTAGCCTAGAGCATTACACACCACCTGCATAATTTCAAAACATTGAACACTAGATGTCACAAAACAAAACCCTGTGCTGTGCTCTCAAGCACAAATGCATTTACAGTTGGTTAATGAGATATACAGAAAGCTGCTGGAAAGCCAAAGAAGTTAATTTCATTATACAAGTTTAGGAAATAATGGTGGACTTTTGAGGACAGATATTCTGCAGCCATAATTAGCTTTAAGATAAATCCATTTGGTATGCATTTGGTTTTTCATTAGGACATGCATTTTTCCTCCCATGTGCAGTGTTTGAAAGGTTTACATTACATAAAATTAGGGCTGTATAAACTGTGTGCTTCATCTCTTTCTCTAATGTGATTGCGCCTTCCCTGGAACACAGTAGCCTAAATGATAGCCCCTATTGTATGCAATGCACGTCAATAAATACAGAACATGAATGTGAATCAATATTGTGTTAGTATTGGGATTAAGCAAGCTATTTTCTCCTCCTATTTTTTTTCTTCTGGGGAGATGAATATGAGTAAATAAAATGAGTGTTTGTCTGAAACTGTGTTGGGGGATTAGGCTTTGTGTTTTCCTTTTGAGGAGCAGCATGCCAACTGGCAGGCCTTGGCTGGCTACCTGGGCTGAGCATAGAAAACGAGATGCTCACCCTTGTAGCAGCCAGGCCTGCTGCTTTGAAGGACGCAGGGAGGCGGGCCTCCTCCAGCCCAGAAAAACCAGGTGCAGCTTCTGCAGCAGGCAAAGGTTATGCTTCATATGACTTCGTTTTCTCTCTGCAAATTAAAGGACAATTTATGAGTGTCTAGACAGGAATTAATCGGAATAATATTGGCTGCTTTTGACCCGAGAGTGCTATTACAATAAAGTATATACAACACAAATATAGGACAAAATCATTTATATAGCCTATTATCATGCCAGCATCCAGAGGCACCTTACAATAATAAAATGATTTACAAAAGAAAACACTAACAAAAACATATCTCTGATGATGAATGGCTTTGAAAAGCAAACTTAATCTGTTCTTGAAGTTATAGTTAGAGAGAGTCTCTGTAAGTGCTTACAAGATAAGGAGATTTTAAATGATGGCAAAATAATAAAACAGATTGGTGGAGGAGGGGGTGCCGTGGATCTAGGACAGAACTAGTTTCTACGATTTATAAGAAGTCAGTATGTGAGACTCTTCCAAAATCCCTGTAACTACTAAACCAGGAGAAAATATGTTCAAATCTAAATGTATTAAATGCCTGTGAAATAACAACAGGAATTTTGTGCCCATACAAAAAAAGAAGGAAAATGCAAGCTTTTTCTATGAAAAAAAAATTATCAAGTTCAGAAACAAATAAAAACAAATCTATACAAGAGAAATATCTTATTTTTCAGGAAATTTAAAAGACAATGTTCTTCAATTTGCCGGGTAAAGGTAAAAAATATTTACAGAATTAAACAATTCATAAAAAAATTCAATATGCTACAAATACTCTTCTGCCAAAAACAACTCTTTAAACAACCTCAGTTGTGATGCATTACCTGATTTAGTTGTCTACTTTCTGAATTTAGGTAGTTTATTGAATGAAAATGAATTTTAGATTCAATCTTTGATTGAATACAACTTTTTCTAAATAGGAAGAAAATATGATGCAGTGTTTATTACTATTGCTTAAGGAACACCATCTTACATACAAAACTTGGAAAATACAGAATATTATCAAAAAGAAAGCAATATTTGCACATGATCTCTAATTCCAGAAGTAACCACAGTTAATATGTTGGTGCATTTTTTTTTAAATGGAATTTTTTTTTTTTTCAAATTAACTTGAAATTAACTCCAGCTTAATTTTAAACTGGAAGAATGGATTAGTCCTATTTAAAACTCCTGCCACATCAAGTAGAGGTGAGAATTATGGTAAGTGTTGGGGCAATTTATTTCCCTCAATATTTTTGCCTATCCTGATAAACATTGCAAAACTATTTTAATTGTATTATCATAGTTTCAGTGCTATTATTTTGTTTTGGAAAGAGAAACAGAGCCATCTTTATAAAACTAGATTTTAATATTATTTGTATTTATATTAAATTATTAACTTCAAGGTGTAAAATATTTAGCCACTTACATTCTTTTTTCTAAGTAATGTTAACTAATAAATTTAATTTATATTTATAATTATAATATAAATATATAATAATATATATATTATATATATTATAGTGCCTGCCTTCAGTGCCTGCCTTCAATATAATATATTATATTATATATATATATTATAATATATTATAATATTATTTATATTAAATTATTAACTTCAAGGTGTAAAATATTTAGCCACTTACATTCTTTTTTCTAAGTAATGTTAACTAATAAATTTAATTTATTAAGTACACAAGTACACATCCGCATATATGCTGGTATATATACATATATATATACCAGCTGGTATACACACACACACATGTGGTCCATATATATATATATATATATATATATATATATATATACACATATTTTGTCTCCTTCCTGCTTTCTTTCTTTACTATAAGAATAGAAATGTTTCTACTGTTCTTTATCTATCTGCTTGCTCAAAAAGTTAAAAAAAAAATGGGCAGGAGACAAGAGGTTATATTTCTGGTTTTGCTCTAGCAGCCCAGGCCTGAATGAGCTTAATCAGCTGAGAACATGTCTGTAAAGGGTGGGCTCCTGTGTCTAACTCCACGGAACCCTGGCTTTCTGTGACCTAGGGAGTGACACTCTCTGTCTTATTTCAATGTGAATTATTTCAAATGGGTTTGATTGTGAATTGCTAACGGGTTCTAGGGAGAGAAAGATCAAGGCCAAAATCTTAAGAAAATACAATGCAAATATAATGGGAATACTGTCAGACAAAAGGCTCTTAATGTGGATTTTTCTAAATCATTTACTGCCTCTTTGCTCCCTAAATTTGTAAATCACTCTTAAAGATGGGAGAAAAACTCACCTCTCGACCCCCAACTCAACTTACCCTCTTTTCACTAATTATGTGAGTGCCAAAATCAATTCCACAGGCCCTCTGAATCATCTTGCGTTTTTTTTTCCTATTCCCCAAAGACATAGAGCCAGTTTTCAGAGTAATTGTACTTTATCCTGTACTTGCTTGTTTGTTTACTTCTTATTTTGCTAGTCCATGTCCTTTGATTGGGTGATCACCCAATCTGTCAATGACTTCCTTTTAAGATAATTAAATAGAAAATGTGCATTCATATTTGAGATCATAGGGACACACTGATCTATCTACTCTCATCATCATCTAAATCTTGATCTGGCCTTTTGAGAACTTTAGGATTACAGGTATAATAAACTCAATGCCAACAGATTGTTGTGGTTTGTTGCTACTGTCAAGAGTCCTGTCAACTGAATTGACTTCCATTACCTCCTACAGACTTGGAAAATCGTTTGCTTCTTCCCACAAACATGGCTAAACTGCCTCTCCGAAGTTTCTGAATTATGGTGTGTTCTTTGCTACAACAGCTTAATCATATCCTACTACACTTAGAAAATAGACCAGCTTCACATGGACCCCCAAATATTAAGGTGAGGAGACAATCCTAGTAAGAAGCTCTTGGAACTGGATTCCAATGGGAGCCCTCAATACCTCAAAACTAAATGATTTGTGATTCTTTTCTCCCAAAATGAAACTTAATCTATGATGAATTTTTAAAACATAGCAGTGTTCATATATCCCATTCTATGTAATAATTTAACTGGAAGAATCCTGTGTTTGCTTGTTTCTTCTGATGAACTATTAAAATATTAGGGTTTCATTTGTTTTCTTTCAACAATAACAAAACATCCTTTATAGCTCACCGTAGAAGGAGTTCTCACTTCCTAATATGCCTTCGGCCCTGGTGGAGACAGTTCTGTCCACTTGCAGGCACTATGAACACTGATCTGGGGCACACTCTAAGAGGTTCCCAAGAGCACCACCAGTGCTTGAAGAAGACTTTTCAGAGTTCACAGAGCAACAATCCAGAACTCTTTATGTTTCCTAAAGATTTTATTTACTTATTCATGAGAGACACAGAGAGATAGGCAGAGACACAGGCAGAGGTAGAAGCAGGCTCCGTGCACGGAGCCTGATGCGGGACTCGATCCCGGGACTCCAGGATCATGCCCTGGTCTGAAGGCAGGCACTAAACTGCTGAGCCACTCAGGGATCCTCTCCAGAACTCTTTAGAGACAGTGTTGCATAGTGGTTAATGGGTTGGTCCCTAGAGTCAGATAGCCTCAAGGTGAGTCTTCAGCATTCAGTGCATCAGCTGTGTGAGCTTGGGCACATAGTTTAAATGTCTGTACCTTGGTCTATAAAATGGGAAAAACAAATAGCAGGAAATATTGTTAAGATAATGTATCTATACTTAAAGAACTTAGAATTGTGCCTGACTCATAACTTGGTGCTCAAAAAATAATTGTACCTCAAGCTTGTACTGGTCTAATTCTTTTTGAGCCACTTTTGCACTTTTTTGTTATTGTTGTTGTTACAAAAGCTCTCTTATCATTTGGAGAAATATACTCTTTTAGATAAAAATAAGCTGGAATTAGGGGTGCCTGGGTATTTTAGTCAGTTGAGGTCTGACTCTTAATTTCTGCTCAGGTCTTGATCTCACGGTCATGAAATCGAGCCCTGTGTTGGGCTCCGTGCTCAGTGGGGAGCCTGCTTGAGATTCCCTCTCCCACACCCTCTGCCCCTCCCCTGCTCTCTCTCCCTCATACCTTTCTAAAGTAGATAAATCTTAAAAAATAATAACCTGGAATTATTCTCAGACCTACTTAAATTGGGATTTCTGCCCTTTATCCAGCATGTGACCTTGAACCCAAGAACTTAGCTCTTGGAATGGAGATTTTCTTTTTTCATTTGTTTTTATTGAAGTTTGATTTGCCAACATGTAGTGTAACACTCAGTGCTCATCCCATCAAGTGCCCGTCACCCAGTTACTCCAACCACCCACCCACCTCCCCTTTCTCAATCCTTTGTTCATTTCCCAGAGTTAGGAGTCTCTCATGGTTTGTCTCCCTCTCTAATTTTTCCCACTCAGTTCCCCTCCTTTCCCTTATAATCTCTTTTAATATTTCTTATATTCCCTGTATGAATGAAACCATACAATGATTGTCCCTCTCCAATTGACTTACTTCACTTAGCATAATACCCTCCAGTTCCATCCACGTAGAACAAAATGGTGGGTATTCATCCTTTCTAATGGCTGAGTAATATTCCATTGTATATATAGACCACATCTTCTTTATCCATTCATCTGTCAAAAGGCATCATGGCTCCTTCCACAGTTTGACTATTGTGAACATGCAGCTATGAACATTGGGGTGCAGGTGTCCTGGTGTTTCACTGTATCTGTATCTTTCGGGTAAATACCCAGTAGTGCAATTGCTGGGTCATACAGTAGCTTTATTTTTAACTTTTTGAGGAACCTCTATACTGTTTTCCAGAGTGGCTGCACCAGTTTGCATTCCCACCAACAGTGCAAGAGGGTTCCCTCTTCGGAATGGAGATTTTCTTACTTTTTCTTATCTGTGGCTCTCTTCAAGATTTTCTGAGAAGTATATAAGACGATATACAAAAAGCTCCTAGCACTTAATTAAATACTGACTAAAACAAAAATCTACTTTATCCTTCTGCACATAAGTAACCAGGGGACATACAACCATGTATGGAAAGTTGGAATGCTATGCTGTTTACATGTACACTTTTTTGAAGTTTGTTCTTCTTGGGTCAGCCTAGGAGATCAACCAAGCACCACCTACTCCAATTATCTATAAAATATTGTGATAGACATTGCTAGTTGCTCACTGAACAGCCAACACATATTTCCTCTCCAGTTCATTTTTTCCAGTGCAGTGATATACCCAACCCCAAGCCACTAATAAACTGCTTAACTTGGTCACAATAATCTTGGTGAATTATCTGGCATCACTTGCAGCTGGAGGTGGGCAATTACACAAAAGAAAAATCTGTTAGAGGGCTCCAGAAGAAGATTTTACTTACTGATAAAAAAAAAAAAGCCTCCTTCTCTATGTAACTTTCACTTTCTGTCTTGAATGCATTTTGGGACAGTTGAGCTGCCTGGATCTGTGGCAGCTGTGTTGTAATCAAGAGGCAATACTAGAGGCACCTGGATGACACAGTCTCTTAAGCACCTGACTCTTGATCTCAGCTCAGGTCTTGATCTCAGGGTCATGAGTTCAAGCCCTGCATTAGGTTCCATGCTACATGTGGAGCCTATTAAAAAAAAAAAAAAAGGATTGAGAGAGAGGTAATAATGAAGGTAAAGCAAAGTATTGGAAAGTCCTTAATGTCATCCTGTAGCTCCACTGCCTGCATCCTGTAGCTCCACTGTCTGCAGAACCACCGGTCTTTCTGTATGGGAAGATAATTAAACTACTTTAGCCACCATTAATCCATTAACTGGATATATTGCTAGTTTCAGTTGATACAGCTATCTTTAAAGCTCTTATTTGCTCAGTTTTTCTCTCCGACTTCATTTTTCTGCTGGCTTACTGATGCCACGGTATTTTATATATATATATATATATATGGGGCGGACAGAATTAAAAGGAATTAAGAGGAGCTCCTGGGCAGCTCAGTGTTGAGCATCTGCTTTTGGTTCAGGTCGTGATCCTGGAGTCCCTGGATCCAGTCCCACATTGGGCTCCCTGCATGTAGCCTGCTTCTCCCTTTGCCTATGTCTCTGCCTCTTTCTCTCTCTCTCTGAGTCTTTCATGAATAAATAAAATCTTTAAAAAAAAATCAACCATTATCTCTCTGGTAATTTGTTTATGCTCCCACGCTGTGTCTCTAGCTGTGTCAGTAGGCCATGTCTCCACTTTGGGATTCAACAAGCCAACTTCTAGTATCAGTCTGAGACATGGCTTCTAACTTGAAGCCATTATACCCACTACACCTTACAAGCCTGTGAGCTGTTCAGCTCAGCAGTTCTCCCTACAGAGTTGTGGAGAAGGCTTCAAAATGTCATCCAATCACCTTTCTATCCTTTTTTTTTTTTTTTTTTTTTCAGTAACGAAGTCTCCTTTCCGGAGCTTTAGGTAGCAAATGGCCACCCAGCTAAAAGCTGCATTTCTCAGACTAACTTGCACCTTGTGGTCACATGCCTGTTCTTGCCATGGAATACAAGCAAAACATGATGCACACAATTCTCTCTTTACCTCCTTGTCCTCCACCACTTCACTTTCCTTCTCCCTATGTGTTGGAACAAAGTCACAGAACTTATTAGCCAGGTTTGACCACATCATTAAGGGCTCCATCAAGGAATCTCTGAGCAGTAAGGCAGCATTGCAGATGAGCCCAGGATTCTTCAACCTCCTGCAGTAGAATCAACTACCACCTACACTGCCTAGCTGCCTCTGAACTGTGCTATAAGAGATACTACTTTTTACCTTGTTGGAGTCATTGTATTTTTGCTTCTCTTTATTATCTAACTTAAGCCCATATATCAACTAATGCAGATAAATATACGTAGTTGCAACAAAGAGAAACTTGACACATCAATAGACATTTGATAGAGCTTCTGGAGAATTTATAGAATGTCAGTGACACAGATTGTGGCCAATGGGTTCAGAATCGACACTCTGCATTACCTGGAATGACTGGATACATTGACTTCATCAACTATCCCCTAGAACAGTAACTCCCACGTGAGGTGCCAACAACTGACCTTGACCTTCCTAGACTAGGTAGCTGCACAGTGAAGCAACATACTTGACCAAAGAGAGGTGAGGATCTAGTATCATGAGTTTAAATGTTGGTAAGCATCGGTGGACTTAACTATGAATTTTTCACTGATGTTCATATTATCTTTTGAACAGATTCTGCCAACTTCTGGGGAAAGGTGGCAGTATTAACTTAAAAAATAGTCAAATAAGTCTATTGTAAGTAAACTGAAAGACAAGGTCTCTAAGTTTCCTGCCTAAGTCAGAGCTGCCTAATAGTAAGGTAGCGATGGTTAAATGCAAATTTTGGTTTGCATTTTTCCCTACCATGATAGTTGTGGCTGCATGGGTGACCAGGTACGTGCAGATGATGTATGAAGGGGACGATCCCATGAATACCATGACAAAACTTAGATTCAACCATGCCATCAGGAGAAACCAGAATAGGATGAAACATGGGAGAACGAAGTGGAGACGTTTGAGGACAAATATGGCCCCTGGAAATGGCGGATGGAAGCGCAGAGCTAACTTGTAATAAAAGAAGGATTTCAATCATCATGGTTAAGGTTGCTGAATTTGGCCTGGCCTCCACCAGAACCAGGGAAATGCTTAAATTAGGGATGAGAAGTCCAGCCATTTTGCTTGTGGGAGGTTTCATGGCTGTTTCTATTGTTATCCTCACCCATTTGATTATATCCCCTCCAGGATGGTAAGAGCTGAGAAACCTGGACCACATTTATAACACATAAATATCTACATGTAAAGCAAATCTTCATTATTTATCATAGAGGTCTGCCTGGGAATCATAATAAACAATTATATAGTGAGCAATGGGGCAGGCATAAGAGTGAACTGAGCATGTCCCCCTCTAGCAATAAAGAAAAACATTCTGGGGTCAGGCCAGGCTCCTCTGGGGATCTTTTTCGCAATAACAAACCAGACAGACATACTTTCGTCTCCATGTGCGCTTCAGAATGATGGTCCAAGTCAATTTTAGGGATCTTAAGTTGATATAAACACACTGATACTTGTGTTCTCAACCTAGCATATGCAGAACATCAAGAATTGGATGTTCACCAGATAAATAATTCAAATTTATGGACAAAAAATAATCAGGAAATAAGTTCCAGAATATGTGAAGCTATTAACAAAATCTGAATGTGAGGCAAATAAAAGTCAGTTAGCCTAAGAACTTGGAGAGATAGGAACAACCAATCAAAATGTTCATACAAGAGGCAAATTGAGTGAGTAATATACATAAATGATTTTTTTAAATATAGGAAACAATGGCATATCCATTTATTTTGTGTGTTTACTTATGGCTCTATGAATGTTTTCTCATCTATCTTTTTTTTTTTTTTAAGATTTTATTTATTTATCCATGAGAAACAGAGAGAGAGGCAGAGACATAAACAGATGGAGAAGCAGTCTCCCCGCAGGGAGCCGGATGCAGGGCTGGATCCCCGCATCCAGGATCATACCCTGAACCAAAGGCAGATGCTCAACCGCTGAGCCACCCAGGTGTCCCTCTCCTCTAACTATCTTATAAGTTCTTTGGGAACTTAGACTTTATTTTTAGTGCCTGGTAACCAGGAAGGGAAGCAACATCTCCAGGTGAGGTAGATGTGACTTAGAAGACTGTGTGGGGTGGAAATCAGTGTATTGGTTGCAGAGCAGAGTGAAATATGAGCGAGAAGCTGGGGATGAGGGCCAATCAAGAGAGATCCAGAAGCATCTCTTTTATGATTTTCTCAGTTGATAGTCACAAGGTAAGTTAATCATCTCAGAATTCTAAATATATTGGTATCTGTGATTGCTATTTCTTCAACTAGCTATTCACCAACTGAGATCTTGGTTGCTAATTAGGTGGGAGGATTTTCCATAAAATTATGAAAAACTTTATTACAAAGAATAGAATGAGTATATGTATAGTTTGTTGAGTATTTGGGACTCAATAAATAGGGATGAAGATACCCTGAAGCATTGGAATATAGTGGACCTAACATCATTACAAAACATTTATACCTTTTTTTAAATTAAGTTTTCTTCTTTAGTCATCACAGTGAAGTTAAGGACATAAAAGCTGTGATTATTCCTCTGTTGCAGGTGAGGAAAGCTCTCTACAGAACTGATTGCATGGATGATAGTGCCAGTCTTCTGGAATTTTAGCAATCTTTGAACACAAATGATAAGTAATTTGAATTTGCAGAAAGGCCAACATTCAAATAGCAATAATATTACAAATAATGTCTATTTATTTGCAAAGGATCTCCATTTTCACATCTGAAAACAGAGACCTTTTTTTTTTAATTTATCGTGAAATGACAACAAATTTTGGTTTCATGTAATATAATAAGACATTGAATTCCTAAAAAAAAATCCAGAGGCTTGGACTAATGTCCATGGTTTATAACTGTCACAGGAAGGTTGAACTAAGGCTTAGTCTTCCAGTTGATCTTAAGTTGAAGGTGTAAAGAAAACACATCATTCAAACTCACAGTGCATGAATTAATGTCTTTCTGTCACCAACCTCTTTTTTTCCCTACTCTTTGGGTCAAGGGCCCCATGGCCTCTCCTCTCCTCTCTGGGGAACTTTGGAAAATACTTTTTCAAAAAACATGGCTTTTGAGCTGCTAGCACCTGTATTTTGTCTCCATCAAGAGGAACTGCTTGTTCAGAAAATATTTCTTTAAGAAATTGAGAATGATTTTGGTGCTCACCAGTTGAGAATATAAACTTGCCCACTTTAAGCTTGGTCATGAGAAAGGTAACCATATAATTTATTGTCTAAGCCTAGACACCTTTGAGAGAGAAAGGGGGTAGTAATAAGAATTACACTGGGACAACAGGTGGATACTTGTCACAGCAAGGGGGGGGGGGTTCCTATGAGTCTTGAGAATCAAATTAGGGATTATTTTCCTTGTCCTCAGATCAATGGGAAGTGACCGAAATTTCTAAGTAAAGTAAAATAACCAAATGCATGTTTTGAAAAGATGGATTACACAGATCACAACAGTGTGGGCAGGCCAAAAGTGACTGTAGAATTTTTTTTTTAAATGGCTAAGAAATATGATAGTCAAGACTATGGTGGGCCAATGGATATGAATAGAAGTATTCAAAGTATTCAGATCTGAGAAGTCTACTGAAGATAAAAATACAAGTAAACATGCAAATGGTTTAGGTGGGGTTAGCATATTAAGAAGAGGGAAGAGCCAAGGATGACTCTTTCAAGACTTATTTAACTGTATTGGAGGGTCATGCCACTTATTGGGAATTGGCAGAGAGCTAAGATGGTGGGTAGTAAAAAGTAGAGATCCTGAGTTCAATATTAGATAAATATATGTTAAAAGTTTGGAGACATTCCAGATAATATTTGTTAAATTAGAGTTCTACAGAGAAACAGAATATAAAGATATATACATTTTATATATATAAACATTTATTAAAAAAACAAAACAAAACAAAACAAAAAAAACATTTATTATAAGAAGTTGGTCATGAAGTTATGAAGGCTGACAAGTCCCAAGATCTGCAAGGTGAAGCTGGAGACTCAGGAGAGCCAATGGATCAGGTCCAGTCCCAAGGCCTGTAGGCTTAAGACCCATAAGATATAAAGCATATCCCTCCCCCCAAGTTCTAAATCTTTGCCTAGAATAGTGTAAGAGCCTACTCTCTGGGCTCCCTGCTTTCATCTTGCCATCTTCAGTCTCTTCCTTATACAGAAACACAGAGCCTTTAACACAAAGTTTCATCGTGAAGCTCTTCTGCTCAGAATACTCCAATGGCTCTCATCTCACTCCCAGTTAGACCCAGAGTCCTTCCAGTGACTCACAAAGCCCTAATCCCTCTGGCCTCATCCTCCTTTCCTTTTCTATTTGCTAATTCTTGTTCAGGTGTACTGGCTTTCTTGCTGTTCTTCAAAAAGTGTCAGTGATGCTCCTGTCTTCTTTGTTCTCTCCACTTGATTGGCTCTTCTCTCAGGAATCTGCAAGATTTGCTCCCTTATCTGCTTTAGGTCTTTATGCAAAAGGCATCTTTATAGGACATCTTCCCTTGATCCCCTTTGAAAGTATTTCCATCTCCCCTACCACCTCCCACCCCCACTTGCCAACATATCCCATCCCCTTCTGTTTTATTTTTTCTTCAAAACTTTTACCATCCAGCTCACTTTATACACATGTGCAGACACTCATGCACTCATGTATGTATATATACATTCATAGACATTGACTTGTTTTACTTATTTATCTTGCCTCTTTTCCTTATTTCCCATTGGAACATAGCCTTCATACAAAGGGGTTTTATCATTCTTCCTGTCTGTAACTGGATGCTTAGAATTGTGCCTCTGCATATAGTAGGAGCCTAATAAATATTTATTAAATGAAAAACTGGAATTAATCAATAATCAACTAAAATAAACCTTGTATTACCATGTCAGTTATTCCAGGTATTTGTGTAACATGGCTTTATGTTAAAAATGAGCCTGTTTATTATTTCCAGATTGAGGGCTAGGTGGGGGGAAGGTGCTATAAATCAGACTTTCAGGTCAACCAGATGGTGTGGCTAAGAACAGATGTTGGGTTCTCTAGAATGGTCCTCTTGCCTTCTCTGTGGTTCCCCATATGCTTCCCAGAGGTCCTTGGCCACTTGATTCAAGAGGGGACCTTGCTCTCTCCCCCTCTGGCTGTCCTGTCCATATCTGGACACTTGTCTTGTGTTTTAGTTCAGGTTGCCAAAATGAAAATACCATAGCCTGGGTGGATAACATAGCACACACACATTAATTTCTCATGGTTTTGGAGGCTGGGAAATCCAGAATAAGTATCTGGTGAGTATCTTCTTCCTGATTCACCAATGGTCATCTTCTCATTGTATCCTTGCAAGGAGTTCTCTGAGATCTCTTTCATAAGGAACCTAATCCTATTCATGAGGCCTCCACCCTCATGGCCTCCAACACCCAAAATCCCATCTCCTAATACCATCACGTTAGAGATTAGGGTGGACATACTCTAAAGACACACTTTAACCCATCAAGGGCAGAATTAGAAAAGAGGAGAAAATACAGGGCACCATGGCTACTGATTATTCAGGACCAAAAGAGAGAAGAAAGAGAACGGAAATCAGAAGAGTGGAAGCAGCCTCTGTGTCCCCTGGTTTTTCCTCCAGAGAATGTCATAAACCTCTGTGGTTTCCATGATTCTCCAGGAGACCCAATAGGAGTCTCCCAGGGGGGTGGCTGTCCCCAGTGACTCTCTCCTGAGGTATTTTCAGCTACGCCACTTCAACCGCAGATGTATTTAAGGGACTGGGTTCAATCCCCTTATTCATTTATTTACAATTTTCAAAATGTTCACGGAGCCCATATTATATGCAAACTATCTGCTAGCGATGGAGGATTCAGCAATGAAAAATCTAGACATGGGGATCCCTGGGTGGTGCAGCGGTTTGGCGCCTGTCTTTGGCCCAGGGCGCGATCCTGGAGACCCGGGATCGAATCCCACGTCGGGCTCCCGGTGCATGGAGCCTGCTTCTCCCTCTGCCTGTGTCTCTGCCTCTCTCTCTCTCTCTCTCTCTGTGACTATCATAAATAAATAAAGAAAAAAAAATTATTAAAAAAGAAAAAAAGAAAAAGAAAAATCTAGACATAATGTTGTTTCCTGAGAAGTCACGGAAGTTTGCATATGTATACCACCAAGGAAGATGCCATCCTTTTGGACATGACCCCAGTGGTTCTTATCTGATAGTCCCTGAACAGCCCAGCCTCCTCAGTCTAAAAGAAAAGAAAGTTCCCCGGGATCCCTGGCTGGCTCAGTGGATCCAGCGCCTGCCTTCAGGGCGGGGCGTGATCCTGGAGTCCTGGGATCAAATCCCTCATAGGGCTCCCTACATGGAGCCTGCTTCTCCCTCTGCCTGTGTCTCTGCCTCTCTCTCTCTCTGTGTCTCCCATGACTAAATAAAATCTTTAAGAAAAAAAAAAAAAATTCTCCTACCCATTCAGATCACCAACGTTGCAGAGACTCCCGACTGTTCACACGCGCACACACGCACATTTCTCCAGACACCAGCCCCGCCAGAGCATCACTCCAAACTTGTTGGAAAGGGCACAAACCCTTTTAAGCTGCTCAGGATATTATCTCTTTCCCTTAAGTGGTAAGCAGGTGACCCGGGAAGGCACGCTGAGCTTCCAAAAGGTGCTGAGCAAAGAATGAGGGAGGTACTTTGGCCTCAGAAACTCTGGATCCTTAAATAACAGTTGCCTTAAATGCACCAATGACATATTGTGCATTAAGGGCCGGCGATCCGAGGGAAGAGCCCAAAGATGGCTTCTAAAATTCCTTTTAGGGGAATTGGAACGGAGACTTACTTTGCTCCTCTATCTACGGCAGAGGGTGAGACTTCCCCGGCAGCGTGGGCCCGCCAAAAGCCTCGGTCCACGCTGCTCTGGCCTCTCCTCCCGGGAGCCGCAGTCCCGTGAGAAAGCACGTTCGCACTGCTCTGCTGTGGGAAACACCAGGAGAGGGACTTCTCCCAAAGCTGCTCAAATCGAGCAACTGGAAGCACCACTCACAAGCTTCCTTGTTTACGTTCTTCCCTGGAAAAAAAAAAAAAAATTATATATATATATATATATATATATATATATATATATATGTAATATATATATATATTGGAAGCCCCAAACAAGTCAGAAGCGCGTTGGCACCGAATTATGTCAGGACAAACATTTCGATTCACAAGAATGGCTGGATTTATTTTAATAGCTGAGAAACCTGGAGACATGTGCAGTCTATTCTGGCTGTCAATTTATGATCTTTAAAAACATTCTTTAAATTGACTGGTCCTTCAATACATCCCACCTCATTTTGTTCTGAGCCAAGTTTTACAGATGCCACCTTAAAAATCAATTCAAAGAGCAGCCATAAACTCGAAAGCCTCCTCCTTGAAGTGAATATGGCAGAAAGCAATTTTGTTTAATTTTAATTGACAGGGATGTCAGCCTAAGAGAATATTATAGAATATTAGGAGGAACAGTAAACTTGTGCCTTGACATTTTTATGGTATAATGGTATAATTCCCTGGGGAAAAAAAAAAAATCCCCACTGTCAGGATTTACACTAAAGCAATACATGTGTTACTTTTTTTTTTTTCTTCTACCCAGTAAAGGAGTGACAAATGTATTACTAATTACACAATTGCTTTATTATGTGGAGCTGTAACTAAAATCTTTTCTGGATTTTCCAGCAAAATTGAGCTTCTTCCGAAACGATTAATTCTAGTAAATGGACTTGGGTAGAAAAAATTGATTCCAGCTGAAGGAAAACTAGCTCCCTGCCCCCTTCCATTGGAGATCTGGCACAAGTAACATAAAAAATACTTATGACAGACTTCCGGGACTGAAGATATATTGAATTTTACCAGTGTAGGAGTTTTCCAACGAGAGATAGAAGAAGCCAAAAGATTAATTCTCCTAACCGTAGGAATAAATGTAGATAACAGGATAGAAGCCCCAGGGTAGAAGAAACTGGGATTACCTGGGGTTTTTAAACCTTCCTGTTAGGGCGAATGCCTCTTTTTGAGCATATGTTAGTCCCCAGTGCATCCTTCAGCCTTAGAACTTCTTACATTTTATTGAAAGAATGCCTTTATCTACATGTCTTTACCATTAGAGTACACTGAGATGTCATAATTAACTTTATATCCATGATGCTTTGTCTAAGTGTTGGCACATAATAGGCACTCGAGAGAGGTGTGCTGAACTGAGATGGTAATTTTAACTCAATTACTATAAGCCAAGTGGTGGCATCTCTGCCACTTTGGGATAAAACAGAAAATGGCACTTATCCCCACTCCTCCTCTTGCCAAAAAATAGGCTTCTGCAACTTCAGACATAACCTTGGGTCCTCCAAAGGTACGTGCCATGCTGGAGCATGAGTTATTCTCCACTAACTTCTCATGGTTTCTCAGACCTGAAAGAATGTCTCAAATAAGAGAACAATACCAAAACATCACTGAGCAGAGCAAGCCACTGCAAGACATCTTCAGGGCATGGACTGAAGGAGAAAAACCTTGAAAAGATGGCATACTTTCATCTCCTACATTTAGCCACTCACTTGTAGAAGAGTCCCTTAGTCTTCAGTAAATTTCACTAAGCCCACTTCATCATTAAAGAGAAGATGATTTGATGGGAGTATGAGTAGGGTATATGGGGGGAGATAGATAGGCACTTACCACTCACCATTGCATAGATTACATATTAATGAGATCATATATGCCAACAGCACTGTGACTGGCTCAGAATAAATGCTTACAAAATGGGAATCAAAATAATAATAAGACCTACGTAGAAGATCAGGAATGCATGCTTGAAGGTAGTGGCAAGTACAAATTGCTAAGCAAGAAGCAGAGGAAAAGATTGGTTATAAAAAGATAAAGGGAGTCTTCCTCCCATTTGATACAATTCTTTGTGGATGAATGGCATCTAAAAAGTGGCCATCAGGATGAAGAGATTTTTAGGAGAAAGCATTTTGTGAGCCAGTGCAGGGAGACAGGGAAGCACGTGGTGGGTTCAGAGAATGGGGAGATGTTTGACATTACTAAAAGTTAGGTTGATCAATGTGTAATGGGTGATGTAGTTTAAGTGGTCTGTTGGGGTTTCTGCATGGTAGGCTACGAATGCTATAAAACCACCTAAGAAGTTAAGCCAAAAAGTTAAGCATACATCATCTTTACTTATCTCTTAAACCTACCCATAGTGAGGGCTTTCTCTGTAGCTAATCCTTTTTTTTTTTTTTTTTTTTTTTACCAAAAGAGACAATACTAAGAAATAGTGACAGAGAGTTCTCCTAAAACACATCATCCATTTAAAGCAATGTCCAGGAGTCACACCTGGATTCCACCTTCTGTTTGGTTCTAAC
The DNA here is from genome assembly GCF_018345385.1 of Vulpes lagopus. Classification (NCBI taxonomy): domain Eukaryota; kingdom Metazoa; phylum Chordata; class Mammalia; order Carnivora; family Canidae; genus Vulpes; species Vulpes lagopus. The sequence continues at coordinate 104,960,520 of NC_054827.1, read as the reverse complement.
AGACTGTATTTACATCAGGGTTTAATAAACTGTGTTCCAAGATGCACTGGCTTAGTAAAGTATTAACTAGTGTTTCCCCACAAAGAGTAATGGCCATATACATTGTAAAGATGCTGTGAAGGTCAGTCTTCTCTTGGGGATTCCTGATGTACACCTGAAAGTAAGAGGCTCTCAGAATATCATGCACTAAAAAAATAAAAAATATATAAAAAGTAATAAAAAAAAACCCAGCTTAAGGGGTTCCTGGGTGGCTCAGCAGTTGAGCGTCTGCCTTTGGCTCAGGGTGTGATCCTGATCTGGGGATCGAGTCCCGAGTTGGGCTTCCTGTGAGGAGCCTGCTTCTCTCTCTGCCTGTGTCTCTGCCTCTCTCTATCTGTGTCTCTCATGAATAAATAAATAAAAATTATTTTAAAAAAAACCAGCTTAAGTATATTTCATCCCCAATCTTGCAAACTGTTTTTAAACATGAAAACCTATTCCATGTGTGTATGTGCATCTGTGTGTGTGTGTGTGTGTGCCTAGAATAATCATTAACATCTCACTGACTTAGCGTTTTAAGGAACATATTTTGGGAGATTTCCAGAGAAGTTCTTGAGCTGGTGCAGTTGTAACTCTGGAGGGAATTGACTTTGAACTCCATGCAAAGCTTTATGGAACAACAGGTACTTCTGGATCTTTGCTTAATTCATTTATCCTCGAAGCATACCCAAACATATTGCTCCCTCCCAAATTATATTTACAATCATCCTAGAATATGACTACTGAAACCATCCAACCTTATCGATGAAAATATTTATAGAGTCATATAAACTTTCCCTGCCAAAGTATTTCCTCCTACCGAATGGAAGGGAAAAACAAACAAAAACAATACAAAAAAAAAACCTTGCCACATCCCCTTCTCAGAACTTGACAGATAAAATGACTAAATCTTCCAGCCTCTCCCAATGTCTTCAGCTCAGGATAGCCTGGCCTGGCCTGCTAGTGGTGTTGATAATGTGCTGCAAATGAATTATTGTACCAGAGTTTAACTTGAATAGCACGCCTCCCCAAAGAGAGGAGTGGGGAAGTTGAAGGCCACCTTCATCACTCCACAGAAAAAGTTACATAGGAAAAAAGCAAGGTACCAGCAAAGATCAATGTGCTGGAGCTAATTCATGTCAGGACACTGCACCCAGATTGTCTGTTTCCTCTCCCAATTCTTTCTGGGAACACTGACAGTTTCTCACCTCCAACAAGAGGAAATTTCCGTCGACGCAGAGATGAGCCGTCAACACAGAGAGGAGGGCTGAAGGAAAAGCAGAAATGCTCCCTCTAAACATTTCTTGGAGGAATAAAGAGGTTACTGCCAAGTTAATCAGTGGTGGCAGGCGTCTTTGGAGAGGAGAGAGAGAATGTCTGCCGAGAACATGTTTGCAGGTAGGCTGCTCAGGAAAATGAGCCAAGTGGCCTGGTAGACGTGAACAGTGCACACCAAGTGAGTCAAGGCAAGGTAAAAATACTCAATGCATTTTAAGGTTTGCATCTGACTGCAGAAGACACCGATGATCTTTGTCTCTGCATTGGTTCTCTGGACTGCCCATTCATCGGTGGCACATTTCCAGCCGTTTTATCTAGCAGGAGAAACGTGCTGGGAGGGGGGATGTGAGGGCCAAGAAGGGGAAGCCAAGGGCAGTGCCGGCCGATGCTCTGTGATCTGGGAGCGTGTGAATTTTAGGTCAGCTAAATCAGGACACAAAGCTACAGCTGCTAAACCACAAAGGCCTCCATATAGTTTCCCTGGCTCAATTGCTTCCCAGCCTCAAATCTGCGGAAGAGAGCCTTCCATGGGGGAACCTTCTTCTTCCCCAATTAGTGCCTTTTCACAGTGGCAGGATGGAAAAGGTTTTACTCGGCAACATTACTGAGTATCAGTAATATGCAAAAGATCTGTGAAATCAATTCCCATTATTTCAAAGGACGCTGCCTAGTAAAAATAATGCATAGTAAAAACACTGTAATGAAACCACTGCTTAATCTGCGTGATTATCTAAGACGAACCAGCAACTGTTTCATCCTTATTCTGCAGCATCTGTTCGGTGGCACATAAACTGTGCGCGCCACAGCAAGGCTTCATGCTATGACGGTTGAAACTGCAAATTTCGGGGTGTCACCGGGATAGAAGTTCCGGGGAGGGGGGTGGGTATCTAATATCGGACTGAAGATCATTAAAATTTCTTCCCCTTTGTCACCTCTCTGCTGCATTTGTTTTTGGCATTGTTAGTTCTCTGAATTACCTTTTTTGTAATGAAAAAAAAAAAAAGCTTAAAGAAGAATGAACAGAAGCAAAGTGTTTTTCTTTCTTTCTTTCCTGTTTTTAAAAGCTAGGTTGATCATTATGCAAATGGCATGCTGCCCATAGTCCCCCTCCACCCCCGGCGTGCCCCTCTGCCCCTTGCTAATAACTGTCAGCCTTGTTTGGCCGCACCTTGGCAAAATTCTCCAACATTTTTGCCGCTCTATATTTCAGCCATGACTTTTGTCATATTTTGAAGAGAAACTTGCACCTGGCCAACTAACTTGCATGCCAAGCTCCAGCCCATTGAGATTTAAAATGGATTTGAATCGATTGCCCTATGAAATTTAGAATGTATAAAAAAGGCAGCAGTAAAAAGTCACGCTGGAATTTTCTTAGAGAGTTCAAAATAAAATACAGGGTATTGTGATAGGTAGCATCCACTTTCCAGTGTCTTTAAAAACACAGGCGGTGTTTTGTGCCCCCTGCAAAGAGGAGGAAAGAAAAGCAGCTAACACAATGTGTCTTGAGAGTAGAGGGCATTTTTCTTTGGGCATAGCTGATGACAAAAAAAGACTTTGTGTTTTATTATTGTTATCATGACTTGCAATTAACCTGATGTGCAGGTATTTTTTTTTAAAGATTTTATTTATTTATTCATAAGAGACACACAGACACAGAGAGAGAGAGAGAGAGAGAGGCAGAGACACAGGCAGAGGGAGAAGCAGGCTCCCTGCGAGGAGCCTGATGTGGGACTACATCCCAGGACCCTGGGATTGTGACCTGAGACACTCAACCTCTGAGCCACCCAGGCACTCCAATGTGCAGGTATCTGGTATTGGACAATTTGTTATTAATTACCTTTTGAGTAATCCCTTTAGTGAGAAATGGAGTCCCTTTTTTTTCTAGGGATTTGATTTTGTACTTCTGCAAGAGTGTCCGCAGTATCTTCTCAATATTTCCTCTGATGTTTTCTGCTCAGCCAGGATGAGGGCATGCAGAGAAAGTTCAAGCAGTGGCCCATTTTGGTCACTTGTGAAAATTTCCCTGGAAGCAGTAGACAACAGAAATTGTCATGGAAACAAGAGCACAGTGGCCCTCTTCTAAGGCCAAGGGAGTCCCCCCAAAATGCCAAATGTTCCCTACTTCAGTTAAACCGATATGTACTTAGGAATCACTTCTGATCTTATTAAAAATGTAGAAGTTGATTGAGTGGATCTGAGATTCTGCATTTCTAATACACTCCCAGGGCTGCTCTTCTGAGGACCACACCTTGAGAACCAAGGTTCTAGTCAATCTCACCCTTTCCTTCCCCTTAAGTGTCACCTAAGTTTTAAAACAAACTCCTGAATGGCATAGAAAGCAGACACAAGCCTAAGAAGATTAAAAGTCATGGCCCCAGAACCACAGACACAATCTTAAAGGAATTTCTCAAGGTCCAACAACATGCTCCTAACACAAGGCAGTACAAGCTGAAAAACAGAAGAAACATCAACCGGCCAGGAGATCCAGAGACCATCCTTACCCTGATGACAGGGCATCACTTTTCAATATTTTCTATTCTATTTGTAGATATTTTGACCTAATTATTTAATATGTTTATATCATCTATTGCAAGCAGGTTCAAATCCATTTATTTATTTTTTTAAAGATTTGTATTTGTTTATTCATGAGAGACACAGAGAGAGAGAGAGGCAGAGACATAGGTAGAAGGAGAAGCAGGTCCCTGCGGGGATCCCAAAGCAGGATTCAATCCCCCGAAACCAGAGATCACGCCCTGAGCTGAAGGCAGATGCTCAACCACAGAGCCACCCAGGCGTCCCTTGAATCCACTTTTTAAAGAAGAAATCCATTGGTCTTAAAGAAACAAATACAAAATAAAATTTCATTCTCAGTTCTTGTGTAATGAAGGATAGATATTATTTGTAATACTCTGGCTAGTTACGATGTGGCTGGCCTGCTGATAATTCATAATGTCACTGGAAAATCCACCCTAAATCCTGAAGACATCTTGGCCAATTATATGGATGCATTCTGACAAATGGAGCCAAGTGACAAGCTGAACTGTGTCTTTTTAAAGATTTGATTGAATAAGAAACAAATAATATTAATCATTTCTAAGGGATATTACGTAAAACACATTCCAGATGACACCCTTCCTTTATCCTACGGAAGAACAAAAAGAATTAGTTTTTGTTTAAAACTCTCAAAAACAATTATGCAGTGATTATTCCTGTGGTTTCACCTCTCTGTATCTATTCTACTCTGCATGTAAAGTCATTGGTACCACTGAACATGGTGGCCACGCTAGCAGTAATGGGCTCTCTCTCTCTCATCTGACTTCTGGGTCAGTGTAGTCTAAGTGAGAGCATCTCATCAATTATAAGCCTATCTTGTCTTCTGGCCAAAAATGAAAAAAAAAAAAAAGAGCATAACATTGCTGCTGAGTATTCTTATTTTCCTTCATGTTACACTGCAAGTTTTATAGAGGGAGTCTGATTTTTAAACAAACATTACAAATATGAACGCTATAGGAAGGTAGTGATTTCATCTCAGCCACATAGGGAGCTACCTGTGAGGGAAAAAGCAAATCACAGATGTGATCTTTGCATGTGTAGAGCATGAGTGATGGCTAGGTCAAGTTATAAGTGTATGCATATATATATCTATATCTATATCTATCTATCTATCTATCTATCTATCTATCTATCTATCTATCTAGTTTGTATTTTCTTCCTGTACAGGATTGAGAAACTAAAATGGATTTGTTTTCTTAGTTTAACTGTGACAATCTATTGGGATAATATTTCTGTAACTTATGAGTTGGCAGAAAGGATGGCAAGTGGCTTATAACTATAGGAACCCGATCAAAATATATTTTAAAAGTCCTAGCAAATAAAAAATATGTAATTCCAAATTGAATACCATCCACTTAAGGGGCAGTGTACTCATTTGCTCAATGAACCCTTCTCAGAGGACCATGTCGAAAAACAGGTGTTACTCGTTTAAAGAGATACAAATAAAAGAAATATAAAGGGCATTAGAGAAAATGGTCCTTCCTTTCAGATTTAGAAGAATTCATTTCTAGGAAGGCTAAAGCCCTTAACTGACTTTGAGCACCATTCACTTTTTATTCCAGAAGTAAATTGTTCCTCTCCTCATTTGCAGGATTCTCCCCTTTCTGTGCAATCTCAAACATACCTCCACCTTGAGAGGTAAATGATTTTTGTAAATGCTGTCACAACTCACACATTACTGCCAACAACTCCAAATCTGAAGAATGCTCTTTTCGCAGACAGAGATAAACAATTAGACGTGGAAGCGTCACTGGAAGCCTGCATTGTAGGTTGTGAATCGCTCCAGTGTTATTTTTACAAGTGATATGTTTATTTTTGTGATCAAGTTAGAGGCTTGGTCTATGAGTCCCAGCTGAGAATCCCAAGCACTTCCTCAATTCCCAAGAAACAGAGAACACCTGGAAAAATGCCTCGCTTAAAAAAACTAAATAGGTACATGAATAAATAAATAAGAATACAAACTCTCACCCCAAACACAGGCAGACAAGATGCAGAAGGGCAGCCCCTCCAGTTTCTAATTTGGAAATAAACACACAAATACAAAGAAAATTAGAAGATTTCTGTCTGATTGTCCTTCACCGTGAATCTTTGGTTTAAAACAAGCAGATACAGAAATAAACATTGCCCCAAAAGCGCCTCCCTCCCCATGCCATTAGGATCTCCAAAGTAAATAAAAAGCGGTACAGCCTAGAGCGAATTGCTTTGGCAATTCCAGGGAGAATCCCGGTTTTAGCACCACTGTACCAAATTTGTCATTTAGGGAAGCTCTTGTTCCCTTTATTGAGTTCCACTGTAGCGAACAATTTCTGCCTGCATCCCTCGTGTGTCCTTTTGGTTTATTATCTTTCACTGCGAATTGAGCCTCTACCATCAGTTTCACGGGAAGCCTAATTTCACTCACTGCTTATACATATGAGGAGACACCCCCTCCCTACCTCCCCCTCTCCCAATGTTCTTATCAAATGAAGAATTGTGGATAAGGGTTAGGTGCAGATAAACATGAGTGTAGCACTTCCAGAAAGGTCGTGACCCCCCCATAAGGTGCTTCTTGTTATGCCTGACCTTCAGATTTTCATCATCAGCCCGCCTGACAACTTAATAATGCAGAGGAGCAGGATTCATTTCGCCCCTCTGAGAAAGCCAGCACGGGACGCCCTTTCCCTGATTATTTCCCTGCACTCCCGGCTGCCCTTTATAAGCCAACCAGAACTCCATCAATCATGCTCCTCTCTTCCCTCGCCTCCTCAGCCCCCGGTTCTGCAGGCTCTAAAGCGGCCCTGTTCCTTTTGTCTGGGGCTGGAATGTGTATACAAAGATCCCCAAAAGGGGGGGGGGGTGATGGAAAAGAGCACCTTTGGCAAATAACGCCTCCCCCTTCCTCGCCTGAGCGTCAGTGTCTCCACACTGTGAATTTCCTGCACCTTCTTTCCCATCCTGTTGTCTAGTTTTGGGAAGAAATGCTTTAAAAAGTTCTTATCCTCATTTGTGTGTATTACTGTCATGCACCATCTCTCTTAATGAGCGCTGGTAAGTGCCGGGGTTTAAAACACCCTGAATGTTAAGTTAGAGGCTTTCTGGTTTTCTGGCCTGGTTTCGTCGTTATTGTGGGTATTGCCGTTATTAGAGATTTTTATTGTTCGGGAAGTAGTAAAAGGAGATGAAACGTGTTTCACACCTTCCTTCCCAATCCTCTTTTCTCTGAGATGCAGCAGAGGAAAAGGAGGAGAGAGAGAGAGAAACAGAGACGACGACGATGAAAACATGGAGATAGGGATGAGAGAAAATAGGCAGGCATGGTTTGGGGGACCTAACCGGGTATTTGTTTCACCTTGGACAGAATGAAAATGGCCAGCATAAGTTTGGAGGGAAGAACATGAGTGCTTCTGGAAGGTGATGATGTGGGTTGCAATCGGCTATAACAAGCCTGTTTTATAAAATATGCATGGACTTCACCCTTCAACCTTGCACGTGTTTTCCGGCTAATAAAGAAGAGATTGGGTCTCACCGATGGGTTCGGCGTGCCTTCTGCCAGCACCAGGACCATGACCTGTAGCATAGGGTCTTTGCTCTCTTGAAAAGGGATTGCATCTGCCATAGGCCAGTAGCTCAGCTGGATGAGGGACCGTCAGCACATCCAGGAGTCTTGCATTCCAGGCTGAGCAGGATGGAAATCTGCAACCAGCTGGATTCGGGTGTTAATGTCAGCCCAGCTCACATTAGGCTGCTGTGTTGAATTAGAATTTTTTTTTTTTAAGAAAAAGAAAGAAAAAAAATACACTGTGAAAAATACAATAGATAATAGATTCACTTGATTGCCAAAGATCCATTTAAACAACAACAACAACAACAAAAAGGAAGAGATCCTAAATTATCTTTGACAATAACAAAGCCAAGAGGTAAGTGCAGAAAATACATCGCATAATGTTTAATCAAAGCCATACATCTATTCTCTACTTCCCAGGAAAAAATTTCAAAACTCCATATTGGATTAGAAAACAAATTACCCAGTTTTCTTTTCTTTCTGGAGTGACTGGCAGCCTCTATGATAGGAATCTCTCAGTAAGCATGAGTTAATGAATATGCATGATTGAGGACATTGAGGGCCTACTGTGCATTTGGTCCTAAGTGAGATGCCATGAAGTTCAGGTCCTGACATTAACTGGAAATTTGTATTATAGCTGTATGGGGAAATTAAAATCAAGATTTCTGATGTAAACATCTTATTCTGAACATCTATGTCCAAAATGAATAAAATGAGATTGGAATATTTGACCTTGACTTGACCTCTAAGAATCTATTGTGCATGTTGTGCAGGTTGCCTCTATCTATCTGTCTATCTATCTACCATCTATATTTTTAAAATAAGGAAGTCACTGTACTTATGCTATGGATTGTTCTGGAAGACCAGAGACGAAAACCAAAATACCTCTTCAAGTTGGTACACTAGGAGACTGGAGACACCAGGAATGACCATCAATGACTTCCCCCACCCTGTGTGCTTTCTATGATTTTACTGTAGTTTTTAGGCTGAGGTAGACTCCTCAGCTGGGGAGATCCCTCTGAAGATCCAAGTTTAGAGAAAGAGATGATGAATTTATCTTCATATGTCTTGAGTTTGATGCTTGCCAGACATGCAGGTGGAGTTATCTGTGGATGGACAGTTGTATACATGAGGACTGGTGTGAGATCAAGACTAAACAGATAGTTAAAACCATGAGAAAAGATAGAAAAGTGTAAAGAATGAGAAAAGACATAAAGAGAGAAACCTAAAAAAATGACGGTTAAAGAGTTGCTAGAATAAAGAGAAGTCTGGAATGAGTGGGTATGAGACAGAGAAGGATTAAGAAATATGAAATGAAATCAGTTTACATGTTTACTTACTTGTTTAATATTGCTCTCTACCGGCGCCTGGGTAGTTCAGTTGGTTAAGTATCTGCCTTTGGCTCAGGTCATGATCTCAGAGCCCTGGGATCAAGGCCCATGTCAGGCTCCCTGCTCAGCAGGGGAGACTGCTTCTCCCTCTGTCCCCCACCCCCACTCTGCTTGTGCTCTCTCTCTCTCAATCAAATAAATAAATAAAATCTTAAAAAAAAAAAATCTTGCACTCTATCTCCTCTAATAGGTAAAATTTCTTTTGGCAAAGAAATTACTCCCTGATATATCTGGAATATAATAGAACACCACATAAATACTTGTTATAAATAAATAAATAAATAAATAAATAAATAAATAAATAAATAAATAAAAGAGAAACCTGGAGAGTGTGACATTACAGTAACAGAAGTAGAGCTTCACAGAGGAGAATATAAAATGTATTAAACAGAGAATGCATAGTTTAGGGACTCATAAAGTAGACACTGGATTTACCAGTTAGGAAATCATTGATGATCGGTTGAGGGCTTTCTGCACACAGCAGTGAGAACAGAAGCTGAGCCACCACCAGCCACCGGCCCTTTTCTCACTGGAGTCCCCATCTTTGTTGCCAGATGAGAAATTTTCACTTTCCAGGGATGGACCCCTACAAAGTAGGGGGCGAGGTAAAATGCTTCTGGGGAAGATCTTCAAGCTGCCATCTCTCTGGGTCCTTTCTGCAGACCAGTTTATACAAAGGGAAGAACTCAGAGCTGCTGTGCAGCAGGTCTTGAGCAAGATGTTCCCCTGAGAGTTCTCGAAGGTGAGTGGGGGTCAAGAGAACAAGGTAAAATGTCTGTGGAGCAAAGGATGGAAAACTAGGGAGGCTAACTCTTTAGCTAAACTAACAGGCTTGGGGAGGCCACACATACACAAAAAAAAAGGGCAGGAAGCAGAAGGAGAACCCAGAGAAGGCTGTGAGCCATTGGAGATAGTGGACATGAGACAGGGTGGTGAGAACAGGAAGGATTTTAAACTCCAGATGTGGCATGTGATGCTGCTATCTGCAAGCACTGGTATGTGCTTTCAGGTTTGGGTGCAGGGCAGGGGAGAAGCCCACCAAGGGTCCCAGGTGGATTATGGATGCTGAGGGATGAGCCAAGAAGTGAAATATAAGATGACTGAAACCATAGCAACGAAAAGAAACTTCATACCCCAATAGAAAACAAATGTAGAAACGCAAAAGTAAAACCAACTATGGAAAGTAGAAATTTCTCAAAGGAGCCAATGCCAGGGCCAATTCTTAGTAAATTTAATCTAATAGTGAGAGGTTTTTCTTCCCCTTTCAAAAAATTCTCCTGCATAACCCCTTTTTTAAGATCCACTTAGAAATCCCATTATCTACAGAATCATTAGATTAAGAAGCACCTACCTGAAACAATGAGAGAGTGTAACACTACTGGCTCTCATTCATACCTTTACAGTTTAAACAAATGTTATTCTGGGATATCTGGGTGGCTCAGTGGTTGAGCATCTGCCTTTGGCTCAGGGCGTGGTCCCGGAGTCCTGGGATGGAGTCCCACATGGGTCTCCCCTCGAGGAGCCTGCTTCTCCCTTTGCCTGTGTCTCTGCCTCTCTCTGTGTGTCTCTAATGAATAAATAAATAAAATCTTTTAAAATAATAAACAAGTGTTATTCTTCTAAGGTGTATATAATTTTAAATTCTCTAAGGTAACCTGCATTTTGTTTAGGGATGGATGGGAGGAATTACCTGCAGTACTTTGGAAGAGCAGGATACCGTGATCATGTTTAGAACTTCACAAAGACATTGTCATTCTGAGGAAGAGAATTAAGGGTAGTTTGAAAGAGGAGCATAGGATAGGAAACAAGTAGTGAGTTGAACTTTGCTTAGCTTACCAGTTTTCCTTAGGTTAAGTGTGTTTGAAAGAGGAAGAAGGTACTTAGGGGATAGGGGAGGATTTCATCCTTTTTTTCCTCAGACTTTCACCAAAAAGAACTTAATTATTTGGAGTGAGGGAGAAATTACAAAATATTTGGGCAGCGTATAGGATTTTGTGGCCTAGTGAGGCAACCTAACCATCTCGTAATCAGAAAATCTCAATCAGGAAGTTAAGACCTTTATGTGGAATCCATGGAGGGTGGTCCCCAATCTGACCATTACTATAGTTCTTTCTCACATTTTTACTTACCTGCAATTCTTCTGCTTCCCACCCCATCGTTCTCTCTTCCACTACACTCTTCATTCCATCTGACCAGTATTTGCCAGAACTCCTGTACAATATTCACCAAAACACTTTTCCCTCATATTAAAGAACTTTACTTCCACCACCTTTGCTTGAGGGCTGTGTTTCAAAGAAGTCATACAGCTCCAACAAAGCTTATGAACTCTTGATGCATACAGTTGTTTCCATGAGAAAACACACTCTCAAGGCAAAATTGTTGACTTAAGTCCATGCTGCTGGAATACAATGTCTTCTTAGTTTGGAAACAGCCTTCCTGTCTTGTATCTCACACCTCAGAGAATCTAACTAGATTAAAAACACATTCTCAAAAAAAAAAAAAAAAAAAAAAAAAAAAAAAAAACAAACACATTCTCTGTGTAAATACACAAGTCTGTTCTCTTATTCCTTTGTGTGTGGGCTGTACATTGTACATCCATTGGAGTCACAAATGCCAGTTTGTATAAATGAAGTGACCAGGCTAGACTAAAATCATGTGCATATTGCACCTTTGCCTTTTGACCGATACCGTGAGCATTCCTTCTCTGAAGGAGTTAGCCTTCTTTGGTTGGGGTAAGAATTAAAAAAAAAAAAAAAAGTCCTCTATGAGGTTAAAAACCACAATCATCATAGCAAAAAGTACTAACCTAGGGACACCTGGGTGGCTCAGTGGTTGAGCATCTGCCTTTGGATCAGGGCATGATCCCAGGGTCCAGGGATTGAGTCCCACATCCAGCTCTCCACCGGGAGCCTGCTTCTCCCTCTGCCTCTGTCTCTGCCTCTGTCTCTGTGTCTCTTATGAATAAACAAAAATCATTTTTTAAAGTATTAATCTAACTTATACCTACTTCTTTCTGTCATCCTCCATGCCTTGAATTTCATCAAACTTAAAATATCAAGCTCCAGAGAATCCATTGTTCTTTGTAAAAATGTATTCTTTGAAAAAGGGAAACAAAAGTCTTTGGCCCCTCCTTTTTCAAATAGAAGACTCTTCTAGTACAAATGCACACTGCCAAAAGAGAAATGATGTTGGGGGTATATCTGCCTCCAATCTGATCCACTCTTAGCTGGAAGGAGATTTGTGGAAAAGAAAGAGGTTGACCTCTCCCTGGATCCCCAAAGACTGGGTTACAAGTGTTTTCTTGGGTGTGCAGGGGAGCCCTAACCTCAATATCTCCATTTTCTAGTTTGGCAGCAGCCCTCCTTGGCAGAGAATCAATCAGCAAGCCTGACTAGATTAGGATGCAAAATATTTAACTTGAATATATTATAGAGAAGAGTTCTTTCATATTCTGAAATATAGAGATGAGTCCTTGATATTTATTTCTAAATAAATCCCATTCTCATTATTGGGGAAAGCAGGTTATTTTGGTAACTCAAGCAGAATGACCTAATTAAAACTTGCTATAAAAATTCAGCATGCCATATAGTACTTTACCTGTCCAAAGTAAACACGGACAAGCACAATTTATTTCACTGGAGCATCCCTCATGCAAAATTACTAGTGAGTATATCACAGCCAATTACAGGCCACTGTATATGCAAATTATTACTCTTTCAATTATTTATAGAGAGCTATGAGTGTACACAGTTCTTTATAGAGCTTCAAACACAGAAGAGAAGAGCTCTGAATGAGGAAATCTAAATAGCAGGGAGTTCTCATGAAGTGACATGGTTGGGTGGCGGAAAAACAAAATGAAATTCATTTGCAGACAGTTAAAGACGCAAAAGGGGGAAAACTGACTTATGCTATTCAGAAGAGCAAGTGAAAATGAGTCACCAGAACAAGGACAGGCCCTATGCAAAACTGGGACCATAGCAAATGTTCTTATTTTCCTCACTTCCAGACCCCACTCCCAACATTATTATATAAATCTACTATAAGTTATAATCTAGACTTTGTTTTTATCCTTATTTTTTTTTTTTTTACTCAAACTCATGTACCATAAAAGACATCATAAGCCAAATTAAGAGATGAGAAACAACTGAAATCCAATATTTACACATGCCTGGTGGTCAAGGATAAATATTTGGAAGATGGAAAACCCCCAAAGATCAATAATAAAATTACAAACCAACCACCCCTAATTCATTGACAAATTATATAACAAAGCAATTGTCATAAAAAGAAACACAATGGTCAACGATACATATGAAAAGATGCATAACATTACCGCTAACCAGAGAATATGCCAATCGAAATAAGGTACCCTTTTGCAAAAATTTAAAAGATTTGTAATGTATTAGAAACAGCAAAGGGAAATAGAAACTCTCCAGGTTAGTTGGGGTGTATATTGGTATGGTTGTCTTGGAGAGGACTGCGCACATCCAGTGCCTCAACTTTCCATGTCTTGTTGACCACTCAAGAAATACACGTACACTGCACACAGGGTATGTGATTAACAATGCTTTTGAAAAGATGTGTAGGGTCGTGAAACTATTCTAATACTATCACAGTAGTAAGTGACATTATGCATTTGTGAAAACCCACAGACCTTTACAACACAAAGAATGAACCCCAATGTAAACTGTGGGCTTTTTATTTAGTAACAATATATCAATATCTGTTTATCAATTGTCAATGTACCATGCTAATGCAAGATGTTAGTAATAGGGAAAAATCAAGGGTGCAGGAGACTACATGGGAACTCTCTGTACTTTTGCTCAGTTTTTGTGTAAACATAAAACATTGCTTTAAAAAAAAATCCCCAAAGTTTAGTAATTAAAAAAAATAAAAGAAGAAGAAGAAGAAGAAAGTGGGAAATCCCTAATGCTCTTGGAGATATGGTGGTGTTAACAGTGACAATGTTGCCAATTAGAATGATCTAGTAAGGCAAGGGGTGTGTGCACATATACATTTGTTTTAACCTACAAACAATGGTGGGAGAGAATAGGTTTTGTTTTTGTCTTTTTCATCATTTTTGTGAAATGTAGAAGTAACTTTTCTCCAAGTAAAAAACAAGCTGCTTGAGAAATTAATGGCTTTCTTTACACTTATTCCTTTTTAGTCACCCTAAACAGAGAAATATGTCATTATCTGAATGAATCCTACAACTTCTGCCTAATTTCACTTTTACATAGATAGAGTAAACCAAAAGTGTGCCTGAGAAGAACAGTAGCTAATATTAGCATTAAGAGCTTGTGACCTTAAAGAGAATTTAAATGTTAAGAAAAGAAATGAAGAAGGGAAAGTAATTAATTTTCTTTAATACATTTCTACTTTCTATATTTCTAGAGCCACTAGGTTATCATGATCTCTACATTTTGCTTCCCTTCCCCCAGATTTGTACCAGACTCTTCCATGTTAACTTACCATTTGTCATTCTCTAACTATAACAAATAAAGTATTGTCCTGTTCTGTCCCTCACTGCTTGGTTGGTTTTCATCCTTGGCATCATACCTCTCTTGCTTCCACCTTTTTCCTGCCTTCTCACTTAGAAATCTTAATTGGATGCAGTAACATTGCCAGCTCTCATCGGCCTCTCATCTTCCAAATCTTTGTGTCTCTCCTTCTGCAGGGCTATAAGCCAAAGCTTCCAGACAAATTGGATGGCATATTAGCGAGTTACCGAGTAATCCCTCCATGGATTCAAGGACAGTATGGAAAGCCCCAAGATTAAAGTTCAAAAGCTGAAAAAACCTTCTTGGGTTTTAGGTTGGGTTTCTGAGATATTGAAGTTTACACAAAGAGGTCACCGTCATCTGATATTTGAAAGGGACTCTGGATTCTGACCAAAGGACTGTTGAAAGATCCAAGGCATTGCAAATTGACTTGGCATGGGAAGATCCTCCTGAGGAGTAAAGAAAACCAGTGCAGTGTCACTTATGGCAGCGAACACCATATGCTTGACTCAGCATCCATTACTGAGTAGGTGACAGAGCCAGAGAAACCTGCAGACCTGACAAGTAGGGCAACGTGTTGTCAATTGGGGTACACTTTCTCTCACTCAAGTAAGTTTGTGAAAACATAATTCTTTGCCATGAAGCACCACTGAAATCTGGAAATGGATTATTTTATTATGATGGGTTTTCATTTCAATTTTGAAATTCCAGGACAACTGCTTTAAAAAGGCAAGAAAAGATGTGCTAGTAGTGATAGCACATTCAGCTGAGAGCTTAAGTATGTCAAAATACACTTCTGTCTTTCTTAAAGATGGAAACTAATTGGGAGGGAACACGATATATAGAGTTCTTGAATGAGGCTTATTGTTCCTGGACGCTTAGAATTTAGAGAATAATATAAAGTAATCTTATTAATGATCGATTAAAATGTTTGTGAAAATGGACCTGTATTTCAGAGAATTTTAAAGATGTAATAATAAATAAAGTTAAATTCATCACTAAAGCAATCAAGTTTCTTGGAGGAAATTTTAAATAAAGCCACAAATAAGAAAATAGATGTATGAAAATTCTATGTAAATGATATGTTTTTTGAGTAAGTGCAGTCATTTGGTAAGACAAAGATTATCAGAAAACATGTTTTACTCCTCTTCTAATAACACCCAATGCAAAGAATAAAAGGGTAAACTAAAGTACAATGAAAAAAATTGATAATTGACAATTGAGGTGGTTAATGAAGAGAAGAAATCATGAAAAATGTAAGACTCAAACTTATCCAGAAAAATAACGTTGTATTTGGTACTTAATTGATTTGATTTGTTAAATTATAAAATAATATTTTCTCATTGAAATAAAAGTTATATATAGGAGAAAAAAACAATATTTTCCCACTCCCCATCTCTAATCCTATCCCAATGGCAAAGCATGAAATGGTGTGGAGTGTTTCCTCCCACATCTAATCATGAAAAACACTAAAAATACTTTATATATTCTTGTATCAAACTTGGAATTCCTTGTGAACATAGATCATGTATTATTCAATCAGATGTCCTCAGGAATAAATAATGATTGAATAAATAGGTAAATGAATGAATGTTTACCACAGTTTGATGGTACAATGTCTTGAGGCAAGATATTATGTCTTATTAATCTTTGCATTCTAATTAACAAGATTGGGATGCCGTAGTGTGCAGTCCATTCATTTTTCTTGAATTGTTGGATAAATGCATGAAAGAAGGATGAATTTCAATCCCAAATTGGTCAATGTGGGGGAAAATGAGAGGGAAAAAAAAAATCAAACAACTAAAGAAGCCTAAGGAGAAGAGATGAAGAAAGTGTGAAAGAATGAATGAGGGTGAAAAAGAAGAGAAAGGACAGGGACAAATGGAACCTGAAGAGACAAGTCCATGATGAGAGAGAATATATAAAATCAGGAAAGTTAAGAGAGCGTCCAAGCATGGTACATTCCTGAAGTCTCAATGGATCCTGTGCCAGGAGCCATTTTGAACTCCTTTTACTTCCTTTTCCTCTACATCTAATCCATCACCGAGAACCTTTCTGACATTGGGCCAACTTTTTCCCTTCTTTATCAGCCTTTTACACCACCTTCATTCCTAAGCACAATCCACTATGTATGTGGCTATGACATTAATTCTCCTTGCAACATTGTTTAAATCAGGACATTAACTATTAAAACAAGTTTACTCCATTATGCTTAATAAACCCAAATTCTAGAGCCCCAAATTCAAAGGGCTTTATAAGCTTTCATTAGGTACTTTCTGAGTCTTTTCACTTGTTCAGCCAAGATAGCTGATTCTTCATGTTGCATACATTTTCCCATTCCAATGATGCCTTACTTAACCCAGAATGTTCTTGTCCCAGCCTACAAAATGCAATGCTATCTATTATTCTGCAGCTACAAGTGAGTAGTTCCTGTGAATGGCATGAATATTAATAATATTAACTTCTGGAATATCATGCCATGTGGCTGGCCATTATGGATTCATTCTCCTAAAACTTCATAACAAAATTGAGTGTTTGATTGATCCATTCATTCCTTCATAAATTGAGCAGCTACACTGTGCCAAGAAATAATGAAAAATAAGTCAATAAGCATAATTCCTCCCTTCCTGGAACCTGAAATCTAGAGAAAAAGACAAATAATTACAATAGTATATTATGATAATTATAATAAGGGGAAAAAAGATACCTCTAAACAGAGACCAATACATGTCAATATGTGAAAACCCCAAACTAAAACAAACCAACAAAACTTAGTACAATATTTTAAGTATTCCTATTGGGTATAAACCCAGTTGAGGTGAACTGGAAAACTGAATGATTCTTGTTGTTGTTTTTTCTCATGAATGTTGTTCTAAGAGAAGTGAAAGGATTTTCTTCTGAGGTCATACCGTCTATTTCCTATCTCAGAACCCAGTGTTTGTTCCATGCAGAAAGCTGAGTAACTATCCCTTTTCTATATAAATGATACTTTCTGAGGCTGCTAGTGTATGTTTCCTCTTCCATATTTCTACATTCCATTCAGAGAGTTCCAAAAAAACAGCAGGAAAGGAAACAGAGGATTGCTGATGAAATATTAGATCATTGGAATTATAGCACTCATGGTGCATGTCACTCTTTGCAAAACACCATATGCTTGACTCAGCATCCTGTGCCAAGGAGGTGAAAGAGCCAGAAAATATCTTGTTCCCAACTATCTTCCATTCAATGATATTACCATCTATTGATCTTTCCTCTCTGAACCCTTTGTTATGGCTACTGTAAAACTGTCAATCTTGTTAGCCTTTCTGGTGAATGTGTTTCACTGCAATTTTAATTGGCATATATTTCAGATTACTAATCATATACAGCAATTTTTGATATGACTATTGGTAATTTCAATAGCGACTTCTTGATGTGCCTGTTTCAGTTCTTTTTTTGTTTGTGTCTACCCAATTGTTTGTCGTCTTAAAAATTTATTTGTAGCAGTTATATATATATATTTCAAATAAGATTCCTTTGTTAGTTATGGGTATTTTAAACAGCCTCACCCTTTTTGTACTTTTTAATTCATTCTCAATACTTTCTTTTGATGAACATAAATATAATTAAGTTAATATGTTAGCTATTATGTATAAGTTTTTTGGTTAAGTCTTTTTGTCTTCCATTTAATATTTTTTCTCCTACTACTCCTATTATATTTTTAAAGCTTTATTTTTTATTCTTTCACATTAGGATATACAATCTATAATAAGGCTGAAAATTAATGAGCTTATATGTAAAGAAAATTAAAAAGACACTAAAAAACCTGAAGAAAGTAGTCAATAATAAACATAAAAGCATCAATTAAGTGTATAGAAAGCTGACATATGGTAATGATCAACATTTTCTTTTTTTTACTTTTTAGAAAAGACAATAAAAATTGAGAATAAAAAAATAACAAACATCAGGAATTAAAATAACATCACTATTGGTCTTGAGACATTAAAATGATTTTATAATGATATTGTGAACATGTTTTTGTTAATAAATTTGAATTGACACAAGATGAACTAGATAATAGGCATAGCCCTTTAACTGCTAAGGAAATTGAACATATAATTGAAAACATTTCCTGGTTTTATGCATTATTAAAATACCTCCAGCACCTAACATAGATAATTATTCTAAATATACAATAAATATTTTATAAATGATTAACTGGATTTTTAGAACACTCTTATAGACAGTTATTGGGAATGTAAGCACTATTTCTGGAAGGAAATGTGACCATAAATAAGGAAAACTGAAAAATGTGTATTTTTTTTAATAAACCATTTGTCCAAAAGAAATTACCAAAGATGCACAAAACAGTTGTTCCATTTAAAAAATATTATAAATGTAAGAAAATGCAAGGCCTAACAACAGAGGATGGATTACACCAATTATATGTACATAGATATGGGATAGATGCCCTGAATATTCTATAGGCATTATTCTGTAGGCATGATAGCAATAATGTAGAATGTACTGACACCAGAAAATACAAAATATTATTAAATGAATTAAAAAATTACAAAAAAGCTAGTATAGCATGGTCTCAACTTTTTATTTTTTTATGAGTAGAGTGTGTATATTCCTAGGTAGAATATATGGGGCACATATTGTGTGTTGCCAGCAATAAATGTCTACCCTTGCCCAAAGTTTCCACTATTTAAACCAATATATCTTTTTCAGAACATATTAGCACTGAATAGTTTTATTCCCTGATTTTCTATTTTCTATAGAAACCAGGGATTTTGAAATAAGCTTGGTTTATTTTTCAGGAATGGGGAGATAATGAGGACAAGTGTTTATATAATTCCCATCCCTTTGAACATGATTTGCCTCCCATTCTGTCTCTAGAAAAAGAAAGCAGGTACTAAGTAATGAAAAGACCTGTAGCAAGATCAAGGGAAAGAAAGTTATTTTCTCATCTGGACTAAGGCATGTCCAGGATGAGACACTCATGATAAAATTGACTCCTTATAATTTTGTTTAGAGTAGTATTAAATCAGAGCCAGCCCCCTACTCCACCTATGTACCTCTTCTTCACAGGTAATTCATGCTTTGAATATATCAATTAATCCAGGTCCTGGAAGAGACATATCTCCAGTTTGTTTGGGTGTGCTCTAATGCCTTATTACCTTCATTGTCACTACATCAAAGAAGTAGGTATTGTATGTCAATGATAATTAAAGATTTTAAAACTCAGTGGTGCCGAGCAAGAATGGGAGATTATTGTTATAAAAGATCGAAGTGAAAAAAGAAGTCTATGAGGTGTAGAGATTTTCCTGATGTTGGGTGCTCCAAATCCTGAGAGACACAAAAGATAAAAGATTAAAGAGTTAAAAATCACTTGCTTCTATCATAACATTTATATTTTAGTCTAGCTGCCTATTTATTTATCTGTCTTTTCAGTGGTCTGTAGTTCCTTGAGTGCATGGTCTGTGTCATCTTCAGTTGTGTAGCCTCCCACTGAGCAAAGTATCTGGCACAGAGAAGAAGTATAATAAACATAAGTTGAGAACACAAATTTATGAGGGAGAACCAAAAGGAGATAAATAAATAAAAATATGCCATTCAGAAGAAGTGGAAACCATCAAGTTATTTTTTTATGCAAAGACTAGAAATCTGGGCAGCCCCGGTGGCGCAGTGGTTTAGCACTGCCTGCAGCCCCTGGTGTGATCCTGGAGACCCAGGATCCAGTCCCACGTCGGGCTCCCTGCATCAAGCCTGCTTCTCTCTCTGTCTGTGTCTCTGCCTCTCTTTTGCTCTCTCTGAATAAATAAATAAATAAATCTTAAAAAAAAAAAAAAAGACTAGAAACCTGTATATTTCAGGGCTTAAAAGGTCCAAGTCATGGATGGATATGGCATTCTCACTTTCAGGGAAAAATGAATATCAAAGAGTTGTCCATATCCGTGTTTTAATCAAGGTGTCCTTGAAATCTGTAAGAGGCAACAATTTTCCATCATTGAAAGGAAGTAAGACTATTATTTCTATGGCAAGAACAAGTTAGATTAATTTCATTGAGAAAAAAAGAAGCCACAACTGAGTTATTAGTCAAACACTGTCCAGTTTTGAATATCACCAAATTTGATTCAAATTCTCACATCCCTGAGGTAATGGAATGAAGTCCTGTATTAATATAGACACAAAAATATGGAATCGGATCTTAAATCCATTCAAATTTTAAGCCTTATTATTCTACAATTACAATATAAGTGTCTCATTTTAATGACAGTTGCATATGATAAATTTTAGAAAACTAACAATTACAGAAAGATGTATATTATGGAGACTCCAGATCAAAGTTGGATGTTTACATGGAGTCATATTCACTTATCTTAGGAACATAAGTAAGGGCATGATAATTTTATTTGGATATTATAAACAAAGTATTTGGTAGAGAACACATTTTCAGAAAATTAAGTATATATACCAATGAACTCATTAACATGTCTTAAATCATTATATAGAATGAAAATAACTTTAAAACTTAAAAGAACTTTAAAAAATATTTTAATTTATTTTAATGTTATATTCTTTTTCATTTATTCTTTAAACATATTGGTGACTTTCCTCTGTGTCTTGCTCTGTCCCACAAGTTTTGAATACAAAATTTAATGAAAATCTCATATCCAGCATACATTTTGCCATTTTCTCCTTCCACGTACAACTTACCCTCAGAATCCCTCTCATCTCAGGACTTCAGACAGCTACTGTCACTTGGGAGAAGTGCATTTAAGTTGCATCCAATTTGCCATTTCTGATAAGTGACATCAAAAGAACTTATATATAGTTGGAGACAGTATATATTTCATGAATGTTGATGTTTTAAGGCAATATTTTGATTAGTAAGACATGGGCTGTATGAGTTCAGTAGAAGAGGTACTCACTGCAGGTGGGAGCAGGAACAGAAGTAAGTTCAGGTAATTTGTCTTATAGTGGGTCTATAAATAATGCTTAGAGTTTAAAGGGAGAGAACATTCCAACAGAACAAAACATTAAGAACAAAAATGTAGATAGAGGAAGAATGTGCTCTGCATTTTATAACGATGAAAAGTATTATTAAAAAAAAGTGAGCTAATGTAATTTCTTAAATCCCAAAGGAAATGCCTGATTCTAGCTTATTTTATTGTGACTGTTAAACACACAGTCCCCCATCCATGCCTTCAGTGAATTTTTAACTTCAGACATGTTCCCTTTCAGCTTGTGTCTTTCCACTAGAATCTAAATTTTCCAGTCTATCACCTCTTATCCCCTTGAGCATTTTATTTGTCATGCTCTGTACAAGTTGCAAGCACATGAACACTTTCTTGAAAGGAGCTAAGGACTGTGGTGACAATAACTTCTCATGTACAGACTTGCATGAGTTTATGAAGAAATGCTGCTGTAAACAATCACTGTCCCAGGAAATCATCTTGGACAGGCTATTCTTTGACTTTGGCTTTCACATATCATCCATTTGTAATCTTTTCTTTTATTCAACAAAAATTTATAGGGTGCCAACCACCCACAAGATTTTGTCTAAAACATTAAGGTTAAAAAGATGAATAACATTAATAATCAATGACTTTTGTCCTAAAAGACCAAACATTTAATGAAGACAACAGATGCATAAAAAAGATTTTTTAAAACTGAATAAAGTTCAGTGATAGATATATTCACAGAATGTCTTGAGAGCAAGAAGAAGTGATCAATAACCTAACTCGGCGAAGGGATGGATCAAGGAAGACTTCAGTGAACTGATGCTAGCCAGGCATACAAAGGGGCTTCCAATATATCTTCTTAACAAAGATGGGAATACATTGCTTATCCCACTAGGCATTGGCTTATGTCATTTGCTATCATTGTGGTTCTGACTATAATACACAACTGATTAAGCTTTGGCTTCTAACAACAGTCTACCCACATTTCAATACTACATTGTCACTCTCTGACTTTATAGTTTTGGGTTTCTGATTCAGCATGGAAAGTATGACAATGACATAGGCTGTGACAGTTCAGAGATGATTTTTGCTGAAAAGAGAAAGTGACTTATCCTGAATCAGTACTTCTCTATGTGGTGTCCCTGGGTTGGCAGCAGCAAGGATACCTGAGGACTTGTTAGAAAGGGAAACTCTCAAGCCCCTCTAACCTACTGAATCAGAAACTCTGGGGGTACAGCTTAACCATTGTGCTTCATTAAGTATTCCAAGTGTTTCTGGTACACTTAAAGTTTGAGAACAACTCTGCTGGAGAGGGGACAGATCAGATCATGCCAATGAACGTTGATTTTTCAGAAGCAATCTGGAAAGTTCTCACCAGAAAGGGAGAGAAATGGATGATGGCCAGCCAACAAGATATGTCAAAATATCTAGGATAGCAACAAAGTAAGATACAATGGTACCAAACTAGTATTTTTGTGTTCAAGCTCAGCAGCCAGTTCTTTGATTTTCTTCACAAATACAGGGTTTGGGGAAAAAGAAGATAGTGACACTGTAGAGACTTTATTTTGTCACTTCAATTAGTGAAATAGTTAAGGGAATTTAAGATAGATCTTTAAAAAAAAAATCAAATGGCTCTCCTTTTAAATCAAAGGCTTCAATTCAAATCTTTCTACTCTATGACATTTCTACTCAGCATTAGAATTTCTCTATGCCAAAGAAATATGAAAATCCATATCTTGCCATTGTACCATTTTAATATTCATTTTAATGACATAATATAAAAATTCCACTTTACTAAGAACATCTATAGCATAAATACCCTATAATAAGACATTTTAACTTTAATAGCAAAAATTTGTGCTCTTGTATCACTCTAGCATGATAGATAAGAACATCCAAATTAGGTTTTTAGCACAGCCTTTGGACTACATTAGCAAAAATAAATATTAACATAAGGAATATATGATGGAAAATCTTTACCACTATACAAAAAATTAATTCAAAAGGCTATATTGATCTTTAAGCCACCTAAAATAAAATGTATTAAGCAATTCTAAATATTTCTGTAGCAAAAGTGCTCAATATTTCACACATTTTTTAGACAACCTAAGTAGAAAGAACTCACTAAACACTGAGACAAATTCTGAGAGCTCGGATCAGAATTACTGGGGTTGCCTGCAGAGAATCCCTTGATTAGAGAACACATTCTTATAAGCGGTTTTAAAGTCAACTTGTCTTAAGAAAGGTAAAGGAGGTGACTCTGGTATTTTGATTCCCTCCTGAAAAGAGAGTAAATATTCACATAAATTGCTCTCATCACTTCGTGCTCATTTGGATAAAATTGCTGATTGCTAGGGAACCCAAAACACTGGGAAAAAATATTTAATTTGGACAGAGAAACCAGGAAAAGGCGGTCCATGTCATAAGAACAAGAGGAAATACCCATTAATTTTCTCATCTTATTGTTGCTTCTTTCTGTGAGTGTCCATGCAGGAGCTAAAATTCTGAGAGAAACACTGACTTTCGAACCAGACAACTGAGCAAACAAGACCCTTGGCACTGCAGAGTGTGCGGGAAATATTGAGAAGGAGAGAGGAAATACTCAAAGTATGCGTATGAACTGGGAGAAATTCCTAACTTATGCTCCAAGTACCATAAGCACAGAACACACCCAAGAAGCATAGCAACCATTCTGAGAGCTGAATAGGATATAAGCTACTGCCAAAGTCCTACCTGAAACTTTGGTTCTATATCCAAGGGGATAGACACACCGGAACAACTGTCTGCAGCAAGTAAAATAAAATTTGTGATCTGAACTTGACTAGGTTGAGTGTTAAAGAAAAAGTCAAAATTCTTCAGAGAATTTTAATGGGTTCAAATTCTTGCAACATAACACTCTTAGGATAAAACCAAAGTTCTTTTTTTTTAAAGATTTTATTTGTTTATTCATGAGAGACAGAGAGAGAGAGGCAGAGACATAGGTAGAGGGAGAAGCAGGCTCCCTGTGGGGAACCTGATGCAGGACTACATCCCAAGACCCCAGGGAAGATGACCTGAGCCAGAGGAAAATGCTTAGCCACTGAGCCACCCAGGCATCCCTAAAATCAAAGTTCCTCAGCCTACAAAGAATCAGGAAAATTTGACCAACTCTCAAAAGAAAAGAGAATCAGTAGATGCCAATCTCAAATGAAACAGATTTTGGAATTATAGAACAAAGATTCTAAAGCAGCAATATTACCATTCTCCATAAGACAAAAGCAAACACTTTACAATAAATGCAAAAGTAAAAATTATCAGCAGAGAAGTAAAACCTACGAAAAATAACCTAATGGAAACATGAGAATTGTAAAATACAGTATCTGATTTTTTTTTAAATTATCATATGGGTTTAATAGAAGAATGGAGATGATAGAGAAAAAGAGTCAGCAAACTTGAAGGTGAATCAGTACAAATGATTCAATCTGAAGACCTGAGAACAAAACACATTTTTTTTTTTTAAATGAAGCTCAGGGTCCTATTGGGTACTATCCAAAGGTATAACATTTATAACATTGGAGCCCCAGAGGAAAGGAGAAAGGAAAGGGATTGACAAAGATAAAATATTTGATAAAATAATGGCTGAAAATCTGCCCTAATTTGACCAATGATAAATTAAAACTTTGAGACAATTAGAGAACTTTAGATAGGAAAAAAGTCAAAGAAAATTATACCCATATATATAATAAAACTTCTGAAACTAATGATAAGAAAAAACACTTTAAGAACAGGTAGGGGAAAAAAAAAAAAAAAAAAAAAAAGAACAGGTAGGGGAAAAAAATGATACATTACAGATTGGGGAGCTACGGCTATAGATATCTCACCAGAAATGATGAAGGCCAGAGGCACCTGGGAGGCTCAGTGGGTTAAGCATCTGCCTTCAGCTCAGGTCATGATCTCAGGGTCCTGGGATTGAGGCAGGCATCAGGCTTCCTGCTCAGCAGGGAGTCTGCTTCACCCTCTCCTTCTGCTCCTCCCACCCCTGCTTGTGCTCTCTCTCTCTCAAATAAATAAGATCTTTTAAAAAAAGAAAAGAAAAGAAATCATGAAAGCCAGAAGATGAAATGCCCTTAATCTGTCCTTCCAACCCCAGTAAAAGAAGGAACTGCCAGTGTAGAATTCTATGTCCAATGAAAATAAACAAATAGGGGATCCCTGGGTGGCGCAGCGGTTTGGCGCCTGCCTTTGGCCCAGGGCCTGATCCTGGAGACCCGGGATCGAGTCCCACGTCGGGCTCCCGGTGCATGGAGCCTGCTTCTCCCTCTGCCTGTGTCTCTGCCTCTCTCTCTATTTCTCTGTGACTATCATAAATAAATTAAAAAAAAAATAAAAAATAAAAAAAAATAAATAAAAATTAAAAAAAAAGAAAAGAAACAAATAGGACAACAACAATAACAAAATCTTATATAAAACAAAACTCAGAGAATTAATTAACTGCTCAAAAATAAATGCTGAAAGAAGTTCATCAGATCGAAGGAAAATAATACCAGAAAAAAACTTTTAACTTTAAGAATGAACAAGGAATAACAGAAATGGTAAGTTTCTGGGTAAGTATAATAAATTATTATTATCCCCTTAAGCTCTAAAATATGCCAGACTGATAAAAGCAAACATTGCTGAAGGAGGGGACAATACATGTAGATATAACAAACGTGATGACAAAAGGTATATATGTATATCTTTTGTGTGTATCATATATATATATATACACACACACACATATACATATGTATATGTAAATTGTGAAATATTTATGTAAATTGTGAAAAGTAGGGATCCCAAGAAGAACCACCAAAAATATAGAAATTGGTTAAAAGCCAACGAGTAAATTAAAATGAAATTCTAAGATATTCAAATTGTCCAAAATAAAGTAAGAAATGGGAAATGGTAAAAACAAGACAACAACAACAACAACAAAAACCAGAGTGGACAAATGGACCTACCCTGAAATATTTCAATAATTAGGTTACATGCAAGTGAGCTAAAGAAACAACCAAAAGACAAACATTGTCATACTGGATTTAAAAACAAAAACAAAACTGTTCTTTAAAAGAAATTCATTTTAAATATAATGATATAGCTTAAAAGTTAACAGGTGAAAAAAATATATGACATGCAAACACTAACCTAGAGAAAGCTCTACCGGATATATTAATATCTGAGAAAGTAAATTTCTAAATAGTTTCAGCTATTCCTTATAAAGTTAAACACATATTTACTATATTGAACTATGAAGTATGCACCCATAGAATGAAAAACTATTTGTATTTAAAAGCATTTAAAATGAATGTTTATAGATTTGTTTGTAATTGCCTTAAACTGGAAGCAACTCATATGCCCCTCAAGTGAGTAATAGATAAACAAACTGTAGTATATCCACAAAATATACTACTACTCAGCAATAAAAATGAATGAACTATCAAAACTGGCAACAACATGGATTAATCTCAAATGCATAATGACAAAGAAGCCTGCCTCAAAGGGCACTGGATGTACGAATTCATTTATATGATCTCAAAAAGGAAAAAAAAAACTCTAAAAATGGAGGACACATTTTTAAGGGTTATTTGTAGAAGGAAGTGGGGGTAAATTGACTGCCAAGGAACAAAGACCAATTTGGAGAGACCATTATGGACAGTTCTGTATCTTGGCTGTGGTGGTAGTTGGAGGTAATTTAGCATTAGTCAAATCATAAAATCCAAAAACCAAACTAAATGTGTAATTTTTATTTTAAGATACTTTAAATATCATTCTGAAAGTTAAAAAATTGCATATGGACCATATATCAAGCGACATTGTTAATACTGTCATTATAGTATTGTTATTACTGCTACTTTTCTTTGTAGGCATAGGCGATTGGGCTTATTTAAGGAGAGTTTACTTATTTGGGGGAGATGAATCCTGAAGTACTTCTGAGTGAACGTGTTCTGATACCTGTGACTTATTTTCAAATACTTTAGTCTAATCCAAGTGTATGTGAGGAAAGCAAAAGTGAAAAAATTACAACAGTTGGTGAATCTCTGTGAAGGGTACTGAGAGGTGTATTATGCAAATCTTAACAATTTATGTAGGTTTAAACTTATTTTTAAAAAATGTTTGGTGAAGATATTTTCAAAGGTTTTATTTATAGACCCATTGCTAGAATCAGTTGTCATTAATATAATTTCTAAAGAATATGATAAAGTCATTTATTATGCATTCTAAAATTAGTAGAGCTTAAAGGAAACATAACAGAAACTCTGCAATTTGGTCCAAAAAAAATGTCCCTATAAAAACATAACAGGAGAAACATGGTTTAAAGAGATTTTAGGTGGAAGTACGTGGTTTCAGTAACTTCCTTATGAGTTAATACTTAGAATTTTTGTTGAAAAACCAATAAGCATAAGACAGGAAAAAAAGTAGAATTATTGGCTACTGTTCTTTTCTTTTTCTTTCTTTCTTTCTTTCTTTTCTTTTTTTTTTTTTTTTTAGGATTTCTGGTAACTCAGGAAAAACTAGTAATCTGTGTGCATATAGCCATTGTAAACAACAAAAGCAAAAACTGATAGGCAAAATCTAAACAAACAAATGCTAAACTCTGAAGGGGCAAGGGTAGGAACATATATGGAAGAGATTTGTTCTATATAACAAACCTGAAACGAAAGCAGATCAAGGAACTGGGAAAAAAAATAATCTTATCACATCATTACCCTACTTAAAATCATCACTGATTCTACACTGCCAGGATAAAATATACATCTTTGAGTCTGCCTAACAATTTCCAAAGACTATTCCCTTTCTGCTTTTCCCTTTCTTTTCTGCTGATTCTCCCATCAAAACAAAACAAGCGAGGCTTCCACAAACTTGTTGAGTACTTGCAGGGATTTTGCTTTTTCAATGTCGTTGACAACCTTCTCTGGCTCACCAAGACCTTGTCAGCTGTTTGAGCTATGCTCAATCATAATCATCTCATCCATAAAGCTTTTCGATGACTTTCCCGTAACTAGAATGATCACTTATTCCTCAGAATATTCTTATTTTTCTCAACATGTCAGTAACTACACTGAAATTATTTGGATATCTCTGCCCATCAGAGATGATGCCTTATTTTTTTTTGTATCATTAATATCTAATATAGTGAGGTGTTGACTCTGAAATCAGCACATGCCTACTTGATAAAGTACCTGTGCTCTCCACATATAATAGTGGATGATGATATGTGAGTTAAAGCAAAGTGAAGAAACAAAGCCAAAAGTTATTCTTTGCCAGTATGGAAAAGAATTGTTATTCTCCTGACAAATACAGAACTTAGCTTTTGGGACTCCAAATCTGATTCATTACAAAGGGACTGTATCTAATTTACTGCAAAACAAAACAAAACAAAAATCCCCTGAATCATCAAAGCAAACAAAACCATTTCTTTTGTAGCTGCATAGTATCAAAAGCTACTGAAATATGAGAATACCATTGTGAACTTTATATCTAAACAGCCAAGAAAATGCTCTTTAATATAAAGGGGAAATGTATAACAATATATATGTGGCCAAATTTCTCTTAAATGCATAGAGTAGTCTTCTAAAACCTTATAACTGTAAGTGTGGTCCTAAGAAATGCAGGATCAGCACTCCCTAGGAGCTTGTTAGGAATGCAAATTCTTGCTCCCCAATCCACACCTACCGATTCAGAATATATATTTAAACAAGATCACTTAGGTAACCGTAGATATATTACAGTTTGAAAAACACCATTCTAAAAGTTATCTAGATATCAAGAAGAAAACCAAAGTTTGGCTAAAAATCTCTGTGGAACAGAAAAATTTTGTATTTACCCTAGTGGTGGCAACTCAGCTGCAGCAGCACACACTCCTAATGCACAAGATTGCTAATAGCATTTGTATCCATCTTGTACCCGTGTTATCAGGCACCCACACTTGTCTGCATCTGCCGTTCACAGATAAAGGTAGCATTTTTGAAATGAGTAGCTATATCAAGCTATTTGTGCACAAATAATCACCTAGTGTTTATTTTTTGTCCGGGGAAGAATGCATGAGCCCACACATTCCAACTTGACTTCAGAATTTATCCATTCTTTTGTAAATTCAAAGAGGAAGAATAGAAATGTACACCTTTTTTGGACTACATTGAGTTTTAAAAGATTAAACATTAATAGTAAAGAAATGGCTCAGGTAAAACTGGTTTCCTTGTTAATTCTTTTTCATAGCTGTGCTTTCAGGAGACTTGAGTTTGTCTCTTCAGCTGTAATTTGAAATGCAAATAATAAAGTTATTTAAATTCCTACTGATTATGCTGGGATTAAAAAAAAAAGGAGAAGAAAGCATCTTTTGCTAAAAGAAATGCTTGAAATGTAATGACCTGTTTAGAAGGGAAAAAGTGTATTGAATGGTGTTATAAAAACAGTACTTTCTTTGCATTTGAAAAATCTATGATTTGACACTTTTTGTTTATCTTTCAAAATAAATAACACATTAACCAGGAAGGATTTTGGTAGTTTAACTATAGATAAATTCTCCCACAGATTAACAGACACAACCTGTAGCAGAAACACATTGATACGATTCTTCATTTTATGTCTTTGCTTTCTTAAAATCTTTTGAGTTGGTCTAAACATGGAACCACATGTGTCTTTTGAGGGCTATAGATCCAGAACTCTAGGAACTCTGTCTGAAAGGAAGATTTCAAGGATTATACCACAGCTCATTTACTTAGTTTCTCTGAAACAACCAAAACAAGTGTCAAAATAATTTTACTTGCAATCTACCTAGATGTGATAAGAGAAGCCATTGTTCCTATCAACTAAAAATATGAAGAATTAGTATGGGTACGAATGTATTTTTAGGCATTTTATTTAGTTATCAACATAGTAAACATATTTCAGATAGCACACTGCTATAAGTAAATTTTAAAATATTTAATGAAAAAAATGTAATAGATTCAGGTTTAATTTTTCTACTGACCTATTTCTTGTCCTTAGAAAGAAATCATTACCTGTAAATGCATACAAACTTAATATATCTACTAACTTAAACTAATTCAATTAAATCTGTATGTTTCAATAGATTTGTGGTTAGAGTGTAGGGAGAGTACTATTTGTGTTTTTGGTTTTTTAACATTAATGCATGTAATATTTAAAATAGGAGTAGAGTATCCAAAAGGTGAAGATGAGGATTTATTCATTTGGGTTCTACTCACAATGTGAAGATTCTCCCCAAATTTCTATTTTAAAAAGTCTTTGTTAGTTCTGACCCAAAGTGCTTGCTCGGTTGAAATGATCCCTGGGATTCAGCAGCTTGCTTATGGAATGGGAATGAGAAATGGTTCAAGGTAAGAAGAATTTGGGGAGTCATAAATTTAAATAACGCTTTGCTAATACCATAATTTACACATAATATTGTAAAAGGATGTCCTGGGGAGTGAAACATTTCCCACCTCTCACATAAAGACTTATTCAAAAGATTAAGGAATGCTCATCTCCTTGCAAGTATATAACTTCACTTTAGATACTCTGGAGACATTTAGGTGATTTAGGAGAGTCATAGCTAGTTTGTTCAAGTAGAACAATCACTAATAAAAATATGACTTTCAGAATCAAAAGTTAAAATAAATCTCATCTTTGCCACTTTCTAGCTTTTTCATTTAGGTTTTATTTCTTAATATGTAAGTGACTGGGTTTTTAAAAGTAACTTAATTTGCAAATATAGCAATTTTTTATTTCTGCCCACCAGATATGATACAGGAGCAGGTGTAACCGACCCATGACAATCCAGGAAGGATTCAATTTAATAAACCAATCCTTACCAAAGACTCCAGTCTCTTATAGTACAGAGAATAGCCACCCTATAAGGTGTAGGTAGTTACTCTCCTAAGATACTGCTTGAATTGTTGGGTTTTAATAATAGTCTTTTAATACTATTGTATATTGCATTTTGTATATTGAGTTAACTTCTTTTGAATTATTAAATTATAAAACGTAAATATTTCAACTAATATTTCATTACTTATAGTAGTGGTGTTGATATTGTTGGTTTAACACCCATCCATTCTCTCTTTATCAGGAGTTGATGTAAATCTTTTTAGCATCTTTATCCTTTCCAACTTAAGGTCTGTTGAGTTTCATACTTTACATGTTTCTCCTACATTTAGAAAGTTTTCCAGTTACCATGGTGCAGTGGCCATGCTACTGCCAAACTCTTCCAGCTAGAATGCTACTTTTCTGGTTGTTGCTATTGCTCTTTGGACAGTATTCATGTGTTCCCACTTCTTAAATTTTCCCTTTGAATACTGATGCGTTTTATTTTACTATGTTGTGTTCAATCAAATTTTGGATCTCCTTTCAAAGCTTTACTCTCTCTTTTTTGTGAGCTAGGCCTGAGGACATGTTCTAAGTCACCCAGAAATCTGAGTTATCCATCTAGTGTCTACTTACAGGATCAATAATCTAGTTAGTCTCATTAGTTTTTGTTCCTAAAGAGACATTCTGTCATGATAGTCTGATTCTCTCATTCCCATTATTTCAAAAAAATATTTCTTGAGAAATCATTTTGTTTAGAATATTAGATACTGGAGTGTGGGAGTGGATGAACAAATAAAATAGAAATAGAATATGCCTTCAAGGAGCTTACAGACTAAAATATATTTCCATTGATACTCCAGTATCCTTAGATAGGTATTCAGTAAATAATAAAATAAATGAGGAAGGATGGGTAGATATATGTGAGGAATAAAGGGGTCTGGTTTGATTAATTTAGGTATTAAGTGAAGGGAAGATCAAACTTGGAAAAAATCC
The DNA here is from genome assembly GCF_018345385.1 of Vulpes lagopus. NCBI lineage: Eukaryota > Metazoa > Chordata > Mammalia > Carnivora > Canidae > Vulpes > Vulpes lagopus. The sequence continues at coordinate 104,928,470 of NC_054827.1, read as the reverse complement.
AAGTATCATTTCTATTCTTTTAAATTTGTTGTTGGAGTGTGTTTTGTGGGCCTGAATGAGTTCTAACTTTTGGAATGTTCCATCTGTTTGAAAAGAATATTTGCTGTTGTTGGTGAGAGTTTTATAAATATCAATTAAACCAAGTTGATTGATGGAGTTCTTCAGGTCATCAATACCTATATTGATTATCTGCCTGCTTGATCTATCAATTACTGACAGAGGACTATTCAAGATTCCAATTATATTAGAGGATTTGTCTATTCCTCTTTTAGTCCTATTATTTTCTGTCTCATATATTTTAACATCCTGTTGTTAGGTGCATATATGTTCAGAGTTGTTATGTCTTTTGCAGTATCATGTCCCTTTATCCTGTAATGATGCTCTTTATCCTTGGTAATTGTCCTTATTATAATGACTGAAATTAATATAATTACTCTGGCTTTCTTTATTTTTTTAATGATTAGGGTGACATATCTTTCTCTTTCCCTTTAATTTTAAAATTTCTGAGTATAAAGATGATATCTAGAAATTTAAATATGAATGTTTAAGGTGAATTTCTTGTGGAAAACATATCATTTGATTTTTTTTAACACAGTCTGACAATTAGTGTGTTTAGAACATTTACACTTAAAGTGAATATTGATATGGCTAGAATAGTATCTACCATCTTTCTGCTTTCTTCTGACTTGTTGAATTTGCTTTTTGTTTCTCATTCCTACTCTTTCCTGCCTTCTGTTTTATGTGATTCAATTTTATCTTCTCTCTTACATATCACTTATGCTTTCTTTTAAACTAGAGATTAGCGTAGAGTTTATAATATACATTTTCAAATAATCTATGTCCACCTGCAAATGACATGATACCACTTTATGTGCTGCAAAGATACCTTATAATAAAGTATTACCAATTCCACTTTCCTAACCTTTGGGCCACTGATGTCACTCCTTTGACTTATATGTATACTAAAATCACTTAAAACATTATCACTATTATTGCCTTAGCATTAATTTAACCTCTAATTGAAATTTTTGATCAATTAAAATAACAGTACTTAATTCATTCTCCTAGCCTCTTAATCTCCTTATGTAGATCCAAATTTTTGACCATGTAGTTTTTCTTCTGCCTAAAAATTTCTTTTAACAATTACTATGCTCTTAGTGAACTCCTGCTTTTATTTGGTTGAGAAAGTCCTTATTTCATCTTCCTCTTCTCCTTCCTTTTTTTTTTTTTTTTTTTACTATTGGAGTGTAGTTGACATATATTAGCTTCAGGTTTACAACACAGTGATATTCTTTGCATTATTCAATGCTCACCATGACACATGTAGTCATCTATCACCATACAGTATTACAATATTATTGGTTATATCCCCTATGATGTACTTTTCATCTCTATGACTTATTTTATAGCTGGAGGTTTGTGCCTCTCAATCCCCTTCACCTATATCATCCTTCCTCCACCCCCTCCCATCTAGCAATCACATTTATTTTCTGTATTTATGAGTCTGTTTCTAGTTTATTTATTTGTTTGTTCTGTTCTTTGGATTCCATATATAAGTGAAATAATATGTTATTTGTCTTTCTCTGTCTGACTTATTTCATTTAGCATATGTAGGTCCATCCTACAAATTGGAAAATGGCAAGATTTCATTCTTTTCTATGGCTGAGTAATATTCCATTGTGTATGTATGTACCACATCTTCTTTATTCATTCATCTATAGATGAAAACTTGGGTTGCTTCCATATCTTGACTATTGTAAATCAAGCTGCGCTAAACATAGGGGTACATATATCTTTTTGAATTAGTGTTTTTCCTTTCTTTAGGCAAATATCCATATCCTGGATCATATGGTTGTTTTATTTTTAATTTTTTGAGGAAACTTCATTCTGTTTTCCAGAAGGGCTGTCCCAGTTTGCAGTCTCACCAATAGTGTGCCGGTGTTTCCTTTTCTTTCCATCCTCACCAACATTTGTTATTTCTTGTCTTTTTGATACTAGCTATTCTGATTGGTGTGAAATGAAATCTGCCTGTGGTTTTGATTTGTATTTCTCTTATAATTAGTTGTTCAGCATCTTTTTATGTGTCTGTTGACCATATGCTGGAGTACTATTTTCTCCCAGCTGGAATAAGGTTTCAGAACTGCACTCTGGCAAAGTCCTTTTCCCTGGAAATTGACCTTTGTTATGGAAAAGGCTCTGGACTTGGCTGTGAGGGGAATCTTTCTTGGATCCTCACAAGATTCCCAAGAAGAAAACTCAAAAAAGTATAAGGGCCCCTAAGTAAAGCCTCCATGAGCTTTTTCCCTCACACATCAATCCATGTTCTGCCTCCAGCAATTTATCAACATTACCATTTATGCGTTCCTAGCAGTTTGGGCCCGAGGAGCTTCTGCTTTTGGTAAATAGATCTCCATTCCTGTATCTGCCTTCAGATTTCAGGGTAAAGGGTTGTTTTGCCATATCAGTTCTCTGATGGGTCTTAGAAAAATTACTGATTTTTAGTTTGCTCAGCTTTTTCCTGTAGGAAGGATGAAAATGACTTTCTGAGCTCAATACATATCAGAGATAAAAGCAAGTGTCCTTGGAAAATAAATTTGGAGTCAAAATATGGAGGGGTTTATTCTAGATATCTGGTTTTTAGAATAACTGAAAGTTTGAAACAGAGTTCTTATATTCCAAGTAGATGCTAAAGGAAATACTAATTGGCAGTTGTGCTAAAGTTGGCTAAAGTCAGAGAAGACAGTGGGATGGAAGACCAACTGGAAAGTTGTTGATGTCTCTATAGTAAATACTGACAGTATAAGGACAGGTAGCAAGAGTGGCAATAGAGAAAAAGATGAGCATAAAAAGAACTGCAAGGACAGAACAGGCTCAGTTTACAACTCATGGCAAGTGGAGGAATAGAACGTAAAGAGGGCAACCAAAGATGACTCAAAAATTTGAAGTGGTCAATCAGTGGGGAGTGACTTTCACAGAAAGAAGACACAGAAGAGAAAGCAGATGCTTAGAGTTAAAAATAGAGCTGCACTATGAACCAGCAATTGCACTATTGGGTATTTACCCAAAAGGTACAGATGCAGTGAAATGCTGGGACACCTGCACCCCAATGTTTATAGCAGCAATGTCCACAATAGCCAAACTGTGGAAGGAGCCTTGATGTCCTTCAACAGATGAATGGATAAAGAAGATGTGGTCTATGTATACAATAGAATATTACTCAGCCATTAGAAAGGACGGATACCCACCATTTGCTTCAACGTGGTTGGAACTGGAGGGTATTGTGCTGAGTGAAGTAAGTTAATTGGAGAAGGACAATCATCATATGGTTTCATTCATATGTGGAGTATAAGAAATAGTGAAAGGGATTATAGGGGAAAGGAGGGGAACTGAGTGTGAAAAATTAGAGAGAGTGACAAAACATGAGACTCCTAACTCTGGGAAATGAACAAAGGGTAGTGGAGGAGGAGGCAGGCTGGGGAATGTGGGGTAACTGCGTGATGGGCACTGAGGATGGTGCTTGATGGGATGAGCACTGCGAGTTATACTATATGTTGGCAAATCGAACGTCGATAAAAAATAAAAAATAAAAAAAAAAGAAAGCAAATGCTTGAAAAGGGCATGATGATATTATGAGACTATGGAAATCATTTAGAAAAGACCATCATACAGCTGAAGTCAAATAATCTATTAAAAACATGGCAGCTGGAGATTTATATTTGGTAGTTAGCCACATAGAGATTTTGAAGTTGTGGCTTTTGTGGATAATGACATTCAAAAATATTTTGTTGAACAAGATATATTTATCACCAATATTTATTAATCACCTAATCTAATCAAAACTAAAGTTTATGCAAGTCCTGCTGGCTCTCTTTTTTTGCTCAATCATAGGCAAAAGAGATTTAATACAAGATATAATTAACTATCAATGAATAAAGTATTATCTTAAGGATGCATCCAACGTAAGACACATTTTTAATGGACCTCCAATGGTGTCACATTTATCAGGCTCAAATCTATAGCCAGAGGTATTAGGGAAGTGTAAATTTATGGACACAATTCATTGGATGTGAAGTTGACCATAACATATGGCTATTTTCATCCTGACATTACTAACGATAGAAGTGAAATGTACTTGGATCTTATCAGAAACATCAAAGAAATTCCTATGTAATTGATATTCATAAAAACTTTATCCAGGAAATGAAATTTCTTTTGAATTGGTATATTTTGATACATTCAAACTCCGTGTGTTTATAAATATAAACAAATACCTAGGAACAGTGAGTAAGAAATAGGAGTGAGTATATAAGGGAATGATTTCTATAGTTATATATTTACAGAACATCGACATTTATTCTAAAGAAGAAACTAAAATATTGAGCACATTATTTGTATTGTGTTCAAGCCCACAACTTAATTTGGAAAATCAAAGAAAAACTTTGGTGGACCAATGATTATGAACCAAGTCTTTTCAAATCAATTGACTTCTGAATGAGTAACATTGTATTCTCATTGAGAGGGTCAAATTACCCAGGATTTTAGTTCCATGTCAATTTATAAATAGACAAATCACCATAGACACATCACCCAGAGTGGCTCTGTTCTATTTTTGCAAGTTCCTGCTTGTCAGGTTTATAATTAGATCCTGAATTCTTTCTACAACCATTTTGACTTTGCATCTTCAGAATTCCTTCAGGTTATAGGGATGTGCTGGTGTCATCAGGTGGAAGACGAACTACTCTGTCGGAGCAGTAGAACACATTTCTATATGAATTGAGGTGGCCATAAGTCACATGTACTAACCTTGCTCTTGAAGAAAAGTTGAAAGTTAAGAGCATTTGAGGTAGAAAGCAAGGGATAGCACCTCAGACATTCTCATAGCAGGTTATGACTTGTGTGCAATGACAGCTCATATATAAATAATATAGATTTATATTTTCTTTTCTAAAAAAGATTTTATTTCTTTATTTGACAGAGAGCACACATAAGGAGGGGAACAACAGAGGGAGTGGGAGAAGCAGATTCCCCACCAATCAGGGAGCCAGATGTCGGGCTCAATCCCAGGACCCTGGGATCCTGACCTGAGCTGGAGGCACATGTTTAACCGACTGAGCCACCCAGGTGCTCCTAAATTTATATTTTTAAATATATATGTAAAAAAAGCATATATGTAAAAAAATGCATTTACAGTTATCATTTATTTTTAATTAGTTCTTGAATTAGTGAGGTTCCCTGCGCACTCAAGAATTTCAGTGACACTTGGACCAATCAGAATGCACTCACTCTGGGACTAAAAAATGAAGGAAAGGAAACTCATGCTCCTTTGGAAAATGATAGGACATACTAAAGCTGAGGCAATAGAACCTTCCCACTAAGGAGCAGTGGGCACTGGTGCTACCTGGCATGAAGGGGAAGAGGAAACTTTTCTATCTTTGAATAGGCTGCTGAACCAGATGACACAATTTCACAGGATTCCTGACTTTTTCAGATTAATTCCCTATATTGATCAAAGAACGAAACACTTGCCTTCCACTTCACTTTGTATTATGTAGACAAGGTACAAACATATTATAAAAGCCAGCTGAAAGCAAAGGAGGAAGTCAAGCAGAGGAGGTATGGCTCATACACTTCCCAACACTGGGACAAACCCTATAAAGAATGTTAGCAGACTGCATGCTGTTAGAGGCATAATATTTAAAGTTATGTGTATTAGTGGTATCTAGTAGTCTTCTTATAGCTATTGAATTATAAATTTCCTTTAGGGACACCTGTGTGGTTCAGTGGTTGAGCATCTATCTTTGGCTCAGGGTGTGATCCCAGGGTCCTGGGATCGAGTCCCACATCAGGCTCCCCACAAGGAGCTTGCTTCTCCCTCTGCCTATGTCTCTGCCTCTCTGTGTGTGTCTCTAATGCATGAATGAATGAATAAATAAATAAATAATTTTGTACCTATTTCTGAGTAGCAGTTCAGTTTACTGTGCTGAGGTGAGGTCTGAAAGGTGGCTCTGAAAAAACATAGTATGTTTTCCTAAATGGTGTCTGTATGAGGCAAACTTTTTCAAATATAGTATTTCTTTGTTTAGGAGTAGTATAAAAGGATTCTAAAGGAGTATGAAAGGATTCTAAAGTAGAATCTTAGGTTAAAATGTACGTGGAAACAATATGGATCATATAAATGAGTTTTAATATAGCAAATATTCTTTAAGAAGTACTTACACATTATTTTCTCTTGGTGATGAAAATATATGCTAACTTTAGAATATCTAGAAAATCTAAGGAAAGGAAGCACAAAATAAAAATCACTTGCTTTTTTGAACCCAATAATCACATTTTACCATCTGGCTCGTATTCTCCTAATCTCTTTTTAAGCACTTTAAACAGAATAACCCATGGCCATAAAGAGTTTTACTTTTCTCCCAGAATATTAATTTTTCATTTGTATAATGACATTTTATATTATTAACACAACTACAGATTCCAAATGAATACAAAAAGTGAGTTAGAAATTTTGCCCCATGGCAGGATGAGCACTCGGTGTTATGCTATATGTTGGCAAACTGAACTCCAATAAAAAAAAATTAAAAAAAAAGAACTTATAAAACTTAACAACCACAAAAAAAGAAAGAAAAGAAGAAAGAAAGAAAGAAAGAAAGAAAGAAAGAAAGAAAGAAAGAAAGAAAGAAAGAAAGAAAGAAAGAAAGAAAGAAACTTTGCCCCAAATATCACTTTTTGGTTTCAGTTTTCTGATTTCATCAGAGCTAAAGTTGATCACTGTCTTCATGGTCAACCTCACATTGCATATTTGAAATATATTTTAAACATAATCTTAAATGGCCCACTTGAGTACCACCCACAAGTAAATGAGAGAGAAAACATGCCATTTGAGTAAAGGATGAACACGCAATGCTTAGTACTGTAAAGAGGATAGACAGTGCTTTTGTACAATGTCTAACAGAGTCCTACATGACCACCTGTCTGCAAATGCACAGGAAATTAGAATGCTTTGTTTTCATGCATATTAGAAACATTGTTTAAATCAGTTCTCATTTTTCCTTTTTTCACCTTAAAATACATGTCAGCTAATCCGAACAAATTCATACAAGTTAACCTACTTTTTTTTCATTGCAACTTCACTCGGCTTTTATCACCCTCCTCCCCAAGCCACAGCAGCAGCAAAAATGTCTAGCTTCCATTTATTTTACACCTCTTCTTGCTAAATTATCACCAGGTTTGAATGTAAAATTACATTCACAGACAACTCAAGTTGGGTGCATAAACATGTTTAATTCATTTGTCATTAGGCCATGTGACACCTTGTTCCTTTAACTTTGCAGCCCTTACAGCAGGCTAGCAAAAGTCCCTCTTTTCTGTGTGGCTTAGTTAAGATGGATCTGGCTGTTTTGCACTATCTTTAGTATGCAGGGAGCACACAGATGGAGATAAAAGGCGAAATGTCTATCTTTGAGTCCTCTGCAATACCGAATAAGTTATCAACCCACTAACATGCATGTCTGAATAGACTCCTTTGGCAACAGTGAGATGTTATCTTCTGTGACATGCGAATTCCTCCCTCATGTCAATCCATGAAAGTACTAAAGGATGAACGCACTAGTAAAATGAATGTGGCAACACCACTGGGAATGTGAGAGCATCCTATTTTCCCCCAGCTCCTTTAAAAAAAAATTCTCCAGCTGAATCCTCCATATACATATAAATTAGTCAGTCTGAAGAACTGCTTGAGAATCCATCCCTTTAATCTCATAGAGTAGGCGTGGGGAATATACTCTGATTAATGCTCAGGGGCCTTGTTTCTCCCCTTCAACTTTGCCATCCTCCTTCACAATCAGCCCACACAGATGGGAGGAAGAAACATAGGCTGGAAGCTGGGCAGCTGTGCTGGCCAAATAAGCATACACTTGACTGGGGCTTGACCCAGAGCACACTAACCTGCAGCGGAAGACTAACTCACAGACACATTGTCCACTTGATTCATTCATAAAAACAAACATACAAAAAGAATAGCCTCCAGATGCCAAATAAGCATGTTTCACTGAGATGGCATTGGTTGTTCCCAATAACCTTGCAAAATTCCATTTTATTTTTATTTTACAGAAGAGGAAATTGAGGTATAGTAAACCTGCATAGGCTGGGAGTGGTGAGTCGATATTCAAACAAAATATTCTGGCTCCAGAATCCATACCACACATCCTCCTCTCTACTGCTTGTCAACTCCCTGCCCCCTTTTTAAAGCATTTAGTGTATTCTTTCCTCATTATAATCCTGTAAGGTAGGTTTTGCTATCTCTGTGCTTAAATGCAAAAACACAATGTGGCAGGACTCAAAGAGTAGATGATTTTGTATAAACTAGCCAATGGCCTATTTTATTTAGTAAGGGTAAAAATCAAGTCACTCACTAATCTATATCATAAAAGTGGGGTTTAAGAACACAACTGAAATGACGCATCTTCATTTTAGTTCTTGAACTTGGATTGAGGCCCTATTGGACAAGTAGTTAGAAGTACAGGGAGGTTCACTGGAATTTGAGAATACAAAGGTATAAAACTTGAAATCCTGGTAGTAATTGCTCAGTTAATTTCTATTAAAAGTATGCTATATGTTGTAGCACCTGGGTAGCTCAATTGGTCAAGCATCTGACTCTTGATTTCAGCTCAGGTCATGATCTCAGGGTTGTGGGATCAAGTCCCAAGTCGGGCTCCAGGCTGTGGGTAGCTCCTACTTAAGATTCTTTCTCTGTCTTTCCCTGCCTCTAAAAAAAAGGAAGAGAGGAAAAGAAAAATATGTTATATGTGGTTTATATGTACCAGGACCATCCTAGGATCAAGGAATACAGCAATTAAAAATGAACCCTTATTTCAAGGGGAATTGCCACAATAAAATTAAAAAATAGATATAGATGACTATCAATACTTATATCCAAATCAATGAATCAATCTTTCTATCCATCTAGAGAAAAATATAAATAAGCAGAATTTATATAAAAAGAATAGTAATAGTTAATGGGGAATCTGTAGTAGCATTTAATTAATCATAATTTTATTCAAGAAACAATTATTAAAACTTTTATCCTACATAGGCAACTCTGGTAGGCAATATAAAATAAAAAAGAAATTAAATTCCATCCTCTCTTGAAGAGTTTCTAAACTCTAAGTAAGAGGGAAAGAAAACTTATGAGAAACAGAGAAGTGTCAAAAATGAGAACATAAGCACTGTGCGTAAAATTTAAGAAACATAAAGTAAAGCAACAATTCAAAGAAGGTGAGTCTAGTTCAGGAAGAATTCTTGAAGAAAGATGAACTGAATTTTGAAGGAAATTATGGGCACAAGCTGGAGACAAAAGAACAATGCCAACATCAGGTACAAAACATGGAAATCCCAAGCAATGTCAAAGGGCTAGCAATAAGGTTTGAGAAGTGAAATCATGGAATGATAGAACCAACTAATAGCACAAAGCTAGGATAACTGATGCTACATGATGTTGAGAGTTTATAAATGCCAGGGTGGGCATTTCATTCAGTTCATTGGGATGAAACAAATGATAGGGGGGCAATATAGATTCTGAAGCTATCTATACAACACATGGCAATGGGTTGATAGAAACAGTGGAAGCCTTGTTAAAAAAACTTCCTTTCTTGGAAGGAAAGGAACCTTTATTAAAATCTATATGACATGACTACAGGCCCCAGGTGGCATTTCCAGAATCTGTCAGTTTTATCTTAGCCTGGAACATTCCTAAGCAATGTCTGCAAGCCTTTCTTCATCTTCTATGGAATGTCTAAGACATGTGGAGATGACACTGGTACTTAGAGAAAATAAAAATGCTGTGCAATTTAGTTGCCAGCTATTACAGTTTGGAAAACCATATTATGATTTTTTTTTTTGTATGTAAAAAATAAGACCAGGAGAAGTTAACTAAAGTGAATCTGATCAGAAAGCCAGAAAATAATGCAAATAAGACTGGAATTCAGCCATATCTGTATCCATTCCCATACCCTCAAGATGGTTATATTCCACATGAGAAGACAAGATTCATCATTCTCTTTTTCTTCCCCATATAAATATTTGCTTAGTGCTTTTCCATTTAAATATTATGTGCCAGCACTCATAAATTGGTAGATTATAAAATGAATTCTCATCCTCCCCATTTCCCTGTGCCCTCTCTCCCCTTCTCTATTTGCATTGGCATGAGAACTTTGAGTTCCTCTAAATGAGTCATTTGGGACAAGAAAATTAATTTATTTGAGCAGATGTATATAAACGTTGCTCAGAATAGAATCACAAAACAGACCACTATTTACATAAGGTCCCTATAATTGATGACCTTTTATAGTTTTGTGTGAAGAATCCAAGGAGCTGACTAAGAAAGCTACATGGGAAATATCAACATGATTAGAAATACAGGCGCATCTCTTGAATTCCAATTCTGTGGTGACACACAGTGAGCCTAGAGGAGAAAAATAATCACAGAATCCCTCTGTGCAACAATACATGCCTCACCCTAAGCGCACGCAAAGACAGCTGATATCATAGTTGGAAAGTGTCGAAATCAGGGTATTGAACATTGTTAATTACAAATGTTGAACTCCATTTTTTTTTTTTTTGGCAATAGTAGGAAAAATCTATGTTTTAAAACAAAAACCAAGCAGTTGTCTTGCCCTTGTCTTCAACAGCACAGTTCTATTTATATTAAAAGTAATCATCTCCACTGTATGACATTTTCAAACTTCTAACTGTAGATCTTTTGCACAAAATGAAGAATACTGTCTCCAAATGCTTGTGGCTAAGCATAATTCTTATTTTATGGATCAAAGAATTTTCCTCAAGATTAGGACCTTTCATTCTGCAATATTGCAGATTTCCTTACTTCTTTGCCCAAGTGGGGAAGAAAAATCATGATTTGGACTTAGGATTCTAGACAGCAGTGGAGGGAGTTTTCCAAGGCAGGTAAAAGTACCAGCACGGATTTCTCCAAACATAGAGAAGCACACTGATGGAACAGCCAAATACATGAAGAAGTAAATAAAATAATTTGATTTTAAAAATACCTACTTTGGTATTTCACCTAGTTGAGCATCTGCCTTTGGCTCATGTCATGATCCCAGGTTCCTGGGATCGAGTCCCACATGGAGCTCCCCACAGAGAGCCTGCTTGTCTCTCTGCCTATGAATCTGCTCTCTTTGTGTCTCTCATGAATAAATAAATAAAATCTCTGGAAAAAAAGGAGGGGATCTTAATGGACTTTCTACACTGAGAGAAAAACTATAGAATGAAATTAAAGTGAAAAACTATAGAATGAAAGTGGTCTAGGTTTCCAAATAGCCATTGAATATACCCATTTGTTTTGTATTTGTAACATTTGCTTATCAGTAAAAAGTTACATATATTCATTAGAGTTTATTAGAAAATGAATTAAAAATAAAAATATTTGGGCAGCCCTGGTGGTTCAGCGGTTTAGCACCACCTTCAGCTCCGAATGTGGTCCTGGAGACCCGGAATCGAGTCCCATGTCGGGCTCCCTGCGTGGAGCCTGCTTCTCCCTCTGCCTGTGTCTCTGCCTCTCTCTCTATGTGTCTCTCATGAATAAATAAATAAATAAATCTTTAAAAAAATAAAAAATAAAAATAAAAATATTTCTAATGTAGCCTCCCCATTTACCACTGATGCCATATATTTTCTCCAATTTTTCTAAACCACATCGGATCTTGAACTCTGTATTTCTAATCTCATACTGTTAAATATCCTTAGAAAGCTTTTTACATTTCCTAAGCAGCCCCCATCCCAAATTTCTCCCACATTTCCACTGGGGAGAAATATATGACATCTCAAGCCTATGTGTGGGATGCCGATGCTTCCAGAATGGAAGATGTGCTGAGTAATCCCGGAGACAACCTCATTGATCTATCAGGATACATTTGTTTTTGCCATGCTATTATGTGCTATCTTATCAATGTGTGCTTTATCTCTCCAAATAGACGTAGAATCTGTGTGGGCTGGGACAGTCTCTTAGAGTGTCTGCATCTTCTAGGACACTGGTACAGGGTGGGGCATACACTCAGTGTCAAAAAATACTTGATGGATTGATCTGTCAGGTCTCAGACTTGGGTAAGAATTTAATCACACTCCATTGGCCTCACATGCTCAGGGTTTGGCACTCAGTTTAACTGGCCAGAGATGAATAGGGATTTGAGGCAGAGCCACCTGGACCTTCACCCATGAAATCCTGGGACTTGCATGTTGTAAACCTTTTAGACTCTTTCAATGTTAGAACCGTAAATTACACAATTCTTTTTAACACCAATTACCATTATTTGATCCCTGAAACACTTGCATTAGTTGACCTTGAACTTCAGTGAGCTCATATCTGAACCTGAATTATTATCCTTTTTTTAAATTATTTCTTCAGTTTTCCAAAGGGAAAGTACCCTGAGGGTGGCCTTCCTCTGAGGTGACAGTATGATGTAATGACACTCAGGTCACAATGTCATGAGCCATTGTCCAGAAAGTGATAACCTTCTTGTCCACCAATCTATCCTTGCATGCTGAGGTTGGATTCAATCTGGCCAAATGGGAAGTGGCCAGCCAGGCTCAGATATTTGCCCCAAACAATTTGCATGGAGCTATTTTAAGCACCCCGGATGGCATGAGAAATCACAAAGCAGCAGGAAAATTCGCTCTGATGCTCTCCCGGAAAATCCGTTCCCGTGACAGAATTTGTTTGGTATATTCTTCAGTTAGCTGCTTAAAAAAAAAAAAGAAAAGAAAAAAGAAAAAGAAAAAGAAAAGAAAAGAAAAGAAAAGAAAAGAAAAGAAAAGAAGAAAAACAACAACAACAAAAACCATAAGGGCCATTTTTCCTTCTCCTCCCCCTCCTCCCCTCCCTTTGGGCCTCAGCTTGTGTCTGTGCGCAAGTCCTGGGGTCTTGGGTGTCAAATGTCAGGCCTTGTACTGAGCTGTCAAAGAGAAGAATGGCCTGGGATGATTGATGACTGGGAGGCTTGAAACCCAAACCTCCACTGCAAATGCTTCTTTTAGAAAAAAGCTGGGGCTACCCACAGCGCCTATATTCAAGGTCACTTGGCATACCATTACACCCACCGCTTGGGCTCCCAACAAGCCGGGCCATTCACACAGGGGCTGACTTCTCTTCTCAGCTGTGCTCACTCCCTCCCCCTTCACCTCTCCTTGGTTCCCCTCATGAGCCCTTGCCCCCAAATTTTGGAATACTGAATCCCAGTCAAATAAAAAGATAAACAAAACGATATGACCTTTTTTTGTTTTGTTATGTTTTGTCTTGTTTTTCTTCAGGCTACATTTGCTCTGAGAAGCCATGGGCTGGAGCTTTCTGGAGCACAAGTCAGATGACAAGATTATTAATGGGAGCAGGGCAATGTCATATCTGATTTCATGCATATTCATGAAGGGAGCCACACAGCTGGGACCATGCGCTGTGGAGAGGGAAAATAAAGAGTGCTCTACCCCCCACCCCAGGCATGAAGAATGTCATTGTGGAGATGAGGAGCCTGACTGGAAAAGTTTAAGTGACTGTATCCTTCATTTTGAAAAGAGGAGGTAAGAGTTTGCAACACCAGCACCACAAGCTTTGGCTACTCTGACCAAACTCAGTAACTCAATCCTGACACAGAACCTCATACCTAAAATCACCTACCTAGAAGCTCTCCTCTTAAATATGCAGAGGGACAATCTTTGCAATGGTGTCAACAAAAGAAGTAAATGTGTTGAGATTAAAAAAAAAAAAAGGAAAATCAATGAATAGAAGTTGTTCATGGCAGTTAATACATTGACTATCCTCCCAATAAAAGATAAATTATGATTATTTATAGATTTAACCATGCAAAATTATAAGATGGTAAATCTTAGTTGGTCACTAGGACTAGGATCAAATATCATTTCAGTCCCAATAAAATAATTGCCAGGAAAGTATCTGCGATCTTATTTCTAGCATGCAGACAGACAGAGAAGCTGTTGCACACGTGATAGCACCCCACTGGAAGTTCTGCCTAGGATTTAAAAGTCTGCTGATCACAGCTGAGCACTGAGCAGTAAAGACAGTTAATCACAGAAGTCTGATATACATGGAACTGTGGGGGAAAATAAGGTCCTCAAGAGGCAATACATGCACTTGTAAGAGCTGAACAGCTGCATTTCCCTTGGCCACCCAACTGGGCCTGACCAGCCTCAGGGGACAGTGACCTGTTAGAAGAGGCCAAATAACAGATGCCCCCAAACAATACAAGTGGCCATATTGGACATCACCGATTTCCAATGTTTTTTTTTTTTCCCCAATGTATTTATTTCTATACTTTACTCTGCATATCAGTGCACAGTAGGTGCTCTACACAGTAAGGATCTTTTTTTTTTTTTTTTTTTCACAGTAAGGATCTTTTATGCAGTTTTATCCCAAGCTGTCAACATCCAAAAAAAAAAAAAAAATTCAGTTAAGTGTGGGATTTAATACCACTGTGCTCTGAAAGAAGACCAACCCTCCCTAGAGTAGGAGACATACTCTAGACTACTTTCTTTCCTGTCCTCAACTCGAACACTCTTTACCAACATAAGTAGCTTCTTAAAATCTCTCTCCTCTGTTTTAGGAAGCCTAGAGCCTAGACCGTAGGCTTATCAAATAGACTAAAATGTTTAATGATATTTAACCAGTGTTTATAATTTTGGGAATCTCTACTAGAGAAGAAATTCAGAATATGAAATAACATGCACAAAATAAGTCAATGCAATGTTATTTCTATCTGCATAAAAATAAATAGGTTGAAAAAAATGGGTTAAATGTGACACCACAGACATGAGTTATGATTCATCAATTGGAAGCAATCAAGTGCATTGCCATACTCTGACTAATTTTTGACAGGAAACAAGGCAGAATATTATTCTAGGACTATTTTTCTTATAATTATGTAAATGGCCTATTATTTTGGAAATTTTGTGTAAATGTCAGTCACTGGCATAATAGGACTTATGTTGTATATTCATGACATTGAAAATTGAGGCAAAATGATAAATATACTTCTACCCATTTAATATCTCCCATCTAATGGTAAAATAGAGGACAGTAACCTTATTCAATGAACCACTTCCACTCATACCTTCAGTTCCATGTTTCCAGAATTTCCAGAATTATTCCATTTAAGAATATTGAGGAGAGGGAAGTGAAGCAAGTGGAAATTATTAATTTATACCTTTATATAACTATATGATAATTTGATCCCAACTTTCCTTCTCAACTATCTCTGAGGGATATGAATGAGAGCATGGACAGAAGACGAGGTTTTCCATTTTTGTAGGCTTGGAGAATGACTTCTTCTCCA
Source organism: Vulpes lagopus (assembly GCF_018345385.1). Classification (NCBI taxonomy): domain Eukaryota; kingdom Metazoa; phylum Chordata; class Mammalia; order Carnivora; family Canidae; genus Vulpes; species Vulpes lagopus. The sequence continues at coordinate 104,913,114 of NC_054827.1, read as the reverse complement.
TTTCCTCCTCTTACTTACATGATGTGTCATATTTATAAGTTCCTTTTGCATAATAGCATGAGCTGCAGGGACCCAAATTTCAATAAACACCAAGTGGAGTTCTGTATGGATAACAGTTTTTCCTTTTAATTTCATAAAAAATGCAAGCATTGGAGTTAAATTAAATAATTTATATTAAACCCTTATTAATAAATATTCAATGTTTTTAATAGAATGCTAAAAATACAGTAGGTTTATAGAATGTGAAATATGCATGAAATATATCATATTTAAATATTTATGTCTAGTAATAATAGGAAAATATGTGCTGGAATCCCCCTCCCCCTCCTTCCATGTCTCTCTCCAAAAGTGCAACATCAGAGAATCTCACTCTGCATTTCTCAAAGCCTTGGGAGAAATAAAAAGAAGAAAAGAAAGAGGAATTCAAAGAAAGTCTAGGAGACCAATTCTGCTGCCCTTAGTTGCTGCCTGCCCCAGAAGCTGGGTCTGCGTTCAAGGCACCCCTGGCTGGGAGGAATCTCAAGGAAGCATCCCTGAGGAGTGGGGTTTTGGAGACTCTGCTAAGCTTCAGGCCACAGCTGTCAGGAAAGAACTAGAGCCAGCCTGCAGGAGAGGCTCAGGCAAGGCCTGGATTCAACCCAGACATACCTGGGAAGTAAGGGCGAGCAGGCAGCCAGCTAAAACTGGGTAGGTGCAAGAGAATGAAGAAAACACGCACAGCAGAGTGTGCAGGACCAAGAGGAGGTCCAAACTCAGTTGAGAATCAGGAGCAAACTGGACAGCAACGGTGAAGGCCGAGTTTGCATTATGAAGGGGAAGCCCAGAAGGTGAAGGCATCCTGTGGCCTCAGTCAGGGTATCCTCCTCCCACCACCACACCCCAGTCCCAAACTGCTGTTCTCAATTTAGGCTCCAGATGAAAAACACCTGGAGAGCTCTTCCAGCATACCACACTGAAGCCTCATCCCTGTTCAATTAAATCAGACACTCTGGAGATTGAAGGCAAGACCAAACTGATATTTTTAAAGGTTTCCAGACTTAAATTTGGGGCTAGCCTGTTGCTGGGTGAGGGTGACTGAAGCGAAGGGTCACATATCTCCAGAGAGCTTGTAGTTGGGCTGAAGGTGCTGGGCAACTAGCCCCAATTTGTTCTTTTCCCTGGCCTACAGCCTGAATCTCCTAGCTCAGGGCAATAGTTACAGTAACAACTAAGCCTTGTATTCAACTGTTACCTCTTAGTATCTTTACTTCCCCAAAGGACCACATGAAGCAGATAGTTCCTGTAGGTCCTCTAGCTACTAAATCTATCCAGGGAAGATGGGGGACTAGAATTTGAAGGCACTCTACTCTTAGTACACCCACTGCTGTAGCTACTAAAATATCCAACATCCCCGACTGTTGCATTGCAGAGGTAAGGAATGATTGGCCCAGTACCCATGAGGTGCCGTTGTGATTGTAAATTTCTTGAAGGCAAATCAACCAGTTGTTTCTTACCTTCTTATACTCCCCCAGTGGCAATATGCTGCAGCAACAAATATCTACTTATCATTACGAGGCAGGTACCTGTTCTATGTCTTGGCTTTGTCACCTGTCAAGCAGGGATTACCAAACTAAGCTGTTTTAAAATAGAATACAATTATGGTTGCAAGTTATTTTCAAGACAAACTGATAATAACCTCATTTAAATGTTATTATAGGTATGACTTTCTTGACAACAAATGCAAGAATGGCTCAAACTTCAGACCCCAACCCCAGTATTTTTCTGGAGACTTATTGGCATGTCAGTATCAGGAATGGCTTTGCCATGAGTGGCTCACTTTACATACAATATTTTATCAGTTACCTATATTTACACATACCTAATGTGAATTTTTAAAATTTCTGTGGCACACCTAAGTTTTGCAGTGTCATGAATAAATAAATAAAATCACAAAAAATTATAATCTTTGAGGAGCAGAGCAAAAGAGAATCATGTAATATTACATCTACAAGGCTAGATGGATAAACCATATTCTCCATGTCCAAATACATAGGTATACATGTATTAAACAAAATGTATCTGCCCATTATACAGGTTAGTAAAGTAGGATTCAAAGGACATTTATTAAGCTTCACATAAATAATGCATGATAGAACCAGAATTCCAATCTAGGCCTGTCTGAATCCAACACATAGAATGTGTTACACACCAACTTTGACATTGTCTCTGTATCATTAGGGGAATCTCAAATACCTTAATGTAAACAAATGTCTTCCAAGACCAAACATATTACTTTTATTAAAAAAAAAAAAAACAGCTTACACTTCCTGTCTGAAACTTTATTTTCAATTTTCATTCTTTCATATCATTAGGAATTTTGTATATATTATGTTTAGAAGTGTGGAGAAGAAACCTTTTGCCTAATCCCTCCTTCTTAGTAATAGAAAACTTGGTAATAGAACACTGAACACATGGTCAACCCAAACAAAGACTACATATCTCAGCTTCCCCTGTATCTGAGTGTGGCCATGTCATTAATTTCCAGACAGAGAAATGTAAATAAAATTGTGTGTGACTTGCTAGGAGTAGCCACAGGGAAGAGTATGCTTCTCATTCCTTTCTTTCTTCCTGTTAGTGGAAATATGTATGTGGTTGATACAGAAGCAGCCCTGTGGGACATGAGGTAGAAGCCACACAATAAGGATGACAAAAAATCCAGGAAGTAGATGAAGCCATCATCCTACTCCTGGATGGCCTAAGTGCAAAATCTATTTCTTTAAAACCAGGGAGAGGCAAACTACAGCCCACCCTTCCAAATTCTGCCCACCCTCTATTTTTAGTAAATAAAGTTTCACTGGGTTAATTACGGTAATCTCATTCACGTGGGTATCATTTATGACTGATGCTGTGCTGCAAAAGCAGTGTTGAGTGGTGGCCAAGTGACTTGAGAAGCTTAAATTATTTACTATCTGGCCCTTTGCAGAAGTTTGTTGACACCTGATTTAAACCATTTTCCACTTAGATTTTCTGCCATTCAAAGCTAAAACTAATTCAAATGATACAGAGACCTTTGTTACCTGTCATGCTTATACAAAACAAAGTAAACAAACAAAAACAAAACAAAACAAAAACAAAAAACAGAAAATTTTCCAAATGACTATGGACTACCATAGAAATTTTATGTATTTACTTTTGGTAGGTCTTATTCAGGTAAAATTGACACACATGTGTAATAAAGTATAATTTGATCAGTTTTTTTTTAAGATTTTACTGATTTATTCATGACAGACACAGATAGAGAGGCAAAGACATAGGCAGAGGGAGAAGCAGGTTCCCCAAGGGGAGCCCAATGTGGGACTCAATCCCAGGGCTCTGGGATTATGCCCTGAGCTGGAGGTAGATGCTCAACCACTGAGCCACCCAGGTGCCCCCGGATCAGTTTTGATATCGGTATATTCCTATGAAGTCATCACCATAGATAATGAAGAGATCCACCACCACCAAAAGTTTCTTATCACCCTATGTCCATCCCCAGAGAGCCATGAAACTTCTTATTTATGTATTCTAGAACTTTTTAAAAAATGATATATCTCATGAATTTATAGATTCAACCTGCATGTACTATTTTTTTTTTGCATAACTTCCTCACACAGCATTATAATTGGGATTTATCCTTGTTTTTGTATGTTTCATACTTTTTTTTTAGCTCAATAGTATCTTATTGTATCAATACATCATAATGTGATTATCCACTCACCAGTTGATGAATATTGAGTTGAAGTATGGTGTAAAGTGTCAATTTCATTTTCTGATTGTTTATTGCTAATGGATAGGAATACAGTTGGGTTTTGCACATTTATCTTTCATAACTGCTTGATTAAATTTATTAGTCCTAATTTTATGCATAAAGAACATACCATTGGTGGGAAAAGACAGTTTGAATTCTTTTTTAATATGGATCTCTTAGTTTTCTTTATCTTTTTCTTTTATGCTCATTGCATGTCTAGAGTTTAGTACAATGTTTGATAGAAGTTGCAAGAGTGAACATCCTTGCCTGTTTCCCAATTTTAAGGATAACATTTTTAGTTTCTCATCATAAAGTCTGATGGTATCTAGTGGCTTTTGGTAGATGTCCTTTATCAGATCCTATTTCCGATTTGTAGAGAGTTTTAAATTACAACTATGTGGTAGATTTTGCCACAAGCCTTTTCTCTGTATCTATTCAGGTGATTGTGTGATTGTTGTTCTTTATTAATCTGCTATATGGTATTAGTTGATCAGTTAATTATATTAATTAATTGATAAATTAATACATTGTATTATATTAAATCAATATTGCATTTCTGGGATAAATTCCATTTGTCATGGTGTATAATCCTTTTTATATGTTATATATATTAACAGTTTGCTAATATCCTACTAGGTATTTTTGAGTATGATGAGGAATGTTGGTTGACAGTTTTCTTCCAACATATTTGGTAAGGTATTATTGGTTCACATAATGAGTTAGGAAGGCTTCTCTATTTTCTGGTAGAGTTTGTGAAGAATTGGTATTTATTCTTCTTTTGAGTATTTGATAGAATTTTCCAGTAAAGATATTGTTTCTGGGCTTTTCAATGTTGGGAGATTATAGATTTCTTCTTGACTCATTTTAGTAATTTTTATCTTTCTTGGAATTTTTATATTCCTTTATTTATGATCTAATTTATTGGCAAAAAGTTGTTCAAAATATTCCATAACAATATTTTTAATTTCTTTACACAAAAAATAGGAAATGGGGATCCCTGGGTGGCTCAGTGGTTTAACGCCTGCCTTCGGCCTGGGGCATGATCCTGGAGTCCTGGGATGGAGTCCTATGTCAGGCTCCCTGCGTGGAGCCTGCTTCTCCCTCTGCCTGTGTCTCTGCCTCTCTCTCTCTGTCTCTCATTAATAAATAAATAAAATCTTTTAAAAAAAATTAGGAAATTTGTGTCTTTCATTTTTTGTCTTAGTCTAAATAAAGTTTCTCAATTGTGTCAATCTTTTAAAAAGAATTACTTTTAGTTTCATATTTTTCTATATTTGGGTTTTCCATTATATTAATTTTTGTGTTATTTCTACTATTTCCTTCTTTTTACTGACTTTGAGTTTCATTTATCCTTCATAGTATTTTAAGTTGGAAATTTAGACTGTTATTTTAAATTTTTTTCTGTTTTCAAATATAGGTGTTTGGAAACTATTAATACCCCTCTAAACATTGTTTTAGCTTCATTCCCTAAATTTTGATATTTTTTTCATTCATTTAAAAATATATTTTTAAAATGTCTGTAGTGATTTTGGGCAAAGAGTTATTTAGTAGACTCTATTATTTAATCTTTAAATATTTGAGGATTTCCCAAATATCTTTCCGATTTGGTTTCTAATTTAATTCTTTTAGAATCAAAAAGCATACTCTGTATTATTTCAATCTCTTTAAATTTACTGATGTTTATTTTATGGCCTAGTATACAGTCTATCCTGGATAATTTTTGATGTAGCCTTAAAAAGAAAGTACATTGTGCTGTGATCAGATGGAACACAGCATAAATGTCAGTGAAGTAAAAATATTGATATGTGGTTCAAGTTTTCATATCATTAGAGATTTCTTTCTATTTTTGAAAAGAATGTATTGAAATTTTCTCGTTGAATTGTCTATTTCTTTTCAGTTCTATCAGATTTTTATTTATGTTATAGGGCTGATCTATAAGATGCATATACATTTATATTTATCATATATTGACCTCTAGCAATATTTCTTGTCATAAAGTCCTTATTGTCTAATATTCTTATAGTTATTCCATGTCCCTCATGGTGAATATTCCCATGGTTTATCATTTTCTATCCTTTAAAGTCTACCTGTTTGTGCTTTTGAATCTAAACTGTGTTTCTTGTAAACAGCATGTAGTTGAACCTTGCTTTTTTATCTGGTCTAGCAATCACTGCTTTTTCACTGGAGGACTAGTCCATTTATTTATTTAGATATTTTATTTATTTTTGACACACACACGCAGAGAGAGAGAGAGAGGCAGGGACACAGGCAGAGGGAGGAGCAGGCTCCAGGCAGGGAGCCCTACGTGGGACTCGATCCCAGGTCTCCAGGATCATGCCCTGGGCTGAAGGTGGCGCTAAACCGCTGAGCCACTCAGGCTGCCCCGATTAGTCCATTTATATGTATACTTATTGTTGTGATTGAATTTACAACTGGCATATTGCTCTTTGGTTTTAATATATCTCATGTCTTTTTTGTTGCTCTATTTCTCCTTTCCTACTATGTTTTCATATATGTTCATGAATCATATGTGTATATACACACATGCACACATATATATTGATGTAATGGTTTAATTTGATATGTAGTACAATTATGTGATATTATATATGTATACTTGGTGTTATTTATGTGTATATTTGGTATTTTACATATATACATATAGTATTACTTATATTTGGTTGTATATATACATATGAAAAGATTATAGGAAAAGAGAAACAGTAACAAAAAAGACATGAGTATCAATATGTTGAATAGCAATATGACAGGTATGTATTATCTATCACCATTTTTAATTTCTCTATTGATTTATGTACATATTTTTAGTTACTTTCTATGAATTATGTGATCATTATCACAAACCACTTTAGATTAATTGTTGTAAGATATAGAAATTTTGTTACAATATAGTTTCATTTCCTTCTCCTTTGTTTTTATCATTACTATCATATACCTTATAATTCCAATATACCTTATGAATCCAACAATAGTGGGCTGTAATGTTGCCTCATGCAGTCTTGTGCCATTTTAAGAAGTGAAACAAAAACAGAAAAAAATTCATACAATCTTCTACTTCTACCCACATATTTATCATTTCAGGTGCTTTTAATTTCTTCCCATGCATTTGAGAGTTACCTAGTGTCTGATGACGTTACGTTTAACCTGAAGGACTACCATTTGTGTTTTTTGTAAAATAGGTCTTTGTTTATCTGATTTATTTTAATCTACTAAAGCAGATCTTCTTTTCTAGTATAATCAGAAATAACCAATATGTCTTAATTATAGTATACAAATTTTTATGTGTTTTATTTTTATTAAAATATTTTCCAATTTTCCTTGTGATTTCAACTTTGACCCATAAATTATTTAGAAGTGTACTAACTTCCAGATATTTGGGTTTTCTTATACATTTTCCTTGGATTCGTGTCAAATGTAATCCTTTCATGATAAAAAAAATACACTCTGTACAATTGTGAACATTTTACACTTAATAAGAACTGTTTTATTATCACAGTTTGTGATTTATTATAGTGAGTGCACCCTGTGCACTTGAAAAGAAGGTTATGGTACAGCTTTTGTATATAATGATCAGAAATGTCAATTAGAACAAGGTACTTGATGGTGGCTTTTAGATATTCTGTTTTCTTATTGATTTTGTCTGACTTATCAATTCATGAGCAGCAACAATGTTAAAATCTTCTACCATGGTTGTAAAATTATCTATGTTCCCCTGTCATGTTATACTTCGTGTAATTTGAGGCTATATTATTAAGTACTTGTACATTGATAATTTTTGCCTCCCTCATATATTGTCCATTTTATCATATCAAAATATCCCTTTTTAAGTTGTTGAAATATTTCCTTTTATTTCTGGTAGTATTCTTCTCATTGACTTTATTTTATCGATTGTTAAAATAGCCTCTCTAGCCTTTTGATATTTACTCTTATCATGACATATATTTTTTCCACTTCTTTACTTTCAGTAGGCCATTTTTATGTTTAAAATGTGTTTCTTGTAGACAACACATAATGAGATCTTGTTTTTTAATCTCTTCTGGCAGAGGTTTTTTGCCTTTTTTTAAATTAGAGTGGATAAACCATTAGCATTTAATACCATCATTGATATGGTTGGATTTTTATCCACAATTATTTTTCTTTTTTATTGTTTTTTATTCCTCATTTTCTTTTTCTTTTGAATTATTTGAAGATTTAGAAAACATTTTATTTTGTTTTATTTTATTATTTTATTAATTGGACATTTGTCTGTATCTTTTTGTATTACTTTTAGTGATTTCTCTAGAGATTTCAATATGCGCTCTTAATCTTTTTTTTTTCCTCTTAATACTTTATGCTTATTATTTTATCACTTTAGGTAAAATGGAAATCTTGGCAATTATATCAATTCATTTCTCCGCCACACTGATCTTTATCTTAGTGTTGTCATATGAATTATGACTGCCATACATCAGTCACTTTATTCAACAATATAATTTTTGCTTTAACAGTCGTGTGTGTGTGTCTGTTATGTTATGTGTTAAAGTTAATCTTTTATATTTATCCTGATACCAGTCATTTCTGTTGCTTTTCTTTTATTCCTAAATATTCAAATTTCTGTCTGTATCATTTCTCTTTACCTTGAAGAAATTCCTTTAGCATTTTTTACAATGCAGGTCTGCTGGGTATAAAAGTCCTTAGTTTCCTTTTATTTTAAATTTTCTTTAGTTCATCTTCAATTCTGAAGAATATTTTTATTGGAAAAGGAAACCAGAGTTGACAGTTCTTTTTTCACTGCTTTCATATTTGAAGAGAAATCCACTAGTATTCGATTTGTACTTCCACTATATGTAATTTCTTCTTTCTAGCTACTTTCAAGACTTTTTCTTCGTCTTTGGTTGTGAACTGATGTAATATATCCAAGCATGGTTTTATTTTATTTTATAGGCTGTAATTTGCTGATATTCAACCTGTAAATATTTGTCTTTCACAGAATTAAGATGTTTCCAACAATTATTCCTTCAAATATTTTTTTCAACTACAATCACCCCCCTCTCCTTTTGAACTCCAGTTACAAGTATAACCAACCTCTGATACTGTTCCACAAACTCCTGAGTTTCTGTCCATTTTCTTTTCCAACATTTTCTCTACTTTTAGACTAACTCCCATTTATATATCTTCAAGTTCACTTATTTCTTCTGTTATTACTATTCTACTAATGGGCCCACCTAGTAATTTTTAATTTCTTATATTGAATTTTTTTAGTTCTAAAATCCAAATTTAATTTTCAACTGTAGTTTTCTTTACATGTGAAAAATAAGAGCCACTTTAAAATATTTCCCTGATATTTCCAACATTTAAATGAATCTTAAGCTTTGCATATATTTGTTTTTGCCTTTGAGATTTTTGTCACTTTTTACTCTTTTTTTTTTTTTTTGCTGTTACTATTATTATTTATTTTGTTTTTGTGTCAGTTAATTTTGCATCGTACTCTGGATGCTGTGAAGTTTAAGTTGTTGGATGTTGGATTTTGTGAAAGTCCTATGAAGAATATGTTTTGTTTTAGCAGGCATTCAGTCTAATTAGGTTTCAATTTTAAGTTATGTCTTCTCTTCTGTGAAAAGTGGTTGAATTCTCAGGTTAATTCTTTAAGTCTTTGCTATGCTGATTTGAGTCTGTCCTGTGCAGGACCAGCTCAGGGGTTAGACAGATACTAGTGCTTCAAGTATCCTGTGCTTCAAGGTGGTTAAATTCAGTTCTGCAAACTTTCACTATTTTTCGTTTGTATTTATTCCATATGTATACTCCTTAGGGACATCACTGAAAGATGTGTATGTCATTCATATCTCTTTTCATTCATCTAAGTCTTAGCTAAGCTAGTGTGACTCTGTCCCACACAGATGTAGCTCAAAGTTTAGCTTAAGACTTACACATTTTTATACACAGAATTAGAAGATTCTCTTCTCTCTTGCAGCATCTAATCTATCCTGCAATAATCCTTGAAAGCCTCTATTCTTAGTTTCTTGGCCAGAAACACAGTTGTTTTTTTTTTTTTTTTTTTTTTTAAGTTTTGGCTGAAGGCTCCACCACTACTGCCATGCTGCCACATGACTGGGGCATAAAAAGATGTAATACATGGTAGGAAAAAGAAAAAAATGCCAGGAAACTCATACATGTGAAGCCACTTTTCCAAGTTTCAGCTCTACTGTACCTCCTTTTTTTTTTTTTTTTTTCCTTTTTAGAGTCCTTTTGGTTACTTACAAATTTTGTGTGGATATTTTATTTATTTATTTATTTATTTTTTTTTTGTGTGTGTGTGGATATTTTAGTTGCAATTTCTGTAAGGGATGGGCTAAAGTGGACCTTCATAATCATGCTCATACATTCTCATCTTCTACACTATATAAAGTTTTTAAATAAGAGAAGTTCATTGGATACTATATGGAAAATGTATATGACAACAGAGCTGTTGTTGAATGATTTAATTTGGACTAAAGTTTAAATGTGGTCTAAACTCAGATAAAGGCTCTGGGGGAGAAAACAAACTGGATTAAGAGTAAGGATTGATGGGACAATAGGAATGACTCAATATGAAGGGTGGGAGGGAGAGGTCAGGGATAAAGCTCTGGTTCTTTTGTTTTTTTAAGATTTTATTTATTTACTCATGAGAGACACACAGAGAAGCAGAGACACAAGCAGAAGGAGAAGCAGGCTCCCTGCAAGGAGCCTGATATGGGACTCAATCCCTGATCTCAGGATCACTCCCTAAAAAGAAGGCAGATACTCAACCACTGAGCCACCCAGGAGTCCCGGAAGCCCTGGTTCTAATTTAGTTTGTTATAAATTTGTCAAATCCTTTCACTGAAATGAGAAGAGAAATAATTGAGATCTGAATACATATTGAAAGTTTCAACCTGGACATCTTAAATTTGGGGTGTCCATGGGCCAAGATATTGTGGATATTTAGTAAGCAGTGGAAAGAATTGCTAACATAAAACAGGTATTCTATACATATGATGAACAAATTAAATTAAAATTTACCTTTAATAAAAAAGTGTTATGGGACTATCTTGGACTCTAAACATAAGCTATTATATATTTTATTTCCCCACTCCTTGTATCTAGCAATGAAACATTTGATTAGCTACTGGAATTACTGACATTTCACTTCCCACCAGCACCATCAGTAATAGTTTAGGATTTAAATATTACAAATGGAGTCCACAGACTAGTGAAGACATTGCCATTTCTGTTCTAACCTGGTCTCTCTTTTTTTCAACTTTCAGACTTTGAGGATTTTATGGATGAAAAGATATAGAATTATTATGTGCTTATACTAAATACTAATATGATACTTTTTGATTGATTTAAATATTACATTTACAACAGTTTGATAAAGGGATCTAGTTTCAAAAACTGCATTTGCTCACCACAGAAAGTAACGTAGCATCTAATAATTATTAATAACATCAGAGGCAAAACAGGTTTGCTAAAGGGAATGGGCAGGAGGAAAAGACTTATATTTATTTGAATATTAGTGATATTCATTTGAATTACTAGCTCCTTCGTATATGCTATCACACTCAAGCTTCCTATAATAATTTGGATAAATATCATTAGATCTACTTTGAAAGTCAAGCAGTTGAGACTGGGAAAATGGACACTAGCCCAAGAGGACATAGCTGGTAATCAGCAGAGTCTAAGCACAGACTCTCATGCTAGATGACTTTCAAAGCAGGCATTTGAAGATATTTGAGGATAGCCTCCTCCTGTCTATGTTAGCCTAAAACATTGAACATTTCAATAAATAACTTGGAAATTTTCAAATAATTCAGGTATCCCAACTATTTAGGTTCCCAAAAAATCTGAGGATAAAGTAAGATTTTCAGGTTACAAGATATTGAAACAGTGCCTCTAATCATCATTTATGATTAATCAGCCTCATAGATCTTTCGGCTAGAGGAAACATTTTTTCATATTCAAGTTTGTCTAAACATGTCAGCATGTCAGAGCTGTTTTCTTTTTTGTGGGTTTTTGTTGTGGGTTTTTTTGGTTTTGGTTTTTGGGGAGTTTTGTTGGTTTGGTTTGGCGTTTTTGGTGGGGAGGGCTTAAGATACCACTAAAAACATCAAGCTAGATAACTGTGTTTAAAGTCTACTATTAAGGGCCAACATTCTGTGCTGCCTTGACATCTAGGGAAACTGGGAGAGTCTTGAATGGCCTAACCACATGTTCTCCTCTCATTCTGCTCCCACGATTAAGGTCCCTGAGCCAGATAACCCTCCATGTCAAAAGGACCAGGCACAGTTCCCACTTATCTTAGAGTATCTCTGAGTCGTTCCTTTGCAGCCTGTGGAATTATTCAAACAAGCCAATCATATCCTCCTGTGGGAACTGAGAGTCACTTCACCCTCTTGGTGCTACAAAGAGTTCCTCCCATGGACCTGCTTTTTCACTCTGTCCTAAGCACAACCTCATGTGGCCCTATATGGCATGCAGTGTCCTCCTCCCCCAGGCTGAGAGTATATGTGACTAATGAAATACTCAATCTCAGCTGCCTGGTATCAAGTGTCTTACATTGGTCATTCTCATAAGCTTAGGGTGAGAGCCCATCCCCCACTAATGAAGTAAAAAAGAAGTACTTCAGACATCATAATCAAAGAATAATCCTTGTTAAGTAAGGATTTTGATTTGTAATTCTGTTGACCCAAGATCTATTCAGGGCATCAGAGAAGCCCTAAAGCTTGCTAACACCAACAGTGATCCCTTATTTCAGTGGTGTCCTAAATAGAAATCAGAGAAAGATGGATGAAAGACTTCAAGAAGCCCTTCCTTATTTCATTACACCTACCATATGAGTATAAGAGAAGAGATATATAAACCTGGACTCCAGAGTGTTACTTTGTAGGATAATATAGTATGATGGTTAATGGTAACAAGCTCAAGAACTAGATTAATCAGGTTCAAATCTTAGCCCCACAAGTACAGACTTTGTGGTGTTGGGCAAGCTAATTAAACTCTATGACGAATTTTCCACAATGGTACAATAAGGAGATAATTATACCTATTGATATAATAGCAAATGTTGTGAAGGTCATGAGTTTAAATAAAGTACCTATCACAACGCTTGCTTTTGGTAGGTATTGTCTTTTTAGTGATGCTAGTATTCTATCAGTAATAGTATTAGAATTAAATTACTAGGTACTATTACATTGAACCACATGAATTGAACACTTTTTAGGTAAAAATAAGGTAAAATAAAGGCAATTTCTTTTTTAATTGAGATGTAATTGACATACAACATGATACTAGTTTCAGGCATAGAATGCAATGATATCATTGCTAATACTTGTTATTTCTTGGTTTATTGAGTAACAGCTATATTGACAGATGTGATGTTATATCTCATTGTGGTTTTGGTTTACATTTTCCTGATGATTGATGATGTTGGGCATATTTTCATGTACCTGTTGACCATTCCTATGGCTTCCTTAGAAAACTATCTATTCAGGCCTTCTACCTATGTTTTAATTGAGTTTACAAGAAATTTCTTACAGTCAACTTAGTTCATTTTCATACTTGTGTTCATGACTGAGAAGATGATTTCTGAAACTCCAAGTTATTCCTGCTTTCTGACTTTGGAGGAGTGTATTATAATAAATATAAAGTGTGTCCTCCTAATCACTGATATTCCACCTTACATGATTGTGTCAATGATTAGCTCTGCCTAATAGCAGAGACAACAATCACATATTACTTAGAAAGAAAGAAAGGACATTAATACATAAAGGAATCATTTCTATTTTCATAAGAATAAAGTTCCACAGCTACCTCTATAGTCACATCCTTACAACCTCTGTTCATACTTTTATATGAAGTTTTTACTAAGTAGAATTCTGTATTCTTAGTTTTGTTATCATTTCTGTGACATTGGAATTATTTGTCTAATACTTTCACATTTTAATTAACCCAGGATATCTGGGTGCAATGGGCATTTTTTAAGCTTTTGGCCTCTATGGAAAGATATTCCTGTAAAAAAAGCTTTCTGTGGTATGTCTCTAATTAGATAGAAAAAAAATACAACTGTATGCAGTGGTTCTGGATTAGCCTGACTCGAATTAGGTATGGAGAATTTGGGCAGGAGGAATTAGGCATTAGTAAATTCAACTAATGTACAATTCATCCAAATAATTTGTTAAGTAATACTAAATGTATTTAAAGTGGAAAAATCTTATTCAAATAAATTCAGGCAGGAAAAAAATGTATTGGTGTACTGACAGATATCCAAGAGAACAGCTAGCTAAATGTTCAGTCAGATCCATGGACTCAACACAATATGCTCAGGAATCTTCCTTTTCATCTACCTGTAAGCTGTTATTTCACTTGAAATGAAGGTTTCTTTCATAGAGTTAGTAAGGTAGCCACTGGCCACCATTAGCCATCTTTGGCTCACTTCTAGTTTTAGAATCCCAACATAACTAGGTATTGTCTTGTCTCATAAGCATGAATTAATCTCACAAAAGTATCTGCTTGTCCAGGTTACATAGTGTGCTCATTTCTTAACAAATCTTTGGATCTAAGGAGATGGAATTTTATTATTGGCCCAAATTGGGTCACAAGCCAATAACTGTGGTCGGAGAATATAGTCAGAGGTTGTGGAACATCATGAGTGAGGGTCTCCATGGATAATATTGGGTAGAAAGATGCTGACAGGATAGAAATAACATGTCTGCCAATTGTCTTCTGCTAAAGAATGTCTTTTGTGGAGATATTATATTGTTCTTCCAGAAAACATTTGTCAAATTATCTTGACAGCACTACTTATAACACATTTCTGGGATTGGTCCCCTCAAAATCACTGGGTAGAAGCTGTGCTTCATTCTCTGGAACAGAATCTAATATTGGAAAATCTGTAAAAGTAGTACAAATGAAGCTATAAACTTACTCTATTAGAGGCTCTGATTTTGTATGGAAATCCCTCATGTACGTCTACTAAACAGTCATTTGTTATTATAGAACCATTTCAAGGGAAGGATCTTACCAAAAAGCTCCTCAGAATGGCTCAGAGCACTCCAGTCCTTTCTCAAATTCTGCTGACTAACTATAATCCTAAATTACATACAGGATTGTGCAATGCTATTAACTTATACTGTAGAGACATTTATTTCTAATAAAAGAATGAAGGGGTTCCTGGGTGGCTCAGTTGGTTAAGAATCTGACTCTTAAAAAAAAAAAAAGAATCTGACTCTTGGGGGATCCCTGGGTGGCTCAGAAGTTTAGCGCCTGCCTTTGGCCCAGGGCATGATCCTGGAGTCCCAGGATCCAGTCCCACATCAGGCTCCGGGCATGGAGCCTGCTTCTCCCTCTGCCTGTATCTCTCCCCCCCCTCTCTCTTTCTATGTCTATCATGAAAAAATAAATAAAATCTTAAAAAAAAAAAGGAATCTGACTCTTGGTTTCTGCTCAGGTCATGATCTTAGGTGTGTGGGACAGAGCTCTACATCGGGCTCTTCACTAAGCATAGAGTCTGCTTGTCCCTCTTCCTCTACTCCTTTCCCCTCCCTCCTTCTTTCTCTCTCTCTTTCTCTCTCTCTAAAATAATAAATAAATAAAATCTTTATAAGAATGAAGGCAGAGATTTTTATTCATGTTGTTATCCTGAGCTAGTTATCAGACCATTATGGATGTTCTGAAGTCTATGGTTGACAGCTCCTTACTAATAAACCCTGAATAGCTAAGACTGAGTTGAGTTGACATCTGAAGTCTGGCTTTGAACTTTTGCACTTGTATTTATAAGAAAATGTATAAACCAACAAAAGAGAGTTCTGGACACTACTCTGTTGACACTCATACCTTTCTCAAAATTTTTTTCTATCAAAGTTGAAGCTCTGGATCTGGCTGACCCAGTTCCTTGTGTTATATCTAAAGAGGACAAACTTATGATAATGAGTTATACAAGCATGATATCATCATATTAATTAATTAGTTCTGGAGATGCTTCCTGCACAGTGAAATATGTCAACATAACTATAGAAAAGGCTTATTTCTGGTATCACTTCACTTTGCTATGTGAAGAAGAGAGAAGAGTAAGCCCTGAAAAAGGAGCCAGTGTGTGGCACATGTATGGCAAAATATGCACCTTTTGAAGTGAAGATGTTAGAATGTGAGGGGCAAGTGGTAAGAAATAATCCTGTAGTCAAGCATTAACTAACTTTCTTAAATTTACAAACTTATTTTATAGTAGCATAATCTCACAAACTTTCAGGAATATTTTTTCAATCTTTTCATCATTTTGCATGAGAGATTATAAAATATACTTCTAAGTATTTCATTTTGCATAAGAATATTTTTGAAATTTATGATAAATTTGATTTGACACAATCTCTAATGATATTCACAATATAAGTTTAGTAACTACAAAGCATGATGGGTATCTTAGAACGGATTCCTGGAAAGAAAAACAGAAATTTTATAAAGAAAGATGATTGAGAAGTGCCTTCAATATTGACTCTTGTGGAGGAAGGAAGGAAGATTGTACAGAGGGAGAAATGCAATTTAGAAGGCATCAACCCAATCCCAAGGCCCCCTGGAGAGTTTTGGAGATGGATCATCACTTGGAAATTGCTTGCCTTCAGGCAGAAAGGCTGAACCTTTCGCCTTTATATTACCAGTCACTGGATCCATGCTTCTACTCTGGGAAAAAGTACAAATTTAGGCTGGGTAGTTCTCTTTAGCTGAGGGCAATTCCTAAAAATGGAATCAACTGAGAACTGTTACCAATATTTCTAGCAGGTAGGGGAATGAATGACTTAGTTCTAAAGGATGAACATATGTGGTCCATCATAATACCTACCATAGGGGTTAAGAACATGGTTCTGGAGACAAACTATGAGTTCTACTCACTACCTCCATATACTCCCATGAATGAATTTGGGGAAGTTAGTGAAGTACTCAGAGATCACCATGGTGTTAGAGGTCCTCTGCAGTTAAATAAGACAAAGAAGAAGGAGAAGAAGGAGAAGTAAGAGGCATGCTGGTTAGAAAAAAAGGTTAAATTACCATTATTTTTGTTTGTTTGTTTCTAGTTTGTATTTAAATTCTAGTTGATTAACATATAATGTAATATTGGTTTCAGGAGTACAATTCAGTGATTTATCACTTACATATAACACCCAGGCTCATCACATCAAGTGCCTTCTTAATGCCCATCACCCATTTAGCCCATCCCCAACCACTTCCTTTTATCAACTCTCAGTTTGTTCTCTACAGTTAAGTGTCTTTTATGGCTTGCTTCCCTGCCTCTTTTTTTTTTTTTTTCTTCCTTCCCCTATATTTATCTGTTTTATTTCTTAAATTCTGCACATGAATGAAAGCAGGTAGTATTTGTCTTTCTCTGACTGACTTATTTTACTTAGCATAATACACTCCATGTTGTTGCAAATGACAAGATATACTTTTTGATGGCTGAGTAATATTATTTTACATATATATGTGTGTGTGTATACTACATCTTTTTTTATCCATTCATCAGTTGATGGACATTTCCATAATTTGGCTATTAGAACAACATAATTTAAGTGAACTTATAAGTGAATTTATAAGTGAACTTTAAAAGTTCTAAGATATAAGTACTTATATCTATACTATCTATAGATAGTATATCTATCTATATATCTTATATCTAATACTAATACTTATTAGTATTATAAGTATTTAAAAATCAGTTAATTTCTATATACTAACATTAAACAACTCAAAAACATTAGAAAAATTCAGTTTATAATCACATAAAAAATACACACATTAAATGCCTTAGAATAAGTCTAACAAAAAATAAGCAAGACCTCTATACTGAAAACTATAGAATGACATCAAGAGAACTTGAAAAAACACAAATAAATAGAGAGATGTATAATTCCAATTCTCCCTAACTTATTATAAATATTGAATGCAGTCCCTACCAGAGACATTTTTTGATAAAATAAGCAAGTGGATTCTAAAATGTATGTGGTCAAACAAAACAAATTCTAATAAGAACAATATTGGACAACTGTTCCAATATGATTTCAAGACTTACTATACAGCCATAATAGTAATGGACTCAGAATTCAATTTTAGATAAGATGCCAGGTCAAACTAATTGGGAAAGAAAAATCTGGATATTTGCATGATTTATTTTTTAATTTGTAGTGCATACACAAAATGAATCATAGATCTAAACATGAAACTCAGACACAAACAGATATTAATATAAAACAGGAAAATGGGACACCTTGGTGGCTCAGTTGATTAAGCATCTAATTCTTGATTTCAGCTCAGGTCATGATCTCAAGATCATGAGATCGAGCCCGACAGATCCTGCTTCAGATTCTCTCTTTCATTCTCCCCCGTCCCTCCACCCCTACTTGCATGAGCACTCTCTCTCTTTCTCTACAATAAGTAAATAAATTAATAAAATATTAAAACAGGAAAATATCTTCATGATTCTGGTAAAGTTTTCTTGGACATGCTACAAAACACACCAAAATGAAAAAAAAAAAGTTAACAAATTAGACTTCATCAATTAAAAAAAATATTAATTTTCAAGATACCTAGGTAACACAGTTGGTTAAGCATATGACTCTTGGTTTTGGCTTAGGTTGTGATCTCAGGGTTGTGAGATCGAGCCCTATGTCAGGCTCTGCACCCAGCACAGAGTCTGCTTAAGACCCTCTCTCCTTCTCCCTCTAACCATCTCCCACTCCACTCTCTCTCTCTCTTTCTTTCTTTTGCTTTCTCCCTCTCAAATAAATAAATCTAAAAAATGAACTTAAATTTCAAAAGACTATGAGAAAGCAAATAGATAAGCCATACACAGGTAAACATATTGTCATTGCATGTTTCTTAAAAGGTCTGGTTTCCAGAATATGTGAAAAAAATCCCTACAAACCTACAATAACACAAAGCAACCAATTAAAAATGGGCAAAGTACTTAAACAAATACTTCACATAAGAAGATGTTACCATATACTCAGCATCATTAGTCACAAATGCAAATTAAGTCCACCACGACACCATTTATTGGTTTTATTGGTATGAAATAAATAAAATAAGGATATGAAATAATTATGACTATCATACATTGTAGGAGGAACTTTAAAATGATAATACTGTTTCGGAAACTGTTTGATAGTTTCTAATACATATACCCAAACATGCAGTGAGTCTAGTTCTATATATTTACCCAAGAAAATTGAAAAAAATTTTTCTAAATTGTCAAAAAGATTCAGGGCATATAAAAAATAGTGAAAGGGATTATAGGGGAAAGGAGAGAAAATGAGTGGGAAATATCAGAAAGGGTGACAGAACATGAGAGACTCCTAACTCTGGGAAATGAACAAGGGGTAGTGGAAAGGGAAGTGGGCGGGGGGAAGGGGTGACTGGGTGATGGGCACTGAGGGGGGCACTTGGCAGGATGAGCACTGGGTGTTATGCTATATGTTGGCAAATCTAACTCCAATAAAAAAATATACAAAAAGTAAATAAATTGTCAAAAAGAATTTTCATAGCAACCTTATTCATTATAGCCTAAAACCAGAAACAATACCTGGGTAATGGCTTAAGTACTTGGGTATATCCATAAGAAGAGCTAATACTCACTGTAGAAAGGAATGCTCTATAGTACACAGAACAACATAGTTGAGTTTCCAAAATGTCATGTTAATCAAAACACAGATATTTTCACTTATATGAATCATAAGAATAGGCAAAAATAATCTATGGTAATTAAAATAAGGAAGTGATTTCTTGGGGTGGGAACTTTTTTGAAATGCTGTGATATTCTAAATTTTGTTTTGAAGGTGACTAAATAGATGTATACAGTTACCAAAACTCATCAAACTAAACCCACAAAATCTGTGCATTTTGTTTTGTTCTGAATATCTAAAATATATCTCAAAAGTTTCTTAGAGGCTCAGTTTCTTGTGTGCGTTTTGTCATGTTTGTAAAATAAATGCTAGGAGGTCCTACTTTAGATGACTGTTATCAGAAATACTGACAATGTATTTATGTATGTATGTATGTATTTTTAAGTAGGCTCCATACACAGTAGGCTCCCTGGGCCCCAAGCTTGAACTCACAAACCTAAGCTGAGATAAAGAGTCGAATGCTTAACCAACTGAGCCACTCAGGTGCCCCTGATGTCAGAAATGCTGATTTTTGGAATAATATATATGACAAGTTTATTACAAAGTATTGCGGATGCTATAGATTGACACCTTGCCTGCCAACCACCATCCCCACAGCAGGACTAAGTACTTATTTCTTAACCTGATGGGAGAATTGAAGCTAGCAGTTGAAGTTTATCTGCCAGCAAATGCCCTTAGCTAAAGGACACATTCCATTCCCAGGATTATCCTTTATCAATAACTAGTAAATGCAGAGGCATGAAAGTCTTTTGCCTCAGCTCAAGACAACTCCTCAGGGCCATCCCAGCTCCAGGACTTCCTGTTTGGTATTGTCTGAGGCCGTTACTATATTATCATGATTACATCACAGCTCGACTTCCCCCTCCACTCCATCCTGTTTCCATTATTCTACACAGTTGTTGATCTCAAACACTTCCAAGTAAACTTCCTGCATGCCAATACCCATCTTCTCTATCTGTTTCCCAGTGAAGCCAACCTGAAACAGTTGGTGCCAGGAGCATTCCAAGAAAACAGACTTTAAAATGGGATTTGGGAACGAGGTCGACCTCTTTTGTCTGACATTGTCAATCCCATTGCAGTTGGGAGGTGAGTCATTGATAACCTCTGGCACTGGTGGTGATGCTCAATGACTTACCTGCTGAAGGGAATGCATTATCTGAAACTATATGGCAAGTGTTTGAGAAGTTTGAGGCTGAATGTAATTATAAGAACAATGGAATTGGATGGCCATAGCTAGAAGCAATCAAGCCTCCTGAGAAAGACAATGAGATACTGAAGGAGATTAATGAATCATTAAAGGTCAAAAGTGAAAGCCAGAGACCTCTTTGACAAATTAAAAAGAGATTCTCCTGTGTAGTTGGAAGACAAAAGCACTGAGAACCTGACCTATTCCTAAAACCTAATCTTATGAGTAGCGGAGCCCCAAGGAATGATTAGGGTTGAATTCTCAGCTCTGGGGGTTGCTGTGATTGAGGTAGAGTGAGACCCTAAGAATTAGGATAGGGATGTCTGAGGTTTCTCATCAAAAACCTTGAATCTCTAGATCCGCTGAACCCTCTAGGCAAATGGAAGTCTCCACCTACCCCCCTTGGTAAAAGCTAGGACCCCCTTCTTTCATGAAGACTGCAGTTTTCTGCCATGCAGAACAACATGTGTCCACTTCAGGATCTGCTTTGCATTCATTCTTCACCATTAAACCTCTAAGAGATAAACCACAATGATACTTTGCTTGGAAAGTGCTGAGCCTGCCAAAAGAGGAAAGGAATTTGCTAAGGGACTATAGGACATACTGTCAGAAGCCAGGAGATGATACACAGAACAGGATTCAGAGCGTATTGAAGTAGGCAGAGCAGAATCTAAGTTTGGATAGAGCCAAGCTACCAAAATGGGAACACTACCAGGAATATAAAATGTAATACTCTGGCAAAAAAAATGTGGATGAGGATTTTAACACATTGACAGGATGTGTCTTTCAAGCTTGGGGAAATCAGTGACCCTCAGTAAATTGAATAGAAGTGATAAGCCGTTACAGACTATGTAAAAGGGAATCAAAAGGCTAAGAGAATGGGCATGCTAGAGTTGGTGTCCCGTATAAGACTGGAAGACCCACCAATTGACTATGTTCTGCAGGAGAGACTGCAGGTCACCCTGCCCACCTACCCGGCAAGCAATGCACTGATGAGAGGGACACCAGAATTGCTGAGTGGGGGCTAAGCAGGTGGACCAGTAGTGATGGGAGGAGACATGACTATAGGAATGGGTTCAATAATAGGATGGATGATAGAACTCAGAAATATTTGAGGATAAATGGTAGCACTTAACGGCCAGAGCAAGTTCTTTCTACACAAAGACCATAGTGAGTAACAAGTTTGAACTGAGCTAGAGTATCTGACCTGGGGAGAAATAGAGAGACAATAGCAACACCACAGAAAGTATATATATTAAAAGTTTTCTCAGTCTCTTTACAAGTTGAGCCATTTACCTGGGTAACAAAAGAAAATATCCAAACATTATGAGAGCTTTTGCACATAGTATCTGAGGTGATATTGATATTCAGCGACACAAAGCATCATCATGGAACCCTCTATAAGTCTGGTTGTGTATGGGAACCAGGTGAGAAATGAAGTTCGGTGTCATCCACCAGCTGATAAATAAGAAACCTATCAGCTTCATCAAGGTCCAGAGAAGGACCTTGAAGCAGATCCAGGCAAGCAGCGTGGGCACTTGAGCCATGAGATCTGGGAGACAATATGGTATTAGATGTGCCAGTGGTTAGAAAATATGCCAAGAGAGCAGTAAGGAGGGAAAGAAATCATCTCCACCCTGGCTGGGTAATTGACACTACTCATTAGGATGGGGTAGAGGCTGCATTTACAAAATTGGGACAGGGAAAAATAAATTTAGTCACTGTTTGGGTATCTCTTACTATCCTGGTGATGAATTTTTTTTAAATTTTTTATTTATTTATGATAGTCACAGAGAGAGAGAGAGGCAGAGACACAGGCAGAGGGAGAAGCAGGCTCCATGCACCGGGAGCCTGATGTGGGATTCGATCCCGGGTCTCCAGGATCGCGCCCTGGGCCAAAGGCAGGCGCTAAACCGCTGCGCCACCCAGGGATCCCCTGGTGATGAATTTTGATGATAAATGGGCAAGTGCAGCAGGCACAGCCTGAGAAGAATATGGTGACCAGGGGCAAATCTTTTCACCTGACTTCTTAGGTAAGCTAACTAGGCCAGAAAAGGGGTCATACTACAGGGAAGGAAATCTGGAACAGATGGAAAAAAAAGAAGTGGTAAGTATTGATTATATTCTTAGAAGCAGTTTCAGTGATGGAGGCTGAGTATAAGAGGACTCATACATTTCTTCAGGAGAGGAAGCCACCATAGTTCTGAAGAAGCTAATCCCCAAATTTATATGAAGCAAGTAAATCTTAGTAGTATGAGGGATGAACTGTAACAAACCCTGTGAGGTGCCAACCACACCCTCCAGGATTGAAGCACTTGTATATTTCCCCAGCTGTTGAGTGAGCTGATCCTGCAGCTGAACACTATCCCATCTTGATCCAGTGAGTTCCCCAGAAAAAAGTGTGTTGTTTCATCCAAACTCATGTATCCTTCTCTGGAGTAACTCACATGCAATGCCTGATCTATATAAAAATTCCACTTCTTTGCTTCAATTTGGGGCAACTCTGCAGGATGATCCCAATCTGGCTAAAACCTATGATATGAATGAACAGCAGTCTAATTTTTCCCTTTGTCAAATTTAATTTCTTCACTCCCCAAAAGTATGGATCCTGAGAGCATACCTCCAGTAAACTTTCAGCCCATAAATCTCTACCTCATTGTTTCCTGGGAAATCAGACTTGTACCATAAAATTGCACCCTGAATAAACTCTAAATTATTATCATTATATGATTGACCAAACTGGACTTGATTGAGTACAATCAGAAAATGTTTATTCTCTACTCATCACTTGCTCTGAAGACTAGTTCTTTGGTCCTGGATGACATATCAGGCAGGTCTTTAGGATTTCTAGCCCTCTTTAGTCATAAAGTAAACTTATTTCAGGAAGTAAAATATTCATTCTTTTTCTGACTCTCTTCACCTCTCCAAGTGGCTTTCCCAGATGATGGGTCTTTAAGACTCCAGCAAAATTCCTCCCAAAGGGCTCATATTTGGTACTTGTGAAACCCATGCCATCATAGTCATTTATATAAGTGGAAGAGTATCCCTGGCATTGCTTTCAGATTTCAACAAATGATGATAAGACATCATGAAATTCTAAGAAGTAAGCCCTTTGAAGGTTTTTCTCTCATTCAGTCAAAGGTACAAGAATATCTTTCTCCACACCCTAAGGGTATGCTCTTTCTTTGCCTTATCAACATCTACTCTTATGATCTGGAAGTGGGTTATCAATAATTCTAGAAGAATGAGTTTTGTCACATCTTGGCACAGTAGACCAACTTGTCCCTTTAGACGGGGAAACTTCTTGGAATATTATATTTTTTCTTAACCACTGGGGCCCTGGCCATAAAAATAAGATAGAAAAATCCCTCTCTAACATCCTATTATAATTATTGTTAACAGAAATTATATGTAATGGTAAATGTCTATTATTTCTCAGAATAAATGCTACTCTTGTTATTTACCTGAAAGTTAATTATGTGAAAAGTTGTTAACAATTTCCTTTTTTAAAAAAGATTTTATTTATTTACTCATGAGAGACAGAGAGAGAGAGAGAGGCAGAGTCATAGGCAGAGGAAGAAGATTCCCTGCAGGAAGCTCGATGTGGGACTCAATCCCAGGACGCGAGGATCACAACCTGATCCAAAGGCAGATGCTTGACCACTGAGCCACCCACGTGCCCCCAACAAATTATTTCTAAGACAATATATATCATATATTTTTTTTGTACTGAACGTATAATAAAATGTAGGTTGGAAGTGAATTATTTCTTAAAACGTAAAGAGATAAAAACTTCATTCCTGGAGTAGTTGGCATTTTTAGGTTTTGAAATATTTCCCTGTCTCTCTGTCTCTCTCATGCACACCTATACACACAGGCACACAACTTGTTAATTCATTTTATAAATGTTATAATTTGCTTCTAAGCTATGATTTTCAGGATGCTACTGGCAGGCTCAATTCTACATATAAATTATTATGGGTACAGATAGATTATTTTATTACCAATAAATTAAAAGATTTTAATAGGACACATGGAATATCTTTACCTGTGTTTTTCTTTTCTAAGTTTTGGGTTTTATTATCAGATTACTAGAGACATAATTTGATTACAGGAGGTATTTTTGCTGTAGTTTATACATATTGTGATAGGATGAATTCAGCTTTACAGGTCCATTGAAGCTCATTGCATTTTTTTTTTTTTTTGCTTGTTTGTTTTTAGATTTTATTTATCCATTCAAAAGAGAAATACAGAGAGAGGCAGAGACACAGGCAGAGGGAGAAGCAGGCTCCATGCAAGGAGCCTGATGTGGGACTCGATCCTGGGACTCCAAGATCACTCCCAGAGCTGAAGGCAGATGCTCAACCACCAAGCCACCCAGGCATCCCTCACTGCAATTTTAATACTGCTTATTAACTGATATTTTAACATCATGTTTTAGACTTCCTTCCTTTAACCAACAGTCCACTGTAGACATAGGTAAGTAAGTTTAAGAATAAAAACTAATTCACCTGCCCACTGTGGCAACCAGAGTATCCCAGGGTATCCATCTCAGTGATGTAGGTGTGAGTGACAGCTCATGAATGAGGCTGTCTGAGACCTACCAATACCAGATGTGCTTGGCTTTCAAGTCATCATTGGAGGCTCACAAAGCATTACAATTTTGAAGAGGGAATACTTTGAAAGTTTAGTTATTGACTTCAAATAAAAATTAAAGCAAATCCCATTACTGCTTTTAAATGCAAGAAGTATCAGGGACCCTGAAATAAGCTGCTAATAGACAAGGGGAGCCAGTGAGGGATTTCCACTGAGATAAGACACAATCAGATTTGCCACATGGAGAATGAAAGAGAAATCAAAGGTGGGGTGGAGTGGATTAGAAAAATGGAAGAAGGGTTAAGAGATTATTGCTACAATCTCAGGACTGAGATGATAATGATCTGAACTAAGATACAAAGTTGGGATATGAAGAACTCTATAGATTCTAAGCATAATAAGGAAAGGACACCCATATTGATAATTGCTTGCTTATGGAAGATATGAGTGAAGAAGAGGACAAACACAGTATGAAAGTCTGGTTTGGGGTGCAGATTAGGTTTGGTGTCAATCACTAAAATAAGAAAGAGGAATAGGTTTCTGTGAAGAAAGATGAATTCAGTTCAAGATATTCTCAGTTCTGGGTATTTGTGGACAATTTCAGGAGCTATGCTGTGGAAATCATTCCATGTAGAACTCTGGAGAGAAGAATGTGAGGAATTGGATTTGGGGATCTTCAGGTAGAACCCTATGAAGAGTCTCAGTATAAGGGACTGATGCATCAATAGCTAGTTGCCCACTCTTCAAACATAATACTCATCTTTTATATGAATTTAAGGATTGTGATTCAAAAGTTAAATCCCATTAGCATGTAGTATTTGTGTTCACTAACCCAAAAAACATACAAAAACAATTGAGGTAAAAACAAACTTTAGAATTTTCATGACTTCTACCTTTCTGCATCTCATGAAAGAAGATCCATGTAACTAATCTCTTTTAAAATAAAATTAAAATACTAAATTCTGACTCTTTATTCTAAACTGATTTGGGTTAGTAAAAATTGGCAAAAAATGAGTTTGGACAAAACTTTGTGGTAGTATCACACAGCTATGCTCTGTGGCATTTCACATTTTTGCAGCATGCTCAAATACAGGCTGATGATATTGCTAAATATAAAATCCTATATTAATTTTCTGTATTTAGGCTACTGCATCATTTCTGCAATCAGTTGAGTAGTGGATAATTTAAAGTACTGAAAAAATGCCATTTTTCTCATGCCGATAAAGTGAAGAAAAAAACCACTGATAGAGATTATAGCAGTGTGAAGAACATGACAGGGAGATCAGAACAGAGGAAATAGCATGTTAATGACATTCACTATTCTCCTTGTGTCAAGTCATCAGCATTTTTATTGCCACTATTTCTCAGCATACACTATTAGAATTTATTGAGTCAATCTGTCTCCATCACCTGTGATATAATATATTTTATTCAATAAGATATGGAATAATATTTATCTTTCAACTCCAATGACTGGCTTTCAGGACAATAACTGCTTATCAACCAAGCATTACAAGAGTAGGAGAGGTTGTACATTTTAATATCTGACCTGCGGGTTGTCATTTTAGCATCTCTACATTTGGTATTAAGAAGTGTGCAGACTTCAATCCAAGAAATCACTCAGATTCAGTAGTTATGGCAAATGATGGTATCAAATCACATTTTAAAGTTCTATCCTAGCAAAGCATATTGCAAGAAGTTGAGAAGGGAAAAGGCTAGTGTCTGAAGTTTACCCTATGAGATGTTTACACTGGATTGTCTATACCAGAATGAAACTCAAGCTTATGTCTGAGCTTACTCAGCTCATAAAAAATATGTGAATGGAAAGTGGGTGCTTTTTAAAAATAACCTCAAACAAATATCATTGAAAAATCAGCGTAAAAGTCAATCTGCAACGTATGTCCTCAAATTGTCAGTTTGAATCTGGGTGTGTCCAGAACTGAACATAGTGCCCCTGATTTTCATGTCATCGATGTAGTTGGTACCCCATGGCAGCCATTTAGAAGGAGAATTGCATTGTTGGTAGCTATGTCTTCCTTTCAAGGGAAGCATATGGGTTTCATGCAGTTGAGTTAACCAAGTTCTCAACTTTCTGCACAGTTTAGCTTCCTGTTGCTCACCTAAGGTAATTCTGAAAAACAAAGAATCCACTATGTTATCCTTCTATGTGCTTTGATGAACATTTATTCCATATCTTCTTCCTACCCGCTTTCTCCCCAGAAATCTCCCATCGATGTGGAGACAAAGGGCTGTCACAGCTGACATGATTGAATTGGTATTTGGTGGCTTCACCCCAGAAACCAAGGGGGTCCGGAACTCCTGCTGGTAAAAAGCACTAATTTATCTGCTTTTAGTTTTGCTCACCAGGAAGTCCCCTCTCCCGGGCAGAGAGCAGAGCACTGCATAGAAGCGACTTCCTGTCAGGCAGTTTATTGCTTGATTGTGTCAGCTATTGCTGACCTGCATGAGTGGGTCAGACAGCAGGTAAAACACAAAGATATCTGCCTTCCAACAGGCACATGTCTCCTCAACATGTGCGGTATTACGACTATGTGTGCCATCTTTATCATTCCCTGCTTTTTTGTTGTTGTCTGTTAGTCTGAGCTTTCATTACAAAAGTGATCAGTTGCAGTCAACTTTTTCTGTCCAACCCACACACTCTGCATATTCTTTTCTTTATTCTTTTCTGCATATTAGAAGAAAGTGAAAAAAAAAAAAAAACTGGTGTTGGAATCATCTGATTTGAATTCAAATCCCAGTTAAGCAACTTACTAGCTGTTTGGTCTTAAGTAAATTCATCGGAGTTGCAGTTTCTTTGTCATTAATGCCTGCCCTGAAGGAGCTATGATAAAGATAAATGAAATGATAAATGTAAAGGGACTGCCCCAGATCTGACTCACAGTAGGTGCACTTGCTTCCCGGGGTGAGGGGGGGGACAACTAAAGTTTTAGGTTATATTATCCTCTCAAAAGAAAACAGTGGAGTGTTGCTTGTTGGTTCATTTATTTACTTATTACTCACAGGAAGGGAAGACGGAAAGGAGGAAGTGTGGTTAGGAGAGATCCTGCATTAACTCCATTGGGAATTGCTCTAAGTGTGTGTTTTGTGTATGCTACTTATATCTTCTTAGAGTCCCCATTTTAAAAGCACGTCCTCTCTTTACTTTGGCACCACGAGAGACGGTAACAATAGGATTAAAAGGAGTGTATCTGGTTTAAGATTTGTCTTGAAGCTTTACGGAAGCCAAAAGGAGGTGTTATATTCCCAGCTTAGCAGGGGAGCACTTGGCACAGGAAATCTCAACCTCAAATCCTTGGCTGTCCTCCACAGATTTGAGGTTGCTTTGTTGTGTGTGTACCTTTGTGTGTTGGTGTTCGGGAGGAGGGTGGGGGGGAAGTAGGGGAGGCTTAGGAAGGGGGTGTGACTTAGGGAAAAGTGAATGGAGTGGAGACATCTGATAAAGAGATGTCAGGGTTTGGATCAGATCTTGATTCTTGTGCTCTGGCTGACAGTCTTGTGTACAAATGCCATCTACCAACCTCAGCAGGTCTCACTGTGGGCAAATTTTTCAGCCATAAGGCAGTTGATTTATCTGTAGAGGGGGGAAGAAGATACCTCTCAGAGAAGCCACATGAGGAATTACGTATAAAGCATATAGAATGACGATTGTTCTTTATTTAACAGGTTAGTTTCCTTTTATAATGTGGCTTCTTTATATCCTGAGAGAACTGCACCTGGAAGAACCGCAATGTAACTTTGATTCCCCATGCAAAAGGCTGAGCAAGGCAAAAGTCACCTTAGACTGCATGCTTTTCCATCGAGAAGCTTCTTTCCCATTCAGTGGAATTCTTTAGACCATATGATCTGATTGGATGTTCAAACTTTGATTTTATGAAGCCCACATAGCTCTCTTTCTTGTGTGTAAGAAACTGAGCAATCCAATTCAGTATCAAGAACAAAGTTAGGGGCACCTGGGTGGCTCAGTTGGTTAAGCATTGGACTCTTGGTTTCCGCTCAGGTCATGATCTCCCAGTCGTGAGATTGAGCCCCACATCAAGCCCTGTGTTCAGGGCAGTATCTACTTCAGAATCTCTCTCCCTCTGCTCCTCTTTCCCCTCCCCACCCCCTGCTCATGCTCTTGCTCTTGCTCTCTGTCTCCCAAATAAATAAGTAAATAAAATCTTTTAAAAAAGAAAAGACCAAAGTCAGCCCTCAACTGACCACACGGTTCCAATGGAATGGTAGTCTATTGAATATTCATTTAATGGTTTACTGAGAAGCTGATAAGTGCCAGACATCGTTCTAGATGTTCAGATTACAGAAGAAAATAATATGTACAAAATTCCTAGATTTCAGTGCTCATAGGCCAATGATGAAAACAAACTATCAAATATATACATGAAGTGGTATCTGGTAGTGTTTATCACACTATTCTCACAGGAAAAATCACAGGGTAATAAGATAGAGACTTAGATAGAAAGGGTTATGTCTAGGGATACCTGAGTGGCTCAGCAGTTGAGCATCTGCTTTTGGCTCAGGGCATAGTCCTGCAGTTCCAGGATCAAGTCCCACATCAGACTCCCTGCATGGAGCCAGCTTCTCCCTCTGTCTGTGTCTATGCCTCCCTCTCTGTGTCTCTCATGAATAAATAAATAAAATCTTTTTTAAAAAAGGATTATGTCTATGCTATAGACATGGAGGATCATAGAAGTCCTCTCTGAAGAGGTAATGTATCTGAACAGATATCTTAATGAAGTGAAGGAGAAATTTAGGAAAAGATTTGGAGGAAGTCTATTTAAAAAAGAAAAGGGTCAACCTGATATTTAAAAAGAGTAGTGCAAAGACCACTATGTCTGGGATGGGAGAGAGCAAATGTTGGAGAAGTGGAGATCAGACGGGCAGGATGTAGGTCATACAGGTAGTCAGGAACCAAGGAAAGTCCAGTCTTGTAGGCATAGGCTAGGTTAAATAGTTGGGATTTTAATCTGAATGTGACATGAAGCCATTGATGGGTTTTGCACCCATCAGTGATGGGTTTTGTTATCTATTTTATATTTTGCCAAAGTTATTCTGGCAGCTATATGTAGAATTTAGTGTTAATGATCAATGATGGACAAATATTAAAGTATTATTTAATCAATGCAGTATGATTCCATGGTAAGCATGATAGCAACAGATTGGATTGTACAGCCTACTCTTTATGAGTGGGATGACTCTAGGTAAAGTACAAAAGTTTGAGCCCCAGTGCTCCCAGCCATTAATTGGGAAGATCACCACCCACAGGGCTGTTCCAAGAATGTAATAAAGGACATACGTGAAATGTTTAATGATATAAGGTATTTAAAAATGTGAACACCCCTCCCCCTTGCTCCTCATCTAAATCATTCAGTTACTTAAGCCTAGCTACCTTCTACCTCAATAAAGTGCTTGCATCATTACTGTGTGCATGAGATCTTACTCCCACCCTGGGAGGACACCCAGATGGGCTGGGAAGGGGAGTGAGTAACATGGAAAAGTAGCAGGACAGAACTAGTCACGGTTCTGGCTAACCACCAAATGATGCCTGTAGCAAGTAAGTGCTGGAGGAATGCAATGAAAAGAGAGTGACTGTGCTACAGTCACCAGCGATGGCTTCAGAAACCTTGCAAATCTCAAAACAGCAGGTAAAGACAGGGTGGCTGTGGGCAGCCTTTAGTCCATATGTGGAGAAAGAGAAATACTTAATGGACAGGGTGTGGAACAATTTAACTGGAAGAAGGGTATTAGGTTGGGAGCAGTAGAAGGTAATGTTGGAAATATATGAGGACTCCAGGCTACGGACGCCCTGGGATTCCAGGTGAGGCTGTTCTGTCTTTCTCCTGCATGACCTAACATTCCCAACATTAGACAAAAATACCTCAAGACAGGAGCTGTTCCATCTGTATTTTGCCCAGCTGAGAAGATACTTATTGTCCTTAGGCACCACAGCGTGAGGGGATTCTGTTGTTGGTGAGGTCTTTATTGGAAGAGCCATGTTTCTCATTCTGAAGTGTTTTAGTTATGTGTGGACAAATCACAGAGAATTGTGTGGTCAGGGATGGCTGGGGAAAGAGAGGTTAGAAAAGCCTGTCAATGAAGGAGGAAGCACATATTTTGGCTACCATGATGAGGAAAGCACAGCCATCAGAATGTTGTTGTTTTTTTTTTTTTTTTAGATTGTATTTATTTATTTTAGAAAGAGAACAGGGGGTGGGGCAAAGGCCATGCCCAACATGGAGCCTGACATGGGGCCTGATCCCATGACCCCAAGATCATGACCTGATCCAAACTCAAGAATCGGACACTTAAACAACTGAGCCACCTAGGTGCCCCAACCATGAGGATGCCGTGATAGATTTCAACAGAAGAAATGGTTCATATCTATGAAATTGTGGATGATAAAGAGAATAGCCAAGAAATCCCTTGTTTCATTTCACAGATGCATGTTACCCATCACTAGATCAAAAACATAGTTCTCTGAACACAAACTTCAAGCAGCTGTGTGCTGCTGAACTGACATCCACCTGCTAATAGGTATCTGGAAAATCCATTTTCTACTATATTTGTTAATAAATCTTAGTAAAGCATGTATTATAAGGAAATGCAGTGTCTTAGCTAAAAGAAATCAATAATGCTTTTAAACACAAACTCATTAGTATTAAAGATTATTCCCATTTTTCATTATATCGAGAAAGAAAGGAAATGATAATCATATCAATGCATGCCATCCATTGAACTAACATGATGTCAAATGCATTGTTTAAAAAATTAAAATGTTTCATACAAGTCAGATATTATTTATTTATTTACTCCCCTTTCCCCCCACACAATCCTTTTACTCCCCCATGCACAATTCTTTCCAAAGAATATTTGAGACAGCTTTAAAAAATGCATACAATTTACTAAGACAAAAATAGATAAAGAAATCAGAGAGACATATATTACTATTAAAAATAGCATGCCATATAAATGATAAAAGGAACAATTAATATATCATGTTCCTTAATAGTGGTTGCTTTTCATCCTATAATCTAAAGTACTCTATAGATATCAACCTATTAATAGTCCTGTTATCTTTGCCCAGGTAATTCATTTTGGAGAGGATTAATATTCAATAAGATATCAAGTAACTTGAGATTATCATAGAAACAATAAATATTCTAGAAAACAGTGTTCCATCTTTTAGGCCATTTTCACAAATCATATAAGAATGATAATAATTCCTAACATAACAAGAAACCCTTGCTGGAGCATTGTCTGTGCATGCCAACTTGGTTTACTCACACATATTCACATTTATTCACACGTACGCCCATGCTTCTGTTTCAGTTCATGGAGACATACGTATACTTGCTTTGTGTAGAGAGACAAAGATATTCCCAGAAGGCGACTATGGAAGGAGGCTATCACATTTCTTACTTCTTCTGGTGTGCAAGCCAGTACTGCCCCAGACAACTAGACGAATGGCCTTTTGCCAAGCAGGATTTAATCACTGGGAGGCAGCTACTTGTCCCCACCTGCAACCACACCCCCAAGGTAATTGTAACAAGCACTGGGATTCCTTACAAGTCAAGGTGTGAGCATGAGGTTACCCATGTCACATGGTGAGAGGAACACAGGGATCATGCTAATCCTTTTACAAGGAATGCAAATCCACAAAGCATCTCAATGCCAACCTGGTCGGTCAGTGCATTCAGTGTATTAATTGCATTAAAACACACACACACACACACACACACACATGCACACATAATAAAAAAATGACAAAAAAGAACACACTCAGCAGAAGTCTCCCCAAATAGCAAAATACAATTTTTTTAAAGGACTCAAAAATCTTAGTGGTAATTTTTGCATCTGACATCGTTCCATGTCCAATATTTATTACCAGTACTACTATGTTTTTCTTTTCCTGGTTGTTATTTAAAGGAGAAAATTTCATTAACAAACCGTGGATATAAAATATGAAGTCTAGATCACCTACTGCCAAGGAGAAGCCAAACATCACTAAAAAGGATTAGTTTCTTTCACTGTCTAGAAATTTTTCATGGAAGACCTTGGCTGGCCTTTTGATATTAAAACTTCCTAACAAGTATTACACAGGAGTTTTAAATTAGAACTTGCTGTCACCGAGACAGTTATAAACTGTTAAATATGTCCTTTCTATGCTAAGCTCCTGTAAAGTATGCACATGGCCATGGCCGGGACACTCTTCCTGACAAGTAGTGGGGTGAGATCACAAAGATTGTTTGCAAGCTGCCTGCAAGGCTGTGCAGGTGGCCTGTGAAGTATGTGTGTGTGCACATGTGTGCGCACGTGTGCATGTGTGTGTGTGTGTGTTCAAAATAAGCCACACTTGACTGCTTCTCAAATCACGTAGTTCTCTCCATGAAAACCTCTCATGGAAATGTACATTATATTTGTCCATGATACCTGCAAACCAGAGAGTGATTTTCAAACTAACTTTGCTTGCATTGGACTAATTTCACATTGAGTTTTCTCAAATAGCCAGAGCTTAAAAACTATTTCTATGCCACCATGATCCATAAGGTATATCATTATCCATAAGGTATCATAATTTGGTTGACTAAAAAATTGAGTCATTGTTTAAAACACTATTTTCCTATTATCATTATATTTCATGAAACAGAAAAATTGGTATATGTAGTCAATGGCCACATCACAGAAAAAGTGGGGGGGGAGTAGGTGGAGAAAAAAAGGAAACTCAGTCTGCCATTTTTTTTCATTCCCATGTTTCATTTTGTTTATTTTATAATATTTTCCAACAACAAATAGCTCCTTCAAAGGTTTATGCTAGAGGTTGCATAATAGACTCTACTTTCTCCTATTTGACTAGTAGAGCTTATAATTAGTGCTTAATTATAGTTTATATGGCCACTTTGGCCAAGAAGAAAAGAGCTGCTTTGTTACAGTCAATGGAGTATTTAAAGCTATGCCCAGGACAGGGATGGGTTTATTAAACACTTGGGTAAGCAATAATAAACTTACATTGATCGGGCAATTCGATAGATCTCTTTTATGTGCTGCTTAAAAAAAAAAAAAACAACAGGTAGAACTAGAAAAAACTAGAAATCCTGTTGAATATGCTAACAGTAGTAACCAATTCCCTACAAAGCCAATGTAATAGGAGGAACATAACTACCACCCCCCAAGAAAAACTGACTCTCCAAAAATGTGAGATATTCCTCCTTTAAGCTGACTTTGACAAAAGGGATGGACATGTTTTATATTATATAATAAGTAATATGCCTTGAGAGCCAGGCACAGGCTCAGCATTTTCCTTGTGTATAAAGGTTAAATAAGTAGCCCAAGGTCATCGAACAAGAATTCAAATCAAGGGAGTTTTGTTGCACAACAGACACACTTAACCCTAAATTGATTTTTTACCTTCTTCAGCTTAAGAAGGCTTGCTGCTTGTGTGAACATTTGCTTTTTATAATTTTTAAATTTATGTTTCACTGACTATCCTTCCAAAATCGCTGGGAGACAGAATTGCCTTCATACTAGAGAAGCTGAAGAGACTGGCTACTCATTTTCTTAGCTTCTCCTGCAGGAAGGAAAGGTCAGGTCCCAGGCCAGCCAGTAGCATCCAGAGACTTGAACTGGGAGCCAGATGATGCTCAGAAGTGGAGCAGAGGGTCATTCACTTTGGCTGCAGCAGGTACAGTGGCAGCTACATCCAATTTCCCTGGGTACAGAGGGTTTCAGTGCCAGCAATGGTTCCAGGGCACAGGGGACAATGCTGAAGCATGTGGCAATGTGTGCTGCTGTATCCGTGCTCAACAAGGCCAGAGCTATGATGTTGCTGGTCTGGTCCTAGTTGCTGCCTGGCTTCTTTTAGCTTCTATGTTCTGAGTCTGCTTTTCTAGTCTCACCACTTCTTTGATGGTTTCAAAAGTCTGCCTTCTCTTTTTCAGCCCTCCAGAGCTGCTTTTGTTACCTACAACTGAGATCTCTGATAAACAAGAATTAGTTGATGTTTTCATTTATTTAAACACTCAACAAAATGGTTGGGTTTGTTGTATTTTGTGGCACAAGGTGAATTTCAAATTTGGACCTTGGAGAAGGACGTTAAGCTTTATCATTGTTGGCCTGCGCCTCACCACTGTACCTCCAGCTCAAAACATGTGTGGATAAAGGCAAGTGAGCTCTAAGCCCACTGCTTCTGAGCCTGCACACCATCTGTTGGGAGGCAGAGGGGGCGGGCTGCATTGTCATACTTGTTAGTTCTCTCCTGGGAGCATTGCTCAAAGCACAGGGTTAAAACAAAAATGAAACTGGACAACATAACATACAAACGGCCTCCTGCCGCTTCTTTTGTCACCTCTTGCTTTTTTTAGTCACAAAAATAGTCACCACCACGACCTCTACAATATGCTAGCATGCATTCTTCCCTTCATTCCCCCATCTATTGCCTTGAAGGAGCCCTGGCCTGGCCCCAGGGCAGCTTAGCAGGCAATATGGAGCAGAGAGACATCAAGTAATCATAAATATCTGCCATTTGAAATGGTGACAGGTGCTCTGAAGGAAGAGGCCTGCATCATTCAAGGAAGTGTTATGGAAGGCAGGTTCTGATATAATAAGCAATGTCATAAGAGCAGGCTCTGAAGAAATTACATAAGACCACTGACTGTTGGTTAGGTAAGCATTCAGGGTGGGCAGAAGCATCTTCGTTGTCACCAAATCAATTGCTGCAAACTTTGTGATTTAAAACAACACATATTTCTTACAGTTCTGGATGTCAGAAATCTAAAATGGATTTCACTGGGCCAAAATCAAGATATCAGCAGGGCTAGTTTCTTCTTGAGACTCCAGGAGATATTCCATTTTTCTTGTCTTTTCCAGCATCTAGAGGCCACTCACATTCCTTGGCTCATGGTTCATTTCTCCATCTTCAAAGCAGCAGCATGGCATTTTCTCTCCTTTCTGACCTCTGCCTCCACTCCTTACAACTAGCCTGATTTATTGGCCTTCCTGCTTCACTCTCATAAGGACCCTTGTGGTAACATTGGGTCCTCCTGGATAATCCAGTATCATCTCCTTACTTATCTCAAGACTCTTACCTCAATCACATCTGCAAAGTTCCTTTGACCGTGTAAGATGACATAGTCATAGTATCCAGAGAGTAGGTAGTGAATGGGGGCATTCTGGGTAGACAGAACATTAGTGCAAAGGCACTGAGGCAGCGTGGAACATGGTGCAGTTGAGCAACTGAGGAAAGTCAGATGGAGACAATGGAGAAGAGCA
This sequence comes from Vulpes lagopus, assembly GCF_018345385.1. Lineage (NCBI taxonomy): Eukaryota > Metazoa > Chordata > Mammalia > Carnivora > Canidae > Vulpes > Vulpes lagopus. Next base: position 104,876,600 of record NC_054827.1, on the reverse strand, counting down.
TGGTATGAAGAAGAAACAAAAAGCACTCAATGCACAGAGAAATCCTTGAAGGCCAGGTTGAGGACTTTGCTGTATGGAGTAATCACAGAAAGAAGCCAAGATCCCATTTTCTTTTTGTATATATCTATATATTTTTTTCTATTATTTACATGTTTTACATAGTTTACTTCAATCAGAGGCCACTAGAAGCTGTCTTGCTCTGATATGTTCCCTGATACTTGATTTGCATGTTTAAAGATGGCTATGAGTCCAAAGTGGAGGATGGATTGGGAAGCAGCATGAGAAGAGGCAGAAGGACCAATGAGGACTGGACACAGTATACTCCAAGAGAAAGGCAGGAGATCAGCCTCCAAGATACTTTCAGAGAACCAAAATGTGAGATGGAGCATCTCCTTCACAACACTTCCTGTTTCAAACCTTCCCATCTGCAATGAGGAGTCTCAGAACAGAAACAGGACTTTCAAAATCATGGTTAGTGAGGCAGAAACATTTATAACCTAGGGTTACTGAAATAAGGCATTCAAAATAACATGAACAATATTTCTTTAAATCTTCTTTAAAATATTTTATTTATTTATTTTTGAGAGAAAGCAAGAGTGGAAGTGAGAGAGAGTGCACAGAAGGAGAGGGAGGAGCAGACTTTCCACTGAGCAGGGGGCCAGAGGCAAAGCTTGATCCCAGGATCTGGATGGTGCTCTATCTTAGGACCCTGAAATCATGACCTAAGTCTAAGGCAGATACTAAATCAACTGAGCTACCCAGGCACCCCACATGAACAATATATTTTAAAGCAAAGTCAATTCTTAAAGAAACACTCTAAACAAGAATCACCAGTGTTAAGTCTTTTGTCTTTTTAAACAAATTTTGCCTTTTTGGCTTGTTTTTCATCTCAGTCACTCTGACGTTGATTCGCCAGAGAATTTTAATTATGTAGACTCATCTTTTTTTCAAGTATCTGAGCTCCCTTTTACTGACATGAAAGTTAAAGTCTTTTACATTTGCTTCCTCTCTTATTTATAAAAGTCTCTGCAAAAAGAGAAAAAAAAAACATTTTTATATCCCATTGTTAACTGCAGTTACCCTTGTCCTAAAAACATAGGTAAAATTATTTAAATACTCATCATACTTTCCATAGAAAGTCCATCATCTTCCACAGGATCCCTATAAGTTCTGGAGAGATGATATTTTCCTTGTCATCTTTGGCTTTGACTTCTTTACTCGGATGAGTTAGTTTGGTGTAGAGATGATTTCACTTTTCTGTGGGTATTTCACTAGCCCCTTGGTGTTTGTGTATGGAAAACACTTCACAGAAATTTTTGACTATTTGTTAATTTGTTAATTTTCAGTAAGAGAAAAGGCGATTAGGATATATAATGTGTTTGGAGAACTAAATAAAGTAACAATACCAATTTAATATTCAAGTGGTTGCAACTCTAAGCCCTTGTAAGTGTCAGGATATCAAATCTGCTCCAGATATTCTCAGGGCCTCACTCTGAATATTTATTCAATCCAAAAGGGAACACGCTAGAGATCTTTGCAGACTTACAGTCAGTCTTCTGAAAGGATTTCCTCTTCTCTACTGTGACTGACTCAGGATGGTGCCACCAAAACCCACTTGAGACCATTGTTGTCATTTCTCACCATGATTGCTGAGACCAATGAGTCTGGAGGATTTACTTCAATCATTGTCACAGGTCTCTTATTTCATGTCGTAACATCATATCTGAAGATTTCTTCCTTCTTCCAATACTGTCTTCCATCAGTTTCTGTGAAACAATGTTCTGGTTTGCTTTGGCCCTCTCATCCTCTTTGACACAACTACTACATGTTGAAAGTCTTCAAGAATAGGTCCCAAGACTCTGCTCTTTGTATTTTCCTCATACATACTTTTTTTATCCTAGTTATTTAAATTATACTTAAGCTCAAAGATTTACTCTAAGACTTAGACTCCAATGCTCATCTTCACTGGGATGTTCACCATGTCTGTGAATGAAATCAGACTCTTGACAAACTCCTTTTAAACTTGGCTCTCCTGTTTCTATTTCATCAACCAGCCATCTCACCTGGCAAGTCAGAAACTAAATGTTCTTCTTAGTGCTCCTCACTTATGTGTGTCTCTTAGATTGCCATGTCCTGTTGATGTTACTTCTAAATCTCTCTTGAGATCTGCAATCTCCATCGTCTGTTATTTCACACTAGGATGACAGCCTTTCATTTCTTTATATGTGGTGCACTTTCTTCTTCCTTAAGACCTCTGCACATGATAGTGTCACCACGTAGTTAATTCAGATTTCAGACCTCAGCTCTGGATCATAGAAGATATGGTAGATCTCCCAATTTAAATTAGTTTTCTTTTATTATATATATTTGTAAGCCCTGATTCTTTGCCTCACATTACTTGGTGATATTTTTTATTTATTTAAGATATTATTTAATATCTGTCAACTCCACTAGGCTACAATTTTCATAAAGACTGGACTTTTATTTGTTTTGTTCATTAATATAGCCGCCATCTTGCACAGAATTAGACATGCAATGATAAATATAAACATATGTTTATTTAATGAGTGAATGTCTTTGTGGCTCAGAAAATCATAGTAGCTTTCAAACTAGGTCAGAGGTCAAAAAGCTTTTACGTAAAGGCCAGATAAATATTTCAGGCTTTGTAAACCTATAGTCTTTGTGGCAGCAATTTACTTTTATAGCATGAAAACAGTCATAGACAATCTGTAAACAAATAGTCATAGCTGTGTCCCAATAAAATTTCAACAAAAACAGATTGTGGGCTAGATTTAGCCTGAGGGCTTGCTTTGCATACTCCTGAGGTAGAATACAGAGTTTTAAATAACTCCATGTAGAGAGCATTACATCTTTGTTGTTTTTTTTTTTTTTTTATCATTTTTCAACTTTGGCAAGGTTAAAATTTCTCCAATTCAAATTACTAAATAGTACATTTAACACATTCTTCTTTATAACACTTATATTAAGCTCCCCCTCTTGCACTGTTGGTGGGAATGTCAACTGGTACAGCCACTCTGGAAAACTGGGACAGGGTCCTCAAAGAGTTAAAAATAGAGCTACCTTACGACTCAGCAATTGCACTGTTAGGGATTTACCCCAAAGATAGATATGCAGTGAAACACTGGGACACCTGCACCCAATGTTTATAGCAGCAATGTCCACAGTAGCCAAGCTGTGGACGGAGCCATGATGTCCTTCGACAGATGAATGGATAAAGAAGCTGAGAATATTACTCAGCCATTAGAAATGACGAATACCCACAATTGCTTCAAAGTGGATGGAACTAGAGGATATTATGCTGAGTGAATTAAGTCAAGTGGAGAAGGACAGACATTATAAAGTCTCATTCATTTGGGGAATATAAAAAATAATGAAAGGGAATAAAGGGGAAAGGAGAGAAAATGAGTGGGAAATATCAGAGAGGGTGACAGAACATGAGAGACTCCTAACTCTGGGAAACAAACAAGGGGTGGTGGAAAGAGAGGTAGGTGGGGGGTTGGGGTGACTGGGTGCTGGGCACTGAGAAGGGCACTTGACAGGATGAGCACTGGGTGTTATGCTATATGTTGGCAAATTGAACTCCAATAAAAAACATAAAAAAAAAAGAAACTAGACAAACACTTGAAAAAATAAATACAAAAAAAAAAAACGAATGATAAAAAAAAGCAACTGTATTCAAATTTCAGAGGATCTCACAATTTTCCCCTAGAACAAAGACTAGATGTTTATTTTCATTCTCATCACCAAATGGCCATACTTGGTGGTTTCCTAAAACAAAGGGAGTCAACATTGAGGATACAGAGAGTTTTACTATCCCCAAATGACAGTTCTTTAATGACACTAAACTGATTGAAAACACTTCTTCAGTAATATTACTGGTCATACATGCCAACTTTCTCACATGTCAATGGGTAAAGAAACTACTTCCCCACCCCATGGCCAAATGACCTTCTTTGGCCAATGTAATGTGTTTCAAAGTGTTGGGTGTCAATTCCAACCAGAAATTTTAAGACACAGGCTGTGCTTCTTTTCTCTTGGTCTTTGTGCTCAATAATATTCTAAATGGAGGCTAATCTATGAGCCTGGGCCCAAAGGGAAGACAAGCTGGAGTACAATGGCTACCTACCTAAGGGATTTGAAATGGAAGTGAAAAATAAATTTGTATTGTTGTAAACCATTGCAATCATAGGGTCAATTATCACATCGTATCCTAGTTTATCCTGACTAATATACTGGAAACCTCCTTACTCAAACATCAAACACCATTGTTGGAAAAGCCACTGTTGATGAGGACTAACTATAGTCTACATTGATGTGAAAAGGATCCTAATTATAGTCAGTAACAGCATGATCAGGTTAAATTGAATGGATGAGCAAGCTATATAATATAGGGTACAAAACATGTTTTGTAAAAATATGTTTAAAAAATTGAACTGACATGAAATTATTTTATAATTTCTCATAAAATATGCCAGCTTTCTAAAACCTCAGAAGATCTAATATGATCTCCCAGTACTCCTACATAGCAAAGATTGACTGGAGTTAATTTTCAACATCTCCCTCTAAACACTATGTCCACTTTTCCATTTGCCATAGTCCTCTCCACTCCTGTAATAAATACAAATACCTCTCATCAACTCCCCTGAGTCTGCCCTCCCCATCTGCCGTGTCAGACTTTGTACTTGCCTGGCATCCCATCTATACCCTTAGTCACTCAAATCTTGAAGGCCAGTGACTGTGCCTTACTCATCTTTGTATACTCTGCCCTAAACACAGTGCTGGGAATATAATGTGCTCAGTAATATCAGCTGAATACATAGCTATTATTGAACTTCTAGGCTAGAAGCTTCCATAGATTTAAAAACATAATCAACTAAGACTCAGATTCACTTTGAAGTGATGAGTCTTATCAGTCCATCTGAATATTTATTAAATCTGAGTGAGTGCTAAAGAGAGTATGTATGCATGATGGGAGAAGAAGAACAGATAACCCAGACAAGTCAAAGTGATGTATGATATTGGCAAGTTATGAAGCCTGCAGGATCTTTTCCGATACTCGGTTGAACTTCTAGGGTCTTACAAAAAGCAGAAAATTTAAAGACATTTTCCTCCCTGATACTTAATATCGCTTAATATGTAACTCTTGCTCCAAGCCAAGTATGGTAAGGTTCATCCAAATCGCAGGAAGAGAGAATAAAATTTGATGTCTGTAAGCTCAGAACTTTAATATTAATCACAAAGGCTATATCCTTTTCCCAAACCTGCTGTATTTCACGTCCCCGTCCTTCCCTCTCCCCACCCTCTTCCTTGCTCCATTACACTTTATTCTCTTCTTGGGGGTGGGTGGCAGAGGGAGTGGTAATTCATGCTGCATCTTCAGACTGTGTGCAGAACGTGTCTCCCTTCAAGGTGAACGACACTAAGTCAAACTCTTCATTTAAGGGTGAGAATGGGATCAGCAGTCAGTAGAAGAATTATACATACAGATCAGCAGAATCTTGACCAAAACGGACATAGGACAAAGAAATCCCTTGGATGTAGTATTTATTTACTTCCTGATATAGTTGAGGACAGATTTTAAGACTTGCACAGGATTCTGGACTAGAAATCACTAGCTGTAGTGATTTTTTTTTCCATTCACAGTTTTATTTCTTTACAACAATAGAGAAATGGTGGAATTTCATTGATGAATTTTAATAAAAAAGAAATCAAAATATAAGCAGTAATTTTAATTCTATTTTATTTTCATGATATAGTTGATTCAACCAAGATCCACTGTCACTACCAATAACATTTTATAAGGAACTGCTCTTAAGTAGAACTCTGCATTTGGCTTTACTCTCTCTAGTGGTCTTATCATTAATCTGTGTTATGTATGATTTTGCAACATGGGAATCACAATATCTTGTGAAAAAAATAATCAACTCAGTAAAAAGAACTTGCTCAGTGTGCCTGTACTTTATTCATAGGTGAATTTCTATTGTCCATTATCATTTATATCTAATATGAACCATTCTACACTGCTTGCTTCTAATCCCCACGCTTGTTAAGGAGCTTAAGAGGAGAATCAGTTGATTTCAAGGCCTTTTGGAGTTCAAGGGCAAAGTGATTATTTCCTTAAAGGAAAAAAAGATCACGGACTCATCACAATTTCCAAAGTTCAGCTCTTTTTTGTTCACTAATTAGAAGCCAGACCAAATGCATATCTGGAGGCTTTTATACAAGCTATCAGCCCTTTGCCCTGGGACCAATTACAGAAAAGTATCTTTTACACATTACTCTCTGTGAATATCTAGTGTTCATACAAGCTGTCATGTTCACCATGAGTCATGCTAAGACCATATAATCACATAGCTGAAGAGCTAATGATATGTTTGCTCTTCTCAGTTTAACTTACAAACACACTTCAATGCTGTGGCTTATTTGTGGCTTAAACATGAATGTGTGTAAATATACATACATGCAAACATATTTTTTCAAAAGAGGACACTATTGAATCAGTAAATAAGATCATGCTTTTTCACCTGAAAAGTATATTCCCATGTCTAACTCTTTCCATAGGAATATATTTTTTATCTTGCAAAATGAAAGCAACATTTGAGTGTATGTATCAAGCACCCGATTTGGGTTCCTGCATTAAATTTGCATTATCTTTTTGATGTGTTTCAGAGAACAATTGATACACTGGTTATGTAGATCTATTGTTTAAATTGATTTCATTTATCCAACTATATTAGTTTGGGAGAGAGAGGGAGGGAGGTGAGAGAGAAAGAGAGAGAGAAATTTACTTTGAGGAATTGGCTCATGCAGTTATGGAGGCTAAGAAGTCTAAGATGGAGATTCAGAAAAACAAATGGTATAATCAGTCCAAAGGCTGGCAGAGGAGTGTCCCAGAAAGACAAAGGTTTCATTTTGAGTCTGAGGGCAGGAAAAAAACAGTTCTCAGTTGAAGGTCATCAGCAAGAGGAGTTTCCTCTTACTCACAAAAGAATCAGATTTGTATATTCAGGCTTCAACTGTTTGGATGAGGCCCACTCACATTAAAAAGGACAACCTGCTTTACTTGACCTCTTGACTTAAATGTTAATTTCATTTTAAAATGTTCTCACAAAAACACCCTGCATCATGTTTGCTCAAATGTCCATGGCTTAGTCCACCAGATACAATACCATTCCAGCCCAAAGCCTTCATATTTATGTTTCTGGTGGTCCAGTAATGTCTAATATAAGTCATGATGTAAAAGGTCTTAACTTCTGTTAGAGCTTTGAAAATGTGACACAAGTCAACAACATACAAAAACTCACCCTTGAAAACAAGGCAATAGGACCATCTTCTCACAGTTCAAAGTCTATAGAAAGAACATTAGAAGGGGGCAGCTGAGTGGCTTAGTCGTTGAGTGTCTGCCTTTGGTTCAGGTCATGATCCTGGGGTCCTGGGATCGAATCTTGCATCAGGCTCCCCACAGGGATCCTGCTTCTCCCTCTGCCTATGTCTCTGCCTTTCTGTGTCTCTTATGAATAAATAAATAAAATATTTTTATTTTATTTTTTTAAATAATAAAATATTTTAAAAAAAGAACATAAGAGGTCTTTTAGAGAGATGACCTTTCAAAATTAGTATATTAGGATTTTCATTAGATGCCATGTGCATTTATCAAAAACGCCACTGTTTAGAAAGGCCACCTCGTTGTGACATTACAACTCACTGTTGTCATTGAGCATTATTAATGTTTGAATGGTGGGGAACAAGACTCACGAAAGAATTTTCTGTCTTCCACTGAAGACACCACTTGATTATAGTTCATAGAGAAAAAAAATATTGCTTCTACTTTTAATTGCCATGGCTAGAAAGTGAAGTTAGTTTTTATTTTGTCAAATATTGCACTTTTGTCAACAAAGTATTTACAGTGTATGCTGACTCCCTACTTTTGATAGGGGGTGGAAGAGATTATTAAAGAGAAGATTTAAGGGAAGAGGAAAGAGTCATCTTGTCAAGAATTATATAGCAGTGTTGAGATAGTTACCTAAGGCTTACAATAGCATATTCTGAGAGGAAGCGTTTGGAAATATTTGTAAACTGTTTTTAGGTCTACGTAAATGTTATGCAAGTGAGGGTCTCCTAGGTTCAGGATAGGACTGACCCCCAGACTTGGTTTATCTGGTTTATAAATAAGGTATTCCTACCCCTCTTCACATCCCACCTTACATTTTATATTTAAGTTAAATGCCCTTTCCAAAGAGAGAAAAAAAAATCTTCAGTCAAGGGCACACAAGTAAAAGCCATCCTTTCCTAGAAGATAAGTACTCCAGGTCCATTTACACCCCTGGTTAATTGTAGTCTATGTACCTGTCCACGTGATTTTGGACAATCCACCCTAGGAGAATTTGGCTAGAGTTGCTAAGATTTTCTTACAGCTGTACTATTATGTCCACTTTGACAAAATTAAATATTCCTTTTTTTTAAATTTTTTTTTATTTATTATTTTTTTTTAAATTAAATATTCCTCATAAGAATCCCATCTGGCTTGCTTTGATTTTACATAGGCAGATCCAAATTCAGGATCTGTTATTTTTTTTAAATAATCCACTTCCTACTTTAGTAAGTCATGGTTTATGGTACTAATTGCTGGGGAATGAGAGATTAGATGCCTTTCTAGATTCTAACCCATCAAGATATTTACTTGACTGGCTCCTCTTCTCTCTTTCCTTCCAATATAGTTTCCATTCACTGTACTTAGAGCAGTTTAACATCTTTTTAATTCCTCTACCCCTTCAAATCATGCACTCTAGACTTTGCATAAGCGAGGTATCTTTTTCTCTAGGTGTTGTGAGGGACCAAGCAGTGTACAAGTGGCATGTATTCTTCTGAGAGAGATAGATACACAAGCAAACATAATGTAAGACACAACATAATACTGTTAATTATAGACACATGCAACGTGCTATGGGAACAGAGAGGACCCAGAGGTAGTGGGGACTGGGAAGGCTTCCATTAGATCATTGCATTTGATCCAGGCCCTTATGAATGAAAATTCTTGTATGATTGTGGTAAAATGCACATATCACAGAATTTTTCATTTAAAACAGTTAAAGTACATGGATATGATTCTAACAGATTAAGACATTGAGCTCCAGGAATGGACCAGCTGCACATTACGACAGAAAAATTGAAAGCATGTGAGCAGTCTTCATGAATGCCTGGAGTATAAAGAATATGATATAGATAGGTTAGGCCAAACAAAAATGCTTTCTTTTCATATTAAAACTTTGGAATTTATTTTGCAAATTATAGGAAAATAAATGCCATTTAGATAGTCATCGTAGATGAGGGTAGAAATAGAGACAAACGGCAAACAAGGAGGCACAGTAATATTGCAAATGTCCAGATTAAACAAAACAAAACAAAAAAAGTAGACACGGTTTATGAATTAGCAAGTTGCCTGGCACATTAAATTTAGAAGGTTGGTATAGAAGGATAAGTAAGACTTTAAAATGTTGTAGAATTTAGGATGTTGGGAGCTGAGTCAAGACCAAAACATCAAGGAAACTAATGAAAAGTCAATATCGAGAATAGAAATGTTTCAAGATGACCATGGTAGGCAATACTGGTGCATTCTTTGAGATAATGAAGTGGACTGAAGGATCTCACATACATTAAGAGTAAAAATAAACCAAAACAGAAAAAACCTGCTTCCTTCAGTATTATGGCATTAGACTAGGCCAGAAGCTTCTCAAGTCAAGGTTTTCCAACTCTGAAACATGGAGAAAATGATACCATTTGGAAATCCAAAGGGATTTCCGGTGTGAGAAAGGACAAAGTAAGCCAAACTAGTGTAGTCATTTCAGGAATTACAAGTTTAGCCAATATGAAAAACTTTATTTTTCACTCTGCAACTTCTCTCAAATGACCCAGAAACTCAACATTCAAAGGAACTACATCTACAAAATTGAATATGGAATCTGGTAAGAAATTTCAAAGCTGGAAGGTTTTTAAGTTATCATTTAAATCATGACAGTCTTTCAGTTACTGATGTAAAATAAAAGGTAGATTCAGAAATCAATTAAAGAAAATATTATTACATATTTTGGGAATGTTTGATCAAGGAGAATAAATAGTGCAAACCAACAGTCAACACTACTTAAAGTCTTATTTTATCAAAGATGACAAGCAACAAAAAATTTAAAGAAACAGAAAAGTCTAATACGATTTCCTAACTTAATGTATGCATATTATAATTGAATACAATATTTCTTTAGCTAGTCAGGGTTTGTGGGTTTTTTTTTTCTGCTTAAATGTAATTTAAATTATGAACTGGTTCTTAAGCCAAAATAAAGGCACAGATTGCTTTAATACGTACAAAGCAGATGCTCTGATATCCCTATATGCAGATTCCAAGTATACATGGTAGTGCTTGAGTTACGAATACCCACTTAAGAATACTAGTCCTGATTTAGGAATAAATCCCACTTGAAACTATAACTCTGCCTCTGTAAAATATATGGGAAGGTGGTCAATATTAGACATTGTGAGGAAACTGCCAAGATTTAATTTAAATGTTAACTCACTATGCTGCCATTTTTTGCAAAGTTCTAAGCAAGGAATAATCCTGGGACAAGTTTTGGAGAAGCCATATCTTAAGCTGATAAATTGTTAGCTCTGTTCTTTTTCCCACCATGTGGACCTCAGTGAAGCATAGCAGCGTCTCCACGAATGTCCATATCCCCCAACAATCACCACCACTAAAACCTAAAAATCTTTCCTGTGACCACCACCATAATCTGCCATTTTTGTGCATTGGCTGGTCCCAGTCTACTTCAGAGACTTCCTAGAATTTTTTTAAAAACTGATTGCTGCAGAATAATGAAAAAGACCAATCTTTTTTTCAAACAGAGTCATCAGACTAGTCAAGTTGTTGGGCAATATCAAATTTCTTAATATGTTCTCTGATATGACTTATTCATTACACTAGAGAAACTATCTTCAACTATCCTTGGTGCATAAATGAACTAACTAGAAGAAAGAGCTAAGTGGGGGGGGGAGGGAGGGATGTTTGTTTGTTTTTTTTCTAAGAGAATCTATAAAGATAGAATGAAATATAGTGTACATTAGGAGTGATGTTGAAATGTAGTTTATTTTTTTTTTTAAATTTTTATTTATTTATGATAGGCACACAGTGAGAGAGAGAGAGAGAGAGGCAGAGACACAGGCAGAGGGAGAAGCAGGCTCCATGCACCGGGAGCCCGACGTGGGATTCGATCCCGGGTCTCCAGGATCGCGCCCTGGGCCAAAGGCAGGCGCCAAACCGCTGCGCCACCCAGGGATCCCTGAAATGTAGTTTAAATGAAGTCCACTGAAAAGATTGGGGATATTGGTAACTTGGAGCAGAAGATCCAGGAGAGGATGAATTATTTGGAGAAAAAAAAAAGGTACTCATATATGAATCCATGATGACAATAACAAAGAACCCTAGAATAAAAGGATACAAATATAGTCTTTGAAATAAATTCAGGAAAAAGTGTATTTCTTCATGTTTATTTATTTATACATTTATACTTTTGTAGAATTAGCAATAGTGACACAGAAAACTAATGTACAATTTTAGGTCTCACACCTTATTCTGTGAGGTTGTCTTTATCCATGCACTCTTTATCAGGTCCATGAATAGATTTTTCTTGGCACTCTGGTCGTAGATCATTGATGTATGGATGCCCAACTGACTTGATCTAGCCCAGTAAGATTTTTCTCTTAGAGTATGGAAATAGGACAGAGAAATGTTAAATAAACTTCTGTTAACTGATCAACCTAGGAAGTGATTGATACAGCATGTGGAGATGGTACTGATTGCCCATTTGGTTGCCTAACCTGAGGAAGTTATTCTACAAAAGAGAAAGGGAAAACTGAAGTAGTTGGGAAGGAAAGAATATCTCATGGATCCCCCAGAACCAGGAAGTTTATCTTGGTTTCTGATCTCCCAGTCTTCATTCCAGTATGCAAATGAAATGGATTCATATCTAACCTTTGATTTACAGAATTGCGCTTGTCTTTTTCCTTTCATATAATAGTTTGAAGGGTCTCTTTTCCTTGTAATCAAACAATTCCCAAAACATAAAAAATAAGAGGATTTCTAAAGCTTCAGTATACATTTATTCAGTACACAATATTTCAGTTTACAATATATATCCAGTATACAATATTTCAAATTTTTTTAGAATTAAATAGATTTCTCTGAGATAAACTCACCACGTTATGACATCAACATCACTCTATAATAAATGAACAGAAGCCAAACCATGAAAAATTTGAATGCCATTCTTTAGAATATTTGAAAGCCATTTCTAAAAGAGGATTTTTAAAAAATATCTTTACCTTTCTTGAACATGAGGACATAAACATTTTCCTGACAATCAATTAACTAAGTTCATAGCTTCCAAATAAATTTTATTATAGTAATAATCCCAAATGCACCCAAATCTGCAAGTTAGAATAATAAAATTTCCATTAGAAAAAAAACAAAAACAAAAACAAAAACATTGACTTCCCCAAAGGGCAGCAGAGATCCATGAGGAAATGCAAAACTCTTTTAACTAATAGCCACAAAATTAAAAATATTTCATGTTTGACTGGACAGAGAGAGATATTAAAATTGTTAAAGCAGTTAATTAAAGTCTGTCACAATACAAAAGGTTTAAGTAAGTATAAATTTCTAACTGGAAAATGGTAATAAGTTTCCTCTTTTGAAAGAAAAGAACTAAAATTGTAGAATTATCTCATACTTATTAGGTATTAGCGTGGGACAAATTCTGTCCAGGGCTTAGTTACAGTGCACTAGTTAATTTGGTCAAAATTTACTTGCTGATGACAACTAAAAAAGCCAGGTAAAGTATAAAACTCTACTTGAAGACTCCTCAAATCACCTTAAATCTAAGAATATCATTAAGATTACACCAGAGTACAAGAAGGCCCTGGCACCTGTCAAAAGAAAATGTATATTATTTTGGAGGAAGATAAAATTGTGCAAGTTTCAGATTACTTCTACACATAATTTTCAAATGGAATATCAGGCAAAAACATCACCAAGCTCACGAGGAATTCAAGACTGTGTGAAGAAACGTAGTAGAAATAGATTATTAGGGGTTCTAGAATTTGGAATCATCAGAAACAGAGTTTGAAGCAGCAGCTGTGTTTACTTTGTTCTACAATTTAAAAAAAAGCATTTGAAGATTTTGGAAGGAAACTAAAACTAAAAAATTAAATGAGAAAGAGAAGGAAGAGATGAAGATGGAACTAAAGACAAAGACCCAGAAAAGGAAGGAGAAGAGAAGGTAGAAGGGAAAGAAGAGATAAAGGAAAAGAAAAGAAAGAGTCAAATTGAAAGGATATATTGGACAATAAATACACAAAATTAGACAATGAGTGAGTTTAATGGTAGAAAAAAAAAACTGAAGAGATAGAAAAATGGAAGATAGGTGAGACAAAAAACCTTTAAGATGGTGCCAAATAGGAAAATGGAAACAGGTTAGAGCAGCAAAAACCAATCCATGTGAAATTAAATTGCCACAAGAAGCCAACATAAAGGGAGACAAGAAAGGAGGGAAGAAAGGGATGACAAATAGAAGGAGCAAATGGAGCAGAAGAGATGTTCGAGGAGACAGTGTCTGAAAACTTTGCAACACTGGTGAGAGATCTCCAACAAATTCAATAACCCCTGTAACTATAATTAGAATAAAGAAAAAGAAATGTACACCTAGAGATACATTACAACTGGTGAAAACAAGGGATAAAGAAAAAGTTCTTTTAAAAATAGTTCCGGGGAAAAAAGACATTTCCTCCAAAGGAACAATAAGAAGATATATATCTAACTACTCAGGGCACCTGGATGGCTCAGTCACTTATGTGTCTGATTCTTGATTTTGAATCAGGTCATGATCTCAGGGTCATGAATTCGAGCCCCAGGTCAAGCTCTTCTCTGGACATGGAGCCTGCTTAAGATTCTCTCTCCCCCTCTTCCCCCCCAAAAAACAATATGAAGAAAAAATAACTTCTCAACAGAAATGATAGGAGGCAGAGGACAATGAACTTTTTTTTTTTAATATTAAAAAGAGATAAATGGCAATATAGAATTTTATATCCAGGAAAAACCATTCTTTCAAAATAAAACAGAATTATAGCAACTGGGGACAGAAATGAAGGGATTGAGATTTATCATCAACTTTCTTGCACAAAAGGAAGTGCTAAAAGAGGTTTCAAGCAGAAGGAAACAGACACCAAGTGGAAGATGGGAGGTGGAGGAAGAAATGAAAAGCACAGAGAGAGAAAAATCAATACTAACTGTAAGAAAAATATTATGTTCATGTATTTCTATGTTTAGAATTAAAGTAAATTTTACCTAGAGTATTCAGATAAGGAGAAGGAATGAATTTAAAGTATTCTACGTGTCTTGCATTGCCTGAAAAAAGAGTAAGAATATCAGTCAATATGTTTTCAATAAGCTAAGAAAATCATTTTCCAATTTGTAGGCTAGCCACTCAGAAGTATGAAAGAATACATTACTTTCAAAGTAATAAAAAAATGATAAAATAAAAAGAAAATTAAAAGGTGAACATGGAAATAGAGGAAAAAAGAAACTTAAACCATCAGAAAAAAATTAATAAAATGACACATTAGGGATCCCTGGGTGGCGCAGCAGTTTGGCACCTGCCTTTGGCCCAGGGCGTGATCCTGGAGACCCGGGATCGAATCCCACGTCGGGCTCCCGGTGCATGGGGCCTGCTTCTCCCTCTGCCTGTGTCTCTGCCTCTCTCTCTCTCTCTCTCTGTGTTACTATCATAGATAAATAAAAAAAAAATTAAAAAAAATAAAATAAAATAAAATGACACATTAAATTAAAATATCAACAATTATACAAATAGTATAATTGTATACTATTTGTATTATAGTATAATAGTAGTAAGGGTTCCAAGTAAAAGAAAAATAAGTCAGAATATATTTAAAAAATTATATGTGTGATAAATGACATATCTAAAATGCAGTAAATAAACACCAATAAACATACAAAAAGTTGAACATAAAGGATGAGAAGGATACCACAGGTAAATATTGACCAAAAAATACAAAAAATTAATTTACTGATATTAATAGGAGACATGGTGGGGCCTAAGACAAGCAAAGTTCAAGTGTCATAAAAATAATATATATAATTTACCAAGAGCTAAAATTAGAATGCATCTAACAACATGGCCTCAAAGTATATAGAAGAAAATTGTGGACAAAATTAGAAAGAGAAAGGGACAGGGGCACCTGGGTGGCACAGTAGTTGAGTGTCTGCCTCAGGCTCAGGTGGTGATCTCAGGATCCTGGGATCGAGTGCCATATTGGGCTCCCTGTGTGGAGCCTGCTTCTCCCACTGCCTATGTCTCTGCCTCTCTCTGTGTGTCCCTCATGAATAAATAAATAAAATCTTTAAAAAAATAAAAAGACAAAAAGACAAATCCACAATCCTAGTGGGATAATAAACATTACAACTCTCCGTAGCCAAACAAAAACGTTTAAAAAAAGCAAACTACGAAATTAGCAAGGATGTGAATGTGTTCCATAGCAAGATCTACAAGGTTGATTTTATGGAAATATGTAGACTCAACACCTAATAACTGACACACATATTTTTAAAACACACATGGAACATTTTTAAAAACTGACTGTAGAATGAGTGACAAAGTCAATTATTACAAATTGCAAAAGGCCAAAGTCTTACAGAGAGCATCCTCATCTTGGAATATAATTATTTTTAAAAATCAATAACAAAAAAGTAGTTAGAAAATACTCTTATGCATGAAAATTTAAAAATAACTTCTAGTAATGAACTCATGGGTCAGAGAAGAAATAACAGAAGAAATTTGAAAATATTTTAACTAAAGGAAAATGAAAATACTGCATATGTGAACATGTGAGCTAAAGCTCTTGCCTAGTGGGCTATTTATAAGGTTGGACACATATATCAGAAAAGAAAGAAGCCAGAAGTCAGTTAGAATTAATCTAAAACATAAAAAAGAAAAACAGAAAAATTGGCAAATTAAACCCCAAGAAAGACAAGGATAGGGATAATGTACAAAAAATATTCAATTTCATAAAATGAATATAAAATGGAGTGGACCAATAAAGTCAGTGTGTTATCTGCATCCATGAAACAAGTGGAAAGAACTATAGTAAGACTGATCAGAGTGAAAAAAGACCGGATACAAAAGTAATCAATGTTAGAGAGGAACAGAAGAGCATCACTGGAGATGCTGTTTACTTTAAATAGAATACAAGGAACATTATAAACATGCTTATTCTAAGAATTTCTAAAATTTAAATAGAACGAGTGGATAAATTTCTTAAAATAGCAAAACTGACACAAGAAGAAATTGTTTTAATTGAGTCTCTAATTAAATGCCATCACATACACAACGAAAGAAAGGGACAGAGAAAGAGGAAGGAAGGAAAGGAGGAAGGAAGGAGGGAAGGAAGGAAGGAAGGAAGGAAGGAAGGAAGGAAGGAAGGAAGGAAGGAAGGAAAATGGGTGAATGGATGTTGGATGCAGGAGGGATGGAGAGAAAGGCAGAACAAGTTCCCAATGGCTTCATTGTTGAATTCTATCACATTCTGGGGGAAGAAATTATGCCCATCTCACTTAATACACTTTCACAGAGGAGGAAGAGAAATTTACTATCTATCTCTTTTACAGAGAATAGCATGACCTCATGTACCAAAAGTCTGATTACAAGAAAGTAAAATTATAATATAGTATAGCATAATTTACATGCAAAAATTTAGGGGATCCCTGGGTGGCTCAGCAGTTTAGCACCTGCCTTCCGCCCAGGGCGTGATCCTGGAGTCCTGGAATGGAGTGCCGCGGTGGGCTCCCTGCATGTAGCCTACTTCTCTGCCTGTGTCTCTGCCTCTCTCTCTTTCTCTGTGTCTTTCATGAATTAATAAATAAAAATCTTTAAAAAATAAAAATAAAATAAATGTAAAAATTTTAGAAAACTGAACATATCTAAATGTAAACTTGATAATCCCTGATAACTAATTTGGGTTAATTCAAGTATTCAAGGAAGATTTATTTTTTTAATTATTATTATTTTTATTTATTCAGAGGAGGAAGAGGTGTAGAGGGAGAAGGAGAGAGAGAATTTCAAGCAGGCTCCATCCCAGCACAGATGCTCATGCAGGGCTCAATCTCAGGGCCCTGAGATCATGACAAAGTAGCTTTAATATTTAAACTAATCATTGTATTCACAACATTGATCAAATGAAAGAGAAAAAAATTGCATAACGCTGTCAATGGATGCATACAAAACATGTGGAAACCACTTAAATATGTACTGGAGGAAATACATTGTGATGTATTAATACACTAGAACACTTTTTAGCAATAAAAATGAATAAACTGCAGCACAAACACACAGAAGAAGCCCCACAAAGATAATGTTGATCAAAAGAAGTCAGACACAAAAGAATAAATGTTGTTTGCTTCCATTCACATAAAGTGGGAGAAATAAAATGCAACCGTCGTGTTTAGGATGTATGCATAGGTGGTATAAAGAAACAAGAAGGTGATTATATAAATTCCAAGGTAATGATTGCTTTTGGAAAGAGTTATAGGAGGTAGTAATTGAAAGAAGGCAGAGTCAGGGAAGCTGATCATACTCTATTTCTTGACATGGACGGGGATTATACCAATATTCATTTGTTGATAAATCATTGAGCTGCATAACTTTGGTTTGTACAGTTTTCTGCACAGATTTTGGCTGTATTTTATTAAAGGTCTTTACCCAATCATATCTCCCTCACGAAGGAGAGAAGTAGTGATAGTATAAAAGGTTTATATTACAAATACAAAAAACTGAGAATTAGGATTCTAGTTACTTTTATTAATCAATGCGAAACAGCACTTTTGAGTTTCTTTTTTAATTTACATAGACCTCAAGTAAGGACTACATCATCTCAGGGGCACACAAAAAGTAAAAGCTACTCCCGTATGAAGCAAACTTCTTACATAAATTCATGTTGGAGTTCTGAGCATCTCGCTATTGATAGAACAATGACCTTAGCCACTAAAATCACACCAAAAGATTTTGCTCACATGCAACTTTGAGAATCATGCTTGAAATGTGATTCATAAACATAAATCACAGCAGATAACCCATAAATTACTATAATGAACAAATGAGTTTATCGATTTCATTTTAAGAACAACACAAAAATCACACAGAATCCATATTTTTAATCTATTTTGACATGCCAATACTTTATCAAGCATTCCACTCTCTAGTTAGATTATCATTTTAGATCTATCAAAACAGGAACACTTCTCAAGGATGGAAGCAGAGTGCTATTTTTCTTCTGCTATGCCTAAATGTGCCCATCAACAGATACCTGGGGGTGCCTGGGTGGCTCGGTGATTGAGCATCTGCCTTCAGCTCAGGGCGTGATCCCAGAGTCCCAGGATCAAGTCTCATATCAGGCTCTCCACAGGGAGCCTGCTTCTCCCTCTGCTATGTCTCTGTGTCTCTCTCTTTGTGTCTCTCATGAATAAATAAAATTTAAAAAAACAAAAACCCCCACAAATACCTGTTAACAGTGTACACTTAATTTTGAGCAAACCAAATCTGAGCCAAATTTGAGGTAAAACAGAATACTTAGTACCCGATGAGAGCAGTTAGGAAAGTACAAGTTGAAAAGAGTACTGTGGGAAGAAAGGCCTATCCTAAGAAAACTCATGATGGGAGAAAATGTTGGCCCTAAATGAACAGACTCAACTGGTAGCTTGGGACCAATGTGGAATTCTACTGGAAACCAAACATTTCAGAAACATGGAAGCCATATTTTACTGAGGGAAGTTAACTTTCAAAACGTAGGTAGAAGTGTTTTAAGAGAAGAGAAAAGCAAACAGACAGGACTGGAGAATGCAAGGAGAAATCTGTGGAGAATGTAGGGGAGGGACCTAACTTGAGTGAGAGTCACTGCAGGGCAGCAGGCACACAGGGGAGTAGAAACCGAGATGGAAAATGATTTTGCCCAAAGCTAGCAACATCATTACACACACACACACACACACACACACACACACACACACACACACACAATGACTTTAATGTGTGGTGTTTTTAAAAGTTGTTGCATTTTAGTCTAAATGTCATGGGATGAAGGGGGGCATACATGGCAGGGATGACAGCAAGCTATCAATTTGACCCTCTTTCTCCCACTTTTTTGTGCCAATTCTTTCAAAATCATGAAGATGCAGATTAGGCCAACTTTTATGGGCCGGTAGAACTGCCCTCCTGTCCCAGTTAATGGCAAGATGGGTTGAAATGGCTCCCTGGCAGGCATATGTAAAATTATTACAAATGGAGTGGGTCAGGAGCCATGGAGCAGCACAGGTCAAGGCCTGTAAATGGACAGCCCTCAAAGCAGCCTGTTCCTTCAGCAGAGAGATTAGGGAAGCTCTTGGTCAAGGGGCAGCAGAGGGCACTCCAGGCCACATCAGGTTAAGTTGTGGTCACTTTATCTCTTGTTGTTGACGCAAAGTCCTGAGGCCATGGCCCAGGGTTTTCCTGCAGAAATGTGTTTACAAGCAGGTCAAGGACTTGGAGACAGATAACCATTAGCAAAACAACTTTTCTATTGACAACAGAGCAAAGAAAGGTGTGTTTGCAGATGAATTATCACTCGGTTCTTAAAGGAACAAGAAAGCTCAGTCAAATCACTAAATCCCAGCTTTCTTACCCATGACTGAATTTTCTGAGGAAGCGCTGCCTCTTGCTTTTCTCAGGATTACATCCTCATTTCACCAACTGTGGAGAAATCTGCGAGGGCACTTTTTTTTTAGCCTTCAGTGATATCCACAAATTACCATTTGAGGCTTATTAAGAAGAAGGAATGATTTTGGGCCAGAGTCAGAAAAAAACAAAAAACAAAAAAACTGAATCAGTGCCAAAATAGCAGGAAAGCATTTCAGTCTCTTGGGTGAGTCTTGGGAGTGTCTTATTAAGGCCAGGGAAAGGGAATTCTTGAAATTTCGGTGAAAGCCTACATTTCTGAGGACTCAAGACAGAAAAATGGAATGGTCCGAGCACATGGAGGCAAGCAGGGGAAAAGCAAAACAAAGCCAATTAACAAACACATCAACCAAAAAGACTCAAAATACGGTTATCAGGAACAATGTGAATGCAAGACTTCACTAATGAACGTGCTCGAAGCTTTGAAAACTGTAGCCTATTTCAGCTTGGAGTGTGATGTAACTCTTGCAGAGAGGCTGAGAGGGGGAAGGCCTCTCATGGCATGTCTTACTCTTATGCTAAAGAAGGGAACTCGCATGCATTTTCACTAAAGGAGAAAAATCTGAACTTGGGAATCAGCCCGTGAGTAAATATGAGCTGTCTCATTAGAAAGATACTTCTCAATTAGTTTTCTTTTTTTCCTTCATTCTTTTGGCTCGCAGCCGCCTTCCGCACACCCACACAGACACAGTTTTGCACTTGCGAAGGGTCAGAAGGTTCCTGCCGATTTCTCTCCATAGAAGGCCTGACAATGTGGCATGTGCAGTCTCGACAATGACATGCCACTCAAAATCCCTCCCTTCAGATTGTCCCTCCCTTTAAAGGAGACAGCCAACGTGAATGAAACACTCTTTTCCCCCTGGGGACGTCTGACTTGCTTTGATTAACCCAGATACAAAGTGCCACTCAGAGGCCTGAGACAGTGGAATTCTTTATTCTCTTAACTAGCGATTCATTTGACCCTCAAGAATAGTATTAAGGCTTCGCAGTTTTCTATATTTCTTATTTATTTTATGTTCCCACTGCTTCACGAAGCACGCTTATAAAAACATTGTCATGTACTGTAGTCTTCATATTAAAAGGACGTTTTAAATGGTTTCATCTTAACATGTTTCTGCCACTCAAATTGGAAAACTTTATGCTAGTTCCTTTCCAAGCTGTTAAAGATTAGCTTGATGTAGATAAGGCTATTCCCCAAACTCATTATCTGTCTTCCAAATGCACCTTAAGGACTCCTTAATAAAGTCAAGGTTACGTGAAGAGTATTTTACTGAAAATCAGTGAATGACTATTAATAAATCTGCATTAAAGACGAGTTATTTTGTCTCTGTCTCTCATCTTTACCGCGAATGACCCTTCTCTCTTATTAGGTTTTTAAACAATAAGATTATTTCTTAATTTTACATCACCCATGCATCCATAGTAACTGGTTGGAAGAAGCTAGAAAATATGTCTGCCAGTTTATAAATAAACATAGGCCACACATTCTGCTGCGTATGTTACACAAATATTTTTGACTTCCGCATCACCCCCAAATGAAAACTCCATCTCCACAACCCACCTCCTTGTGGCTAGTGGTAGTGTATTCAATACACATGCACACATACACACACAGAGACAGAGACAGTGAGAGAGAGATAGGAGAGACAGAGACAGAAGAGAGAGAGAGAGAGAGAGAAAGAGAGATTCCTTTCCTAAATAAGGACACAAAGAGTTCCTTTTATTATGTTTTTAGTTCCGGTAAAACGAAATTTGAGTCCATATGATTTTTTCAGATGTTTCTCCAGCTCATACGGATCTAAAGCTACAACCAAAATACAAATCCAGTAATTCTCTTGCCACTCTACCTCTGAGTAACTGGACTTCCACTCAGATAGTACTTTTTAGCAGTTTGCTTTCTTTTAAATCTGAGTCTTCCCAAACACAAACAACAAATATCACATGCTGTTTATGCAAGATGGACTTCTTTTATCTTAGAGTCAGGAATTCTAATTCCTCCACATTCTTGTCATTTTTCCACCAGACTCAAGATCCTAGAGTTACTCGGAATTTTTACTAAAAATAAAAATAGTTCAGGGCACCTGGGTCGCTCAGTCAGTTAGGCATCTGCCTTCAGCTCAGGTCATGATCTTGGGGTCCTGGGGTTGCACCCCGAATGGGGCTCCCTGCTCAGCGAGGAGCCTGATTCTCCTTCTCCCTTTGCTTATCCCCACCCCAGCTTGTATTCTCCCTCTATCTCAAATAAATAAAAAAATCTTTTAAAACTAATAATAAAAATAAAAATAATTCATAATAATTACTGATTTATCATAAGCCCTCAGTGACGGTCTCTCATAAAGTAAGATTGATGGTAGTGGAATTTTTACACATTTGCTTTCTCCACACACAACAAAGCTGTAAGCAAATCTTTTCATGCTTGCTGACTAACAGACAAATATTTCATTAGCTGCTCCTTTCTGACAAACCTGAGCCATCCTCAGATCTTTCTGCTGGAAAACTTTTACTGGGACTCTTCCAAGCAGTTGGCTTTTTGGGAATGATTTTTCTCACCTTTCTCATGTAGTCAGATTAAAATACAGTGTATGTGAATCATCTATATTTATTGATAATGTTGACTCAAGTCAAAATCACAATCTGCAGACATATAATCATAGTAATAGTGGTGTGGGACACCAGTGAGATAATGGAACATTTAGAGGCTGCACCATTTTGGCTCCTGGGAATTATATCAGACACATAATAATGTTGCTAAAACTGCACCTTCATACTCTTGAATATGAGTAAAAGATTCCTTGTTCACAGGGCCACGCCTTTCCAATAGAGAGGCTTACACACTGTTTAGTGCCTTCCTGATTGCCTGGATTCCACACTCAAATTTAGAGCCCATGGTCAGCAGCTTTCCCAATGGGAGAAGACAAATCTGGCTTCACAGTAGAGGGTAAAATAAGGATAAACTAAAGATTCCTTAAAGTCTCTCCCATTCCACTCTTCCCCGAAAGTCCTGGGATGTTTTGGTGCTGTAGTTCTCCTGCAGGAGGCCAGCGTTGCCTTCTGGCTGCCTTCCACCCTCCTCCTTTTCCTCCAGGGTGATTCATGGATGATAGAATAGAGAGGCAGAGATCAAGGAGGCCTGGTATGTGAACAGCAGTGCTATGGCATCTCTGGCCCCGTTGGTAGCAGTCTCTTCAGCAGGTGGCTTGCGAGGATGGGGATCAGTGTGGCTACTCCGGATGATCACCCCACAACTAATCCCAGTGACTGTGGGAGGATTCGTTCTGATTGAAAAATTAATAACTCATAGAAAAAAATCAGTTTAAGGAACAAAGGTTGCAAATGACCTATAATGGAGAGAGCCTTTAAAATATTTTTATGCCTTCTTAGAGAGAATCATAAAAGCAGCACAAGGAAAAAGGAAAATATCAATGATATTTTATATATTTAAATTAATCATAATGAGTACTGTATATTTTCAACTTCCATTTGCCATCCTTTACTTGCTATAAATTTTCAGGGTCTTCCTTGGGCTCCTGTTTCACTGAGACACTTGGAGAGTGTTTTTTAAAAATTTTTTATATCAAAGGAACTTAGAAACAAAAATAACTCAAGCATCATATATTTGTTCAATGACGTTCTGATTTTATGACTCAGATTTATTGGCTTCTAATCTGAGAGTCCCAGTGTGGGTCCTGACACCAACCCCCAAATATAAGCTTTTCCTCTGGGCTTCAGGTCTGGCTCTGTGACCCATTTTTAAACCATCTAATAAGAGGCAGGAAAGTATAGTGGTCAAGGTAACACACTTTACATTTCAACATGTATTAAAACCCTAGGTCCACCATTCACTAGCCATTTTTATATTCTATAAAGGTAAATAATAGCAATAGTTAAAATAAAGGGAAAAATCACATTTTATATATTTTCACAACTATTTAATGTGTATGACTCTTTGTTCTGATTTGCAAAACTAGACATTACTACTTTCAATAGTCTCTTTGGAAAATGAATCAGATAAAATTATTTAGCAAATATTTGTTCCATGTCATCCATCATAGTCAATAGCTAATGACTTATCTTGCCTATACATGCAAACATACATAGAATATATGTTTATAAATATGCATGAAAAACTATATAGGATAACTATGTGTATATTTATCTAGTTATATATGTGTATTACATACATAGTTAGACTAAAATTCTTGATGGTGCCTAAAATTATCCCTAATTAATGCCCCACTTACTGGACCTTACACAGGACACTTGGGGTACTTGTGTAGCATAGCATCTGAAAACCTTGATTTATTCCATTAGTAAAAACTGCAGAAGCCACAGTTTACAGTAATATCACTGATGAGCCATTTGGTATCTTTGTTTATAATTTGGAAATGTTCATTTTCTCTCAGTTACATAGTTATATATATATGTTATATATATAAACATATCTTTATATAATGTATGATGGTATTATCAGGTGCTTACCAGTTCAAAACTGTTTCCACCCGATGAATTGTTATTTCTTCTTTTAATGCCCCTATTGTACTTCTAATAATGATTTTGCTTTAAAGTCTTTCTCATTTGATACTGATGAAGCAAATAGCTTTCTTTTGCTGTTTGCCTGATACACACATACACATACACATACACACGTGTTGTTAATCCTTCTACTTTTAACCTTTCTCTGTTCCTTAGGAAGAGATACTCCTGTTTCAAAACATAGGTAAATTTTGATCTTGTTATCCAATTTGGCCATCTCTGTCTTTTGATTTGAAAGTCCTATTCATTCACATTATTGCAATTACTGATGCTTTGGGATCAATTTCAACTACATACTTTTTTTCTTCATAGTGTTCTCTGACATCACACTTTCTTAATTCCTACAGTTTTCTCAGCTATGCTTAAGTGTACTTTTTTCCATGTAAATAAATTTACATTTAATTGAGATAATATTTACATTCAATAAAATGCACAGTGCTTAAGTGTGAGGTTTTTCAATTGTATATACCCTAGTGACCATCATGCAAAACAAAATATAGGGTGTTTCTATTACCCCAGGAACTTCCCTTGTGCCATATTCTAGTCAATTCCCAAACTCCATAGATTAAGATGTTCCCAATTTTATCATCAGAGTGTAATATTGCCTCATCTAAAACTTCATATAAATGGCATCATATAACATGTACTATTTTTCTATTGTCTGACCTCTAGGCAACATACTGTTTTTGAGTTTTACCCAGGTTGTTGTATGAATCAGTACTTCAATTCTTTCTATTCCTTAGTATTCCATGTATGAACATGGCACAATTTATGTTCTTATCATTATATATTTTGATGGGCTGGTGAATGCTTCCCATCTTTTAGTTATTATAAAAAAGATTGGTATGAACACTCTTGTATAAGCCTTTGTGCCAGCATGTTTTCATTTTCTTGGGGAAATACCTAGGATTAGATTAGAATGGATGGGTGGGAAATGGATGTTTAACTTTGTAAGAAGCTGCCTAATGGTTATTCAGAGTGGCTGTACCATTGAAAATTCCAGTCAACAATGTAGAAGAATTCCAGTCGACCTACATATTTGCCTAATATTTGATGCTCTTAGTTTTTACTTCAAATCATTCTAGTGGATTAAACAATGGGTATCTCACTGTATTTTTGTTTGTTTGTTTAATATTATTTATTTATCTATTCATGAGAGACACAGAGAGCGAGGCAGAGACATAGGCAGAAGGAGAAGTAGGATCGCCACAGGGAGCCTTACATGGGACTTGATGCCAAGACCCCAGGATCACACCCTGAGCCTAAGGCAGATACTCAACCACTGAGCCACCCAAGCATCCCTCACTGTGTTTTGTTTTGTTTTCTTCGATTAAGCAAGGAGATTTTTTTTGTAACTTTATTTTTTAATATTTAATTTTTTAATAATAAATTTATTTTTTATTGGTGTTCAATTTGCCAACATACAGAATAACACCCAGTGCTCATCCCGTCAAGTGCCCCCCTCAGTGCCCGTCACCCATTCACCCCCACCCCCCCACTATGGTTTTTTTTTTTTTTAAATGAATATCTTTTTTTTAATTTATTATAGTCACACACAGAGAGAGAGAGAGGCAGAGACCAGGCAGAGGGACAAGCAGGCTCCATGCACCG
Source organism: Vulpes lagopus (assembly GCF_018345385.1). Taxonomy (NCBI): domain Eukaryota; kingdom Metazoa; phylum Chordata; class Mammalia; order Carnivora; family Canidae; genus Vulpes; species Vulpes lagopus. The sequence continues at coordinate 104,850,615 of NC_054827.1, read as the reverse complement.
GGAGCCCGACGTGGGATTCGATCCTGGGTCTCCAGGATCGCGCCCTGCGCCAAAGGCAGGCGCTAAACCGCTGCGCCGCTCAGGGATCCCCTCCCCACTATGTTTTTGATTTATATTTGCCTCATGAATAAATATACTGAGTACTTTCTAATGTGTTTATTGTCATTTTATATCTTTTTAGGTAAAGTATCTGTTTAAGTCCTTTGCTCATTTTTAATTGAATTGTTTTTCTTTTTATAGTTAACTTGTAGAAGTTTTATAAAAGTTCTGGATAGAAGCACACCTGAGTGGCTCAGTCAATTAAGCATCTGACTCTTGGTTTCCCCTCAGGTCATGATCTCAGGGTCTGAGACTGAGCCCTGCCTCTGACTCTCCTCTGGGTGCATGGAGCCTGCTTGGGATTCTGTCTCTCCCTCTCTCCTGGCCCCTCCCCCTCCCTGCTCCCACATGCTTGCTTTATCTCTAAAAAGAAAAAAAGAGTTCTGGATACAGATTTTGGTCAGGTATATGGTATAGCATACACTTCCAGCCTCTAACATGCCTTTTAAGGAGCAGAGGCAATTTTGAAAAAATTATCAGTTTGTATGGTTAGTGCTTTGTATGTATATATAAGAAATCATTTCTTATCCCAAGGTTATGAATATAGCCTTTTATATTTTCTTCTAGAAGTTTTATGACTTGGAGTTTATATTTTGGTCTTATCTCAAGTTCATTTTTCTGTATTCAATTAGATAGGTATTGTAGTTAATTTTTTCCCTCAATGTATATGCAGTTGCTCTAGGAATATTTGCTTAAAAGATTTTTCTTTCCTTCATTGAAATTGATCAAAAATCAATTATAGATATACATACATATACATATACATATACATATACTTAATTATGGGTATCACATTCACTTTTAGTTACCTAAATGTCCATCCTTAAGATGAAGCCACAATACATTGATTATTATAGCTTTATAAATCTGTAAATTAGTAATATAGTTCCTCCACTTTTATCTTCTTTACAAAATTGTTTGAGCTATGTAGGTCCTTTAAAAGTATATATACATTTTTTAATAAGCTTGCCAATTTCCACAAATCAATCTTCTAGGACTTTGATTGGGATCATGTAGAATTTATAGATCAGTTTAGGGATAATTTGTATTAATATTATTCATCTTTTCAAGTAACTAATATTTGATTTTTTAATTTTCTCTGTAACTTTTTTTTATATCATTGATTTCTGCTCTTATTTTGATTATTTCTTTTCCTTTACTTTAAGTTCATTTTATTTCTCTTTTTTTCATTTCTTTTTTTTTTAAGACTTTATTTATTTATTCCTGAGTGACACAGAGAGAGAGAGAGAGACAAGGGCATAGGCACAGAGAGAAGCAGGCTCTATGCACTGAGCCCGATGTGGGACTGGATCCCAGGACTCCAGGGTCACGCCCTGGGCCAAAGCCATGTGCTCAATCACCAAGCCACCAGGACATCCCCTTTTTTTCAGTTTCTTAATGAGGAAATTTAAGTAATTGTTTTTAAATCTTTAATTTGTAATATAAGATTTAAAGTTATACATTTAGAGGCACCTGGCTAGCTCAGTTGGTGGAGTATATGACCCTTGATCTTTGGGTTTTGAGTTCAAACCCCACATTGAATATAGAGATTACTTCAAAATATTTTTTTTTAAATGCAGTTGTATGTTTTCCTCTAAGAACTACTTTTACCACATTCAACAAATTTTAATGTTGTGTTTTCATTATTATTCAATCTAAAATAGTTTCTAATTTTTACTTGGTAATTTACTTTTGGATTCAAGGATAATGTAAAGATGAGTTGATAAATTTCCAAATCTTAGGGTTTTTTTAAATTCAAATATTTGATCACTATTGATTTCTAAGACAATAGCATTGTGGTCGGATGTTATAAACTGAATGACTTCAGTATGTCTTGTGTATTTTAGTACTCAGTCAATAGTTTGTTTTAATAAATGTTCCATGTGTATTGTTAGGCATATATTTCAGTAAGTGTTAACTAGATTATATTGGTTAATAAGGTCAAGTTATCTACATATTTGCTGCAATTTTTTTGGTCTGCCTGTTTTATCCAATACTGGACAAAGATTCTTAAAATCTCAAACTATGCTTTGCACTAATTTATTCCCTCCTTTATTTTTGCTAACATTTTCCTTACATATATGGAAGTTATAAAGTTTATTCAGTTTAAGTTTTCATCTTGAAATGTATTTCAAGTTTATCCCATTTCTTCCCTGCAAAAAAGTTGTATTTTTCGTATTCCATTTTTCTTGTGTATTAGCATTTAGCTGTATTTTCGTGCTATCTTGGATGACTGCTCTAGCAGTTACTTTATTTATCTTTAAGTAGTCATGGTTTACCTTCAAATAATATTATACTATTTAAAAAACAATGTAATAATCTTACAACTATATAATTCATCTTCCTCTTATCCTTTGTTCACTTATTTTCTTATGTTTTATTGTTCTATATGTTATAGATTCCACAATACACTATTATTGTTTTTGCTTTAAACAGACATTAGTCTTTTAAACCCATATGTATATGCAAAATGAAGGCTGTACCAAAAACATGCCTTTCATGTTTATCTAATACTCACCCTTTCTGGCATTCTTCAATCTTTTCTCAAGAAGATCTTGAGTTGGGATCCCTGGGTGGTGCAGCAGTTTGGCGCCTGCCTTTGGCCCAGGGCGCGATCCTGGAGACCCGGGATCGAATCCCACGTCGGGGTCCCAGTGCATGGAGCCTGCTTCTCCCTCTGCCTGTGTCTCTGCCTCTCTCTCTATCTCTCTGTGACTATCATAAATAAATAAAAATTAAAAAAAAAAGAAGATCTTGAGTTCCATCTGCTGCTACGATTTTCCTTTAGCTGAAATAACTTATTTTAGCATACATTATATAGTGTTGAATTGTCTATGTTTCAATTGCTCAAGATTTAATTTCAGATTAAAAATATTAAAGGGACGCCTGGATGGCTGGGATGCCTGGGTAGCTCAGTGGTTGAGCGTCCATCCACCTTCAGCCCAGAACATGATCCCGGAGTCCTGGGATCGAGTCCCACATTGGGCTTCCTTTCCTCTCTCTGCCTATGTCTCTGCTTCTCTCTGTGTGTCTCTCATAAATAAATAAATAAATAAATAAATAAATATCTTTAAAAATAAAAATATTAAAATTCCTTTTGTAGAAAATTTCTGAATGTGGAATAAAACAATATAGTATGGGCTGCTAATTTTTCCTTAACCTTCCCATATGAAAACTCAGAAAGAAACGCTCTATTTCACCATCACTTAGAACAATGAATATTAGTCAATGATATTTCAGACACCAGGACAAATGCCCACCTTGTGGGACTCCCTCTGGCATTGGGAGAGTACCTAACTTATGGGGGGCAAACACCTATATCTCCATGGGGTCTCAGCTAGGCAGCATGGATATCAAATTTATAAGAGTATGTCTGGCTACTTGTTGGTTTTTGCAGAGACATATCTGTGTAGGAAATTAGGGCTTCTGGGAAATAATTTAGTTGGAAGGAAGAAGAGTACAGGTACAAACATCATTAACTAATAAGAAAGTTGGTTCTCTCAATCTTTCCAGGAGGACGGATAAGGACTGAGTCATGGATTTGTTTGTTTGTTGTTTGTTTAATAAGTACATGTAGGAAAATCTGTTGGGAAGCTATAAGGAATTGAGCAATATGTACTGATAAAAATATTACTGTGAGGGAATCCTGGGTGGCTCAGTCAGTTAAGAGACCAACTCTTGATTTCAGCTCAGGTCATGATCTCAGGGCCCCAATTTGGGTTCTGTGCTCAGTGAGGAGTCTGCTTAAGATTCTCTCTCTCCCTCTCCCTCTGCCCTTCTCCTGGCTCAAGCTCTCATTCTCTCATAAATAAATAAATCTTGAGAAAAAAAAATCACTGTGAATATGCTATTTATATTTATTAGATATTTGGATTATGTAAAGATAAAGACAAAAACTCCAAAGAAAAGATTGCTAAATTTGGCTGAATATAAATGTAAACTTCCAAGTTCTAATTAAAACTTGAAAATAGCTAAAAGGCAAATTATCACTTGAGGATAATGACCTCGGGGTTGTGAGTTCAAGACCCACTTTGGGCATGGAGCCTACTTAAAAAAAAGAATCCAGTATTGTGAAAGCCCATTCATAGACATCTAAGAAGCTTTAAGAAGTTATGCTTCATTCACTGATGGAAATATGTGCAGCCATTAAAAATTATTTAGTAGAAAATATAAGAGCATGGAAAACAGACCTTATTAATATAGAAATAAAGAAAAAGATATATTATAAAATACAATGATCCCATTTTGAAAAGAAAACAAAACAAAAAGTATGAATATATGAATCTCAAAAACTAAAAGGATATATGTTTATTATCCTTACCAATATGGAACTTAAATTTCTAGTACTCTAATGAAAGATAAAAACTGCAATTTTATCAAGTTAGTTGAAAATAAAGGCTTTACAGGAAAACAATAAAAAGCATTATACTTAAAGCATAAAAGAATTTAGTACAAAATAGAAGAGATTTATAGCATTAAATATATATGCTTTGTTAATTGTACTACTGATTGGCCTTCTTTAATCTTCCAGTGAAATATTATTTTTAGCGCCTTTTATTGGGTAAAGGCAATGGGTTCCACTAATTGTATGCTATGTACATGCTACTCTGGTTTGAAATTTTTTTTAACCTTGATTAGCATTTTGTTGTGATCCTCTGTTTTCTTTTGTTTCAACAGATATCAGCAATTTAAATACCCCCTGATCTGTGTACAAAATCACATTTTTTTGCATCTATCTTCCTTTTTTTTTTATAATAAAAGAGGTGCAGTTTAAAGAGATGTCATCATTCTGCACTTGTTTAAGAAGATTGAACTGAATTTTGTATATGTAAATATGCTGTGGATTTTAAATTTTGGCATAATGATACAAAGGAGGGTCATCTTAAAACTTCAGTTGGCAAAGGATTATGACATCTCAATATATAAATTATGATTAGCTGGGAGGAATTGTAAATGATTTTTCCCCACTGCAATTGTATGTATTTTTTCAAATTCCTACAATAACATCATAAGCAGAAAAAATAATGAATGTTGTGTAAGAACACATATATGGTTATTTGGGGATCTAGATCTAGAAATCATATCAGGGATGCTCTATCTGGCAGCAATTGGGTACCTTTTTTTTTTCCTACAGTAAGCAGAAGACACAGCATCTTATAATGTGATTTGAGGGCAATAGGAAGAGATAAATTTGGGTCTTCTAGCCCTGAAAATATCATATTTGTCTGGTTTCAAGAAGAAAAGTGTAATGTAATAATTTGAGAAGTCAATAGCAATAGCCCACATAGGTATGCCCAATTTTATGGTGCACTTAAAGCTTAGAAAAATTATTTAATCTGATGTTGGCATAAATGAAGTTTGATGTATGAGTATGCCAATTCCCATTGAAACTGCCATTTTAAGAAGTAGGAATAAAAACCCAAAAGAAAGAAAAAAAAAAAAAGGAAAGGAAAAAGAAGCATATATCCCTTCCTTTGAAGCAAAATTGGATTTTCAGCATTTTACAGTTTTGAATTTCACATGAAGATGACCTTAAAAACAGTAACTATTAAAACAGTTATTAGAAGAGTGTATTATTTACACGGCATGCACTTTTGAAATAGAGGTTATAAGAATCATACAGGAAGACATAACCGTACCATGCAGTGTAACCTGCTTTGAAAGGTGTAAGCAGCATAGCAAAAAAAAAAAAAAAAAAAAAAGTCCTTACATTACACTTGTCAAGAAACAGAAGTTTTATTACCAAGGAATTTCACTTTTGCTGCTTATTCTTAACACTAGCCCAGGTACTGAGAGGATTTGTTGATCTAATATAGATAGTGATGTCTTGGGTTTGTTCAGATTTATATGGACAGCATCTGGGGATCGGGAATTACATTTAAAATGTAATAAAATGTTCCTGTGCACTTTAACTTACAAATACTATACTTAAAAAAGTAAACATCAAATAATCTCGTGTATCTTTCAAGAAAATGTTGACATAGCTCAAGGAGCTCACACAGATATCTTTGAATCATTTCTAAGTAAACTTAATAAACTCATTTTCGTATTCTACTGCTGTACAATAAACTATCACACCTGGGAAAGGAAGAAATATCAATGCATATGCTCTCATTTGCTCCAAAATGTATAGTTTCTAGTATAAAAATATTTTTTTCAAACACTATCAGAAAAGTACATTCAAAATAAAAGTAAGCATATATAAAGGACCATCTATTACCAAGAGACTACAATAAAAAATATCAATAGTCACATATAAAAAAACAAAACCACTCAAGTTATTCTCCTGAAGGCTTCATATCATGGTCAGAGTCATTATTAGAGTCTGTTATTCCAGAACAAGGACACTTTCAATTTAATTTTTTTTAAACCTTTGGATTGAAAAATTCCTTCCAAAGTTTCTTTAATAACAAAACAAGGAATCCACTTAAGTGGGATTAAAAAACAATTCAACTAAAATAGAAAACAAAAACAAACCAAAACCCCCCATTTTAAAAAATCCTATTTCACTTTTTCTTTACTATCCGGGAGAGTTAGTAAGAACCTCTTCCCTCCCACCCAGATCCCTATCAATTTATATTTTAATGGCCCTTGGATTCACCACCAGACCACTGTGAATGCACACCCCAGGCAGGAAGGTAGCAAACTGAACTGGGAAGAAGGCTATAGCTTTGCAAGTTTACAAAGTTGAAAATAGAGTTTTCTAATAGAACTGTTAAATGCAAATAACTTTAACAAACTATATTTTGAAAGATGATAATGGGTCCGGGACAGGGTTTTATCCAACGGCACACATTGCACAGTGAACAAATGGGAAAAAGAAAAAGAAAAAAAAAAAGAGCTCCTTCCTTTGTGATATTTTGAAGATTTTATTTCAAATATTCTTTTCCACCTTAAATCACATTAATAGAAGACTGTTGACTTCCAACAAACTGCTTGTGGCATAGAAAGTTACTTTTACCAAACTGTAGAACCACTATAATCATATTCTAAGTAATTCCATTGACTGGAATTGAAACAAGTCTGGATACAAAGATTATAGGTTTTATTATATTAAATGTTATCTATAATGTGTATTTATAAGACTGTTGATTTATATAGGCTCCATCTTAGGCTCTTCGCTGAAAAAAAAAAAGAAATGAGTTTACTAAAGTTTATATGTTCTTAGTTTTATTTTTGTTTAGTGGGAGGAAAATAATCACAGGTTATTTTGTGTCATATTCACTTTTAAAAATGTAATTTCATTTATTTTTTAAAAAGATTTTATTTATTTATTCATGAGAAACACAGAGAGAGGCAGAGACATAGGCAGAGAGAGAAACAGGCTCTGCGCAGGGAGCCTGATGCAGGACTCTATCCCAGGACCCCGGGATCATGACCTGAGCCAAAGGCAGATGCTCAACCACTGAGCCACCCAGGTGTCCCAATAATGTAGTTTTAAAGTCAGTGTCTGTTCTTCCTGAAAAGACATTGAATGGTGTGAACTTTTGTATGTAAGTGTATGTTGATGTGTGTGTGAGAGAGAGAAGGATCTCAAGCACAAGAGGGAGGGAGAGGAAGACAGAAGAAATTTTCTTAGAGTTTCTTTAATACAAAAGCCTTTTTCTGAAGCGGCCCACAAAACTGTTCTTAATTTTGCCACCTGGGATCAGGAAGCCAGGAACGTGGTGTATGGCTGAACTCCGGGTGGCTTGGAACACAAAAACATTCAAGCAGCACATTTTTCAAGTAGGGCCTATCACCTCTGAACTGACAACATTTCTTCTAGTATTTTGATACAAACGTGGAGAATTTGGCAGCTAAACTATTTCTCTTTAGAGCCCAACAAAATGAAGTAGCTGGTATCTCTTAATAGAAGCTGTAGGTCTCTGTCTGTCACAAGGACTCTGATGACTCCAAAGAACTGTTCTTATTTTGGAGCCCCTTTTAGAAACTCAGAAGGACATAAATAACTTCAATACAGCTAAATATTTACTTGGAAAATTCATCTTCCAAAGGCTTGGTAGGCAAGTTGCCACTCTAGGAGGGGAAAGAAACAATGTCACCTTGTATAGGCCATCAATTTCTGCTAGGTAGAAAGGAGTTTAACGTCTTTTGTTTATTTGTCAAATTTTTGTTGAGATCCTACTGTGCACCAGGCACAATGTTGGGCTCTTGTCAATACCTCTGACAGGATCTGAAGAATCTACTTGAAATTTACTTCTCAGAAAACAAGGGAAAGTTGATAAATGATAATTATCCAAAGGATATAACAACATATAATTGACTAAAAATAAATTCAGCAATTCATTTTTTCATCACTAATTCATTCAAACTTTATTTGTTCAAAGAATCTTAGAAATTTCCACATCCCTTGAAACCAGCCTACCTTCCTAAGACAAGGAAAGCTGTCCAATACCTCTCTTTGCTGCTATTGCCAACCTTGTGGTCATGATTTTTGGTGGCTGATGCCATCAGAATGGACAATATTTTAAAAATATCAATCGGTTTATCATATCCAAATGAGGTCAACATTTTAACATGTTACTGGTAGCCCAACATCAGAAGTCTGCTCAATGATTTTAACTTTTAGTTTAAGATTTGTTTTGTTTGCATAACTTTTTTTTAGCGTGGCCACCAACTTTTTTTTTTTTGCTTGAAAAATCAGAGTAAGTAATATAATTATATCTGAGATCTGTATTGTTATATTCTGCATGCAATTGTTTATGGATATATTTCAAGAGGAGATAGATAACATTTTAGATAGTAAAATAAATTTATGTCCCCTAAATAATTTGACAAATTGCTGTTTTATGGATAGTTGTTTTCTTTTCTTTTTTTTTTTTAATTTTTAAAGAAATATACTTTTCAGAGACATTTGGTAACTTTCTGATCAGAATTCAACTTTTCCTTACACTATGAGTCCTAAATCACAAGATTTCTAGAATCTGGGTATCTTTTCTTTTCATGCCCGAGGCCAGATTGACACTTTGCACTTACTGCACTCTATTCAAATTCCAGCTTTGTGTCATATCCGATACGTGATCATAAACATATCTCTTAACCTTACCAGTCTCGGCTTCCTCATCTGTAAGATGAAGACAGAAATGCCTGCCTCTTAGAGTCATGGCAAGAATTAAATGAGATACTTCCCATAAAGCAAACACACAGGGTGCTCACTTGTAAATTCTGTACTAGACAGGTGGGTAGGGAAACAGCAGCAGTGCTGATACAACTAATGAGCTTTAGTTCTGACAACTGTGAAAACTCGATCATCAAATGCCTTTAAGGCCAGAGTAATATTATCTTTTGATTACTTGAGAATTTACATCAACACGTGGTAAAATTCACTGTTGTTGGCCACCACTGGGTTCTCCAATGCTAATATATCACTGGTGGTTAGGCCAGGCCCTGTGATTACTCCTGGTCAATGAAATGCAACTGAAAGCAACATGAGCCCCTGGGAGCCATGAGATCTTTTTTTGTCTTTTTCTTTCTTTCTTTCTTTCTTTCTTTCTTTCTTTCTTTCTTTCTTTCTTTCTTTCTTTCTTTCTTTCTTTCTTTCTTTCTTTCTTCTTCTTTCTTTTCTTTTTTTCTGGTTCTCATCACCAACACCCTTCATTGCAGTGATTGAGAAGCCAGTGATGATACTCAGGTGCCACTAGACAAAGCAGCCTGGATGGCTGAGCCAGCAGCACATTAGGGAAAATTGTGTAGAGATTTGTTTAGACTCCCCACTCAACTCTCCCTGAAAGATAAACTTTTGCTATGTGAGCTTAGCAATATCTTGAGGTTGTTTGTTACTGCAGCATAATGTAGCTTGTGATCACAGATAGGCAGAGAGATATAGTATAAAAAAAAAAACAAAACCTACATAAAAATAGTTGCAAGTTGCCCTTGATTTGTTAGGATTCGTATTGAATTTTAGTCTAAAGACAAATAAGTACAGATGCCTGGGTGGCTCAGTGGTTGAGCGTCTGCCTTTAGCTCAGGTCATGATCCATGGGTCATGGGATCGAGTGCTGCATTGGTCTCCCCACGGGGAGCCTGCTTCTCCCTCTGCCTATTTCTCTGCCTCTCTGTCTCTCATGAATAAATATAATCTTTTTTAAAAAGTAAAGACAAATAAATAAGTAAAACACTTGTTCCCTTCCTCTTCTCCCTGCTTGTCCATCTACTCTGACCAGAAACCACTTGCCCTCCTTCCATAGGACAAAATCTGAAAACAAGCATGTCAATAGTCAGGAGGAACTCAGAGAACTGAAAGGCTGTGCAGATTCATGATTAGGTTGATTTTGGTTATTTATTTTGTAGATATTTATTTATTTATTTTAGAGAGAGAGAAAGAGGGAGAGAGTAGCAGGAGGGGCAAAGGGAGAGAGAATCTTCAAGCAGACTTCCCCTGAGCACAGAGGCCCATTCAGGGCTCTATCACCAGGACCCAGAGATCATGATCTTAACCTAAATCCAGAGTTGGCCATTTAACCCACTGAGCCACCCAGGTGCCCCTTTATCAGGTCAATTTTAGAATTAAGGTGTGTTAGAGTGAGAGTTGACCACAATAGATTTCCTGATATGGTAAAATTTAGTAGTAGATACACTTTAAAACATACAAAAAATTTGAATTTAGAAGCAAAGAAAGTGGTTAAAAAAGATACTTAGTGTACACTTGAAACTAATATAACATTGTGTGTCAACTATACTCAAATTAAGAGAGTCTTAGTACGATAGTATGCTTTTGAAAGGTGTTTTATTTTCTTCTTAGCTTTGACCAAAACTTGTGATGCTTTTATCAAATATTTAGGACTCTTGGACCGAAAACTAAAGTTCAGTTACTTGACACAATTATTAAATAAAGTATAGGGGAGGCACCTAACTGACTCAGTGAGTTAAGCATTAGACTCTTGATTTTGGCCAAGGTCATGATCTCAGGGTCCTGAGACTGAGCCCCATGTGGAGCCCTGATATGGGTGGGTGTAAAGCCTGCTTAGGATTCTCTCTCTCCTTCTCACTCTTCCTCTCTGCCTCCCCTGTTCACTTGTGTGCTCCCTCGCTCGCTCTCTCTCAAAAAAAAAAAAAATAATAATAATAATACTAATGTATCCAGGGACATGAAACAAAATCAAAAGTCCATGTTCTTGCCATTATACCTCCACATCTTTACCTTAAAAGAAACATTAAGGTCGATTCATGCTGTAGCAAATAGTAAGATTTCCTCTTTCTTATGGCTGAATAATATTCCACATTATATGTATATACCACAATTCCTTTATCCATTCATTCATTGATGTGACAACATGGATGGACCTTGAGGGCATTATTCTAAGTAAAATAAGTCAGACAGGGGCACCTGAGTGACTCAGTGGTTGAACATCTGCCTTTGGCTTGGTCGTGATCCCAAGGTCCTGGGATCGAGTCCCACATCTGGCTCCCTGCAGGGATCCTGCTTCTCCTTCTGCCTATGTCTCTGCCTCTCTCTCTGTGTCTCTCAGTAATAAATAAATTAAATCTTAAAAAGTAAATAAATAAAAATAAAATAAGTCATAGAGAGAAACACAAATACTGTATGATCTCTCTTATATGTACAATTAAAAAAAAAAGAAAATAAAAAACTCAGAAAAAGAGATTAGACTTGTGATTACCAGACTCAGAGGACGGGGGAAGAAGGAATTGGAATAAGGTCAAAAGGTACACACTTCCAGTTAGAATATAAATACGTACTAGGGGTGTGATGTACAACATGATGACTGTGGCTGCCACTACTGTACAATATATAGGGAAGTTGTTAAGAGAGTAAATCCTGTGAGTTTCATCACAAGAAGAATTTTCTTTTTCTTTTTTGTTCTCTTATTTTTATTGTATGTATATGAGAAGTTGGAACTTAGCTGAACCTAGTGTGGTCATTATTTCACTACATATGTAAATTAAACCAGCATACTGTATGTCTTAAGCTTATACAGTGATCTGTGTCAATTATTTCTCAATAACACTGGGTAGAAAAAAAGAAAAAGACACATCATACAATACTTTCTTTCTCCTACAAAGAACTGGGGGATTATACCACATGGCTTCTACCTTACAAGGAGCTGATCATTGGCTTCATTTCCTCTCCTGATATTCTGACTTTTTCTACAGCAATTCTCAGCTTGGATCCTTGCATTTCCCTTTGTGGGACTCTTGGAACAGAAGTTTCTTATAAAACTGCAACTCTGTGGCTAGAACAGCCATTTATTGCCAGGCTTTTAGATGTCAGTGCCCTGTGTACTTTCCCACAGATCTCTCAATTGTAGACTTTCAAACCTTACATATTTCTTCACCTTTCTTTGGAATCCTTGGATTATCCACTGCCAGGTTTCTGCTGAATTATCACATATTTAATGCCACTTTATTCTCTCCATCTGACAGAGAAACTTCCTGATGTGCTCCAGCCTCTTATTCTGAAAACATAAGAATGAAATTGAACGAAAAAGAGGAACTATTCTGTGGTATCTGCTTAAGCCATATAGATGAAAAGGTAATATAACTAGAATTCAGACTAAGTTTGTAAAATAATATTTAAAAATGTTCCATCTATATCAGTCTATTTCTGCTAATACAAATTGGAATAAAAATTTGTCAACAATTTAACCAGATGAGCAGAACTGGTTAAAGATTTGAAATGGAAATGCTTTTTTAAAAATAATACAAATGGGATACACCACATGGAGTGCTAACGAAATAGAACTTGAAACGAGCACTAATTTCCAAGAAAAAAGAAAGAAGAAAGAAAGAAAGAAAGAAAGAAAGAAAGAAAGAAAGAAAAAAATCAACTATAAAAGACAAGTAAAGCATAGAAATAATACTATAGAAAACAAACCTATTAGAGAAATTAATTTGGAAAAAATACAATTCCAAGAGCAATTAAAAAATTCATTTGTTCCCCCAGCAATTTGATATGCACATCCATGTGAACAGCCTCAGATGCAGGCCCGTCCCCTTGGTGGAAACTCTCCAGATTAAAGCAATGTCCTAAGCCCACATGTCATCACAAACTAATGAACAGAGGGTTATCTTTATAGTATCTAAATAGGCAGCTCCGTCATTTCTAGTATATCTCCCCAAATGATGTTGTAGCAGACACTGTGGACTGGTCATCCCTGATTCTGAACCTCTTTCTTCCTGGTCACTTTCCAGTTTCAGATGTGCCGCATTAGCCAATGTGCCGCATTAGCCAATGAAGTGTAGCAGAAGTGCTTTCTATGCCCAGAAAACCATTGCTTTCTGAGTACAAGGACCACCACATCTTACTTCTCATTCCTGCTATAATCTAGACATGATAGCTATGGTTCTGGCCAATATCCCAGCACAAATCAGGGAAATAGCAATGACCTCAGTATGAGACTAATTGGAAGATTGAGCCACTTGCATTACTCATTCAAGAGGGGGAAAAAAAAAAACCCTAATTTGTAAGCCACTGCAGACATATTTTCTGTTACTTCAGTCAAGATCCTCCCTAACTGGTTCAAGTGCCCTAACACGATTTTACTCCAACATTTTTGATAAATTCCCAAGTAATCTGCCATTTTGTTCAATAACTTACTGATTTGATAGAATCTGACTTATGTGAAAATTTGACTGATTCCTACACATCTGTTATTTCAACAATTCCTGTATCTGATCATGCTACTGTAGTTGTTGCTGAGTATAAATTTCCTCCAATTTCCATGTCAAAGTCTGCTATGTTGGCTAGAGATATCACTGACCAATATTCAATCCAATTACCAAGGTTGGTGCAGTTACTAAATTAGAAGTTACCTGATGATATTATCCTAAACTCAGACTTGCAAAGACTATTCCCTAACCTTAAAATCCTTGTGACTAGGTCTCCAATCACACACACACACACACACACACACACACCCCAAAACAAGCAAACAAGCAAACAAAAAACAACTTTCTCCCAAATGTGGTGGAAAGAAAAAGATGTTAAAACCTTCCCATGTAGCTTTATTTTGGACTTCCACATTATTGTTTATTAGACGTATGGAAAATATCTTTTACCATATTCAAGACCTCAGGCATTTTCTTTATCTTTCATAAGACAGTTATTTTGTTAATGGAAATGGTGGGCTGGTATTATCAATTCAGATCAGGGCACAAAATGATAAGATGAATATCAAAAGTCGAGGTGAAAAATGATTCTACGGGTCCAAGATGAAAGAAGAGGCACTGAGCACTAATGTTTCAAGCAGAATTTTGAGCTATGAATGAAGTACTAAATGAAAACGCAGGTAATTCAAATTAACCAGGTAAGACTATTGTATAATATATACAATATGTGTATATATATGAATATATGTATTACGTGTACATAAAGAGTATGTGTGTATGTATACATATATATATGAAAAACTAACAAAATTCCATCTTAGGCATAAAATTCTATAGAATTTTGTCGAATCATGATTTATGATGGATTTATGACATTCTTCCACCTCCCCCTTTTTTTCTTGTGAGCCAAGACAAGGCCAAGCACTTATAACTCTCTGCATTGACCACACTTGTGTAAGACATCAGCTAATAGGAAACATGGTTTCGATCAACAGAAAAATTACAAAGTCCTAACCTCTCATTTAATGGAACTCTATTACTGTTAGGTCATGTGCAGTATTTAATACTGTATGACTTACACATATCTAGAGGTACCTTGAAACAGAACATACCTGCATTCTTTATTATATATTACCGTGGAAAATCCAGTCCTACTCTTTGGTCATTAGTTTGTTGTCTGTGAAACTAAGGTGTTAGATCAGATGGTACATAAGAGCATTCCACACCTAAAATTCTGGGCCTTGTTTTTCTTTATCTACTTTTTAATTTGTCCTTTTAATTTTTTATTGTAGTTTCAATTTGAAGGATAGGGCAAGGGATTCCAGGGTTCAGATTAAATCACTTCTATATTTCTACTCCTCCCCCTTATCCATTACTAACATGAATAGCAAAAGTATATGATGTCTGTAGGATTTAGTGCATGCATTAAAATAGTACAGGTCTATATGCGCCTTGAGGTTTTTGTTTGTTTGTTGGTGGTTTGTTTTTACATTCTTAAGTGTTATTACATTGTTAGGGGTCCTAGGCTTTCCTTTCTTATTCTCCAGATAATTCTTCTAAAATTACATTTTAGTTATTGCACACATAGTACTACTAGAATCAGGAAAATTAAAATTAAAAAAAAAATGCAGAAAGTTATGCTACTCTAAGAAAAAAGTTTTCCCTGTATGTTCTTTCAGTGCTTGCCCATTTATATGCAGGCATACATTTGCAGTTGTAATCATTTTATAGATATAATTTTTGTTTTCTTCATTTTTTATTTAACTTCCATAATAGCCATTTTCTCGTATTGTTATGCATTTTCTCATTTCTCTCTAGGGCAAGTTTCATTACTTCAAACTACTTTCCAGATCTCTAAATATCCTTATATGGTAGCAGTTACATTTTCTCCTTTGTCCCCCCACGCTCTTCCCATCATTTTCTACCTGTTTACTTATCTAAATAGTGGTAGTTATTCCAATAATAGATCAATCAATAGGAATTTTAGACCTATTCCAATTTTGCTAGTGCTATACCTAATTTTCAGATACACATTTGAAAAGGGATAAGAAAAACTGAAGAAGGTACAGATGGAAACAATAAAAATGATTAAAGGATGGGAAAATGGGACCTCTAAGGAAAGATAAAAGGAGATGAGGTTATTTGTTCTTCAGAAGAGAAAACCAAAAGCTGAAAGGTAGGTTTATAAGGTTCCTAAAGAATGGACAGAATTATCTACGAGCAAGTGTTCCTGTTTGTTTCTTCTATTTTGTTATAGAACGTGGAAAAATGGGTTTAAACAGTGATTAGAGTGGCCATAAAGATTCTATGACAGCATAAAGCTCTGGGAAAGAGCTGCAAGAAACAGCGAGGAAACATGTGAGGGATCTGAAATACTCAGGTGTTTCCCACTCTACTGAAGAGGGCTGTGTCTTGCCATATGTTGATTACTCGTAGTTCCATTCTGCCTTTCTTCAGGACACTTGTTTATTTTCTAGAGTGTCTAATGTCTATTGTTAGTAATTATAACCTCTGATGAATGTATTGATGTTGACCCCCAATGAAATATTCTTCTCGGGATCCCTGGGTGGCGCAGCGGTTTGGCGCCTGCCTTTGGCCCAGGGCGCGATCCTGGAGACCCGGGATCGAATCCCACGTCAGGCTCCCGGTGCATGGAGCCTGCTTCTCCCTCTGCCTGTGTCTCTGCCTCTCTCTCTATCTCTCTGTGACTATCATAAATAAATAAAAATTAAAAAAAAAAAAAAAAAAGAAATATTCTTCTCAAAATAAATAACAAGCTTGCTAACAAAGGATTTTACCTAATCATAGTCTATTCCATGTCTCTATCTCACTTCTGCTTTATCCAGGCTGGTCTGTGTATGCAGTCAGCTGCTTGGATGTAATTTCACTAATACATTTTTTTTGGAGATTTTATGATAGAAAAAAAATAGGTCAACTAGGTTATTTTCCCACATGGTATAACTTTTTTCAATGTATTTTTGTGAAAATTATTCTCATAGAATCATTGCTTGTTTGGCAGAGGTGGTTTTTTGTTGTTGTTTTTAAGATTTTATTTATTTATTCATGAGAGACAGACAGAGAGAGAGGTAGAGACACAGGCAGAGGGAGAAGCAGGCTCCACACAAAGAGCTGGATGTGGAACTCGATCCCAGGAATCAAACCAGGAGCCAAAGGCTGGCACTCAACTGCTGAGCCACCCAGGCGTCCCTCAGAAAACCTAAGATCCCTAGTGTTATCCACAGCTACCTTGCCAAAGAGAAAAACAATCTTTTTGACAGAGACCTATGATTTCCCCTCATTAGTGGGTCAGAAATTGTTCATTATGCCCTGCAATTCCTTAAGCTCTTAAAAGCAATAAGAATGCCACCATTTTGGAGAGGTTCCATTTTATGACTATTTACCATGGAGGCTCTGGACTCAGACTCCATGGGTTCATATCCTGGTGAGAACACTTGACTGGCTTGATGGTCTTAAGAAAGTTTTTTGTGTGACTTAGTTTCTTTAACTGTCAAATTCATAGTAAGAATTCATTTCACATTGTCATGGCTTTAGGATAATAAACCACCATCCCAACTTCCCATGAGTTTTCTAAGTAAGCAGTGTTCTCTAGTCTTACCACCACTACCCCATTGTAAGATTTGTTTTCCAGTGTTCATTACCAAAAAAGCCCAGAAAAACATATATTCATGAGTTGAATAGACAAGAGTGATTTCGGGTCAGGATGTCCATCATATAAAGAACAGTTTTGGTTTTTTTTTTTAATTTATTTTCTCTTCTCCCTCACAGTGCTATCAGCCACCCCATCTACCCTTGACCTCAAGAAGTTCAAATTCTCTGGTGTGATGCAGACCTATTTAATAAAATATTTACCCAAATGTCATCCTTACTCTGTTTCTCTCCCTTGGAGAATTTTCAGTGCTAGATGTTAAAATAATAATGCTGTCCCTACCTCATGACTCTGAGTTTGAGACCTAGTTCAGCCACTCTGTGGGTTGGTGGCTTTGCTCATATTATCTCTTCCCTATAGACATCAATCTACTGTCTGGAAAGGCTAACACTGTAACACACAAGGTTTTAAGTAGGGTATCTGGAAATGGAATGTCCATAATAAAGTTTTAGCCATCTTATTCCTGAGTTCACTCAGAAAAGATAATAATTAAATTAAGTATGTGAAGGGATTTTATCAACTACAAAACCCTAATTGTTTACAAAACCAATATCATCTTAACCATTATTGGAATGTACCTCCTTTTCATCTCTTTCATCTCAGTGCTTCTGTACACTTACTGCAAGGATTTTTGTGAACTTTGTGTCAATTTCCATGCTCCAAATGGATTTGCCAGAGAAAATTTGGGACGCTTCTGTTTTGCAGAGTCCCTGGTTAGCCTTTGGAAAAGGAGCTTTGACATATCTAAGTTCTCTCACAGACGTAATCAAGCTCTGGATGAAGGATCAGTTAGGAAATTCAAACAGACTGGAACCACCTCACAAAACAAAGTGCGAAACACACCTTCTTTTCTTCATCAGTTAATGAATAACTCAGTAAATGCTGTGACTAACCTAACTTGGACTTGTGGAAGTGCTGAATTCCTGTCCTGAAATTGGTATCTTTACTACCTTTGAGATGACTGCAAATTATCAAATAGGGAACAGAGACTAGTGAAGAGGGTTGGCTATGTCATGTTATCTTCCAGTATTAAAGATTAATTACTTAGGAGAGAGTGAGTTAGGTGTATGGGATTTAGAGGTAGATTATACTGGCATTAAGCTAGGGCTACAAGGCATGTTGCTAACTTCTTTGACAGAAACAAGAGGAAGGAAAAGGTTGCTTGATAGAAATTCCTTTTTAAATAGGCTTGGTTTGGCTGTGATTGAGAAAAAAAATGTACTAGCAAGTGAAAAATAAACCAAGGAAACTGTATTTTAAAAGAAAATTTCCTCTTCAAAGGCATGTTTGTACAGTCAGGTTAAAATTAACATTTACTAAGAGCCTATCGGGAGCTAAAAGGTTTTGTTAATGATTTCTGGCGTAAATGTAAAAAGAAACCTGTGAGATCAACATTGTTATTTCCAGGTTGTACATCATTAGCTGAAGCCCTGATAGGGAGACAAAACAAAGAACAAAATTACCAATAAATTATCTTTTTATGATGGGTGGTCTGGGCCTATTTAGCTAATTTCTCCTCAGACTTAGCTCATTGGGCTCCAGTCACAATTGTATACTTAACTGTAATTATCAAAAGTCTCAAGAAGTGTGTCTAAAAGTACGACCCAACAATATGGAGCAAACCATTCTACTACTGTATGTGACTGAGCTCTCTCTAGATACAAGATACTCTTCCTAATTTTTTATGTCCATCTCATTAAATTGGCTTATTTTCTGGACTATTTATCAAATGGTCCAAATTATACAGTAACTTATAATAGCATACTATAGATTGTATACTGTATAATATTGTAGGCATTTATATACTATATAATATGATAGGTAAGTAGATGATTAGCAACTTTTATTGAATCATGATGTAGATCCTTTAAAATTTTGTGTATCTTCTTTATAGCTACCTTTAAAAAGATTATGTATATGCCTACAAATTTTGATAACTTAAAAAAAAAACTGACAACAGAAGGAAAATGTGTAATTCTGACTCCATGAAACACTATTTTAATTTACTTGTATACACTTCAACTGTATTTCACATACATTTGGGTTGTTTTCAAAACATTTATTTATTTTCAGAAAGAGACAGAGAGCATGGGCAGGGAGAGGGACAGAGGGAGAGAATCTTTTAGGCAGATTCCCTGCTGAGGGAGGACTGGCTGCAGGGCTCTATCCTACAACACTTGAGATCATGACCTGAGCCAAAACCAAGAGTACAGCACTTGACTGAGTCACCCAGGCCCCCACTTGTGTTTTTAATCACAAAACTAGTTCATACCACACTTTCTCTTTTAATGTTGCTATTTTCACTTAATATATCAAAAACATTTCTCTATGTCATTAAATGGCTTTCTATGGGGTGACTGTTAATATCAGAAAGTTACTCTATGCTTTCTCCATAAAAATTAATATTAGAGGCTTACATTTTATACTGAAAAAATTTCATTTTTTAACTTATTTCTTAATAATCAGTACTTTGAAATTCATAAATGTAACCAACTTTATTACAAGGTTATATCCAGTGTGCATACACTGAATTTGTTATTATCAAGATTAGCTATTTTCAGAAATAAAGAATTTTCCCATCTTTTTATGTAATTCCTTTACTCTTTTAGTTAATGATTCTTATGTTTCTCTTAATAAATTTGAGAGAAATTGTATTTCAGACCATCTTGATCAAATGTATTTTTTAGTCATTAGTTGTTACATTGTTCTAAAGTTATGGATGTGTTAACACAATTGCACTTTTGGTAATTTTTCCTTTTTATAAAATTCTCTTTCATACTGAAATTTTAAAATTTCCTAATATTAATTAAGAAAAATAAAATATTTATTCTTTTCAAAAATTTCCCTTGTGTGAGTTTATTATCCCTTTTCCTTACATATTTTAGCACACTTTCACCTTTCATTTTTTAAAGTATAATTTCTAGAGTGTTTTACAGCAAAACAGAAGCTATTTCTCCTTTTTAGAATTTTGAGGCATCATGTCATAAATCTAAAGTATTTTGGTAAAATTTTCAAGGTACCTAAAAAGAACAAGTACCAATGGGTTTGGGAAAGTAAGTCTCAATACAAAAACTTGACATTAGTTTGTTAAATTCTTCCAACTACAACTGTATTTTTGTTGCATTCTTATCACAGATATTTTTCCTAGATTGTTATACCCTGCCATTTGACTCTGTGACTTTTAGTATTACCTGTTTAATTTTATGTTTTGAGTTTGTTTTTCCATTCCACTTGCTTTCTTTAATGCATGTTTTGTATTGATTTGCAAGATATAATTTTGGATTTCCTTTAGTTTTAGTTCCTTTCTTTAATTTAGCAATAGGATAATGGTATAAAATTCAATATTGTTCTTTGGAAGTATAAAGTACTTGCCATTTATTCGGAGATTTTAAGGCAGTCATGTTTGTCAAACTCCATCTATTCTTATCATAGTCTATTACACTTTCTGCTCTTGTTTCTTTTCTCTTTACTTTTCTGTGTTCCCACAATGACTCGTTCAGAGTTGTGCCTCTTTGTTTTCTGTGTTGGCCATTAGGATTACCTGACATCCATTTGAATCTATTTTTCTCCAATTATGCATGTCAAGATTGATGGAATACATATTTAGAAATTTTGTATGCTTTTATAGCTTTTTTCCCCATCTTCCTCCCCAATTAGTTGCATAATCGGGAATGTTACCCAAATTATAATTAATAATGACAAGCAAATCATTACTTTTACCCTGTTATACTTATGTTTTTATGTTGTCCCACATAGGTGTCTGTATTCAATCCAAACCATTTAATACCTCAAATATCTCATTGTGGTCAGCTTTATTTTGATTTACTTCTGGGTCAGCTGAGCTATGGCTCAAGTCTTCTTCAGGTTTGCTGAATTCATCAGGTCAATACCCTTCTCCCACTTGCATTATCCTTTTATAACTAAAGAGGTTTTTATTCTTGAGTTGCTCGCTGTTTCTCCATTCCCAGGTGTCTGCTTCTCATTGTTCTCGGCCTCACAAACTATACTCACTTGAGTCTAGAAATTTTGTTTCCTTGTTTTCCCACAAGGATGTAGCATTTCTTCTGTAGGTATCCTGCTTTTCCATGAGAGAGATGGTAGGATTCAACTCTTTGACTCTGCTAAGTGCTTCATCCTGGTATCATGTGCCCTCAACCTACAGAAATTCAAAGTTCTGTTATGGACTTGTCAGATACCTAACTCAGAGGACTTGCTACCTGCTTTCTTTATGGTTTGTTGATCATTTCTGTGTAGGGTTGTCAAATAAAATGCAGGACACACAGCTAATTTGCGTTTCAGATAAATGACAAGCAAGTTTTTGGAATAAAAAATTGCCCCATCCTCATGTTGTTGCTGTTATTGTGGCTATTGTTTTGCTAAATCTGGCAATCTTACTTCTAACAGAAATCTGAGTGAGAGATGTGGAATTAAGAAACTGTGCCAACTACCCAAAAGTCTCCTATTTTCCTCTCTTTCTTCCCTCTCTTTTATTTCTTCCTTAATTTACTTACTTCATTTAGTGTTTAATATTTAGCTCATAAGAAATGATAGAAGTCATGTGTGTCCACGGGCTACTTACTAATGAGTCCATTGCCCTATTAGTAAATGAAGGTCAAACTCCATGTCTTCCCAACTAAGACAGTACTGTTCTAGGTGCTGGTGGAGAACAGCAAACTCCATTTCTTCCTAACGATGCTTCAATTACCCATAGGTCTGAGTCCTTTCTTCTTCTTCTAGCAAGGTCTGAAAACTTAACTTTGCAAAGATCTGACATCATTAAAGGGAACATACCACAGTCCAAAGTTGAAACTGTGAGCTACATCAAGTGAGGAGAGCACACGCTGCTCCACAGATTTTATTGTGGTAATTTCCAGATTTTTCAATATCCTGGGGAGCACTTGTGATTTCTTTTGTAGTGCCCTGACACAGCTTGTGTACAAATGGGGAAGCTCACCTGTTACCATGGCCAGACATTAATTTTGCCAGACTCAGGAGTATAAAATGATATAACATTGTTTATATAGTTCTTAAATTATTAAGGAAATTCAACATCTTGTCAAGTGTTTATCAGGCAACCTGTTAATTTTCTTTGTATGTTTTTTTGAAGTTTGTTTTTCTTTTCTTCTTTTTTTAATAGGAGTTCTTTATATACTCTAAAAACTAATCCCTATACATTACATATGAACAAATATATTTTCTCAGTCAAGTCTTTGTCTTCATTTAGTTTATTGGATCTTTGTTTTACTAACACTATTTGAGTAGAATTCAGCCTAACAATTTTATAACTTGAAAATTCAATGGATTTATCTACTTTAAACTTGTCATTTCATGGAATAGAAACCTAAAGGCGATAAAATATGCATCTAAGATTATTCTACTGGTTAGTGGTACAAAGAAAATTAGAAATTGAGTCTCTTGATTTCAGGGCTAATAACTTGTAATTATACCAGTAAATTCTCCAATAGGCTCTGGTTAAAGTTACATTCTTAAAGGGAAGGAGAGAAAAAATTAAAGATACACACACACACACACACACACTCATACCCACCACTCATTTACTGTCTTGAATTATTCATATACTAATTTTTTTTCAATAAAGATTACACTTAGGTGTAAAGTACCTTTTGAGAGTCCTCCTTTTTCCTGTCTTTCCTTTCTGTTAGGCTTCATTTGATAGCCATGAACTGTGGATAAAGAATAAATATGGCTTTCCTGCACCCTAGGACTATCCTCTGCCTTATTTATGCCTGACCTGGTATAGCACCGCTGACCTTGGAAAGTTTAATTGAGGCTGGAATTATATAGCACAGCTTGAGGCCACCTGAATTTAGAGGGTGTGACATACACAAAGACACACACATACTATACACACACGTTGACAATGTAATGGCCTGATGAACTGACTGTGTGTGCATGTGTATATTTAGCTCTACTGAAATGGTTGTGGTGAAACAGCCTATTGTAGTTTTTAGCTAGGCTGAATTTATATAAAATAAAATATACCTACATACCTCTATAATTAAAACATAGTTTATTCATTAAATAAAGGCAACATTTCTTAAATATGGAAGCTATTAAGATTTTAAAAGCAATAATCAGTTGTAACTAATTCAAGGCATAACTGTTCTGTGAAATATTTCTTAAATATGTTATGATAGTTCAAGTGTTTGATAAATGCTAACCTTTCCACTGTCATTAAGATAATCTAATTACATAAAAGCAAGCAAAAATTTTGCTAATTCATTTGTTTTAGATAACCATTTAAATTTTAAAAGCTATCTTAAATGATCAATTACAGAAATATATGGTCTATTATATTTAATAAAATTATAACCAAAACTTTAGATATGATTTGTACATGAAACCAAAGACATCACTATTGAAAAGAAAAAACTAAATTCAATTTTTATTTATTAATTAACTCATTTTAAAACCAATTGCACTTCTAACTATGTATTTCCCAATTATCATTTTACTACATGATTTTAAGCTATTTTAGTGTAAATGCCATTGTAAGTAAATCTGAAAATGAGACATGTTTATTCATGATACTTTTATCTAATTAAACATAAATTATATGATTATTTTTAGAGGTATTACTACATACTTTGGATAATTAACAGCATTCTAAAGCCCAAATATATTTGAGAAACTATTTCCATTTTAAAGAAGTATAAACCCATTTTTTTGTTTCATTCAGCACAGCTAAAATTAGTCCCAGAAGTTCTTTTTAAGTAACCACAAAATAAAGTTAAATGGATCAATACATGATATTTTCATATATATATATATGTGTGTGTGTGTGTGTGCACACGCGTCCCACGTGTTTGTGTGTGCATGCATGTGTATGTGTGTAAAAAGCCTCTTGAAAATATGATTTTATTTTCTTTTAAAGATTTTATTTTTCAGTAATCTCCACACTCACCATGGAGCTCAAACTTACAACCCGGAATCAAGAGTTACATGCTCTATCAACTGAGAAAGCCAGGTGCCCCATGAACATGTCTTTTAATAACCACAAATCTAAGAAAAAAATTCTCTCTCCTTTATTTACTTTTTTGGCACAGAGAATCTCATATATGTGAACAGTGCTCGGAATTTGAGAAACACAAGCGAAGAACTCAAGCTTGCCCACAGGGCATTCTTGATTCACACACAGAGAAGCTGGACAGATAATTACACCCATATGCACCCATATAAACTCACCCACAAATGAGTTTTATAGCTGTAAGTGAAACTCAATGTCACCAAGTCACAGCTTATAGCTTCATTAATCAAAAAATTAAATAAAATTATTTTAAAATTAATTCTGAGTGGCACAGGATTTTCTTTAGTTAAAAAATTATCATTCCTCTAATATAAAGCTATAAGTATACAAAACATATCAATAATTGTTAAAATTCAAAATCGATGGTGAAAACCATTAGGTTAGGAAAGAATAAGGTTTTATGCCTAGCGAAATTGTATTGTCCTAATAATTATTCTAATTAAAAAATCTGAATTGACAAATAAAAATAATAAGTATGATTGTCAGTATTTACATAGTACTATGTGCCAGATAGGATTCTAAACACCTCCCACATAGCGATTTGTTTAATCATAGTTACTCGTTAATCAAATATTTTTGCATGTGGTAGGAAGGAAATTTATTTGGCTACTCAGAGATAAAGTTGGAGCAGATTTTTCACATAAATAGTAGGAAACACAAAGAACAAGGTGTTCAGCCTTTATCCAACTTCACATTAATTACTTATTCTGGGTCATAGCACAAAAGCCACAAAGATTTATGTGAATTCCGTTTTAAAATGAATGGAAATGTTCTTTTGATATCAAATCTTAAATTGTTTTCAGTAAAAGGACTAGATAGTTTTTAAAGTGGCAAAAAAAAAAAAAGTGGCCAGAGTTAGATTTTTCTCACTGTAAGGATTCTCTGAACATCTTAATAATTAATTTGGGGACATTTGATCTTCATCTCCACCCAGACCAGGATTCCTCAATACTTCCTGAATACCAACAGCATCCCAGGACTGAAAGTCTATGATCCCATAATATAAAATGGCAAGAGATTCAAAATCTGAATTATTTTTAAGCATATGGATGGGATTATGACATTGTAAATGTCACAACTGTCCGAACAGTGGATTCCTGAGGGATTCTGTCTGGTTTTGCCTGTTGACAGTAATGCTCATTCGTGCTTTGACACAGAACATTAGCAAAATATGCCCTGTTTACGGCACTGAATTTACTATTCCTAAGAAGGGTTGTTGCCACATTCAATAGAAATTATTACTGAAAGTTGATACTATTGGTTCTCCTTCCCACTAAGGTGGCAGGGACCTTTGTATAAGGAATTATATATGACTTGGTCTCTTCATTTCAACCCATTGAGATACATCGATATTCTGCTCTGACATTATCTGTAAACAAATGCTTTAAAACATAAATTCAACTGGATACAAAGTATATATAGGCATATCATATAGGAACAAAGATCAAATCAAATAAAATGGCTTGAAAATCTACTCTCCAAATAGGATGATCTTTTCCTTTCATGGACTATCCCAGGACAGATATAATCTGAGCATGTGAGATGCTAGGGTTGACAGATGTGCCATATTACTCAGGGAGACATTTTATGACTTAGTGCTATTGCCCTTGAGAGATGGAGCAGACACCATAGACCACTTCATCTAAGATCACAGACCACACTCAAGTTGGATCCCCCAGAAGCACGTCATCCCAGAGAACCTACTAGAGTCCCTTTTTGTCCAGATCTCAATCTCTTTTCCTCCCTGAGATCAATAGGCCCAAAGGCACTGAGATGATCTAGATGGATCTATGCCAACCTACTTGCAGTGGGGGATCTACCTATCTGCTTTAGGTCAATGTAAATTCCACATGGAACATGAAATATCAGTAATATCCATTACTCACAGAACTTTCAACCCTTCAAAAGTTATATGCACTTCAAATAATAAGATAAAAAACACTGTGATTTTTCCCTAAAGAGCAGCATAAGCAAAGTTCCCACCACTGTTTTCTTGATCTGTGTTTTGATTCCTGGTGATTTCTACTATATCATTTCTGCTTTCACCACTAGGCTTCCCTGCAGGTTTATGGCGTGACTTCCTTAAGTGTGCAAATAAAGTCTATTTATTCAAATGACAAAATTTACTGAGAGACTCCCAAGACATCATTCTGAAGCTGTCATATCTTTAGCATGACTCCAGCAAAGTTTATTTTTGCCACTGTGAATAGAATCCCAGCATTGACGAAGATTCTATACATTTATGATGAGTAATATAGGAACAAAAGTGCTAGGTCTGGAAAGAAATATTTTTAGATTTCTTATTTATTACATTTTTAATAGAAACTCAGGGAAGGCCTTATCTGCTGTCATTTGGTTTAAATTCCACAGTACTTTTTGTATTTGACCAAATTCCCTTATCTCTTATTTCCTTGTATTCTGCTGTGCCAGCCTCCTAGCAGTTGATATACTTATCTGTGGTTTTATAATAAAGTTTTAGCTTCTACTGAGGGAAAAGAGAAAAAAATAGGAAGAAAAGGAAAAGCTGCTCCTTAGATACTAAATATACCAGCTGCCTGCGTCCATTATATGACTTTGAAATGGTTGCCTGTTCTTGGCATATTTGGGAAGCTTTTGGGGTTACTTCCATGCATCCAATTTAGAAGTATACACTGTGCCTAGTGTCACAGTCTCTGATTACTTTATATAGCAGGAGATGGATATGGTGTAAAAGGTATAAAAAAGGGAAGAAAAACATGTGGTCACCAAAACTCATACACGCGCGCACACACACACACACACACACACACACACACGCACATGCCAAAACACAAATAAAAAGGATAGAAGTCATTATTCCTAAGGGTACTCCTTGTTCTTTTATTTCAATGCAAAGAAAGCCATTATCTCTTGTTTCAAAATTGAAGGAAAACCTGGACTACTTTGAGCTTGTCTTTGTAATTTGAAATTAAGTGCTTTGCCTATTTGAATCCCAATTCAAAAAATTAAGGAAAATCCAGGGGAGGCTGGGTGGTTCAGTGGGTTGAGTATCTCAATCTTGGTTTCGGCTCTGGTCATGAGCTCAGAATTGTGGGACCAAGTCCTGCATCTGACTTCGTGCTCAGCATGGAGTCTGCTTGAGGATTTTCTCTCTCCTTCTCCCTCTGCTCCTATCCGTACCCCACCCCCACTTGCATGTGCTCTCTAACTCAATCAATCTTTAAAAAAAAAGAAAGAAAGAAAGAAAGAAGAAAGAAAGAAAGAAAGAAAGAAAGAAAGAAAGAAAGAAAGAAAGAAAGAAAAAGAAAGAAAGAAAAGTTAGGGAATATCCAAAATCAAGTTCCATCCAAACGTTAGTTGGAAATCCAAGCTACCTAAGATCATGGTATAGTGTGGATTGTAAAAGTTTCACAGCTCTCATGCAGGGAGGGGAGATCCAAACTCAGAAAAAAATGAGTATGCTAATCAAAGTAGTTGGACAATGACATTCTTTTTCAAAGGGTTTGGGAAGGCTAGTGTTTTTGTGCTAGTTATTGGTCTATTAAGATCAAATTTGACAAGTAGGTGCTAAACACCTACTATGTGCCACAGCCTCCTCTGTGCACTGACTCTTACAGAGATGAGAAGGTACAATACTGATCTATTATTTGGAATCTTCTCACCACACACTGCATTTAAATTCCTCTGATCTTCAAAACTTACTTACCTCACCTGAAAAATGGAAACCCTACTACTTGAAGGTAGGAAAGAAAACTACATGATATTTTGGAATTCCTGTGGATGTATATAACTTTACAACATGAATATTTAGCTGATTCCATGGACCCAAATACTGTTCTGTGAAAAGGTGAACTCTGAATCTCCTGGAAGAAACAGCTCAGCTTTCCCAGAAGCCAAGTTGGATTTCTATGAATGTACTGAATAGTGGGAGTCAAATTTTGGTCTCTTCTGAATCATCCCTTTGGTATCCATTTTGCCAAATTTGACCAAAAAAAAAGATGCCCGTCCACCGTGCAGAAAATGCACACTTTGTTTGCTTTTAATCAGGAATCTTTTGGTGATTCCCCTAAGCTGAGATCTTGGAGGCTTGACAAGCTGCCACTTTTCCCTGGCAGTAAATTCACCAGAACTTCTCTGTGAATGTTCATAAGAAAGATGTAGAATCTCCTTCGCCTCCCTTGTCTTTGCCAACAGATGTTTTGCCTCCGTGACACAGTACAATAAACCCAGTGAAATAATAAAGGAGAAACTCACACTGAAACGCCAACTATTTCTGAAGGGAACAAACTGATTGGATTATTTCCACGATATTCTGCTGTGACAGAATGTGACAACTATACCTTTTCATTTCCTATCCAGCCTCCAGGAGATGGAAGATTTAGTATCCTTTTGCACACTTTAAGTCTGAGAAACTTCTCCTTATGGCTTCTTATGAGTCCTAGAGGCTGGAAAAGAAATCAAGTTGCTTTAGATTTGAGGCAAGGATTCATATTCAGTTGCATCAATTTGCACCGGAGACGCTGGTGGCACTTTGCAAGTATTGTCACCATTGACCTGCAAAAGTTGTACATCTCAACCTCTGGGCACTGCTTTCATGTCAGCAAATGAGCTGTTTTCATTCCCTGCTCCACATTTTTTGCTGTTTTTCCAGGTTCCAAGCTGAGACTGTCAACATTACTATAACTTGTGATCTTGTACAGCCATCAGTTTAAAACAATTTCCATACACATTTATTCAGGCTGAGACACAAGCAGGAGGTCCCAAGGTGGCACGTTCTTGCATTACCCTAATCCAGTTACCACTGAGTTAAAATGCTTTCATTACAGTTTCAAACCCCTGGGAGAAAGTGGCTATGACAAGCTGGGGTCTGCTTATTATGTTTTAAACCAAGATTGACTCCAGGAAATAGTAGCAAGACCGAACAAGTATATTTTCGCCTACTTCCCTTCTTTCTTGCTGGGTAGATGTTTTTAATTCTTCTTAATGTGAACTCTCTCCAAGGTCTTTTGGCCCACCTTGCAAGAGATTTTCAGAGCAACAATGCAAGCCATAATTATAAATAAATTATTTACATGAAGTCCTTTGGAAACCTTATGTGTCTTAGGCACGCTTTAACCTGCCCCTCCCCACCCCCCCAACTAAGATACTTTGAAACTGTCTCAACCTGTTCACCCTAGCATTAGTGAATTATTAAAAACTAACTACTTCCTTAATCATTGCAGATGAACACTCTAAATCAAATATTTAAGGTACTATTTGATATAAAGCAACTTATTTATTCAATTAATATTTATGAACTAGCTACTGAAAACAGGTACTGTGCTAAGAATGGTGTCTCAAAGGGGGAAATGTGGCCTTAATACCAACCTTTTCTGAGTTTACAAACTTAGTGGGGAAATGGGCAAATAAGCACATTATTTTAATAATGAAGCGACATGTTATAAAAGGAAAAGGAAAGAAGCCGTGAATAAGAAATCTCAGGGTCCCTTGCAGAGGCCCATCTCCTAGGCAAGAGACAAAGATGGCTGTTGGGAAAAAATGATGTCCCTGTTCAAGCTAAAGGGATACAGTGTGTCTCAGAGGAAAGACAGATGGCTTTCATGCAGGATGATTAGCCATGCTTAGTAGACAAAATCTCAGAAGGATTTGAAAGAAACTGGAGAAAGAAAGATAGGGGAAGAATTGCTGTATGCCAATGACTGTGCTGGTAATATCATTTAGACAGGGCTGCTAAGGATGTCAGTTTTCTGAATATCTGAAACCTACACTGTTTAAGTGCCCAAAGTTTATTTTTGTGTCAGGCGTAGAGACATCTGTCTTGAAGGCACCACCTCACTCCATGCCTTCCCAAAGAGTGCACCCAATAACATTTCTGAACTTGATATAATGTGAAAGAAATGAGATATAATTATGAAAGTGACTTACCCTCTATCTATTTTGTAAGATCCGTAAAATTCTGGATCTTATTTTTATGCTTCACATATTCTTAGCTCAATTTGTGTGCTGAATTTATATTTATGAAATGAATAAGGCTTGAATGAATGCACAAATGAATACAGGATTTTAAAAGTAAGAAAAATTTTAAAAACTGATCTAGAAAACAACCTAACTTAGGGAAACATGAATACAAGATTTATATTTCTCATTTCCTTTGTACTTGGCTTATTTATTTTATTAATCATTTTAGTAGATTACTCTAAGTGAGCTCCCATTGATTCTTCTAAAAATGCATACTTTGGAATCAAATCAAATTTGACAAATTTTATATGAAATTCATAGAAAAGTAATTCTGCCTCTGAATTATTACAATGTAATCCACTGTTAGAATGTAAGCTTTTGTTTTTACTTTCTTTTCAAAAAAGTTTGCATCCTGCCATTAGTAGAAATTAGTGGAACACTGAAGTTGCTTTTCTCCTTATTGTGCATTTTATATTTGCAATAGTAAAATTGTATTTGCCTAACACTTTGTGTGAATATCTCTGAAAAATCCATAATTAGAATCTAAGTCTAGACTAAAGTTTAATTCAGCTCAAATCTATAGCTTGGAAGGTGAGCATAATTGGTGGAGAGTGTGAAACTTTATAAATCCTTGTAAAATGACCGATGGATTACATGAAAATTTGAGTCACCCAACACCAGCAGATGATAAACCAATCAACCATAGAAAATTATCTCTGCTATTTGGATTACTGAAAACTGTAATTCGCAATCCAAAAATATCCCAAAATTTCTTCTTCATCTATTTTGAAGGACATGAACAGAAAACTATTGGATGTAGAGGTATATAAGATTAGTAGGTTACACAAATATTTATCAAATGCTACCATATGCAAAACAATAAAATAGAGTTTTACTGTGAATAAAACATACAAATCTCTGCCATTAAGGAGCTCACATTCTACCAGGTGGAAATAGGCATCTAACAAATAATTAAAATTTATATATATTTGATGGTGGTGTATGGAGAAATACAAAGAAGTATATAATAATTTTAAATATCATAGTCAGAGGATCCTTTACTGAGGAGAGGAGACTTAATCAAAGACAGGAAGGAAGTAGGAAAGCAACTGCCGGGGAAAGCATTCCAGTTGGAAACAATGACAAGTGCAAAGGCCCTGAAGCAGAGCCACATTATGTGTTGGAGAGACAGAAAAGAGATTGCATAGCTGAGTCAGTTAATGTAGGGCAGAGTAGTAGGGAATGATGTCAGAGAGGTGGATGTTGACAAGTGTGTGTGGTAAATTGTAGAGAACCTTTGGAAAGACTTGGTCTTTTACTGTTAGTGAGATGGGAAGTGACTGAGATGGGGGCCATCAGTGACATGATCTGACTTGCTTTTTTAAAAGAATATTCTGACTACTGTTTTGAGAATTGTCTGTAGAGGGGCAAGGATGGTGGTGAGTGGAGGGGGAACAGGAGAGCAGAGCAATTGGTATTACAACTCTCTGGTTAAAGTTGTTGGTGACTGGGCCCAGATGATGGCAGTCAAAGTCATGAGAAGTAGTGAGATTTTGGAAAGACTCTGAAAGTGGATATGACAAATTTTGTACTAAAATGGACTAAAATTTGGACATCAATAAAAGAAAAGATCAAGAAAACACTGGGATTTTTGTCAGCAGCTAGTCAAAAACTTATTTTTTCTTGGGAAGAAATGAAGCATAAGAAACCAAAGTGAATCACAAACAAAACTTTTATTTTCTTGGAGAGTAAAGGAGAAAACAGTTTTCTTCATAGCACCCCAATGGAATGCAACTTCCAGGTTTCGGAGTCCAGATGTGGTTTTGAATAGGATGATCCCACTTACTCCCAGGCTGCATGATTAGGACAGAGTTACTTAGCTGTGTTCAATTCTCTGATCTATAAAAAGGTGACAGTAATAGCACTTACTTCAAAGAATTTTTATGAGCACTAATTGGGAAACTGTGTATGAAGTGACCATCATAGTGTGTGACTCATAGTAATTCCTCAACACATATTGGAAAAACAAATTGACTCTTTACTGTAAAAGTAGAGAAAACTAACTCTTTCAGTAGTGACTAAATGTCCCATAAACCACGAAGAAATGGTCTTAATATTAGCATAGAGATAATTGTTTTTGAAAAATAGATTATTAATAACACAAATAACTTAGTAAGACTAGTTAAGCACCTATATAATGCAGAACTGTTAATAGAATATAAAAATTGGGGGGCCTGGGTGGCTCAGCGGTTGAGTGTCTGCCTTCAGCTCAGGCTATGATCCTGGGTCTGGGGATCAAGTCCCACATCAGGCTTCCCGCGGGAAGCCTTCTCCCTCTGCCTGTGTCTCTGCCTCTCTGTGTGTGTCTCTCATGAATAAATAAATAAAATATTTTAAAAAAGAATATAAAAACAAATAGCATTTTTCCTGTTTTCAAAAAACTTACTGATTGAAGAAGAGACAGGTGTGTGCATAGCATAACATTAGAATCAATGAAAATGGAAGAAAATTAGTGATATTTTCCTCTGAGAATGGAATTAGTTTGACTGAAGTTTCTAAATTGGAATAAAAACTCAAGACTCTAGTGATGGTATTTTCTGAACCAAAATCAATGTGTGTGATCTGAGAAGAGCCTAGTCATGGGTAAAGATAGTGTCAATTATTTGAAATCAGGACTATTCTGCAAGTTTTAACATTTAATAATTTTAATGTGCATCACATCATAATTATGGCACAAGTTTCTGTGAAAATCTCTGCCTTCTAACTTTTGTGCAGCTGAACACCCTTGTGAAGATAGGCCTGGTTTTCTCTAAAAGAAACCCAGGAATATATTTACCAAGCCCTGAATTTGGAGTGCTTTATCTGAACTAAAATCAAAACCTTCAAGTTTTTCACCTTGCCATTATTAATGGATGGTTAACACCATGCTAAGCTGGTCTACCACTCAACTGTTTTCTTAAAGTTGGTTGAATAACTGGTATTTTTCCTGCTCACAAAGTCATTGTTAATGTGCATATTGCAAAATCATCCTGAGTAAACAGTCTGTGTCATCTGTATTGAAGGGAAGTAATGTATGGATTAGTGTATAATAGCATGGGTTAGGGAGAAAAATGAGTCACCAAAGTAGCTGGTTCAAAGGAATAAATAGCTAAATCATTATCTTGATGCCTGACTTAGAAAGCTTTAGTTCTCAAAGGCGTAATGTCTAACATATAAAGACCATTGTGTAAAGCCCCATTAGGGACTGCAGTTTGGTAGTTTATGATGGCGAACTATGCGCTGTGCCCACACTTAACAAAACACAGGATTTAGAAGAAAAAAAAATGGAAAGGGAACCAGAAGAATATTCAGCCATGTTTCTTGGTCCTTGAAATGCTGAAAATTAGAAGCCTTTGCCATGGAAGAGATATGATAGGTGGGAATAATTTGCTTTGCTTATCAAATATCGATATATGTGGAAGCAACTCCCTGGAAAGGTTTGTATGCATTTATTGTATCCATTCTATATTCCTGGGAAGGATACATAGGAATGGGAAGCATAGACAAATTAAGATATGCCTATCACCAAGGACATCACAATAAGGAGCAGATAGCTTTCATGGATATATCTATGCTAGTTGGTTAGAAGAAAGAACTACCTGCCGCACTGCTTTGAGAGGAATTCTGACTCAACAGGAGAGAGTACTGGGATCAGTTAGTCGTGTCTGGCAAGGCTGCTGTTAATGGAAGTGAAGATTCAAGTATTAAGTGTTGATGACAGTGGTCCAGGGGTAGGGATAGACACATAAGCAAAGATGTACAATCAAATGCTAAGACAGAAATGTTCAGCAAGTACTGCAGGGGCACAATAGAGGTGAGGTGGGTCATGGGAGGTTTTAACGGGGAGATTACATTCAGTCTGAGTCTTGATGACTTTGGCTTAAAGGTGATCATGTATACACCAGGGTTATGGACTGAATCCTTATGTGATCCCACAATTCCTATTTTGAAGCCTCAAGCCCCAGGGTGATATTAGAAGATGGAACCTTTGAGAAGTAATTAGGTTTAGATGAAGCTAAGAGGGTAAAGTCTCCATGATGAGATTGGAGCCTTAGAAGAGGAGGCCTAAGGGCTAGCTTCCCCTCTCTTTCCCTGCCTTGTGAAGACACAGCAAGAAAGCATCCATCTGTAACTAGGAAGACGGCTCCCATCAGATACTAGAAATGCCAGCACCTTTTTCTTGGCCTTAGACTCATCAGCCTCCACAGTGGTGAATAATAAGTATTGGTTGTTTAAGTCACCCAGTGTAGGGAAATTTCTCATAGCAGCCCAATCTAAAACAATTAGGTAGGTGATTATGTAAGACCCACTCTTGAGGAACCCATTATTAAACACACAAAGAGAAAGGTGAGAAGGGGCATAGATTGTTCCAGTATTTAAAACCAGTTTGAGACTTCCCCAGGAGCAAGTATAAGTCAAACTCCTCATGTCCAATCTCTCCCACCTTCTGTTGATTATCATTCTTAACTATTTATGAAACCTATTTCACCCTCCACATGGAGGCCACCACCATGGTCTCAATCATGGTAACCTTTTCCCTAGGCTATCCTAGTGACCTCCTACCAGATTTTAGCATATCCCTAACTTATTTATCTCCTTATTCATTTCCTCAACAATTTTATTAAAGGATAATTCACAAATCATAAACTCATTTATTTTGTGCAATTCAATGACTCTTTTAAAAAAGATTTTATTTATTTATTAGAGACAGAGAGAGAGAGAGAGAGAGGCAGAGACACAGGCAGAGGGAGAAGCAGGCTCCTTGCAGGGAGCCCGATGTGGGACTTGATCCCGGGTCTCCAGGATCATGCCCTGGGCTGAAGACTGCGCTAAGCTGCTAAGCCCCTGGGGCTGTCCTTCAGTGACTTTTTTAAAGCAAATTTAAAATGTTATCTAACCATCATCACAATCCAGTTTTAGAATGTTTCCATTAACCCAAAAAAATATCTCACCTCCATTTACAATAACTTCCAATTCCCACCCCTATCTCTTGTCAAACACTAAGCCACTTTCTGCTCCAAGAATTTGCCTTTCTGGATACTTCCTGTAAATAAAACCATAGAGTAAGTAATATTTTGTGTCTGGTTCATCCATGTCAGGGTATGTATAAGTACTTTGTTCCTTTTTTATTGCAGAATAGTATTCTATTGTGAGGATATATCATATTTTGTTATCTATACCCAGTTGATTTGAATTGTTTCTCCTTTGGGCTAATTTATGAATAATGCCACTATGGACATACATGTCCAAGATTTTGTGTGAACATGTTTTTATTTCTCTTGCTTCAATACCTAGGAGTGGAATTTCTCAGTCTTACAGTAAATCTAAGAATCTGTCAGAGACTTTAGGAGTGCCTGTACAATTTTATATTCCCATCAGCAATATGAGAAAATATTCCTCTCTCCGGATTTTACTTCATACTGTTGCCAGAGGGTTCTTTACAAAGTTCTTATGTGCCAAATTATTTTACAGCTCTAAAAATTTTCAGTGGCAAAGTGCTGTTCTCAGCGTATAGCACCAGACTCTCAATAGGGCACACTAGATCAAGGTAGAGGTCTGATCCTTGTTCATCTCTCAATGCCACCTCTTCATGTCCTTACTTCCCTCCTTTTCTCTACTCCAGCCATACGCACCTCTTTTCAGTTTCTTAAACATAAGGCACTCCCACAAGAGAGCTTTGACAAATGCTATACCCAAGCCTTGACTGTTTATCCCACCTTTTCCATTTCTTTGCTTACTTCATAATGTTTATATATCCTTTGGATATCAGAACAGAGGTCATTTGCTCTGTAAAACCTTCTGCGACTCCCCAGACAAGGTCAGATTTCTGTGTGATATATTTTTGAATTTTATTTATCCCAGCTTGCAATTGTGCTTTTACTTAATTAATATTTGTCTCAACCAATAGTATCTAAGTCTCCTAAAGGATACATCATGCCAGTCTGCTCACAATGGCACACAGGAGGAAACTTTCGTTGAACAAATGAAGCAAGCAGATAATGGGGAGAGATGATTGCAGGAGAAGGGTTGGACCATATTGTGGAAAGGCCTTGTACAACTTTTGAAGGAATTTATACTTTATCCAGTGGGTGATGGAGAGTAGTTAAGTACTTTGAAATGCATAGACACAGATTTGTATTTAAATTAGCTCATTTTCTTTTCTTTAGGAAGAAAATATTTAAAGAAAGAACAGTTAGAAGCAGAACCCCTACTTAGGTGGTAAACACTGAGGGAAGGGTTTAGATTCAAGAAATTTTAAGATGATTCCCAATTTCCTGGCTTGAGTAGGTAAGTATATGCTACTAATTAAAGGAAATGTTTACTGTATAATTGAATATGTAAATCTGTGAGTCTGAACTGGATATCAATAGCTTATAGATACCATGAAAACCATGAGAGAAAGAGAGTATAGAAAATAAACCAAGGATAATGGAATTGTAAGGAATTCCAACATATAAGGTGTCCCAAAAGTAAAAAGAAGAAAAAGAAAGAAAGAAAGAAAAGGAAAGAAAGAAAGAAAGAAAGAAAGAAAGAAAGAAAGAAAGAAGAAAGAAAGAAAGAAAGAAAGAAAGAAGAAAGAAGAAGAAAGAAGAAAGAAGAAAAAAAAGAAAGAAAGAAAGAAAGAAAGAAAGAAAGAAAGAAAGAAAGAAAGAAAGAAAGAACCAATCTGGAGGAGTCTAAGAACCAAGAAAGAATAACATAGGTAAAGAACTCCTTGACATTGGTCTCAGTAATAATTTTTTGGATATGATACCTAAAGCACAAGCCACAAAATCAAAACTGAACAAGTTAGACTACATCAAACTGAAAGGTTTCTGCACAATAAAAGACTTAACAAAATGAAAAGGTAACTTACAGAACAGGAGAACATGTTTACAAACCATGGATCTGATATCACAAAATATATAAGGAATTCATTCAACTCAATAGCAAAACAAAACAAAACAAAAAACAAAACAAAACAAAACAAACCCAGATAATTCATACAAAACAGGCAAAAGACCTGAATAAACTTTTTTTTTAAACAAGATATTCATATGGCCAACAGGCACATGAAAATATTCTTAAGGTCACTAATCATTAGGGAGATGCAAGTCAAAACCACAGTGAGATTGCACTTCACACCTGTTAGAATGGCCATCATCAAAAAGGCAAGAGATCACAAGTGTTGGTAAGGATTTGAGGAAAAGGAACTCTTGTGCACTGTTGGTGGGAGCGTAAATTGATGTGGTTACTATGGAAAACAGTATGGAGGTTTCTCAAGAAATTAAAAATAAAACTATCATTGGATCCAGCAGCCTCATTTCTGGGTATATATTCAAAGAAAATGAATTTATTATCCCAAAGAGAAATCTGCAACCCTATGTCCACTTCAGCATTATTTACAATAGCCAAGATGTGGAAACAACCTCCATATTGATTAATTGATGAAGGTATTATGCTAAATGACACAAGTCAGACAGAGAAAGGCAAAATACTGTATGATCTCACTTACATGCAAAATTTAAAACAAAAGCAAAATAATACCTCATAGAAACAGACATCAAATTCCTGGTTGCCAGAGGTATGCTGTTGGGGATGTTGGTGAGGAAACTGGGTGAAGACAGTCAAATCTCCAGTTATAAAATAATAATCCCAAGGCTTTCATTACCCTGTGGTGACTAAAAGATAACAACTTTTTGTATATGAGGAAGTTGCTAAGAGAGTAGATCTTAAAAATTCTCATCATAGAGGGGCCTGAGTGGCTCAGTTGGCTGGGTACCCACTCTTGATTTCAGCTCAGGTCATGATCTCAGGGTCCTGGGATTGAGACCCATGTTGGGCTCTGCACTCAGCCAAAGAGTCTACTTGAGTATTCTCTCTCTCTCCCTCGTTCCCTCCCCTCTGCTCATTCTCTCTCTCTCTCTCTCTCTCTCTCTCTCTCTCTCCCCTCTCCTTCTATCCCTCTCTCCCTCTCCCTCTCTAAAATAAATAAATAAATCTTTAAAAAAGTTCTCATCACAAGAAAAAAATTGAGGTGGTAGATGTTCACTGAACTTACTGAGGTATTAATTTTGCAGTAACTGTATAATCATTATTTTGTATACCTTAAATGTACACAATGTTATATGTCAGATACATTTCAATAAACCTGGTGGAGGGGAGGGGAAAGGAAACAAAGCCAAGAGGAGCATAAGAGCCAGGAAGAAGAAACATGCAAGCATGCTTCAGGACACAGAGAGAGAGAGAGAGAGAGAGAGAGATCATCTATGCCATATGCAAACATTTGGCTCTCAAATAAGGACCATGATTCATGGTTTTTACTGGAGATTTTTTTTAAAGGATCAATTGGATTTTTATCTACCTAATTGTTGTGTCTAGTGGGGCAGAATGTTTTTTGATCAATTTTTTTTTTGTAGTTTGGAAAATGCTTTATTTTGGGTGCACATAAGAATTTGTTTAGGAAATAATTTAGAATAAAAAAAGAAACTTGAAATGAAAAAGCAAGAATACTTGACTCTGCTAAAGTTTCTGTCTTTCTTTCTTCCTTCCCAATCTGTTTTGACATCAAGACTACCTTGTTTTGTCAACTGCTGGAGACAGATAAGGATGGCAGGTATGCAGCTTAGTGATCATTAAGTCTCAAGTTGTCTTGACATCTGCCAATAGCTAAAACACTTTAAGTCTGAATTATCTGTTCATTCACTTCTCTTGCTATTCAAGTTTAGTGACACAGCCAAAAAACACCACCACCTCCAACAAGAAAACTACATTGCAGGAAATGAAAAATTCATTTTTAGAAAAGCAAATTACTTCTTATTTTTATTTATTTTTATTTTCTATGTATTGTTAAGTTGCTTTTGAAAAAAAAAAAAACTTTACTAAGCTAAATCAAAAATAAAAAATTTGGACACCTGGGTGCTTCAGTGGTTAGGCATCTGCCTTTGGCTCAGGTCATGATCCTGGGGTCCTGGAATCGAGTTCCACATCAGGCTCCCTGAAGGGAGCCTGCTTCTCCCTCTGCCTATGTCTGCTTCTCTCTTTGTGTCTCTCATGAATAAATAAATAATCTTTATAAAAAATAAATAAAAATTAAAAGTTTTACTTTAAAAAAGATTTATTTATTTATTTGAGAGAGAGCACATGCACTTGGGAGGTGAAGAGAAACAGAGGGAGAGAAAGAGAGGAAATTTCAAGCAGACTCCCCACTGAGCATGGAGCCTATATGGGGCTTGATCTCACGACACTGAGATCATGACTTGAGCCAGGATCAACGAAGAGTAAGGATGCTTAACGAACTGAGCTACCCAGGCAACCCCCAAATTAAAATTTTGTACTTAATAAGAGTGGATTCAGAGTGGGATTACATAGACATTTCAATACTCAGGTTCATTTGGTAATCTTTTATTTATAATCTTGGGTACCAATAATGTGCTTATAATTTGGGAAATCTCTTTAAAATCTGAAAAAAAAATTTAATTGAAAAATGCTATTTTAAAATAATTGCAGTGGATAATTATGTACTTGTACTATAAAGTTTAATAGAAAAAATCTGCTTTTTTTCCAGCTTCATAGAATATTTAAGAACATAATTAAAATACAGTACAAATTAGGTAATTATTTCTAAAAATAAATTAATTTTTCAAATAATTTTTTAATTTGTATTGCTAATGTTTCTCAGTTTTGGAATCACACTGTTGAAAGAAATAGATTTAAAGTGTTCTTTGGGGCAAAATTTAAGACTATAGGTAGCATTCAAATATTGGAATAGCTGTGTTTGAATTCAACTGTCTATGAAATTTAAATTTTGATTTTTAATAAGAGCCAATAGAAACATGGACAAAAGGAATGCCCATATACCTGGTCAAGGATTTCTTTGATCCAGCAAGGATCTGAGAAGTAATACATGTCTAGGTAAAAAAATTAGTTGCCAAAACCAAACTGCTTGAATATGAATATGAAGCAATTCTTCACTTAAAAGGTAAATAATGGGAGCACCTAGGTGGCTCAATGGTTAAGCATCTACTTTTGGCTCAGGTCATGATCTCAGGGTCCTGGGAACACATCAGGCTCCCTGCAGGGAGACTGCTTTTCCCTCTGCCTATGTCTCTGCCTCTCTCTGTGTCTCTTGTGAATATATAAATAAAATCTTTAAAAAAAAAAAAAAAAGTAAATAACACTGGGAAAGTAACTATACCTGTCTGAGCTGAATATCCTTCTCCATAAAATGCATCCAATATATATCTCACAGTGCTTTAATGAGGTATAGTTAAATTAAATGTGTAAAGTCCTTGGAAAAATGCTGGCACATATTTAATGTCAATAATTATTGCCCATTGATATTATTACCAGAGATAAATCCCTCAGAATTTTGCCAGAAGTGTTCCATAGAAAGAAATATAACATCATAGCATTACCTTTCAGAGTCATAATTTAGACTTTAAAGTAAAAATCAAATCTAAATATTACTGAAGCCAACAAACCATGCACTATTGTTTCTTAATGTTACATTATTTATATGTCCCTTATATTCAAAATTCCAGAAATGAAGGAAAATTTTATTTAAAAGGAAAATAGAATTTTATTTTAAAAATCTGAACTTTTTGTTGACAGAAAAAAGATGTTTAAGTGGTGTTGATTAAAAATATCCAGGGTACATTTCTAGATCTAAGGGAATAGTTTGTATCAAGCTAACTCTCTTAATGAGAAAAACTCAAAATCTGGAAGATATTATCTATCTATCCATCCATCCATTAATATCAATATAGATATAAAGATATAAACCATATAAATAGATAAAATTATACAAATGGTATCATATATATGTGTATATATATATATATAAAACATTTATATATAACATAGCATACATATTTACACACTCATATATACCACACACAATTAGGCTTCCAAGGGCTTTTTGGGCAGCAAAGATGAAAAAGCCAAAATTCCAGAAATAAGGAAAGCACAAAGAAATTAACCTCTCATCCGACATCATCTTTCTCCTTGAGGGTATTTCTGGTTCCCAGAGACAACAGATAAGCAGAACAGAAAGCATCAACTGAGAGGCTGAGAACCTGAGCAACTTAGTAAAGTCTGTGACAGTCTCTTCTGCCAAGGTCACAATAGAGGAGTTCTCAGCCTGTACAGTGAAAGCCCCTTATAAACAACAAGTTTTTAACTGGGACATTAAAATCATGAGCCATAATATTAGAGGTGGACTGGAAATAAATTAGTTCATACAAAAAAAAAAAAAATTAGTTCATACAAAGGCTTAAGCCCAGCTTTGAAGCAACTTAACTGATAATTGAGTTAAGTGAAGGTAGTATCCCACTTCCCAGACGGCTTGCTAAAGCAAAAGTAAATCCTCACCCAAAGAAGATTACATCTTCCAAAACTTCACACTGTCTCCATTAAATACACAATGTCAAGAACTTAATTTAAAAAAAAAAATGTATTAGGTGAATAAGGAGAGAAAACCAACTTGCCAAAAGCAAACAAAAAATATACAATAGAAAGAGATCATTGGAGATCCAGATATTGGTGTTCTCAGTCATGAATCTTAAAATAGCTGTATTTAACTAAACATATGTTCAAGATTAATATTGATATGTTCAAAACTTAGAAATTAAATTAAAACAGATGAAACAAGAGAAACTCTGTAAATGATAAAAAATAAAAGATGATAGGAATTAAGCACCCAAATGATGGGGCACCTGCGTGGTGCAGTAGGTTGAGCATCTGACTCTTGGTTTCAGTTCAGGTTGTGACCTTAGGGTCATGGGATGGAGCCCTATATCAGGCTCCATGCTCAGTGCAGAGTCTGCTTGGGTTTCTCTCTCCCTATCCTTCTGCCTTTCCACCCCCCCAACACTCCCCCCAAATAAATAAATAAATCTTTTAAAAAAGAAGAAGAACCCAAATGATAGGTTTGTCAACAAATTAAGTTGAAGAAAAGATTAGTGAACTGGAAAATAAATTAAAGAAAATATCCAGACTGGAGCACAAAGAAGGAAAAGAGTTGAAGATGCAAAAACAAAAAATAAGTGAGACTATGCAATATAATGAAGAACATTTAAGACATTTGGAATTGGAGTGCCAAAGTGAGAAGCAAAAAAGAGTAAAACAGAAGCTATAATTGAAAAGGAAATAACTAAGAATTTTCAAATGTGATTAAATACACCAAATACCAAACATGATAAATACAAAAAAAAAAAAAAAGTGACACTTGGGTACATCAGATCAAAATTTCTAAAAATCAACAGCAAATATAACATCTTCATAGAATCCAGAGAAAAAATATCCATTTTTAAAGAAGCAACAATAATCTTGAGAACAGGTTTCTCAACAAAAACAGTGATATTCAGAAAACAATGGACAATAATCTTTAAAGTGCCGCCACAAAATTTCTAACACCAGGGCATCTGGGTGGTTCAGTTGGTTAAGCATCTGACTCCTGGTTTCCACTCAGGTCATGATCTCATGGGTCAAGAGATCGAGCCTATCAGGCTCCACACTCAGCAGGAAGCCTGCTTGAGATTCTCTCCCTCTCCCTCTGCCTTTCCTCCTTCCTATCTCAAATAAATAAATAAATCTCTAAAGAAAAAATGTCTAGTACCAACGTAGAATTTTATACTAAGTGAACATATACCTTAAGATTGACAAAATAAATAAGTAAAATCTCAGATAACATAAAACATAGTTCCAGCATGCCTACACCAAAGAAAGGAAGTTCAGACAGAAGATAAATGAGCCCAGATGGAAGCACTGAGATGCAGGAAGAAAA
Source organism: Vulpes lagopus (assembly GCF_018345385.1). Classification (NCBI taxonomy): domain Eukaryota; kingdom Metazoa; phylum Chordata; class Mammalia; order Carnivora; family Canidae; genus Vulpes; species Vulpes lagopus. The sequence continues at coordinate 104,807,490 of NC_054827.1, read as the reverse complement.
CAAATGAAAAAAGATAATATATGGGTAAATATAAATGATTGTAGGCTATGTAAACAATTATAATAATATCTTGTTAGATTTAAAATACCGATGTAAGGACACCTGAGTGGCTCTGTTGGTCAAGCATCTACCTTTAGCTTAGGTCATGATCTCCAGTCTTGGATTGAGCCCATATTGGCCTATCTGCTCAGCAGGGAGTCTGCTTCTCCTTCTGTGCTCTTTTTTTTTTCTCTCTCTCTCTCTCAAATAAATATTTTTTTAAAAAATTAAAATAAAATACAAGTGTAATTAAAATAAATGTCACCTGTAACACAAATTATATACATTAAATGGAAGATTTCTAAGGCTCTTGAGTAGTCCAAAATTTCTTAAGACTACTAAAAGAAGAAATAGATTTTAACATACCTCTTCCAGGATCTAATAGTACAATATGACAAAAGTTCAGCTTAAAGTATAGAAAACTTGCACATGATGAGCCAACTTGACCTAACTGATATAGATATAGAGCATTGTTATATAACAATTGTATTCAAATATATGCTGAACTATTACCAAAATTGTCTATATGGTGAGCTATACAGCAAATTTCAAAAAAAAAATTTAAAAAGTTTTGAAATAATTCAGAGTTCATCTCTAATTATGGTGAATTAAACTAGAAATAGACTTTGTAAAGAGATACTCTAAATGATGCCCATTTATTTGTTAGCAAAGCAATACATTTTTTTAATTTTAATTTTGTAATACAGTTTTTCATTTTAAACCCAGTATAGTTAACATACAGCATTATATTAGATTCAGGTGTACCATATAGTGATTCAGCAATTCTATACATTCCTCAGTGCTCATAAGTGTACCTATGTCACTATCCCCCCATCTCCTCCCCTCTGGTAACCATCAGTTTGTTCTCTATAGTTAAGACTGCTTTTTAGTTTGTGTCTCTTTCCCCCTTGCCTTTGTTTGTTTTGTTTCTTAAATTCCACATGTGAGTGAAATCATACTTTGTCTTTCTCTGAATGATTTATTCTGCTTAGTATTATAATCTCTAGCTCCACCCATACTGTTGCAAATGGCAAGATTTCATTCTTTTTTATAGCTGAATAATATTCCACTGTGTCTCTCTATCATCTATCTATCTATCTATCTATCTATCTATCTCTTGTTTATCTATTCACCTAATGATGATGGACATGTGGACTGCCTTCATAGTTTGGCTATTATAAATAATGCTGCAAAAAAAACGTAAAGATGCATATAACCTTTCAAATTACTGTTTTTGTATGCTTTGGATAAATACCTGGAGGTGAAATTACTGGATCATAGAGTAGTTTTGTTTTCAATTTTCTGGGGAACCTCCATACTGTTTTCCATAGAGGCTATAACAGTTTGCATTACCATCAACAGTGCACAAGTGTTCCTTTCTCTCCACATCCTTGCCAATACTTGTTGTTTCTTGTATTTTTTTTTTATTTTAGCCATTCTTAAAGGTGTGAGGTGATATTTCATTGTAGTTTTGATTTGCATTTGCCTGATGATGAGTGATGTTGAACATCTTTTCATGTGTCTTTTTTCCATCTGTATGTCTTCTTTGGAGAAATGTCTATTCATATCTTCTGCCCATTTTTTTAAATTTTTTAAATTTATTCATGATAGTCACACAGAGAGAGAGAGAAAGAGAGAGGCAGAGACATAGGCAGAGGGAGAAGCAGGCTCCATGCACCGGGAGCCCGACGTGGGATTCAATCCCGGGTTTCCAGGATCCCGCCCTGGGCCAAAGGCAGGCGCCCAGGGATTCCCTTCTGCCCATTTTTTAATTGAATTATTTGTTTTAGGTGTTGAGTTGTATCAGTTCCTTATATATCTTGGATACTAACCCTTCATTGGTTTTGTCATTTTTAAATATCTCCTAAAGTTATTTGGCTGCCATTCTAAAGGCTGTCTTTTTATTTTAATTTTATTGGCTATTTCCTTTGCCGTTCAGTTTTTTATTTTGATATGTCCCAATAGTTCATTTTTGGTTTTATTTCCTTTGCCTTAGGAGATGTATCTATACACTTCTAAATAACACATAAGCTTAAAGAAATTACAAGATAATTTTAATATATTTTGAACTAAATGGCAATGGATTTATGACATTTCCAAATATGTGGAATGAAGTTAATGTCATGCTAATGGGGAAATTTTGAGCTTTCTAGAGGCTAAGAGCTTAGAATTATAACAAATTTTTATATGCATTGCAAGAAATTAGAATATTGAAACTAAGGACAGTAGAGGGTGAGGAATAATAATAAAAGCATTATTTAATGAAATAAAAATACAATAGAGATAATCAAACCAGCCAATTGTTGCTTATTTGAAGGGTATTTAAAGTGTTGAAATCCTGACACGATTCATCAAGAATTAAAGGGAGAAGATGCAATAAACAATATAAGAAGTAAAATGATAAATGCATATGTATATATATATATATATATATATGCACCAAAAAGTATATTTAAGAATGTCATAGAGATGTTTTTCATAAAAGCATCAAACTTTGAAAAGGTCATAAATAGGAAAGATCAATAAATTGTGGAATATTCCTACAATGGAATACTCTACAAGAATGAGAATAAAAAATTACAGAACATTTTTTTACATGGATAAATTCAATCTTGGCTTCTTTATCTTCACTGCCTACATAGCCCTAGGATGCTTGGATTGTCTGTGTATGTGTGTGTGTGTGTAAATATATATTTATAATGTCATATACAAATGTTATATATATTTATATATAATGCCATGTGCATATTTAAATTTATTTATATACCTTTATTCATATTCCACATGTTTGGATTGTTCTCATCAAGAGAATATCCTGAACAAATTGTCACCTTATATCCAGAAGCATATTCTGGACTACTTTTACTCTTATTTTATTTTATTTTTCAGACTATTTTTAATGAATACCACTTGGATATATAGCTTCCTTGAAAATTATAAAATAAAATTCTCTTTTAATCTAAGTAAAACTTCTAGAATTTTAAAAATAGGAAATATGATAAATGATGTAATCACAAACAATGCTCAAACAATACAAAAGGCAGAAATTGAAGAATATCTATTGTATGACTAGTTATATATATTTTTGCAAGGGAAAAGTAATTTGGTTTTAAAGTCTGATTACCCCTAGCATAGGAGCAAAAAGAACACTTCTTTGTTAGTGGAAATTATTTCTTGATATAGGTTATGGTCACATGATAGTATTTTGTGAAAATTTATCAGTGGGATCAATTATGATGTGAGGACTTTTGTGAATTGGAATTATACCTAAAAACCTTCATTAAAAAAGAAAAAAGGGGTGAGCTCGCCGAGTCGGCGCCATGACCAAGGCTCACCCTCCCGAGTTGAAAAAATTTATGGACAAGAAATTATCATTGAAATTAAATGGTGGCAGACATGTCCAAGGAATATTGCGAGGGTTCGATCCGTTCATGAATCTTGTGATAGATGAATGTGTGGAGATGGCAACTAGCGGGCAACAGAACAATATTGGAATGGTGGTAATATGAGGAAATAGCATCATCATGTTAGAAGCCTTGGAACGAGTATAAACAATGGATGTGTTCATCAGAAGAAGAAAACTGCTTCCACATGTCCCCTGTCCATAGTACCTGTTTTACTACAATATAAAAATCAAAAAAAAAAAAATCAGGTCACCTGCATTTTCATATTGAACTTTTTTGTTAAATAAACTTTTATAATAGTCAAAAAAAAAAAGAAAAAAGGTTCAGAGTATTATGCTTCTTAATGATGTCAAATGACAACATCGGTTATAACAAAAATAAGAAAACGTATATATAAAATCTATTTGACAAAATTCTACTTTGATTCAAACCTTAAATCATCACTCTGTTTTTTCTAAGCAACATTATAAATATGAGCTTCAAGCCAACTAAAGTATCATTATAATGACTATATGGAGCACAATGCTATCAAAATATGGAAAAACTCATATTTGCTATTTTGTCATTATTATTTTATTTATTTTATTTATTTTTTTTGTCATTATTATTTTAAAATAAATTTGATATATAATCATGGAAAATAATTTATATTATCCAAATTTTGCAAATATGTATAATATATGCATACTCATATATGCTATATGTTTCTGTATGCATTTGCATGTATGTATAGATATACATATGACGTATATGTGCGTGTATGCATATGTTTACATATACATATATAGAGTATGTTTGTGTGTATATGTATACACATACAACATTCACAAATGGATATACATATGGTACAGGAACATGCCTTATTCTTCTCTGCAAATTGTTATTTTCACTAAACAAACACTTAAAATGCTTTATGTTAACTAAGATCTTCACTTTCATTTTTACTGATTTATTTATTTGTCTGTGGAAGAGGTGCTTTAAACATCTTCTCCAGCACCTACCATACTAGCATCATTGCTCAAATAAATATAATATGGTAGTATTGTATAACAATTGTACCCTTGTATAAGTGCATTTATTATATGTGCCATTCAGTTGCTCAGTTTTTCTTCTCAGGACTTGTTTTACATCTAAGTTTCTTCATGTCATCTCTTCTGTTTTTGTCTCCTTGCCACATGGCACTCCATAGTGTTCATCAACCACATTGTAGTCACAGACGCTTATGGTGATGGGCATCCAGGTACTGTCTCCAACTTCCCAAGCCACAAATTACACTGGAAGAAAATCGAAAAAAACAAAAAAGCAACCAGTTTCATGCATACCCATACGTGGACCTGAATGAGAATTTTTCTTAACATATATTCCTGAATGCAGAACCACTGGTTTATTTCGCATACATATACTTAATTTATCTAAATTAATTATCCATATTGCTCTTCACAATGGCTACCTCAGTCTATATTCTTCCAAACAGGTCATGACGGTTTCCACATTATCACATTACCATTTGTACTTGGTGTCACCCAGCTGTTTAGATTTCTGTGATTTAATAGATAAAGTGATATTGTTATTTTAATTTGAATTTCTTTAACTGGTACATTTTCAGATTCTGCTTAAGTACCTATCTACATCTTTGCCTATCTACATCTTTGTCTATTTTCCTCTTGGAATGGACATATATTGATGATTTGCAGAAGCTCCCTATATATTCAAGATAGTATTTTTTTATAGTTTTTGATACTGCAAATATCATCTCACATGCTGTTTCCTATCCCTTAAACTTTTGCATGGTATTATTAATATCAAATCCACATTTTTTATTGTAATCAAATCCATTTTTCTTATGGATTTGACATTTGAACGTTTTTTAAAGTTGTTCTATAACCCAAAATGATGAAAATTAACTCTTATTTTCATTCATTAACTATATAGTTTTACCTTTCACATGTATTTCCCTTTTCACATTGACCTACATAGAATCTATGTGGTATAGAACTAGCATGCAATTAATTAGCATGCAATTAATGACTGCTCAGATCTAAAAAGACTGTCTTATTATGCTCAATGATTATATTTTCATGGAGTTGCTAGATCAATATATATATATGTTTTCTCTTTGTGTGGATTGATATTGTCAAACTGCCCACCAAAGTACTGTTCTGTGATATCTAATAAAAGTACACCTTATATTTCATTTATACATTCATTTATAAATTTATAGACAATCAGAAGTTATCTACAATTTGACAGTCTATTGTGCTATTAAATTTTTGTAAATTAAAATATTTCATCCATCACCTACGCTAAAGGTTGAACTCTGTTTTTATTTGAAATCCCTACATTTTCTTGGCATTCTTTAATGTGTCATATTATATCTGATACTATATTCCATTTAAAAATGAAAGGAGAAGATGGTGGTAGAATGGTGGGAGGCATGTGAAATGAAAATAAAACCTTTTGAAAATATGGTAATTCAGTATTCTATTCTTCCTTCTGGGAAGAGATAAATAAAAATGGACATCTGAATACTATACATTAAAATCAGAAACATGACTTGCAAAGTGATTATCTAAACCTAAATAAAATCACAATTAATTTTTGTAAATGATTTCACCAAAGGGCTCCTGTTTTATCAAATAGAGTGATGGTAATTATTACCAAATATTTTGAAGGTAGTTGACTGTAATTTTGGCCCAAAACAAAGTATTTGCTAAAACTAGAAAGCATTTAGCAGTTGGTCTCCTTCTGAAAGACAGATTTTAAATTATTGGTGGGGAAAAACATACTTGGCATATAAATATATCACTAGCTCATTTTTAAGCAAAACTAAGCATTTTATTTCAGGACAGGAAAAATCTCCTGCATGAATGGAGTATTTAGTGGCTGAGCTAAAATGACAGTAGTGATATTTTTATTTTAATAGTATGTTGGCCAGGGTGTGAAGTGTAGGTACTTCCATTCATTGCTGGAGTGTTGTTAAAATGATCTATAATCTCTAGACTAAAACTTGGCAACACATCCAATACTCTAGATATAGGATGTTAGTTAAAAATTGCGGGGGTGGTATTATTAAGGAGAATATTTATACAAAGAGAAATTATTAAAAAGTTATTAATAAAAAAGTTTTAAAAATGAACACTATACACATTTTGCTTTTTTACTCTCTAGGGATCAGAAAGGTATACATTCTGTACCACTACTCTATTAATATCAATCATGAAACAATATTTATGTCCCAAGTGTGTTATTTTCCTCTTTCCTTTGTACTTTTTAATAATTTCAGATTTGAAATAGACTTGTATTGATTAATTATTTTTACTTTATTAAGCTCTCCTTCCAAGAATAATTTTTAACAAGTTCATTGTATTCCTTAACCATATTTTGCAATGAATGTTTGGGAAAAAAAAAACCAACAAATTTCTAAGGTTTTTGGTTTCATTTGTACCACACTCTCCTTTTATATCACATTCTCTCAATTCCTGTGTCTGTTATATCGATTCATTTCTCATTAGGTTGGAATATGTCCTTAAGTAATTTTTTCACCAAAGTTTCAGAGTGGTCTATTTTCTGGGACCCTGTGGTCCTGAAAGTATCTTTTATATCTCACATCTGAGTAAGTCATGTTTCTCTTTATTTTAAATCTTGGATGATAAGTTTCACCTCCAAAACACAGTAGTTGTGGTTCCCTTGGAGTGAAGAAGCACTTATGAGGACCCGAAATTTATGCTGGATTTACCTCTCCTTTCTTCTCTGTAATCTTGTTTTTAACTGTGCTAAGGTTCATAAAATTTTTCTGTTATTTTTTCTTCAAATGCTGACTTTTCATTAGAATAAGATTGGATGTAATCTCTTTCCTTTGATATTTTTACCCCAGGCATTTGGTGAGTCACTTAATCTGAAGATTCACTGTTTTCTTGACATCAAAGAAATTTTCTTCTATTGTTTCTCATTATTGTTTCCTCATCTGTTCTGTTTTTTCTGCTTGTAATTCCTCTCCATTTTCAACTTGTACCCACATCCTGAAATGATCTATTTGTAGACCAATTTGAGACTTTCTTTTTCTCCTCCATTATCTAGAAGAAAACACAGGGAGGATTTATGGAAGGAGAAGCAGTGTTTGTCATCAATGATCTCTTAGTGCTAACATTAAAGGTAATTCAGAAATGTCAAAACTTTTAAATCGTACATAGGCATTTTTGAAGATGTCTACAAAGAACATATATTACTTTTTTAGGATAAGAAAAATTAGTTTCAAAAATAAAGGAAGCACATGAACAGAAAGACATAAAAACTACAGGGATAGCCTTTCATTTCAATAATTAGTGACCAAGTCCAGCCACACTAATATGGATGCTTGTGTTTCACAATCTGAGAAAGCTATAAGATACTGTAAATGATTTAGTGATCTTATTAATCATGGTTATAATATCAGAAAACAAACCTGTGGGTAAAGGTAGAGAAGAGAGATTATATTGCCTGAAGAGATAACATTAAAGTGAGCTCAAAAAGACTTTTTTCAGTGTAAAGGAGGCTTTCATATTGAAGTCATATATTTCCAACCTATAATTTCCACTGTTAATAGAAAGTTTTGAGTTTGATATCTTTCCCCCAACAATGAGGATTAGATTACAGAAACCTCCCACGGTGAAAAACTTGACAATTAAAGAAATTTATAATTTGACTTGAAAAATAAAACTGCAATAAGTCCCCAAAAGCCATCAAAAATTTATTTTAATACAATAAGATAATAATGACAACACAGTAAATAATGACAGTTAAGTTTATACTAATGGACCTTGTACCTTTAATTTCCACTTACTCTTCCTGACACTTCTAGATTTTTTTCAGAATCTCCCTCTGATTATTCAAATATATTAAAGTGGTTTTACTTTGTTGCACTAGTAGCCATGTTTATGGTGATAGATTTTTCTGTGGAGTAGTGTTTTTTCCCTATGTCCAGGTTTTCCCCAGTGATTGAAGCTCTTTGGATTTTAAGATCTGGCATTCTGTGACCAGCCCCTATCACACTGGATCTTGTCTCCATCAGCAATTCTTGGATTAGTTTCACCTTCTTCCTTCTTATAGGTGATTCCACGTTGTGGTTCTAAGAGTTTCTCTTGGTTTTTCTTTAGTTTGCATATCTCTTTGTTTCTGATCTTGAAATCTTTTTTCTATACCAGCCCTTTAGCTGCTGGGTCAGGCTTTTTGGCACTGCCCACAAATCTATACATAGTCTTAGCTCAGGCCACTTTTCCTGCCATGCCAAGTGCCCAATCAGATAAACTGCTCCAAGCTCTGCCCATGGGAATTACTTAGCTCACCTGTGCCTTTCAAGCCATGCTTTACTGTGGCCATAATGCAGCCAAACTTCCATTTTGGTTTACGCACATGTACCAAGATGACCTCTCTTACAATAATTTTGGGGTTTTGTTTCCTCCTTCAGCTTATCTCATAGGATCCTCCATACAGCCATCAGTAAGAGTTGAGATAGAGACACTGGGCTCTCCTGAAGCTGATGTGTGCTCTCTGGTTCTGCTTCAGCACTACCTCAGGTGTTCTATTTCCATGTTATGATAGAATCCTGGGCTGCCTGTCTGATGAAGATACAACTCTGACAGAACCAAGATCATGATGGAAGTTCTGGATACATGGTTACTTGTTCTCAAACATTTTGTCTCTTCCAGGACACAATAGTAGATATTAATGTTTAATTCTTCACTGCAAATGACAGGTCCCCATTGTAGTTCACCAGTGCCCCCTGCTCTGTGATTCTCCCACTGGGATTGGTCATGACTTTTTCTCTGTATGACTTTTCACTCCTGACACCTGACTGTGTGGCCCAAGTGGCAGGAATGCTTTCACTGCAGCCTGCACCTGGGGTAGATCCTTTTCTTATAGCAGGAATGGCTCAAAGATAACAGAAGATAGATAAAGATTATGAAAAAAAAAAAAAAGATAAAGATTATGTTCCCAGTTGTGTGAAATTTGTCATTTTGATGATGCGTATTAAGCAGTACCCTCATTGGCTGCCCATTCATTTCAGCTATAGGAGACTGTCCCTATTTTATCCAATTAACAATATCCACAATTATGTGTGAGACAGGGCCCCTTGGTTACCATCGGGATCTGTCACTACACAACCATCCCTGCATCCTCAGGGTTATGTACCACTTGGTATCGGGTGATTGGGACTCTACCATTTCCACTGCTCTCAATGAACAAGCTTCATGTCAGCCCTGAGAGGAGAGTCCCCACTGAAGTTGATCGCAGGTACCTTTCTCACTAGCACATATACAGCAGCCTTGTGAATCCTGAGTGCTCTGGGCCTTGCTGTGGGATATGGTCTTACATACTCTCCAGCATAGCCACTTGGCTGAGCTTTTAAGTCCCTTTCCCTACCACATACCACAACTGCGCAACTTTGCAACTTTACTCAGTGTGAAGTTCATCTCTTTCTCCAGGTTTCTAAAAGTCAATTTCCCAAAAGCTTGCCTCATCCTTTGGTGTTAAATCCCATATCCAAACCTAAGGAGCCACTTTCCTCACCTATTCCTATGTTCCAACACTTCCCTAAAGCCAACACTCTAAAGTCAGCACCCTGAAGGGGCTGTAAATAAAAGCTAACTGTGTTCCTTGCCACTGAATGGCGAAGTCTTCCTTGAAGGAAGTTCTCAGAGGCACAATCCATGGCTGCTGGAGCTAGCAAGGTCTCCCTTTGAGAACTTATTAAGAAACATAAGCTTTATAGGATTCTTCACCCATTTTCTCCAAGGCACATGCTTATTGAGATATACAGTGAACAAAATAGCCCAACACCACACATTGTTCTCTTTCTATCTTAGGACTACATTATATAATTTATTTATTACTTATTTTTTGTTTTTTTTTTGTGTGTGTGTAGTTTTTGTTTTGTTTTGTTTGTTTTTGAGAGAGAGAGAGAGAGAATCTCAAGCAGGCTTCCCACTCAGCAAGGAGCCCTACATGGCACTCCATCTCAAGATCTTAAGATAATGACTTGAGCTGCTTAACCAACTGAGCCACCCAGGCACCCCAAGAAAGACATTATCTAAGTGTTCAGAACTTAAATATATGCTCATGTGATTCAACTGTCACACAAATACAAAAACTAAAATTATTTTCTCCAACATTATTCATTAACTACCCAGAGTTCTTTACTACTATACATCCCAAATCTCATATCTCAAAATCAAGAAAATTAAGTCCCTAGATGGGACCGTAATGCTTACCAAATCAATTTTCACATTTTACAAATGAAACACAATTTCAACTCAATTAGCTAACTACAAGTGGAAAACATAGTTCTTAGGATTGAGGGTTGTTGTATTTAGCAAATAAAAATACAGGATGCCCAATGAAATTTTCATTCAAGATAAGCAACAAATAATTTTTTTGGTGTAAAGTATATCCCATGCAATATTTGGGACAAACTTATACTAAAAAGATATGCATTATTTATCTAAAATTCAAATTTAACTGGGGCCTTGTCTCAAATGTATGTCTCTTGTTTTGTATGTTACCTGGCCACTCTACCCATGCTTCAAGGTCACTACATCCCCTCATCACATACAGCTTCCACTCTCAGATTCTCCGAGGCTGTTACAAATTTCTGTTGTGCATTAAAACTGAAAGATGCTGTGTGCTGGGCTACAGATAAGAGATTACCAAAGATAATACAACAGAGAAAGGCTACACACACATGGGCTTTGTAAAAACAAACAAACAAAACAAAACAAAACAAAAAACACTGTAAAAACAGTGTTATTCAAAAAACACACACTTGCTCAAATACTCTGTGTGATGTGCCTTGCTACTGCTGAGGTCAGTGCTTTTCACTCTGCAGATCATGATTTGCTAGAGGGCTGAGAAATCAATTTAGAGGATCATGACCCATATTTTTTTTTCTTCAAGGAAATGGGATAGACTGGAACAGAAAATGCCATCTTATAATTTAATGCAGTAAGAGTAAATATTTAGTGAAAGTTTTGTTTCCATTATATATCTGTGCATGTGTATTGGATCACACTATGGTAAGCCCAGGGAGGGTAACAGCAGATGGAGCCGAACTCAGCCATAAGTACTGGCTGTTGTTCTTTTCCACAGTTTCCACCAGGTCTCAAAGCCTATGGCCATACTAATGGATACGGCCACTGACTACATCACACACTGACCATCCCCATTGGTAAAGGAAAAGGGGGGTGTCTCCTAAGACACAAAGGCACTTATGACAAGTAGGTACAACCCTGAGCTTTCGAAACATTCTTAAGCAGCAAGCAATGCATCTCCAAGCTTAATGGCTAAGATGCAGTGGACTGTGAAGGTCAGGGAAAGTCAGGGCAGAGTTTCGTGACCATTAGAATGAAGTCACATGTGAATTTAACTTCCAGGTTAACTATAAACACTTCTTGTAGAGGGAATACATTATTGATTCCTCTGGGCTACAATTCTTAAACACACAGTGTTGAAAGACATTCCTTCAGACTTCTGTGCTTTAAAATACCGAAAATGCTTAAGTTTTATTTTCATTCCATTAGATAGCAAAACATGACATCTTACTCATGTTAAAAGAGTATACTGATTATTAATATTGGTATTGTTTTCCCTACTGGAGCAACATTTTAAAGAGGAACCTGGTTAAAAAAAAATAAAGAAAACAATTCAAGACATGGAAAAAGTTTGTGATGTGACTCACTTAGTGTCAGCATGAACTTTCTCGGAAGCTCTGCCCAGTACCCTTGACCAATGGGCTAGACTGCTTTTTTCCAGCTTGTAGAGTTACCCGCCAGAATCAGAAAATACTTGATACTCATTTTTCTGTATTTTTTTCTTTTCAAACATGTTGGGGTTTTAAGTTATAAAAAGTGATCAAGGAGCACCTGGTATCTTCTCCCTTCAAATCTACCACATCTGATTTAGTTAAACGTAACAAAATAATGCCCAGTTGCACCTTTTGTTGGGTGTTTTTATTGTTGATGTTATTTGTCCATTTGGTTTTCTTTAAAAAAAAAAAATCCCAAAATTGAAGCTACATCAGAGAAAAACTCCTTCCTTCCATGAAGGTACCTTAACCTGTACAAAAAATAAGTAAGTACTTATTTTTTTATTTATTTACTTAAATAAATCCCTGAATTATATAAACTATCAACTACATCAAATCATGCATACCATCTCAATTGAGAGCAATAACATGTTGAAGTAGGATAAAGGAATGAAATTATCTCTATCAAAGGAAAGTGAAAAAAATGGACTTGGCTTTTCTATTTCCTATATCTGTAAAGATTATATAAAGTAGAATGAAGAGTCCAAAGAATGACATGCAGGAGTAACCCTGTGGCCATGTCTTTGGGATACATTTTGTCCACTTAGACTAGGTCTTGTTTTTAAGGGGGCAGAGAGAGGTAGCATGGATGGTTGTAGCAGGAAAAGAAATAGCTCTACTCCACAATGTTTCAGACATCTTTAGAACTGAGCATTTTTGCACTGGGCAACTTCACATTTGCTGAGGAAATATTCTAGAAAATGAATAAGAAATAAATATCCTCAGATTAATGCTATATAAATACATTTGCTATAGGTTTCATTAAATATTCATGGTACACACATGTACAGGTCAAATTACCTTTAAATATTAAATTTCTTTCTAGTGGTTGGGGATTTCAGATTTATTCAGTGTTTATAAGGAGTGGGGATGGGACTCATGCATTATTATCTGCCAGCAAATTCAGCTGCTGGTTTAACTGGGTCCCTAAGGTTAGAAGGGACTTAACTCACAAAAATGTGGTATAGCCTCAAGTGTCTTGTCTCCGTCCTAAAAAATCACACCTGGAATTTAAAGATACACTAAAAACATAAGTATTTTTACATGTACTTTAAGGAAGAAATGGATTGTTTTCTGCCTCCTGCACAATGTGCCTGAGACATGTTATGCTAATCTCATTTGATACAACTAGACCACAGCCAGAGTAAGAATTTCTATCCTTCCAAATGATGCAAGCGATGAAAGACAAGTTCTGAGAAACATCCTAGATTGCATGTGATCTCAGAAAAGGGCAGAAACTGGCTGGAAACCTGGTTCCTCAAGGTCCAGCATTCAAGTGTGTCTCTGGTCATGGCAAGTGTCACAGTGGGCACCTGTGTCACAACCTTCTCCAAGCATTAACAACATGAACTTAAGCATCGGGTAACTTTTCCTTTATGTACCTCAGTGGGGGAAGCACTCTGAATTAGAACCAGTTCTGCCTCTCCCCATGGGGGGTACATTTGTGTATTTCCTATTGACCTGATTTTTTTTTCCATCAAGGATAAACCAGAAACAATGTTTCAGGGCCTGCCTACCTCATAGTAGATTTGGAGGATCAGCTGAAATATTACATGGGCCTGTGGTATGGAAAATACCAAGTCTAAAACAAATGCAGGCATTGGGAGGGTCTCATCACCCATCCTCTGGGCCTAGATGATCCAGAACCTCACATCCATTCAGCACAACATCTAGTGTCCTCTCAGTATAGATGATATCCAGGTTCCTTCCCAAAATCCCATCTCCACTTTGCCTCCTACCAAGCTTTTCCATGTTTCTGTGAATAGGCCTCACATAGTCACTGAACCGCTTGCAGAGTATGGAAAAAATGCATTCAGTGCACAGGTTTAAATGCATTCCTAAATTGGCCAAACAATTTATCATCCAAACTACGACATTTTTGAGTGTTACTAATGATGATGCTAGGGCAGCAGGTGTAAATCAGGACTGTCCCAGGCAAGTAAAAGGAATGATCATTCCACATATACCCCATCATAAAACCATACTACTTCATCCTCCATGCACCAATATATTTTAGGAACTATATCCTGATTTAAAAAAAAAAAAACAGACACAGTTGGATTGTTTGTGTGTACTGAAAGTGTTATTTTGATAAATGCAAAAATGTTAAATATGCCACAAAATGTCTAAGCCTGTTTTCTTTTATTTTTTTCATGCCAATTAAAATTGTTTTTTATGAGAATTCTGGGAATAGTCTAGAATTCTCTGATCCTCAGAGAAGCTCTCTCCATAGCTCTCGATGTGATCTTCCAGTGCAAGATCAAAGCAGTTCTGTCTACTGTAGGGCTGAAACTCTCTGGGCACTCTCCAGCCAGTGTCTCCTCAAATTCAACACTCAAAACACCTAAGACAGGTTCCCTTGCCTGGACTAGGGACAAGAGGTGGTTCCACCATCTTTGTGTGAACATAGCACAGTGTGATACTTTGCAACTCTTGAGCTATATGTAAAGCAGAGGGAGAAGAGATGTAAATCAGATTTAGGGCCAGAACCCCTGTCTAGGGGCACTTCCAACAGCCTCTGTTGCCTCTGATTTCTCACACTGCACGGGGTAGGGTGCACAAACTGCAATGTCAAAGAGAACTCCAGGAACAGGGCAGAGAGCCAGGCACCTGAGCCTGGGCTGGCAGCATGGAAGTAGCTCCTGGGGAAGGGAAGGTGACAAGGAAACATGCTGGTTCCCCATCTGACGCTTACCTGCAGCACCATCTGGAATATCTACTCTGATACGGGAAGTCCCATGGCCTCTGGGAGAAATGAGAGCTCTCTGCCACAACCCCACAGACCCCGAGAAGACTCTGGAAGAGCAGTCACAGTTCCTGGTTCATCAAAACCTACTGGGCCCAAGAAGCCTTGCAAGAATCCTCCAGCCGACTCTGATTGCTATACTTGTGTAAAAACCTCTCAAACAACTGCCTCTTTTGCCTGGTTGAATGAATTACTCCACACCCACACCCACATTAACATTTACACACCCATACATACGCACTCCATGTATAATGCCTCCATAAATTAAGGCCTGAATTTCACAATATCGTGAGACCCCCTCCCTTCAGCATAGAGTGCATCTTCATGGAAAGAAAGTCACTCACAATCATCCAAATTCTGATTGGTGTTATAACAAAAATGCAATAAGGTGGCCTGAGAGATGTGATGTGAGGAGCCCTGCAGCACCAGAAGGTCATGAGATGGTCCCCAAGGTTATGTGTGATGATGTGTCAGAGGATCCTTGTGGCAATGGGGCACACGGAGGTTCCTGGATGCCCTGATACCCTTGATCAGCCCTTCATGTCACTAGGTAGTGTCTCTTTTCTGTCTGATTTACCTGTGCCGCTGACTTCCATAGCAGAAGTAGAGCTGTTACAAGTCACAGTCACGATGGAACTTTGCTGGGCCCTCAGGCCACTGAGCAGCCAAGACCACCACCCAAGTGACTAGTGAAGAAGGGAGAACCTTCTGTTTCTCTGGGCTACTGCCTTTACGATCGCTTTGTTATCATAACTTAACCCGCATTGAATTAACACTGGTGTTCCACACATACTTTATCTTTTGTCTTTTTTTTTTTTTTGTATTTTTTTTATTGGAGTTCGATTTGCCATATCCTTTGTCTTTAAAATAGGGTCTTATTATCCCATTTACACATCAGAAAACTGAATTTGAAAAGGTCAAATTGCATTCTTAATTCACAAAACTGTTACACAGAATAGTCCATGTTTAAGGACCCTTTTTTTGACAAGCCTACGTTTGGAAAATTTGCGTAAACAATTGGACATTTCTCTTAAAAATAAATATAA
Organism: Vulpes lagopus; assembly: GCF_018345385.1. NCBI lineage: Eukaryota > Metazoa > Chordata > Mammalia > Carnivora > Canidae > Vulpes > Vulpes lagopus. The sequence goes on along the minus strand of NC_054827.1, from coordinate 104,791,419 downwards.
ATAAATATTTCTAGTTATTGAAAATCATTTTGGTTTTTCAAAAAGACAATAAAAAGTAGACTAATTCAGCATTCATCATTAAGTTTTCAAACTGCCATGAAATGAGGGGGAAAAATGAGTAATTTATTATGTGTAACGGGCATGTTGTAAAATAACTTATATTATCTTTAAATGTGGATTATAGCTAAATCAAGGTGAGGACCATAAAGAATCACAATGTTGATGGCCTTGTCTGGCAAATAAATTACCTAAAGAAAATTCTAAAAAAGAAAAAAAGAAAAGAAAAGAAAGAAAAGAAAAGAAAAGAAAAGAAAAGAAAAGAAAAGAAAAGAAAGAAAAGAAAAGAAAAGAAAAGAAAAGAAAAGAAAAGAAAAGAAAAGAAAAGAAAAGAAAAGAAAAGAAAAGAAAAGAAAAGAAAAGAAAATTCTAAGAAAAATCTATGGCCAAATACGTGTTTTCTCCAAAACTAAAATATTCTCTTCTCATAGACTTTAAACTTCTTAAGTACAGAAGCTCTGTCAGATTAGTCTTTTTATCTACAAAACTCCTCACACATTTCTGAGCAAAAAATAGATGCTTAAAATATGCTTATTCACTTAAATAATATCCCACTCCCAGTTTTAGCCTCTGAGAATAAAAAGTATTTGCATAGTGTTTAACAATTTATAAATCACTTTTATAAATGACATTTTCAAGTACAATTACTGTGATTATCTCTCATATGAAGCATAGAAGCTAGAACTAAAAAAACCTGTAAAGTTTCCCAAGTAGACATGGCTTTTAAAAATTGTATCTTGGGGTGCCTGGGTGGCTCAGTGGATTGGGCATCTGCTTTGGCTTGGGTCATGATCCCAGGGTCCTGAGATCGAGCCTCGCATTGGGCTCCCTGCTTAGCTGGGAATCTGCTTCTCCCTCTCCATCTGCCCCTCCCCCACTTGCACTCATGCATGTGCACACTCTCTCTTCTCTCACATGCTCTCTCGCTCAAATAAATAAATAAATATTTTTAATTGTGTTTTAATAAGTCAGCATGCATCTTTTGACTCCAGACCCTACCATCTTGTTTGTATGCAACTGTACTTTCTTGAATAAATGGATACACCAATCCATCAGTCAATGAAACTATTGGAAAACAAGCTGTAAAATCATGTTGTAAAGCAACCAGTTAATTGATGATCAGTCCCAATGTTATTATTTATGTGTTCTTAATTATTATTATTTTTTCAAACAAGAATGAGGCAGATGAAAAGCAAACATAAAACAAACAAACCATATACTCCACCAAAATAGTAGTCACGTTGTCACCAAAGGGTATGTGTGTATCTTCGCACTCAGAAAGGTTTAGAAGTGCTTGCTTCATGAAAAGGGTTCATAAAGAGCTACATAGTTTGGCACCAGAGTCCAAGTGGTTCCTTGTTGGCGATGGCCATTGTCATAAGGCTGAATTTAACTTGAGAAGTATTGCATGCCATCTGGCTCCAAAGAGCAAATCTATTTTTATAATATCAAATTTGCAATAAGGGAAAACAACACACATGCTCGGAGTTGGATGAGCTTCCATTTTTAACACGACTGACTTTCATTCATCTTCCTGGGGGCCCCGAACTGGGTGGGCTCTTTTACTGTGCTTCGGGTTTTATCTCTGTTAAAGTTGTATGATTAGAATCCCCAAGTCACTGAACAAACAAGGTAGGATTCTCTATAACAGACCTTTTGTTCATATACATTTCACTGGCTCTTGCTGGAGAAGTCAGAGAGTGGCTATCATCTCCATGCTAATAATATCCTTCAGTAAATGATAAAGTCAAGTCCAAAGTAAACCAAGAAGCTTTATCAGCATGTCAAAGCTATCCCCTTACAGCTCTGTACTTGCCAACTGTGCATCCTCTTCCTAGACACAGACTCGATGCACATTAAAAGGCACTTAGCAGAGTGGGTGTTTGTTTGCCAAAGGAGAGCAGGCTGCCCTCTGATTCCAGCCACCCTGGTTGTCACTCTCATCAGAGGAAGAGAGGTATACTTTACAACTAGACCCCTTTCTTGATGATCTCTTGACTCGAGTTTGGGGGAAATTCAGAGCTTCCAGCCAAGTTATTCTTTCTCTTTCTCCTTGGTAATATTACCTGATGGACTTCTCTGAGGGAGAATGTAGTTCTTACTGTGAAGTGAGAGAACACTGTGGTCGACCAGTTACTCTTCCACCCTGTTGTCAGAGAAAATGAGTCAAAAGGGATTTACACACCCAGTTAATCCTAACAGATGGCCCTTCTCCTGTATTCCGAGAGAAGTTGAAAATCATTCCACACCCTCTCCAATTCCAAATTAGGCAAATTAGCACACTGGCCTTGATTGTTGGTAAGCAGAGTTAGCAAAATGGACAGTGAAAAAAGGAAAGATTTTAAAAATTTCGAAAGGCCCTAATCACACCTCATTTCAAATTCTTCCCCCGCACACCAAGCTGACATACAAATGATGTTTATCTATAAAGGAGTGAAAGCAATAATATTTTCCCTTTCTTTTTCCTTTCCTTCGTGTGTGTGTGTGTGTGTGTGTGTGTGACCTATCACTTTATATCCAGGAAATGTTGCTGTATACATGAATGTGCTTGTACAATATATGTAAGTGAATATCTAAATATATCAAATGTATGTAATATGAATGCATCATACACCCGAAAAGCATGTAGCTCTGTGCTGTCCATAAGAGAAACAATGGATGCTACCTACTTTGAGAAATGGCAATATGTTATATGTTGCAGGTTTTCTTGACTTTTCTTTTTTTTTTTTTTTTTTTTTTTTGCAATTGTAGGCAAATATTCCCCTGGGAGTGGCTGGCTGAGGGAAGGTGTGATGGGATATGAAGTCTTTCGTCATAAAATCCCCATATAAAAGTTCTGTCAAGATTGATAGGGACTGAAGTGTATATAACACCGTTGCTGTGTTGGTTTCATTCCAAACACAGCATGTTTCTGAATGATCTGTCATTACCATCAGACCTGAAGAAAAGAAAAGCCAGAGAGAGAAAAGTCTCATTGCCACCTATAGGCTGCAAGAGGAAGGTCCAGGTCCAGCCACAAAGTTCGGGGAAGTAGCAGAAAGGAAAGGGTGTCCCAGAGTCAGCACATGTGGATTCACATTTACCCTGCTTGTGCCTTCTTGCAAACACTCCATTTTTTATGCCAACATTTGGTGTAGGTGCTGTGGAGGATACAAAGCTGGAAGGGGTATATCTTCCTCCTGGGCAGCAGCATTGTCAGACCCCCAGCAGGCCCCTGGAAGAAAGTGGCTTTCTTCTTACATGAGCTTATTCTCAGTTGCAGAGAGCCAGGAGCTGAGTTAGCTAATTCTAGGACTCAAGAGAAAAGACCCCAAAGCAACTGCTATTTGAGGACTTCAGCACTGATGTGTTTCCATGCATTCTGAAGCCACTGGATTCTGTCTTTTCGTGACAACTTCCATGTCCTCCCAATGAATACTTTTTTTCCCCAATAAGGTAGCTCCAGTTATTTTTGCTGATTACAAACCAAAGAAACCACTCACATGGCTTCATTTTTAATATTTTATTATTCTTAATTAGTATAAACCTTCTTCGTGCTTTTTCCCTTAACAGATAATGATCTATTCCCAAGGGGGAAAATGCTCCATTTATTTTCAGAGCAGTAGCATGAGAGACCAGCAAACATGCAGCTGAAAGTTCCCTGAGGAAAGTGATTGTGTCTTACATATTTTTGGTATTGCACTCATACAATTCCCCAGAGTAGCAACTTGCTAGTTATTCCCATCACTTAACAACCCACCAAATAAAAGGCTCCATGTTTTCAGTTAAGATCACATCACTCAGAAACCTACTGGAAGGAAGATCCAAATACCAAAATCCTACCAAAGAATTAGAGAAATGGAGCCATTTTTACACTCAATTCTACTTATATGGAGCTGACTGCATCTGTTTCATTAATGTACTTGAGAATGATCAGTTGCATTTTGCATCTACTTACCAATTAAAAGAGGATTCTGAGCAGCCATCTTTACCATTGCTAAAATCTCCACAAAATAGCCTTGTCATTAGAGATTACCTGTACTGGAAAAAGACATTCAGTATCTCTCACTGTGACACAGTATTGCAAATGAAAAGGTTTGCTCCTCAGTATGATTCCTTCTGTCCTCCTACCTTCCCTCTTCCTGAGCCACCATCTGGGTAGAGATGCATGAAGGCATTGCCAAAAAATTGCTTCACCAAACAATAAGTATCCCTATATGACAGCACCCCAAGATGAAGCTGTTACCTCAGGGTAGTGACAAGATCAGCATAAAAGGGTCCTCTGGACTTTTTAGATTAGAGACCTGGTGGTTGGGTAGGGTGTGGTTTTTATGGCAGCTAAATCGATTCACAGATATCTTAACCACTCTGCTGTCCAATAAGAATTTGTGACTGGCAAGACTGGACGGCGAATGACTTGTAGCATCCAAAAGCCTCCGATGAAGCACTTGGGAAGCCTTTGCCTAATAGGCAACTGTAAAACAGTTCAAGACAAAATACAAGTTTCAATTCTGCTATCTCACCAAGGAGCAAGATAGGACTAGCTCTCATCCACCATAACTACTAATTCTATCATCTCATTTTTGAAAAGGGCTCAGTTCTGAACCTCCATTCTCCCTGAATAGGGTAGGAGACACCTGGAGATGAGGCTGTCGAGAGCTCAGACTGCAGAATTCTCTCTGGCCACCTGAGTTACTCAGAAAGCCCCGAGGGCCCTCCTTTTCCATGTGTTACAATGAAACAAATTATTCTGGTGTCACAGACCTTGAATACCTACTAACCTTGATAAGCACTTATATCTAAACAAAAAGAGAATCAATTTGCATTTTCTTTTCTGCTGGCTAACATAATGCTTCATTTTACAGTTTGCCATTAAAGGTTATTGCTATCTTGACATACCGCATTAGGCAGTTTGTGTCACATGCTGGTGCATAGATCCATGAGAACACTTCAGGTTGAAGGCGCTTTCACGATGATGCTGCTTTGGTCCTGCCTGACTCTATGATCTTGTAAGTGTTTACCCCAACATGTCTCTTCAAGACCTGAAAACTGTCCTCTGTGGGAACATGTTAATCATCACCTTCCTTCATAATCAGAATTAGCAATGCTCAAGGTTTCAGGGAGTGTATGCACGTGCACACACACACACACACACACACACTCAGGATTCACCTAGCTTGGCAGGTAGGTAAAGCTGCAAATCTTCTTGAATTGACCTTAATGAATTGAAACCTGCCTAGGCTCAAGAAATCCTTTGAACAAACCATAGAATTCTCAACCATTTTACCAGGCTGACAAAACTTTAAACCAAACCATGCCTGGCCTTTGAATTAGCATTTTCTCCTCTGATCTATGGCCTCTTAATTTTCTGGGGCAGAGGAAACAAACCACAGGCATTCATTAAGCAAACATCTGTGTATGGGAAGAAATAAGACATGTACTCATTCTGGAAACCACAAATACTGGAGTTCGAATAATTGAGAAATGGCCACTGTCAGGTAGGGTAACACAATTATTATAGATGTAACCTTTGGGGAAGTAAAGCCCGAAAGTCTTAACCTAGAAAGATAGATGCACTTGGTGAAAAAGAATGATCACCAAAGACCCATTTTCCAATGAAAAAGCGTATAAGTAGTGGCTGCAGAACACCATTCCAACAATGACAAATAGCTTGGTCAGAGATCAAAAATTAAAGCATAAAATATTGATATTTTAAAATTGAGTTTTCATAATAAAAGAAAAAACACAAAAGAACCATTTTCTACTGGTATGTTGGGCAACCATATTTTAATGTAGAGTCAGCTATTCTTCATTTGATATTAGTTCTATACTCCTTTTACATCCTGCTTCCATTTTAAATCAATAAAGAATATGTCTAGAATATTTTTACATTTGTGAAAAATCTGAATCTTGAATGCCAAATACTTAATGTCTTCATTGCTGATTAACCACATTTTGTCATGAAGAAACTAGGTTCTGAGGTCCTAATGACAGGTAAAGTACCTTTAAATTTTGTCCAGGGCCTTGTGTGAAGTAGCTAATGGTGATGGAAGAGATGCTGATAAATAAAAATAAGAGAAGTCCTGGCAGAATTATTGATCCTTGGAATACACAGGCAGCCTTCTAAGACTTTAAAATATAACACTCCACAGAAACTTCTGCTTTCAGTGGAGTCCAGTGAAAGAGAAGAAAACACAGATTGCTAAAACCAGGATGTATGGACTCTATGCCGGAGTCTGGAGTAAGCTCTGGGGAAGAAATGGAGAAAAGACCTTCCACCTGCACTTGGGAAGTTTACAATCCATAGTGGAGTTTGACAGGAAAGCAATCAAGACACCCAGAATGCAATAAGTGCTTGATTTCCCTGTGCAGGATTGAGAATCATTACAATTTTACCATCTCCGCAATCCTCATGATCTCCCTATGAACCTGGTGTTAATTATCATCAGTCCACATCAGGATATTTGGGGACATTGGGAGATTGTGTGAGAGTCAGGTAGGAAGTGTAGGCATGGAACCTCATGGAACTCCTACCATCCAACATCAGGGAGAGCTGTTAATTCTCCCCAGCAATTCCACAGGAATGTTGAGTCCATGGATATTTCTAAGACCCTCTCAGAAGAATGCAAAGCTGCTTAGTTTAACTTGTGTTTGCTCCCACACCCATCAGCCGGACACCAGCTTGACAATGCTCATCAAAAAGCTGGAAGAATATTTATGGGATCCCATAAATCCCAATTCAAAAAATCCAAAGACCACACCACTATCATTCAATTTTTTTTTTGACATGCACAGCACACCCTTGTACTACAAATGCAAATTTGAGTTTACCAAAGAAGGTGGGGAAAACATTTACTCTGGTAAAATGAAAGTGATTTCTTTTTCAAAAATAAAAACATCTTTAATAATGACTGGAAACTCCACCAAAAAGATTTTAAAATAAATGTTGAAACCAATCAAAAACTGTGGAGAGGTGAATATTTGTATTATCCCAAGACTTTCCCTTTACAAAGGGCTCCCTACAGAATACTTCTAAATGGTGAACTCCCTTGGTGCATTTAAACGGTGTTTACAGATCATTAACTACTTACAAAAAGGTTGGTGCAGAAAAACTGCCCAAGTATGAGAATCTCTCATTGATTAACCAAAATTTAAGGGAAGGCTGCCTGAGAGATGGAATTCAGTTTGCCAGAAATGAATTTTCATAATGAACACGTGTTTGTGAGTAAGTCATTCTTCCATAAGATTTCTTCCTTGCATGCAAACAGAATCCAAATGTTAAGAACATTTTATTTATTTTTTATTTTATATATTTTTATATGTAAATAAAAAATATATATATTTTTTACTAAAGTTTGGTTGACACACAATGTTACACTAGTTTTCAGGTGTACAACATAGTGATTTGGCAAGTCTATATGTTATGCTATGTTCACAAGTATAGCTACCATCTGTCACTGCACAAAGATATTAAAATACCATTGACTGACTATATGCTCTATGCTGTATCTTTTATCCCCTTGACTTATTCATTCCATAACTGGAAGCCTGGACCTCCCACTCCCCTCACCCATTTGCCCATCCCTCGAGGTTCCCTCTGGCAATCATTAGTTTGTTTCCTCTAGAACACTATTTTTTTTAATAATAAATTTATTTTTTTATTGGTGTTCAATTTGCCAACATACAGAATAACACCCAGTGCTCATCCTGTCAAGTGCCCACCTCAGTGCCCCCCACCCAGTCACCCCAACCCCCCGCCCACCTCCCCTTCCACCACCCCTAGTTCGTATCCCAGAGTTAGGAGCCTTCCATGTTCTATCTCCCTTTCTGATATTTCCCACTTATTTTTCCTCCTTTCCCCTTTATTTCCTTTCACTATTATTTATATTCCCCAAATGAATGAGACCATATAATGTTTGTCCTTCTCCGATTGACTTATTTCACTCAGTATAGTACCCTCCAGTTCCATCCACGTCGAAGCAAATGATGGGTATTTGTCGTTTCTAATGGCTGAGTAATATTCCATTGTATACATAGACCACATCTTCTTTATCCATTCATCTGTTGATGGACACCGAGGCTCCTTCCACAGTTTGGCTATTGTGGACATTGCTGCTATAAACATCGGGGTGCAGGTGTCCCAGCGTTTCATTGCATCAGTATCTTTGGAGTAAATCCCCAGCATAGAGCACTATCTTTAATGGTAAAGTATTTGAGCATTATATAAAAATATTAAAATTTGCCAAACTGTTACCAGGTGTTGGTATTTATGTGGTTGTCAAGGTTTTAATTCAATAAATAATATTATTAATATCCAGGTGCAGAGTTTTATCCATGTTTCCATGAGATTCTTTACTTTTGACTTGTAAAAGTAGAATTAATGACTACAACATACACAATTTTTAATGTTCCGAATTTAAACGGTTCAAGTACTTTTCAGAAAGACAGTTCCAGGGGTGCCTGGGTGGCTCAGTGATTGAGCGTCTGCCTTCGGCTCAGGGTGTGATCCTGGGGTCCTGGGATCGAGTCCCACATTGGGCTCCCCATTGGGAGCCCTGTGTCTCTGCCTCTCTCTGTGTCTTTCATGAATAAATAAATAAAATCTTAAAAAAAGAAAAGGAAAGAAAGAAAGAGAAAGAAAGAAAGAAAGAAAGAAAGAAAGAAAGAAAGAAAGAAAGAAAGAAAGAAAGAAAGAAAGAAAGATAATGCCAACATCTGTTCCCTTTACCACAATGGCTTTATTACTGAACCTTCACCAGGAATGAGTATGAACATATTAAGAATGGCTCCCAATGTTTAGTTGAAAATATTACTTCTTGTTATTTATTTGAAAATAATCTGACTACAAATAAAGTTGAACAGTTTATTATTTTGATTAGCAATTTACATTCCTTCCTGTAAGCTGATTTGCCCTTGCAATATTTTCCTTCTAGGAATCTCAGTACTTTTCTTATTGATTTGTATGAGCTCTTCACATATTAAGGATAACACTTTTCCTTTCATATCAGTTGCAAATTTTTTCCCAGTTAGATATTTGCAGTGTAATGGTATGCTTTTAATTTTTTTTTCAATTTTGACTTAGAAAATCCTTTCCTAAGAAATTACATTAAAAAGTTCCATGAAAAACTCATTTATGTTTTCGTCAATTGTTTTCAATATTTTTTTAAAAATTGCATTACCAGCTGGATGAGTAGGATCATTTTCCTAATCTCTCTAAAACTGGTTCCATAGTATGAAAATCGTGACTATTTTGCAGAGTTCAAGACATTCTATGAAATGACATTTGAAAGCTCTTTGTCCTCAGAAGTTGATAAAAATAAAAGTTCAATAATATTTATTATTAGCACTGATGAATCTGACATGCCAAAAAGTCCCAACATATCTTGGCTAAGCAAAGCAAAACAAAATGTATCTATAATATCTTCCAACAATGTAGAAGTCAGTATTTGGCTTTGGCCAAATGTAAAATAACTAAATTTTATATGGGCATCTTTGAATCAAATTTCATGATGACCTTTACCTTTATGTGTTTTTTTTTTCCCCATCAAAAACCTTCTCCACAAAATGTGTAATTAATCCATCTCTGAGATGAACAGAATCTTTGAAACTCTTTGCACTATGATCTTGGGAAAAGATTTTCTCCATCAGAGACATGGCTCTCACCCCCACTTCACTGCCCATTTTAATATGGCTTGGACTATCTTCTCATATCCCCAGCTACCTATATGAATCATTTTGAGCACTGAGTTCTGATCATTATATACAAGGTCACTTTTTAATTAGAACAATATAGTAAAACATATGCTCAGAAGATAAATGAGGTACAAAGCTAGCTGTGCTACAGTGAACCCTTTTATTGGAAAGCCCTTAAAAATAATAAGCGTCATGTATAGTCCAGGGGCCTTTGCAACATATTTCAGTACAGCAAAGTGCCTGCCATAGTGAATGAATACCCTGTTAGAGTGAACAATCATTTGGCAGCATAGGTTATTTTAATGGACACATCACTTTAAACGAAGCTTTCACCATCTGTTCTGCCCTCTAATTACAGATGCAAAAAGAACATAATTCACAATTGCATCATAAAAAAGTAAGATATAAGTGATTTAAATGCATGTGTATCTTCCTTATTCAATGCAGCATGCAGCTGTTATGTTGTTTTCATGTTTCAAACACAAATGAGGCTAGAAATCGTTCTTCTCTGATGGAGTGAATTCCCTGATACAGGACATTTTGGGGTGTGAATAAATGCAAAAGTGTGGGCTTCTGTATCAGCTTCACATCCAATGGGAGGTGAGGCTATTCTGTAATGTAGTCTGTGATCTTAACCATGTGTGATGAAGTGCACGTTTGCTGTAAAATCTAATTTTCAGTTGATTCTTTATTAGGCTTTCCACATCTCAATGGCTGCTCAGGTAAGTGTACTTTTGTAATAACCAACCAGTGTAGGTAGATGTGTTATAACAAAGAAATCCCTCTTCACAATCAGTTGAGCACACTGGTTAACCTAATATCAAACAGCTGACTCTTGATGGCATAAGTCCTTTATCTATCTATCTATCTATCTATCTATCTATCTATCTATCTATCTATCATTTATCTATCATCCTAATCTTATATGAATCCTTTCTGATTTCCCAAGGCACCCTGGAGTTTTAAGCAGAAAGATGGAGCACCTTTCCTTTCCCCTCATGTCTCAAAATACCTTAAAACTCCCTTGTGGGTTTAAAAGTTAATGATTACTCATTTGGGGAAGGATATCTTAATATGTGAGCTGCAAGGTAAACTTAATCCTTCATTGAGACTCTGTAAAATGTCTGTTGTTACTTAGTACCAACACAATCACGATGTATCCAAATACAATTTTGCCTTTTAAAGAAACTTTCTTAAATTCATTCTAGATATGCTCAACTAGTTTTCTGAAGTTGGATAGTCAAATGATATTTTAATAGAGTGAAATATTTATTTCTAAGGGCTAAATGCTGGGGGATGGTGCTAAAAAAATTAATTAATTGGTGAAAAAAGTGCAAATAGCTTAAAAAGCCATGATTATTTAAAATTCCATGCTGTAACTCTGTCATTGATAGGAAAATATTGCCCCACAAAAGTTCCTCCATCAGCTTCTCTATGGTCTTGCTGAGAATGATTTACACTTTATATAGCCATTGCTAATATAATATAATATATTGCTATATATATATATAAATATAAATATATAAATTATATATAATATATATATATTATATATATATATAAAATATATAAAATATATAAAAAATTGCTAATATAATATAATAGATAGGTGTTTTGAAAGTCTTTGTTAAGTAGTTTGAAAATCCATCCTTCCCTGAAAATAAATTTACATTTCTAATACGACTGGTAACTATTCTGTTTTTTCACAGATTAATCAGAAATAAACAATAAGATAATATAAACATCAATATTGCAATTATATTCAAAACATAAACTTATGAGATCGTATATTGTATAACCATACCCAACTAATATACAAACTTATAACTGTATACATTATGTATAGACGTATATTTGTATACACAAAACAGCCATGATATTCAGCAAAACATCATTCACCCAGATCGATTGCTTTCTTTTTTTTTCTTTTTTTAAGATTTTATTTATTTATTCATGAGAGACACACAGAGAGAAAGAGCAGAGACATAAGTAAAGGGAGAAGCAGGCTCCATGCAGGGAGCCCTATCTGGGATTCGATCCTGGGTCTCTAGGATCACACCCTGGGCCAAAGGCTGTGCTAAACCGCTGAGCCACCCGGGCTGCCCAATTGATTGCTTTCATATAGCAATGTTTCCTGTTGGTTGATGTCTCTGCAGAACTGATTATTATATATCTGCGCATCACCTCTACACATCATGTATAAGAAATTAAAACCTAATGTTAATAAAGAGTGTCCTTGAGTAGTTATAAGAAAGTAATCTTCTTTATACAGTTTTTCCAAATTTTATAATTCTGCTTTGAGGACTTAATGTTTTTTAAGTACTGAGAAAATCTGCATTTTAAAACTGCAAACAGAAACAAATTTGAGTGTTAAAGTACTCTAACCTACTTCAAACTTACTATTGAATTCATGTTTTTCTGAGACTTCGTTCTAGTTGATGTAGGCCTTGTTTATGATTTCTCTGCATGTCACAGAAAACTCAATCACACATTGATTCAGATTAGAAATAACAAATCAAAAAAAAAAAAAAGAAATAACAAATCAATTCGTTATATCAATTAATCCATAAAATAGCTTGAAAATGATCATTTTTTTAAAAAATTCACTGTCTTTAAGGAAAACCCACCACACAATCAGAAATTCCCATTAAAATCACTTGAATATTTATTTGTGTTTCAGTATTCTTGTTTAAGAAAGCTCTAAAGGGGGGTGCTTGGGTGGCTCAGTCAGTTAAGTGACCAACTCTGGATTTCAGCTCAGTCATGATTTCAGGATGGTGAGACTGAGCCCTGCAATAGGCTCTGCACTAGGTGTGGAGACTACTTACAATTGTCTCTCCCTCTTCCTCTGCCCACCCCTCCATCTCTAGGAAGGAAAGAAAGAAAAAGAAGAAAGAAAGAAGAAAGAAAGAAAGAAAGAAAGAAAGAAAGAAAGAAAGAAAGAAAGAAAGAAAGAAAGAAGAGAAAGAAGAAAGAAAGAAAGAAAGAAAGAAAGAAAGAAAGAAAGAAAGAAAGAAAAAAGAAAGAAAGAAAGAAAAAGAAGAAACTAAAGTGGTGATCTTCTATCCCAGGGATCCCCAAACTCAGCAGCAGTATGAGAGAAATGAGGATAATGAATTAAAAAGCAAAATGTATATGACCATTTTAAACTTCATTTAGAAGTTATGTTTCTTTTACCTTTTCCCAATTTTTCAATTAAAAATTTGCCATAAATAATGGGATAAGAAAATTCATGTTACCCTTCAGACTGGATTTTTTTTTTTACTTTTGGAAACTTCAAGGTGTGTTTAGGGATTTTTTTTTTAACTGTCTTGAAAGGAGGTGGCCAAGAGGGGGGAGATCTCTAAATGGTAAAAAAAAAATAATAAGTTAAATATATATATATATTAATATATAAAAAGTTATATATAAAGTTAAATATATATATATATATATATATATATATATATTAACCTTTCTTTTAACTCAGGTAACCAATTATGTGGACAAATCTTTTTCATTCAGATTATATATGGAGTACATTTATGCTGTAGAACATTGGTGTGGATCAAATATAAAAATAAACAAATACAAGAGCACCTGGTTGGTTCAGTTAGTTAAGCAGTCAATTCTTGGCTTTGGCTCAGGTCCTGATCTCAGGGTCCTGGTATGGAACCCCAGGTCAGGCTCTGGGCTTAGCAGGAAGTCTGCTTGAGATTCTCTCTCTCCCTCTCCCTCTGCCCCTCCTCCAACCCCCATTCTCTCTATCTGTAAAATAAATCAATCTTAAAAAAAATGAACAAATAGAGTGTTAGCAACACATACATTTATATATACATTTTAGGAAAATTCCCTTTATTTTACCAAACATATTTTACCAAAAAGAATGTGAATTTTGGGAAAGTCAAATAAGAAGGGACATGTCCTTGATAATAATGCCTATACACAAAACTCTTTACATAATTTTTACTTCAGAAGTACTCAGGAAAAAAAATAGTCAATATTTCTGGACAAGCAGCTTTCTGGACAGAAATGCTTCAATGATTGTTTTTCACATGACCAGCACTCTTCATCATTTGTTTTATTCCAAGAGCCAATGAGTCACCAGAAGCATATGTTTTACCTTAACTTTGTCAGTTAAATCACAAATGATTTTTATATAGTTCTAAAATGCATTTAATTTAAAAGACAAATGATTTGTGAAAAAGTTGTTGGTCAACCATAAATTCAATTTTAGTTTAGATGTTTCAGAACTATTACTTGTTAATAAACTTGATAATGAACTTTAAAATAAGTGTTTTTATAGAAGAGCATGTAAATGGAATCCACTTTGGCAACAAGGATACGGAAAAGTTAAAGGCAATTAGAGGCACAGAAAGGTGTGTTCAGGGAGTCATAGATACTTTCCCCAAGCACAGGATACTGCAGCTTCCCTCCCCTGGAAGAATGGCAAATATGAGAAGTGATGATTCCCAGTTGTCTATTAATGAAGCACAAAAATGTCTTTGCTCTGGAAAGATTAACTGAGTCTAGTATTAAAAATCTTCAACTAAGGCCACACAACCAAGTGTACTATTGATGTTAGTATTGGAACCTTGGTCATTATTTTGGTCACTGGTATACAGTGACATGTAATGCATGGTTATGAATGATGGTGGTGGTCATGGTGAAGATGGTGGTGATGATGGTGGTGAGGATTATGATGGTGACATTCAACACATATAAAACTACCGTGTTCCAAGTTCTTCTCTAATTATTTCACTTTTTTTATCCCATTAAATCCTCTCAACAAACCTATGAGGAAGCCACTGACCCACTGGAAAAGAGTTTACCGTCCAGCACAAACATGAACTCATAGAACTACAACAATATAAGGCTGAAAGAGGTAGCATTTCTAATCAATTAAGTGGAAAACACCAAATCACTTTCCTTTTCTTTTTAAAGCTATTTCATAAAACTTTTCCCAACCAGATGACAGTCATTTCTCCTGCTGGGCTCTCATAATCCTTCGGAACTCTTTTAAAACTTGTTCTTCATTGGACTGAGCCTGTTTGTACCTCAAATTTCATATCTGAGAAGTGAGATACTGAATAACAATTTAATAGGGTTATTGTAAACATTAAAGAGTCCCAATAACAACAAAATGTTCAGAATATTTCCTGGCACATAAAAGTGACTCAATCAATAATTACTAGCATCAATATGATTGTTATTATTATCATTATTACTGTTACTACCTACCTTGATACCTAACTTCCTGATCAGATTTAAAAACTTCTTACAATCATGTCCATAATCTTAAGAGCTCTAGAAGGCTGAATTAGGTACTTTGTTTTCTCAAATGAGAATAATGAAGGATATGGTAAATGATAATTAACATCCAGAGGGAAAGCATTCACTGAAGTTGAGGCAGGTTTGCTAAAGAATGAGAGTTGAAATGTATGAAAAGTAAAAGCTATCTTGTTCTGGTTGGGAAAACAAAAGTGAGGCACCAGCCATGGGAGCATAAGTAGAAGAGAGGTGGTTGGAGCAGAGAATCATATTGGGTAAGTGATGAAAAAAGAACTCAGAGCATTATGGCAGTAATTCAGACAGGAATATTTGAGAAGATAGCACAGAAATAGAGAGGATAGCATTGGGACATGGAAGCGAGAAAGATTCAGTGGGACTGGATCACAGTTAGCACATAGGAAGCAAAAGAGAAAGGGAAGACAATTCAGAGGTTCAAGTAAACTTCTGGGTCTAGACAACAAAGACAATGATAATCATACAAATGGGAAAATGAAAGAAAAAACAGAGCCCATTTTTCTAAAAGGAGACAGAAATTGAGTTTGAGATACGCCAAGTTTCAGATTCACAGGTTACTGACGTGAATATGTTTACTAAGTTACTATCATGTGAGGCTGAATCACTGAAGGAAAAAACAAAACTAGAGTACTAGAAACAACAGTAAACTCCTTAATTCAACGGATCCGTGTCCTTGTAAATTTGGCATCAAGGTGCCCAAGTAATCGCATGCCCTCAACAGAACTCTTCGGTGCCAACATCAATGAGAAGAGGGACAAAACAAACACAGCCATTCTTTTTCTGATTATGTTTCTGTGGCCTTGGTTCTACAAGGACCCAGGGCATGGGGACTGCTGCTGTGCTTTGCACAGAGGGAGTTCTTATAGTCTTTGGATCAAAAACAACATCTCTCCCTTTCATCCACAGGGTTGGTCTAGCTCTGGGAGACAAAGTGGATGAGGGACAAAGGAAGGCCTTGCTGACTCAATCCTGCTCCCAATATACACACCAGTTTCACAATGTGGACCACAGCCTGTCTCAGCATAAATACAAATGGATTGACATACTCATTTTACCTAAAAGAAAGGTTTTAGAGCCTGCAAAGGAAAACAGGGTTTTGTCAGAAAGTAAAACCTTCGATAAGCCAGAACACAAATGTTTATTTTAAAAGAATTCTTAAACTCTGACTCAGACTAAGAGAGCCAGGCCAGTGGCTGAATCCCATGGGGGCATCCACATGCAGAGGTCTCTGCCTGGAAAGTCCTTTTGTAATGGTGTGTTTACAAAACTTTGTGTCCTTCAAGTAGGACTAAGAAAACTTCAAAGATATATCAATTCTAATATGCCCCAGGCCTAAATATGGAGAAGAAATGCTTGGTCATGAAATCCATCAAGTTCACTGATTTTTTTTTAGATGTGATACCAACAGCACCTTAAATTGAGATTATTTTCTTCCATGTCTAGTTGTTTTCTTAACCATTGTCTTCCCATCCCCCCCCCCCCACCCCTGCCAGGATTACTTACAATGCAGCTCACTGTTGGAACAAAGGGAGCAAGAGAGAAAGAAAAAAGAGTCATACAGAGATGTGTACTTTACCCATTTTATAGATCAGAAAACTGAGAGGGTAAAAGGGTTGTCCAAGCTCAATTAAGAGAGCACAGACTAGCAATGAGGTCTTCCCAGTCCCCAACCCATGATTTTTCTTAATTGCCTTGTTGATTTCTCTCAGGAAGAGCAAAAGAAACTTGGCATTCTTGATGCCAAGTTTTGCCAGAAAGTTCCTGGTGGAAAGTTCTTCCTGTGTTTTGAGTCAAGAGATAAAAGTGAAATCAAATAGGGAAAGATGAGAAACAAGTCCAGTTACTTCCTGTTTTTGAGAAGATCTGCTATTTTAGACATCTCATGGCACTGACCACCTGCAGGACCACAAAGCATCTTGAAGAGAATGGGCTAGGAGAAGCATCCATGGGCACAGAAAAGCAGAGCAAATTTTCCAGTAGTTCATATCTCATCATCACATGAAAACACCCTAGATACAGCCTGAACTCTTCTCTTTCCTACAGCTACAAACTAGGTTTCTGTTTGCTCCTATTCAGCTTTTTTTTTTTTCTTTTTCTTGCTACAAAGGAGTTCAACACTTCACATCTGAAAGCTGCCAAATGACATTCTCTTTTTGACAGCCCAGGGGGTAAAGGGTGAAGCCCAGAGGAATATCTAAGAGTCCAGGGGAATGAAGGGCCCAAAGGCTCTGGGAAGAGGAATGGGACAATTGACCAGGCAGGGGACATCATTAGGTTCCCACTGCTATTTTCCCAGAAGCCAAATCTGGGAGGTGACAATGGAAGTGGCAGTCTGACATAACTTATGGTGCCAGGAAACAATCAAGGCACTACTGAAGTATAAATAAGCATAAGTATACACTAAAAATACTGAATTCAGGGACTCCAAAAGTAAAGACAAAAGGCTGTTGGAGAATTTCACCTTTTTCAAAACATGACTCATTTGCCAATAAGTCAAAATTATTGCCACATACCATTCGAAAGCAAACCCTGGTAAGTTCAAAACAGATACTGTTAAATTCACATGGAAATGCCTAAGCTACAAGCTTCACCTAAAGAAGAGATTAAACCAGTGTGAACAGAAAGCCAGTTAGTACGTGTTCTATTTTCAAGATACTTGTTTTCCAACTTGCAACCAGCGGTTTTAGAGTAAATGTATATACCCAAAAGATTCAAAGAAAGGATCTAACCTCAAATATTTTCCTATCAATGAAGATATCTTTAAATCTTAGCCTCAAGCAGTGTTCTCTAAAACATGATTATAGCAGAGTTGTATAAAATTTGTGAAATAACTCAGATGAATAATCTCCAAAATATATTGCTCAAATGATGCAAAGAAATGTTGTAAGTAGAAGTCCCTAAACTCAGAAACTTGATAGGGAACTGGGATAGAAAACTCAGCCAGATGTTAAAACTGAACTAATGTGTGATTGATCTGAGTCCCTCTGTTAGTGTTTAAATAGAACTTTCTTCTGGCATTCATGGCTCTAACTTTTCTTCAGCTTGAACACAAGGGACCAGTAGGTATTTTGACTATCCCACATTTCTTTCTCTGTACATGGAATACTCTTAGAGAGCTCTTTAGAACCTGGATCTTCTAAGTCCCCTAGGGTCCACTCTAAAGACAAGGAGGTATGACTGGAGACAGGTGCTTATAACTGAGGGTGGCTCAAACATGATCTTCCAAAGAGCCTCTTTAGACAGATCCAAAATGGCACTATGCAGCTGGGAGGTTCAGGATGGTAAGATGATCTTCTCTAACCTATTGAACTTGGTCATAAGCCATCAAATCCAAATGGGTTCTACATTCTTTAGCTCAAATTCTCTCATCCCTATCAGAAAAAAAATAATACAGAAGGTTTACCTATCCTGATGCCCAAATCAAAACTAATGGTAATGACAGCCCAGTGCAACAGACCACACAGTTAATGTGGTCCTTCCTTCTGCACATAGAATTCTTGAAGTCTCCCATCCTACTCAAGTGCTTGTATTAGTGTTGTTACAAAATGTTCCCAGGAAAGCTTTTTACTCTCTGGCCTTGTGACAATCAGAAAGACACCAGAGTGGTTTTTAAACATCTTTTAAATCATATCATTGTGCATGATTCTCAGTCTTACTTCCTGCATCCTTTTTTTTCTGCTCTAGGACCATTTCCAGGATCTCAAGAAAATGAAAGAAACCACTGTGACCGACCAAGCAGGAATGCATGAAAACCATACCACTCCTCACAGAGGACAAGGGACAGATCCCACGACTACCCATGCCTGTCTCCTCCTCTTCCCTCCAGCCACATGGCCACTCTGCACCCTCCTTGCTCTCCCAGGTTGCTTTCTACCCTTGCTCTCTGGCAAAAGGGAACTCAGTTATATCTCCTGGGGCCATGATGTGAGGACTGAGAGGAAATGTTGTCTTTGGGGAAATAGCAAAATTGTGTGACTACATTAAAGTCAACACTATTTATCTTCACCTCTTGTCCTATGGGCTGACAAAGGGACACCACTGTTAGGCCCAACCCCCCTGAACAGCTGTAATAGAAAGGAGGCAGGGACTTGTACTTTCAAGTGTCAGACCTTTTGTGCCTGACTACTAGTTTATGAGGCTGATGTCAAGCATTGCAGTCAATGAAGTCTTTGTCCTAGGTGTACAGGGCAGGACAGTGGAAAAACTGACCCCTCTTATATCCCAGACCCATCCATCTTCCCCTCCCCCTGCTTCTCAACTTTTCCGTCTCTTGAGCAGACAGAGAGAGGATTCCTCCTGGGTTAATGTACTGGAAAATTGCTCTGCATGTTTATGAGGGGGTCCCTTCCAAATGAAAGAAAAAAGGAAAGGGCTAAAAAAAATGGAGAAGAAGAGTCGTTTTTCCCACTGAACTCATTGGCCTTATGCTTGTGGGTCTGACCCTGATTAAGAAAATCTCAAAGCCCTGCTAGCAGGTTTATTGTCAAGTTTGGCAGAACGCACTTCCGATTGAATTTTTTTTATTATTTATAATCACAAAGTGGTAATGAACAGCTCCTATCAGCCATCCCACCAACAACTATACACACACACACACACACATGCACACGCACATGCACACACGCACACACCCAAGCCCTTACCTTTGAAGATATCCCATCCATGCACATCCAGTTTGCTTCAGAACAATCTATTCTGCTCTGCAGAGTTGATCTCCCCAAAGCAATCCCCTACAAATAGCAAACATGTTGTTTTCATACAGTTACATGGAAGGTTGGACTGTGTGAACTTTGCTGTGAAAGTGGAACCCAAAACGAGCCTGCTTTCCATGATATCACTCATTTGTTTATTTTAACTCTTTTTCCCTAGGTAAAATTAATATCCTCTATCTCCAGTCTCTTCCCCCAACTTCTTAATTTTATTCCATTCACTAAAGGCTTTAGGCTAAAACAAACTGCCATGGAAGCAGTTAAGGCATCACAAAACACCAACGATGCATGTGCCTGGCTGCAGTGGTACCGAGAGATTTTTCACAAAACCAGAGTCCTTCCAGAAATGTCTGAAGAAAAATCACAGGAAATGTGAACACCAAATTCTTGATAATTGTAACTCATGCAAAATGTGCACTTTGGAAGCCAATAGACATACAGCCAGAGTTCTTTCAGGAAAAAAAATAAGAAAAAGAATTTCTCACCTTGGCACATTTTCTTCTTTCTCCAACCCATTTTTCAGAAATTGCTTTATGTTTCCATTGACTATTAATTTGGCCAGAGAAATTGAAGGTGGGGGATAGTCACATATAAGAGCTCCAATTCTGGGCACCTGGGTGGCTCAGTCTGTTAAGTGTCTGCCTTTGGCTCAGGTCATGATCCTGGAGACCCTGGATGGAGCCCCATGTCAGGATCCCTGTTCAGTGGGGAGTCTGCTTCTCCCTCTGCCCCTCACTCTCGCCCATGCTCTCTCTATTGCTTTCTCTCTCTCTCTCTCTCTCAAATAAATAAATAAAATATTTTTTTTTAAGAGAGAGCTTCAATTCTTTGGTATTTGGAGGAGAAAAACTAGTTATTTTTAAGGGAATTTGTGGAAAGGACATAAAAGTGAGTAAAATTAAAAAAAAAAAAGGTTAGTGGAAGAGTGTAACCAAAGTTTAGTCTTCAATCTCCCCTCAATTGTGAGTTCTGTCCTTAGTTTGAACTACAGACACCAATTTCTGCAGCAAATATCCTATGAAGTTACAACTTCTGGGTGACTTTTTTCTATGATGTCAAAAGTTGAAAAGTCTCTGTGAAATGATTCAATTCGAGCATGTAAAGAATTCCCTGGGTGGTGGTGGTTTTGTTTTTGTTTTTGTTTTTGTTTTTTATCTTTTCCATTCCATTCTTTTCTCCTAATGGAAATCTTTCTTTTCTGCCATTTCAAACTATCTCACTGACCAGCGCAGGGGATCATTTAAATATCTAGCAAGCTGATTAAAGAGAAACGGGGTGAAGCGGACACATCATGCCCAAGAGAGGGGAGGTGGTCATTAAGTCTCAAACAAATGTTAATCGGAACCCCTAATCTCTTTGCCTGTCCCTTTTTGTAGGAGGAGGTCAGAAGCAGTAGGTCCCTATGCCTATTTCCTAAAGACCCTTAACAAGCAGATGTTACTGTAACATGCTCAGGGAATCAAGCATAAATATGACCCCTGCCCCCAGCTGTCAGCTGATCCACTGAGTCTCTTAGAAATATACTCTTCACTTTTCTAAATCCCCACTCTTTCCCACCATCCCCCTCTGCCCGGCTGGGCGCCCCTGGCTCTGCTTTCTATGCCTGTGGCTCCTGCCCTGGGGCTTGCACAGTTGAGCTCACTGTGACCCTTCTCTTCACAGAGGTCAAAGGCCCAAGACCTCAGGCCAGCCTCTTTTCTTGCCAAAGGCCAGCTGATGAATCATTCCCAACTTGAAGGGAACAGAGGAGAGGGCAGGGCTCTGCAGGCCTTTTGAGACAAACAACTGTGGCCTATACATCAGCATTTACACTCTTCTGACACTTTCAAAACTCACGTTCCTCTCTGGGAACCACAGAAAGAAGGGACCAGGGGAGGGGACAGAGAGGTCTCACTGACTGGGATGGAATAAATAAGAATGAAAGACCAAGAACCTGAAGCCAGTCTTCAGAATTGTGTACTGGGACTGTCCAGAAAAAAAAGGGAGGGGGGGAGAGAGAAAGAGAGAGGAGAGAGAAATGAGAGCACTATTACACACACACACACACACACACACACAAATTCTCACATGGCCAAATTTCAGTGGGATTGGAGTCACTTAGCACAAAACCATAGAAAAAGAACATGTGTGTGTTTTTCCCCACTGAATTGAGAACTTGGTCAACAGGACTTTGCTGAATGACTCAGAATTCTCTTATTACTTAGAAAAGTATAAATGGTCTAATGTTTATAAAAGAAATGATATATTTCTTCCTTAAGGCAACCCCACATGAGGTTGGGAGGGAGGGATGGGGTTGGCAGCTGGGATAGCTCGTTAAAATATCTCAAAGCTATTTCATTTTTCACTGCCCTATTCTTGCTGTAAATCTCAAGTTTTCACTTTTCGCCTATAAGCAGTGTGTATTTTACCTGAAGTCCTTTGAGAAGTCTTTGGTAGCCTTACAGGAAGGCAAGGTTTGGAAATATTACTGAAGACTATGAAGTCCTGGAGGTAGGGCTGACCCAGCTGACTCTTAGGGCCCCTCAAAGGGTAGGAATCCAAAGGTGGTTCCTAAGGGGAGCTCTGTGGGAATAACGTTACTTGGACTGGGGTCCCCCAACATATACACTGTCAAAGAATTAACTGGTATGATTCTTTAGGCCATGTCAAGAAACTCAAAGAGTAACTACAGACCAAGCTATGGTACCCAACATAACGTGTGTTCAGAAAAACATTTGGTCCAATTTGTCTTTATCAAAGGTTTTTAAAAATGCCCTCACATCAGTCTTTGTGTAATCAAATTTTTCAAATTAATGTGTTTCCATTAAAATATAAAATAAAAAAACAGATATTGTATTTCCATCTTTGCTTAGAAACATGCTAATGTGCATAAATATGTTCTTGCTCACTTGCTTACTTTCTCCTTCCTTCATTCCCTTTTTTGTTCTTTTCTAGTATTTCTTCTCCTCTTTTTTGGCAGGGAAACATGAGGACTGACAAAAGGCTGGGCCTATTGTTTTCCAATTCCGAACACACAAAAATATAAACTGAGAAAGTGAAAAACCAGTTATGCTTGGAGTGTCTATGACTAGACAAGGCAGCCCATGATGGTACCTCATCTTTGTTCCTATTGAAACTTTACAATGTCTCCACCTAAGCTCATAGGAGTTCACCTCCAAACATGAGACCGCTGAAGATTTAATTCCTTTGCTTCTCTGATGGTTCTTCACGCAGGAATGTTCACTGATTCAAGAGTTCCAAAATTTAGCTGATGATCAGAAACACTTGAACATCCTTTAAACATGCAGATTCCTCAGCCAGATTCCATTTCTGCTAAATAAGAATGTCTGTGGATTTTTCTAGGGAACAGGTGTAGTTAATACATTATCCAGGTGATTCTTACCATCAGTTAAGTTTGAAATTGCCTTCAAAGAAGAACAGCATACTGTTAAGACTGCACAGCTATGACTGCAGAATGATACTTTTTTTTTGTTTTTCCCCTCAGGGTAGACTCTATCTAGAAAGTTTCCCTTATATTTGGCTAAACTTTCTGGAGTCACAAGGTAAGGACTGAAATACCACTTAGGATTTCCATAGTTAGCTCAAATCCTTCCACAGAATTTCTATTTCTCTAACTCCAAGAGATTTCCTTGATGCAATACAGAAAAATAAAGATCTGATCGCATCCCCCCTTTGTCTTGAGTCTGAAGAGCTGACTGGGGACAAATTCCTATTTTTCTTCATGGCTTTCCCTTCTACAGAAGATGAAAAACTCCAGAAAATAATGTCTACTCAGATAAGCCAGCTACTGCCACCAAGATGGTCCCACTGACAGGGATGACTAACAGGACCACTGCTAGGTGGTGGTAGGTGGTATACCAGCCCACCAAAATTCCATTCCTTAAAGACCTATGCCTCTGATTTTCCTAAATCAACTGATTGAACACAAACTTTTTATTTATTTATTTATTTATTTATTTGAACACAAACTTTTTAAAGACTCTTACCATTAGCCATATTCTTGACTGCATTTTGCTGAAAGAATGCCACCATTTTACCTTTCTTTTTCTTAAGCAAATGTGCTCCCATTCAGGTGTCCTGACCCAAAGTTCCATTTTCCATCAACATGTGCCATGGCTGTACCACTTTCCTCTGTTTTTTTTTTTTCCCTCTCATCCTTTCTGTACCCATAGTTTCTCTAAAATTTCCTAAGTTGGATATGACTCTCACTCTGCTATTAATATTGACCCTCTCCCCTCTGGAAGATAAAGAAATATCATATCTTAAACTCTATATTTAACTACACCATATAGTTAATCATTTATGTGCTTACTCTACAATACACAAAAAAATCACACAGTGGCTATTAGTTATTTAAGGGACACAGAGATAGATATAACATAAGATTATCTGAATAGACCAGGCAGTAAACAGATAAATATGAAACAAGACAATAAATATAGTGAGTTCCACCAAATATTTGGCATGACAATGATACCAATTCTCCAGAATCCTTTCCGGAAAATTGAAACAAAAAGAACATATTCTACCTCATTATATGGTCTAAAAATTATCCTAATTAGGTAATTACCCTAATACCAAAAAGATACTACAATGTAGGAAAACTATAGACCAATATCTCTTATGAACATGGGCATAAAAATCCAGCAATATACTAGCAAGTAAAATCCAATAATGTATGAAAATGATTATACACCACAACCAAGTGGGATTTATTCTAGTTATGCAAGTCTGGTTCAACATTCTAAAATCAATGTAATTTATGACATCAATTGGCTACAGAAGGAAAGTCATGATCATATCAACTGATTCAGAAAAATCTTTTTCGAAATCTAGCCCAAAACCTAGATAAGAACTCTCTGTAAACTAGGATTAGAAGGAAATTTTCTTAACTTAAGAAGAATATACTCTCTCATCAATCCTACCTAACTTCACACTAGAAGTTCTAGCTAGTACAATATGACATGGAAAATAAATTAACAGTATACAAGTATTAAAAGAAGAAATAAAACTGCTTTTATTTGTAGATGACAGAATTGTCTGTGTATAAAATCGCAAAGAATTAAAAAAAAAATAAGAAAGAAACTCCAAGGGCTATTAGGTGAGGATAGTAAACTACAAGGTAATAGGTTATCTAAGTCAATATACAAGTCAATCTCTTTCCTATATATTAACCATGAATAATCAAATTTGAAATTGTATATATATTACATATATGTATAATATATATATACAAACCATTTATGATAGCACCATAGCAACAACAAAGAAAAAAATACTTAGGCTAGCAAAATAGTCACAGGATCTATATATGAATGACAAAACATAATATAGGAAATCAAAGATCTAAATAAGTCTAATAAAATTATATATTCATGGATGAAAGATTCAATAATGTCAAGAATGTAAGGGAACACCTGGGTAGCTCAGTAGTCGAGCATCTGCCTTTGGCTCAGGGTGTGATCCTGGGGTCCTGAGATGGAGTTCCACATTGGGCTCCCTGTAGGGAGCCTGCTTCTCCCTCTGCCTATGTCTCTCTCTCTCTCTCTCTCTCTCTCTCTCTCTATGTGTGTGTGTGTGTGTCTCTCATGAATAAATAAATCTTAAAAAAAAAAGAATGTCAGTTCTACCCAATTTGATCTAGAGATTCCACAGATTCCATTCAACAATCAAAATCTGAACAAATGATTTTATAGATATTGACAAACTGCTATTAAAGTTTATATGGAAAGGCAAAGGACTAAAACAATGATAATAACACAAAAATCAACACAATTCTGAATAAGAAAAACAAAGTTGGAGGATTCAGACTAATTTCAAAACTTAATATAGTATACATATTTAAGAAAGCACAGTATTAGTGAAAGGGCCCAGAAACGGACCTACACAGATATAATCAATGGATTTTTTTACAAAGGTGCAGAGAAAATTTGATGGAAAGAGGATTATTTTTTTCAACAAATAGCATGGGAATAATTGGAGGTCTATATACAAAAAAAGAAAAAAAAAGGTAAACACACAAACAGAGGAGAATAGACAAGCCTCCCATGCAGAAGAATTCCACAAATTTATGTGCTACTCTGCTCTGAATGAGAAGGATATAACTCTCCACCCCTTTGCTGTGTGCTATGCATAAAGATTTTCTTCCTTAGAGTACAGGGTAGAAAAAGGGAGAAAATAGTAACTTTACACTGGAGACACCTGACAAGTCCTGTTCATACAGACACCTTTGATAAAATGAAATAAGGATGTCTCTTACCCTTTGCTGTCTTCTTCCCCAAAAACCTGTAACACCACTTTAATCATAAGAAAAAAAAAAAAAAAACAGACAAATCACAATGCACTGAGAGGCATTCTGTAAAATATCGGATCAGTATTCATCAAACTTAGAAGATCATTAAACTGAAGGAAATCTGAGAAAATGTCCATAGCTTGATATAAAAAGGGTATTAGGGAAAATATTCCAAAAATTTTAAAAATGTAATATTAGCCAATAATAATGTATCAATATTGGTGCATTAAGTGTGACAAATGTACCATAGGAAAGTAACATGTGAGTCATGGAGGAAACTGGATGCAGGGTACATGGGAACTCTATATAACCTTTTCATTTTTTCTATAGATTTCTATTCTAAATATTAAAAGAAAATTGATGAGGAGGTACTCTCTCCAAGTAAGAGATTAAATTAATTTGTGCTTTTTCCTTTGGCTAAGCTTGTGAAACACCCAATTTATTTTTTTCTCTACTGAATTAATAAAAAATTAATTTCTAAAAAAAATTATTAATAGCCTGACCCTTAGCTGGGTTACCCAATCAAGATATTGTTCCTGAACACTCAGCTGATTTCCTAAATGATATATTTCTTATTTTTATTCAGAAAATCTTGTATGAAGTTTTCCTCTTCAATAGATTCTATTTTTTATTATAACCAAAAGGAGGGAAGTTGGGATTCAAACACACTACTTTCTTTAATTAAAATTCAATTGCCAAGGGTGCCTGACTGACCCTGTCAGTGGAGCATGCGACTCTTGATTTTGGGGTCATGAGTTCGAGCCCCATTTGGGGGTAAAGTTTACTTTTAAAACACTTTTAAAAAATGCCTCAACTACCACACTAAAAATAAAAAGAAAGAAAAAGAAATGCTATAAACATATTAGAAAGCATTATTACACTGCATCTAGTCTGCTTTTGTGCCCACTACCCCTTTTCAGGAATAACACAGATTACTAGGGGCTGTACTGGAGGTGAGAAATTTTCAACTCACTCTGGTCATTGGAAATTTATGCAGTCACTAATGACTCAGAAAATACATTTTCCTGAACATTCATTATGTTCAGGGCACTGTAGTTTGATCCTAGTATTAAAAAAATTGAACCTGAGAAATGTCTTGATCTCAAGAAGTTCCTGAGTATAATCCATTCATATATGCACAGAAAAGGGGACCAAACCCAGGTCCAAAGAAAGTGATAAGCCTGGAGGAGGAAGGGCTCTTTGGTTAATTGAGGAAGCTGAGAGAGGGGGAGGATAGAAGAGGGCTCTCAAATTGCATGATATCACCCCCCTACTTTACACAGTGTTCAACATCCTCTTTTGCAGTAACAATATATTTTGTGCTCATGAATATTCCCTGAAATTTGTCTGGCATTTCTTCTCCTGGTTTGGGTTCTAATGATGCCAAGGGTCACCTAAAGGAGCTCTTGGTCCTCAGATACCAGTGATGATCAAAGACATCTATTTATTTTCTCAGTTCTGTTTTTTCTTTTTCTATAGGTATATCTTCTCAATGATAAATGTAAATATTAAATATGACATTATCAATTAGTTTTTTGTCTTTTTATTTTTTAATTTTTTTAATAATAAATTTATTTTTATTGGTGTTCAATTTGCCAACATATAGAATAACACCTAGTGCTCATCCCGTCAAGTGCTCCCACTCAGTGCCCATCACCCATTCACCCCCAACCCCCATCCCCCTCCCCTGCCACCACCCCTAGTTCGTTTCCCAGAATTAGGAGTCTTCATGTTCTGTCTCCCTCTCTGATATTTCCCACCCATATCTTCTCCCTTCCCTTCTATTCCCCTTCACTATTATTTATATTCCCCAAAAGGATGAGAACATACAATGTTTGTCCTTCTCCGATTGACTCACTTCACTAAGCATAATACCCTCCAGTTTCATCCACGCTGAAGAAAATGGTGGGTATTTGTCATTTCTAATGGCCGAGTACTATTCCATTCTATACATAAACCACACCTTCTTAATCTATTCATCTTTCAATGGACACCGAGGCTCCTTCCACAGTTTGGCTACTGTGGACATTGCTGCTATAAACACTGGGGTGCAGGTGTCCCAGCATTTCATTGTATCTGTACCTTTGGGGTAAATCCCCAACAGTGCAATTGCTGGGTCGTAGGGCAGGTCTATTTTTAACTCTTTGAGGAACCTCCACACAGTTTTCCAGAGTGGCTGCACCAGTTCACATTCCCACCAACAGTGTAAGAGGGTTCCCTTTTCTCTGCATCCTCTCCAACATTTGTGGTTTCCTGCCTTCTTAATTTTCCCCATTCTCCCTGGTGTGAGGTGATATCTCATTGTGGTTTTGATTTGTATTTCCCTGATGGCAAGTGATGCAGAGCATTTTCTCATGTGCATGTTGGCCATGTCTATGTCTTCCTCTGTGAGATTTCTCTTCATGTCTTTTGCCCATTTCACGAATGGATTGTTTGTTTCTTTGCTGGTGAGTTTGATAAGTTCTTTATAGATCTTGGAAACTAGCCCTTTATCTGATACGTCATTTGCAAATATCTTCTCCCGTTCTCAATTAGTGTTTTTTTTTTTTGAGGGGGATGCAGAAGGGAAGAGAGAAAATCTTAAGCAGATGCCATGCCCAGCCCAGAACCTCATACAGGGCTCAATCTCACAACCCAAGAGCATGACCTGAGCCAAAATCAAGAGTCAGACACTCAACCAACTGAGCCACCCAGGCGACCCCTTATATTATTAATTTATTAAATAAAAATGTTCTTAGAGGTAATATGTACACTTTTTAAAGAAAAGTTTATACATACACAAGTAAGAGACCTAAAATATATATCCTCTGGAATCAAGGGCATATACTTAATACAACTAGAAGACTTGATAATGAAAAAATATATATATATTTTTAAGGCCTGAATTTTCAACATGAAGAAATTAATTTTATTATTGCTATGCTATATCAAGAAGTCCATAATAATATTGTTTTCAAAGAACATTTAAGGAATGATATTCCAAGACACGATGTTAAATGGAAACAGGAAACACATACACTTTGACTTCACACACAGATGAACATACACACACAGTATAGAAGAAAATGCACCAATAACTGAACAATGGTTCTATGGACAATGAGCAAATTTTTAGCTCATATTTTCATATGTAACATATTTCCTAAGCCTTTTCTCTTGAACAAGAACAATCTTAAATTTTCTCCATAATAAAAAGTTTACATACTTCTAAAAAACATATTCATTATAATTTTTTAAAATCACATTTACTCAAAAGAAAGTAATTATCAAACTTAGGGCTCCCCTATGTAGTTGCAATATCACAAATCATTTTGTCAATCTACAATGAAAAAACTAATGTTTGGAGAAAATACCTTTTTATATTTTTAAAAATATGATCCCTGCCCCATTTCATGGGTAAGCATTGCTCATGAGGACCAAATGTGGTGAACATATCAGTTGTTTTGAAAAGAAAAACACTACATATTATTATTATTGTACATTCACTGTAGGTGGAGACTCTAATGTATTTCTCTATGCATTCTCAACCAATCAGATTTACATATTTATTATGCATTCTGATTAAACTACCCACCTTACTGATTAATTTCAATAGATTTTCCTACATTCATGAGAAGCATTAAAATAAAATGTTACCCCTTTTCGATTTTTCATTAGTTTCTTTTCAGGTTGCAGCAGACTTTAATGAATGGAAAGCAAATAAAAGGATGGGCGAGATTTTTTTTTACACAAATCTTCAGGCCTGACAAAATCGCTTTGGAAAAAAAAAGTTCCACTTTGTCACTGCCCTTCCTTCTGTTGCTTCATACCCTAGCCAAAGTTCACACACTTTCTTTGATCTGCTTTTTTGAGCAAATCTAAAGCGAGACATTATTTAGAAGAGGAAACTAATGAGAAGATATTTGCCAGTGAAAATCATTTGCAGGGCATGGAAACCCGACCTACAAGCAAGACTCCTGCTAGTCAGAAGCCCTTAGGGAAGAAGGGACAAGGACTTTGAGCCTCTTTGGAGAGGGGCCTTAACAGCTACCAAACTCAGCCCATTGCGTGGGTGGCTCCTGGTAGAAATCTCACCTGCAAAACCCAGCCCATTGAACACAGTTGGACTATAACATCAGAGTCAATAACAGAACTGGGAACCTTCTTTTCAAGCTGATTATTATACACATAATACTCAATAATAAATTCTTCCATCCTTCCAGAATGTACTTTCACATATACATTTATTTCATCTGTCAAAGTTTGGAATATCTCCATTTTCCAGTTGAAGTATTTGAACTGGCACAAGCTGAAAATGACAGGACATGGGATTCATATCCAGGTTTGTTTGACCCAAGGCCTTTAATCTTTCCTCTATAGTTGAGTTTCCCAACATAATGGTCTTCATTGTGGCAGTGGGGAGTGCTGGGTGAGCAGCAGGGAGAAGGATGTAGTACAGTTGAAGGCATGCATACAAGTGGAATTGCATGGAGAGATTGAGTGATGAACATGGCTTTTAGTATATATGCTGTGAAACCCAAAAGGTTTTTTGAATTGTGCCTGAGAAAATGAGAATTTCCGAACTGCATGTTAGGTAGCTATGTGTGGAGTTGCTTAGAGAAGTGAGGGTTTGTGGATTCAATTAAGAGATTAGTCTGAACAGTAGAGCAATCATGTGAATCCAAACCCAGGTCATCTTGATGGAAAGAAAAAGTTCATGACAAATGAAAACAAGTTACCAAGGCGTTACTGATGGGCATCGATGACAAAGTAAATATTGGGGCTGAGATATGAAGGGAACAAAGAGGACCTCTGAGACTATATACCCATGGAATGGAGGTAAAAATATTACCAGATAAGAAAACCAAGAGGTTCCAACAGAGAGGTCATACATCTCTTTGGTTGGGAGTGAACACTAATAAATTACAACAAAGAACTAACCTAGAGATCAATGAGCTGTAGAATCCGTTGATATGATCTTGGTCATCTTCTATAATGACGCTATTTTAGGGAGGAAAATATAACCACAGTCATTAGAAGAAAACCCAACTATGGCTAAGAATAGTTCCAGGCTCTTGGTGGGATTAAGCAAGAAAGGGACACTCCGTACTTAACAGTTGGATATAGTCATGGGAAATGACCAATACTTGGGAAAGAACATAGAGAAGCAAATCCTTGGGGATATAAAATAGGATCAATGAAATTCCTTGGTACTACATTTTTAAAACCCCAAGGGGAAAATGAGATAGACAGATGGTTCTTTAAAGCTTAGGATAAACTTTCTTTTTTCATCTAAGGAAGAAAAACTACACTTGCCCTTAATTTACCCTCAATAAATTCATAAATAGAACGACACATGCCTTTTCCTAAACTAACATGGTAATATTTAAATTTTCATTTCTTGATTTATCATCCTAAAACAACAAACACATCAATTCATCTGATACTGCTCCCTGACTGATTTGAACAAAAAGTATAAAAGTACCTTGGTTAGTAAAGCTTTTTCCCAATAATAATGAATGGTGTTTACTTGATAACCCTGTGTGCTTGCGTGTGTATTTCTCTTAAGCACAAACATAAAAACTTTGTAGTCAGTAAATATGATATATAGAGAAGCTTCCTTATGCTGATTGTGGTGACTGGAAGCATGAGAATATGTAGCATTCCAAAAGCATTATTAACTCCTGAAGCTGGGACGGAGTTTAAAAAAAAAAATCTCTGTTTTACCAATCCTACAGAATCCTACTCAATAAGAAGCTCCTAAAACAAATGAAAACTTGAAAATAAGGATTATATCTCCCTAGGTAAGCAAAGAGCTTCCTGAGTACTGCATATATCTCAAAAGTGTTGGTAGGTTCTATTTCTGTACATTTGCATTCATGGATTACTAAATTCACACTACATTTGTTCAACATATGACCATTTGCCCCATGCTTATGCATAGATGTTGTTCTTTAAAGAGTATCTATGCAGCCAGTTGACAATCCAGTCACTCCTTCTCATGGAATTTGTGATATTCAGACACTTACTAGTTATTCAATTTCATTTACTCTGTAAAAACACTAACTCAACAAATATTTATTGGGCACACGTTATTCAAAGCACATCAGACAAATTAATCTCTTAGATGACTTACCTGGTTGTTTGACCAAACTCACTGGAGGGATTTGTAAAAATGGTTAAACTAATTATGTGTGTAGAAACAGCATTGTAATCAATATCTGAAAAGACCTGGATGTTTAATGTCAGTGGACATAATGATCTGGGAGTTTTATCCAGATGATCAAACAAGTTTCAGATTATTTGTTGTCCTAAAGGCAACTGATGTAATATGCCAATAAATCAACTGTAGAGTAGTGACCTGGAAAGAAGACATTTGTTCTTGAATATATGCCATTGGTGACTGTGAAGGCATACATTGGTTCTCTGTTTTGATATGTCCTCCAATCATTTGTACAACATACTTTAATAATGTCATATGGCAGATGAAAGCCACCTTCTAAGTACCCCCTATACAGAAGATTCTATTATATAATAAAATATGAACAATACATAATACATATTCTTTATATGAGATTATAATAACTACCAGATTTATATTGCTTCTATATTTCCACAGTTCCTTTCTATTATAGTTAATTTCATCACTCATTCAAATATTTATTGACACATACTAACCAAAATGGTGCCCACTATATTGGAGGTTCACGAAGGACATGATGGAAATCCAGGGGAGAAAATTTACAGTGCCAGGGAGGTGTAGAATGCCTTTATGCTCTTGGAGGTCCTTGCAGAACTAATACTCTATGAACATAGAGGTAATGACTGGAGTGTATGGTGGAAGGGAAGGTAGTGGAGAGACTGACTCATCCTAGATATTTCACAGGATAGTTAGTGACAAAAGTAGACTAACACATAGGCCCCAAAACCCAGGCATCTTGACATCAGATGCACTGATATTTTGGATCTAAATGACATAGATACAAAATGACTTCGAGTATTTAGCACCATATCTATCTGATTGTGCACTTAACCAAAGTCTATCATGCCTTATCCCAAAGTTCTTTGAGATTTGTCTTTCCGTCTTGCATAGTACCAGTCATAAAATACTTGCTCAGTAAATGTTTATTGAATGAATGAATGAATGAATGAATGAATAAATAAATAAATAAATGGACTGAGTAATGTAAGCACAAAGCAAGGCTATGAAAAGGTAGATGGATAGAAAGATATATAGTTAGAGACCAGAAACACTTTTCAGTATCTCTCAAATTATTCCAGAAAAACAGTTCTGAAGTTGATGCAAGTAGAGGTGTCGTGATATTTTATTTTATTACTTTCACTTAAGATTACAATATACCAGTAATTTTTAACCATGTTGCCAAACCCATTGCCCAACTGAACTGTTAGAGGCCCTCTCTCATCACTCAGCAATTAAACTCCAGAGAGTTATCCAGAAAAGTCTTAGCACAAAAACTCTTTGGTAGAAGAGAGGTTAAAGCTAACGCATTGTGGATGAAAGGGCAATATTCTATGTGATTATAATTATTATAAAGAAAAAGTTACTGGAATCAACTTGTGTTTTATAATTTTTAATGATGATATTATGGCATAGCCAACACATACTTTTAATATTAGTCTATTAAAATATTATTAAATTAAACACATACACAAGTCTCACAAACTGTTAATAGTATTTCAAAGGACTCACAAGATAGAGTCTTCATTTGCTTCTAATTAATACATTTGAAGGAGTAGAGACACAAATTCATTAAACTAAGCACAGCAAAGAGAAATAAACTGTTGTAGGAATCTTGTGTCTTCCCCAAGTAACCTTACAGACTGAAAAATACGTACATATGAATCAATACATCATATTTTTCAGATTTTGTGGCCTTGGCAAATATATCCAACTTTAATCAAAAGTTTGATTGGCCTATTAAATCTTTACTTTTGTAACAATCTTAAAACAATTAGCTGCTAAAAAGGACATTACTTGCCTTCACTCTTTACTCATACATGCCATTAACACCATCTTTTCTCTCCTTTACTTAGGAAAAAAAAAAAAAAAAACAAACTTTGGTAAGTCCAAAGCCTCCCAATATTTTCCTTATCCCTTACTCCAATGAGGAAAAAAAAATGTTTAAATCTTCCAGATAGAATTTCTTCAGCTCATTTCAAGAATTCCACCGTCTCAACACCCTTGCATTTAACTTAATGTTTTTCAGATTTCCAAACTCTATTACCACAATGCTAAACAAATAACTATAGTTCTGAGGTCAGAGAAAGGGGCCTAGTGGGTGAAAGGTGAAGAACTTGAAAGAACAGGGTTACAGCTTTAAGAAAGAGGTTTAACAGTGTTTGAGACCTTTTGCCTGCTGGCAATAGTCACTTCTTTCTTATTTTGGCTCTTCACCACTAAGGTGTTAACTTTTTAGCTGCTGGGGATTTGAGCTTTATTATGTTTTCTCCTTCCATTTACTTATTAAGTTAGAGGAAACATTACTTCATGGGCAAAACAATATTTCAGATTTTATGAATTAGCTTGCCTTAGGGAAAACCCAAGTTAAATTTGTAGCCTAAATTTGTTCTCATATTTATAACCAAATTAATTCTGTAAACACAATTCTTAAGAAACACATTGAACCATTCAGGTTAAACAGATGTTACTCATCCATATAAAAGACTCAAATGTGATTCTTTATATGTCTATGTATCCAGAAGGAGAAGAAAAGTTACCAGGCATATACCAGGCAGATCAACAGCATATATGAAGCATTCTGCTTTCATACGTGAGTCTTTTTTCTCTTATTTGCCTCTAGATTTTGGCGAAGAGGGGAAAGAAAACTTTGCTGAGTCTCTTTTCCAATGATCAGATGTCCTGCCTATGACTTTGAATGGAAAATACCTAGCTGATCAATTACAAGGAAGCCCCAGTCTAGATAGGGAAATGGGAAGCCGACAGGTTCCTGCAGAGACGAGAACATGGGAATTTGGGGGTGATGGATGCAGTCACGCATTCACTCACCTCTCCATTCACTCCATGACTACTAAATGAGGCCCCCAAATGTGTAAGACATAGTGCCAGGTACAAAATGTGGCATCCAAAAATGAAAGAGCCCTTGGAGCCTGAGTGAAAATAAGAAGAGGATTTATCTTCAGCCAGTCGAGTGGAAATGGATCCTAAATTTCAAAGAAAGTTTACTTTTTTAAGTTGTGTAAAACTGAGCTGTAAAGAAGTATTGCTTGAACACTCTTCAGGTTAAGAAGGATACAGAAATGAATTGCCTGGATTCCGGATACAGAAAGGAATTGCACAGGATTCAACTGTGGCCTAGGTGTGTACATGTACAGGTTTGAACACCAGATGTTATTAGCTATGCTAAACTTCTACTTGTGCTTAGACCAAGAGCAGCCAGTGGCCACTCCCCAGCTTAGGATAATCCATCGAGCCATGGCTCAGTTACACAATGAAGGCATTTCCACCCACTGGATACATTTTCATAATCCAGTGTAATAGTGGGAAAATTTTCTCTCCATCTTATGGTTCAAATTTTCCTGTGAGTAGCCCTAGTGATACAGAATGATGAGGATGGGGTCCGTTTTGTCCAAGCAGGTGTTATCTGTGGTGCATTTGGATTTTTAGAGAACTTTCTGAATTATACTTTACATATCCTTTCTTAGCCACTTTTCTCACTTTACACAAATATGTTCACATCTGTGTTTTTCTCCTTTAATAAGTCACATCTAGGTATATGAGCTGGTTCAGAACAGAACTGTTTTATTGTCCTTGCAATCCTTGAATCTTAGCATGTATTGATGAGAAGAGGTCAATATTTTTTTTTGAGGTCAATATTTTTAATGGAATATGCCCCAGAGGAAGTAGAACACAGCTTTATAACTGGCTTAACTACCTATGATGATTTCAGACTGGAGCTGGTTTTAGGAGTATTTGTAGAACAAAAATGGAGCATAGGTCATGCCTTTCAAATTGAATCAAGCCAAAAGATAGGTCTATATTCACAAAGTTATTCTGCAACTTACCAGTCCCCAGAAGGTTCATGCTTGGCAAGTGCTTGGCTGACACTTGCAGGCTATTACTAAAGTGAGAACATGTGCCCATAATGTTGGTAAAGCATTTTTCAGATAGGCCAATTCAGGATCAGGCCACAAATCAATAGGACAAGGAAGGGTGCAGTTTTTCCAGTGATATCCCTTCAAAGTAGCCTGGGGCTTGCCTGCTAGAGGAACTTCCAACATGTACATTGGCAGTTCCTCCCTGAAAGCCATGCCCAGTGCTTTAAACTTCGCCACTAAAAGGATAGAAAGAACTCACTACGTTTACAGGCAGTCCTTGTATTTACCATAACTCACATCCCTGGAAAAGGCATTGCAATCCAAAATAATGGAAGGGGAATCTGATTTTCCCATTGCAGCAATGCGTCTTTCCAAGGGCCTGTTGCTTGATGACTTACAGAAATGACAGAAACCACCACATTTAATTAAAGGTGTAACATGTTTCAGTGCTTTGTAAGGTATAAAGCTTTCCAAGGTGTGAGCAGGGCCTTTAAACTGGGAGCTTCCTGGCAAGGTCTTTGATTTTTTTTTTTTTATCAAACCATATTTCTTTAAGAAAGTTCCTGAGAAGGAGAAGGGAAGCCTATGGAATATAAACAAAAACATTCAAGCTGACATTGGGAGAGATGATGTGCAGGACAAGCAGAAATGGAAGCACATCATCATGCTGAACAATACAATGAGTACAGTGCCTGCTGAAAAAACACCACGCGTCTACTGGCATGGTGTGGTTGAACATAAGTGTTGCATATGGAAATCACAGCTTAAGTAAGCCATAAATGGAAATATAAAACATGAGCCCATGAGCAAGAGATCTAGTTTCTCAAGATCTTAAGTTAGGAACAAGTGAGGAAAGGAAGAAAGGAGGGAGGCTGGAAGAGAGAGAGAGAGAGAGAGAGAGAGGGAAGGAAGGCAGGATGGAGGACAAGAGAGAGAGAAAGAGAGATTGATTAAAACACTCGCCAGATTAATTTACTGGATTTACTGCCTCCTCACAAGGATCCTTTTGCTAGTATTTCCAAGGGAGGAGGTGAATGAAGTAGGGGCAGAACATAAAGTTGTCAGGTACGTTTCTATAAAGCTGTGTGTATTTTCAGAGTATTAATTTAATGTGATGAGTACAATGAGACAGAAAAGGAATTTAAATTTTATAGTTACTAGTGAACAAAACTGAACAAAAGGTAAAGGAAATTCTTTGCAAATACAAAGACAGCTGAGAGGTAACTTACCTTCTGCTTTGTCCCCAATGTAGTTCTTAAAGAGTGAAAGTTCAGAAGAGAAAGAATCCAATGGACATTTTCCATAAATTTCAATGGGATCAGGAATTAAAAAAAAAAAAAGTGAAATGGCATTCTTTCTTCCAAGTCTGGTTGAAAAACCAGTATTCATCAAAGTTCTTTCAAATAGGTTTGTTTCCATTAAAGGAGTAGAATCACAAAGTATATAAGGAATGAACACTCAAAATTAGGTACACAAAAAAAATAGGTACAAATACTATGATTTTAAATTATTTAATTAAAAATACACTTCCCTTTCAGGTTTAAAGCACATGTGTGCACACGAATATGCACATATGCAAGAGCACCTATGCCTATGCCATCTCTTCTCTTCTTGCTACTTTTTTTTTTTTTGTCATTTGAGAAGAAGCAAAGATTTCTATATGAATGAAGTTCAACTTCTAAATCCAGAAGGCTTAATCTGGGGATAACATTGGTATGGTCTTCTACCCACAGAAAAAGATGAAATCCAGGTGGTTCTGATAAAAGTAGGGAAGAAACTGCTTTCTTCTTCCTCCTGGACCCATAGCTCTTCCACATTTGTCTACCTCCCTTGAAGGCATTTGTGGAAATCTGACTGCTAGACCACCAAAGGAGCATCAGCATAGTAATGTGAACCTCTGCCAGGCTGATCAAGAGAAAGCTTTCAGGAATAATCCTCATGTCCCTTTCCCCTCCTGCAACAACCACAGTAGCCACATGTGGAAGAAGCTAGAGCCACAAGATGGAAGGAACCTGGGCCTCTGACTTACTTCTGGAAGGACACCATCTTGGTGAAACACCCACTTGGAATACATGTGCTTAAGAAATAACATATATTGTATAAAGCCACTGACATGTAGGAGAACTATTTATAGCAGCCACCATCACCTTAACTAAGAAAGTTACCCCACTATCTTCCTTACCTTTTCCCACTTCAATACCACCTGAGGGCTTGAGGCTCAGGGGCATCTGGATCTGAACAACTCTAGACTCTCCTCTTCTGACCAGGGTCAGAAGCATTGCCAGGTACTCACCTTAATGACTTACATCTGTCATGCCGCACAGAGGGAAATGACTTTTTAAAGTCCTTGCTCTGTTCTGGCCACTTTCACTGGTCCTTTCAGGATCCTCATGATTATCATTTTAAGATCAGTGTAACAGAATGGAGAAAGGTAAAGGGTTGTGCACTGCAAATCTTCAGGAGGCACAATCACACATATTCATATGTGAATAACACTCTCTAAATTTGCTCAGTGTACAACCTACACAAACCAAATGTAAATTGATAGGTAGTATCAAGAGAAAATTGGTTTCTCCCTCATGATATCTTTTCAATCTTCAGTTCCTGACAATCTTTCTCTGCTTTTTATTTCCTGGAATCTCTCACTCCTTGGGAAGTTTCAATCCCTTTAATGAGCTTTGGGGCACAATCCTCTTGCCACCATGGAGACTATTTACCACTGGGTTGCTAGATCAGTTCTACCATGCCACTTTAAAAGCCTATAATTCACTGGGAAATGGGATTTCCCCGTTTTCCAGCCATAAAAATTATTTTCTGTTTCTCTAAAGCAAAGATCTCATTAGGGGGTTTATTAATAACTCTGTTATAACCTATTAATGATCTGTTAAAGACAGCAGAGCTTGCAGGAGAAAAGCACAATGAAAATTTTAAAAGCAAACTTGTCTCCATTCAATTATCCAAAAAAAAAAAGAAAAAGAAAGAAAAGAAAAGAAAAAGAAAGAAACAAACTGAGGCATGATTTATCTGTGTTACATCACCTCATGTTCTAAGGAAACCGACTTTCCAACTGTCCTGTGCAGACTTGGTCCATTACTAAATTTCTGGAAGTTTTCCCATTGGTCATAATGATCCTCAGGGCATTATGGCCATGCCCCATTTGCAATGAATTGAGAGTTGAGGGGAGGAAAATCTATCCACACAGAAAAATAAATAAATAAAATCTGTCAGGTTAGCATTTTGTTCAAGGCACTGCACAAACAAGCATTTTATATATTCCAACATAAGTTGAAAGGTTCTAATGATTTTTTTAATTGTGATGATTAGGAAGGTATAGTTAAGCAGAACCCCACTAAGGGAGAATATGAGCTATAAAAGTCTCAAAAAGAGTCGTCAGACTGGGCCTCCTGCAGCTGGGAAGCATCAGGGAGCAGCAGCTCCCATTGAGATGCTTCAGCACCATGCACAGCTGTGGGAGATTGAAAAAGTGACAGGTTTCTCGACAGCAATCTGGAAAATGTATAATCTGTCCTCAGAGATCACTAGAAAGAACTGGGTGGATTGCCGAGGCTTCCGCTAGGTAAAGAAGTATTCAGTGTTTAATAATAAAGGAAAGAAAGTAAATGCATTAGAAAGATTAAGTGATCATTTTATTTGAAGAGGACAAACCAGGCTTTCTGTCAAATGTTCATTTATGCATGTTATAAGCAAGCAGGGTACTGAAATATTTCTCTTTCCTCTGCTTTGTTAAGTATCTGACTACACTGCTAACATTTATTGAACACTTACTAAGCACCAGACACTGCACTGGGCCCTTGTTAATCATTATTTGACTTAATATCAGTCAAATGGACAAATGTGGTGGCTGGGCAGCCAGCAGGGCAGCGAACTGTCTGGCCTGTAGCCTTCCTCCTTGGTTGAGGAAATGACCGACCAGTACAGTATTCTCTTCAAACAAGAGCAAGCCCATGATGATGCCATTTGATCGGTTGCCTGGGGAACAAACAAGAAAGAAAACTCTGAGACAGTGGTTACAGGGTCCCTGGATGACCTAGTGAAGGTCTGGAAGTGGTGTGATGAGAGGCTGGACCTAGAACGGAGTCTAGAGGGACATCAATGTCTGTGGGCATCAGCCACATGCTGCCCATCACTGCGTCCAGTTCTCTTGATGCTCATATTCATCTCTGGGACTTGGATAATGGCAAACAGATAAAATCTATAGATGCAGGACCAGTGGCTGCCTGGACTTTGGCCTTTTCTCCTGATTCCCAGTATCTGGTCACAGGAACTCATGTGGGGAAAATGAACATTTTTGGTGTGGAAAGTGGGATAAAGGAATATTCTCTGGACACAAGAGGAAAATTCATTCTTAGTATTGCATATAGCCCTGATGGGAAGTATCTGGCCAGTGGGTCCATGAATAGGATCATCAATATTTTGATATTGCAACTGGAAAACTTCTGCACACGCTGGAAGGCCATGCTATGCCTTCCAGCCCGTTCCCTGACATTCTCCCCAGATTCTCAGCTCCTGGTCACTGCATCAGATGATGGCTACATCAAGATCTATGATGTACAACATGCCAATTTGGCTGGCATGCTGAGTGGCCATGCATCATGGGTGCTGAATGTTGCGTTTTGTCCTGACGACACCCACTTTGTGTCCAGTTCATCTGATAAAAGTGTGAAAGTTTGGAATGTTGGAACAAGAACCTGTGTTCACACCTTCTTTGATCACCAGGATCAGGTCTGGAGAGTAAAATACAATGGAAATGGCTTAAAGATTGTGTCCATGGGTGATGACCAGGAAATCCACGTCTATGATTGCCCCGTGTAAACACCAGAATCTCGCAGGTTGGTGTGCAGGTCATGACATTCTGTACCTCTCTAGCTTTAAGAAAATAGAGTGTTTATTGGAACAGAAACTTAAATTTTGTAGATATGGTATCTGTTCATACTTTAACTAAAGTGTTCATAACATACACACACACACACAAAAATATCAGCCAAATAAACATTAGGTATTGAGACCCTACTATGAGAAAGGTAGATAAATGCTAAATGCTAAAAAGGAATACAATAAAGATACCCTTTAAGCTCCCACAAAGCTTCTGGGCATTACTAAGGAAATAAGATGTGCAAGCACACACACAGGAGAAAAATACAAATTAACATATTACAGAGTGATAATGATGGCAAAGACAGAGGTTGGGATCTGGAAGGATGGCCCTGCCAGTCTAGAGCATCTTCCACATTTGAGAACTCTGGAAGGAACATAAGTCAGCTAGCTGTAGTGAGCATCCATTTGGGAAAGCGTGCTGCCTCTGGAAGGCTGATGTAATTATGGAAGGTCAGGACGAGGGAAAAGGCCAGTACTTATCATTAGGATGCTCATTTCATATACATATTTATCCATGTGAACAAAACCCAGATCACAGATTTAAACTTTTCATGTTTTTCCTACTTTCACACACACACACACACACACACACACACACACACACGATTCATATATATATATATATGTATATATATATATATATATATATATATATATATTACTTTTTAGTGACATGTGGATTTATTTTGACTCCCCACTTCCCAAAAAAGAAAACCAGGATTTTGCTTTATTTTGTTTTCCACATTTGGCTATGAATAAAGATACAACTAATATTTTTAAAGATTTTATTTATTTATTTATTTATTTATTTATTTATTTGAGAGAGAAAGAGCACACAAGTAGGGGAAGCAGCAGAGGGAGAGGGAGAAGCAGACTCCCAGTGGTGCAGGGTGCAGAATGCAGTGCTGGCTCCCAGGACCCTGGGATCATGACCTGAGCAGAAGGCAGACAAATGCTTAACCAAATGAACCACTCAGGCACTCCAAGATATAACTAATATTATTGTCCATTTCCCCCCTTTTTTTTAGTTAAGTAAACTCAAGTGCTTATCTGAAAATTTTATATTTAAAAAAACATATCCAGTTTTGTTTTGTTTCATTTTGTTTTTTAATGTCCAGACATCTGAGACCCCAATGACAGTATTACTTGGTGAGCCAGCTTGTCATGTCAGCTTTTTCTGTGGTTTGTTGTTGCCATTTTGTTTTGTTTCTATTTCACTTAGACACCTCTGTGAGCCGGCCTGGGATTGCGATTTCTGACCTCACCATGGACATAATCTGTGCCTAGGTGTGTGCTCCATAAATGCATTGCCTGTATGTGACTGAATTCCTCATTTGTTGAATGAAAGTGAAAACTCTTACCTTGAAAGATAATTATTACAATTCCCTGTAAGAATAAAATGCTGCCGAGCAGCATAGCT
Source organism: Vulpes lagopus (assembly GCF_018345385.1). Lineage (NCBI taxonomy): Eukaryota > Metazoa > Chordata > Mammalia > Carnivora > Canidae > Vulpes > Vulpes lagopus. The sequence goes on along the minus strand of NC_054827.1, from coordinate 104,749,031 downwards.
CCGGGAATAAAATATGCATCATAATTTCATGAAATTTGCACACAATACAGGTCAGATGGTTAATGAAGCCATAAACTATACTATGTCTGAAGTACTAACAATTCCCTTATCCGGTTGGCCTCAGCAGTGTTAGGAGAGCAGAAGATGTTTATTGCCAGAAGCCACCCTTCTTGCCTGGCGAGGTCCGTTCATAGCCAGCTCTTTGTAAATAAACATATAACCTTTGCAAAGGTAATTTAAGGCCATGCCTTAAAGAAGATGGTGAGTGCACCGGGAGGGAGAGAGAAAATAAAAAATCGCATGAATAAAGCCGAAGGCTGCAGGCTAAGGTGGTTATTAAGTCCCAAGCTGTTTTTCCTTCACTTTTCCTCACCACCGAAATAAAAACAATTATTGCGATGATGCTCTAAAATTAGAACACATTTGTCGTTTTTAAAGGCAGCCACAACTAAACGAGCTCAGCAGTAAAAGCGGAGGCAAAGCAAACAGTTGTGCCCCGGGCCTGCCCTCTCCAACGTGGCACCAGCCAGGAAGGAGAGCATCCTGGCCTCGAGTCTGGGTTGAAGCCCCGGGGGCGCCCTGGCGGAAGAGGCATCGTAAAAGGGATTTAAGAAATCCCGTTGGATCCTTCCCTGGGGCGGGGGTGCTCCAGCGCGCATCACCATCCCTGGGTGGGGATCGGCTGCATGCGGCCCCACCGCAAAGGTAAGCTTCATTTTTTTTTTTTTTTTAATTTATGATAGTCACAGAGAGAGAGAGAGAGAGAGAGAGAGAGGCAGAGACATAGGCAGAGGGAGAAGCAGGCTCCATGCACCGGGAGCCCGATGTGGGATTCGATCCCGGGTCTCCAGGATCGCGCCCTGGGCCAAAGGCAGGCGCCAAACCGCTGCGCCACCCAGGGATCCCAAAGGTAAACTTCATTATCCCGTATGGCGAAGCCTTCATGGAATGTGCTGGTGTGTTCCTGAAGACGAGGGGTTGTTGAACAATTTTACTCCCCTCCCTCGTCTACAGCTGCGCAGAGAGAGATGCTAAGTGATCCTAAGTGATCAATTATTAATGACGGAAACCACTGCATCCCTTTGGCTAAGAGGAAAAAGTTAAAATTTGTGACTTTGGTTCAATTGTCAAAGTAAGTTGGCCAAATGAGGCTTTTATTCAGAAAATGCGAGTGTTTCTGCCTCCCCCAGCCCAGATTTTCCTCAACTTATTTAGACATCTCTGCCAAAAAAGGTTTGGCCGGTCCCCTTAATTACTGAGATAATTGCCTTAATTCTCTCCTCACTTTGCTAATGTAGCTCTGGCTTTGAATCTTATGCTTTATCCATTAGATCATTGTAATTGGAAAAAAAAGAAAACTAGGTTATGACCCAATGAATCCTAGCCTAGCCTTTTTTAACAGTAACATTATATATGTTATATACATATAATATATATATATTCAATGCATATGTACAGTTATGTAAAATTTATATGAAATATATATATATTTTACATCTATATTCAATCATACACATGAAGTAAAAACAGCTTTGGGAGAGAGAAATATTCTCACATTTGCAAGCATAAATTTTGAAATTGCTTAAAGAAGGAAATTAGTTTTCTGTTATGTAAATATTTGATTGCACTTACAAATAATCTAATGTTCCACCATGATTCTGCTTTTTCAAAAAAATAAAAAAAGCTAAGACTGAAGGATTTGGGTATGAGAGCTGAGAGCTCAGATTTAGCCTTAGCTGTTTTGCAATAGATCCTCCAGTTTTTAGCCTACCATACCGATGAATGCTCATCCCCTCTCCTGTCTTCCACCATCACAAAATGAAGGGCAAGTTCCAGCCAAGATGCAAGAGGCAAGGGTTGTCTTCTATTCTATCAGCCCACCAGCCTCCTCTTGTTTTCAGGATAAAGGCACAAACTGCTGGCTTTTAGTGTGGACCCCATGGCAATTCTGAGAGAAGAACTGGCTTTCATTTTAATGCTATTGTAAAATGTCTAGAGATGCTTAGCTATAAGGCACTATAAAAGTTTAAGATATTATTGTTAAAAGGACAGAGCAAAGCTATTCATGGCAAAGGTTCAGCAGAGTCAGAGGCACAGAGGCTGAAAAAAATATGAGAAGAATCCAGGAGGTTTGGTTGTTGTTGTTGTTGTTGTTGTTTATGTTGTTTTGATTTTCATTTTCAAGTCTTTATGTCAACAGTTTTACAGGATATAATTATTTGGGGTGCTACAGCTTGGCTTTGTTTGAGAAAGGTTGTAGTTCACCTTAACTCAAGAGCATAAAACTATACATTTGGAACAAATTAAAGAAAGCAAGATGAATTTATTAACCAGTAGGGAAGACATCTAGTTCCTAATTCTGGCCCTTATAATTCTAACTTTGCCTTACTCCATGGAAATGCTGTTTGGGTGATTACAGATGCTAATCACGTTTTTTCCCAAATATCTCTAGAATGTGTCCATATCCATTTTTTCTCCCAAATATCTCTAGAATGTGTCCATATCCATTTTTTTATGGATTCAGATTTAAAACCCTCTGTTACAAGAAGCTGTGTTTGAATTTTCAGTATCATTCCCTCAACAAATACTTACTGAACATGTCCCATCTATAGGCACTGGACTGTTTTCTGAGGATAAAATACTGAGTGAAAGTGAGTTTGGTGCCTGCCCTCACAGAGTTCAAATCAAGCTGAGTGAAACACACTTTCATTGCATCAACACACAGAAAAATATAAAATTCTAACTGATGCAGGTGCCATGAAGAGTACAAGGGGCTGGCTATGAGCATCTAAAATAGGATATATGATCTAGTCAAAGAAAGACTTCTCAAGAAATAGTAAAAATAATACTTATCAAAAACTCACTATGGACTATTATTCAAAGCAGTTAGAAGCATTTTTTTTTTCTCTTTGGCCCTATGAGAGACAGAGATTATCTAGTATTATTCCTGCTCTAGAGATGAGAAAGCTGACACAGAGACTGTCAAGTCAAGATCCAAACTTTGAAAGGGCTAAACCAACATAGGTAAGGTTATGCTGTGCTATCAAGCATCCCCCAAATGTAAAAGTGTATTCCTTGAACAATTTGTGGCAGGTCCAGACCTTTTTATGAGAGCAGCCATCCTCCACCTGGTGGTTTGGCATTCCAGGATACTTCATCTATCTCAAATCCCAATCTCAACACAATGCTTCCTGTTTTGCTGTGGTGGGCAGGAATAAATAGAAAAGAGAATGCTTTCACTTGAAAGCAAAGCATGTTGCTTCCTAACAAAGCCAAAGCCAATCACATGCCATGGCTAACTTTGAGTGAAAGCCCTTTGTGTGGTTAAAGAGTGGAGGAGAAACAGAAACATGAGCAAGCATCAGCAACATCTACCACTGTAGGCCAAGTTCAGAAGGGAAGAATAATCCAGACATGGGTGTCCTCAGGTGCAAAGAACTTGCATGTGGATGGTGCTTGGAAAGGATGGTAGAGCAGAGTAGAAGATTGGTTTGGAGCAGCAGGTTGAGTCAGGCCATTCAGAGCTCATCCTACTGTGTTTACCACAATTAGCAAGTCTTCAAGAGATATCTTAGTGTGCCAGGTCCCATTCCGGTCACTTCATTCAGTACTGCCCTCAATCCTCACCAAGCCCTGTCTTATCACTTGGGCTATTTATTTTATATTTACTGAGAGGGCACTTTCAGACCTATGCAGACCAATTTTTACCATCTGTTGTTTTTGCATGTGTCTGTGTGTGTGTGTGTGTGTGTGTGTATAAACATATATATATATATATATATATATATATGCAAAATAAAAGAGCTGAGGAATGCCAAAACTTCTTGCATTCAGAGCCTGACTCTACTGAATCAATGTTTTACTCCAAATCATTGAAGTGGATGGCTGAGCTTTCATTTCCAGCATTGTCCTCTATGTCATCAAGACAGATGGTGACATCATCTTTTAAGAAAATAACTAAAAGCCATGGTGCTGAATGTCTAGGCCAGCTCTGCAACAAGAAGAGTTAGCCTCCTCTTGACCCCTATTTCACCAAAGTTACTACACATGCCTGCTTTGTCACCTCCCTGAGCTCTCTTTCTGTGCCTACTTGGCTCCTAATGATTAAGAGAGGCTCTCTACAGTTTCTGATTTTTTTTTCCAATCCTTAACAACCATGTTGCTAGTTTTGATGCTGGAATATTTGATGTTTACACGTGTGCAATGTTTACACGTGTGCAGGCAAGTGGCAAGTATACCACACTGCCGCTTGGACAACAGCAATAAAAAAAAATACTATCTATTGTAAAACATGGTCTGATTTCAAGAGTATTAAAATGTGGGGAAATCTCAAAACTGAATAAATACAGTAGTAATATTTCCTGAGTCCTTACCTGGGCCAGCTATTGAATTAATCAGTGCATATTAACTCATTTAAATTTAAACTTTGTAATAAGCCCAGGTAGGTGTTCTTTCTACCTCTAACTCCTAGAGGGGAAGGAAGACTTTAACACCTTGTCCAAATCATGGATCTTGGTGCAAAACTGTGATCTGCACCCTGATACTTCCAGCTCTCAAGCATTCTAAGACGTGGTTGAAGGGAGAAATTTTGACAAGCCATTTACTGGTGACAAAGCAAAACTCAAGGCTACTCAGGGATTTTGTCTACTCATTGGAAAAAAACTGGCGATTTTGTTCATTTTTTTTCACTTGGTCTATATAGATGCAAACCAAATCTGTGTTTATATATAATTAATTGTCATCTACATATCAGGTCTCGATTTGAAACATTCCCCAGAGGGAGTATGTTTTGAGCTGGTAAATATGCTTGATTTTTTCTCAGTGGGAATTGTTGCAATGATGATAAAGAATTAGAGAAGGAGAAATCCTCTTCTTATTGCTGTCAAGAAGATGACCTTGGTCCAGATGCCAAGAACACATTCCCCAGTAGTTCATCTTCAGAAAGGGATAAACATAGTGTGTCCAGGTGTGGATCTTTCATGAAGTTCTCCTGTTGTGGAATCACGTATATTTGACTCACCTATATCAAGCCTCTAGCAAACTGTCCTTTTTTTTTTTTTGAACATCTATCCTTCTATCTGGGTCAAGTGTAGAGATAGTGAGGAGGTTAAGCAGATCCAGGACACACTCTTAAGAGTTTTGGACAGCTTCTGTTACTTCACAATTCCAGCCTACCATTCCCATTACTATGAAATGAATACTTACACCCCTCACTTAATCTGTGTTTCTCTGATTATACCCTGATGACAAGGTGATATTACCCAGTAAGAAAAGCCTAGCTAGAGGTGAAAAAACAGCTTTCCTACTTCTATTTCAGACCCCACATGAACCTGATGGGTTCAATCTCAAACCAAAGTTGAGACTTTTAAGCTCAAATTCCATTTCCTTTCAGCCCAAATCTGACATCCTTCTGCAGATAAAAATAAGGTTTAAAGACAGTTTTAAAGAACAGTCACTGGGCTTTTTTGGACACCAAAATGTTTTATTTAAAAAAAAGTTCAATGAGTTCAGTTTAAATGAATCAGAAACATATGAGTCGAATTTTCCTTAATATACACTTGGGCTTAAAAATTAAGGGAAATGTACTAGGAAAAAAACCTCTCTAGTTGTGCTGAAATAAGAACATTTTGAAAGAAACTGCCAACATTTGGCAAGTTTAAAGTGTAGCCAATTTTACCCATTTCTTGGGAACCCTACTGTCATCATTAGGGAAAGGGGAGAGTGTCGTGATGGAGGATGTTGGAGAAATAAATACATTTTTTTTTCTTCCAGAACTTGTACTCTTGTATGTACATGCAATTATTTCATTCTGGTGAAAAAGGATAGAGACATACACTAAAAACATTCTGACTTGGCTTCTCATGGTATATTAAAAGCATACTATAGAGGCACAGGCTCAAAGTTTGGAGGTTTAACCCCAGGGAGAGAAAATTATGGTTCTCTCCATTTATCCATGAACCCTGCAGCTGGTAACACTGCACTCTGTTAGTAATTACACTGAACAGATGAGGGACTTTTTAATTTTTTTTTATTCTGACCTGCAGTTAAACAAAATTTGCTTGTTTTATTTTTGGTTAAAAAATGATGAGGCAGCACCAACCCCAGTTTCACCCCAGAGCTGTTGATTTTCCCCCCTCCTTCATAATTTGTTTCAGACTAGGAGCGCAGAGTCCCATTTTAGTGGGAAACATTTGCTGCCAAGACCTTCGGGGGTTTTATCTGCAGTTTATTTTGTTAACTACAAGTTTTAGATTGTTGTGGCGTTTTTTTCTTCTTTCCTTTCAAACTTTGCAATAGGAAAGCTCATCTTCTGCTGTTAGGAAACAATGTAGATCACAAGAAAGAGAAGGATGGGTTCCAAGTCAGCCAAAAGTGTCACCAACGGCCTCACACCAATGGTAGTTACAGAGAGGGACAATAAAATAATATAAGTGAATTCACTGTCTTCAAGATTTAAAGCATAGTCCACACTCCACTCCCACCCTTCCCCTTGTAATTCAAATTTAACACTAATAAACGAGAGGAACTAAAGATAATTGGCTAGAATCAAGCATTACATAGCAGGCATTTCACTAGCTGACCCAGCTAAGCAACTGCAACTCAATGCATTTTAACTTACGCGTTGAGAACAAAAAACAATGGTTCATGAGGTGGAAAGAATGCTGTACAACACCCCATTGCCCTGGCTGGTATTTATAAAGTTTTGGCAAAATTTCATAACAAATTTTAAAATAATGTGAAAGTGGCCTGTTTCCGGTTTCTGCCCTGCACCATGCCTGTCTTGGAGGATGTTGTGGTCAGGGCAGGAGGCCAAGGATTTTGCCTGGCAACAGGAATGGAACAGACAGGCGCTAATAATCCTCACTTTTGTACAGTGTTTTCTTATTTTATGTTTCAGGGAAATTTCATATATATCCTTCCATTCTATCCTCATCACGAGCCTGGTAGACTGAGCTGCTTTGGTTTTCTTGATGATGAAACCAAATTAAGAGAGGTGACAGACATACTTAACGAAGATTGCTGTTGAAATTTGGGGTATCTGGGTGGCTCAGTGGTTGAGCATCTGCCTTTGGCTCAGGTCATGATTCTGGGGTCCTGGGATCAAGTCCTGCATCAAGTTCCTCGTGAGGAGCCTGCTTCTCCCTCTGCCTATGTCTCTGCCTCTCTCTGTGTGCCTCTCATGAATTAAAAAAAATAAAATAAAAACTAAAGAAAAAAAAGAAATTTAAACCTACTTTTCTATCCCTTAAAACCAAGCAAGTTCTCATTGGGATTCAAATGTGGAATAACTGCACTAAATCCTCTTTCTCACTCCCCTCCAGTCTTCTCTGTAGGACTCCCACTGGTCCTCCCCACAATCACACAGGATCCTGTGAGTCTCCCCCAGAGGACCACTAGAATAATGTGGGACCTGACTGGATATGCCACAGCAAACAATTAATCTGAGGCTGACCCACCATTCTGTAGAAATTTAAAGCTCTAAATTCACTGATCAGTATTTTTTTTCAAACTCAGAAAAGCAAATTATCTAATTTAAAGGCCAACATGAAAAATGCGGGCTAATGGCATCTTTTGTTGCTGTCACAAAAATTCAAAGTAAGCCAACCTGTAAAATGTAGCCAGATATATATCTTCCTTCATGACATGTATTTTATCTGTTAAAATGTATGCTTTGCCCCCTTGGTGAATAGCAATGCATCTGAAGAAAGCACAGCTTTACTGGAAAGAATAAAGGCTTTGAGACAAGAAAAGCCTGGGTTAGTATCTGTTTCTACCACTGAACAGTTTTGTGACTTTGAGCATGTTATTTCACCTCACTGAAACTTTGTGTCTTCCATGAAACTGTGCATTTAATCTTAGAAGATTCTTATGAGGATTAAATTAGACCACACAATGCAATACATCCATAAAATGTTAGCCCCTTGGTTAAATGCTGTTCCAAATATTTTAACTCACTGATGTTTCAGAAGCTCATTGTCCAGCTTTGGTTTTCCAGATGTAGTTCTGGCCTGTAGCTGTATCTGTGGAATTGTCTGTGACCAAATTAATTATAGCGTAATTTGCATGGAATAAAATGACATAATGTTGGGTAATGCTGTGATGCAACTTGCTTGTTTGTTTGTTTTTTTCCTACAGGAGACCTGCCCACCTACTAGTGGGTCATGGTTAGGATGCAATGTTGGGGGAAAAAGGTAAATATGTGGAGCAAATACTACTAAATTCTTAAATATCCTGTTTCAGGGTTGCCTGGGTGGCTCAGTCAGTTGGGCATCTGACTTTTGATTCCACTCGGGTTGTGATCTCATGGTCCTGGGATTGAGCCCCACATCAGGCTCCATGCTCAGCGAGGAATTGGCTTGAGATTCCCTCTCTCCTTCTCCTTCTGCCCTTCCCTTGCTAAAATAAATAAATAAATCTTTAAAACCATTTATATATAATTTCATTTATTTCTTTCAACACCCAGAATGGAGAATTAAGCAGTTATATAATTATACAGCAAATAGATCAACTATTTATATAGCCAAACTCAGTAATTAGGACTGAAAACATTATTAACTGAGTTTATAAATGAATCCTTCAGGTATTTATCTTAATTCCTGGCTTCTTTTACTTCACTGTAAATTATCAGCCTAGGATAATTTATTTGGTTACCTTAATTGGCATTACAGCCCAACCAGATAATTCAGATCTAAATTATTCACATTATCTTTCAAATTATCCCAACATTAAAAGGATATTCCCACTTCCATTTGCCTTTATGCATGGGGTTTTATCTGCAGCAGGACAACCTGCTTGCCATAAAAGTGGTAGTGTATGCTCTGCCTGGCCTGTCCCATCTTGGAGTTGGAAGGAGGTAAAACAAAGTTTTCTAGTTTTAAAAACTAGATCAGTGGCCTTGGTGAGTGATATGCAACATCAGATATTTCAGGGCTTTGAACCAAAGGACTTTCTGTAGGTTTAGATGTAGGATTATTTCAGGATTCTAAAAAAAAAAACTGAAAAAACTTTAGTGAAATGTGTTTTGTAGTTATACTGAAAAATTGGGGTAGATGTGTGCACATATAAGAATGAAGGGGCATCCACCTAAAATATAAGCAGAATCTTCTATTTTGGATGACTTTGCAAAGTTGAGGTTTCTTTTAAAGCTAAGTGTCATAATACAACTATAGAAGAGAAAAAACAAAGTAGTTCTAAAGCTATAAAAATTTAAATAATTCTCTATAGACTCATCATCACTCCCATATTCTCCCACTAAATTCTTTAATGGTTTAGATATTTTTCTCATTATTGATATATACTATATTTAATATAAAAGTAACATATACATGGATGTTAATATTCCCTTGAACTGAAAAACTTGTGGCATAATATCAAAATACATGCATAAATACAGTGGGGATTTCATATATATGGTATCCTTCAAGAATTTTTTTGAGCTTTTATATTTGAGTTTATTCTTCATTTAACTTTTAAAACACTACTATAGTTGAATATTAAAACAAAAACCATAGCAAGTAGTGAACTATGATTATAGTCCTTCACTCATTCACTACTGCATATAAAATGCCAGCAGCAGTGTTATTCACTGGCCCCATTAAGAGGTCTGACACTGAACACCACTCCTAGGATGATGTTCATCATCCTCATATGCTTCCCCATTGTAATGGCGCCATCTTTCCTGATTGGGATCAAAGTCCACCAGTTCTACCTGGTCCATTTCATCAGTCTCTTCTACTTCCTTCCTCTCAGGTAGGAGTTTTTCCAGCAAAGAAAGTTTATCAGGAGACAGAAAGCCATTCTCAGGGAAGTTAACCTTAAATTCGATGATTAGGCAACCCTTCTCATGTGGTCTACGATAAATTGGCATGCCTTCCTTTAGCACACACTTGATATCCCCATGCTTGACAATCTGACCTGGATTAGAGGTGATGATGATGATTCAGTTGTCAAGAGTAGATATTGGCTTTTGAAAGCCACACAGGGCTTCAACCAGCTGTATATCCATACACATGAAAAGATCATCTCCTCTGAGTAAAAACAGCATGGTCCTTCTGACCTAAAACAATGATAATATCTCCTGATTCCAGTCCTGGTTCTTGGTCCCCTCACCATGGAATGTTATCTTCTGGCCATCTTTCATGTCTTTGTCAATATGCACTTCTAGAATCTTCTTCTCTCGAACTATCTTCCTTCCTTGCAGCTTTTACATCTATCTTTAGGACTGATCCGTTCCCCATGGACCTGGCACTCCATGCACACAGATTGAATTTGCTGAACCATTCCAGGTCCTATCTGATGAATTCTTATTTGCATTCCAGTACCTCTGCAATTGGGACAACATTCGACTGTTCCTTTCTTACCACCTCGGCCTTCACATTTATCGCAAAACACATTTCTTTTGCAGAGCTAGTTTTCTTGTTGCGCCATTATATAAATCTTCTAAGGTTACTGAGAGCTGATGTACAACATTTTTACCTCTCCGTTCTCTCTGCATCCTGCCTCCTCCAGAAAACATATCAAAGATGTCCATGGGGGAGCCAAAACCACCACCAGCTCCACCTTCTTTAATTACCTGATCTCCTCCTTTGTCAAATAATTCCCTTTTCTTTGCATCAGAGAGCACTCCATAAGCTTGAGAAATCTGTTTAAACTTCTCTCCTTCATTTGGATTCTTATCAGGGTGGTACTTCAAGACCAGTTTCCTGTAAGCCTTTTTCAATTCCTCCTGGTTGGCATTGGGTTTGACCCCCAAAACATCATAGTAAGTGGTTTCTTTCACCATTTTCTACAGCCGGTGAGAGGGCCGAGGCCGGTGTGGGGGAGCAGGAAGGAGCGCATTGCTGGGCACAGCTCGGGCAGCCGCCACTCTGCTTCTCACCGAGCGTTCTGGAAATTTCCCGGTATCCTTCAAGAATTGAGTAGAGCTATAATCAAAGGTGGGAAGACACTATAACCAACATTTATCTTGTGCAAAATAAAAGTATGATTTCCTACGATCTTAAAAAAGCACTATTCAATTTTAGAATCACGATTATTTGGAACTTTGGACAACCCTTTGCCATTTCAAAGTTGTGCTTGTAAGTATTTCCAGGTCAGACCTACTTTCTAGATTCAAAATTAAGGTATCTTTGTACCATTTGGCTTCAGTATCCACTTAATTTGAAATAGAAGGTGATTTCTTTTAGAAGCATGCAAACATAGGAGGTTTCCCCAATTTCCCCAAAACATACCAAGTCCGTGACACAAGATGGTAGAAATTGGGCCAAGAATTTAACATAGAATTGCTATGTTTTCTCCTCTTTCCCTAACTGTATTTTTCTTACAACACTGAACCACTGAAGGTTAAGGATAAAGGAATTCCAGACCTACTCATTTTAACTTTGTTGTAAATTGGATCAGTTCAGCCAAATTTTCTTACATAGGAGAACAGATGGTATGATATTTTATCATAAAATGACTTTTCCTTTGCTTTATGTTAAAAAAAATCCAACCCCAAATGACAGTATATTTTTCACAGACCTGTGGCCTGTTATAATCTGAGCTTATTTCAGCTCCCTGACCTAATTTGTGGTTGAGTATGGCTTCTTTTGTGTCTGCAGATGTACAAAATGAAAAAAGTTCTTTTACAAATGGAAATATCTTTTTCTGCTGACACAATGTATGTGTGTTTAAGAAGAGGGGAAAATAGTTTACCCACATTTGTAAGCGAGGTTCCAATTGTTCAGATAATGGACTCACTACTTTACTTGTCGGCACATTGTTCTTTCATTTCAAAATTAATTATGGAACATACTCAAATGTGTACACTCTGCCTGTGTGCACACAAAATGGACATTTGAAGAAATCACTTGAATATTTCAGGCAGAAAAATACTTTATTTAAAACATATAATTGATTAAGGGAAAGTGGAGAATTTTGTTTGAATTATTAAGAGAAATGTGTGCTGTTAATTTCATTTTTGTGTGGGTTGAGTCATCTTTTAAATAATTCATGTTTCCTTATGACCAAGTTTTCTTCCTTTGCTCATATGTACTTTACAGATGATTATAGAACCTGAACCTACAACCTGTGAAAAAGGAAGGCTCATTCAATGAATTTCATAATAACCCAATATTTTTATTCTTCCCTCCACGTCGTATATTCTCTCTCAGCCTGCATCGTATTAGGTGCAACCAAACTGATGGAATTTTTTAAAACTCAGAATTTGGGGGTTTGGTATGTATGCTTCTTGTTTTCCTTCTGAGAAATGGAGAATTTAATGATTCTTTCTTTTTCACATCTAGTTTCTTTTGAAGGGACTGGAAGCTGTTACCATGTGAAAGTCTGAACTTAAGACTAGAAAAGTGAAGCCAAATAGATATCCAATCCACTTACCATGAATCCCTTTACAACTCCTGCTAATTGTCAATTTTAGGTGGTCTTGGTAGAGAGACTAATAATTGAATAGGAAAGAAGTCACAATTCCCAAAGTGGACCTGCCAGTCCCTGAGCAGCGTCATCATAACAAGAATGCACTGAGTTGTTCAGCTAATTTCCTCTCTATACCTACTGCTGAGGCAAAGAGGGGATTCAGCCTTTGCTCTTGGGGTGCTGTCTATCACTAGCACCAAATTTAGTCCCAAGAAACCAAAGGAAACTATGTCAGGCCCATCTCGAAGCATCTTTCTGATTCACAGCCGATTCACAATGTTCCATGAAGGGTTTGCAATAAAGAGTAATATGTTGGGGAAATTAAATCATGAATTGGAGCTGTTAATTACACACACATTGGTTTAAAGCTGAAGGAAATGCTTCTATCTGCCCTTTGTTGCACATTTTGCATGCCTGCCTGTTCCTCTACTGCTGGTGCTCGGTCTGTTTCTCTCTGATCTACCGCCCCTAACACTTCCACTACCCAATTCCAAGCACTAACACAAATGTAAAATGTAAATTGCGGCCTAGATTGTTACTACCAGAGTGTGGAGAGAGACTCCAGGTTCTGTAATAGCCTAGATGTGCCGGAGATCAACTTCCGCATCCTTGTATGTTGACAAACTCTTCTCTTATCCATCACTTTCCTCTTCAGTTTCTTATCCAGTTTTGTTCTTTGGCCAATTGTGTACATTTCCCATGCTAATTTGCATGCATTTTTCTTGGCATAGAAGAGAACGCCTCTATGCTCAAGACCTCCAAGCCAACTTACTTTGCATCAAAATTTCCTTCTTTTCCTTCCCACTATACAGCATGAAGGATAATCTAGGCAACATTTCCCTGCCGGCAATGATCATTCTATCTTACTGTGTCATCCTCAAATTGTTAAGGTATAACTGACTGTAATTACATACTAAATGAACTTCCATCCCTGCCTTCTGAGAGCTTTCTATCAAAGAAGTGGTTGAGTTATTCTGAACTCAAGAAAGAAAGAGGAACATGTGCCAAGGCACAGCTGCTCGGGCCCAGTGTGCACGGAGAATGACGAGGAGGTCACTGTGGTAAATGACTGTGTAGGATAAGGAGCGGCAGGAGATGAGCTAAAAAGGAAGATTATGTTCCAATTACGATGGCTCTTAGGCACTAAGAATTTGGATTTCATCCAGTAAGCAGCAGGAAGGAATCAATGGAAATTTTTGTCAAGAGATATTACCCACTCATTTTTTTAAGAAGAAAAAAATATCAAGTTCTGATGGTATTGCAGAAAATTAACCAGGGAAGAGAGGAAAGCTGTTGCAACCACCAGAACAAGTGATGATATGACCTAGTTCAAGGTACTGGAAGCGTGTGAATGGAAAGGAGGGGCCTGATTTTGGTAACATTTCTGAGGCAAAGGGATGCTGGTACTTAGCATTCTGTTCCTATGAAGGACAATAGAGAAGGGATTAAAGGGAATGGATAATGACTTCCCCCACCAAAGGAGGACAAGAAAAAGAACAGATGTTGCCAAACAGTATCCAAATTTTATTTGAGTTACAATGAATCTGCAATACTTAAGGATCCTCCAAGACAAGATGCCTGTGGATGGTTGAAAATACAGCCTAGTTTGACATAGTAGAGTCAGGGCTGAAGAAAAACGTTTGGTGACCATCAAGAGTTATTGCAGGGGGCAAATGGTGGGGGTGCCTGGGTGGCTCAGTGGCTAAGCATCTGCTTCTCAGGGTCCTAGGATGGAGCCTTCTCAGCAGGGAATCTGCTTCTCTCTCTCTCCCTCTGTCTCTCCTCCCACTCATGCTAATCTCATTCTCTTGCTCACTCTCAAACAAATAAAATCTTAAAAAAAAAAAAAAAAGAGTTACTGGGGGCATCTGAGTAACCCAGTGGTTGAGTGCCTGCCTTTGGCTCGGGTATGATCCTGGGTCCCAAGGATCAAGTCCCACATCGGGCTCCCTATAGGGAGTCTGCCTCTCCCTCTGCCTATGTCTCTCTCTGTGTGTCTCTCATGAAAAAAAACAAATAATATCTTTAAAAAAAAAAAAAAAGGAGTTATTGGAATGGCCTATAAAGAAAGTGCAAGAGGAGCAGAACTGGAAACAGAACCATCAAAACCACCAGCACTTAAGAAGCTGGGGTGGGAAGAAGGTGTACCAGTGTTTGAATCAGAGAAGAAACTAATTAAAGAGAAAATTGGGGCAAGATGGTTGGTCTAACATCCAAAGAGTGAACTTGCCAGCTGAGGGATGGGAGCACCGGCTGCAAATGAGTGTGCAGATTCCACAGCTAAACAGCAATGAGAGCATTTACCTCTTCTAACAGTTTTTTCCTCTCTGAAAGCTACTGTAGCCCAAAACAGGCTTCGGGAGTCAGTATTTAAAAGTTCCCGTTTAAATTGGGATGGTTGCTGCTTTTTAAATAAGCAAATTTAAGTGGGGACTTTCCAGCCCGTCCATGTTATTCAGTCCTTGAGAATGTGCTTGGCAATGAATTGAAGCAACAGCATTCTCAGCCTAAAGAAGAAATATAATTATATTGGTTTTGTGTTTCATTTAACAAACATCAACCTGATCTCCGTTGTTGGCCTTTTTTTTTTTTTTTTCTTACTGATGTGTAGTTCTTCTTTTATTTATTTGTTCTTAGCTTGGGAATTCTGGTGACTGTTTACTGTGACTGATGAACATGAAATCAGAAAATCATTACTGAGGCCGGTACTGAGAAATACGATGTTATATCTATGGTAGATACTTCTGTTCTGAAACTAATGCTTTATTTATTTAGCTGTTCATTTTAGGAACATGAAAAGCATGTTTTAAAAACCCCAAAATTAGCCTTGGGAACAGATGAATAAATATGAAAACAATTTATCCCTTTAACAGCCTCATAAAATATGTTTTCATTATGCTAACTGACCCTGATAAATTCAATAGCCATCACTTAAGTATATCCATCATCCTTGAGAAGTGTATCCAAATGTTTGCTCATTTTCTGATCCTCAGTGAGCCTTGGTCACATGATGATTATTAATTGTGACATCTCAAATGTAATACTTTGTGGCTTTCATTTTTAGAAAGAATGTAAGGTAGATCTTTTCACTTCAGATAGAAAGAAAGAAAGAAAGAAAGAAAGAAAGAAAGAAAGAAAGAAAGAAAGAAAGAAAGAAAGAAAGCTTTCTGAAATCTTCCTTCAAGTCATTTTCCAAAATTTGACTTATACTCCTTTGCTTTCTCTCGTTCAATTTCTTAAGATTCTTTCAACAGCCACTTTAGTTTTTGCTGTTACAGAATTAATGTATCAATTTTGTTTTCTAAGGAGGAAGCTCCGGGCATGGGCTTGCCTCTCATGTAGTAGGGGCTACAGTTGTGATTTGAGGCTGTCACTCCTGGTGGAGGCAACCACCTCTCTCTGAGTGTAGGATGTGGGAGTCCATTTTTCTTTTAAACTCAGGAGGACTAATACTTAGGGTAAATGAGGGCAAAGAGGAACCTTTTGAATTACTTGAGAACCCTCAGATTGCATCTGAAAGTGAGTGCATCAATCAGGACCCTGAGAAGCAGACAAGCTTATGGCCAGAGCTAGGGCAGCCACCAGGAGCCAGTCAAGCTGGCAGGCTTGAGGCACATCATGGACAAAGTTCCCCAGTTAGTAGATATTGACGAATGCCTAAACATGTCTGATAGGCAGGCATTCCAAGATAGCCTTTCCAGCCATTTCTTGTTCTTCACTTCATAGCCTGTCACATGGTTCTGTCTTCCTCCCCTCCCCCATGGGCATTGCTGCTCGGGTCCCTAAAACCAGGAACACGTGCTCTTGTTTGCACATCTGGCCTGGGCAAGCCTGGCTCCAATTTAAAAACCTACATGTTGGTCCAATTCCATTATTGGACAAGGAAATTCTGTTAACTGGCGGGCTCATTTGCATGTCATTACCCAGAATGCCTACCCAGCCCACAGATGTTTCCCAGACGTGGGGTGGAAAGAGAGAGGGGGGAAAGGTGATGGTTTGGAAACAAACAGAGAGATTTGTGTATATGTTACTCAAAATTCTTTTCCCTCTGTTTTGTATCAAGAAACAAAAATGTAATACAAAGTTATGAGTTTTTACCTAGCTTTGAAAGAAAATTCTCACCTTATTTTCAGGAAATTTAAACAAATGGAAACCAGAAAAACTAACCACCAGGTAATGGTCTCTTAATTTATAAAGATAAAAGAAGAGAGGATAACACATTTCAATATTTGCTGTAGAATTCTTTTTTCCTTGGAGATCAAAGCACCTCTTTTTCCTCTTTCTTTCTTTCTTTCTTTCTTTCTTTCTTTCTTTCTTTCTTCCTTCCTTTTTCTTCCTTCCTTCCTTTCTTTCTTCCTTTTCTTTCTTTCTTTCTTTCTTTCCTTTTTTCTTTTTTTCTCTTTCTTTCTTTCTTTCTTTCTTTCTTTCTTTCTTTCTTTTTCTTTTTCATTAGTGATGCTAAAGTGTGGAGGGTCTCAGTGGGACTAAATTTTTCTAAAAGTGACAGTCTGCTTGGAAGGTTTTTAATTGGATAAGTGGCAGTCACACCATTCTTGTCTTCAAAACTGAGCTCATTTTTAGTCACAATGTAAACTTCTCTGTTGTTTTCTGAAAAATATCTAAAGGAGTCTGGGCAACAGCTGCAAAACTGGTCTCTTTGCACACACCAAAAAAAAAAAAAAAAGACTACTTAGAATGCCCAGAGTTAAAGGTTTCTGGGTTGGCTTTTTTGCTTATATTTTATAAAAGGAAGGAATGCTTCATTCATAACAGAGGGACCCCCCCAAAAAGAGAGAGAGAGAGAGAGAGAGAAATGAAATATGAAATAAAGTAAAATAAAATAAAATAAAATAAAATAAAATAAAATAAAATAAAAACCATAATTGCTTTGGGGACTGAAGTTAAAACGCAGGTGTTTTGAGGAGAACATAAACATTTTTTCCTAAATGAGGCGTTGAGGGCTGGGAGAAGGGCAGTAAAATTAGTGGAATTACTGCCTGATTTTAACCAGATGATTGCTGCAGTTGGACACCAGCGAGTTTTCATTAGGGACTCTAATTTACAAGCCATTCAACACATTCCAGTGGAACACAACTACTCCCCCAGGTCCTAAAGAATGCCAGCTCTCCCACTTTATGGCAGAGATGCCAGGCTTTTAAAGGCCAACAGGACTACAGAATGGAGCACAAGCTCTGTGAACTAGTGATGATCACATTGTATCCCCAAAGGAGAGGGTCCCAGAAAATTGACTCCTGACATGCATGCAACTCACCCACCAAGCACAAACATATGGTCCCTAGGTGTGCGTGCAGATTGAATGGTGTCTCAGATGTTCACAGGATGCTCAAATGTTGTACATTTGCATGTACCAGCATTGATTCTCTTCCGATTTGTGCCTGTAAGATGATGTCTAGACTTGTTTCCTTCAACACTTAAGATTTCAGGTCATGCGGTTGTGTTAGATAAATAACCTTCTAATGTTCCATAGCATTTGTATTCCTCTTTGGAGTCAGGATTTCTGTGGTCTACACCTCATGCATTGCACTAGACAGCTTATGTATTTATATTGTGATAAGGCAGCACTTGATGTAGGAAAGCAGTGTGGCAAGGTCAGGAGTTCAAACCCTGCTCAGAGTCCCAAATCTGCTCTAACCTCACTAAGATCAACAAGGTGAGAAACTATACAAAATCTCCCAAATCAAACTAATCTCCTAAAGACGAGCCCACAGTGTGTCTCTGTAGAGCATCAAGGGCATCACTATGTAACCCAGAAACAGACCAGGCAAACCTAGAGCAGTTTAGATCTTGAATACTCTGGAATTGAAGCTGGGCATTGTTACAGCATTTAGAAGTGAAATCTGCACCAAATGAATGCAATGTTAACTGGAAGAGATGGTTGAGATCAGGCACTTGAATCTGTCTAGAGTCACAAAATCTCTACAATTATAGAAAGTAGCCTACATTTAATGGGTTGTAGTTTACTTGCTGAGCACTGGTGAGACTTGACCATAACATCAGCAAAAGGTGACACAGTCCATTTATCACATTGTATTGTCCGTGTTGTACCTGAAAAACAGCAGCCCTTTGCTGTCCTGTAGGTATACAAATGTTTTGTGATCATTTGGACTTTACCATTCCCTTTTATCTTTTTTGCCCCAGCTGGTGGAGTGTGATATAGACTGCAGTACACAGAATCTTAGCACTTGTGTTTGTTTATATTTTAGCTGCATGGGATTCTATACTGTGGTTGAAACTTAATTAAAGGTTATTCTGCACACCCAGCAAGTATTTCTTTGCTAATTGGCCAAAAAACATAATAAACAACCAATTGAGAGCCTCTACTGGGGTGACCAAGCCGCAGAGCCTCATTTTTAAAAACCTGAGCCAATACTAGAAGAAATAAATATTTAACACATACATAGATAGGCCACTGAAGGCACAGGATTACTTTCTGTAATTCTTGACTGAAAATGATTTGTTTCATTTCATTTTAATGTTGTATTGGGGTGAGAGAGAAGATTAAGAGGTTTTCATTTTTGGTTTCTCCTATTCTATACTAAAACCAAATAATTTACCTTCTGGTTATATAAAACTAATAAATCATCACCTTTCATAAATTCATAAAAATCTAATTTCTAACTCATGGTTAAAGAATCAGATTATTATGGCTTTTATATTTCCCTGTTAAATTGTTTGTGACTTTTAGTGAAAAAAATAAAATCCTAGAAAGCAATTTTGGGCATTATAATACTTACCACAGATAACATGAAGAATACAATTACCTAAATGAGAAAATTATCAGATGTCCATTTTACTTCATACTAACTAAAGGATCTGGCTGCTGGAAGTTCCTTTCAAGTACCAGGAAAAGTCCCAGAATATCCTGTGGAATGTTTTTTTGATCATTCATATTTCTGGAAACATTTTTAAGATACTTGCCAAGACTTTATCTGTGTTGAACTTGGTGCCTCTATGAGATTTCATTTAGCTGAAATATAAATCCAAGCTGTTCATTACAAAACTGAAAAACAAAATTGAGAGCTTTGTAATAATTATTATTTTTTGTCATTTCAACAACTGTACCATGAACTAGGTAACCCAGCTGTGAAGAATTCTGTATTTTTATATTTTAATGTAGCTATTTCAAAAACTGTTCATGTCGTAACTTAATTTTCTGTGAGTAGGGGTGTGTGTGGGGGAGTAGAAGGTGGGAGTTAGGAAGGTGATTAAACCTTCAAAATTAAAAAATAATATTTTTTATGTTCCATTTTAAAGGGCTTCTATATAGAATTTGCTAACTCTTTTAAAAAGACAAACAAAGAAGATAGAAATAACTTGTAACCCCACCACCCAGAGAACTGCCATTTTGGTATATGTTTTTCTGGATTTTAAAGCTATTGCTTTCGTGAAGTATATGCTTCTGTTAAGAGTTTGTGCTCCTTGTAATTTAATGATGTATCAAAAGTACTCTGCCTTATCGCAAAAGATTCTTCTGAATTAGAACTTCTAATAACCAAAAGCTATTCCATTTATGTAGGAAATCCATCATACTGTGTTGGACTTTGTTTTTTGGATTTTCGCGATTATAAAATAATACCATGTAATGGGAAAACACATTGTACAGGTACTTTACATTTAATCTTTATTTATACTTCTAATTGTCTCCTAAGGATAAGTATAAAAATTTGAATTTTCAGGTAAAGTATATGCACTTGCTTAAGGCTTTTGAATCCTTTTGACAAATCGTCCTTCAGAAATGTGGCACTGCACCAATTTTCATGCTCATCAGCAATGTCTGGGAATGCATTTTGGTCCACATAGGGTTTTTTAAAAATCTGTATGTTCAGTAAGAAACCTACAAAAGCTTGAGAAATATCTTCTCAAGAGAATAGGCTGTCAATTAAATTTGATCAATAGTTATTTATTGCATGCTTATGTTTTGATAGAGTTGTCCATTTATGTTGCCCGTTTACTTCATATACATCACTGCATGTGATACAGACAAGAACCCCATGTCATATACCCTGTCCTCATCCCCAGGCTCTAAGATGTGAGAGGGTAAACCGCCTGCTTAATGTCACACATATACCACATATCAAAGCCTGACCTTGAACCATGATCTGTTTTACTTCAAACTCCAAGCTCTTAACTAGTACTAAACTGCCTGCTTCTGTCTCCTTCTGATAACTACCCATTAACCAAATACCAAGGATCTTGCTCTACCACTCTCTTCGGCTTTTCCACAAACTGGCTCATAACCAGGACAAAGATGCTCTTTCTAGAAGAATGTTGAAAGGCTAATCTACTCAATCTGTAGATTCATGTTTTCACACCTTTTACATTTTTGCTTCAGCCAGGGCACAGGCTATGTCTGGGTTCTGTTCATGCTTCCAAGGACCTGCTGAGTACACATGACCACGGGAGAAACAAACACACTGAAGAGGCTTCTGCCAACAACGCTCTCTGGGCTGCTGGAAGAAAAACATACCACCAAAGGCAAAGAAATGTTTCGCCTCAACTTAAAAAATGGGACTTTCCTTTCCTCTCCTGTTTTGAAACTCATTCGCCCTGTGGCACCGTAGGGATATTCAAACTTTACCCAAATGTATGTGCAGCTAGATAGAATATGGGATTACTGGGATTTGATTTTCAGATAAATCACAAACCTGGATGAGCTCATGTTATTCCAGATGCATTATCTCCTAAATCTTCAGGAAGAAGCTCATTCAGCGGCATGGAGCATGGAAAGGCCTTCCTTGAAAGATCAGTAACAGCCATATCTAATCCCCTCTCTGTCCGGGAAGGAAAAAGCTCACCTACCTTCCATGTTAGGGCAAGAATCAGAATTCCTCTGAAATTCTTGAAACATGGCAAAGTAAAGACGGATAGTAACCCTAAAGATGATTCATCCTTGAGTTAGTAAAAATGGCCTTTATTGTTCCAGAAGGAAAATGATAAACAACTTTAAATTCCAAAGGCACAGGAATGTTTTTAGCTTAATAACCCAAAAGAGTTTGCCTTCTGATAAGAGCTTGGTAAATGTACATATAATCATTAAATCTCATTAATTTCATCATCTGAGTCACTGGGTGTTTAAGAAAATAGGCTAAGTAATCAATTGCAAAAGCCATTTGCCATTTAGAAGGGGATGTAATATATGGACAAACAGTTTCCAAGCAGCAAAGATTCCATGATCTACTTTATGAATACTTCTTAGCATTGCTTCATTTGAGTCTTTGCATCTATAAATTAAAAAGAGTGTTCATTCAATGAGAACTTCATTCAACAAAAACTTATTGAAAGGCCTTCTGCAATCATGGTTCCTGCACTCAAGATTCCTACAATCGTGTGGATTGTAATATTATGGAAAATGTTGTAGGGAAAATAAGTAACTTGTTATAAATGTGCTGAATCATTCAAATGTAAGATAAATAGCCAACAAATCTCTTCAGGGAGAGCGTTGTTTAGCGGATAGATCTTAACACCCAGTACATCACTGAGTCTCATAGTTTTCTCAGTTTAGGTTTCCTCAAGGTGGACTAGCTGATTGCCAAGCTCTCTTCAAGTTCTTATCAAATGTCAGTTTATGTGTTTACTGAGAAATCACATTGTGGTAAGGTACTAAACTGGATATAGCTCAGATCTTTCCTGATTTGAAAAGCAAAGCAAAATGGAATCATAATGTATTAATGTTTCATGGAAATTTTTTAAAGATTACTGAAGCAGATGGCCCCAGTCATTCTTAGAGAAGTCAAGTCTCCCTAAGGCTTCTAGAAGCAAGCTGCCTTCTCCCAAACTTTCCTGATTTTGATGATTTGTATAACCTGGTGAAGTCTTTCTGCCATTATTTCTGTTTTCCACTTGCGGACCACTTCTCAGTGGGTGTACTCATTTTATTTTGCTAACTCACTCTTCAAAACTTTGTTTTTAAAGTGTCATATTAACTACCTTTTGGGTGTATGGGGATGCGTATTCAGCACATTGCTGAGCTCAGCTTGATTGGATTTGATTGTGGCCTGAATAGCCCATTCATTTAAATCAACAATGGCTTATTGAACTTTATCATCACATCCCTGCAGTCCACATATAGACAGCCCATTAGTTATTACCCTTCTCAGGGCATAAAATAGTTCTGAATTAGTTAAGTTAGTGACTCCCAGTCTAAACTAGCTCAATGTAATTCAAATCTTCTATTTTTACAGGATTCTTCTACTTTTCCTATTCCCGCTTTCTAGTTACTTTCCATTGTTCTGTTCCTCTCACTTTCTTTTGCATCCCATTCTCTCCAGCTTTTGCTTTCAATTTCTCCTTTACATTTTTTTTAATCACAAAAGACTTTTACCCAGCCATCATGCATGTGTAATAATACATTGCATTTGTCATGTTATTCTGTTACCCAGAATCCTCAACTTTATTTATT
Organism: Vulpes lagopus; assembly: GCF_018345385.1. Classification (NCBI taxonomy): domain Eukaryota; kingdom Metazoa; phylum Chordata; class Mammalia; order Carnivora; family Canidae; genus Vulpes; species Vulpes lagopus. The sequence continues at coordinate 104,726,200 of NC_054827.1, read as the reverse complement.
TATTTATTTATTTATTTATTTATTTATTTATTTTAAGATTTTGTTTTTTATTCATGAGAGACACACAGAGAAACAGAGACACAGGCAGAGAGAGAAGCAGGCTCCCTGCAGGGAGCCCGACATGGGAGTGGGTCCCCAAAGTGGGACCATGCCCTGAGCCAAAGGTAGATGCTCAACCACTGAGCCACCCAGGCGTCCTGAATCCTCAACTTTAAATCAAGATGCAAGGATCTGAGCCTGGGGTTTGAGGCTCTTTATAATCTAAGACAACTCAAATTTCCAATGATATTTCAAGATAATTTCTTGCAGTTTAGCCATCGGGGCTCATTGTTCCCTCCTATTTTGTATAAAGTCCTCTACCTCCAGAGCTTCATTCATGATAGTCCCCTCATCCAACCTATCATCTCTCCTCTCTATGTCATTCCTTTATCCTTGCCAAGCTTCTAAATTTAAATTGCAAAGCTGCTCATGAAGTCCAGGAGGGAATAACTTGCATTCTGTGTTCTTATGAATTTTTTTTGTTTTGCTTATGAGATACTAAGTTATCTGTTTTTTGCATTTTCACTTTGTTATATGGTAGTTTCTTATTCCAGTCAATAGAGTATTTCCCAAGATCATACATTGGCAAAGCCAGTATTCAAATATTCATCAGGCTGGTTGCAATGCCCATGCTCTTTCCAGTTAACGTTAAGAGACAATACAAAAGAGGAATCATGAGGATTTGGAGACTAATTTTAATTGGATAGAAAGAAAGACATGAACAACACTAACATAAATAACAAAGACTTTTTATTAGTCTTTGGGTTAAACTCATCTTTGGGACTGGTATTTATAACCACAGAACCCTCAAACGGACCTACCTAGTAGGAATTTGGAAATTTGGGATCAGAATTCAGTAATGATAACAGGCGCAGATATATAAAAATTGTGAAGTCATAATAATAAAAATCATGAGATTTTAACTTTTGTAAGTGGTCTTAGAAAGTAACCTTTCAACTCCTGTATTTCCTAGATGGCATACCCATCAAGAAGCCAAATGTGAAAGATACAGTCATTGAGAAAGAAGGAAGAGCAAACAATTACGCTTCTTTAAAAAAAAAAAAAGTCCATAATTGGGGAGCATAAGGAAGAAAAAGGATCAGGGGAAGGAAAAAAGAAAACCAACCCTGCTTGGGATCCTTGCAACTGCACCCTTTGTGGATATTAACATGGACTCTGTCACCACGGATTTCCCAATCCCAAGGATCTGGTGTCTACAGATCAAGATAATCACCACTAGATGGCACTACAAGTTTCAGAGCCCTCTTGCAAAAGGTATCTTTTGACAAAGATTATTGAGGAATCCTCTGGATTTCTTTTAAATGCCAGGAGTGTTTTTGTAAATAAAACTAATTTATAGAACTACTTCCCCAAGTACTGATAACCTTTATAGACTATAAAGCTACTAAGGATATTAGAATGTGAATTTAACAATAAATAAATTGGAAACCTATTCCAAATTTAACCATTTTTGCTATCTTCAATATTTCACTACATTCTCAGAAACATTCCTACATACTCTCAGCCATGACAGTCTTTTTGCCTCCTTACTCTGAATCGAAAGCATCTGGGAATATGCACACTTTTGTCCCACCACTAATAGCTTTCCCAACAGTTGACCCTACAGCTTTTTAAGGTGTTTGGAAATCTGGAAATACATTTTTGTGATCCTTGACAGTCTCTCCTGAAAATCACCAGCTCCAGTTGCTTCCTCCAGACACTAGGCTATTTAATTGGATGCTCATTCAAATACCTTAGTAAATCAGGGCCCTTGGCAAAGAACATAATGTAGCAACAATTCTAGTTGTCTACTTGGTTTCCATTCCCCTCTTTCTTCTATCTAAAAGAACCCTGAATTTGTTTCTGATAGTCAAGTTCCCAGTTAAAGAAACTACATTTATTAGTATTCTTTACATATAGAGATGCCAAGGGACAAAGTTCTTGGCCATAAAGTATCAAAATAAACCATTGAGTAGGGCTTGGTGGTAAGATCCAACTCAACAGACATTGTACCTTTTTAAAATCTCTCCCTTTCCATTCTCCCTGCCTAAAATCCAGGTATGATGGCTATAGTTGCAATAAGTCATTTTGCAACCCTCAGATAACCCTGTGCTAAAGATCTAGAGCAGAAAGCCAGAACCAGGACCCTTTAGATTTTATGGAAGCACCATGTTATGAGGGGGAAAAAAATCAGATTGTTTAAACCACTAAGTTTTTAAGATCTCTGTTATTGAAGCCAAGTACAAGTCTTAACTGATCTTAACAAATCCTATTATATGTATGTATCTCTATGTGTGACATCACATGTGAATGTCTACCTTAGCATGCACTTATCAAGAGATAGATTACAGAGTCTTAATAGTATTCAGTCTATTCTAAGTATCTTCCATATTTATATAAAAAGGTAGATACCATTGTAAGCTCTTCTCCAAAAATCTGTATAGTGCCACTCAGTGTTTATCTATCTAGTTAATTAATCAATTAATAGAAACACCATAATCCAAAATGACCTTGGCAGTTTTATCTTCTTAATACCTTTTGCCAGCGTTTAACAAAATATGATTCATTGATTAGAGTCTTGCTGAATGTTCTCCAAAACTTAAATGGTTTTCCTTAGGATTTGAGATTCCTGGTATATATTAAATTCTTTGAGGAAATCTACACTAGAAAAACTTGTTTCACTATGTCTTTTCCTGGGACACCTCAGTGGCTCGGTGGTTGAGCTTCTGCCTTTGGCTCGAGTTGTGATCCCAGGATCCTGAGATCGAGTACCTTATCAAGCTCCCCACAGGAAGCCTCCCTCTCCCTCTGCCTGCATCTTTGCCTTTCTCTGTGTGTCTCTCATGAATAAATAAATAAAATCTTAAAAAAAAAAAAAAACCTACAACTTTGCCTTTTCCTGACGTATCTAATGAAACCCCTTAGAGCTAATTGGCAGCAAACCATTTGGAGGAGATGCTTAGACTTCTTTGAATGTCTCATGAGAGAGCATAGAGAAAGTGGTCACAAAGTCATTGAATTCTGGAAGTTTCCCCCACAGGAGCCAAAGGAGTAGTGAGTTACCTGGGTGGCTCAGTAAGTTAAGAATCCAACTCTTCATTTTTGGCTCAGCTTATGATTTCAGGGTCATGATATTGAGCCCCAATTCAGGCTCTGTGCAACAGAGTCTACTTGGAACTCTCTCCCTCTGCCCCTTCCCCCATTCCCTCTCTCTCTCTCTTTCTCTCTGTCTCTCAAAATAAATAAAGCTAGAAGAAGAAGAAGAAGAAGAAGAAGAAGAAGAAGAAGAAGAAGAAGAAGAAGAAGAAGAAGCCACCTCCAAAGGAGGGGAGACTTTCAGGAAATGAGGATACTCAAGGTGATCACATTGTCAAAATCCACTCAAGGAGCTCAAGAACAAAGGTTGAGAAAAGGCCACCATGGTGCTAATTCTTTAACCTGTAGCTAAATGGCATGCAGCCAAAGCTTAACCTATTCTGAGCACCAAACATTTAGCCCATCTCTCCAAAAATAATATCCTTGATCTCCTTTGGAAAATGGTAAAGAAATTTTAATAATTTGCATTTTAAAGAGCCTAGTTTGCAATTTTCCTGAAAATATGCATGGCTGATAGGGGCTGAGCAGTTTCTCTGTCTTTCAGATGCCCCACTTTGTACTTGGAGGGCTAGTTAACCTTAGCAAAAAATTATTGTCGGCAATAAATATTTACTTTTCAAAAATATCCTGAGGAGACTTGAAACAATATGGGCAAATCTCTCTGGTACTGTTTTTTCATTTAGAGATGACAAAAAGTCTGGGGAAAAAGTGACAGTTTTAAGGGCTTTAAAAATATCTAATGCTTTAGGTTTGAAATTGGCAGTGAGCCAGGTCCTGTCTTAAAGGGACAGACACTTTATTATACTTTCTAATTCTTCCAAAGTCTGTCTTTAGGATATATGAGCTGCCTCTAATATGACTACTCTATTCTCATCCTCTAGTGGTATACTCTGGTCTCAGCTCATAAATTGAAAATTGAGGATCTGTAAATCAGGGCAGACTATTTCAGAAAGCCATTGTGAATTTCCAGTCAAATCTTCCAGTTTATCTTAAATATTTCATCTTAATGTCACCTTAAGAAAAGTCTTTCATTCAAGTAAGTTACAACATCAAGTTCTAAACTGATTACACTTCTCCACTGACCTTCTGCTAGGAGACTGCTTTTCCGCATTAATGTCACTTCTGCTGACCCATTTTTGAACTAAAGAGGGACTTTAAAAAAAAACTCACATGATTTGACTATAGATAAATGGAGACTAGTATTCCAAACATTGACACTCTGCTAGCTGCTCTGGAGGAAGAGGCAATTGAAAAGATTGCTTTCTGTTCATTGTTTGCTATTGATCTTTTTTCTTGCCATTTTGTTTAAATGTCCACACTGATCTTCAAACTGTTCTGAGGTCTGAGGTGATTGACTCAGGTTACACACTAAAGCGCCTACCCCTAATTAGTGGCCAAACATCTGTTATAAAAATTGAGTTTATTCTTTTTTCACCTCCTCAGTATATTCATAAGCATGTGAACTGCTGCCAGTTCTGATTGCCTTTGGATGGCTTTTAAAAAAATCGCTTCCCTCCTTTTTCCTTCATTAGAACCTCTGTTCATCAGGTTAAATGGGGTTGTGGATATTTCCATGTCTGTTTGTTTATACAGGAATCAACATATCCCATACTTACTCACCCACTAACAAGTTTGATGTTGAACTTTCTTGTCATTTGATCTAGCATTTAATAACCTGTCAGCTGAAAGAACTTTAAATAAACATTTTTGTATAATATTTAATACAATTCAAGGGTATGTGCCCTGAGGCCAAAGACAAGGAGACAAAAGTAACAAACCTTCTCTTTAGTAATACATATATATATTTCTACACATCCTAATCCTTTAGTCCTTGAGATTTCGAGCCAATAGCCTTGGATCCACAAGAATCCAAAAATAAATAAGGTAGTAATATGCATTATGATTCAACTTCCTGTGCAAAAGCCTGTTAATTGCCTCCCTCCACTCTCTCTAATCAGCTCCCATGCACAGAATCAACAGAGAAACACGGAGCAAGGTTATCCGACTTGTGCTAAAATAACTGGAGATTAACTTGACATTGAAAATTAAAAACTTGTCAGATATCCAGTCTTCCTAGAAGCAAGAATCCCACTTGGGTCAAGGTTGGATTGGTGGATTAAATCATCCACCCCAGACCTGAGGATGGGAAGGCAGCTTGATAGTCTACACCAAGTCCTAAAATCACAACTGGTGGAGGTTGGGCTGGTAACATCCATCATGGGATCAGATCATGGAGAAGGGGAAAGACTGGTGGAAGATTGGAATGCAGATAATTTTTACCTCTTAAGTGCATTGTTTCAGACTCTAAAATAAATATAAAAGAATAATTATGAAATAACTATCCCAACCAAAGAGAAGGGAAACAGAATTTGGTCTGCCAGGATGAGACCCTAGCCTTCATGAAGAATGTAAACTAGACCATGGATCATAAAAGGCAACCCAAGAGGTCCAACCAAGATGTTAGAGATATTAAAAATGAACTGTACAGAGAATGGGATGGGCCACAGTTTCATACAATTGGTTTACTTTTTTTTCTGGGCTATCAAGGAACTGCTTACATGAAATTCAAAAAATGGAGCAGAGACCAGATTTAGACTTTTGTCTACTTCAAAAGTTGAACTACCTAATAGTTGCTTCAGCATATGTATTTTTATTCTTTCAGTTTCTTTAAGATTTTATTTATTTATTTACAGAGAAAGAGTACTCATGAGGGAATCAGGGGAGGAGCAGAAGGAGAGGGAGAAAGAGAATCTCAAGCAGACTCTACACTGAGCGTGGTCTCATGACCCCGAAATCATGAACTGAGCTGAAGTCAAGAGTGGGATGTTTAACCTACTGAGCCACTCAGGCACCTCTGCATATACATTTTTAAAAATAAAAGGAAAATATATGAATCAGAAAAGATGGCTATGGAATACCATTTGTTGTCCAGTTGTCTGAAATTCTTCATAGGTTTCATCCCATACTGTTTGTTCATTATCAGTATTTCAATTTTACAGTGTTACAATGATTTTTACTCCCCTCAGGTTCCTCTGCCAAAGCTCTTGTCCTTAAGTTGGGACAATTACAAAAAACACCTCTTTTTCTCTCTCCTAAAGTTAAAAGAGCAGTAGCATCATTTCATTACAACTGAGCTGGCAGAGCAGAGAAAGTACTCAATCCATCTATTACCTGGGTTTCCACAATGATCTGTGCAGTGCTCCCTGTCTTAGGAAAAATATTTTTCAGAATGTATCACAGATATTCTAAGATTTCATTGAGGTAGTTGCAGTATTACATACATTTGCCTCCAAAAATGCAAAGAGATTATTATCCCAATTCAACAAATTGTAAATTGGATGAAATGTATCAAATATAAGTTGTAAAGACATTTAAGCTTGAGAATTTCATCAGTGACCTACAAACCCATTTCCTATTCCACGGGTAATTCTCAAAATTCAAAATTCAAAAATGTGATAGGATAGCGACATATATACTGAATCAACTCTCTCCTCCTCCAACATGTAGCCAAATGGTTTCTCTGCCAAGAAAGAGTCCAATGTCATCTGTATATGGTTACCTGGCAAAGACAAAGTTGACTTCAAAAAGGAATCACTATCACGGGCCATTTCTAATATGGCAACCAAAGAACATTTTTCTCTTTCAACAATATTATTCAAAAGGGCTGTTTCCCATTAACAGGCCCTGATTATCACCAACCATGGTTGTAGGGAGTACAGAGTCACACACCCTATAGAAAACAACAGCAACAACAAAAAACAAACAAACAAACAAACAAAAAAACTTCTAAGAAAATATAGAAGTCCTGAATCCAACCTCCAACTTATTGAGCTTGATAGACTGTGTTTGCTTAATTAAATACATTACAGATTAGCTCTGTCAAAACTTAAGTTACTTTAAGAAGATCAGTGGAAGGATAGATTAACATTGGAGTGTAATAATGATCTTGGAAATGCCTATGTTACTCATTAAGGAAGAGTATGTGTTCAACAAACAAAAATGTGTCTCTGTGTCCCACCAATGATTATCACATCATTGATATTTTCTGGTGTGAATTATAGACAATATTTGAGATTTCCTCTTTCCCTCTTCCGGTTCCCTAACTTCTAAATTCCTTTACTAACATTAATATTAGAAAATCCTTAAATATGTCCTTTTTTAAACACAAAATATATGTTTTTCTTTTGCTTTTTTCTTCACAGTTGCTTATTCCCATTCCTATAATAGGTTGAATCAAACATCATCCCATTCTCCCGTGGTATGGATTCTGTAGCTGCCACAGAACTCACTTCTTTCTGGAGAATATCCCAGTTTCCATCATTTAGAATTGATTTTAAAATTCTCCAACACCATGTCAGTCCCACCCAAGACCCTCCATTCCTTCATAAAAACATGCTGCATTATTAGTCTAATGTACCATACCAACAACTCATGAGTTGTAACATGGAACTGCTGGCAGAGAACACAGCAGAATCATTTTTATTAGGTTTTACCTCAGCAGGAAGGAGCAAAGTGACCCCCAGATGCAAAACTAATAGGCAAGGAACAAAGAGGGTAAGACCGGGTTTTCCTTACAAATCAACAGGCTCTTGTTCCCGGGAATTGGTATCTGCCTCACATCCAACTGGCCAAAGTGTTATACCTGGCTGGGTTTAATTTGTTATTTATGTCAGCTTTGCATATTTGTAAGGTTCAAGGGTTTATTGCCCTGGCCTGACCTTGCCAAGTCAGAGTTAACATGTGGTTCTCTAGTAGCTGTTTCTTTCTAATAAACTTTACTTGAAAGAACATGTGTGATAGATTTTGCTCATGATTAAAAAGAACAGTTCTATGTTCATTGTTCTCCAATTTGGTTTTGAAGTTCTGTTGAAAGTCACCTCTGAACTTAAAAAAAAAAATCCAAAATATTGGATATTGAAAAGTCTCTTTTAAATTTCATTGCAGACTTGTGTTGTACTTTATGTTTTAGAATGTTGCCTTGTGACTGTTCTAAAAGATTAATGCAATCTGAAAAGCCAAGCTAAATAATAGGTTTGCAAATGGTTAATAACATGTGATAAATAGTTTAATTTTGGTTGTGAGAATTATTAAAGTTTATTGAGCAATCTCTGGTTTAAAAAATAAATAGTTAGATCAATGCACGAGTATTTTTTTTTCTCACCCAACAATAAGAAATAAGACAGCAGAGCAAGTGGAAGTTATCTTTAATTTGTCTGGTTCCATATCATAGTGAATTTTTGGAAGTTACTTTGAAGGTAAACTATGTCCAACCTATGGCAATCATTTCAGGTCTTACAGGGTAAGAACCCAACCCAGAACATTGGGAATTGGCACCTGGAGAGGCACTCCTCTATCCATCTAGGGTGACCTTATTCTGGTTTGCCAGGGACTTGCCCAGTTTTAAAATAGAAAGCTCAATATTCCAGGAACCCCTCAGCCCCAGGCAAACTGAGATGATGAGTTATACTATATAGCTCCCATGTCTAACTGTATTCTTTTTCTTTAGGTTGATCCAGGGGTACCCATTAAATAGAAATATTGTCTTGAGTGTTAATGGATGGAGAAACTAACCAAAATCTAAATAAATTCATTGGCCTGTTCATTGAAGCAAGTGTAAGTGGACTTCAGCTCACTCTGTTGAAGTAGACATCAGTTTTAAATTGTTCTATTGGAACATTTAAATCTCGAAATCAGTTATCTGGCTTAAAAAGCATTTTAAATATTTGATGCTCATTGGTTCTCTTTCTTTTTAGAAGTTCTTTTCTCTTCCACTTTTGGTTCTTATTGTGAAACCCTGGATCCTTCATTGAGGACCTCAAACCGTGATGGAAGCATCATTACATTAAAATCTAGGCAGTTGGGAGCAGTGACAGGATTGGTCCGGGAAAAGAAGGGATGTGAGTAGACATAGTTTGCTCCTGAAGGTGGGCACAGTGGCTGAATATTTATCTTCTCCAGAAAACAGGGATGAAAATTGGCACAAAGTTATAGAGACAATTGTTCTTACAGAGTCCTTACCTTAGATAACACTATCTATCTGATCATGTGTGGATAAACTAGTCCCTGTCATGTCTTGTTACTTAAAATTAATATAATATACAATTAAAAATGATAATAGCTTTAAAAAATGATTATAGATTCTACAGTGCAATAAAAGTCAAATTAGTTCAAGTCATGTGATCTGAGACTCAACAAGAAAACCATTTGGAGATACATATATATATATATATATACATATTTATATATTTATAATATAAACATTTAGGATATTTAGGATCTACACAGAACACGTGATAAATATTTCTAAATCTATGTGCAACAACAAGAAGAGAAAAATGAAAGATTGAAGCAAAAAGAGACGATTATTTAAATAGATTTGTGTTCCAAAGGCCGTAAGAAAATACCACAGGGTATATCCAAGGACTATTTAGTTCCTGAGATCTCTACATGTCAGGGGGGCAGCTCTGTGTTAGCAAGGGAACTAGGTGAGATGTCCTCTCTATGTCCCTCCAGCCCTACAACCCTTGCTCCTAGGATCTCTTCCCTCTGTCCCTGTGCTGTTGTCTATTTCCCCAGCTGGAATGCAAGTACACACCCACACTTCCTCCTTAGAACCCTGTCCTCAGAACGGTGCCTGTGTGACCGTGTCAAGGAGGTGGGGTGACACAGTGGGGAGATGAAGAGCTAGCTGTGAATTGGACCATACATGCATTATTGGGGGTTTATATCTTCCTTTGAAGTATACAGCATTAGCCACTGTCAGGGAGAAGGTACCAAGCCAGACAGTAATTGCAATAATGGAACAGACAAATGGTCTATGTCCCCATTAAAGTCATCAACACCTCTAATTTTTGAAAGGGGCTTGTTTGAAATACAGTAATTGTGATTATGTTGTCCATAAAGACTACGGGTGATCAGCAATTGTCAGCATTCCCAGGGCCTTTCCAATATCCTTCTGAACAGAGCTAACTCAATCTGAACGCTAAAGCACAATTTATTTCTGAATAACCTTACAGAAAGGGTGTTTTATAATGTTCAAAAGTTTAATACGGTATCTAAGTAACACCTTCCATTTGTAACAATTTCTCTTTTTTTCTGATTTTTTTTTTTAAATCTCTGCTTTTAAATACTTTGTAGCATTTGCTCCAAAAACAAACAGCCTGGCCCTCCTTCTTCATCCTGATGCTGTGCCCAGCCCTTTTTGTAATTGTGCTTCCCACATTGTGTTGATAATTTCCCCCTGGGCACCTCTGCTTTTCCTATAAAGGTCTCCTCTTTCTCCTTGGCCTGCTTTTTCCCTCTGAGCCTAATAATTGTGTTTCCACAAGATCACAGTGGGAAAACAATTGACACCACCATAACATCCACAGCATTTTGTAGAGAAAAGCCTCAAAGTTTAATGCCAAGGAGAGGAAGGAAGAGGTCTCATCTTTAGAACAAATCCTTAGCATCTTTCTCCAAACCCCAAGGATTATGATTCTGCTGCTAACTATGCTTACTGTTGGGGAGTCAAAAATGCCAGGAAAAAAATTAGTCTCATTTCAGAGGTCATTGGCCATTTTCAACTGATTGTTTGGAGTTGAACATGAGCCCATGAAGTCCTCCATTAACCCCAAAGAATGTAATCATTCCAATTAGGAGGAGCTGCATCTCATAAATGATGTAGACAAACGGTATAAACTTAATTTGACATGAGGTATCATCAGCTTATTCTCTATTACCTTTCTCCAAAGTATCTGGCATTTGATCTGAGAACGACTGTCTGAACTCCACACCATCTGCCAGAAAACCTCATTACTAACACTCTTCCTTCAATCTGATTCTCTTGACCTATCAAAAGCCCAAACTCAACACTTTGCCATTTTTTTAATCTTTAACAAGGTCCTAGGCCGTTGGAACCAGTATGAAGTGAAATTTATGGTTCACATTTAGCTGTTAAATTATTCTCCAAATCATCCCAGGTTACTCTCCACTCTGGCAAGCCATCTTTTATTAGCAAGAGTAAATATCTAAAAGCCCACTGTTAAAACACTTAGTGGCTTCCCCCTGTCAAGGCGTTGAACTGCAGTGTCCACTCCATTTGGAAGCCTCTGCTTCTCTTTTTCTCCCTTTGTTTAAAATATGCTGACCACACAGTGACCCCTCCTAACCCATCGGTCGAAAATTACAACCAGCCACACAAACAAGCAGCTCGGGGTCAGAAGGAGCAGGGTCTGCTAAAAGTTAGTAATCATACATTAATTCCCTGACATAATTAATCAAAATGAACCCCCGTTATCTAGCAAGAAACCTTTAACCTATTACAAAGGGGTCAATTTGCGAACCACTTGAGCCTGGGAGTTTGGTACAAATAGCATACGCCCTTCATCCGGGATGCCCTAAGTCGGGAAAAAAATGCCTTTGAAGTCCCAAATCTACTAGATTTAGATATAATTTCATCAATCAAGTTAAAAGCCTGCCTCCCTCCAGAAGGATTTCGTGGAGCTCTGTCAACCAGCTTCGTTGAGTGGTGCCTGAAAATCCATTTGCAAGGTTTTTTTAAGCCACAAGTCAGCTAGAGTTGGCCTGGCCTGACCAAAGAGCCAAGCGTTTATCAAATTGAAGAGGAAGGAGAAAGACTTGTGGAGGAATCTGTTTCCGCCTTATGAGAAGAGTAGTGAATGTGTTGTTGTTTATGTGCCCAGCCTGGTGTATGCTTCCATTGACCTTTCTTCTAAATACCTAAGACTTAGAAGATGAAACCTGCTGGGTGTTTGGGATCCATACTTCCATGTGCCGTCAGACAGTAGGAAAGAAATGGTGGAACGCAAACTGTATAACTGTCGTCCAGAGAATTGTTGGTGGTTTTACATGTGTTATAAAGGGAGAGTTTGCCTTCTGTCATAGGCAAGCATCCTCATGAGATACGCGTAGGGGTCCATTTGCAGAAAACATGGTTGGTCCATAAGCCTGCCACAGTCCTTCTGGTTGTACTCTTTCCAATTACTTCTTCCATTTCCCAAGACTGTTGGTGCTGCCAAAGGCTCAGGATACCTTCAATTGAAACTGTAGCATCATTTGAGGGCTCACACATTCATCTCTCTACCATTCTCATTTCGGGTTGAAGACATTAAAACTCATCAGAAGACCCATCAAAGCGTTAGCTATGTTTGGAAACAAGCAAGTGCATCTGCATCCATGGTCACATGTTTCATAGGAAAACTATAGTACTCCATTTTTGTGTTTTTTTTTTAAAGTATTTTTCTGCCTTTTTAAATTTTTTTTTTTAATTTTTATTTACTTATGATAGTCACAGAGAGAGAGAGAGAGAGGCAGAGACACAGGCAGAGGGAGAAGCATGCTCCATGCACCGGGAGCCCGATGTGGGGATTCGATCCCGGGTCTCCAGGATAGCGCCCTGGGCCAAAGGCAGGCGCCAAACCGCTGCGCCACCCAGGGATCCCAGTACTCCATTTTGGAATGAATGTCTGTCAGAACACTGACACAACTCTTAACCATGGCCACCTGAGAAACTGCTCCAAGAAGTAAGGCCATATATTTTGTAATCATTTACCTCCAGCCTAGGCAGAAGGTTCCACGCATTTCAAATGGTTTTTTTCAGTCAATGGCTCTGTTTTATTTTACTTTTCTTATTCTTTGAGCAATTCCTCACAATTCCATTAGACACATATTTTAGTGACTATGATCCTTCCAGGGAGCCTCAGACACTTGTTGGAAGGGTCTTCAATATGGTGGTATTGTCACATAGACCTATGGCCGGGCCAACTTAAAAAATGTGCTTAATACTTTCAAACCAGTAGATACTTGAAGGCACCAAAATATTCGCCTTAGTATTTAAGTCTCAAATCTGTTTTTGAGAAGAAGAAATGGAGGCCCAGAGAGATTAAATAATATCTAACTCAGAACACACGTCTGGTAAGTGGCTAAGTAGGTGTTCAAATCCGGGCCAGTTTGTCTTCAAAGGAACCTATTCTCACCAATTCAAACCCCTTTTATAAATACACTGTCTGTGGTGACTATCCTTGTCTCAAATTCATTTTTAAAATTGTAGAACCAGCAACCCTCGAAAAAAGAAAAAGTTTGCATGGAGATGAAACATAGAAGAAGGAGCCAGAGCATGCCCTTATTTTCCTAAGCATAACTCACCACTCAGATCAAGGAAGGGGAAGTATGTGCTCTATCTAGTTTATTTGCTCAGCTGGAGCAGCAACCCACAAAACCCACTCTATGCTCAATTCAAGCCCTACTGGTCCTCTTTCTGTTCCTAAGAAGTATCTAGTTTTTCTCCTCCTCTGGGCCTTTGCTCATGCTATTTCCTCCATGTGGAATGCTCTCTCCCCTCACATAGTTCTGCTGGGACATTTGCATCTGCTAGGCAGCAACGTCAATGTCCTCTCTTCACATATACCTAATTTGGCCTCCTCATCCGAAGCCATGTTGTCCTCCCTCATCCTGTCACTGCATGAGTGGTTTTGTTCGCAGCTGTCAACAGAATCCAAGTACATTGTTTATTTGATTTGTTTTACATCTCATCCCTTCCCATCTCTCCCACCAAGTGCAGGCCTCCTGTCTGTCTTGCTGGCCATCACATTCTCATGGCCCGGCGCAGTGCCTGAATGAATGAGTAAAGGAAGGAATGGCTTCTGGCAAAGTCATGCCTCAAAATGGAGTTTTTAGAGACTAAATCTTTATCCAGTTATTTATGGGGGTTTTGCAGAAGGAGCAACCACAGCTGGAGAGGATTCTGTGACTTGTAACAGGCAATAAGGAGGCCAAATCTCCCCCTTTGTCAAAGCCCGAAAGGCAAATCCATGGACTTTCTGCTCAGCACAAATGTTAAGGGACTGTATCCTCTTTTCTCTAAAGGGATCGCTAAGGATGCACATGTCCATTTTTATACTTTCTTTCACTTCGGCATTCTGCTAGGTGCTTTCTGTGCTTTCTTCCTTCAAAAGCATGTAAGACAGTAAGCTCAGAAGCTCAGTCTTGCAGGGAGGCACCAGTATGTCAGGATTGTGACAGATACTTTTCAAAAAACCCTCAAGGAGGCTCTTGTCTTCATGCTGTTGATGAGGAAATAGAAGCTCACTGAGGACTGGCAAAACTTGGGAAGGAGTCCAACCCCAAATTCCATGCCCTGCCCCACTCTGGGCCATTGTCATCATTCAGAACAGAGGACACACAGCACTAACTCACATGTGAGTGTTAGATATTACACAACAGACTTTGTGGAGCATGTTCATGAGTCTCATCATTTGAAAGTAATAAAACGAAAATCACTAACGTGTCATTCAAGATGATAGCCTACTCTCATTCACCTGATTACTAGATACACAAGTAGATTTTCCTTCTCAAAAGTGCTGGCTTTTGACTGAAAGCCATGTCATCGAAGCCCCCATGATGGCCTGTCTGAGAACGCTGATGGGTCAGGAGGTAGAGTGCTCCTACTTCTATATCCCATGAGCCCCTTCAACCTTGTGTTGTGAATGTCTCCAACCAGGGAATGTGGACAGTGCCTTGTAGTCACCCACCAGGGTGTGGAGCATGAGCACACAAGAACCTTGCCCCACAGAGGCATCTAGAAGCTCTTCCTCTAAAATTTCCCTGAACTCCAAGATTAGAAAAACCTATCTCTGTGCTCCCTCTTGAGACTGGAAGATCACACATGTTCCAGTTGCTCCCATCCCCACACCCCTCCCTCTTGACCCCCTCCCATTGGCATCAAGTTATAGCCAGCACTGGGTTTCCAGCTTTACCAGACAGGGTGACAACCTCCAAACGCCACCCTTCCTGGGCCTGTGCAACTACAAGCGTTTTGCTGACCCCACACATTTCCAAGCCCAAAGCTCCTAGGAGAGTTGGAGCCCTGCTGGGGAAATATGAGATCTGGGCCACCCTGCTTACCTTTCAAACTGCAAAAAAACGTGCCTGAGAAAGCGTGTGGATGAAACATAATGCTCAGCAGCCGGCACCTCCACAGGGCTATCCAAACAACAGGATCAATACCAAAATGGCCAGAGCTTCCATGGCTGAGTGACAAGAGAGGCAAGTGTAATCTTGTGACCTGTCTATGTATCTGGTCTTGTTCATGTCAGGTACATTCCCAAGGATTCGAGGCAGCCGGCATGATTTTATAACTTAGCAAGGGCTTCACACCTTGAGACAAGATCCCAATTGTACAGTGGATATGCAAAGAAGAAAAAAGTCTGGAAAGAATCGCTAAAATTACTACTATTCTCAGGAAAGATACAAATCTAGGCCAAAAAGGCTACTCATTACAACCAGCTCATCGGAGCCCTTCTAAAAATTTCTTATCACATGTTCACCCTTAACAAGGAGTAAGGGAATCATATTCAGTTAAATTTATGTCTTCTATATTCTCCTACGAAACAATTTATATTATTTTGGGGGGACAATATTAGGTATTTATTTCATAAAGTCATTAAAGCCAAATGAAGGAGTCTCGCTGTTAAATTGTGAAAACCTTTATGTATTGCCTGTAAGAAGAAGTGTTTAGCACCTCACAGTGGGTCATGGCTTTAAACATTACTAACAAAAATCTGCCAATATAATCATGTACTCCAAGAATAGTTGCTTTCTGGGGACAGAATCCAGGGTCTTCAAAGCAATTTCAACACTGGCTCTTGGGAGGGCATCCAGCAAGGCAATGTATCTTCCCCAGAGAAAAGAGAAGATATTAGTCAAGAGCTTTTGTAGAATCAGAAGAATTTGGGTTCAAATCCCAGCTCTCCTCCTAGCTTTTTGATCTTGAGATGGTTACATGTCTCTCTAAGCCTTAGTTTTGGCCATCTGTACAATGGGGACATTAACTTTATGTTGTGATTATGAAAATGAGCGGTTATGTGTTGTACCTGAAAAAATGGAGACTATTGTTTTATTCTTTGAAGATTTACCCAGTACAAATACCGGATAGTTCTCATTACTCTAAACTGTACATTTCTCTGAAATGAATTCAAGTTCTAACTCTCCTGGGCTACATCATATTGCTCTAACTGTTCACAGATGAGGAATTTGGATTTGAAGCTAAACTACAGAACCCAAAGGGAATTCTTCCTAGGAGGAATTGGCTCCAGTTATTAAAAATCTTTTTTTTTTTCTAGGACAGCTGTACCCAGGCGACATTGCATGACACCCCAGAGTGTCTCAAATGATCTCTAGAGATATTGAGAAATCCTTGAGTTATTCTCAAATAATTTTTTTTTAATGAACTCACTTGGGTTTTAGAATGAGTATGTACCCTATATGGACGTGGCTATTTGGTTGGGTGACAAGGCTAGGGAATGTAGAAAAAATGGGGTGTCAAAGTCCCAGAGATTGGGAATTCTTTTAACATATGACTCTTCATGGCTTTCCCAATTTATCATTGTTAAGGATTCCCACATTCTTTAACCTGGTAAGTCAAACGTAGGTAGGATGTATTACAGTATTAAAAAAAAAAAAAAAAAAAAAACAGCAGAAAAAGCCAACAACTTGTGTGCTGGAGTCTGTGTATATATTTAAAAGCAGGAAATACTCATTTTTTTGGTCACTTAAGTAGTGGATCATCATCAGGGTGATTCCTACATTGGTCTTTCACCAAACTGGTGCACAAGCAGTGGTAGAAGCAAGTAGATAAAGTGTACATGGCTCATTACCTTTTTCTTCTTCCTGGGCCCTTGGCTCAACTCTCTCTTTGGGAATCCATCACCACATGCAGGCCTAGTTCTGCTTACCAGTGCTGCCTAATGCCTAAGAGCATGCCCTTAGCATGCTAAGGCAGCAGCTTCAAGCTTCCCTCAAGTAATGCTACCTTTTCAGGCCCCTGTCACTGCCCCCCAGTACAAGAGACATTGATTTTCCTAATTGAATCTAGGACAATTTTTTAAAAACTTGCTAATGCCTCTCAGAAAATGAGAATGGATTCTCCCCAACTACTCTAAAGATGTGACTCTAAAGAAACAATCATGTCCCTAAAATTAAAATCAATGCACAACATAGAGAGATTGATGACAAGTTTTTCAGAATGTATAGTTGTTAGAAGGTAGGAGGGAAGGATGGAAGGATGGAGGGAAGGAGGAAGAAGAAAAGAAAGAGAAAAAGGAAAGGAAATATCAAACTACTAGATCCAAAGGTCTCCTTGAATGACATAAGCAAAACAACCTTCCATCATTTTAAATGATTTCCAAAATGAAAACCTCACTAAAGTAGTTGGGTTGAAAAATCCACCAAAGATCGTCCTTTAGCTGACTTCATCAGATTTCTTTATCAGATTTCCCATCTTAATTGTGGTCAGAATATTTCTTTGTCTGTGATCGAAAACTCCTTTTTGAACACTCAGACCCTCCAATTTTAACAAGTATGGGCAATGAAGGGATATTAGAATTATGACTGTCAAGATTAGATGCAAGACCAGATGGTGCAAATGACAGCCCTGGCTTTGGGGACAATTGGCTTATGGAATTTTGTGGGAAAACCCATTTCTGAGAGAGGACAGAAGACCGTGGATGGTGAAATGTAATAAAGATCATTTTTATATTTATGAAGAACACTTTAGATAAAAAGAGTCTCCTACCAAGTACTGGTGATGCTCAATCAATGTGGGTTTCTGTTGATCCTCTAAAAATCCTCCTCATTTTATTTCTCAAACAACCCTCGCATTTTACCTCCACAATCCAGTCTCCGGGCTCTTCCTGGTTTGTGTCACAAGTTCAATTAGGTTATTTAGACACTTCGGACATTTAAATTCTTTGTTTGTGTATGTTTAAAATCACAGAAAAATGTCATGGAAGGTTACCAAATCCATGTAATTTACCCAAGAAATGAGTCTACTGGGTAAATACATATTGAGGCAATTTTTAAAGTTATATTTATTTACTCTACACACCTCGGTCTGTGGAATAAATAAATATTTGAGTTGTGCATTCTCTGTGTTAAAGCACCTCATGAAAATGTATGCTGACACTAGATGTGCAAGAAGAATCTCTTCTAAGTTTTATATCTAAGCCATTTGACTTTGGGGGGTAGAAAAAGGAGCAAATGGAACCATTTTTATGGGTGTAATTATCTGCTCACATTCTTCACACCCCCTTCCACCTCCCAGCAACCCCCATCAAAACGTATTCAAGATCGGCGTCTGAAACTTTCCACAATTTTCCCCTTTTCTTTTCAAAGCACTTTGACTGCACCAAAAAAAAGTATGCTTTATAATTAATTCCTTTCAATCCCCCACCCCCACCCTCTACCCCTCTTCTTCCAGGAGGCATCAGATCATTTCAGGAGGGTCCCGTCTTAGAGTTAGATCTGTTTGAATGGATGCAATCTTAAAAATCTGTGGCTTTCTTTCTTTGTTCTCTTCTGCAGACCTGGGAGCAGTACCCTTCAGACATTTTATTGATCTTTCTTCCCCCTTTCTCTCATACATGCTAATTGTACCTCTGTAGCAAAACAATCTTATTATCATGTTAATTAGTGGGAGGGCTGTTGAGGTTTTCCACTTCATTACCTACTAATTTCAAGATAAATGAATCCACAGGTTACTAAGTAAATAAGGTCACCTATCAAGCACTTGTAAACGTGTTTGTAAACAGGGAGGGGGGGTGGCGAGGCAGAAGGAAACATGTTTGGTTTTCAAATGAGTGGGTTGGTTGGGTTTGGTTTTCGGGGGAGCTGGGAGTCCCGCCTGGGGTGGGCCTGTCCCTGAACTCATTTGTAATGGAAAGGGGACGTTTGCTGTCCACCTGGCTTCCCAGTGGGGCATTTCCTTTCGTGCTCTCAAAGGCGTCTTTGTGGCCTCATTCATTCTGTGCGTTGGGCGCTCTTCGTGGTCTCTTTTATAGAGAAAGCCAGAAGTAGGGTTTACACTGGGCACAAGAACTCTGAAAGGGCCAAGCCAGTGGGTGGTGTGATTGCAGATCGCACTGTTCTGGCTTCCCACCCTGCCTCTCATTTGGGGCCAGGCAGTCCCTGGCTTCTGAATTCAAAAATGCAAGAATTCGTTGAGAGGGGGCATCAGACAATGAGGCCTGCTAGAAGCAAAGAGTTTTAGCAGGTTTCTTGATGGAAGAAAGGGAAAAAATAAGTCAGGAGACGGTCACCTTAAATACCCAAGCCTTGAAACAAAAAACTGGCCTGGAATGCCTTTGTCACCCTTTTATCCGTGTGTCTTTTAGAGAGGTGAGTATGAACACAAGTTATTGTTTTGCCGTTTAATCTGCTATCAATGCTAGCACTTAAGAAACAGAAAGTGAAGAAAAAGGAAAAGTGTTTTTTTTTTTTTTTTTCTTAATGTGTATCCACCAGGAGATTCCGGTGTGGAATCTTGGTGAAGATTCGATTTTGTACGTGGAACCTCCAGGGGCGTCCTCGTCCAACAATCTCACTGGCATCTGAAACATTGAATTCTCCCTTCTTTTTTTTTTTTTTAATTAAGATAATAAATTGGTCTTAAATTATCCCTGAAATCAGACCAGTGTTGATTACAATGGGGCTCATGCTGTGACAGCTCAAGATGATGTTATTTTTATTCCTTTTCAACGAGATCTTAATCTCTCCCTGCGTGTAAACAAATTGTCACTGTAACCTTGTTCTAATCTCCCAGTCGAAGACCTTTAAAGCATTGAGAGATAACAGATCAGGCTGAGATTTCCTCAGCTCTTCAGCGTGTGGAGAGGCCACGTTTCACTCCTACTGGCTGGGTCTTTAAACATCGAAGGAGAGTTAATAACTACATCTTACATGAAAAGCTCCACAGAAACCTTTGAAAGCTGTATGTGTCATGTAGTTACAGTTCTAGAACTGCAAGCCACTGATCCAGATGAGAAATGCCACTGCTGCCACAAGAAGGATGAGAGCCAGTCCTCCTCATCCTCAGCACCCACATCCTCAGGTTACCCAGAGCACAGGGAGGGATCTCAGAACAGAGACATTCAGAGACACAGAAACACAGAGAGACACAAAGGTGGGAGTCAAACGGAGTGAGATTACTGGAGAGACATTCAGAGACACAGAAACACAGAGAGACACAGAGGTGGGAGTCAAACGGAGTGAGATTACTGGAGAAAATGTTTGACCCAGCAACTGGTGAACACAACAGGACAAGCCACTTTGCTCTCCTTTCTGCTATGCTCACGCTCAAAAACATTCCAGAAAGAGTGGATCAGATGACCTTCCCAGCCATTGCAAAATGGCCAATGTGTGACTTTCCATCTGAGAATGTTCTTGCATGCCCTGAAATGGAAGTTCTGGCTGGAAATGTCACCAAACACTGATGAGCAAGAAGCAGTTAAAATGAGACAACCCGGAAACCCCGACTCAGAGCCCCCAGAGGAACCATTTGACTTGCTGGGTTTGAAATCCATGAACAGCCATGCCCAGGATGTTGGAGTCCCTTGGGAACGATTCTACAAGAATGGGCAGTTAGCATCAAACTTGCAGGGAAGAGGATGAAAATTCACTTCTGAGGCCTTGTCCCAGACTCCAGAAGAACCCACCATGACATATATTTTCAGACACACGCTTTCCTTCTTTAGGTCATCCCAATCCAACAACTCCTGTCCTGGGATTCCCACCCTCACCCCCTTGGCTACCTTGGTTAAAAAAATAGGACAATGAGGTTAAATGGATGGTTTTCTCTTCACCTTGCTCACCCAAAAAGGAGTGATTCCAAGTAGGAAAGGGAAGCTCTGAGTTTGCCTGGCCTCTAAATTTTTTCTTTGGAAATGACAAGGATTTTCTCGTGCCAGTAGAAAAATCATGGTCTCTGGTTTACGGGTATAACATTCTCGGATCTATACATTGGGAGAAATAGTAATATCTTCCCTCTGGGTTATTGTATAAATTAGATGAGTCGATGTAGATAAAATATGAGAGACAGTGTCTTGTCACATTAAAAAAATTAAAGTTTTTCTTTTTAAAAAAATTTTAAAGGTTTTTATTTACTTATTCATAAGACACACAGAGAGAGAAGCAGAGACATAGGTAGAGGGAGAAGCAGACTCCCTGTCGGGAACCCAATTAGGGACTCAATCACAGGACCCCAGGATCATGACCTGACCAAAGGCAGACATTCAACCACTGAGCCACCCAGGCACCCCTAAAATAAAGTTTTTCAGTGAATGTTAATGTTCACTGCCCTTCAGAACATACCAGAACCTGAATTTAAGTCCCATTAGTCATTGGACAAAAGCATTTGCTTTGAGGTCTGAGTAAAGTTTTGCCCCCACAGACAGATGAGTAGTTTGCAGGAGGAACTGCTTGGTAATTTTCAGGCATGCTGTGAAAAAAAAAAAAAAATCCCAAACATAGGGAATTTTTTCCTGGTTCAGGGACTTCTTTCTCCAGTTTCTCCAGGGACGTTTTTTCCTCTTTAAGAAACACTGGCTTTTATAATATTAGGTGATGTTTAAGTACCTGCTGGGTATTAGTCCGCTTAATTTTATTTTTCATTAAGTCAAAGGATTTGCACATAATTGGTTTCCCTCCGGGCTTTCATCCCC
Source organism: Vulpes lagopus (assembly GCF_018345385.1). Taxonomy (NCBI): domain Eukaryota; kingdom Metazoa; phylum Chordata; class Mammalia; order Carnivora; family Canidae; genus Vulpes; species Vulpes lagopus. Next base: position 104,704,571 of record NC_054827.1, on the reverse strand, counting down.
ACCTGTGGTTAGCAGCCACAGTTGGGATCCAGCATCTAGACAAAGGTGGCTTTGCTTCTTTCTCTTTTCTTTTCTTTTCTTTTTTTTTTTTTTAACAACTTTTGGAGACTTACATCAGGTCATTGGTCTACTTCATTTTTGACAATAATATTTATTGCGCTTTTTCTGAGCATAAGAGTAATACGTTCATTAAAGGAAGTTTGGCAAAAAAAATACGCATCTATTTCCTACCATTTATTGAGCACTTATTATTTGCAAGAGCCTTGTAAAGCTTTGTACCTTGCAGGCATATGCTGCTTAATCTCCATAATGATTCTGTGAAATAAGTAACTTACCCCAGACCATAGAATTACAAAGTAAAAAAGTCAAGACTGAAAGGTAGACTTGTCTTTCTTTAAAGGGAAAGATTTTTTTTCCCCTACAGCTGTGATAGGGAGACAGACCAAAGGCATGAGATAAGAGGAAAATTAAAACCAAAACATCCATTGTAATCAACTGGGTTGAGGGGATCCTTCCTTCTAAAGTGCAAGTGATTGGAGCATGTATTTGAACCATGCTGGTTGCTAATGCAAGTTTTATGTCAAACATGTTAATGAAACCTTGGTCTCACCATTTGTTTCAAAGGTAGGACTTTGAGTATCTTCATCCGTCCACCCATTTGTACCACAGAATGGGTGGTTTATACACAGCAGAAACTTACTGCTCCCGGTTCTGCAGGCTGGAAGTTCAAGATCAAGATGTCAGCATGGGTGAGTGAGGGCCTTCTTCTGGATAGCTGACTTCTCCTTATATCCCCCTATGGCAGAAGCGACTAGGTAGCTCAGTAGAATCTCTTTTTACTAGAAAACTCATCCCATTCATAAGGGCTCCATAATGAAGACCTAATTACTTCTCAAAGTCCCCAGTTCCTAACACCATCACCTTTGGATGTTAGGAATTCAGTGCATAAATTTGGGGGAGAAGCAGACATTCAGACCATAGCATTGAGTAAATTACCTACCCTCCTTGTTTTCATTCTTCTTCCATAATAAGGCATTCAATTCCCAGGTGATGTAAGGTATCAGTGAAAAAAAAAATAGTATAGAAACTATTGAGCACAATAACATAATAACTAAAGCATGTGAGGACTCATTACACACATAGTATGTGGACATATGCTAGGTACACACACATGTTAGAAAATTAGAATGACACTCTATAGCATTCATTCTCCAGCATACCATTTATTTATTTATTTATTTATTAAGATTTTATTTATTTATTCATGAGAGACACAGAGAAAGAGAGAGAGAGGCAGAGACACAGGCAGAGGGAGAAGCAGGCTCCATGCAGGGAGCCCAACATGGGACTCAATCCCTGGTCTCCAGGATCAGGCCCCGGGCTGAAGGCGGCACTAAACCACTGAGCCACCTGGGCTGCCCCTCCAGCATACCTTTTAACCTTACATCCTGAATATTTCCCATTTCAGTTAGTATTCTTTCAATGGCAATATATTTTTCTTTTTTGCAGTTTCACTATAATTAATTTAATGTAATGATTCCCTTATTGTTGCACATTGAATTCATTTCAAATTTTTGTCATTTTGAATAAGGCTTCGATGTAACCCTCCTACATGAATCATTGAACAGCTTTTATATTTTGTTTCTCAGAATTGCCCTAAAAGTCATTGAGTAAAAACATATGCACCTTTTCAGGGATTTCTATCAGTACAACCAAATGTTTTACTGAAAAAAAAGGCAAATTTACACTCATAAGAATATGATGAATGTTTTTCTTTGCCTTAGCCAATAAAAAAATTGCCAATTTAATATTTTAAGAAAGTCTCTGTAAAACTTTAATTTTCTTTTCTAAATAAAACTAATTTTTATGTCTTTGCCAGTGTCAGTGAAAAATTTTCATATTTCCATTCACTACTTGCATTAATTTTCAGAGTTATCAATATTTATCTATTTCAATGTTCCATTGGTTCATCTACTTGGTTTTTAAAAATTCATTTAGATTATGATTGGTTTTTTTTTTTCAAGGATGCCTGGGTGGCTCAACCGTTGAGTGTCTGCCTTCAGCTCAGGACGGATCCGGGGGGGTCTGGGATGGAGTTCCGCATCAGGCTCCGTAAGGGGAGCCTGCTTCGCTCTCTGCCTATATCTCTTTCTGCCTTTCTGTCTCTCTCTCTCTCTGTCTCTCTCTCTCTCTCTGGGTCTCTCATGAATAAATTTAAAAATTCTTTTAAAAAATATGATTTTTAAATGATTTTTTCTATTTAATTTCTTTTATCATGCAAGGGTGCCTGGATGGCTCAGTTGGTTAAGCAATTGCCTTTGGCTCAGGTCATGATCCTGGGGTCCCAGGATAAAGCCCCACATCAGGCTCCCTGCTCAGAAAGGAGCCTGCTTCTCCCTCTCCCTCTGCTCCTCCCCGCACTTGTGCTGTCTGGACATGCATGCTCTCTCAAATAAATAAAATCTTTAAAAAATAAAATAAAATAATTTCCTTTGTCATGAAGAAATCTTTCATGTTAATGTAGTTAAATGTCTTGTTTTTATACTTTCTCACTGCATTTATACTTGGGGACAGAATATACTCATTTATATATTCTCCTAATTATGTGTGATTTTAATTCAAAAGTTACTGGTACATAAGTTTAGTTTTCCTTTTAAAGAAAATATTGAAAAAAAAATAAAGAAAATATTGCCCTAGGACCTAATACTATGTTCTTGGGGATATATATGTATTATCTTATTTAATCCCTCCCCTATAAAAAAGGTAAGGCATCTGTTAGCATCTTTTTCACAGATGAAGATCTGGACTTGCTCAAGTCTAAGAAACACAACTGGATGGCTTGTGAGTCAATTCAGAGGTGCTTATTTAAATCAAAATACAAAGAGAGTAGAGCTTAGAACCAAAATTGTCTAGTGTCTTTATCATGAAGAGGGATAGGTAAAAATAAGAGGAGGCGTATGACTCAAAAAAAGTTGGAAGAATGTATGAATGGATTGATGGATTAATGGAGAGGTGAATTAATGATCTAAATCAGTTACTTATCAGCCTTTCAAAACTCCTTTCTCTGCTTAGTAGACTACTAAGTCTATAGCCATTTTATAATCTTCCAGCCTCCAGATGAGGCTGTATCAATATGGGGAGAGTCAGGAGATTCACAGGGTCAAAGTAACTGGTATGAGTGAGAGATTCTTTTCTTCCTGAAACCAAAAATTCCTCCTTTTATGCCAGAGGCAGTCCACTAGTGAGCACTTTAATTGGATATTTTGTAAAGGGGAAGACCAAGAGCTTATGAGGCTGATTGTTCAAGTCTGAGTCTCAGCTTCCTAGTTCTGTGACATCAGGCAAGGAAGTTACTTCACTTCTCTGTGCTTCAGTTTTGATCATTTGTAAAATGAGGATGGTAACAGTTGCTGCCCAAGAGGACTTTTGTTTGCTTGTTGCAGATTAATGAATTAATAAATTCAAACCCCTCTATATGGTACCTGGCAATAAGAAGTGCTCAATAGATGTCATTAATTATTATTGTCATTATTGTCTTTCTTTATAAAGTTATATGTGCATGTATATGTGTACTATTTCATAAACAATAAAAAAATTCCATAGGGATTTTCCTGGTTGAGTCATGTGGTCCTACATACTCCCAGAAGAGATATAAGAACATAGAACTACCCAAATGGACTCTGATTAACCTTAAAAATTCTAACCTCAGGGACACGTATGCTTATTCTGAGGTTATGTAAGGTACACCCAAATTTCCTAAAATCACTAGCTGCAGTAGAATTCATATGCAAAAAAATCACAATCTGTACTTGTCAAGATTATGTCATAGGATTATTACATTTCGAATCTGAAACAATGTTGTAATGACTACATCAAATAGGCTTTGGCAATGTCTACATCTTGTTGGAAAGTGAAACTTAAGAAACCGTTTATTCAATATCAGTATGAGCCTCTATACCTAAATGCTCAACAGAGATCGGTGTGCAAATGTGTGTGTGTGTGTGTGTGTGTGGCGCGTGCAGTGTAGACAATCTTAAATTGCCTACTGTTGGAAAAACAGACAATGACAGCCACATATATAAGCGCTGAGAGACATTATGGAGAGCAATTCTTGAGATCATACACCAGAAATGCTTTCCCCTATCTTATCCATAGAACCTGGTTTACCCACCATGCACAGAGTGTAGCCTGCACAGTCAGAGGGCAAAAGAGACACCCACACAAACAAAAATGGCCCGAGATAACCACAGTTTGAAGTTTACAATAGAGAAGCATCCTATCTCTGGATAAGCAGGTCTCTGGGGGCAGTCCTATTTTTCTTCTTGCATTTCTGAAATCTCTCCCCTTCAAGTGTAATCTGTACTTTGCTCTTTCTGCCTGCCACCATCACCATCACCACTGTTCCAAACAAACACCCAGGAACTTTGATAGTAGGAGAATGTTTGCATTGGTGAGTGGCTGGATGATAAGTCACTTAATGCTAAGCTGAATAAAACCAAGAAAGTCACAATACCACTTGGTACTGATTTAATTTATAAGAGTAAAATAACTTAGTCATTTAATGGCTTCATTGAAACAACATCAGAGGATGTTATAAAAATAATCGTGCATGTCTTATAAGGAATTGATTCTTTCTGGTACTCATACACGCCAAATTGGAACTGCGTACTAAAAACCTTACAACTGCTCAGATGGCAGCCAAAGGGGAAAATGGTGACAATGAGTAGTTGTATCTATATGTTAGCTGAAAATATGCCTATGTTTATTGGGACATGAAAAAGCTATCAAAGCATAAGACAATTTTAACAAAAGTATATACCCTTCTGAAGAAAAGTATAATACCATGAAAATCAAAAAAGAAATGTTATAACTGTATCACTCAAACACACACAGATGTTTGGAACATGATGTGATGTCTATGAGTAGGGTAAGAAATAAAAACATTCTAGACTCCTGCATGCTGTTGTACAATAAGAGGGAACTTTATTTTTTAGGCAAAACCTCAGAAGACTGGATATACTAGCAGGTAGCTTTGGGATAATGGAAAATATGATCTCATTAGCACCAGGTTTGTTATTTGTTCTATAACAAAAAAAGTAAATTACAATGTATTAATGCAGTTAGTGTTATTTTTAATGTGTATGGGGATACAATAAAAGTTTTATTAGGGAAGTGTGATGGCATGTTGGTGCTACAGTATCAGCATCCGGCTCTGTTTCAATGGCCAATCATGTGGCCCAATGGAACATTCTCATAATGATGTAATAAAATTTGACTCTGATATTGTAAAATATGTTTATGGTAAGGCTGCTGGGATATTTTTATGCAATCTTATTAGAGCAGGTGCCTAAACCTATTATATTTTGTGGTCCAATTTCGGTGGAATTTTTAAAATGTCAAATTCCTAATCTGGAGTTTGAATGCTGAAATGATCACATTATAATGCATAATATAATATGCATCTCCCTCCCCAAGCCTCACTCATTTGAGTTAGCATGCAATCGCCATTCAAAAGCAGAGATCTAAACAGGTATTTTGTCAGTTAATACAAATATATTGGCCAAAGCAGGCAACTATTCTTACAGGCCATTGGGCACTATCTAAAATAAAAACTGTAAATATATGTAACTCCATAATGTTTTTCTGAGTCTCTCTATTAAATACATCGTATTTTTAGGTATTTTGCTTCTTCTATTGTTGGCCATCTGTCCCTGCCCCTCACCACCGCCTGAGGCTCATCATCATTTTGAGACCCCAGAAGCAAGTTTTGAAAAAGAAATAAATAAATACATGCTTACCAGAGGATGGTGGACCAGGAAATCTAATGGTAATTCTTCGGAAGGAAAAACATCACGGATCCCTAAGCTTTAGACTCAGATCTGGGTTTGCAAAACTCTTATACAGGATAACATGAGTTGCTCAAAGGTAAGTATCATTAATTCATGTTTTTTCAAGGAGAGGGCCTTTCATGCAAAAAATTGATTTAATACATATTAATAAATATGTACAAGGTACAAGGCTAATAGGTGGTAAGATGATGGGAAAGGTTCCAACTATTAATTTTTAGACTAAGATGAGCATAGAGCTGTTTTCTGAAGTACGTTTCTTAGAAGACCAGCCTTGAGAGATGTGCTTCAAATATAAATATCCTAGGAAAGGCAAGTAAATTTAGAAAACTTTGCATATAGTACTAATTGTTGCAAATTTGCTGGGCACATTTGCACGGAGAAGTTCTGAAGCCAAAACTGATTGCATTAATGGAATTTATTTCAAAATTATTTGAACACTCCATCTACTTTGTGTTTGTCATTGTTATGTTTGTGCATAGTACACTAGAAAATGCTGCAATGGGAAATAAAAGTATAACCTACATAAATGATTAGAATAACTGTAGGAAAAAACATGAAAAATCATTTGATAAATTAATTAATTGGTTAATTAGCATTATAGAATTTTAAAGCTGGGGAAGACTTTCTTCCCTTCTGTGTCACTTCGGGGCAAACACTTTATTTTGAATATATTTTCTTACTTCTCCTTTGATTGAATAATTTGTGCTAAGCAAATTTTTGTCTCCAAAAGGTAAAATCCTTGAAAAATTTCTCTAATCAAACTTGAATGAATTGCTATCCTCAGGGATTAAATTCTAGTTAATTTAAATTTTTAATTAAAAGGAAAAGGCTTTTGTTTCAACTTATTATTGAAAACTTTTCTTCAATGTATGGGCATGGTTTTGTATTTTACTATGCATTCCGCCTGATCATAATTGAGTTTTCTTCTATCCTTTAAGATTTTCCATGTTGCCTCTGAATTATCATTCTAAAGATCATCATTGTAAAAAATTAAAGGACCATAGTAAGAGATATCCAGCATGTAGGAGACTGAATTGAACTGAATTGGTGAGGTCTTTGGCTCTCATTGGCCTGAGTTGGGTAATAAGTCCATGTTTATAGCATATGCATGTTGAATGAGGTAGGAGAGAGGCTGTCCTATCATAACCACATAGCATGAGGGTGGAGAAATGTTGATTTCTCAGAGTAAAATAGAGGGCTCTCTAAAGAAGATAAAATAGATACTATGCACAAATGCATGCCACTCCCTCACATACAGTTGAATAAAACAATAAATATTGACTTTAATTTGTGTGTGTGTGTATATATATATATATATATATATATATATATACACAAATATGTATATTTGCACAAGCCAGGGGGTAGGGCAGAGGGAGGGGGAGAGAGAGAATCTTAAGCAGGCTCCACACCCAGTGCAGAACCCTGGATGGGGCTCCATCTCACAACTCTGAGCATGATCATGACCTGAGCTGAAATCAGGAATCAGACCCTTAACCAGCTGAGCCACCCAAGCAGCCCTTAATTTGTTTATATTTTAAAATAAAATTTAGATACAGAACTTCTTGATATACCAGGTCACAAGTTATATTAATTTTTTTAAGGAAAGGAGTTTAATTTTGCCCATAAATTGGTCACACATATTTCAAAATAGTGGAATTTAAATATTCTTCAAACTTGATCTCTCTGTATAGCAGGTCACTTAATTGTGTTTGTTCTTGGGCCCCTAGAACTGGGTGAAGATAAGTGCAAGATGTTCCAAACCCCAATTCAACCATGTAATGGGGTCACTTCCAAAGGCATGGGCAGAGAAGTAGACGAATTGGAACAGAAGGATTTTCCTTTTATGGACACACAAACACACTCTGTGGCCCCCTCAGAGAACCCACATCAGTGGCTTCTTCTGCATAGAATAAACATGGTTAGGTGCTTCAGCATTGATGCAATGGAACACTCCCTGACTGAGGAACAGAAGATATGAGTTCTAGAACTTTTCCTCTGCATTCCCTTTTCAGCTCCCTGTTTTCTTATCTGCAAAATGAGATCTTTAACTACCAGCAGAGTGTGGAGCCTGCTTAAGATTCTCTCTCTCCCCTCCTCCCTTAGCCTACTCTTCCACTCACATGCTGTCTCTCTCTCCCACAAAAAAATAAATAAAATAATAAAATAAAATAAAATAAAATAACATCTTCAAACCTAAGTATAAATTTCAAGGAGAATCCTGGAGAAGAATTGTGTTGTTGACAATGGCATCTTAAAAGAAGAAGAAGAAGAAGAAGAAGAAGAAGAAGAAGAAGAAGAAGAAGAAGAAGAAGAAGAAGAAGAAGAAGAAAAGAAGGAGGAGGAGGTACATTTCTTTCTTTGATTAAAGAAATCACAAAGGAGAAATCACTCCTTTACTTAACACAGAAGAAGAAGAAGAAGAAGAAGAAGAAGAAGAAGAAGAGGAAGAAGAAGAAGAAGAAGAAGAAGAAGAAGAAGAAAAGAAGGAGGAGGAGGTACATTTCTTTCTTTGATTAAAGTCTTTAATGAAAGAGAACAGGAAAGTCAGGGTGGAATAATTATTGCAACTCATACCACTGAAGAAGGTCATTTAGGAATAAGTATCAATAAGGTTTTTGAAATCCTTCTACTTGTAATACACAGAGCAAAGCTTACAGGAAAATCAGAGCTACAAAAATTACAAATGGTAATGCTATTATTTGGCACATAGTTGCCAAAGGCATTCAATATAAAGATTTTACAGAGGTGTCAACTGAAATATAGCAAACACACAAACACTCTCAAACACTGTAAAATATGCAAGGATAACTGGGGCAAAATATTAGGCATATGAATTATATTTTTTTCAAAGTAGGCTGAGAAAATGCTTGCTAGGCACTATAGTTAAAATGAGCAATAAATGCCAGGGTTAATGCTGCCAATGTCTTGTTGAGCAAGGAGAAGCCTGTTTCCATCTACAATAATTTTGGTTTCCTGATCTACATTTCCAATCCACATTTTGGATTACAAAGTGATTAGACTATTTAAAACAAGTTTCAGATTTCTCTCTCTCTGCCTCTCTCTGCCTCTCAGTCTTTTTCTCTATCTCTCTTCTGCTAACTGAGCCATGACAGGCTGTCCCTATGCCAAATACATTGTGCTTATCTATTGGCACACTGTGAAGAATCAATACAGGAAAAGGGAAAATGTTGTATAACAAGACACATAGTTTGGAATAGTTTCCTTATATATATGGAACCAAATGGATCAACTATGAAAAAAAAGGGTTAAGGCTCAGATACCCACCTGTCTGTGGCTATTTTAATTTAAAAAAAAAAAACAAGAGTAACACAACACACTACTACACTACACTAAGGAATAGTCATAGGATTGGCATTGAACTCTTCCGATGAGTCAACCAATAAGTAGGTTGTTTTGTTTGTGGTTTTGTTCTTAACTCAATACAATTATCTCTTTGTTTCTTTTTAGTTGCACTGACTAGAAAAAGTCAGGGTTGCTTTGGTTTGGTTTGTTTTGATTAAGAACACATAACTTGAGATCCACCCTCTTAATAAATTTTTAAGTGTACAGTACAGTATCATTCACTATGAGCATCATGCTGTATGGTACATCTCTAGAGACAGACTGGTTTAAAGTTTTCCCTTTATTATGTTTAGTCTATCTGAGAAAGGATACCTCTGTTTATCTATGCCAGTTTGTTCTATAGCCTCCAAACTAGAGAGAGGGTCCTTCAGAATCCACCTTTCACTTATTCCTACTCTGAGCATATTTGAAGCTCAGAGAGGACAGTTCAGCTTACCATCATACTTTGTGTCATTTGGACAGGAGAGCTGCTGCATCTCAAAATGGAGAAATGAGGGGAGGAATGAGTTGGCTGAGGTGGTCAGAGACTCTCCTAGGTAAGAATGTCCAACATTCAGTTTTGAGTTGTTTGTTTTGCTGTGAAGTAATCCTTTTCTCCCAACTTATTAAAGTTTGCTGTGCACACAGATGCTTATCACAAATGGAATTAGTTTTGTTTTTGGAAAAAGTCATGCAAAGACATGGTTCGTGCTTGTGTCACTGGGGAGCAGGGAGAAGAGTCACAGAAGATGAGATGCTAGTAAGTGGGAACTCAAGAAAACTCAAAACCAAACCAGGGCAAAAGCGACCATAAAAATATAAAATATATAAACATAAAAATATACTCAGAGGAGTCCCTGAGATTTTGGAGGGAGACACCAGATTTTCCACCATAAGTCAAATGGAGGTTTGGGCCCAGTTTGGTTCTATTATTTCAAAGAGTATAACTTTTACTTAACACAGAAATTAAAATATGTAATATACACAAAACAATTAACATGGTGCCTGGTCCATGGTGATCTCATAATGGTTAATAGAATTATTATTGTTACTGTTATTCATGATGATGGTGCTTTTACATTCAAAGTGACTAAAGGTTTTCTAGTTTTGCTTTTTCTCAGGAGGAAGTTCTGCCAACTACCATGGAAAAAATAGTCTTGTTGGATCTTGATTACATTTTCCGATCCCTATAAGCTTATCCATCACTAACTCCCAGAGCTTTTCTAAGTGGGCTTAACTCTTCTCACCTCTGAGCACCCAGGAGGAACTTGTTCTCAAACTCCAAAGAAGAGCAATTGGGAAAATGGATGGGAGCCATTGATGAAGCCCAAGAGCTCCTTGGTAAGGAATAGTTGGTTTCTCACACGTCACAGTGAGTGAAAGATACTTGATGGTACCTTGGCTCCAGGCCGTGTATACGTACCTTTGTTACAGCTGAGTGTCCTACATATTTGTCCCCATCCCAGAGAGAAGACAAGGAGATCAAGGGAATTTGGAGTTCATTCCAAAGAGAATGACCTCTACCCCAGATCTTATGACCGATTTGAAAGTATCCTGTGAGCAAACTTTTTCATCTTCTGTATTTGAAAGTCTACTTCACTGATAATATTTCTATCCAGAGAAAAAGCAAAGGGGTAACAAATCTCTTATCCAAAAGCCCTCCCCAGTATACCCAATTCAGGTAGTAGAAATAAGTACCTGGGTTCCTCAAAGAACTAAAAATAGAACTATTCTTTGACCCAGCAATTGCACTACTGGGGATTTACCCCAAAGATACAGATGCAGTGAAAAGCTGAGCCACCTGCACCCCAATGTTTTTAGCAGAAATGTCCACAATAGCCAAACTGCGGAAGGAGCCTTGGTATCCATCAAAAGATGAATGGATAAAGAAGATGTGATATATATATATATATATATATATACACACACACAATGGAATATTACTCAGCCATCAGAAATGATGAATAACCACCATTGCTTTGATATGGATGGAACTGGAGGGTATTATGCTGAGTGAAGTTAATCGGAGAAGGACAATCATTATATGGTTTCACTCATACGGGGAATATAAAAAATACTGAAAGGGATTATAGGGGAAAGGAGAGAAAATGAGTAGGAAAAATCAGAGAGGGTGACAAAACATGAGAGACTCCTAACTCTGGGAAACCAATGAGGGGTAGTGGAAGGGGAAGTGTGTAGGGGGATGGGGTGACTGGGTGACGGTCACTGACGGGGTCATTTGATGGGATGAGCACTGGGTGTTATACTATATGTTGGCAAATTGAACTCCAATAAAAAATATGCAAAAAAAAAAAAGAAGTACCTGGATTTCTAATGGAGGAGTCACTATTAATTTCCTAGACACTAGGTTCATTTCTTGGTGATCCCAGCATATCACAGGGAAGGCTTTGTTATTAATGATGTCGCATTCTTTTGGTGACCTAGCGTTAGCATTCCTACAATCTCTATGCTCAGGCCAAATATTTTCTCTCCAATGGGTGCTCCACATTCTTGCATCCAAGATACCATGATGGGAAAACCCAGAAAAGACTTGGGTGCCTCTGCATGTGTGTGTGTGTGTGTGTGTGTGTGTGTGCATGCGTGTGTGTGTATAAAAGAGAGAGAGAGGAGATGACCAGATGACTGGAGACACAGGATTTGAAGCCACAGCTTCAAATCACCTTTAATACATGGCACCCTATGAACACCATAAAAAGTCAAGACTGTAAATAAATGATAAGATTCAAAACTAGGCAGAAATATAAGAATTTGTAACCAAAAAATTTTGACCCCATAACTCTAAATCTATAGCCCTCTAAAAATGAGTAGCCCAAGATGATAGAGGAAAACTTTTAAAATAGAATGATACCAGATTATTGAAACATATTTAAGTTCCCTAAAAATGTAAACATTAAGATTTAGAGGGCTGTGATTTATTGCTCCAGCCAAAAATCCAATAATACATCACTGCAGATGTGAACATGGTCATCAACTTTTGAAGGGTAAAAATTGGATATATGTCCAGGATGTCTAGTGTTCCCTCCCCCAAGCTCTACCGCCCGTAGCTGAATAGAAATTTCCTCAACATTCTTTTTCCTCTGAGAGAGGCAAAGAAGTTCTCACTGTAGAGTACCCATCATGAACTTAGAACCACCCAAAGTATTTAAAGTACATTTGCTTTAGCCCTCATATAGCCCAGTGAGGTAGAAGTGAGAGGCCCCATCTGACAGGAAAGGAAACCAAATCAGAGAAGTTAAACAACATGTCTGAAGTCACACAGCCAGGTGAGGAAAACTGGAGCTCAGAGTCACTGCCTCCAAATTTCTGCTCTTTTCATCCATCTGATCCCTTCCCACATGTTTAGGACTCAACACCAGGTTGATTATTTTGCAGTCTAAGCCCCAGTCAAATTTTAGCTCTGTCAATTCTCAGGCAGTAGTATGCATGATTGTTTAACCTCCCAAAAGAACCTGTTGAATTTTTCACATTAAAAAGAAAAGATCAAGAGCTCAAAATGTGTCCCTATTCCCTCCACCAACTTCCTCTACTCTCAAAGGGCAATAGAAATCTACTAACGTAAGTAAGACTTTCAGTTAGGAGAGCCTGCCTGTTTCAAACATTTTGATCAAATCTTTCTGCTCTGATCTCACAGGGACAACAAACCACAAGATTTTCGAGTACCTTCAGAATAAATCAGCCATGGAGCTCTAGAGAAAAAGCCCAGTGTAACGCTCAAACGTGTGGAGGGGAGCGGATCATTTTCTACAGAACTGTGTGCAATTCTTATCAGGCCAAGTCCAGCTGCTCCTGGCTAACTAGCTTGCCCAAGTGACTCCCCCGGGCCCCAGCTAGGAGCAACTAAAATAAAATGCAAAAGGCACCACCCCTTCCCCCTCACAGATAAAAGGCTGTGGAATATATAGGCCTCATTTTAATAGGGCCTCAGCTAGGTCTCTGTTTTTTGCACCCACAGCTAATTGAAGGGCCCCTTAGAGCAGACACAATTGAATGTGTAGTAAAGGAGCCACCTCCCCACCTGGCTTGCACGCACAATTAAATATTTGCACCTGCAGTGCTAGTATGTGTGAAAGTTATCCCTGTAATTAGTTGTAAGGGCAGAAATAGATGTGATTTTAAAAACCCTCTCTAATTCCAATAGTTATTTTTTAAATAGATATTTTGGTTGACATAAAAGGACCCCGAACTAGTTAGTGCTTTTAAAAGAAACTCTTTCATATTGAGTTTTCAGGTAATCTTCTACAAATACTGCTTTTAACTATTTCTTTTTTATAAAAATAAAGATTCTCTTCTTTTTTAAAGATTTATTTATTCCTTTGAGAAAGAGAGAGAGCAAGAGAGTGCACAGTCTGAGGGAGAGGGAGAAGGAGAATCCTTGAGCAGACTCCCCACTAAGAGAGGGGTCCTATGCAGAGCTCCATCCCAGGACCCAGAGATCATGACCTGAGCCCAAGTCAATAGTTGACTGCTTAATGGACTGAGCCACCTAGGTGCCTCAGCTTTGTACTGTTTCTCTGTGCAACCCACAGGAGTGTTCCTTGTATCTCTTTTCAGTGGATTTAGCATGCAATTTTCCTCATTCATTCTTTCCTTCATTTCTTTTTCTTTTTTATTTTATTTTATTTATTTATTTGAGAGAGTGTGTGAGTGAGAGACAGAACAGGATTAGGGAGAATGGCAGAAGGAGAGGGAGAAGTAGATTCTTCAACCTAATAGGGAGCCCAATGCAGGGGCTCAATCCCAGGACACTGAGATTATGACCCAAACTGAAGGCAGCTGCCCAACCGACTGAGCCACCCAAGCTCCCCTCTTTCCTTCACATTTATTTGTTCAATTAACACACAGGGCACTTCCTACACCCTGGTCCCAGGCAACCTAGTGTATCTAAGCCAGTACATCTGTCTAGAGGCTCATGGGCATGGACTAGAATTAGGGTTGATGTTTTTACCAAATCATTAGAATTAAAGGTGAGAAGTTCGTATCATTTATCAGAGATGATGGCCCATGCAAAATGCCAGGCAGCACCTGGTTCTCCTCAAAAGGTCTTCCAAAGGAACATCTTGAATTTCATTTTTAAAACTCAAAAATTTGAGTTTTGGGGGCACCAGGGTTGCTCAATCAGTTAAGCATCTGCCTTTGGCTCAGGTCATGATCCTGGAGTCCCAGGATGGAGCTCCACATGGGGCTCCCTGCTCAGCAGGAAGTCTGCTCCTCCCTCTCCCTCTGCCTCTCCCCCTGCTTTTGCACACACACACACACTCTGCTCAAATAAATAGATAAAATCTTTTTTTTTAATTGAAGGGTTTTTTTTTCATCAGTGGAAGAATGGTATGTATAACAATCTTGGCAATTACATAGGTTCCTTATTTGGGAAGATTCTCCTGTTTAATTCACTTCAGATGTTGGTTAGCAACATGAAAGAATTGTCTATTTTTTCTATGTGCTGTGTGAAGTAGAACAATAAAGGGTTTTTTAACAAGGAAGCGTATTGCTATACTATGGGATGTGAAATGCCCCTTAGCAACGATGACAAACAAATCCCCCACTTCCCCGCCCTCCCCCAAGAGAGATGACACCCCAACATTTCAGTAACTTCAGGCCACTTGCATATTATCCGTTTATCCAATTGTTACTCCCACATTCCTTATATTATTCAAACAATGAAAGAGAATGTCTACAGCTTTCAAAATCCGCAACATTTAGATTTCACATGGATTGCTCCTCTTTTCTTCACTTTGTGTTTGAACTGGTGATTTCTTCCCTCAAAGAATGGACTGCTATGGCCAGAACTTATCTTGTCTCCTGATCAGCTAGCCTGTTTAGGGGGGAACCTGTGGAGATTTTTCAGTCCCAGGTCTTCTGATTATCACCCACTATGGAATCTCGACCCAAAGTGTTTGAGGGTTTGGAAAATTGAAAAGGCATCGAGAAGACCCACTCTTTCCAGGGAGGTGACCCGCGACGGGGGCGGGGAGGGGTGTAGCTGGAAAGCCCAAGAGGGAGAGGACTGCTCGCAGAGAATCAGCAGGGGGTGTGGGGGAGGCTGGGGGTTGGGGGCTGCCTCTGGAGCTTGAAGTGCAACAGCTGTGCATGTCTTTGAGGCTGAGGATCAAGCAGCGAATATGAGATAGGCAAACGTTGGCTTAAACTTTCTTCTCTCTTTGATTGTCCTTGGACATCTGCCTCATCTCCTGTCAAGAATGTTTGGCAGCTGTTAGCCCGGAATAACACGGTTCTGGCGCGCCAGCCGCTGCGCTGGTCTCCTAATACTTTAAGCCAACGAGTCTCCGTTATGTGCCGGGCCTGATACCCGACTATGCTAATGCCTTGAGCTAACTAGCTTTCTATCAGCCCCGGAAAACACAAGGGGAGAGTCTTTGGTTTATTTTCCTCACGTGCTAATTGGCTTTAATTGTTGGCCAATTGGATTTCAAGTTCAGAAAAGAGTGGGTTGCATAAAGACAAGTGTTAACTTCAGACCGTGGGAGAGGCTGGCCAGCCCTTCTGGTCTCTAAATGTGGGAGCCTTTATGCAGATGAACCTGTCTCCTGAACACAGGGGTCCAAGGGAGGGTTCTCTGGGTCACAGTGGTGCTTTCTTAAAATTCATACTTGTCCGCATAGGCCAAAAACCAAGCCCTAAAACAAGGCTCTGTGAGTTGGGAGGATGCTCCTTTCTCTTTGCCCATTTTTGTGGAAAATGTATGCTATAGGACAAACTTAAGCCTGTTTATTTTCATTTAAGTGCCAAGTTTTTATTCTCAGAGCCATCCTCCTATCATCAAGAAGTGACCACTGTGAAAAAAAAACTACTGAGTTAAAATATTAAAAATGGACATTTTTCTACTTGATCCATGAGACTGATAGGCCATGGTAGCAAAAATGTAGATTTATTCCACTAGTGTTCCTCCATAGCACCCTTGTGAGAATTCATTCATAGTAAAATGGAAGTGCTGAAACTGGCTCTCTGAATACCTGGGCTTTCAAAGGAAAGCTCAGATGAAATCATAAATTGTGCAAGGAGATCAGGACAGGCTCCATCAATCGCACTGATTTATTTTCAATCGGGGTTATGGACCATTCTCCAGGTAGTGCAGTAAGCTAAATTCACCACCAATACGGGATGATTTTGCAAAATGCTGACTTATTACCCATCCTCTGAGTCAAAATGGCCCTCAAGGAGATTACTCACTAATTCTCCAAATTCTCCTTTTCTATATTGGGTCTGAAATGTATCTACAAGCACAAATGGTTCCACAGCTTTGATGGAATTGACCAGTCGGTCAGCCTAACACCTGCCAATTCAGTCATAGAATTTTTGACATTTTTTATTGAATCGAACAGGTGTTAGACTACAACCACTGGTCGATTTCATAAAAATTGTCAAACCAGCTTTCATGATTGGACAAAGTCAGAATCTATATCCTCACTAGTATTCCTCTAGATACCTTGTTAGCACTCTTAGTTTCTCATTTTTCTGAATCTAGATGCAGAAGCAGCAAGATTATACATATATTCATATATGCATATATATGTGAGAATCTCTGCCAATGAATGGTTTTTGCATTTGTAATGCACAAATGGTATAGCATTAGCATCCATCCCTATAGCCATGATTTCAAATTAAACACTTTAATCACCTATCAATTTATTCCACAAATACTTTTTATTTCTAGCCCTCATCTAGCCAAGCGTATGGCAAGAGCAGGATAATTATTGCTTGGCAGGCCAGGCAAGTGATTCTAGGCCACGTGGAATAGCTATTGCAGGAAGCTTTTCTTTTTTTCTCCCCATAAGACTTAGCAAGTTCAGAAATCATTTATTATGAGTGTTGGTCATTGTCTATCTCCACCTTCCACCTCCCACAGGAATTGAGGTATCAAGAGAGCAGAAAATCTTTGTCTCTTTTATTTCCCAATGATCTCCAAATGCTTAGGATCGTGCCTAGTACATTGCATCTAGATCTCTGGCCATGGTGCTTGAGGGCTTCAGGACCAGCAACGTTCATTGTAATGGAAACTCATGCTGGGACTTACTCTTTTTTTTTTTTTTTCTCAACACTCTTTCTTTCCCTGATTGCTTTCCACTTACCTAGCTTGAATTCTTTGGCCTGCTTTTCTCTGCACTGCATTTATGATATATTTTTATCCTATTTTTCCTAGACTGTGAATTCTCAGACTATGGACAGCGCCCTTATTAGAGTCAATTATATGCCAATCACAGGACCCTACAAATAATAGGCAGAGAGAAACACATATGGAATCAAGAACATAGACACTTATGAATGAAATAGCAGTATTCACTACTAATGATCAATGTTCATTAGAAAAAGCTCCTTGAACTTGGCTCCATAACACTACCATTCTTAGGCAGTTCGGTTTCGATAGACATGGGGAGAAGCAAAGGTTACCATCTAAGTAATTAGAAATGAGGCATATTATAATTCATTCACAGTCTCGATTGGAACACGGACTTAATATCCTTTACTGACATTAAAGAAAATGTTCTTTAAAACATCAGGGTCACCACATACTCCCCAAATTAAAGCCAAGTTTTTGAAAATGTATAGTGTCTTTAACAAAGGATGCTGCTGAGGACCTACACAAAGCCACCTACTTCTTACAAAGAACATTTGTTAGAACAAGGTGCCTTGATATCTTTTAGAGGATGACCGGTTTTGGTTTTGGTTTTGGTTTTCTCCTTTGCTCCCTCTGTAGCCCATCTGGGGGCATCATTCCATAAGTCACCTGGCCAGGGGACAGAGAGCCAGACACAATGTGCCATCATTTTGACAATTCGTATTGGAGACCCATCATTTCTAAGCTCTTCACAAGACCAGCTACATTTGCTTGTCACCCTCATTTTCCTTGAAGAATAAAATCTTCCCGAAGAGCTAAATGATCTGATGAGTGACACTTGGACTGAATGTCAACTTACAGCCTGAGAAACCGTCCTCCTCAGGTGAAATATGATTATTATTGTTGCAAGCCTTGAGAAGGTCTCTAGCTGCTTATATTTTTTCGTGCTCAGTGGCTGCCCTAAACCATCATTCCTTTTCACAGTTTGTTCTGAGAAGCCTTCTTTCCTCCAAGTCACTTAAAATAATTACACACAGAAAAGTGCTTTGATTAAAAAAAATCTTGATTATTAAATATCTAGAGCTCCTGACTTATATTGATAAATAACAATATATACTGATTATGGAATATACTACCTGCCAGACATTGTGCTAAGCATGTTACCTCAATCCAACCCCACCAATAATTCTACTGAAAGTATTTTTTACTTTATTCCTCACATTCTCTGGCATGCTGTACATCTTCAGCACCAGCACAGCCACCCATCTCTAAAACCAGGATCTCAGAGGTGTAAAAGTCTCAGGAGACAAGATCAGGTCAGCATTCAGAGACAGTAGGCAGTAAAAACTCAGGACTGATTCCTCCAGGACAAAGCTGAGTTTTCAAAACAGAGTCAGATAAAAACTGGCATTGAGTTCAAGAAGTGTGAAAATGAGCCCCAAAACCAAATCAGAGTTAAGAATTTGATCTCTCTGTGCAAGGACAAGCTTTTAAGCCAGCCGCTGACCCACTCTTCCTTTGGGTTTCCTTTAAATGCAGGAATTTTTATATTGACATATATTGGGAATATCTATAATGAGAACAAAAGTTTTTAGAGAATCCTGCTGTATTGCCAATGCAATGGTTTCCCTCTCTTCCTACCCCCACATGTCTTCACATGAGAAGTTGTGAAAACAGTAGGGAAAGTCAGTCCAGCCATGTGTCAAGTGCCCAACGTGATCAGTGTCCCGTGACTGATGGATGATCATTTAAATAAAATCACGGTGTGGGACCATAACCCTACACTGGCACTAAGATGTTTCACTCTTTCCATATTACCAGTCCTGAGCCCTAGGAAAATGCTGTGAATGCTTTATATTTTAAAAGTGAATATAGGAATTCATCAAAGAAGAGGGACTGACAGATAATCTGAATCAGTCAAAGATGATCACAACTGTTTTACTATGGGCGGTTTGTGCTTCCGGATTTGAAATGCCCAGAGATTTTTAGACCTTTTTCTGCATCAAACAGCATACAAATTTAGCATCTCTCATCTGATATCAGGCCAATAATACTTAAGAAAATAAAAACAATTTTTCAAAGATAATAATCATACATGATTCAGGGCTTCCAAACTGCAAGAAGTTTGTGTTTTCGACACAATGATTTCTTTTCTGTTATTCCATTGATATATTGTATGCAAAAGAAATGCAAAGGAATTAACAGACAAAAAAACAAAAAACAAAAAAAACAAAAACATCTTTCCAGCCAAAAGTGGAAGCCAGCTCAGCAGCACAGCTGTTATGGGCAAGTCCTCCATTCTGGGCTCGCCTGACCTCAGGCTTCTGCCTCCCTTCTGTCTCTTGGAAACATCTTGTCCTCCCAGGTGGGTCATTTTCCTTTGAAGACTGATGCTTGGAAGAGGAATCTGGAAAGTCTCCTGCTATCTGCTTTTCTCTCTGCTCAAGACAAGACCACCCAGAGGTTTGCCTGGAGAAATACTACACCAGCTCATGGGCGTGCAGCTCAGAAACTAGTCCAGGTTGTGAAGTGAAGCTGATGACTGACCCAGCTGAGGACAGAGAAGAGGTTTAGTTTAGACGGTCACTGGACTAAGATAGAATATCACATCACTTCAGACCCATTTCTCTACTCCCTTCCCCAATTTTAGCTCCATGATTAGGTCGATTTTCAACAATTTATGCCAATAAATCACTTCTCTTGAAAATGTTCCCCATTATTCTAATTCATATTATAAAACTCTTAAAGCCAAATAAAAGCACAAGTTTCTGCCAGCCTTTCATTATATAAGGAACACACATTGTCTCCATGACCCCCAAAACCACTCATTTAAGACAGATGATGTTTATCTCTCTATACAGAAACTTCCCTGGGTGGGAACCACTCACAGTGAGCTTTTCTCATTGCTCTACCCCTCTTCTGTCACTCTGTCTCTGACTTCCCATGAGATTTCTTCCTGTCCATCACCTAACTCTTTACCTGATCGAGCAAGAGAATTCCAAACTAACTGAAAATCCAGACGCTTCTTTGGTAAGCAGGAGTGAGTGTCTCTGAAGCTTGCTTGCTGATGACTGTTACCCCCACCCCCTGGGGTCCACATTTCATTGGAAGGAAAGACTTCCTCAATTTTGTCTTGGGGATGTTTCAGTGAATTTCCAAAGTTATGGGAGCACTTTGATGAGACGCCATAAGCTAGCTGGCAGAGAGCTCACTCCCCAGATGTATGTGTCTAGCATGCACTGAAGCTTTCAGTGACTTTCAGGGCCACTCCTTGACCCCTTTAGCTACCAGACTACCAAGTCTCATTGCACTATTCTTCAGTCAAACAGAGCTTTGTAGGGAATCTGATACTGAGTCCACCAGAGGTGTGTGTCTTGTCTAACACTACACAAGGCATGTTACCATTAGTGTGAGTGAGAACATCGAGGGAGGGACAGTAGGATACCTAGCTATAAAAAAGGAAATACTGCTCCAGGTTCACAACATATTTGGGAATAGAGTCTTTGCTTTTCAGCTGTATGGCTGGTTCTTTAACAAATACTCAAATGCACAGTCACTGCTCATCCAAGACTTACAGAAGGCTAATTATGAGTCATATAGGAGGGTTTTCCACCCTCAGAGGACACCACTGAGACAGGAGCAATTGCTCGATCTCTCCTGGTCTATAGGTGCTCAGTGTACATTCTGTTCAAGGTCTCAGGAATAATTCTCTGAACTGAGGACTCAAAGGCATGGTCCCTGGTCTCTTATTAAACAATTATACAAAGAAGTGCAGACTGAATTAAGAGCATGAATTCCTATAGATTCAGAAGGTCTCCTTGACCTTGACACTATTGATATTCTGGACTAGATATTTTTTTGTGGTGGGGACTACCCTGTGCAACATGGTGTGCAAACATGGTGTGTTTAACAGCATCCCTGGGCTCTATCCACTGGATGCCAATATACCCCTCCTGTTGCAACAATCAAAAAATGTCTCTTGGCATTACTAAATGTCCCACTATAGATCAAGAGAAATGAGGGAGAATTTGAAAGTGAAGGAAGTATCAGTCTATGGCAGAGAGAAAAGCATATATCAGGCAAGATAATCAACAGAAACAAAAATCCAAGGCTCCCCAGTGCCTACCACATAATGCATACCTCCTTAATCCAGCATTTAAGGTATTCGGTGATTGACCCCAACCTAGTTGTTCAAACTCATATTCTACTTCTGCCTCTCCCCTCAGCTCACACTCCAGCCACCCCTGAAAAATCACCATTGCAGTATTACATCCCCCTCTTTTCATGCAGCCATGTGATGAGTCACTCACAGGCTTCCTTTCATTGAAAAATCTCTTCTCTTTCCCTTAGCTACTATAAAGGACTCTACCAACCTTTAAGGCCAAGGCTCAACTCAGCAATTCCTGCCTGAAGCTTCACACAGTCCCCAAGCTCGTGTTTCCCTCAACACTTGCTATATTGGTCCTTACCACCTGTCCATCTTCTTCCCAAATGAGCTACAGAGCTTGAACTATGTCTCCTATTTATCCCTGAAACCCAGGTAAACAACATCCTGCTCTGCAAATAATACATCCAACATTCTTGCTTGGAAAGAAAGAGTGGCAGCAGTAAATACAGTTCAGTAGAACTCAGTTGTCTGTGCAAGTAAAAAACCATTCACTCATTCAACAAATATTTGTTGAGCAACTATCATGTGCTGGCATTGTGCCAGCTGCTGTGGCTCAGTCAGTGTTCAAGAAATTGATTATTGCCATCTAGTGCTTACAGTCTAAGTGGGGAACGAGCAGATAATAAACATTTTTAACATGATTTTTGCATCAAGGTGAACATGATAATAACATGA
This sequence comes from Vulpes lagopus, assembly GCF_018345385.1. Taxonomy (NCBI): domain Eukaryota; kingdom Metazoa; phylum Chordata; class Mammalia; order Carnivora; family Canidae; genus Vulpes; species Vulpes lagopus. The sequence goes on along the minus strand of NC_054827.1, from coordinate 104,682,439 downwards.
TAGTCATTGTGATTGATAAAGAATGACGGAGTGTAGCTAGGTGAAATGTGATGGTTCAGGGAAGTCTCTTTGAGAAGGTGACCTTTGAGTCCTATAGATAAAAAAGAGGATTCCACTGTGTTAAGAACTGGGCTAAGAACATTGCAAAGAGAGGAAAAGGGAGTGAGAAGTCCATGGAGTGGCAAATGGTTCACTTTAATTAAAAAAGAGAAAAGAGGCCAATGTGCTAGAGTATGTGAATGATGGGAATTAAGGTAGGAAGTGAAAGTGAATATAAATAATTTTAAATAGTAGCAAAAGAGGAACCATCTAAGAGCCCAAACCACACACACACACACACACACACACACACATACACACACACAAAATAACTGATGTAAGATATATATATATATATCTGATATATATAATTAAAATAATAATCTTTACACTTTGGTAATTAACAACATTAGAAGTTGCAACTTTGAATTTCAAGTTACCCCTAAAAAATGGAGGCTATTATTTCCCTTTTCTTTCAATTAGGAGACCATGAAAGCTAAGTAGTTTCCCCAAGATCATATAATTAATGAGTGACAGAGCCAAGTGTCAGATCTACATCTGCTCCCATCCCGTATGTTTGTAAAAGTTATTAGAAAAAAATAAATGGGCTCTTTCTTTCCAGAACATAACATTTTCCTTGTTGTTTTAATAGAGCTAACGGTTACATTAAAAATAAAAAAATAAAATAGCATAACTTACCATGAATTGCCAAGTAGATTCATAGCTGAATTGAGGTTTCGTGTATTTGCAGTAACTTCAATTATGCTTTTGATCACAAACATCCTAATACAGAAGAGTGTTATTATTACCTGTACTATCAGTTTTCTTTTCCATGGTTGTGAAAGATAGGTCCCTTGGCTCAAATGGCTTGGAACTCATACACTCAGCTAGAAATTAGGAACTCACTAACACCTTCAATGGTGACTCTGTGGAAATGTCTAGAACAGTGACAAGACCAATGACAAAAAAGAAAATCCCACCCTGATACTGGTAGCAGAAAGTGAAGAGAGACAGGTCATATGATGCTTAAAATTTATCCTGTTACATTGCTAAGGAGTGACTGCAAAAGAGATTCTTTCCACCACCTTCAATTAAAAATTGGAACTTGAGTTTCCAAAAATGAGAGGCCTGGTTTGGGTTTAGATATATTCGTATTCCACACATCATCTCAAAATGTATTCTGTTTTGTGTTACCAGCTGTAAGACCTGGCTAAGGAGTCCTATTTATTGCTTGCTGGAATGCCCTCCCAAAATGTTCTTTTCAGAACAAATTTAGAGACAGCTCTGAATATCAGCCGCGTCCTAACATCCTGTACTGCTGAGTCCAAACAAGCTGAAGGGGTGGGGGAGTGGCTAGCATTCCTCTATGTGGTGGTCTCTTCAGGAGGGCATTGGATTACATCGCCCAGCGGCCACCAGCTCTTCCTTTGGCCTCAGCGAACGTTGTGGTGGTGCCTTTTTTTTTCCTACACAGCAGGCCCCGCTAGCGCCTCTTTGGCTGCTGGGGCAGAATCCCAGGAGTCAGGGGGGTGTGGGGCCCAAATTGATAACTGTGTCCATTGACTTTCCGTTCCCCATTGCACCTCTTTCATTATGTTGGGGAGCTTTGTCCCAGAGAAGGAGATTATGCAGTGGATGGCAGAGGAGATAGAACTTTAGAAAGATAGAGCGCACAAAAAAGTGTGACAAATTGCCATGACAGGACTGGGATGGTCGCTTGTGATGGAGTGAAATTAAATCCCCCTCCACACAATACTGCTTTATTCTGTGTCTATGGGGACCCTTGTTGAGCCTAGATTGAGAGAGAAAGTCAGAAGAAGAGAGTAAGAAAGATGCACTCACATAGTCAAAAAAGGATATTTTTTCCATGCCCATCGGACTTTCTTCAACAAAATGGCAATATAACACATCTGGGTGTGTGGCAAATGTATTAACATCCTACTGCCCTTATGGAAGACCATGGGACATTCAGTCTCTCACTAATACTTAACACCAATAACCTTAAGTTTAAGATGCAAAGCCAAATCCTTTCTCACATTTGCTGTCTTGATTCACACTGTCCCTAAAGATCTGCGTGAGAATCCTTGTTCAAAACAAAAATCAGCCTCAGTGCCTTAGGCCTTTGTTTTTCTAGGCACGTCCTGGGCCGTGTTCACCCATGGCCTGCTTTCCACCTTAAGATTTATTCCAGGCACCTCAGAATTGTTAATTGGTGTTTCTACCAACCACAAATGGCTGGTCATGTGGATTCAGGACTGTAAGCCTCACTGAACTCAGACCAGAGAGAAATTCCTGGGTCCTGGTCATGAATCCCACCTTTTGAAATTCCCTAGGGCAACTGCCCTAGCTCACTTTACAAAATCATCAGAGCTCCCTGTCCAATGCCCAGGCAGAGAGGCTACTGGGCAAGTTCACTGAGGGGACCCCTTTGAAAGGTCAGGAAGGGATAAGTTAAGGTAACTGAGTGTGGACATGTCTTACCTTTTGGGTTTTTTGTTTTCGCTTTTGTTTTTCATGTCTTACCTTTGTGATGCAGCCTTTATGATGGTAAAATTCATGTAACATAAAGTCCACCTTTTTAACCATGTTAAAGTGTGTAGTTTATTGTATTGTGCAACCATCACCTCTATATAATTCCAGACCATTTCTATCACCCCAAAAAGAAACCCAATGAACAGTCACTCTCCAGTTTTCCCTTCCCTCAGGCCCTGTCAATGGCTCATCTGCTCTCTGTCTCTATGGAGAATGCCTATCCTAGACATTTGGTATAGAAAATAATTAAATGATACGTTTCTCTTTATATCTGACTTCTTTCCTTTAAAATAACGTTTTTCAGGTTCATCTACATTGTGGCATAAACAGCATCCCTTTCCTTTTTATGGCCGAATAATATTCCATTGTGCATGTATGCCATATTTTGTTTATCTGTCCATCAGTTCATGGACATGTTGTTTCCATTTTTTGGCTGTTATGTACAATCTGCTTGAACATTTGTGTACTGTTTTTTTTTTTTAAACATATGTTTTCACTTTTTGGACATACAAACCAAAGAGAGGAGTTTCTGGGTCATGTGGTAATTCTATGCTTAACATTTTGAGAAACTGGCCAACTGCTTTCCACAGCAGCTGTACCATTTTATGTTTCCACAGGCAAAGTAATGAACATTCCAAGTTCTCCACACTCTCACCAACCCTTGTTATTTTCCTGTTTTTTTTTTTTTTTAATTGCTATCCTAAAGGGTATGAAGTGGTATCTTCTCGTGGTTACGATTTGTATCCCTGATAGCTGATAACATTGTGCGTGTGTTCTCCTGTGCTTATTGAGAATTTGTATACCTTTTTGGAGAAATGTCTTTTCAAGTCACTTGCTCATTTTAAAGATTGAGTTATCTTTTTATTGTTGAGTTGATGCATTTTGACAGAACAGTGATAAACAATCCAGAAAACCAACAGTGTAGGACAGAAGTAGCCAGGAGCAGAAATGAGATGATTTTCACTATGAGCCATAGCTCACAAGCTAAGTTTGAGTCCTTGCTCTGTCATTCAGAGGCTGATGAGCTTAGTCAAGTTCTTAGCATCACTAAGCCTTATAATAAGACTAATATTAGCATGAAGTGAACTAATGCACATACAGCTAAGGGTACAGTAGCTGGCACAGAGCAGTCAATTGTAAGTTGACGTATGACTTGCATATTCAATTTGCCATTATGACAAGAACTATAGAAAGAAAGGGAACTGGGGAATTCTGGGCTAAGTGTACAGTAGCCCCAAGACCAAGACCAAACACATTCTTGATAGAATGGCTGTTTCTGCTCACCTCACCAGTGGAGGAAATTGAAGAATTAATCCCACTGCCCTATGTCATCAGGGAGCAACAAACAAGAGCTCATTCAAAAAACAAACAAACATTCAACATGGAATGGGAATTTGGGGGAGTATTTTAACCAAACATTGTTGGCTTTTGCTTTTTTGTAATTGAAGAGGCCACATAAGAGTTACGTCGAAGTGCCCACTCTCTGCTAGCAGAGTGGAGCTAAAGAAAACATAGTGCCCACTATCGAGAAGATATGGAGATGAGATAGGAAACACAAAGATGAGCACTTATATCTTTGCCCTAAAGGCATAGGTCTACCCATAGGCCAAGTCAAAATGGTCATTAATAAAGAATCTTCAGGTAAAGAAATGCTAGGTATCAACCGATTTAACTAAATATGTTAAACAGTTGCAGAAAACAAACTTTGATCATTTTCTTCATGAACAATTGCCAGTTTTGCTTTGGATCTGTGGCTTAGAAAACATAGGGGGCTTTAACTCTATACATCATAAAAGAAGTGTCAAGACATTGTACACTATAATTGCTGTCTTTTGTTTGGATATGATCTCGTCTCTTTTCTTTAGTTAAAGAATATAAAGTAAATGATAAAGAAAAATTGTAGCCACCCAATTTAGAAACAACATCAACCACCACTTAATTTATTTCAAGGGATCAATTGCTCCACGGAGTATGAGAAAATACCATGGTTAAAAGATTGATTTACTAGCTTATGAGTTGTGTTCAATAAAAGTTTAAAAGTAGCTCTTATTTGGTTTTAGTGTGTGCTTTTAGATCACAAGTTAAGTATGGGAATATATGACATGTAAATTGTCATCAGTGATTGTTCCAGAGACTTCATTGCTGAAGCCAAGATGTGCTTTTAGTTTTTTCAGTCCACTCAGCATTTGTCATTAGGATACCTGGATCTAGGAATACTTTGCCCCCTCTTTCTCACCATCCCTACCTCCAAAATTTACCCAGAGAGAAAGTTGAAAGCGAGTTCAAGTTGTTTGGATAAACAGCTAGCCAGCCAGGCACAGTACCATGTCACTGCATCATAAAGTAGATTATTTCTGTCTACTGAGATTCACCCTCCCAGTTTTGATGGATATTGTCACTATTATTATAACATTTTTGGCTTATTTGAATGCAACAGTAGCTCAAGCTGAGAAAATTTCTATATACCAATTCCCCTACTGGTTCTCCCGCCTCGGTTTTGTCCTCCCTCCCCCCACACACCCCGGCTTCAGTTGCCATGGCCAGACTTTAAAAACATTTCAGACTTAAAAGGTTAAGATCTAAGGGCTGCTGATTTTATCTGGGCTTTTAACTAACACAGGCAGGTGGATTAGAGATATGTGTACAATCCCTACTCTAGACACTTGGGTAAATATGCACAAGTGCTGGGGCAGCCGAAGAAGCAATCCAATGTTATTGTCTATTAATTCCAAAGTGCAGATTAAAGAAATCAGTAGTGTAAATATCAAAAAGGATTTCCACTTACATATAAGAACATTACTCAAGCAGACTGGTTGTTCCAAATTATATGAAGGCTTCTTGCTTTAAGTGTGAATTTGTTTTGCTTGAAATTTGCATTTTTTGGGTCTCTCTTTGTCTGCAAAAACTGTGCTAACCCAACCAAGAATTCTGTTCACATGGTAGTAATTTGTGCTGCTTATGGTTTCCATGTAGTTTCACCACAATAACAGATATATTTGCCAGAGTTGTAATGTAGAGTCAAAAAATCTTTTGGTCTCCCTTTATGTAACATTTCCTAGAAATGCCAAAATACGGGGTGAGGGAAGCTGTGTATCAAGTTCAGAGCATTTCTAACTTTAGACAGTATAAAATCCCCACCTAGTTTGGCAGACTTTCCCTCTAAATTTCAGAATCCAAGCTGAAGTTAAGCCACCCTTGTGCCACCACAAATGAATGCTATCTGATGGCTGGAGAAGTTAAATATGAATCAGGAGATTTTTTTTTTTTTTTTTTTTTTTTTTGTCTCAGCCCGTGCAAGTGACCCAGGATGAGCATTCCAAAGCCCAGCTTCACGGGGGAAATGGCAATTAAATCACAGGTGCCCCAACTTCAACAAAAGTCATCGAGAATCACCGTTAGCTTTTATTATACTATATGTGCATTTAAAAAACACACACAGGCTCACACGGCTTTTTAATTTCCCCAGCGGCACAGCCAATGACACAGGAAAAAGGGTTTCAGAATTTTCAGAAATTGGAATAAGAGGTGACTTTTCTGCCCTCATTTTTTGAGACCCTAATCACAGATCTCGGACCATTTCGAGATGATGCACCCCTGCACTCAGAGTAGTCTAATGGAACCCACAAAAACTCCATAACTCTCTTTGGAGTGATTACGCCAGACAGAAGACAAAGAAAAGCAATGCATTATCAAAAATGCTATGCACTGTGGTACACAGAACATCGCTCTAATATACCCAAGCAGTCAGTTCTAACAAGATACCTGGTCAATTCAGTGAAAAATGTCCATTAAACCTCTTTTGGCATGAGTCAGAGCAAAGATCAGAGACCATTCAAAAAAGGAATGCCTAGTGTCTGACCCATATTCATCTAAAGCACGGGACCAAAGAGGAAGGAGAAGAGGGAGCGGCTGCCCTTCAGAAGAGGCTTTTAGAAATCTTCCCCTGACAAAACACGTTACTTCTACTTAGAGTCCAAGGTGGATAAACATGGTCACTGGTTCTCATTTTAATCCAAAAGGCTTCCCTTTTGCTTTAAGACTAGCTGATGGTTTCTTCGCATCTTGGCATGAACAACTCACATGCAATTAGCATGCATGTTTTGGCAGAACAGCCAATTGGGATTAGCAGCATGCGGGGGAAAAAAAAGGAAGTTTAGATTAGGAGTTAGAGATGGGAGTATGTTAATTTGAGGTAAGAGTGCTTCAGGAAGCATGAGCTTGGGTAAGTGGAACAATAGGGGGTTTGCCTGCCTCAAATGTCTGAAAGACAACAGTGAGTAGAAAGAGAGCCAGGAGGATACCCAGGACTTCTTCCCTCTACCCTGAAATGTTACTCAAGATTTCGTTCCCTCAGAAATTCTCTAGCATTCTGCCGAGTAAACCCACATACTCTTCTCATTACTGAGTTTGAAACAAATATAAAAACTTGATCAACAACTAACATTTGATTTTCAACTGTTCCCATGGAATTTAAGCACAGTCAGTATTTCGACCCCACTCAGGACCACTGATTTGTGGTCCTAGCACGTGAAGATGTTTATCTCTGATTCTTTAAGCATGGGGGAAGGGGTAGGCTGCATGTAACTCAGCTGAGAGCTGATTCTGGAAAGGGGGAAATAGGTGCGCCTCAAAAAGATTCCCCTGAAAATCAAGCTCCGAGTGATCTTGGGCAAGCTTGCCCTGAATATGACAAGCTACTGTTGAATCCTGGGGAAACTCCAAGGAAATCAAGTGTCCAACCCTTATTATCATCTCCCTCTGGAAAGATGAGTCCTCTTCTCACCCCTATAAGATTAACAGAAAAAAAATCTTGATGAAAAAATATAGCTGAATATGTTCTTGGTTTAATATCATACCCTAAAAGCACAATATTATTTGTATTATATTCAAATGCATGTTTTCTTTTCTTGAAACTTTAAAAAGGCATGTTTTTATATTACAGCAGAAAATAAATCATGTGTCTTTTGCATCAAAACTTAAAAATTATTTTTAAAAAACAAAGCATATTAAGTGACTCCCTTATTTTTGTACAGATATTTGAATCTTTTTATGGAAAGCTGTGTTTGGAGGCCCAAGTGAGAGCGACTCATCAACACTCATTCACAAATTCTGAGATTCAAAAAATAACGTGATTTCAATAATTGTGACTTTTCCTTGGTACCTTCCCTGATTTTCAGATATGAGAAGAAAAAGCAAATAATGAAAATACCACTGTAGAACTCTTAGGGTATTTTGGGGTGAGTATCCGGGGTGGGGGAAGGTGGGGGAAGAATGGTAAAATCAGTCTTTGTGACAAATGATTAATAGTTTAAAGTCCTGATGGCTTTTCTATGAAGAACAGACCCAAGAGGAACAGTATGAAACAAAACAGATATCCTCAATTAGCTTGTCCACACTCTCTTTGGGGTTCTGAAGGAGTGTGCTCTCAAGGTCAAAAGGTGTTTCAGGCCCCACACTCTTGGTACACCCCCACACATTTGGGTGTCTCTGGTTTCTAGAATCCGAGCACCTGGATTCTGTTTGGTAATTGTACCTCTGTTAACAGCAAGCAAAGGCTTTGTTATAAAAAGAGGATGTGTGTGGGCAATGCCACATAGCTGAAAGACCACTCCTTTCTAGTCATGTGGCCCTTGGACACATCTTTTGATCTTTCCCAGCCTTAGTTTTGACATCTGTAAAATGGAATCAATATCTTGTTCTAGGGTGAGGTTTGGGTATGAAATATATTGAAGCCTGAGAGGTTCTTTCTGCACTATTCTGATTCCAGATTTCTCTCTCTGTTCTTGTTTAGTCCACAACTAAACCGAAAACCCAGAATGTATGTTTTGTCTTTCACAAACACACACTTGAGGGTTCAATGCCACAGTCTTCCACATTGAATTCTTCCCTTGTCTGCCTTTTAGCTGTACCAGGAGCCCCCACAAGCAAACTGGTTTCAAAGAATTCAGCAAACTACCAGAAAACAACTTGAAAAAAAATGAAAGAAGTACACAGGTTGGCAGGAATCTCAAAGCCAAACAAAATCCCATCAACTTCTCTGAAATCCTGCTCACATCCCATGAAAAGGCAGAGCATTCCTGCAAAACAAGGGTGGACCTCAAATGTGCACATGCCTTATGCAAAAACCAAATCAATTTCAGTATCCAAGTTAGCTTGAAATCCAACTCAATGGACGGATAAGGAAGCTATTCCAAAAATCAGGGACCACAGAAAAACAAACAAACAGACCCCATCCCAGTGCACCTGCTGGAGACGCTGTGTCACAGGCTCCACGTTTCAACCCTAACCTATATTTGATATGGTGCTGTTGCAGCTGTGGGACCGGGGTGGTTTATTTAAGTGGCTCCAAATGCCTGTCAGTGTGGCAACCAGCTGAATACATAAAACAGGCTCTCCAAACCCTTTATGGCCCAGGGTCAGAGTAAATGGAATAATAAAATCCAAATGCTTTTGTCTCATTTTCCATCACCCAACCCTTCTGCATAAATCTGCAGCTTCGCAGTGACCTTCGTGTTCCGTGCGGGATGAGGCCGCGGGTTGGAGATACATTTGGTCTGCATCTTGGGTCTTTAAAAGCTTTTTCCAATTAATTTTAACTGGCTTCCATAAGGATCAAGTACAGCTTCCTCCCTCCTGCCACCCTTCTCTCCCACCTTTTTAACCAGCCAAGTGACAGAATGCTCTAGAGTAATATAACAGGTATCAACCCTATTATGCTCGAATCATCAGAGACAACACACGATTCCAAGTCCCAGAAAGTCTGAAAGAAGCAAACTATCCTTGTTCCTAAACCACAGAGATAGACTCACTCTTTATTTGGCGGCCTCACCTCCAGCTGCTGAGCCTTTATACAAAGTGGGGGGAAATATTGTGAAATCCTGAAACCACCCGAATTTGAGTTCTGGACCTCAGAGCATTTGTTCTTGGAGTCAACAGAGGAAGCCTCCTGTCTGATTATTTGTGAAGGGTGGGTCTCTGGAAGCCTGGCATGAGAATGGCCACCCTGCCTGATAGGCTTGTCACCTTGGTGCTCCAGAAAACAGAGAAGAAGGAATGAGGAGCAGGTGACCTGTGACAAGCAGAGAGTGATGGGAGAAGAAACTGTGACCTGGAGCTTCTTTCTGCCACCACCGACTGTAGCCTGCAAGTGGAGGAAGAAGCAGGTAGCATCAGAATAAAGCAACAGGAGGCTCGTTTATTTGCCTTCACTAGAGGAGTTCAGTTTTATGCTACGCATTTACGTATTGTGTGACTCCCTTGCACTAGTAATGATGAAGGAGGCAGACCTGAATAAGGCCTGATTCCAGTTTTCGAAGCATTTACAAACTTTCTGGGGGAAAGTGACTAGCAAACTAATGGGATCCATCTTTCAAAGTGTTAAAAGTATCAGGGAATGGGTTGGGGGGATTTAAATAAGAACTTTGAATCCCCTGCCCTGGTCAGCAATTTAGGTTTCCTAACCCCTTTCCGGGACTCTTCCCCAGCCCATCCCATCATGATGAATACTTTCTGCTCCCATCCTGCCTCTGTTATGCCCCTTTTCTTCCCTCCTTTCAAATTTTTATTCTTCTTCCTTATTTTTGTCCCTGCCGTTTCACCATTTTTTTTGTCTCTAGAAAATACAAGGAATTTTTTTAAAGATTTTATTTACTCACATACTTACTTGAAATAAATATTCAAGTAAGTAAGCAAATAAATATTTACTTACTTGAAATAAATAAATATTTTATTTACTTACTTATTTACTTATTTGAAATAGAGAGAGAGGGAGCAAGTAGGGGGAAGGAGAGGGACAAGAAGACTCCATGCGGAGTGCTGAGCCCAATGTGGGGCTTGATCCCATGGCCCTGAGATCACGACCTGAGCCGAAATCAAGAGTTGGACCCTTAACTGACTGAGCTACCCAGGTGTCCCAGAAAATACAAGGAATTTATAAAGAAAGGAAACCTCAATACTAAATCTGAAAATACATTTATCTAAAAATTCAAGTGTGTTTCATAAACCTATAGAATGTTCTTGCAGGAAGCAGACCTGAGGTTCTTTGGTTTTGACCTCCTTCATTTTGCAGGAAGGAAGGAGAACTATGGAAGTTGGTCCTGAGTGAGGGACACAATGTCCAAAGCCGTAAACCACTTAGTGGAAGAGCTGAGTGCCACAGGTCCACATTCACTCTGAACTGCCACCATGTTAAGTATTTTTAAATGGAGGTCTGTTAAGTGCCAACCTCTCTGCTCAAGAATTTTTCTGCCGGTGAGTGGAGCCTGAGTCATCACATTTTATCACTTCCCATTCCATACTTAACTAACCTGGAATCAGTTAAACTTCAGGCAAAAAGAATATACTAGAAAGTGATCTTTCCATTATTACAGTGGTTGATTAAATAAAAAAGGAAATTTGACTCAAGCCTAGGAAAATGGGTCCCCCTGAATTAAGTCAACATTATCCACATCATCTAAGTTTGACCTAAGAACCTCGACCAAATAATGAAAGGTATAAAGCATGCATGCCAGAAAAAAAAAAAAGATTTCAACATAATTTTTTTAATTGATTAAAGTTCTTGGCCTTATGTATTTCAGCCCCGAAATTACTTAATAAGGATGTCTTTCAAGGGAACACTGTGGTCTCACTGAAATGAAAGGACCAGGTGTGACAATAGAAAGTCAAGACCAAAAAATGTATCTTGTGTGTTTTGCTGCTTTCCAGAAAGGTCACTCACAAAAGAATGAAACAATGGAATCCTGTGGCTCTTGAATATCATCCATGTCTACCCACTGAATCTTCTTCATTCAGGCTTACCGTGAGCAAATCCACTGGAAAAGGACTTTAGTTTTTTGGTTTTTTTTCTGGGAAGCCACTCAATTTTGTTCATTGTTTTTGTTACCCTTTGAAAATATTAATTCTTTTTTTTAGTTTTAATAACTCATTTTTAAAAATCTTTATTATACTGTCCAAACATTCGGTCATGGGACTTTAAGCTGGTATTGTAGAACGAGTATGAAGTTTCAATAAAAATATTTCTAGGTCCAAAATTTACCTGAGCAAACCTGAACACACCAACTTAAACTCTCTGGTTCTCAGTTTCTTCATCTATAAAATGTGGACAATAAAACATACATTGCAAGGTTGTCAATAAGGATTAAGTGGGATAACATAAACTGTGGATGGGTGGCTCGCATATGGGCACGTAGTAGAAAATATCCCCCTGACCTCTCTTTCACACACACACTATACTAATGTGTCATTCTACTCTTATTCTCTTTGTTCACTTGACACTCAACTCAGTATTAGCAGGCATTGGTTACTTTACCAGGGAAAACTTCCCAATTGCTTTGACTATATCTAATAGTCACTCAAAACTCCATTCTCCTCTGGGTATTTCTTCTGGTTTTTTAATATCCTTCTCAAAGACATGGACACAATTTTTTCAGTTGTGGGTAAACTAACACAGAGAAGAGGGATATTTAGTAGGAGTTTTGCATTAATGCAGCTTAAAATACCTCAAGGTCTGGAAGCTTATTCTATCCAGGAAGAGAATGGCCAATCTGCAACTTAAGGCAGTCAAAAGGATAGTCGATATAAAACTCCCCCCAGCTCATCACCTGGCTTGGCCACAGTTGACTGATCCCTATTCACATCACATAATTTTAAGCCCAAGTCCTTATCATTTCTTAAATTGAATCAACCATAAACATGTGGTCCCTACTTACATAGGCACATATTTCTGTTTAGCCTCTATTTTTTTTGTACATTAAATAGGAATTTTTAGATAAGCTTTTTACAAACTGAAAGGAATCCATAAGGAATGACCCTAGTTTCTCCAAAGTCAAACATAGATTTTTGAAATAGGAACCAAAAATTTTGCGTAAAATTTGTCTAAAAGTTTGAATGGTTTTTCAGCCTAGAAATGATGAGTTCTTTTTCATGTATAAAGATAAATGGGCATTATGTCGATCAATCCAGGCAGAGAGTCTATAAAAGCATAGCTAGATGACTTTTGGGCTATAACTCTGCACTTGTTCACTGACCACTTATGTTCCAATTCATTGGCATGAGCATTCACAGGATGAAGCTATTTATTTATTTTTTTATTTTTTAGGATGAAGCTATTTAAAGAAGGAGTTAACGTCCTTTGAGAGACTGGATGATCCAATATGAAGTCAAAATAGGAACGCAATTTTAATCAAGCCAAAAAAAGGTTTCAAGACAGCCAGAGAGCCACCACAGATAATGCAAAGAGCTTGAGAATACTCATCAGAGCTCTTGCGGCAAATCCAGATCAGAAAAGTAATAATATAAGCTTTCCAATGGGAAGAACTTTCTGGATCAGAGCTCTTATGTGAATCTCACTGCTAACTGGTAGCAGTGAGTTAACCACCATCTTCTCTGGTCTTTTCTTCACAATTTCCCATTCTGCTCAACATACTTCTACCCTGCGCTACCTGTGCACCTTCTGCTATGATCACACAAGAAGTCTCATTGCCTGTTTACCTCTCTTCTGCACCAGTCTCAGAGGTCTGGAAGAACTGAGTCCACAGCTGATTTGTTGTGGTCTCTCGCAGGGTCTGAAACATAGCAGGCATCCAATAAACGTGAAATATATTTTTAAGTGAATGAATGCTACTGAGAACTCAGAGCTAAGATGAAAAACAGAGAGCCTACCCATTTCTCATCCTTGGGATATAAGCTTCAAAAGTTGAACGTAAGCTTCAAAAGTTGGCTGCGCACCTAGCAAAGTGCAGATCATAGCACAAAGGCTCAACAAGCACCCAATTAGGGAGACGCCTGGGTGGCTGAGTAGTTGAGGGTCTGCCTCTGGCTCAGGGCGTGATCCCGGGGTCCTGGGATTGAGTCCCACATCGGGCTCCCTGCAGGAGCCTGCTTCTCCCTCTGTCTATGTCTCTGCCTCTCTCTGTGTGTCTCATGAATAAATAAATAAGATATATATATTTTTAAAGTACCCAATTAGGCTGCTGGGATGAAAAAAAAAAAAAGGGCTGGCAGAATGAAATGCACAGAGGCAAGGAAAGTGGAATGCGGTGTAATACCTTTTTAAAAGATCTTATTCAAAAAAAAAATAATAAAAGATCTTATTTATTTGAGAGAAAGAGCACGAGTAGGGGGAGGATTAGATGGAGAGGGAAAAGGAGAAGGACAAGCAGACTCCCTAGTGAATGCAGGGCCCAACATGGGGCTCAATCCCAAGACCCCAAGATCAAGATATATGGCAGGGAGAGGATCAATGCAATATACTGGTTACTGCACTATCTGTGGGTCAGTTTGAATAAAGGCATTTGCATCCAGAGCCCAAGGGTGCAGATGTCAGAATTAAAAGTGGGGGAAAAAAACACAGACCAGTGAAGCAAAGCAAGTGAGAGTTTTGGATGCAGACAGACATGATTCCAGCCCAACTCCATTAATCCAATACATTATATGTGACTGTATATCTAACCTCCCTCATACTCTGGGGGTGGGAACGTACCTATACACTGCTAATCATAAAATGCATTTTCCAAGGCTGCTAAAGGAAGGAATGAGATAAGGCAGGTGATGAGCTTGGCAAAAGTAGAGCTTTCATATTATTACTGTTTTTAAGGGAAACCTGGAAAATTCATGCACGCAGGGAGGGCATAGGCATGAGAAACTCACATGACAGAGACAGGCAAGATGCCATCAGTAATTATAATGAAAAACTGAACGTGTACTTGCTTGTGACACCAAAGTCCTTCATAAATGCCCCATCCAAAGTCATAAAGATTCTTTGTCTTATGAAATCATAATGTTTTCTAAAGAAACCCACTGCCACGTTAAGCACTGAAGTCTTTGGTCCCATGTTGAGATTGGATCTTGAGAAACTTCAAGAAAAAGCAAAATAGGATCAGTTTCACTGGTATCTGAATCATCGACAACCTGGATAATAAAATATCAGAATTATGTTATTTGTTAAATATAAGATAACTTCAATGTTAAGATATGCTATTATTTTATGTGCTAAACATGGTATGATTTTAAATGCTAAAAAATGCTACCAACTAAACTTTAAGATGCTACTGGTAAGACGTCCCTTTTTAAGAGATACTAAAATGAAAAAATTGTGCAGTGACATGCAAAATTGAAGAATGATGGATAAGGAAAGAAAACGTGAGATATTTCATAACTAGAATAGTTGGAAACCAAGTTTGACTTTGTGTGTATAAGTGTGTATGTGCAAATGTGTACATGTGCATGTGTTTCTTAGGGGAGGTTCAGACATAGTTAGCAACTCTTCAGCAATCGTGAACCTGTTTGGTCATCATCATTTTTCCTTTAGGGTGAATATACAAGCATGGAGCTCTTTTCAGGCTTCCTGCCTTGCCTTCTGAAAGCAAAATTTCTTGTGAGGCCCAGAGAGCAAGAGCCTCAGTATCCTTCTACAGTAGCAGCTGGAATGCAATCTTGACACTAATTCCGAGGCTACATTTAGAGTTGCGACATTTATGTTAATGCTAACAGATTTAGAGAGAGAAGACATAAAATCGTTTCTACATGGGTTACTCTGGGTTCGTTGATGGTGTGGGACAGTGACATCGTATGGAGCGTTTCCACTAAAACCTAAAATATTGTAATTCCAGCAGTTAATTTTATGTGCAGCACAAACAATTTTAGGTAATGTAAATCTCAAAGCAGCCCTTCTCTCTCAGACCTGGGTATGTGTGTGTGTATACTTGCATTTACTCATTTATTTAAGTCCATGTGTTTCAAATCAGCATGATGCAGATCCAGTAACTCCCTCAGATTGTAAAATTTTTACCTCCTTTTGCCTCTTCTTTTATTTTACATGTTTAGGATACAGAAAAAGATCTGTCAGCAAATGTTTGGTTATGGATAGCATTTTGCTGATCATTTGTTAGCTAAATTTAATTTAGGAAAAGTTAAAATCAAGATGGAATGCTTGAACCCAGAAATTAAAGGACAATCTAAAGTCAAAATCTAGAATATGCTGTTGCATGCCTGTTCTGTCTTAGAATGACCTGTTTGATTCACGAAGGTCTTGATGAATTTCAATGCTTCATCCAAGTTAACTAACACTGAACACTTATTATGTGTCAAGCATTCTACATTAATGACCTCAGATAAATTGTCCCAATAAACCTGTAGAGTAGATATTATTAAACCCATTTGCTGAAGAGAAAACTTAAACACTAAGAAGTTATTAAACTCAAAGAAGTAATTTTTCCAAGGTTTCACAATTAGGTGGTAGCAAAGCTGAAAATCAAACAAACTCTGTGTCTTATTGGTTTTAAGACCTGTGATCTTTCCATCACTAAACCACATCGTTCCCAACAAACTACTGAACAATGAGGGTGGATATGTACCTGTCTCCCATCCTCGTTCCTTTTGAGGAATAAAACTAGGAAACTTCAATCTTATCAGTAGCTTATTCCCATGAGAAATTGTGGGGTTGCCTCAATCTTCATTCCAGCAATAGATACACTTTAGAAATGATGCATCTATATGTTGTGTAGGTTATGAATCCACTTGCCCACCACCTCTTGATATGAGGCCTTCACTAATATTATTCCTAACTCAGCCAAGACCAACCTATACCATACAAAAGGCCTATTGGGGATCACATATCACATCCATTTCACAAGAATGCTGAAAAGAATTTATTTGAATTAAAATATTTTAAACGGCCTCATTTTTCTCACTTTGTGTAGCGATTGCTTACAAAAATAATAAAAGACTACCATTTAAAGAAAGACTACCATATTTTTTGCTGGAAAGAGGTAACTTTTAATTCAGAGGTGTTTCATTAATATGGCCCAACAATACTGTGAAAGATCAACCAGACTATAAGAGCATGAAATAAACAGGCAACAGGATGTAAAGCATCCCAGAAGCTATTAATATACTTTTACTATATGAACCATCAATGATAATCCCTGCTATTCACCAAATGAGTTGAAAATTTGTATCTACACAAAAAAACTGAAAACGATATTTATAGCAACCTAGTTCATGATTGCCAAAATTTGGAAACAACCAAGATATCTTGCAGTAGGTGAATGAATAAAACAAAAAACTGCTGCATCCAGACAATAGAATATTATTTGGCACTACAAATAAATGAGCTATTAAGCCATAAGAAAATGTGGAGGAAACTGAAATGCATATTACTAAGTGAAGGAAACCAATCTGTAAAGTTATGTCTTCTATGTGATTCCAGCTATACAACATTCTGGAAGAGGCAAAACTATGGAGAGCATAAAAGGATATGTGGTTGCCAGGGGTTGAAAAAGGAAGGGATGAAGGGCAGGACACAGAAGATTTTTAAGGCAGTGAAACTATTCTGTATGATATTATACTGATGGATCTGTGTCATTACACATTTGTCTAAATCCAGAGAACGTACATGAAAAGCAAACCATAATGCCAACTTTGCACATAGTAATAATGATATGTCAGTGCAGACTCATCAGTTGTAATGAACGCACCACTCTGGGGTGGGGGTGAAGGGAGGAACACTGGTAATGGAGAAGCCTGTACCTGTGGGAATACAAGTATATGGGAGATCTCTGTACTTTCAGTTTTGCCGTGAACCTAAAACTACTTGAAAAATGAAATGTATTAATTCAACAAGTCCAAGTTTTCTTTTCCTCATTTCAATAATTGATCAATAATATTAAAAATAAACGTGAAGAAGCTTTTCTTTAAAGCAAAGAGACAGGGCAACCCAGGTGGCTTAGTGGTTTAGTGCTGCCTTCGGCCCAGGGTGTGATCCTGGAGACCTGGGATCAAGTCCCGAGTCGGACTCCCTGCATGGAGCCTGCTTCTCCCTCTGCCTCTGTGTGTGTGTGTGTGTGTGTGTGTGTGTGTGTGTGTGTGTCTCATGGATAAATAAATAAGATCTTTAAAAAAAAAAAGCAAAGAGACAATTTTGGCAATGGGGCAAATCTCCTGTTGCCTAACACCCACTCTTCTTCACAGTCTTATTTCTGGAGAGGCAACATAAGCTTCTGAATGTAGTCCCCAAGGTCATGGCTGTCATGCTTTCTGGCATTGCCATGCCTCTTTAGCTGGTCTATGTCAAAAGTGAGATGATGGGGAAGCTCTCCTGAAGGTGCCCCTAGAACATCTGGATCCCTAGATTAAGGGTGTTAGTTATGTACCATCACACCATTGACCAAACATCTGGCCAGAGCCCAGTAGAAGATGGGAAGTGTAAGGTAAGGGAGATGAAGGGTGAATGGGAAGGATCTAAGAGGATGGGAGACAATGGCAAAGAAGGAAGCTTTGCTGAGATTTGGAGTTTCATTTACTACTAGTAGTCAAAAGAACTGTGTCCCGAACTTGAGCCCTCAGGAAGGAGATCTTCTCACCATTCTCATTAAATGGACAGAGCTTTGGAGACCCTGGGATATAGGCAAACAGCAAGGAGCAGCTCCAAATGGCCGATGTAAGCAGGGCTTGATTGTGAGTATTTTTCCTCCATCAAACTGAAGTTTTATTAGCCAGCTTCCAGATGCTTCTCCTTAACATAGATTAATATCAAGTTCGTTGTACCACTTGAGATTAAGGAATGGGAATGGCAGTGAGAGCCAAACACATGCAAAGTGTTCAAGAGCCCTAGTAGGAAATCTCTTTTGCAAATAATTTATAAGTGAGCTCTGTAGTACTTTACAGGGATCAGCCTTGAACACGCCAGATCAGACAGGAGAGGCTGGGAGATTCTGCTTCCCCAGGAGAGTAAACAGGTGTTCATTGTCTAGAGACAACTTTGTGTTAACTACAAAAGGTAGTCTTGTTCTACTTGGCCTGTGCTGTTCTTGAGAAGACAACAGGGAGCCAAGCTAATGCAGAGAAACAGAAAAAGAGGAGAGATTTCTATGAGAGAAGTCTTAGTAGAGAGCTAATGGCTTCCAAATGACATGGGCCAGCAGATGAGTAGGAAATGGGTGCTGGCCTCCTTTGAGAAGAGATGGTAGGTATCAAGGAAAATATCAAGTAGTCACTCCTATTCTCAATTCCCAGGAGAAGGGAATTCTGGGACTTTTTTTCAGTGGGCAAATTAAATGGCTACAAATGGCCACTATTTCTGCTTCACTTGTCTCTCAAAGTGACAGAATCTGTGAAACTATGCCAAATTCTAAGAAGTGTAGGCACCATTCCTGACCCAAGCTCTCTAAGGACAGGTTCACACCTCCTGTGTCAGAATGACGGACTCACCCTAAGTTTCTCCTCAGAAAGACAACTCACAGGCTCAGAGCCTCTCTCAGTGTCATATGGTTTATGTAGAATGAATCACCATGGCAAAAGTTCTTAGAAACTAGAATTTGAGGCCAAATACCCAGATAGAAATGAGAGGCGTTAATGTGACAATGAGTACAGTGTGTATCTGACTTTGCAGGGCTCCCAGATCTCTGTTCTGCACAGAACTTGGAGCGTTCCCAGAAACTGTTGGTGATGGAGTGGGGCATTTTCCATTTGGAGAGGTGATTTTTATTATTATTACAGGCTTTTGTCAGTAGTACAGAAATTGGGGGGAGAAAAAGAAAAAGAACTAATCACAAATGCTATTTACCAAATCACATTAGTCAAAATACTGCATTTTAAAACCCCTTAAGTTGTTATACATCATCATATAAGTCATAGCCAAGTAGTAATACAAATTCTTGAGAGTTATGTTGACATGGAATTTGTCAGCCGAAGTGCTGGAAAATTTACCTCTGCTCATATATCTGTAGTCATATCCTCCAAAGAAATTAACATATCATAACGCTAATATTTCAAGGTAATGTTTTCTCATGAGGATGCCATATTTTATCAGTTAATATCATCTGTGTAAAAACTATTCAATTACAGTATCAAGCCGTATATGATTAATATTGATTTCAGCACGGTAACGGTGACTTTGTAAGGCATGAAAGTCTTATATTCAACTCTGCAGTCAACCTGGGTAAAGAAATGATTTCATTCCTGCTAAGTAACTAAAAAGTAAGTGAATGAGGGACTCATGAAGAAAAAAAAATGGAAATCGGTGGATCCAGTGAGAGCCAGACACCTTTCCTAACAGCTCCAAAGCTCTGGAATTCTCCAGAATCTCAAAAGGAGACTTAGGGAAAGAGGGTCTGTGGAAGACCCTGGGGTACAGAAGAGTGTGGATGATAAGTGGAAAGGGATCCCCATAAATGTGCATGGAGATTAGTAGGCTCCAAACACTCATCAGAAAGAATTTGAGAAAATGTTTAAAAACTAGCATCTCTTTTCCTTGATGCCCATTCCATTGACTTTTGTTATGACTATTCTCTCAGTAACTTTTTGGTTCTCTTACTTATTTACCACTATTATGCCTTCTTTTAAGTTCTACTGTTTGCCTTTTGCCCTCTACCTCCTTTATCCTTCTAAGCTTTCCCTCCTAACTCAAAAAATTATTCCTGAAATCTTATCCCTTCAAAAGGGTTTCCTGACTGCTTAGACACTTGTCAGAGATAGTGTTGCCTACATTGGTTCATGGCTCCTTCTCTAGCTCATGGCTCCTTCTCCAACTCATTGTATTCATTTACAAGTTTGCTTGATTGCAACTTAAATTCATCCAAGTATATGTACCTATCCATGTCAGAGCCCAAAGCTAAAAAAATAAATAAATAAAAATAGAATAAAAAAAATTAGGTGGTTTAACAACATTTTCTACCCTAAAAATAAAGTCTATTAAAAAAAACCTTCCTCAGTTTGATGAATAACATTAATGTACCCATCCAACAGCTCAACAAACTGCAAGCATAAGATGAATACAGAGATGCATACACAGACATATTATAAGTTTAAAGACAAAGAGAATCTCAAAAATAACAAGAGAAAAAGTGACTAATCACATATAAGACACTTACAGAAAACAAATAACAAATGTCAGATGTAAATTCAACCATACAAATAATTATATTAAGTATAAATAAGTTAAACAGTCTAGTACAAGTCAGACATGGTCACACTGGATTAGCCTCAAGATCAAACTATGTGTCTTAAAGACACATATTTGAAGTTCAAAAATGCAAACAGAATGAAAGTAAGAGGTTGCAAATATATATCAAGCAAACTGTAACCATAAGAGATTTAGAATGGCAATTCCAGACAACACGATATCAGACAAAATACACTTTAAGGATTAAAAAAAAATGTGAAAAAGAGGAGACTTTCCTAATGATCAGTATGGTCAATTCATCAAGAAGATGTAAAAATTATAAACATTTATGCGCCTAACTAGAGTCCCAAAATAGATGAAGCAAAGACAAGCATAACGGAAAGGAGATAGACAATTTCAATAGTAACAGTTGGAGATTTCATTACTATACTCTCAGTAACAGTGTACTCTGAGCTGCTCTAGAACAACTGGACCAAAAATCATTAAAGATACACAAGAATTGAGCAACACTACCAGCTAACTTGACCTCATTGATATCTGTTGAACAACACATCCAGTTAGTAGAATATGCATTATATTTACATTCCATGTTGGAACATTCACCAAAGTAGAATATATGCTAAACATAAAACAAGTCTCAATAATTTAAATGGATTCAAATCTCACAAAATATATTCTCTGACAACAATGGATTTCAAATAAAAGTTAACAACAGAAAGACATTTGAAGAACCCCCAAATATTTGGAAGCACACAATTTAAAAAAATTATGGCTCAAAGAATAAATCACAAAGAAAATTAGAAAATATTTTGAATGCTTTAAAATGAAAACAATATATCCAAATATGCCTATACTAACAATGAAGAAAGATTGCAAATCAATACATAAGGTTACATTATACAAAAAATTAGAAAAAGACTATCATCCCAAAGTCAAAATCAATAGAAGGAAGGGAAATAATAGAGCTTAAATTATGAATCAGTTAGATAGAAAACAAAAATAAAAATAGGAAAAACAAAGATGTTATCTGAAAAGATCAACAAAAGTGACAAATTTTTATTAGACTAAAAAGGAAAACAAGAAAAACACAAATCATCAAAAATCAGGAATAAAAGCAGAGGCATCACTACCAACTTTATGAAAGTTAAAAAGATTAAAGGGTTTGCTATCAAACTTATGCTAAAAAATTGGACAACTTAAATGGACATGAAATAAATTCCTATATGGACAAAAGTTCCCAAAACTATTTCCATGTGAAATAGAAAAACTAAATAGACCTAGAAAGAAATCAAATTAGTAATTAAAATTTTTTACACAAAAATATTTCAGGTAGAAAAAGTTTTGCTGCTGAATTCTATTAAATATTTAAAGAAACAAAACCAACACTTATAAATAGACATTTCACTAAAGAAATATATGAATCGCTAACAGGCGTATGAAAAGTTGATCACCATTAGTTGTCGGGGAAAAAGCAAATTAAAATCACAATGAGATACCACTACCTCTCACCCATCAGGATGATAATAATTAAAAGACAGACAATGTCAACTTTTGGTGAGGATGTGGAGAAAGTAGAAACTTCATTTGTTGATGAATGGATAAAGAAAATATTTATATAGTTGAATACTATTTAGGAATAAAAGAAAGCAACTACTGATACATGAAGCAATGTTACTGAATCTCATTATGCTAAGTGAAATAAATCAAACACACACAAAATGTCTACCTATTATATAATTTCTTTTAAGTGTTCAGAAGGGGCGAATTTATAAAGACAGAAAACAGATTATTGGTTGTCTGCCTCTATGGGTGGGAGCAGGTATTGACTAATCGCAAACAGGCATAAAAAATAAAAAAAAAAAAAACAGGCATAAGGAACATTTTGGGGTGACGGAAATGTTCTAAAAGTGGATTGTGATGGTCTCTGCACAACTTTGTAAATTGGCCAAAAATCACTGACTTGTTTGTTTAAAATTAGTGAATGTTATATTACATAAATTATACCTTAATAAAGCTTCTCAGGACCCTGGGTAACTCAGTGGTTGAGCGTCTGCCTTTGGCTCAGAGCTGATCCTGGGGTCCTAGGATTGAGTCCCGCATCCGGCTCCCCAAAGGACACCTGCTTCTCCCTCTGTCTATGTTTCTTCCTCTCTCTGTGTGTCTCTCATGAATAAATAAATAAAATCTTTTTTAAAAAAAGCTGTCTAAAAAACAGTATTAAAGAGGTTAAATTTGCTTGCTACCTTACTTTTCAGAGTAAATAAGCAATGTGCACTATAAATTTTGAGTGATAGATTACAGACCATTTCCCAAACTTACTGACTCATGGACCACTATATATATAAATATATCAGATTTAACATATGTGTTACATATGACATATAAAATATGTGTTTACATATGACATATAAAATATTTTTATTTATATATGTTATATATAATAATATATAATGTTTATAACTTTTTATATATGTATATATATGGATATAGCTTTTGAAGAGCTTTCTCTTTGCATCTTATTTTCTTTTCTATCCATGATACATAGGGCAGTTCTTGTTATTGAGATCTATTATATTGGAAAAAAGATCTCTAATACAGAGCTACTATATTGAGATCTACTATGGTAGACAGTGCTAGAGCTCCAAGGTTTCTGGCTCTCCTCTTTCTCTAGATGTCACATGCACCATGTGATTGCTTTGGTCAACAAAAGGTGTGCCAAAGTCTATCACTTCTGAGTAGGAAGCCTCTGAAAGGCAGTGTGTGATTCTCCAAATATACATCCCCTGCCACCATGAACCCTGAAGACTCGTATTAAGATGATACTGTCATCAGATATTGGAGCATCACTGTAGGGCCCCTAGGGTATGATAAGAAAAGCACCTCCCCCTCCTACCAATGTTCCTTGGGCATGAAGCATGGGACAGAATTGTCCTCATCGCTTTTAAGTAACCTAGATTGTTGATTCTTTGTTACCATAGTATGCCTTATTAATAATAAGCCTATCCTTATTAGTACAATCTCCAAGTTCACTTAAAGTGAGAAAGATATTATGATGAAGGATTAAGAAATATGGGGGGCTTTTTTTTCATCCAAGTGCCTTAAACTGTGTATCCATTGTGAATAACACATGCCTCCTACTTGTGAGCATATTAATTCTCAATGATCACCACTCTCCCCACTCAGGCCCTTTTAGAGAACTTACTTTATTATAGGTGTCTAGTTATTTACCAAAGAGTAAGTCCAATTTGACGTTTGAAGAAAACTTGAAAATAATCTACATGGATTGCCTAAACTCACTGGCATCATTTGGCACAGATTATATCTTTGGCTCTAAAATCATCCCCAATTCCCAGAGCCTGGTTATTCCAAGACAATGTGGGTCAGAAATCCCCTCAGGGTCTGGATGATAGGCAATAATCCTATGTTTCTAAGTCTGACTTGTGGAAAATAGAGCATAGTAGATGTGGCTAATGATAGCAGCTATGCCACACTTGAGTCAACAAAATATAAGCCCAGGGAATATTGGGTTAAGTTGGAATACCCAGGGGAGCACAAACAGTTCACCTCTGGGGTAAAGCACCTCTGGGGTAATGCAGTGCTTGGGGATGTAACAGTGACCCAAGGGATCCACTAGTGAAATAGGCCTGCACATTCATTTTAAGTGAATACACCTATGAATTCAGCAGAGTTTTGGCATAGTCTAGTTCCTTCCACTTCTGTCCAATTCAATCAAAATGGTTAAATTAGTGATGCTTGCACTGAGTCAAATGTACTTTTCAACAAAGTTGAAGAAGAATGGGGTGTTCATCTAAATGAGCATCAGGAATGGATAAAGAAGATGTGGTTTATGTATACAATGGAATATTACTCAGCCATTAGAAATGACAAATACCCACCATTTGCTTCGATGTGGATGGAACTGGAGGGTATTATGCTGAGTGAAATAAGTGAATCAGAGAAGGACAAACATTATATGGTCTCATTCATTTGGGGAATATAAAAAATAGTGAAGGGGAAGAGAGGGGAAGGGAGAAGAAATGGGTAGGAAATATCAGAAAGGGAGACAGAACATGGAAGACTCCTAACTCTGGGAAACAAACTAGGGGTGGTAGAAGGGGAGGAGGGCAGGGGGTGGGAGTGACTGAGGTGGGCACTGAGGGGGGGCACTTGACAGGATGAGCACTGGGTGTTATTCTGTATGTTGGCAAATTGAACACCAATACAAAATAAATTTATTATTAAAAAAATAAAAATAAAACAATAAATGAGCATCAGGAGATTCTGTTCTGAAGGAAGGAGCCATATACATGGTACAGTCAATAAAGTGCTCTGCAGGGATCCCTGGGTGGCGCAGTGGTTTAGCGCCTGCCTTTGGCCCAGGGCGCGATCCTGGAGACCCGGGATCGAATCCCACATCAGGCTCCCGGGGCATGGAGCCTGCTTCTCCCTCTGCCTGTGTCTTTGCCTCTCTCTCTCTCTGTGACTATCATAAATAAATAAAAAATTAAAAAAAAATAAAATAAAAAAAATAAATAAAGTGCTCTGCAAATGGTAGTTTCTGTTGTAATTATAAGCTATCAGCTGCTCCTCTCTGAGAAGGGCTCAGCTTGGTGCAAGGTGTCATGACTCATTAGCAAGGATCAGGGAAGAAGATGCTTAAGGAAAAAAGATCTGACATCTTTGTCTTATTATGGCACACCTATTAAATATCTGTCTAATCCAAAGCAGAATACTCAGCTCTTCACACACTTTACATAATTCTCAAAATAATCCTATGAAGTGTATACTATTTCCATTTTACTCTCGGAGAAACTGAGGCTAAGAAACAGGCTACTTTGAGAAAGCACACAGATAATCAGTGACCTCGAGCCTTACCTGAACTTAACCTCAAACCTAACCTATAACTTTAACTTTAATCTTAACTGCATCATGCCTTGGTGGTAATATTGCCCTCTGCATCCTCACATAGTGTTTCTCTGGATTTTTTTTTTGAAAATTCAAATTAGGAGCATATATTTCAAAACCCAAAAGTTTGCCTTCTAAGGAAAAAATCTGATGATCAGCAAAGTTGGCCTCTGCTTTCACATGGCGAATTTCCACATGAGTTCAGTTACTGTTTCTTTTGAACAGGGCATGTGCTCCCCAGTTCTCTACAATCTCCCCTGGTCTGTCTTCTTGATCATTACCCAGCTTGCCCTATAGATATTAGAGTTTGAATTCTCTGCTTTAAATTACTCTGAGAAGAGGGACCTGGGTGGCCCAATCATTAAGCATCTGCCTTCGGCTCAGGTCATGATCTCAGGGTCCTGGGACAGCCTGCATCTGGCTCCCTGCTCCGCAGAGAGTCTGCTTCTCCCTCTCCCTCTGTCCCCACACTGCTCATGCTCGCTCACTCTCTCTCTGTCTCAAATAAATAAATAGAATCTTTTAAAAAATAAATAAATTATACTGGGAGGGTAAAGTGAGAAGCATTTGCTATGAGATCTATATTAATCTAAAGTAGGGTTTCCCAATCTTGGCACTATTGTCATTCAGGGCTAGGTAATTCTCTGTTGTGGGGGCCATCCTCTGTACAGTAGGATGTTTAGAAGTATAGTTAGCCTCTACTCAGTAAATGCCAGCACTACTACATTATCCCCAACCAAAACGCTGTGACAACCAAAAATGTCTCTGGACATTGCCAAATGTCCCTGGGTGACAAAATCCCCGCCCTCCCCCATTGAAAAGCTTGTCCTTAAAACACTTTTCTTTGAGGCTCAAAACACTTAAAAATTGTCAATAGTAAATAGTATTGTATAGTAAATAGTATTGTGCCCATGTCAATTCCCTGGTTTTGGAAATCTGTTATGAATATGTATGATGTTTTATTGGGGAAGCTGGTACATGGGAACTCTGTGCTATTTTTGCAATTTCTTATGTGCCTTTAACTATTTTTAAACGCTATTAAAAATTAAAGAAATAGTTGAAAAAGGGGATCCCTGGGTGGTGCAGTGGTTCGGCGCCTGCCTTTGGCCCAGGGCGCGATCCTGGAGACCCGGGATTGAATTCCACATCAGGCTCCTGGTGCATGGGGCCTGCTTCTCCCTCTGCCTATGTCTTTGCCTCTCTCTCTCTCTCTCTGTGTGTGACTATCATAAATAAATTAAAAAAATTAAAAAAAAAGAAATAGTTGAAAAAGTATTGAATGAATGAATCCATACTGAAATGTGGACCTTTTTAAATTTTTTACATTGTATATTTTATTTCTTTGTGAGTAGGAACTCACAGTTTATATTTCTTGATGCCAGTTGCCTAGGAAGATGCCTGGTATCAAAAATCTTCAAGAACTAGTTCTGGGCTAGGTAATTTCAGGTAAAGTCCTTAAAACTTTATAAGTCAACCACTTGGAAAACTCTTGAAGAAAAAGAAGTTACTTTTCTTGATAAAAGGATCGGTAAAGGAAAGAGATTGAGGAGATGATAAAACAAACAGGTAAGAAATTTGGGTTGTTCAGCTTATTTGACATATTTAGCAAAGGGAAGCACATTTCAAAGTAGGGACAGAGAAAAAGGAGAGAAAAAGGCAAGCTGAAGAGGAAAAGAAATTATTCCTATAATGATTCTCTGCCATAAACACATTTTGAGTAGATTGTAATAAGTAATTCAACTGAAATTAGATTACAAAGAGCACACAGTACATTCAGTACAACTGTATTATGGAAACGAGAAATTCATTAGTCTGGTATTCCACTGGTTTGTAAGAGTCTTGAGTCTTGGTGACAATCTGGGGACGTTTCCGGTAAAGTCCTGTGAATCATGATAGCATGATATGTCTAAGCTTTGACTGTCCCACCAGTACCCACTGCAATTAGTCACTTGATCTTTAATTTCATTCTGGGTAGTGACACCTGGACTCGTGGCGGAATTGCTATATTCTTAAAAGAAAGCTGAAAAAAAAAAAGAAAAAAAAAAAGAAAGCTGGTTACTTTCAGCTCAGCATTCACTTAAGCAGGTAACATAGTCAGCAGCATCTCAGGCCAGTACAACATGGTAATGAAATACCTGTTTGCAGGTTTTATAAAATTCCCCTGCCAAAATGAGGAACATGGTTTTGAATTATACACTAATGCTCATTAATAGTTTCTTTTTAATATTTTATTTCTTTGAGATAGAACAAGAGAGGGAGCATAAGCAGGGGTAGGAGGGAGGGGTAGAGGAGGAGGGCAAAGCAGGCTCCCCACTGAGCAGGGAGCCGGATGTGGGGCTCAATCCCAGAATCCTGAGAACAGGCCCTGAGCCCAAGGCAGATGCTTAACTGACTGAGCTACCCAGGCACCCTCATTGATATTTCCGATAGCCAACAACTAATAGATCCATGCACCATTCCCAGCATTTTAATTGCTCCTTGGGCCACACTACAAGCTTGAGGTTTTATTTTCAGTATGGTGGCATTGGATCTGATTTTCTTGGGCTGATATGAAAACACTTGATAGGAACTTTGTGGTTGTGAATCATGGGCACATGGCAGCAATTTTGTAAATGTGTCTACATTTCAGATAAAAAGAAGCCTGGAAAGATGGCTAAGAATCTCCAAGCACTCTGCACACAGATTATCAGATGTTTAGATTCATAACAAACAAACTTGACTGGAGTTGGGTGCATTCATAGTATATTTTTTATCCTTCTCATGATCCTATGAGTTCAGTATGATTTTCCCTCTATTTAATAGATTGTGTCATTAAAGTTCCAACAAGTCAAGTGATGCCCCTACTGTGGCACATAAGAGACAGAACTGGATTTAACCTTGGTCTTGAATTAAACTTGAAGTCCTTGCCATCTTCCCCTGCTCCTGTATCATGAATGATATCACCCATAATCGTGAATAATACTGACATCCATGAATAGAGAGCATAAAAGGAAGTGAAGTGCACAGGCAAGGAGGTACTCATCCCCCCACCCCCAGCCAACCCCACCTGCTCTTCTGCTTAGAGCTCCCCCCAGATCCATCACCAGGACTGAGAGAGGCGCTTGGCATCAGGACTCTGATAAGCAATCTGAGGTCCATGACAAATACAACCGGGAAATGCCAGCACCAGGCTTGCAAGGCCCTCCAAGCTCACGCCTGATTTCCTGATACAAAACACCCCTTCGCCTGCCTGCTACTCTTTTACCAAAGATGGCTTTGCCACTCCCCAGTCGTCTTATTTTAATTTCTGCTTTGCAGCATGCTCTATCACAAGGGAGGCACGGGCTCGGCCATTCTCTCAGCATCTCTCCATTATCAAACACGCTCCTTGTTCCCACTACTGGCTGCTCAGGGAGATGTTAACTGATTCCCTGTTTTAAATCTGCAGCACTTCAAAAGGCTGTTCTATCTTCACTAGCCCCGAAACCTGGCGCTGGGCCATGGCCAGGGAGCTGAGGTATGCTCCTGAGTCCCAATGCAATCACGCACTGTCTGCTTCTCACTGCTCCCAAGTTCTGAAAGTGTTTCCAAAAATCCTCCAGTGTTGCCAGAATGACAATTGACTCATGATAGCCAGAGCCATTCAGGTGCTGAGCAGTGCCTGTCTGAGGCAGAGTGATTAGAGGATCATTTCCCTGCAAGCGGAGCTGGTCTTGGAGAGCCAGTATAGCCCTTTTGTGAAGGAGGCCCGGGAGGCCAGGGAGGCCAGAGAGGCTGGGGCAATTCTCCCCGTTCAAGCATTTCTCAAGAAGCACTCATTCTGCATGACACCAGGCTCTGGCAGTGCAGGGGTCCCACAAAGAAACATGTGTGTTCCCTAACATGTGGGGGCTTACAAAGCAATCGTACAACAAAAATAACCCTGTGTAAGGGGCAGGAGACATTTGAAAGTAAGACATACGGCTTGTCCTCAAGGAGCTTGCTTTCTCAAAGAAGCAGGAGAAGATAGAAGAATAAATTGTTATAATCATGAGTGATTAATGAGAAGACAGAGGTACACACAAGGAAGCCCAGAGAAGCATGCGTGGGGTAGCCTGTGTGTGTGTGTGTGTGTGTGTGTGTGTGTGTGTCTGGTAAGGGAGGGTGAAGCAGGGATATCTAAAAGAGACATTAGCCACACAGAAGACACTACAGATGGCAGAAGTGTCACTTCTGGCCACTGGTGCTCCTGTTAAATGCCAAGATGGATGAAACTGGAAACTGACTCCGAAGGGAAAAAGTAAGCTTGGGGTGAGATGGACCTCCAATGTTGTGCGATTGGGCTCAGACGTGTCCTTCAGCACAGGGCTCCTTAATTTTCTATCTTGACTATGGTATGGCCAATTCTCCGTCTTAGGCCCTTTTGACCCCCACGTGGAGGCAGATGCAAAGCCCATAAGACCCGTGCCAGAGAGGTCAGTGAAAGAGGCTAAAATCTTTGTCCCAACAAGTGGCAGCTGAAATCTGACCGCAGGAGTCACTGAAGCCTGGTTTTGCACCCCCATCAGTCCTATAAGACACACTGATGGACTTGGGGTGAGACTCTTGGCGGGGGGGTGAACTGAGGAGACTCCAGGGTTCTGTCTTGGCTGCTTGAGAAAAGAAGCAGTCAGTGGGGGCACATACCATGTTAACCTGCTGCAGGTAAGCAAATGGTGAATTTACATGACCCTGGACAGTGTGGTCATGAGTGTAGGGGAGACATAGGGGTTGTAGTCTAGCTTTAGAAGCCATGAGAATGGAAAAGTTTGCCCAAAATGATGTATAGGATAGAAATTCCAGGAGGTTGAGTAATAGTCCGTTGTATATATATTACTCAGCCATCAGAAAGGATAAATACCCACCATTTGCTTCAACATGGATGGAACTAGAGGGTATTATGCTGGGGGAAATAAGTCAATCAGAGAAAGACAATTATATGATTTCACACATATGGAATATAAAAAATAGTGAAAGGGACCCTAAAGGAAGGGGGGAAACTGAGTGGGACAGATTAGAGAGGAAGACAAACCATGAGAGACTCCTAATTCTGGAAAACAAAAGGTTTCAAAAGGGGAGGTGGATGGGGGGATGGGATAACTGGGTGATGAGCACTAAGAAGGGCACGTGATGGGATGAGCACTGGGTATTATACCATATGTTGGTAAATGGAATTTAAATGAAATATTTTTTAAAACAAAAAAATAAAAAGAAATTCCAGGAAGTATATGTTCCAATGTAGATAGAAGTGCAAAACAAACAAACAAAAAAACAAACAGATCTAATGTTCCAATGGGGTAGATATGCCATAAGATTTGAAGCAGAGGAGTAGCGACCCTCAAAGCTGCCCTTTGTCAAGTGAGCCTCTTATATGTAATATATATAATATACATCAGCATAATATACATATATAAATGCATAAAAATGAAAGTACATTCTTACCTAAGAATATAAAAGGGGAAACAGGGATCCTTCAGGTGCTACCCAGAATTCTTTAAAATTCAGCTGTTTCAGAGAGCCAGGCACCAAGTGTCCTAAACCAGCATCACTGTTCAGAGTATTCTTATAAGATCTAACAGCAATGGCATTGAGTAAGAAGTACAAAAGAACAACCCATAAGAGGAAGTAGCCATACAAAAGAGTTTTCACAAACACTTCTAGAAAAAGAAATTACCTTCTATGCTTGATGAGGCTGATCGAGATAAAAGATCCCCTAAATTAGTACATTTCCTGGAAAATGCCATAAGAGAGACAATAGGCAAGGGGAAAAAAAAGAAATTTAAATCAGGCCTGGGTTATGCCAAATAGAGATTGTCTAATTAAACAAAGAAATAAGACAAAATTAACGTACAGGAAATTTTTCCTCATACAGAAAGAAAAATAAAGCCTGACAGTTTAAGTAGGAAAATTTATGGTAATTTTTAAAAGGAAAAGGAGAAAAAGCAAAGACAGAAGATTGGTTGGTATCAACAGCTGATACATTTGCAAGTAGAATGATATTTCTCAACGCACAACATTGAAATCTCATGGCCATGATGCCTGATGGGATCTGGTGAGGGAGGGCAGTGATATGGCTCCAAAGAAAGTTAGGAAGTCAACTGGGTGGAGATTGCTAATTGCCTTCCCAAATCTGTCCTCCTCTATCTCCTGGACATATGGATAAAGGTACTTCCTCACCTTCTTTGCATTAAGATGTAGTCATAAGACTGACTCAAGGCAGAAGGAACCTGAGAAGAAGTGATGTGTGCCATTTTCCTCACCAGGGCCTTGGGTCATTTTTTCCCTCATGCTTCCATGCCCTTCCTGTAGCTGGACGGAAGAAGGATTGTGACCCAAGTTTCAAGATAACAAGGCCCCATGGGTGGAGTCTGAGTCCCTGAATGACTTTGTAAAGGAGAGATCTTCTACCAACCTGGACCACTTATTTTCCAGCCAAATGACTTCTATGGTCTTTATGCCATGGTCTTTTTGTTTCTGTACCTTTTCCCTTCCCTGAACTGTGTGCCAATAAACAAGAGATTCACTCAAAACTATTTATTAAGAAGTTACTAAGTCTTAACTGTGGAAGGAGCCATGATGCCCTTCAACAGATGAACGGATAAAGAAGATGTGGTATATATATGCAATGGAATATTATTCAGCCATCAGAAAGGATCAATACCCACCTTTCACACTGACATAGATGAAACTGGAGGGAATTACGCTGAGTGTTTGGATAGAACAACTAAGTCACCTGCTCACCTGTGGCTCTCACTCTGCATTCTAGACTGTTGCTTTCAGGTCATTTCTGAAGGAATCAATTCACTTTCCCTATCCCTCTCTCCAGAGCACAGAGCAGTCCCTCCTTACAAATCATCATGCCCCTTCCTGTCACTTCCCACTCACCTCCACTCTTCACCTACCCAAGAACCCTCGGGAGCTGCCCCAGATTCAAACCAACACCTTCTAGAACCCACTCCTTTCTCCTATAGCTGAGGACCACCCATGACTTACAGCTGAGGACTGCCCATATTCAGTTTGAAGGATGAAGGATAATAAGGCTAAAGATAATGAATGAGGTTTGAGAAAGCAAAGCAGCACTTTTAAGTGAAAGGAAGAGTAGAAGAAAATTAAAAGAAGAATATCAGTTGGGTTGGGTAACGAGCCTGGGCTGGTCACCAAACCTCCTCAGACCTCATATTTGTAAAGTGAAAAGCATCATGCAAGGTATATCCTAAGAATCCCAATGATCCTCCCAAAAGTAACAAACAAATGATTCTAGAACAATGAAAAAATAATTGTTGTTCATGAATTGTGTATTACAGAGCAAATAACAACAATGTTGAGATTTCCGATATGACCAAATTAACTTTGTAAAACTACCTAACTAAATCACAAATTAAATGAGCTAAGAAATGGAAAAGTTATATGAGTGCATGTTTTTAGGGCCTAAACAAACACAATAGTTTTAAGATTCGGAATCATTTACCAGGAGTCAATGTAGAATATGGAATTAAATTAACAATAATTGCCACTCTTACAGAAGGAATAATAATTCTGGTAACCAGAAAGGATATATAAAATTAATACTAATAATTACAGAGGAATTACTTAATTATCTGACTTATCAAGAGAGTACAATCAGATGCTATTAAATAGAAATGAACCTTATATTACTTTACTCTTATGTGTCAGTCAAACTGGATTTTTTGGAACAAAGGAGCAGTGTTGAATTGATGCATTATGCAAGATGATGGTTAGCTAGAATAATTACCTGCTCTAATTAATTTAATTCATTTTATTGTGCCCTGGGTTCACAGAGGCACAAAACTTGCAAAATATTTGGGGACATCATATAATCAGGCAAATGTTAAGGAAATTGAAACTTTTGCATGAACTTCAGGGTAAACATGTCAAAAAAAAAGTAAACATGTCAATAAGAAGATGTATAACATAGATACTATACACAATTCCATGTGTTGGCAAAAATTTCCTGTGTGTAGTAAAATTATTGAGTCCTAGGGGAGTGGGGTTGTAACTGTCCCCATTTTGCAAGCAAGGAAATGAAGGCATGGAGAAGCTCAGGACAATAGAGACTATGAATTTTTGAGGCAAGATTTGAAGCCCATTACAGAGTCAATGTTCTAACTGTTACGCTTGGCATCAATGTCTGTAATTCCTCACTCACTGGACAGTGCGAGTTTATGCCTAAATCTACTTTAAAAAAAAGATTTTATTTATTTATCTGAGAGACAGAGAGAGAGAGAGAGCAAGAGCACAAGCAGGGGATGGACAGAAAGAGCAAGAGAAGCTGGCTTCCCACTGAACAGGGAGCTTGACATGGGGCTTGATCCTAGGACCTCAGGATCATGACCTGTGCAAAAGGCAGATGCTTAACTAACTGAGCCACACAGGCTCCCCTGCCTGAGTCTCCTAATGGCTGCTAAAAAATCAGGAGATGAAGAACTTCCTCCCAATGTAACAATGGCTTACCTCTGTGAAGACATAGTCAAGGGCATCCAGAATTTCCAAGAATTTGGGTCTTTCATTTCAGACCTGCGAATATCGGGCTTCCACCATTTACTGGAGGGCCAGAGACCTGACTTGAAGTTAAATCAGGTATTTAAATTTGCTTTGCTGAAACCATCTCTGTAATTCCTGCCAAAACTTCCATAGATGTCATGAACAGGAATTATCCACAACAGCCAGGGAAGACAGCCTGATGTTCTCAAGCTCCACTCCAATGACTTGCTAGGCACCCAGAACATGTTCAGCTTGTCCTTAGGAAAGAAAGGTAACTTATTCCTTATGTTTCCAATGACAAGATAATTTATTGTTCAAATCAGGCACTTTGGAGAAGAAAAAGAGACACTATTAATAATGACTCCAGGAAAAAAAAAAAAAAGATGATGAAAACAATGCTTGCCCCATGCAAACTGGGATGTGTCATTGTCACACTATTCATGGTTTATTATTTTTTTCATCTGGATTATGATGCATTATGTCTTTTTCCAGTTTTGCATTCCTTAAAATCAGTTTTGAGCTCTTCCAGGGAGACAGAAACATGGATATGTCCACGAGTCAACAGAATTATTTCTCAGCAGCAGACAATGATAAAACCAAAGGCAAAGAGGAAATGTCCTCATGTGTCACACTGAGCCTTCATGTGGATCCAATACCTGTGGCCTTGGGATCAACCCTTCAGGAGAATTTGCATTTATTAAGAAACAACCTGGATTAAGCCTGAAAATGTGTCTGCTTACCAAATCTGTAAGTGGTTAAAGAGTCTGATCCAGACAATGGCAAGTAGCTAGATTTCTTTTTTTCCTCATAGAATACCTTAGATTTATTAATTTGAAGAATTTTTTAGAAATGTTTAATTATAGCGAAGCAGAACCAAGAGACACATTTATTCATTCACGCATGCATTCTCACACTGATACAGTTTTTATTTTATTTTTTAAAATATTTATTTATTTCAGAGAGAGACAGAGAGAGGAATGGGGAGAAGGACAGAGGCATAGAGAGAGAAAAACCCAAGCAAACTCCACGCTGGTCACTGATCCCAATACAGGGCTCGATCTCACAACACTGAGATCACAACCTGGGCCAAAAGTAAGAATGGGTCAGCTTAACCAACTGTGCCACCCAGCTGCCCTGATATATTCTTTAACCATTTATCAAAAGGGAACGTCAGTGCTTCCTTTTACCTATGGAAATAATCTAAATTTGTTTATCTATCTATTAATCCTACTTATTTGGGTGTTTATGGGCCAAGCACTACGTTAGGTACCAAAGTATGTATCAATTAATTAAATTGAACATAGTTTCTGTGCTCATGGAGCTTTCAAAAATAGATCAATCTTAAAAATCGAAAATTGAGATCAGTGCTGTGGAGGAAATTATAAATATATAAGATGTGGAGTTGAGATATAACAAGAGAGGCATATTTCATTGTTTATTTACAAATATGTATTTAGAAACTATTATGTGCTAGCAACCCTTCAAGGCAGCAAGAGCATAGTGATTAGCAAAAGGGACATGGTTCCTTCTTTAGCCAATTTACAGTCAGCTGGGGAGGACAAACAACAAACTAGTTATTGGAGCACAGAATGATTTTTAAATTGCAATAAATGCCACCAAGAACTCTAAAAAGGCTAAGCAATAGTGCTGGGGTCAGTCAACTCTGGCCTTCAGGGCCAAATCCAGCCTACTCACTGCCTGTTTTTTGTAAATAAAATTTTATTGGAACACAACCACTCCCAGTCACTTAAGTTTTGCCTACAACTACTATAACCTTAACACCATGGAGTTTACTTGCTGCAGATACTTCATGGCCCATAGAACTTGCCATGTTCACTATCTGTTCTACTACCTCTTAGTGAAAAAGCTTACTAACCCCTGTGATAGAGAATAAGTGATGGCAGATGGGAAAGGGGAAAATTCTCCAAAGTAGAATAGTCAGGGAATATCTCTTTGCAGATATGACATTTAACAGAGAAGGAATCAGTGGAAGAAGAGCCCCTGTCAAGGAAATTACAGGAACCAAGGACCCAAGGCAGCAAAGAGGCATTTGTGACAAGAATTTTAGATTCCATTCTGAATAGAATGGGAACCAGAAGAATATTATGTAAGGGAGTAACATGATGTGAAGATTTGTTTGGAATTTTAAAAGATCTGCAATTATAGTTGGAAAGGTGGAAGCTAAATGCGAGGAGCATGTTAGGTAACTATGCCTATTGTCCAGGTGAGGGTGGATGGATGCTTGGCCAAGAATGGATTTGAAAAAATCAGTTATATGGAAGCATATTGGAGCCAAGTGCTTCTACACAATCAGTTTCCCAATCCCAGGAGTGCAAATCTAAGCCTGGTAAGAATATTCAGTGTATTTTCCTTGCTGCCTGAGAAAAACACCTGGAGCAGCAGAGCTCCAGAACCAGATTCTGAATCTCACTTGAACTTTATTGTGCACAGATGAGCCACATAGTTTTATGATTATTCTTGATCTGGATAATATCATTGTGATTTTCTCAGATTCTAACATATAGAAGGCTGGAGAGGCATGGCTACACACTGTTGTACAGTCTTGCCTTACCTTGGTGTCCCCTGGAAAGCAGAGTCTGAGGCATGGCTTCCCTACCCCACCAACAGCCCCTACTTGAGAAGACCACACAGGGGAACATGCCTAGCCAGTTACTGCCCTGGGCAGCAGGGCTCAATCTGTCTAGTGCCTTCCAAGGAGCACCACTTAGAATGGATCTCAGAATTTTTCATCCGAGTATAGCATAATGTATCTTTTTTTTTTTTTTTTCCTGGCTCTTATACCCCATCGTTCAACAGTTTCTTCATGGGTCATTCTGATGAGTTTACACATGGCCCCAGCATAGCATCGGAGAAGCTCTGGTCCAGAAAGCTAGAGAGACAGAGACCCAGAGAAGCTATGGGGAGGGCTGACGGGCTACAATAAACTTGTCAGACTGTCAAGCTGTTTCTTTCAGCAACAACTCAAGTAAAAAACAGACCTAAATCACACAATGAGGGGCACCTGGCTGGCTCAGTGGTTGAGTGTCTGCCTTAGGCCCAGGGAGTGATACCGGGTCCCAGGATCGAGTCCCACATTGGGCTCCCTGCATGGGGCTGCTTTTCTTTCCGCCTATGTCTCTGCCTCTCTGTGTCTCTCATGAATAAATAAATAAAATCTTTTAAAAAATAAAAATAAAATCAATCAATCACGCAATGAGAGGCACAAAGTTGCCCCATAAAAACCCCCTTATGGACTATGAAGCACTTGTATATTATACCCTCTCCCATTTGACCTTCAGAAAGACTTTTTTTTGGTAAGACTTAGATTCCCATTTTGGAGATGAGCAAACTGAGCCTGGGGAGTACACTGGGAACAATGGTGGAGCCCGGGCTAGAATCCACATCCTCTTATCCCATCTGCTACTTCTAAACTACTCAGTAAAAGACCAATGCAACAGTAGAACAAATTCTCGTGAGCATGAATGCAAAATAAGGGGGAGGAAAGCTGATTTTGCCTGGAAGGGAGTAATGTAGGAAGGTCTCTTGATGAAGCCATTTTGTTCGAATGATCCAGTGTTTGGTAAACAGGTCCTCAATCACACCCTTCAGTATTTTATACACTTATAATAATGCCATCTCTCAACTTTCCCCTTCCCAGTCTGAGTAATCCCAGGCTCTTTGGTCTCTCTGCACATGATAACATCACTTGCTCATTGCCTATCAATTCCACAGTTTTGTTACAGCTTTCATGAGGGAGAATAGAGCATTCCACAACGTCCTGAAAAATGCTAATTACTATTTATTTGTTATGAAAAACAGAATCAGTCCAAGTGTGTAACTGAGCTCCCTCAGGGAAAGGTTGCCACTGATTCTAGTCCTTGTTCCTCGTATCAGGCAGGTAACTTGTCTTATGTGCTTAAATTTAGAAGTAGGGTGAAAGTCAAAACCACAGTGACCGCAGAATTGTCACCTCATGAGAAATCACCTTTGGAATTTCTTACCCTCTTTGCCTGTGATTCACCTGGCAAGGTGACCAAGTGGAGGCAAGGGGGGGGGTCCCATCTGAAGGTTGCAATGCTGTGGGCACCTGGTCCTCCCAGGCAGGAAAACAAACTTGGTCCCAAGGAGTAAAAAACAGCTTTTGATAAAGGACGATCTAGATCCCACTCTAGTTTACATAAAATAAAACAAATCCCTTGCAAACTTCATCCCTTGAACTATGATTAATAATTAGTCATGGGAGACCTCACGCTGATGCCAGCCCCTGTCTGGGAAGCCAACTAGCTCTACAATTATTGCAAAGTTCAATCCTAGACATGCATGCATAGGATCTTCATTGAATGCAGAGGATCCTTGAAAACACTCTGATTGGCAGTATCAACCCTGCATCACAGGAAGACTGCCCGAGATGGTATGAAAAATGTGGTTTCTACATGATTGCAAACTCTACTCCTTGCTTGTGTCTGACACTGAAGAAAGCTCCTACCTTCTGAGCCTTGATTTTCTTCTCTGTAAAATGGGATTACAGAAGAACTGGATGAGCAGGGCCAAGCACATAGTAGCTGTTCGATAATATTGTTATTATTTTTTACAAAATGTATTTATTTATTTGAGAGAGAGAGCAAAAGCAAGGGAGGAGCAGAGGGAGAAGGAGACAAGTGGACTCCCCTCTGGGTGCAGAGCCAGAGGCAGGGCGCTATCCCAGGTTTCTGAGATCATGACCTGAGCCGATACTGAGTTGGATGCTTAACCGACTGAGTCACCCAGATGCCCCAATAATAATATTATTATGATTAACTTAATAGTAGTAGGAGTAACAGTAGCATTATAATCACAAAACAATAGCAGCCTGTCCGGTGACCCACAGAATTTCCCCCCCAATAAACCTTCCGGAACCCAGACTACACTGTGTCACACCCCAGTCTCCTAACAAACCGTTTCCCCTGATACCGAATATAAACCAGCTTCACAATCCTCCCAGCAGACCTTCTAATTATCTTCACTGTTTACGGCATCCAGCCCCTCCACTACCAAATTCTCCATTATTCTGACAGCCAACAAACTAGGCCTATTAGAACCAGCACAACTTTTGCCTAAGGCAGGAACTTTGTGAGACCACAAATCGTCTTGGTATTAAAAGTCGGTGCATAAGAACTGCCCTCAGCTTTTGCGCTAAATTGCTAGTTTGAAGACATTCATTGCAGTACATTGTATTTCCACTATATTTTGCTTTAATAGACTTCGCGGTGAAGTGTATAAGAAGAGTTTTAAAGCCTGAGGTAGCACACAGCCAACTTTTTTTCCCTTTTTATATATTTTTCCATCTTTTGTTTGTCACCTTATATTGTTTTGTTGCTTCACATACATAAAACAACCTGGCAATCACAGAACAATCCCCAGCAGTTAGTTGGAGGCACATATTGACTTTACTATTAAAAGTTGAAACAATCAAGCTAAAGAATCTGTGGTGTATTTTTCTGCTGCTTGCATGAGACTTTAATTTTAAAACGAATGGAAAATATCCCCTCTGAATGTAATAGCATTTTCATCGACCTTGGTTTATTTCTATCCTTTTGCATTGCCTGCCTAGGACAACTCTGCAGTTAGAGAGAGAAGTGGAGTTTTCATCTGAAAGTGCTCAAGTGCTTTATGGCGATGATTCTTTGATTTCAAGTTAATTGACCTGCTGAGTGATGCCCACTTACCTTGCCTTGCCTTGGCTTAAGCAGCATTGCTCATTCCTATGATCACCTTCATGATGTCATGGCAGCCATCTAGGTATCCTATGTTAACATCCTATATCACTGGAGATAGGTGGGGAGTGAAGTCTGCATGTTCCCTATCTTCATGTAGCATACAGTGTCATGGGAGAGAAGAGGTAAACACACCTATTATTACAGATGCCTGGAGCCTCTTTACCATCGGTTATAAAGAACATGTATTATCAGGGAATCAACTTCAGATGTTGAGGGTCAGGAAAAATCTTACAGGTAAGAGTAGGTAAGGGTATTAGGTAGGTAAAGGGATTTAATGAGTCATTTGAAAGAAAAGAATCAAAAGAGGAAATCACACATGAAAAGGCCTCAGAGTAGGATGATCTATAACTTTTGAGAAACCAAAGCAAGGAGGGCACCGAGGAGCAGGGACTATGGTCAAGAGACGTAGGAGATAGAGCTGGAATGATGGACAGGCGTAGAGCAGTGGGAGATAGAGATGAGATTTTATTGCAAGTTCAATAGGAGGCTATGGAAAGGATTTCAGCAGAGGAGTTGCATGACCCAGTTTATAGAATCCACTTTTAGAAGAATCCCTCTCCCTCTCACTTTGTTGGAGAAGGAACTGAAGGAAGGCTGGAGTAGAAATGGAGAAAACTTTCTTGAGAGAGATGAGACCAGGTGAGAGATAGTCACTGAAATGAAGGGTTTGGAAAAAATATATTTTTGGGAAAAAATAATGTCAATGTGGTTTCAGAACAGAACTAGATATGATGAAGAGAGTTTTTAGAAAGATGCCAAGAGGTCCAGCTGAGCAACTAATAGATGGGGGTACAACCTTTGAGACTAGAAGAAGCAAATTTGAAAGAACTTCAAGTGTTCAATGGGAGACACTCTTAAGAGTTTATTTTAGAGGTGAGTAATCAGAATCGAACTCCAGCTGAAGATGAGATCTATTGAAAGAACAACGGGGTATCTCATGAAATTTAAGGTAGAAGTGATATCCAGGAAGAGAAGAATCAGGGAGCCCAGAGATCCAGACAGCAGGAATCCACTGACCTTCTAGGCTCTCATGTTGCTAGAATTCAGTTCAGCAATCCTCAGTTTCTGTATCACTCAATGGCAAGTGCCAAATATGGGAAGAGATCATCTACTCAGTCTGGTTTAGGACAGAGGCACACTTCTCCAGTCCATGGTGAGTGGGGAGACAGGACCTTATAACCACAATACAGGCACTCCAGGCTCATTCATGTAGTTTGGCAGTACTTGCCAGGGAAGGTTGTGAGTTGTGAAATGTGAAGACAGTCCAATGTCTCCAAATCTATATATGCAATTTCATTTAGCCTTTGCAACAACACTCCAAGATTGATCCTGCCATAATCATGCTATGGAGGACATTAAGCTCAGAGAAGTGAATCAGCCTCCAAGACCACACATTTAGTAGGTGGTAGAGCTGTGAGTTAAACTCATGCTGGTCTACAGTGCTTTCCAAGTCCAGTGGATTCAGTCTACACTCACATTTACAGTTACTCAAAATGTACTTTCCTAGCCATGACCTTATTATGCAGTATGCTGAGCACTCCAGAGGAAAGAAAAGAGATTTGGTTAAGTTTAATTATGTTCTAGTTGATTCATCAGACTTC
This sequence comes from Vulpes lagopus, assembly GCF_018345385.1. Lineage (NCBI taxonomy): Eukaryota > Metazoa > Chordata > Mammalia > Carnivora > Canidae > Vulpes > Vulpes lagopus. The sequence continues at coordinate 104,641,208 of NC_054827.1, read as the reverse complement.
TGGAATCTGAAATTTATGCCTTTCCACAGATGGTTAGCATGATGATTAGAAGGATAAAAGTGCATTCACCCAGAGATGAATGTAAGGTTGGTTAAAGCAGCACAATTGCTTCTGTTTCCAAGCTTGGCCCAACACTGTGACTTCTGGAGACCAAAAGCAAGAATGAATATCTCCTTCTGAGGCTGTCACACAAACCGTTCACAGGTCTTTCTGTGAATCCCATGATAGATAGATGAGATTCATCTTGACTGAAGTGGAAAGAATGGAATCCCTCCATCAACATCAGGGGGAAAAGACTGATTGTACATAATAAAATACCCTCCATGGCACATCATACTCCCCTTTCTGTTAAATTGATTTGTGAATGGCAGCATGAAATATTCTAGTTATATTACAAAGAACTCCTAAACATGTATACTGGGTTGACCAAAGTCTCCCCTAAAAGAACATAAACTCTAGAAGCACAGGTGCTGTCCTGTTCATGGCAGTAGCCAGGGCCAAAACCAGTGTCTGGCATGTGATATCTAAATGCTTAGAATATGTCTGAGGAAAGAAGGAATGACTACAATCGTCCAACTGTCGATTTCTAGGTGTCATTTTGTGAAATTCTTTTTTTCAAAAATGTCTATGTTTATGACACCACAATAAATACTAGCTTCACCCATGTAGAAAGTCAGTAAGGTTGAATGCAGAAATAGGTGAATCAGCCAAAGAACATATTATGAGTGTTTGCTTCCACAATTTTCTTGATTTACTTCACCAACTTTAATCTGTCCCATCTACTCTCCTAATAGCCTTTACCTATGGACGGGAGTGGGGAGAGGGTAGATAAAAGCAAGCTGACAAAAATAAACAAAAACTAGGTGAATCCATCCACACTTAAAGCATCCACATTTAAATGCTAATGGTCTCATATCTACCATTTTCCTGAGCTGCTAACCTGTTTCCAGTGGGCCTGGATGTTCCATGGGTATTCCAATTGAAAACAAAATTCATCGTCTTACATCACACAGTTTGTATTTAATTTTTTTAAATTTTTTTAATTTAAATTCAATTTGCCAACATGTATTACACCATTACTTTCAGAGTAGTTTTCAATAATTCATCAGTTGCATATAACACTCAGTGTGTTCTTTAGTTTTTAATTAACCACACACCCTCCTCTCCCCAAGGGATGTGAATTGGAAGCTCAAGCTGCCATTAACTGCTCCTTTCACCTCCACTGAGGTGGGGTGAGTCTTGCCTTGTCTACTTCAGCCATCTTCTTCAGCCCTCTCTGTGTCATAGGGAAGCCCTCTTTCTGTTCTAGATACATCTCTTTCCAAGGTCCATTGCATTGGCCTCCTATGGGATTCTCTGGCTTTGACCTCTACACTCTCCTCAATTTACCTGCTATGTCTTCACCCAGGTGGATTTTTATAACACATATTGGATTGCAGCATTCCCTCCATTCAACTAACTTTCTAAGTGTCACAGTATTTTTTAGGTACAAACTATTTACCATGGCATTTAGTTCTTTTATAATCTTCTATAAACTGGCACCAAACTTAATCCTTCCTGCCTGTCCTCTTGTCCTCTTGCCCACCATGCATTCACTCATGGGCCTGGATGAGAACACCATATACTGGGGTAAGGGACTAAGACTCAGTCTCTGCCCTTCCAAAGAAGCTCAAAACCTTGTGGGGAAACTGTTGGCCAAACAGATAGTCATGATACCATGTAGTATGGATGGAGCTAGAACATCTATGGCCTTTTCAAACCAATTGCTATTTCTCAAGCTCACAGTACTTGGGCTTGCTTATATGCCTGTCTTTTCTGATTGCCTGTCCTCCTTATCCACATACCACACCCAAGAAATTGCTACCTGTTCTTGACTCTCCAAGAGCTAAACTGATTCAGACAAGTTTCCTTTCTTTCTTGACCTTAAATCAGATATATAGGCATATGGAGAAGATCAACCACCAGAGACTTAACTCAGCAAACAACCTGCAAAGATGTGTTCAATTTATACTACAGACAAAATAAATTCCCCAGAAATTAAGTTTCACCTGGAGCACTCGGTTTTTTTTTAAATTTTTTTTTTAATGAAATAATACTAATTCCCAGGTTTTTTCTTTTTTTCTGATTCCCAGGTTTTATTCCAGTTTTCTGAATCAAAATTTCCTGGGAAAAGCCCTGGAAACTGGTCTACTTAACAAGTGCACCAGGCAAAGTTTGAGAAATTTTATTCTGAGTCGATAGTGCTCAAAGTGAGGCTCTCTGACTGGCAGATGATGGGGGGTTATGCTGATGCTGCTCAAGCAGGGATCACACTCAGTGAACTGCTCTGTTAGGCCAAAATTCTCTTTCCCTGGAAGCCTTATGTGACCTCACAACAATCTCATGAAAAAGGCAGTGTGAGAAATATAGTTTCAGGTGATAATACCATGGCTGAGCAAGGCTACTTGATTCACAAACATTGACATGATTGCATCATTGTTGGTGGGACAGATACACTGACATCCATCTGCTATTCTTCCTGAGATGGTGTGCATGCGTGCCCCTCAAGGCACTGAAAACACAAGAGCCTGAACAGATGCCCCATGAGGACAGATCAAGGAGACTGCTATGTGTCCATAAACCAGGAAGAGAGCTCTCAGCAGAATCATACCAAGTGAAATCCCACTCTTGCATTTCCAAACCCCAGCACTGCAGTGCAGACCATGTCTGTCTCCATCACAAGAAGCCACATGGAGGAAGATCATCCATCCTTCCACCTCTTCCTTCAGAATCCACAGCACACGGCCTTTGAGAAGCAATACAGAGAGGTAGAGCACAGCGATACAGGACAGTGAACCTGAAAGAGCTTTCCAGACACTTGTAGTTCTTGTACTGCAGGCTACATATGCTCACCTGAGAGAGAACAGAGTAAACAAGGAAATAATTGTTTCCAGTCACAGATCTATCATCCCTGGGAAATGTATTAAAAATGTACATTCTCAGGCTTCCCTCAATTTGCTGACTCTGTAACTCCTGGGAGTGAGGGGACTTGAGGCCAACCATGCCAAGCTCATTATCCCTCCAGAAGATACTGCTACATACCTGAGTATGAAATCTCCTGCTCCAACGGAATCCTGGGAAGTACAAAATGACATTTTGGCCTGAAAATTAAATATCTTGCTAGCCTAAAAACATAATACACCCCTATACTACAAAGAAACAGAAATTTCAGAAAGCCCATGGAGTCATTTGGGCCCCAACACAGAATTCTCTGTTATAGTACGTGTGGAAACTATATGTGTGGAAGCTATAGTATGTGTGGAAGCTATAAAGACATTTCTGTCTTGTACCCAAATACATAGAATGAACTAAAAAAGGCAGCAGGGATCCAAGAAATGAAAGGAAAAGCACAGGCAACAAGAATAATTAAAACATACACACACACACACACACACACAACACCTTTGATTAACTGGATAGTTGAGGGCCTAACAGTAAATATTTCCTCTTTCGATCATTTTCAAATTTTAGTTTTTGCCAGAGCCCTTTATTCCAGCATACAATACATTTAACCCCAATTTATGTAACAGAAAAGAGAAGACACTGCTGGAGTCCAGCCCCATGGCCTCCTTGGGTGACCCCCAGGTCCCTGTGGCATCACTAGGACACCCTGCAACTATGGCAGAGGGCAGCCCGTGCCCTCCTATTCTATAGAGAAGTCCCTCCTTCCTTCTCATCCTCACAGACAACAGTGGAGAAAACACAATCTCTGAACCATTCTATGGCAGCAAAACAGGAGATGGGTTTAATTTGGAGTCAGTGGAGGTCCCTAGATGGTGTTCAAATGGATCAGCATGTTTAATAGATTCCTAACAATTCGGAATTTAACCAAAAAAAAGGAGGGGGAGAGTCAGAAAGCAAGCCAGCAACTCTGAACTACTCAAAACAGTCTCAATGGTTTTACGTTTCGTCCTGAGATGCCTGGAGCCCTGACCTGTGTTGTCGCTCTGGGCCCGGGGCGCCCCTTCTTTTCCCACGCTGACCTCCGCCACTTCTGTAGGTGGTTTGTGTAGCAAAGTGCAGGGTTACAGCTCTTAGGCAAACTGCTTCGCAGTACAAAGGGCAAACAAGGTTTCACATAACTTCCTGCTTCTCAACAGAGCTATGGGTCTTCCCCCTCCCCCATGTTTTTGTTTTTCAGCTCATTCTTTCTCATGGGGAAAAAAAAAAAAAACCTGGAGATTGTTAAAAAAGGAAAATTATTTAATTAAAAGCAGGGGGAAGCTTCAGAAACATACATGGCACTAAATGTGCATGGCGTCTTTATTTTGTTCTCCACCAGTATTTGAGGAGTTCGTATATAGTCTGTCAATTTTGTAAGTAGCCAGTGAAAAACATAACATATGTAGAGCCCTTTCTTCCTGTGTTTTATGGTCTTTTTTTTTTTTTAAGAAGTCAGATGCCCTAGAGAGGTTTAACGCTAGGGTTATTGTGTGAAGAAGAGTATTTGGGATTAAGATTTTCAGATGAGGTTAAGGCTTTTTGGTTGACCCCTGACATGACCTTTAGCTGGAAGCACCTCCAGAGAAGGAACTTGGGCTTATTCATCTTTGTGACCCCTATGCCCCTCATCACGGCACTGGGTACAAAGTGGACACTCAGAAAGTTTACTGAGTCATTGTGGGTTGAATGTCATAACCCCAAACTTTCATTTACCATCTGTAAAGATAGTAGCAATAATACAGAGCCAAGAAAATTGTGTCATTTGTAACTTCTGAAAGCACTTCAAAATTAGTTCCAGAAAGATTGTCAATGACTTCATGAAAGAATAAAATGTGGTATGTACAGTTTTAAACTCTGATCTGTTCGATTCAAATTTTCTCCTTCTCTATATATGAATATATTTCCAACAAATGTAAAATGTTATGTTTCAGATGAGGTTTGCCAACAGGACCGGTCAACTACATAAAATGAAAATAGTCTCCTGGAAACAACCAGGTGGTTGACTACGTTATTTACATTTGCTAAGCAGTGATGGGAAAATTCTATGTAAGTCTAAAAGATGCCCTTGCCTCCAGACAATGACCTAGAAATCAAAATGTGTCCTTATACAGTCTCTGTAACCTTTCTTATGGGCATGGATGCATTCTTTAGTATGGGATGATTCAAATGCCCCAAGCTGGGAAAATTTTACAGGAGGAGCTCTTTGCCCTTCAGAACCAACATGTAGACTGAATCCGCTACCATCCCTGTCTTAAGGAGTGTGGAAATTAAAGGCAAGTAGGAATTCCTTTCCATATCCCCACACCACATTTGTTGAACATTTCTTTCATTCTGGGCCAGACCAGTGTGTTCAAAATTCAAAATTCCACCCAGATTGTTTGCCAATATACACACTTGGTGAAGCAGTTTGCGAATAATACAAATCGTTCTGAGTATAATGAATGAGAGTGTGGTTGTTTCTATCTGCAATGGAGAGGAGAGAAAGACCCCCGAGAAACATCACTTACAAAACCTGGCTGTAACTTCCTTATCCGGTTAAGCGTTGTTGGAAGGAATGACGGGCTCCCAGCAGATCTTGGCTCACCCTTACCTGGCTAATCACTGGAAAGTCACTTAAACTTCTTTAGAAAATTAAATTGGACCAGAATTGTATGGCAATGAGAGTTCTCAGACCAGTTCCCTATATTTTGTTCTTATCAACCAAGGCATTTAAAAACAGATTTCCTGAGATTATTCCAACTGCAGGTAGAATCTGGAAGGGAAGGAAGAGGTAGGAAATATTGAGGGGAGATGAGATTCAAATGTGGGTTTAGAAGGACGTGGGGAAAAATCCTATTTTACTCTTGTGAGTCTGGGATTTATGCAGAGCAGATCGGACATCCTATTATTGGCTGCGTGAAACAGTATGCAGAATACTGAAGCCGAAGTGAAACCTGAGGCAAAGCCTCCGATGGGACATGGAAGAGTAGGAGTCAGAGAAAAAGAGAAGGCAAGAAGGAGAGGGTCAGAGAGACAGAAAGGAGGGCAGCACTGGGAGAAGACATGAAAAATTAGAACAGGAGCTCAGAGCACTCGGGAGAGCGGGGGAAATGACAGTTGAAATTAGAACAGGAGCTAAGAGGAGCAAGCAGAAGGGGACGGCAGGAACCAAGAAATTTAAGGAGGGGAGAACCAATTGACAGAAGTGGCCAGAAAAAAGCCAGCTGAGCCTCACTCAGAGGGCCGGGGACTCATGTGTGGCCGGTAGGCAGAAGTGCCCTGTATGGATCAAAACAAATTATTTGTCATCCTGAAATGACTCTGAAAGGGGGAATGGAATGTGCCCCAAAATCAATATTAAATTTTATGCCTGCTGCACCTTTCAAAAGCCTCAAGAAGACATTGATTCAAGTAAGTGTCCCCTTTTTTCAATGGCCTTTGATTATTCACTTTTAACAGTTTAAGAGCGGACGTTGGCACCCCAACTGGGGGAGCAGGGAAGACTGAGGGGTGTGTTCCAGTTGTGGCTGTGGTGGCGGGGGAGGATGCGCTGTCACGGGGGCAGGGGGAGGGATGCTCTGGCAGGAGGAAGTGCCAGCTCCCCGTCCAACTGGAGCGCGCGTGCGTGCGTGTGCAAGCTGGGTGATGTGTTTTTCATTACATGGCAGGCATTCTTAGAAAGCTGAGAGGAGTTGTGCTTTCTGGCTGGTCTGGCGGAGTGGTTTGGGGCATTTTATAAGTTGTATTTTGTGGCTGGTTTTACAAGAGGAAAATACCTGATTCCAGTGGAACGGCTTGGGAAACCAAACGATGGGTTTCCCAGATGAGGCCTTTACAGAACTGGCCAATCGGGACTCTGGCTTTGCAGTTTTTACAGACTGCCTTATCTCTTACAGTCAGACACCCATACTGGGTCAGAGTAGGTTATATCGGGTAAAGGTTTGTGTCTGGGACTGAATGAATAAGATTTCAAGCTGGAACACATGATACAGTCATGCTGTGTATTTCTCTGTACCTTAATGCCAAACCAGAGCCTGGGTTTTAGGCCTAGAATACTATCTCCATTGTATCAAAACTCTCCATGTATTGCTCATTTGTTTCTTTGAAGGTAATCCACCACCCTGTCTCCTCCATGCTTGATTCAAATGCCACTTCCCCAAGAATGGAATACTAGCCATGGTTCTTCCTTCATCTGAGTCTGAATCTTTGCTTCTGGTGACCCATTCTATCTTCTAAATTTGATGAATTTCCTAGGTTTGGCTTCTGGATGAGCCCTGATCTGGGAATTCCTCTCATCAGCTGGTCCTGAGAAACCCAATCCCACCCTAGGAGGGTCACTCAGTCAACATCCCATCTCATTGCAGATGGTGTGAAATATCCTGCTGTGCCTAGTCCCAGGGCTTACTTGGCGATGATATATTTACATGTTATCCAATTAATTACTTCTTAATATCTTTCCCCAACTGGCTCTTGCTTTCTGCCTATGAGTGGGTCCATGCCTCCGCAGTCCTGGAAACTGATTCATTCACTTATTTAATAGATGTTCATTAAACCAATATGACCTTTTAGGTAGTGTGCTAGGCACCATTGACCTTGTATTTAGTTGAATTTTACTCATTCAAATATTTATTAAATATGAACCACGTGCTGAGTGCTTTTCTAAGTGGTGGCAATAAAAGACAGTGATGAAGATGATAATGAAGATGCAGTTCCAGTTTTCATAGTTCTTTAGTGCAATTGAGTGAAAGCAATAAATATACAAACAAATAAATGCAGTAGGTCAGAGGGTGATACAGAAGGCAATGAAGCAGGGTAAGGGATAGGGAGTTCTGAAGGTGGGCACTATTATGTTGTATAGGAAAGGCCTCATAATAAGGTGGTATTTGAGCAAGACTTAATGAAGCAAGGAGCTTATGTAGACTTTGGAGGAAGAATATTCCAGTAGGGGGAAACAGAATATGAAAAGGTCCTGAGATCTTTTCTTTGTTAAAAGAATAGGTAAGAGGCCTGTGTAGCTGTTGTAGAGTGAACTGAAGGTACTGAAGAAGAAGATGAAGTCAAAAGTATGGCCAGGGCCCAGATCTGGTAGAGTCTTGAAGTGGTTCAAAGGACTTTGGCTTCTACTTTTGGTGAGGTCTGGAAAGCCACTAGCGGCCTCTGAGCAGAAGGCTGGCACAAACAATATTTTTAAAGAATCACTCTGGCTGTTCCACTGAGAAGAGACTCTGGATAGAAAGGAGTGGAAGTGGAGAGACTAGGTAGAAGCCAACTGTAATAGTCTAGGCAAGAAATGATAATGACTTAGACTAAGATGGTAGCAATAATGTGGCAAGAAGTGATGAAATGCTAGATATATTTCAAACAGAGAGTTGACAGCATTTGTTGATGGACAGCTTTGGAGATGTGAGAATAAAAAAGGAGACAAATATCTGCATTGTTTTCATGTGGGAAACTGGAAGCATGAAGTTATTTGCTAAGGGAAGACTGGAGAAGAAGCAGACCTGGAAGATTGGTAGTTAGTGGGGAATCATGAATTTGGTACTAGGAATGTTGAGTTTGAGACACCATTTGAATATCTAAGTGGATATGACAAGTAGATACATAGTACCTGGAATTGAGGGTAGACGTCCAGGCTGGGGATATGATTTTGGAGTCATCAGTATTTAGCCAAAGGCATCATGGTATCACATAGAAAAGCAAGATAGAGAGAGATGGCAGAGAAGTCGAAAGAACAGTCCCTGAGCTGTTCGAATATTTCCAAGTCAGGAGAGTGAGGAGGTACTAGCAACAAAATCGAAGTAGTTTCCAGGGATGTGGGAAGAGAACCAAAAGAAAGTGGTGTTCTGGAAGCCAAAAGAAGCACAACTTTTAAGAGGGGGGAGTAATTGAATGAGAACTACAAATTGATTCATGAATTAAGCCATGTGGAGGTCATTGTTGCCCTTAATAAGAGCTGTTTCAGTGAAGAAGTGAGGTGTGAGATACTGATTTTCCTGAAATCAAGAGAGAGAGAGGGAAGAGACAGCAAGTATAGGCAGAGAAATGAAGTAGAACCTAGAGAAAGATGTGGAGTCATGGGAGGGTATTTTCAAGATATGAGAAATTAGAGCATCTTGTAGAAATAAGGCAAAACGGGTGGTGTAGGAGAGGAGGAAATCGCTATAGCAATATTCTGGAATAGAAAGGAGGGGATGGGATGTAGTACCCAAGAGTTGGCTTGACCAAAGGGTTTAGACCAATTATTCATGGTAACAGGAGGAAAAGTAGATTGACTCCATGGATACAGACACAAGGTAAAATGTGTGGAAATTGTCCTCTGATTGTTTCTATTTTTTTCCCATTGATTTGATGGGCAACTTCATAAGCAGAGAATGGAGTTGATGGAAGATGTATTAACAGTTTAGGTGAAATGACCTGTGAAGAGAGAGAATGAGCAAAATGAAGACATTTTACTACCTTATTACTCAGCCTTTTCACAGCTAAACTTCTCCAGTGGTTGGGAGGCTCCTGATATTCACAGCAGCTTCACTGATACCTTTCATCCTAGCTTCCAGAATTTTCAATGGAATCTTCTGTTTCTTCTCCATCTCAGATTCAGCTTGCATTTCTCATTGTCCTCAGCATTTCTGCCACAGGCCAATACACACCCCAGATTTCTTAAAATGTTCCCCTCATTTCCATGACCATATTACAACTGGGACCTCTTTCCATCATTTTTTAAGGTTTTCATTAAGTTTCTGTCTTCCCACTGGTCACAAAAAGCACCCTCCCCACAAAAGTCTGTCCTTTCCTTCCCAAAAGTCAACCATACCCCTATGACCAATGTCCCCAATGCCAATGTCTACAGCCAGGCCTTTCCTGCTTTTTCATTCTCCATTCCAAACTACTTACTAAGTAAACATTTTTGACAAACTAGTCTGCCAAATATGCGGTGGCTGGGTCAAATCAGGATATTTTGAGCCATATTTATCATCTTTCTCCCCAATCAGTTCCTCATCTTGACTTGTCCACTGATTAACAGCACTATGAGTCTGTTAGATCTCTAGGTTTGTAAATGAGACATTGATTTGACCTTTCCTCTTTCTCTTGTCTTCACATGCAGCCAGATCCTCAGGGGCAGAGCCACTGTCTTTATAACCTCTATTCCTGAAAGAGTCTCATACAGGGTCTTAAATATAACAATAACTTGGCTAATATGATAAGTGATATTCATGTAATATTTATAAAACATAACTATTGCCTATACCATGCTGTCACACTGTCCCTTCATTCACTGCTGCCAAACTCCAGCCCAGTTTGCTTTGGATCTACCACTAACAGCACAGCATATTGGCTGTTCCATAAAGGGCCATCCCCATCTGCAATAGATCAGAAGAGGTGTAGGAAATAGAATGACTAAATGTTATAAAACTTACTGTCTATTCAGAAAACATCCTTCATGGCTTTGCAAATAGGCAAAAATGTCAAGTCAGCTCTACTCTGAAGCCATTTGGAGACATTTGCAACAATGAATGCATGATTAAGTTTATTGTTTAGTAAACAGTTTGCAGACATTAGCCAAGGAAGAGTTATGGCGGCAGTTTACAAATAATTGCAATTGAATTAGTCAGACTGCGATGCAAAAGCAGTGCAAATAACTTGCCAATTCCATAAAATGTTTTGCAAACAGATTCTGGGAGAAAATAGAATGAGAAAAGCAGAAAATCCAGAAAGGGATGTTTTCAGAGTCTGCTCTGCAAATACTGAGAGAGGGTGTCCTCATATTTTACCACAAGAGTGAAGTACTAGTGAAAGGTGTTTATTTCTGCTTTGCCTCAGAAACAGAACTTGGCACAGACTTAAGAGGAGAAGGAGGGGGCATGACTCAGTGATTTGGCAGTTCACAAACTCAATCTAACAAAAGTGGCAGAATAATTTTAAAATAGAGTTATGTATTTGGACTAAGGGGGCAGGGAGGGTCAGGATCTTGGCTTATGGAAATGGACCTCTCAAAGCACTGAGCAATCCATCGCCAAAACAAACTTTTGCCGAGTGTCAGACAGCCATTGGGTATCTGAAGTATGCCTAACTAAAGATACCTATTTTATTAAATCTAGATTATATAGCATTTATATTTAAATTTTATTAAACATATATTAAATATTTTATTAAACATACTATTAACATATGCTTTTAAAAAGTGATGCATAGCATATGAAATGAACATACGTAGTTTAGAACATATAGCATATGTATATAATATAGTTCATGCATCTAGTATATAGTACATGTATATAGTACATGTATATAGTATAGTACATGTATGTTGTATTGATATGCATAAAATATATGTGTATTGTATACATACATAAATAATACATAATATGCATACAGAATATATATGTCATATTTAGCAATATATAATAATAAATAAACATCATACTTAATATAAACCATGTCAATATCAAGGTTACTGTCCTGTGCCAATGGGGTAAAAACATTACATTCCTTAGTCATGTTGTGTTTGCTTCCACTGAGATGTTTCATTCATTTTTTTATCACTGATTCTATGGATTAAAGATAGAAATGCAAGTAAAAACACATAGGAATGACTGTCCAAACAAATGTATAAACCCTATATGGTGCTTAAATTGTACAGTTAATCCCTGGAGCTGCTTAGAGAAGGGTTCTTCTCCCACTTGAACTTAGCTTTTATGTTTAAAAAAAAAAAAAGCACAGAGTATTCAGAAAAAGTGCAAGCATGATTTAGTGAGTGATCATCTGGGTTAGAAGTCCTCACGGGGCTTTACTGGTTAAAGGTTGGCCTTTTGTCTCAAAATGCATCCTAGACATGTGGTTTTCCTATTCTAACTATCCCCCTTTGTTGTATGCTATTGATTTTGTAACTATCCAACAAGATTCTGAGATTCAAAACTGCATTTTGGATAGATGATCTAAAATAAACTCAAGAGCTTGATCCCACATACCAAGGGGTGGGACAATTGGTTTATGTAAAAAGCCAACTCCTGTCTCCTCTGAAAGAATCCAGGATTGATCACAATCAGTAACAATTTGAAGTGGTCAGAAGTATGGATTAAGAACCTATGTTTTCATCCCTTCTCCAAAACATTTTTTAAATCTACAACAAATACATCATTTGGGGATCTACCACAAACATGTTTTGAGTTCATGGACCTGCTTAGTGGCTGAGACTAGGATAATGGGTCAAGTATATCATAATTGGATGTTTCTTTGCATTAAAACTGGATGCAAAAATCTACCCATCATTTCCAAAGACAAATTATGTTTCTTTAGTGCCTAGCTTCATTTTGCACATTTGAAAGCTTCACTGTCTACCATAATGATTTGGGAAGAGATCAATCATGCCCACAAATGGAGCTTTTGGAATTGGGTCACTGGCAGCATTTCTAGTTGAAAAGCAATCCTGCATCTTATAGGTTGGCATAATGGGAAGGTTCTGCATTGGAAAATAGATAAAAGAGAACATTAGATGATAAGGAGCCCAGGAGCTATCTTTCCCTTTTACTCTTTGCTCTTGTGTCCCTGAAAAGAACCAGCATTTTCTCTTTGCAACATACAGAAGAGAAAGATGACTGGTTTCAGCACTTGTTGATCCCATTAACAGGGAAGATTGACAAGAAGTAGACAATTGTATCTGACATGAATATGGGTATGGAGGGGATTGTTGAAATGGAGACCCTTGCTAATGGAAGAAAGATGACCCCAGCCTTTTGACAGATGTCAAGTAGATTGGAGTCCGGCAAAGTTATAACCATTTAATCTGCATTGCAAGAGAAGACAAATTGTGTGACAGATAACCTCTTTATTTTTTTATTCTATAATTTTGTACTCTACAGTGTAGAATGAGATAGGGTTCTCAACTTGCTAATGTGGGTCAGTATTATTCGCCCAGAGTTTCAATGGCGTTGGGTCTTTTGTTAGTTGGTGGCCTCTTCTCTGGGTCAAGGAAGAAAAGAAATAAATGAAGAAGAAGTGAATAAAGAAGTGATATAAATCAATCCAAAAATCACGACTCTTCAGTGAGATTTTGACCTCAGTTACAGGAATGCAATTTCTGACTCTGTTTGAGAGGCATTAAGTGACTTATTTAATGCATTATATGAAAGTAAGGTAAGTGTGAAAAATGTACTTGAACTTTATTTGGCTCTAAAATATAATGTAAATGGCATTTTTTTTCCAAAACAATTTTTTATCCTTTTGAGATGTGTGTGTGTGTGTGTGTGTGTGTATTTCTGAGTGAAAATTATTTTTTAAAAATAGTCGCTTTGTGTCTCAAGTGTCTAACATAGTCAAAGAGGCAGGGAGACAAAGAGTTCACATGTGGCCCTTGCACCCTTATGTGTCATGACTTTTATTGTTTTCTTTGCCTAGAGAGGAAGGTTCCCAGAAACCTGCTTTCTGTCGCCATGTTTAGAGCTTTTGAGTCCCATTCAAGGCCAATTGAATTTGGTCAAACTTGGAATGTTCCTCCAGTAAGAGAAATTCCCTGACACTAAAATTAGATGACACCCTCAGGTGAAAAACACATAAGAAATCCCATCCACTGATGGTAAATGGTTTTCTCTTAAAGTTTCAAAGGAGTTCATGGTGTGATTCCAAGATCCATTCTCACTCCAACATGAATGAGCTGGTTCTGCACAGAACCATATTGGCAATCTCGCACTATAAACCAGGTTACGTGACCTTACATTCACTATTTCCTTTGGATACTCAGATTACCTGTGATGCTCTTTAGATCAATATGCATTTTTTGAGTGTCTATGTTTTGCCAGCCAGTACAGTGGGTTCTAGATCTGCCAAGAAAGGGGGCTTGACCTCAAGTAACTTAGAGTCAAAGGAGAATTTCATAGGTGTATTCTTTCAGAGCAATGTAATAACATAAGGAGGTCAGTAAAGGAGGAGCATTTAGCAGGTAATCCCTCATAACAGCATCTGAATGTTTTCTGCTCAAGGAAGGCCTCCCTAGAAAGCTCAGCCCAAGTCAGATGAAGAAATATCATAGGAAGTAGTGTGAGGACAGTCACAGGGACGTGGCCTGGCATGATGAGTGAAGAGTACTCCTCAGGATATTGTACTGTCCCAGTCCAGACCTTGCATACCTCCATCTGTGCATCATATTCCCATAGATCCCTTCAGCCAAAGCTCTAATACCACTTTGGCCATGTGATTCCTATAAACACCTCCCTGTGGAAAGGGTTTCTCTTCTCTATTAGATTTAAAAAGTCTCAACTTATTCCTTTCCTTCCTTCTTTTTTTTTTTCTTTCTTGTGATTTGTTCAAAATTTTTGTATTCTACAAACTCCCCTAACCACTCAATATAACATGTTTTGAGTGCTTTTGCTGAACCGGGATACTTTAAGACTTTGTGTGTCCTGAAAAAAAAAAAAAAGACTTTGTGTGTCCTGCCTCACATCATCCTTATAAGAATCCCTTCACATAAGGAATATCATTCACCCTACTTTACTGATGTGGAAACTGAAGCACAGCTGGGTTAAGTAACTGACCCAAAGATTCAGCTGATGAATTAGGGAGCCTGGATTCCACCTCAGGCAATCTGATTCCACTAACGCTGTTTTCATGTGTCTTATCTCTTGAACTAGATTTCAAACCTCATGAGGGCACAAGTCATAAACTTGTTATTTGCAGTTTATGTAGTGCCTACTCTCTTTACATTGTAGTTGATAATCACAGGCTATTTATTGAAAGAGTGAGTAAATGAACAAACAAATGGATGCATAAAGTCTATTCTATTTAAAAGGTTGGTGAAAAAAGTGGCTTGCAAAAGGATGAACAGGAGAATAACTGATAAAAAGAATATACTGGTATTTAAGGATCATAGAGAAAGGAGTATAATTCAGGCTTTTCACTTGACCTCTGCAGTAGTCAAAATATTCGCATGAAGATCTAGGCCAGCATAGATGCTTGGAAATGAAACATGAGGGCTGGATACTTGAGTCATTTTAAAGGCAAAACTTAGGATGCCTGGGTGGCTCAGTTGTTGAGAGTCTGCCTTTGGCTCAGGGCATGATCATAGGACCCGGGATAGAGTCCCACATCAGGCTCCTTGCTGGGAGCCTGCTTCTCCCTCTATGTCTCTGCCTTTCGATCTGTGTGTGTGTGTGTGTGTGTGTGTGTGTGTGTGTGTATGTCTCTCATGAATAAATAAATAAAATCTTTTAAAAAAGGCAAAACTTGGTGGCTGGATATGGAGACAAGTAGAAAGATATTATTGCAGTAGAAGAAAATTAAACTAGTCTTAATGGAAAACACATAAGTACTTAAAAAATAAAAGCAAAATCACTTATGATCTTACCATCTAATGGTAAATAGAATGAACATTCTTTTATATCACCAACATTGGTCATTGCATGAAAGTCAATTGAAAACATTAGACACAGCAAAAAATAAGGTCATGTCAATTTCTTCCCAAATTTCAGCACTCAAATATTACACTGTGTTAATATCCACTTTTTGTTGCCAAATGACTGGTCCATGTGATTGTGTGGAAACTGAGCACCAATGTAAATAACCCAGTAACTCACTGAATTGACTCAGTTTGAGTCCAATTTCATCATCATAGGCTTCACTGCACACTGCTCTCCAAAGATGGGAACATTGGACACATTCAAGCCTGATCTTCTCAACAATGAAACATTCCAGTGAAACATCTTCTGGTTGGACTATCTATTGATCAACAACTCTGACCCAGCTCATTCATTCTAGTCAGACAGATAACGCTTGTGGGGCTTTTTATATACGTCCCTTCTGCCTAGTTTCTTAAAAAAAAATTCACAGACTCATTAATGTTGTAAATATCACCTATATTGTATAAATTCTGCCTTTGTCTCTGTAAAAAAATATGCATTAATTGAAAAGTTGCATTGCAGACGCCAGTTAAGTAGAGCATTTGTTACTCGGCATAGTGATTTCAAAAGCAGCTCACAGTAAATGCATATGTACACATCAGGAATCACAAAACAAATATGTTGAAGAGAGAGCAGAGTTATTGCTTTATATAACATTTCCTCTGGTATTCCTTCAAGAGGTAAGCCTCCCCAGTTCCAGTAAAAAGAAATGTATTGATGTTGATTAGTAAATTTAATATCCTGCCTGTCCTCTGTGCCAGGAACTGTGCTAGGAGTAACTTACACATGATCACATTTTTTTCCAGAAATGCATCTGACCATACATATGACCAATGCACATAAATGCAATTCTTAATATTAGGATAATTTATGAGGCAATTGCTATTGTCTGAGTCAATCAGCTTAAAAAAGACTGTTGTCAGAGGAATATTTATTCAGTAGATATTTGTCACAGCTTTGGTATGTTTTCCCACCTGTCTCCACTAGCAGATTTTATCTCTAGAACTTCAGGAGACATTTCTAGAACTTAAATTAGACTGTTACTATAGTGGAAAAAGAGACAATGTGGTTTGTATTCCAGGTGTCAACTTATTCCCAAGATTTATTAAGTACCTATCATACACTCAGAAGAAGTACTAGGTAATAAGGGATCTTTGGTTGGAAAAAAATTTTCTGCAAATCTAGACATTGAGTTCGGAGCTTATATTTGCTGGTTGTTCTAGTGCCAATAAATGGAAGACAAAGTTTGTAAAAAGTAATTTGATGGTGATTTGATTATGGATTAGAGCTTTTGATGATTCAGTGAATCAAAAGGAATTGCAAGAATCTGCAAGTTGCATGTGTTACCTGTTGACTCAGAGCACCCAGCTTTGAACCTTGACCTTTGAAGATATATGACCAAGCTGATCATAAAGCCTCTCTAAATGTCTGATTCCTCCACTGTCACATGAGATTTTATCATGACAAAGATACTACTATAATATTGAGATAATGGATATAATATGCTTTGTAAATTATGTGAGAAAATAATGTTATTAAGAACTATCCTAATAGTATTCCAATATAAAGCGATAAGCTGTCACTTATCTTAAATTGCCATCTTCTTTCCAAAATTCATAGTCCACAACTATGCATGATAAGGACGATTGCAAAAACTCTTATAAATGGTGTTCTCCTAGAGGCTACCATGTTTAAAGTAAAAGTCTTTATTCTTCATATGCCAACACATCGCCAATTGATTACTAAGAAAAAGTGAATATGTGCTCCTGACAACCTGAATCTGGTTGTCAGGATCTGGTTTTGCCTTCTTACTCAAGATCTAGGGTCAAGAGAGTAGTACTGGCCCAACAGTCGCTAAATCACGTCTTCTCCAGCATGGTGCTTTCAACCACCTGTGGTGCTCACCTTCAGGCAGGTAGATACATCTCCAAGGACTCCTGGGGATTAGCTGTTCCAGCTAGCCCAGAAATGCCTGAATTGTTGATACAGCAGACATTTGCCTGGGAAAGCAAAACTCACCCCGGAGCCCCCCATGTACAAATTATAGTCACCATTTAAACCATCATCACAGTATTTGAGGTTAGTAAAACATATTGCTTGGGCTATAAAACATTCTAAACTAGCATTCCAAATGTCTAGCCTCAAGCCAGCACTTAAATTAAAGTTTCAGACAGCTGGCACTAGAATCATAATAACAGTTTTACACAAAGGGATTGGCTAAACATGATTATTGATTTGATAATTTATTGTCAACAGGCATTATTGTGCCCTGATCCCAACGCTTGGCTTTCTTTCTTCTCTGTTGTCAACAGGTGATGACAAGGTCTGGATCGGGTTATAGAGAAGGTACAGTCAATGCCCTGGTCCTAGGTAGATTTCTCTCTTCTCTCTCTCTCTCTCTCTCTCTCTCTCACACACACACACACACACACACGCATATATACACAGAAAGCGCATTAATTTCTATAATTCCATTATTTTTTACTATCTCCTTCCTATAAATTGCTTTGTCTATAAAGGGGAAGAATCTATTCTTAACACTCTTATTACAAAAGAAAATAAAGATTGACTTGTTAAATACAATCTATATTCCCTCAGAATATCTACCAAATACCTAATTTCTCCTACCTCCCTTTGTGAAATGGATAAAAACAGAAAAATGCCACAGTATTTCTTTTGTACTGGAAGCATGTCCTACCCAACACTAGTAGCCTTGTGTCTCTTTAGGCATTTGGGTACTTTTTTCACCCAAAAGACAGACGATGCTGACGATAGCTATTTGCCCTTTAGCCAATTCTAAAACACAATATTTTTAAGCCTTATTAACATATTTTCAAGTATAACAGATTCTCTGTTCACTCCAACTTGGAACACTTTGAAAGATTTTATTTCCATCACGGGGGAAATCCGCATGATTGACACTGTTGTTCTATTTTACTGAGACCGGACCCATTCACAGATTTTCTAACAGAATTAGAAACCTAAAATTATATTTTCGTTATTAAAATTGAGTCCAACAAATTGTACTGGCAAATTTTGCTCTCAGTATTTGTGAGCCGTTGGAAACCGTGTAGGAACATCTTTTGCCATTTTAATGAGAAAGTAGACACTGCTTGTCTTTGAGGGATGAGATGACTGTATAAACGCAACAGGTTTTTCTGGTTTGTGTCTTTCTGTAGACAAAACATACACACACAAAAATTTGAAAAGTCAGAAACAGTATTCTTGGATCTGTCAAGAGGGAAATAAAAGGACACATTGGAGTACCTTTATGTTTTGTTTTGTTTTTTTTTTTTTCTGAACATGACTTTTCCATTGACTTTAATTAAGGTTTCATTAAACCCTCAGTTTGGAAAGCTTTTAATTGAGAGAGAATTTGCTTACTGGGCATATTTTTTCAGAGAACAGCTCTAATAAATGGGTCTTCCTACTTTATAGTAAAATTCAACTTTGTTCTACCTTAGCAGACCCACTCTTAAGAAATAAACCATGCCACAATAATGATTTTTATCTCACAATCAAGTGGCACAAAGTTGGCTCCACTAGACTTTATAAGTATATTGCCTGCTGACAAATTAATCCAATTAGCAAAGGTGAAGGTTTATAATTGGGGTTAACTAGAATTTAACTGGTCACTGATAATCAAACCCTCCCTCACCTCCTCTAGAGCATAGTTCCCTAAGTGATTTGAGTAGCTGTATCTCATCCCCTGACCAAACCAAAAATCTGACTTCAAAAATCCCTTTTCAGGAAAAAATCTGATAGAACCATTTTTCCAAAGCCATGACAACAATGGAACTCAGTGGCATGGTATTTTCCTGCTGTTTGGGGGAGTGAATCTGTGCCCCACCCCCTTCTCGCTCCCCTACTACTGAGAGTATTTTTATATAGTTCAAGTCCCCATTGGTCTGCAGTTTGCAGTGCGGTTTAAAAAGTAATACATCTTTTCTTAGATGTACCCCAGTTTCTGCTTTTTAATAGACATGATAATGAGCTTCTGGGTCTTCATTTCCCAGTGTGCAGAGAGCTCGAATAAATCTTCGATTGTTCACAACCCAGGAGAAGGTTCCGGAGCACTGGGATCCATGGAGCTATCTCTAAACAACTATTGTTTTAAGTCTTTTTTTTTTTTTTTTTTTATGTTGGACTTTCCCGGTGCCACTGATTTCTTTTTCCAATATATACAGTAGCATCTGCTTATAATGAGCTAAGACAGAGTGAAATTCCTTTTGCAGTGAATCAGAATGAATGAAAGTTCCCAACTGTTTTGGAGTGGCATAATACACCAGTTATAATATTGGCTGTAGAAAAGGTTTCCTGGTAGGTAAAAAGAAAGCTTTATTCTAGATTTTCACAAAAACACATCTGCTTGGGCAGTCTGGGTTTTGCTTCCTAGATTTCAAAATTTTGGAACATGTTTCACTTTTGTGTAGACAAAGGGAAATGTGAAAATACGTTTGACCAACTTGAGGATTATTTATTGTTTTTGAAGACTAACTTATGTAGATCTATCTAGCAAAATAGAATTTCTTATTAACAAAATGCTTTCACTCTCCCAAAAAAAAGTAAATTCCAAGCCTTATCTAAAAACTTAGAAATATATAGTTACCTATTTCTTTTACTTTTTAAGAAATAAAATATCCTTTGAGCAATCTCTGTTTTCAGTTTTATTGACAACTTCGAAAATAGAAATCCTGATACCGCAAAAGCTTAGTGTTGCCAGGTTTTTCATAAATTTAAAGGAAGAAATACACTTCCTCTCTCCCTTTTTTTATTTGCAGGGGGAGACAATGGCATGAGGTATATATTTTGATATGACCTCAGGTTATGCTTAAAAGAACTATTATTACATTGACTAGAAATTTTGTTTATTATAGCTGAGGTGATTGATGATGCCTCCACTAATTCTAAAATAATCCATTGGAAATTATCTTCATATTACTACCGATATAACTCCATCTATTTCCCTAGCCAGCTGGATCTGGTGGGAGGTTCAGATATATTTTAGTTTTTTTTTTTTTTTTATTCGCGTCCTTATGAAAAAAGAAGAAGATGGTGGCTCAAGCCCATCCCCAAAGCTTTAACCAATTGACTATGATTGAATACTTTTTCTTATTACTGCTCACTGGGATCTTCTTATGAAATGCACATTTCATTTTTATCCAGGACCTGGGGATATGGGGCGACAGAGGAATATTACTTGAAATTTGGCACACCACAGTCTGTAGAAAACTGCACACCAAGATTGTGGAAGAGTTATAATTTTAATTCTTTTTACAATGACAAGGTTATTTCAAAGTTAAATTATCATTATCTGTTAAACCAAATAGCACTGTGGCAGTCTTAGTAGGACAAGGTGGCTTATTCTAATTGGTAGGATCTGTAGATTCCTATGCTGAATTTTAGATCTAAGCATTTCCAAATTAATGGGGTGATTGAAGAGGAGGGATGTATTTGCAATCTGTTTGGGCTGAAATGGGTACTTGGTGCCACATATCTTAATGCAGCAAGCCATTATTATGATTATTACTGCCTCCATGATAGCCAGGTAGAAGCACCTGCTCTTTCTCTGGCTTCTCTGGTTAAACCCTAACAATCAATTAATTCCTGAAAAACAGTAATGACCAGAAAAGATGTGAGCCTTTATAATATCAAAGGAGGATGTGTTTGGTGTTGGTCAGTGCAAAGCCTGTGTTTTCAGAGTCCCAAAGATATAAGAGCATGTATGTTTAGCTGAAATAAAAGCCGAATTTCAGTTCTGTAATGTCCTGCTACTCAACAGAATCAGCTGTGACTCTGTTTTTTGGTATGAGCTTTAACTGTGATAGTCTTGTGATAGAACTGTGATAGGTTTGACTCTATGACTCATATGAAGATTCTGGGCTTGTAATTTTGTTAACAATATTTTCCTGGTTTTGCATAACAGGGAAAAATAAAACAGAGGAATGTGTTTTACCACAAATGATAAAATAGGGATATATATATATATATTGCATTGAGTATACATATATTCAGGATTGAAAAAAAAAAGCCCAAGAATTCAGAACCATGCCAGAATCAAAACTACAAGTTTATTTTGTGTACATTATTTGGCAATTTATTTCTAATGTGTAACATGTCCTTCCCCTAAAGGTAATTAGTGATGAAATAGACCAAACAACTTGGACAGCTTTAAAAGTGGAAAAATAAGAATTTTGTTCATGTTCCCCACAATAGCAGCAAAGATTTCTCAAAATCATTTTGTATTGCCAGATCAAAAAATACATACATACATACATACATACATACATACATTTAAATAAAACCAAATTAAATTAGATGTCTCTAATGTCACCAACGAGGATTGGGATAGTCTTCTTCTTTTCTTTAATGCATCTATAAGGAAGGACCTGATATTTACATTAGTGGCTGACATTTAAAAATTGGGAGTTCAAATAAGAATAGTGATTTTTAAGTTTTTCTTGAAAATTCAGGTCTGGCAACACTGGACCTTCATTTCTACCTGTAAACATTAAGGTGTGGTTTGAGCTTCAGTCCAGGTAGACCAACCATGCACTCTCCTCTCACTTTCTGCAATCCCCACTTGGCCTAGGGATATGAGTCACCACAGTGATCATCAGGACCTTCCCATTGACCTGTGGCTTGACATGGGAACAGCCACACCCTCTGACTCCTCACACCTCTCTGTTCTTTGTCAGGTACCATATTATCTGGCCATGTTAACCAGTTTACCATCTTCTATCCTTCATTTACTGGTTTCTATACCGATAGTTTTCCCCTACTCAGAAAAACTCACCTTGCTCCAATCCAATCTTCTCCTTTGTCTGAAACAAAACCTCCCTTTCCTGAAACACTCTCAACTGTGCCCTGGCCCCCAATTCTACTCCATCTCCTCTCCACACTTTGGTACATGACCCACTCAACAAATGCCTATGGTATCGAAGAAAAATTAATATTTGCTGAAACAAATGTATCTTCAATGATATGATTCTCCACATCAATTTCTTACAATGACACAACAGAAGACATGCTACATGTACTCATAATTTCCCTGTGAACTAGGCTTCGGTCCCTGCCATTGGATATCAATAATAATTTGTTTTATGTTCCCCGATAAATATTTCTACATTTCAACTTTACTTCTATACTCAGTCTCCTCAAATAAGAGAAAATTCTTGAAGTCAAGGACAAAACCTTCCTGTTCTCGGTACCCTTTAAGAACAAGGGATATAATTCTATGACACAAATGTCTCTCTTGCATCAGAATTCACATAACATTTTGTATCACTTGCAATGCACTATCACATTTTATTTCATATTAAATAGTAATACACCCTTTAAGGGCAGAGGTTGTACCTTATTCAACTTTGTGTTCTCTTTAAAGATAATCACCCTTTTATGTGTCTGATATAATGAAAGTGAAGCAATCGTCAATAGACATGACAACATCAATTCCCAGTATCTGAGATGAACATTTAAAGTCACCAAAAATTCAGCTCAGATTCTCACTTACAGCTAGAAATTTTTGCTGGTTCTCCAGGACAGAGAATCATAGGAAGGAGGAGCCCTCAGGCAGTAAGCAAATGTACTTTCAGCTTACTCACAGGACGATGCTCCTATTTCCTTCAAGATCACACTTACCTCTACATCCTTTTATTGCTGGAAATATTGAATTGTAATTTGAAGGAAATTAAATGTAGACTAGGTGCTTTCCACCAATACTCCTTCCTTTGATTTAAGGCTTTTAATTTTCCTGATCAGATAGACGCACATGCAAAAGAATTATTTTTCAATAGCACTAGAGTGACAATCAGTTTATCACTATACCTAGCCTAGAATAGTCCCTTCAAGGGAGGGGTTACAAGATGGATAAGTTTTGATCTATAAGTTGGGAATGAAAACAACAAGAAAAATTCTGGAATGGAGAATCTTGGTTGGGTATCAGTGTTGAAGACCAGATAGATACAGAGAGGTAATGTCTATTTTTGGAAAGGGGGCTATCATATGATCTTGAAAATAAGCTCATGTGATAGTTTTCAAAAATTGCTTTAAGGGTAATTGATTCAGAGTGCATTGGGGCAACTCAAATATTTCCTGCAATTTTTTTTATTTCTTCCAAAATAAAAAGAAGGTGATCATAACATCATGTGTCAATTTTTTCTACTTGTATGTTTCATGTATGACTTCAAAATAGGAATATGAATTAATAGAACCTCATAACTCACATGTGCAAAATTCTTGGGGGAAATGACAAGTCTTCAAGGATGAGTAAATTATTCCTCCATAAGGGAAATGAGAGAAACAGAGGAAGAGCAATTGGGAGGGGGAAGGGAAGGCAGGGGAAGACAAGTTTAAAATATTGCCTTTAGCTTTCCTTGTTTCTAATTGTTAGGCCAAATTCCACCCATTCCAAAACATACCTTTTTCTCTGTCTCTTTTTTACTATGCCATTCTGTTTCTTGGTCTTTCTATACCAATAAATGCATATACACATACAGACACACACATATACACAGAGTTTAGTTTCCTTATTCTGTTTATTTCCAACAGCAGAAACATGAAGCAGTGACAAGATGACCAGAGCTACTAGACTTCAAACTCTTGTATGATATAGCTTCAAAAATCACAGGGACCCAGTGGTTTACTGGAAGATACTGGTGCCTATATCTGTGTCCCTAGGATCTGCATTAAGGAAGAATTTCACATTTTGCATTTCTGAACAGGCTCCATGAAAATGTTGAAGGAAATTTAAAAAAATAAAGCAATCCCCCAAAAGACTGCCACTTCTAATTTTGGAGACCTTGAACAAGTTTTTTTGACATTATTTTCTCCACATTATTAACAAAGAAAACAAGACTGCCTTGTGAGATTATTACAGAGGTTGATAAAATGTGAGTCACCAAGTAAGGTGGCAGGCACATAGTGGAGACTCAATAAATAGCGGTTTCTTACCACTTTCCCAGCATGCCTTGACTTGGCTATACATGCGTTCAGTGAATCTTTTGCAGAAATGTTAGTAAAATTTGCATCTTTAGCCAAGTCAGTGGACATCTTCACTTTTGTTACAACTGCAGACTTGCAGAAGCACAACCAGGAGAATGCACAGATTGCCACAAGCTACCTTCTTGGAGAGGATGTCTGAGCAACAGAATGAGCAGATTCCATGAATGGGCAACTATGTCGTTCAGAAGAAAAAAGACCAAAGGACCAAAGTGGTCTCCAGAATTCTATCCTGGACAGCTTTACCTTACAGTATTGATATTTCGTGGATTCTTCCACCTAGATTACCATAAGATCATAGAAGAAATGA
This sequence comes from Vulpes lagopus, assembly GCF_018345385.1. Lineage (NCBI taxonomy): Eukaryota > Metazoa > Chordata > Mammalia > Carnivora > Canidae > Vulpes > Vulpes lagopus. The sequence goes on along the minus strand of NC_054827.1, from coordinate 104,616,551 downwards.
ACAAGCCACATTAGTTTTCTTTTCCAAATATATTTCAATGTCCCTGTCAATATTCACTTGGGATACACCACTGATTCTGAGATCGTCAAAGGACATTTGGTCTAGATTAATAGCCTAAATTAATTAATTAGCTTCCTTGTCTCATTGCCTTCCTTTCTCTTCCTCTTTCTTTCCTCCCCCCCTCCCAATTGCTTTCCCTCTGTGTTTTCTCTTTCCCTTCTGGAGGAATAATTTACTCATCCTTGAAGATTTACCATTCCCTTAAGAATTTGGCATATATGAGCTGTGAGGTTCTACTAATTTACATTCCTATTTTGAAATCGTATATGAAACATACAGCTAGAAAAAAATTGATATGGGATTTTACAATTATGTTCCTTTTATTCTGGGGAAAATGCAAAAAAATTATGGGGAGCACTTGAGATAACGATGCAAAACCCCAGTGTGCTCTGAACCAATTAGCCTTGGTGTGATTTTTTTGGGGGGAGTGATCACATGAGGTAGGTCAAAGAATTTACTGTCACAGGGTGAGAGAAGAATCACCACACACTGAGATGGGAGGTGAATGGAGTCAGTGAGTCCACATTTACAATATTTTCAAGATGGCCATTTTGAGTTTTCCCCAGATTCAGTTCTACTGCAGGAAGACCCAGACAGGAAGGAATTGACCAGATGTATCCACCAATTAATTACAGAAACTAGGGGTCCTCTGAAGTTCCAGAGACGCCTTAGCTTTATATTTCAAGTAACCCCTCCTTGATATGTAAAGATCTTCCTTGTCCAGCTTTAAGTTTTAATTGGAAATGATTCTACCAGTTATAGAATATCAAAGTGAAAGATAAGAGAATGAGAAGAGAAAGGCGATTTAATCAAACTGAGATTGAAAAATATGGTTAGAAACCTTTCTTTCCTCCTTTTTGCCTGCATCCTTTCTCTGCTAACATGTCTCCTTCTACCCCTGATGGGGTCTGCCGAGTAGAAGACAGTCACCATGAGAGCAGCTACACACAGAGGTTTGGCCAGTTAATCACTCACTATCTCTGCGGCTGATCGTTGTTTACACCGGGAAGGGGCCCCAAGATTCTTGATCTCCCATACTTGGTAGGGCTGCAAGTGGGGGCCCTCTCTCTCTCTTCAGCAAGCTGCCACAGCCTCGATTTAATTAACTGCCTCTCCCTGCCCTGGCGTGACTTGCCTGGCCGGGAAGGTGTTTCCCAAGGAAATCAGGATGGGGGGTAGAGCGGGAAAGAAGGAAAAAAAAAAAAAAAGGTGAGTTCAGGAGGGCAATGAGGCGGGGGTTAACAACACTGCTTCAGATCAAGGGCTGGAGTGCTGAGATGCTGCCAGACTTGAAAACTTTAATTTACCGTCCCTGTTAGCCCCCTTTGAGGTTTATAGTGGTATTTATACACACGGCATCAATCACATGAAACAAGGAGGGGATTTATAGTTTGTTTTAAAGACTGCAAATGCAATGTAATGCAAATAGCTTGCCTCATGGGCATTTACGTTTAATGGGAAAATTACAGATGCAAAAGATTGGGAGAACAAATTTTAAATTGACTTTATTACATCTAGTGCTTTTCAGAGAATACTATTAAAAAAAAAAAGAGAAAGATATGGTAATGGAGTTCTACAGTGTAGCCTGACAACTTAAATTCCACTTAACTGACTCCCTTTCTTTTTTTTCCTTTTCTTTCTTCTGTTTTTCGTTATTGTTGTTTCCTGCATCTTCCTGCTTACGTTATCCTTCCAATTTTAGATTAGAAATTTGATTTCTCTTTATTTTGCTTCATACTGCCTTTACCTAGGCCCAGCCAGCTGACATCCATGTGAAATGTATTCATAACATCGTATCGTGGCTGCATACACGCTTTTAGCTCATGCAGTAAAATGACTACTTTGTATATTAACATGTGAATGCCTTTATTTTTAAAAAGATTTTATTTATTTATTCATGAGAGACACACAGAGAGAGGCAGAGACATAGGCAGAGGGAGAAGCAGGCTCCCCGCAGGGACCCTGATGCAGGACTTGATCCCAGGACCCTGGGATCATGACCTGAGCCAAAGGCAGACACTCAACCACTGAGCCATCCAGGCATCTCATGAATGCCTTTAATCAAAGACTTAAAGTTTCAGAATAAATCAGTTCTCTTGTCCTCATTTCCTTAAAACATACAGTGTGTGTGTGTGTGTGTGTGTGTGTGTGTGTACATCCCAAGACATAAATGGTTCATTGACTTTGAACATTTTTGGTAAAGATATTTTCCTGAGCTGTGAACACCAAAGGTTATCTGTTAGCTGTTGAATAGTTTGCATGGGACGAACTGGTGGTCTCAGTTTGTCCTCTGGCCAGTGCCTGGTACCCCCTGCACAAAGCTGATATCTAAATTGGTACCATCTGATCAAAAGAAAGACAAGGGCTAAACAGGCAAGAGAGGAAGCTTTGCTGGTACTATTGGCTGCAAAGTCTCCATCAGCACATGGACAAAAGCAGTTTTCATATCAGTGAAGAACATTTCCAGGGACAATCTGGCTAGCATCAATAAGAATTTGCATCTATACTATCTTCTAAAGGACTCCAGGGTGGCTTACAAAGGTGCCTATGATTGTAAATATAAGAATTTTAGGATTATATTCTATTTTTATTAATGTTATAATTTTATCTCATAAACCCTTGTGTATATATATATATATAATATATACTGTTCATATATATTCTAGTCTTCATATAAACTTTCAGTAAAAATTAAGGCACAGATGATGTAGAATTGTCCTGTCTTCGTAACTATTGGTCTGTATTCTAAACAATGACCAACTAAAGTTTGAAAGAAATACACCTTTTCAAGAAATTCACAGTTACCTAAGAGTAAGAAAGAGGTCCCTGTAATGCCATGTCCTTATTTGACTTCCAAACACTTCTGTAATAAGATTAATATATTAAGGTTGGGTTTCATTGTGCATAACAGTAAAATTCCAAATAACAGTGGTGAATATAAGAAATTGCTCTCTTGTTTTAGGCAAATCACAACAGCTATGGTGGCCTTTCTCCACAAAGTTCAGAGGAATTCACTGTTCCTATCATTCTCCTTTTGCATACATGACTTCTATTCTAGAAGTCACCCACTTTCCAAGATGGTGGCTCCAATTTTATCCATGATGTCTTCATTTTAACCAGAAAGCCCCCAGTCCCTGCTTTAAATACATTCCTTGGAAGTTGTATAGATCACTTCTACTTTCATCTCATTGGCCAGAAGTTTGTCACATGACCACACTTGCTTCATGGGAAGCTGAAAACGTAATCTTATTTTTCTTGACAGCTGTAAGCCTGGTTAATATCTATGAGTTCTGTGCTAAAGTATAAAGTGGTGGATAAATACTAAAGAAAATAGCAATATATAACAATAGTATATACTAGAGTCAACAAGATTACTTTTACCCGTAGTTTATTGTTACTAATCCTTACACTCAAAAGGGTCAGATAATAATCTGTGCCTATTGATAAAAGAACCAGAAGGACCAATTTAGCTGTGACTATTAGATGATCAACTACATAGACTTGCCTCCATTCATGAGACTATTAGTTTCATTTTTGGCATTAGTGATATGCTACTGTTTGATTTTTAAAAATCTGACAAGCATCGGCATGTCTACCAGATTTGCATTATTAGCTACTTGGTAGTTTATACCTGGGTGCCGTTGTTTGTGTGAAAGCAAAACAACATGCCTGCATTTTTCTTGATTCAGAAAATAATGGGAAACAATATATTTGGCCTTCTATTTCAAAATCAAAGTTGTCTGAATAGCTTCTGGTCTTCTATTCCCTTCTGCAGAGTCAACTGGTATTTTTGAAGATCCCAGCATTTGCTAGACATTGTGTTTAATGTACTTGTTTCACTTAATCCCAGATTGGGAGTTAAGTAGTGGGAGGAAGGTAGGATTCTCTGCCTCTCTATTCACAGATGAAACTCTGAGGTTTAGAGCAGTTAACAATATGCTTATTACTATCAGGACCAATGTCATTGGATCCAAAGACCCTGCCGACTGAGAGCAAATGGGGATACCTGAAAAATACATTTGAACAGAAATCAAAGTAAAAAGCCATGAAATTTATATTAACAACCGGAATGTAACTACCTTTAAATGATGAAGCAGCCTTTCAAATGCAAAGGCAAGTGACCAATTAAGGCTTAAACCTTTGATCTGTGAGTTTGCTAGTAGCCTTGAATTATTAAATTAAAAGCTAACAGACACAAATAACTTCATTAAGTTGATCTCTCAATAGATACCAATAGATCTATTAAGGATAAATTATGAGAAAGTAAAATGCCTTCCCACAAAAGTGCTTCCTGTTTTTGTTTCATTTTGTTTTCCTTAATAAAATCAAAGGAACTTTTTCAAAAAAAAAAAAATTTATAGGGAAAGGCGTTGCAGTTCTTTACCCTTCAAATTTATTTTTTCTGTAGGAGGGGCCAGAATTTTATCTAGATGGATCCCAAAGTATCTATAATTTAGGATTAGAAGGAAGGGACTTGGGAAAAAATACAAACATATATTAGTTTTGCAAATTTTGCAAAAGCTTATGACCACATGAACATTGTTCGAGCCTCTCCCAAGTCTTGGATGAGGGCCCTGGATCATTCATTAGCTTGTAAATGTGCCACTCATCCTGTCTCCAGATAAAGAGGCCATGACCACTAGAGCATCACAACAGCATCATTACCTTTGTCCCCCACCAATACCTAGTTTTGTAATGAAACAAAACTGATTCAGTAGAGTCAGATTTCATTTTCTCTATTTTGGAAAATGCCCCTAAATGTCAAAACCTTTCAAGAGAAACAAGAACAAAGTAGTGTGGAGGGATGATGTTCAAGCATAAATTGACAACAAGTGAGGGGCCAGGAGAGAAATTCACTCTATTATTCTAATTTTTTCAATAAGCTTATATTATTTGTTCAAACTTTAATTATAGGGGAAGTATTCATCATAAGAGAACTGAGTTATAATGCATTTTTTGTTGTTGTTGACTAAATATCTATCTAGTTGCATACTTTTTCCCCCAATGTAAGTAGCTGTGGGAATAGTGTGGCCTAATAGGACTTCTTTCTAAATAGCCAGCACTCTGAAAATATTGGCGGGGTAGAGAGTGAGAAACTGTGAGTTGGTATTTACCCTCAACCCTAATCTTTCTACCCTCTATCAGAATCACCTTGGCCTTTTGGAAAATTTGTTCATAAAGTCAACTGCCACCAAGCTAAGGCCATTCTGATCTCTTAGTAATGAGTTCTTAAAGTAGGGACCCCAGACAATTACTAGCATCTCCCAAGAAGTTGTTAGGAATGCAAGTTCTCAGGCCTATCCCTTTACCCACTGAATCAAAAATGTTGGTAGTAAACACCAGATCAATGGGAATCAAACACACTCAAGTTCAAGAACCACCTCCTAAGAGAAAATCTCCTAGGGTAAAAGCAGGCTTTTAAAATGTCTAGTTTGCCCCTCTTCTCTGGCAAGGTCTCTAATTCCTATATTGTTTTCTATGATTAAGTTCTCCATAAAAATAGTAGAGGAGTTCTTCATGGAAAATCTGGAAGAACTACAGATTTACAAAAAGCAAGTCTGGGCATGTTTTGTTTCCTTTGCTTTTAATTTTTTTTTTTTTTATTTTAAGTGTGAAAAGGGAAATGAAATTAATTCCCACATGCCAAAACTCATTACAAGAGAAGCCTGGGAAGGATATACAGAAAGTCGTTTAACCGATGACAGAAAGTAGGCCCATGGTACCCAGATGTTGGGGTTTCAGGAGAAATGACATTCTAAAAGAAGTGTCAAGACATTTTTTGCTTCCCTTTTTTAGAACATTTTTGAAAGCCCATCTAACAGTATCATCATTTTCTTTCTAAAATCATTTAATCCTTAAAAAAAAAAAGATATACATCCAGTAAAATACGATAGTCCTGCCCCAGGAAATATATTTGGCAAGCTTTCACCAACATTTTGACCACAGATTGTAAAACTTTACTTAGGGGTGGTGCAGGTTCCTGGCTTTAAAAGAGGCCTTTGACAATTCTAAGAAATATGTCCCAAGACTTTGACACATAGCTACATTTGCTAACATTTCTTGTTGGAGCACCCAAAGCCATTCATTCAACAAATATGTGAGTGCCCTTCATGAGCCAGACAATGGTCTCCATCCCGAAATGGTAACAGGGCTCTGGCAGCCAAGGCAACCCTGCCCTCAGGGGCCTTATATTCTGGTGGAGGAAACAGACAATTAAACCAGTGCATATGCACTTTGAGATGATGGTAAATGTGTGAGAAAGAATAAGGCAGAGATGGAGAGAGAACTTTACAGATTGAAATGTGTCCCTCCAAAACTCCTATGTTGAAGTCCTAACCCCTGGTAGCTCGGAACATGACTGACTGTATTTGGAGGTAGGGTCATTGAAGTTAAAATGAGTTCATCAGGGCAGCCCCTAATACAATATGACTTGTGTCATTGGAAGAAGAGGAAATCCGGACACAGACTCACAGGGGAAAGACAAAGGGAAAACAGAGAAGATGGCCACTTGCAAGCCAAGGGGAGAGAACTCAGCAAAGAATAACCTCTTGGACTTCTAAGCTTCCAGAACTATTTCTGTTAAGTCACCCCAGTCTGGGGTACAATATTATAGCAGCCCTAGCAAACTGGATAAAGATGGCAAGAGATGGTCTCTGACGGAGCATTTGTGCAGACACTTAACGTTTGTTGTGGGAGTGAAGCATGCATTCATTTGGGTGTTGTGTACTGCAAGGCAAAGGAGTAGCACGGGATTATTAGTTACATAGCCTTAAACCACAGTCTGGCTGTTTTTCTCTTATTCCTACAATGTCTTTGTCTGCTGGTTTGTCGACTAGACAACTCAACTGCATAAATGACTTGATCCCATACCTATTCTTAGTAGGACTGGATTGAAATTTGTTCCTCAGTAAAAATTCTAATTTTGGCATGCCACTCACTGTCCTGATCTGTTCAGAGATCACTGTAATCTTAAAAGTTGCATTCAACTCTGCCAAGATGTACTTTGCTACACATAACAGAGTGCGTGCATTTTGTGGAATCTACTTCATTTGGTGGCAAACGGACTACATTTATTTAAATTTTGTATAGGAAAGCCATATGTAATTGTAAGTTATAAGGCAATTATTTTACTATCTCCATATTTTTAATTTCATAAATACTTGATAAAAATTCTGATACCTCACGGTTAGGTTAGTAATCTGATGCCAGTTTATTCTGGTTTCTTTTTAAGTTTATAATTTATATTAATAACTATACCCTTTAGTGGTACTTTGGGTTCTTTAACAAACTGCTATTATGTGTGCTTCTTGCAATTTGGCATCAGAAGTTGTCAGTCTGCATTGCAGCACTATTTTGAAACTAATTCAAAGAGGCATTATTCCGCGCTTCTTCAGCACAGGCTGAAGGCCTGCTCTCATCTGGGAACTGCCCAGCAAGAGCTGCAGGCCAAATCTGGCTTGAATTTATCCAAAGAGTGGCCTTAGTGTTCACATTTCAGCACTGAATGGGCTATTGAATTCCACCACCACCCCCAACCTCTTTCCCTCTTGAAAGTTGACTGTCTCTCATAAAAGAATTTGTAGATTTTTCATTAACTTGTTAAAATCTTTGTAACAAATTACAATTAGGTGTTTTCTCTTAGGCATTTAGTGATAGAGCGTTGAGCGAGGATAAAGATATAAGTGACTGGTATATACTAGAAGCAACAATAAAATAAACAGTTTCTGTATGATTTGGGGATGGCCAGTCTAACTTTAAAGACATAAATATAGCCCAACTTATTCATTCACAAGTTGACCCAATTTTAAGTCCAATGTAGGGTAGACCAGAATGCTTTTGATATTGCTCAAATGTACCAGGATTTGTTTCTTCTGCAAAATTTCTTTGAGACGTTTCAATCCACATGGGCTTCTCCTTATCAATATGGCCATTGAAATCACAGTCGTCGCTGAGTATTTAGCTATTCAAATGTTCTCTGATTGTTTCCTGCACATGCATTCTACCTTGCCTGGTTGGCAGAGAGATGTTTGAAGTCAGGGAAATATGTGTTAGGCACCTTCTGGACCATCCTGACTTCTAAGACGTTGCCGGTCAGTAGTAAAAGCAGCTAGAAACTCTTGGTTGCTAAATAATGAATCATTTTCTTCACCAACAGCCTTCGTGAACATTTGTCACTGTTGTTTTCTGCTTTGATTTCAGCTTCCTCCACTATTATGTCCCAATCTCCCATGGAGATTGATATATATACTTTTCTCTTTTTTTTAAGTAATTTATAAAAACTCTGAGGAAAGATTCTCATGACAACTTTAGAAAAATGAGGTGGTAATAGAAGATGAGCTCGGTAAGGACAGGAGTGCACTCATTTTCAGGTGTCCAGGGCTGACCACAGGGCCTGGAATATAGTAGAAGTGTAAACATATTTGATGAATAAATGCAGATATGTATAGAAGATTTTGATACAATTTTAAACCACGATGACTTCACCTATTTCCTCTCTCTGTGAAATAATACCAGATACTTCTTTCTAGAATGAATTGCCTCATTTGGTTATATTTAAAACAAAGTATTTTGTTTGAAATTCTTTGTGCTAAAAGAGTGAATCCTCCTAAAGGCATAATAGGAATGAGGCAGAAAGCAAGAGAACTGACAAAACCAATAGATAAGAAAAAATACCAAGAATTTTTAGGATTGGGAGCAGCATGTCGAGGATGAAGATGTAAAAGAGCCTACAGAAGGAGGACAATTCAAGCAATGCAGCAGCAAGGGGACATCCCATAGGGAACAAGGCCAGGGCTAGGGCAGAGCAGGATGGCAGAAGGAACTTCAGTGACAAATTCATCTAATAATTTCAGTTGTTTTCTGTATGATGCTGTGAAGTGATTTCTCACATCACCCTGATCACCCCCAAACCCTCAGTAAAGTCTGTGCATTCCTGAAAGCCTTCTGTGAACACTGCTTGTGAAAAAAAAGCAATGAAAAGAGACTGGGGTCCTATGTGTGGAGTAGTAGCCACAGTGGCTGAGATCTGGTGTTCTGTGGGTGTTGAATCAAAAGAAACTATTCTCCTGGGAATACATAGACATTCCACGAAAAGTCAATGTATACACATGTCATGTATAATTTTAGGAAAGGGTGTTGGGGTTCTTTTTGCCAAAGTCTCAAACTAGAGGATCACCACAGTTGATATTCAGGCTACAAATGAATTGATGTTTTATTGTATACTAGTAAGTATATTTGCCAAATAACGAATGTTTTAAGGCATACTCTTTCTGATGATAATAGTTAAGTTAGAGGTACAAAATTTATAAATCATTAGCAAAAAGGGAAAAAATTTGGAGATGCCTGAGTGGCTCTGTGGTTGAGCATCTATCTGCCTTTGGCTCGAGTTGTGATTCCAGGGTCCGGGGATTGAGTCCTGCATCAGGTTTCCACAGGGAGCCTGCTTCTCCCTCTGCCTATGTCTCTGCCTCTCTCTCTCTGTGTCTCTCATAAATAAATAAGTAAAATCTAAAAAAAAAAAAAAAAAGGAACAATTTTATTTTATTTTTTTTTAAAGGAACAATTTTAAATACCCATAATCCCTCCTCCTAGATACAATGACTAAATTTGTATTTTGTTAACTATTTTTCAAGGCATTTTGCTCAAATTCTTGAATTTTGGCTAGCCTTGTGACTTAGATACCATGAAAATTACATAGTTGTAGCTCCAAAATTAGTCTTAAGGAAGCTTTGCACACTTCCATTCTTTCTCTTAAAACTTTTATTTGCCAAGAAAACAAGCTCAATACTTGTTCCCATATCGAGGAGATGCCAATTGTCGTAAACAAGACCATCCTAAATGAGACTGCAATTAATCACTTCACATACATGTGAGAGAGCCTGGCAAAAGTAGCACAGCAACATCCCCAAACTACAGCTGACAACATACACATGAGTAATCCCAGCCTCATCTAGAAGAATCACCTGGCTGACCTGCAGACCCACAAAAAATACAAAATAAATGTTTATTATTTCAAGCCAATACATTTTTAAAGATCTTTGTTATACATCAATAGCTAACTGACACATCATATTGCGGAGAGAACAAGGCAAGTTTCTTAAGATTAAATTACTTGCTCAAGTAACATACCACACAAAAACAGATCCTGAGCTTCAATCCACGTCTTCTATGTCCCAACACAGTGAGTGATTTTTCCCCGATACATATCTTTCTAAAACAGTTTTCATATATTCCTGTTTTCTTAACCTTGAGATATTGTATATATTTAAATCTTCCTCTGTATTTATTGAGAGCTTCAGTATGGGATATGATATTTCCTATATGCTAAATACATAAACTGCTTCTCTCTCCAACTTCTATAGTTCATTTTCAGATAAGCTCAGATAGTCCGTTAGATACTAGATATTCTCTGAAGAGTTCCATGTTAATCTCAATTCAGAATTTATAACATAATTTTTATTACCTGCTTCAACTTATGTCCCTTTACACACACACACACACACACACACACACACACACACATACACATCACTGCTCCTTGACTTCTGTATCTTGTTCAGTGGCTGTTCCAGCCTTGTGGCCATGCATATAAAAATCTTGAGGGCATCTGTAATTCACCCCTCTTTATCATAAACTATATATGTCATATAGCATAACATGGATTTCTCTTTCTAGTGTCCCATAGTCTGTCTTCCTACTTTCGGATCACTGCCACATCTCTAAAACATATTGTTTCTACCTGTACATAGATGCTTTCAAATTCCACCCCATAGTACTTCTAGTAGCTAGAAGGACTAGAAAGCTAAAAGCTATAACCTTCAGGCTCCTTTTCAGTTCTAGATGTGGATTCGTCCTGTCACTTAGATGTACTCATACAGGATTTGGAAGGTCGAAGGAAGACATTTGTCAGATCTTTGACTCCTTTTTGGTTGTTTCTATCTGTAAACGAGACCACAGAAGCTGAAGTGTGATGGTAGCCGTGTCCTAGTTTCCATTGTCTCCATCTTCCTGAGTGTCAAGAGGCAGTTATAGCTGAAGCAGTGGCCTCAGAAATAGTAGCTTCCCTGCTGGTCCCATTCTTTGGTATTCTGGGAGCTGTTCTGAAGAGTCCACCTGAGTCCCATTCCTTAAGCACTTTCGGTGATCTTGTAAACAATTAACTTTTATTAAAATCCCATTTTCCTAATAATATCTGAAGTCATTTCTAAGAATTTGGAAAAACATAAATAAAACCCATGATGGAATATGAAACTTTGCCCCCCCCCCAAAATGGACAATAAGGATTTTATTCAAATGTCACTACATCCTTTAGAGTTGCATTTCTCTGAACATAGTTGTACCAGTATCAACTATTACTGCAAAGTGAAATCCTTCAGCCCTAATGAATCATAATCTCCAGAGAGAACCTAGCTACATGCATGTCCATAAATGCTTCAGGGATTCTTATGCACCCTAAAATATGGGGATTGCTGCTTTACCCTAATTGTGCAAGTGGGGTGCCTGGGTGGTTCAGTCAGTTGGACATTCAACCCTTAGTTTCGGCTCACGTTATCATCTCATGGGCCGTGGGATGGAGCCCTGAATCGGGCTCTGCACTTAGCAGGGAGTCTGCTTGGGATTCTCTCTCTCTCTCTCTCTCTCTCTCTCCCCCTGCCCCTCTTCCCACTCACTCTCTCTGTCTCAAATAAATAAATACATTTAAAAAATAATAATAATTGTTCAACTGTTAAACTTCAAAGAAAATCTTAGTAAGTGGAAACTGTGTGTGTCTTATCTTCAACTCACACAGTTAAGCTAGATATTAATAACAAAGATTGCATCATAACAAAATGAATGGAAAGCCTATGTATCCTATCCACTAGGGAATCTCAAATAGGAAAGAAAAATAAAATTACAAGCTTGTTAGACAATAATATGTATATGACTATTAAATAACATCAGGTTATAAATACAGTCTAAGATATTTAGAAGCAAATTTGTAGATGCAAACACTAATTAGGAAAAATATGAAGTTAAATCAAGAAGTTAGAAAGAGAACAACACAATGAAAACCAAAGAAAGTAGTAGAAAAAGACTAATAAGTCTAAGGTAATACACCAATAAACTAGAATAACAAAACTAAGTGGAACTGAAAAATAAATGCAAGAATTGGTATTTGAGGGGGATGTACTAACAATTGTCAAGTCTCGTTACAATAAGAAAAAGTAAGTACAAAAACTTAAATACAAAAGTTTCTTTAATGAAAACATTAAATAATACAGAAAATCTTGAACTTTGAAAATATAAAAAGATTAGAAACTTTTCTGGAGTATAAATCATCAAAATCAATTCAAGAAGGTTTGTGTGTGTGTGCAACATGAACAGACAAAAGATAAAAGAAGAAACCACAAAAATTCCAGTGATTAAACTCCAAGTAAGATGTCTATATAATTTTATAGATGCATTTCTTTTTAATTTTTCCCATACAATATAATCTTTTTAAAGCATGTAAAAAGATGAAATGTTTTTCAATTCATTCTTAAAGGCAATAATTCCTAATACCTTGAAGAGTAACAAAGATAACACTAAAAGAAAACTCCAAGTTCATCTTAATTATTAAGAAAAAATATTACATAAAATCCCATTAAATCAAATGTATCACCACAGCCAAAGACAAAATCACAAATGGTTTAGTCTATGAATATAAGTCTATTGTTTAATATAGAACAACATACTCATATTCCTAAGGCCAATTGATCAAGGAAGGGAAACTATGTGATTACTGCAATAGGCTTTGAAAAATCACTTGGGAAATCAGTTTTTTTTAATGCAAGTTATTTTTATTATGTTTTGAAGTTTCTTTCTATCTCCAGTTTTCTGTGCCAAATACATAGGCTCACATTTATAGTAGGTATATCACTACTGTTAATTTAAATCACTTTGAAAGTTTTCACCAATTCCACATTATTTTAGAAGGAAGCAATACAATTATTTAAAGATAATGTAAACAACCACTAGGAACCTGCCAAAAGTTCCATAAAATACCCTTACACTTAATAAAATAATTGTGTCAACAAAATAAATATGCAGAACTTACCATTGTTTACAAATATTCCATTGCCCTCTACTTCTGAGTGCTCAGCTTCCTAACCACCTTATAGGTAATCGTAGCCATTTGATGAGTGCCAACCAATGAAATGTGAGCAGTGATCTATGTCCATTTTAGGCCAAAAGTATTTTCTTGCCAATATTCATTCTGCAATACCTCCTTCCCTGGCTAAAGCAATTGTGAAAACATGTTTGTTTGTTTTCTAATATAAAGGTATCCCAAGATAAAGTCAATCTGGATCATTCAGTCAACACATGGAGGTAACTCCTTTGATGAATTGTCCAGCCCTGTAAGGGGCTTTGCCTGATGAAGAAATAAAATTAAAAGACAACCCAGCTTGAAAATGGACAGTGATTTGAATAAATACGTCATGAAAGCATCTGAGTCGAACGAAGATTTGAAGGTGGTTACTCAAAGATGATCTGTCCCAGATAATGTAATAAATATCAAAGATGAGCAACTTTCCTGCAAAGTAGCTGGGCTGGAAATACAGTTAGACAATACTGTGGGAAAATCTTTGTTCCGTTATAATAAATATTAAAGTACTTAAGCATTAACAAAAATATTATGTGACTATGTTAAGAACCTAAAACATTGTTTAAAATATGAGTTAAATAAATGGGAAGTCATACTGGACTTCCAGTCATAGGACTGGAAGAGAGGAAAATATAAATTTGTTTTGCTTCTTTGAAGTTCATTTAATTATTTACATGAAATTTAATAATTTCTAATTAAAAGTTTAAAGTAAATTGTTTCTAAACTTAACAAATTCATTACAGAATACATTTGAAGGAATAGACAGTTGAAAATCACAGAGTTTTTGGAAGTAATGATGAGAATTTATGCTATTAGATACTTGGAGAAAATATTTGCTATGTATCCAGCATTCATTAAAAAAAAAAACTCTTATGACTTATTAATGAAAAGACAACCCAGCTTGAAAATGAACAGTGATTTGAACAAATACATCATGAAAGCACCTGAGTAATAATAAAAATGAGAAGATGTTCAAGAGCAATTGTCATCCAGTAAATGCAAATTAAAATCACAATGAGATCCACCACTCACATACTAGAATAGTTAGAATTTTAAAAGATCGACAATAGCAAGTGTTTGCAAACATATGGAGCAACAAGATCTGGTGTGAAAAAGAGCACTTTGGAAAAGAAATGGCAGTTGCCTATGAAGGTAAACATATTCTTGCTAATATATGACCCTGTAATTCCAATGCTATGCTAGCTATTTACCCAAGAGAAACGCAAACATGTTGCACACAAAGACTTGTATAGGAATGTCCATGGCACTCTGTGCATGATAGCTAAAGACAACACGGATGCCCATCAACAAGTAAATGCATAGATAGATAATACCATTACCCACACAATGAAATACTGCTCAGCAATAAGGAAGAAAGAACTACTGACAAATGAATAGCAGGAATGAGTCTCAAAACATTACGAGGAGTCAGAGATGCCAGACATGAAAGAACACACACTCTATAATACCACTTACAGAAAATTCTAGGAAGGATACTGAGAGAACTTTAGGGGGTGATTGAAATGTTGGATATACTAATCACAGTGCATCAAACTGGACATTTAAAATTAATACATTTGTAAATTAGACCTATATAAAGTTGATTTTTTAAAAATGAAATAGTCTATTGGGATAATGCCCGCTTTCTTGACCCTAATATTCTATGATATATGTTCAATAATCTGTGATAAAGTAAGTTCTGAAAAAATTACCTCTCCCAGAGGAGTTGTAATGCCTCCTGTTTTAAAAGAAACAAAGTCTTAGGAACAAATCTCCAGTAGTGGAACTTGAAGAAACAGAAGAATAGGAATACTGCTGTTCTTGACTCTCCTGTGTGTTTCATTTATTCCAGGATTTCGATTTAGACTGAACTTCCTCCCAATGAATTGAAGGGATAAGCAAATCATTATTGTGTGGTATTTGCAGAGAAATATCTTCTTTCTCTGTTCAATTTAGCTGTTTTCAGACTTCAATTGATACTTAAGAACTTCTAATTGAAACAGAAGTCAGTGTATATAACAAAGGAAGAGCGATCAGAATCAGATACCAAAAAAAGGAAAAGAGGCAGTAGCAGAGGATGGAAGGGAAATGGAGGGGAAGGAGAGAGGGATGGAGGAAGGAAGGAGGGGAGAGAGGAAGGAGGATAAGGGGAGGAAGGGAGAGAGGGAAGAAAGAGGGAGGAGGGGAAGGAGGAAAGAGAAGAAGGAGAGGAGGAGGGAAGGCAGGAGAAGAAGGGGAGACAGGAGGAGGAGGGGAGGAAGAAGGAGGGAGGGAGGGGGAGAGGGAGAAAGGAAGGACTAGGGCAGCATTTGGTAAGTCAGAAAAAGATAAGGCAGATAAAACAGGACAGCCTTTGTCTAGAACATTTCTGTTTGACTAGCTTAAGGCTACAATTGGCTATCACTGTTTATCTGGGAACATTTATGATGACATCAGTCAGAGGCCAGTGAGAGGAACCAGTTGTTCATTGAAGATGCAAAATTGCCAACTATTTTCTTTAAAGTTTAATATTAAAAAAAAACAACTTTAGAAAGCAGGAAGCCCAGAATCTAAAGCCAGATTATTCTGAAGTTTCCTTAACCCTTTCTGACTTAACATCATCCTATCTTCACCAAATTTGACAGGGTACCATTAATAGGAAAGTCTCTTTTAATTGAAAAAAAAAATCAAGTGTTTTAAAGATTATTCATTAGCTATACAGTGAAGGGCAGAGTACCTGCAAGTCATGCAAAGGTCACTGTGTACTTGTGCAGAATAGAAACTAACGGACCATTCTCCCAAATTCGGACAATTTTTTCTACTGATGCCACTAGAAACTCCACAGAGGCCATAAGGAACAAGTTAAAAGTGGATGCAGTTGGGGTGAATGCACTTGATAGACAGGTCAGAATTAAGTTTCTTGTAATAGCCAAGTACGATCTCTAATGGCAGCGCTGGATTCCTGTGTCCATCACACCTCAGCTCAGGCTGAGGCCTGCAGCATCATAAAGCAAACCTGTGGCCACGTCTTGAGCCAATTAAAAGATCAAACACACATGGGAGAAGTGAAGGGCTTTGGCTGGTCTGCAATTGAAACACAGGCCATAAAGTTCTGGAAATGAGGGGGTTTTGGGCTATCAAGCCAATGATTGCCACATGCCAAAACATAAACCAGATTGCATAATGAGTAGGTTTTTCATAATTTCCTCAAATTAGGTTTTTATTAATGCCTGTCAACAGCAAATGATAGGCATGCATTGCATTAGCAGCTGCTATGGACCATGCCAGGCCTGATATCACAGTTCATCTAAAGCATACAGTAAGCCAAGGACTCGTGGCTCTATTTGAAGGAGACCTCGACAAGTGGTCGAGTTGAAAGGGAGGTGGGCAGGGGGTTGGGGTGACTGGGTGACTGACACTGAGGGGGGGCACTTGACGGGATGAGCACTGGGTGATATGCTATATGTTGGCAAATTGAATTCCAATAAAAAAAAAAATGAAGGAGACCTCAAATAGTTCTTTGTAAAGGAAAAAAAAAAAACAGTTGAGTCAGCATTCACCATTAATGGTGAATAATTGATGTTGAATTGGCTTTAAATAAATTAAGTTGATTTTCATCCCAAAGTGAATGTCCCCACGTTTCTCCATTGTGTGCAGACAACTTGATTTAGTGCAGGGCCTCTGGCATCTTTCTGGAAAATTTCAAGGGTTCTGGTCTATTTAAGTTCCACCCTCCTTTAGCTTCTCACACGTAATCATGAAAGACTTGTTGCCTCCAAAGGGGGATACTGATGATCTGGTTGATTTCAGAGGCAACCTCATGCTGGGCTTCTAGAGAGAGGAGCTAGAATGCAGCCATTTTGAAGCAAAGTATTGGACACTTTCAGCGAAGTGAACTTAGCTGATTACTTTCACTTTAATGGAAAGCACAGTAAACTAGAGACAAAGATACTATTTTACCAAAAGCTAAAACACTTTTTCGTTAACACCGTAAATGTAGTCCATAATGCTGGAAAACATGTTCATTAGGGAAATAGTTCCACACAAACGATTCAACTTAGCAGAACCTAGACATCCATGGTGACATGAGGGCAGTGACGAGGCCAAGCCTCTAAGTGAAGGAATCTTTCTGACAGAGCTGAAATCAGAAGACCAGATTATGGAAGAATGGCTTGGATCTCAGAGTAAGCGAGGTGAATTTAACGCAATGTACCACAAAGTAAATCCCCAAATCTCCACTGTCATATGGTAACAGAATTTTTGCCAGTTATTTTGAAAAAATAATGTCTTCTTCAGGGATCCCTGGGTGGTGCAGCGGTTTGGTGCCTGCCTTTGGCCCAGGGCGCGATCCTGGAGACCCGGGATCGAATCCCACATCGGGCTCCCGGTGCATGGAGCCTGCTTCTCCCTCTACCTGTGTCTCTGCCTCTCTCTCTCTCTGTGTATCTCTGATG
This sequence comes from Vulpes lagopus, assembly GCF_018345385.1. Classification (NCBI taxonomy): domain Eukaryota; kingdom Metazoa; phylum Chordata; class Mammalia; order Carnivora; family Canidae; genus Vulpes; species Vulpes lagopus. The sequence continues at coordinate 104,598,935 of NC_054827.1, read as the reverse complement.
AATAATAAATTTAAAAAATCTTAAAAAAAAAAAAACTTTGTTAAAAAAAATAATGTCTTCTTCAGTATGGGTTATTGTAACAAAAGATGACAAAATGGGGTGGAAGTTCGGGGGCTTATACAATAGACATTTATTTCTGACAGTTCTGGAGGCTGTGAAGTCCAAGATGAGAGTGCCAACCCATTGCGCTCCTGGGGAGAGAGCTCTGTTCCTTGCCTGCAGATGGCCACTTTCTCATGGCAGAGAGTGAGTGAGCAAGCTCTGATATCTCTTCTTATTATTAGGGTACTAATCCCATGACGAAAACTCCACCCTCATGGCTCCAACTCAACCTAATCACCTTCCAAAGGCCTCACCTCCTAACAACACACGATAGGGATTATGACTCCAATATGTGAATTCTGGGAGCATGCAAACATTCAGTCTCTAACAAACATTCAATCTCTCCCCTCCCCTAAATGGAGGGGAAGATGGTAAAAGGAAAAGGCAGCTGGGAAATACATGTGATCGTGCAGAGAAGAGGTGAAAACAGGCTGAAATCAAGTAGTGGTCCAAATGGGGGTGCGGCTGTCACTCTATGTGACATTTTACAACAATTTTGGCATGTAGTGGCTAAGTGACAACAAGGGACTATGAACCAAGATGGGTTACGAATATCTGAGATGTTGAGTTTAGAGAACTGAAACGATGATAAAAATATTCATGATGGTTTTGTTTTTTTCCCTTTGTAGGAATGGAAAAGGTAGAGATATTTGCCTTGGTGGAGGCACATGGATGGTCAGTTCCACTCTGGGGTATTTTAAGCCAAGAACGTAGGCAAGAAGGCCAACTTTCTAACATACACATTAGGATGAATGTTTGTGCATTCAGGGATCCCTTCCACTTCCAGGAACGGCTCTCCTGCGTACATGTCTGTCATATACTTTCCACCTGCCACAGTTAATTGAGTCACATAATGGTTCATGACTGAGATCCAGCAATTCAAATTCATCTCTGTGGATACCTTGAACTGAGGGTGAATAAACCCCAAAATCTTAAAAGACACAGAGAAATAATGGAAGCTTGTCATGAGAGAGAAGGATATACAGAGATAGAAAAATGAAATAAATCCTCAGAGACAGTCCTCAGTGGTGAGCAATTGCTAGAACCAGTGAGAAGAGGTGACTACTTCCAGAAGGAGAACAGAAGGGCACTTGTGAGAACAAATAAATATTCAAGGTGAGTGAAGTCTGTAGAAAAAAAAAATGACGTAAATCAAGAAGCAAGAGACTGGGCAGGAGTTGTGTTTTAGGAAGCCAAGAAAGTGGCAGTTGTAGCAAAAAGGCTAGGGTAAATTCCAGTGGGAAAAGTTTGTAACTATAGTGAACGTGAGTCTTATCAAATATTTCTTTTTTTTTCTTGCTGGTGCTGATAGAACACATATATAGCACTTGGAAGGGTGGATTTATTCCCCAAGTAGTGCAAAATTCCAAATGTTGACATAAGTCCTCACTTCTCCATCAAAACAGAATCCTCAAAAGGCTTTGTTGGCTCAGCAGCCAGATTCCATTTCTTTCTCAGCCAATGTTTGTATGTCCCATTATGATTCAGGGAATAATTCTCAGTGGGTCCTTATTTTCCTCAGTTCCCCTCTGCCTTCCTGCTGATCATGGCCACAATTTTATTAGCACCTCTTCAGGCAGGTAAAAGTAGAAATTGGAGACCAGTTGAACTCCTCAAAAGTTCTGGTGGGAAAGTGTGTTGAAATGATTGGCTAGCAAAGTTACTTATTCACTCTTTCTCTGTTTTCCAGTAATACAGAAAATCATGCATTGGATGCATTGGCTATAATAGGCATGACAACATTATTTAAAAATATAGAAAACCATATTTGTATGCATTAAAGAACTTCAATTCAATATCAAATTTAATTTTTCCACATGAATGAAACTGGCATATTTTCAACTGCCAATTATTCACGTTAAACACATTCTTACCTCACTGGAAAGCATGGGGGGAATGCAAAACTCTCTGAAGGCAGGACTGGGTCATCTTGATAGATCCAGCAGCATATTTACCATTTGAGTGTTCAATAAGAAGTTGCTAAATTGACAGGGAAATGCATTCCCTGCTTCACAAAACTGGCACCATTCTCTATCATCCCGCAAAATTTCAAATATTTTAAGTGGCTAACCTATCCAAAGGTGGATGCCCCAGGGTTAGATTTCAAGCCCTGTAAGCAAGAGTTAACATATATCATCCAAATTAATTCGTCCCGATTTTTAAAAATCCTTTGCAGAAACCTTGTACATTTTGCAATGGTAAGCGAATGTCTATAACAATCGTTAGCTTTGTATCCATGACCACAGCCCTTTTAATTGATGAAACTAATCCAATTTGCTAACAAGTAAGTAAATTTGGAGAGAAGAAAAGGGATAGATAGCTAATAAGTTTTTAAGCGTGTGAAAGAAAATAGAGTTTCCTTATAAGCCAGGTTTCTTTTTAAATGAACGAAGCACTGGTGTGACATTTGGATATAATAACAAGTAAGAACTGAAATGTAGGCAACCCAGAGTGTTTAGGGGAATAAGCTGAGTTTACAGAGGACAGAGCCTTTTTACCCTCCATATTAGAGTAAAAAGTCAAAAAGCTTTTCAAAGTGCTGAAATAATCAGCTCAGCCTTGAGTGATGGTAGGGAAAGCAGTTTCCAGGAATCCTTAAACCTCTGAAAATTCCCTCGCATTTTTTTTTTTCTGAAGGGAAGTTTAAAAGTGAAGTCTCAGTCTTGGCTTCATTGTTCTTCTGTCGCAGGTCACCTCTCTGTCTCCAGGCCAGGGTGGACATGGCTACAAGAAATTTAATTAGGTCACTAAAATAGTGCTTGTGAAGTGGACTCTGTGTGATGTTTAAGTCATAATAAAGGTGCCAAGATTTTGAATGTTCACACACACACACACACACACACACACACACACACACACACACACATATACATTCACAAGGACAAAGGCAAGTTTCTTCCTAGAGCACTGGCAATCTGTCCCATTTGCTCGGGGATGTGTCTTCTTATATAAGAGGGATATGTGTGGCTCCACAGCCAGCTGCCAGAAACTACCTTTCCTAAGCACCCCTGGGAAAACGTAGCTTACTTGCGTGCTATTGCCAAAAAAGAAGTTTCATCACACTGAATTCAACCCAAGAATTTTCTCTGGGGAAGCTTGTAATGTAACTTGACTCCATGGAGCACCATGCATCTGGCAGAATAGCCTTGGATTAAGTGCAGCTGGGCCTTAAAACAATAGTTACCATTACCTTCAAATAATCATTTATCAAGTGGATTTTATATATAGGGCCTTGAGTCTGGAATAATATGTGGGGATTTTTTTTGACACAGGACAATATGGATGAATACCTCATCACAACAAACCTTGGATGGGGTTTTAAAAAAAAAGTCTAGCCCCGATAGGTAGGTAGGTAGGTAGGTAGGTAGGTAGGTAGATAGATAGATAGATAGATAGATAGATAGATAGATAGATAGATAGATAAAAAGTCTAGCCTTCTTTGTGTCTGGTACCAAGCTAGACATGGTGCCTACTATATCTCTAAATGCTCATTTCAACCTTGAAAGGGATGGCATTGCTTAAATTGATAACAAGAAATCGAAGTTGAAATAAATTAATGTTACTCAGCTAGGAAACAGCCAACTTGAATTTGGGGCCCCTTCTGTGAGAAAAGCTGATGGCATTTCCATTGCCTCCTGCCACTGTCCAAATGGGATCCAGGATGCACTCCTCTGTTAACAAATCCATCTCAGAGCATCATAGAATTCTACAGGTGACAGAGATTTTAGGGGTCATCTTACCATCCTCTTAGATGAATCAAATTCCCCCTCAAACTCTTGTGTCCTGAACCAAATTCATGATCATCTCCCACAAATCTGGTCCTTTTGCAATGCTCCCAGTCTACCAGTGATTTCGCCATGGATCATTTCTATCTGAAGGCCCATTCTTGAGGGCATGTTCTCATTAAATTTTAAGCCTGACTCATCACCAAGTGCTTTCAATGGTGTCCCTTAAATTTCTCTTCATTCTGTCCATCTGATGAGGACAAAAAAAAGCCTTTTTTTAATATTACATGTTTTATTATCCTGTCCCCAGAAGGGTGGTTTATCCAGAAACTGAGAAAAAAAAATAATCAATCAGAATAAACTCAATTTTTGAGTTATTTGAGGCGGGGAGGGGAAGGGAGCAAAACCCATCAACTAACAGGCAGCCAGGCCAGCAGCCCACCCTCCACCTCAGGAGGGTCCCCAGAGACCCATGCCCAATGACAGACAACAGAGAGAAATCAGTACGGGGCTGGCGGGAGGGCAGCAAATCAGCTATGTCTTCATTTGAGCAAGAGGGGGCGAGGATATGTTGCTAGGTGAATTTATATTTACATAATAAATCCGTAAGTTAATAAAGTGAATAGTAATTCTCTGAAAGTTTTTAATTCCTTTTTTTATAGTTTTTTGTGTATTTTTTTGTTTTTGTTGTTTTATGGTTTTTTTGTTGTTGTTTTGTTTTGTGGTCCTTAGAAAATCTGCGAGATACACGTGTCTGGACAAAGCAAGGTGGGGGCTCACAGGGGGTGGGAATGAGAGGCTGGTCTGCCCAACCCTACTCCTCTGTGGCAGAAAGGGGAGGTGTTGAGTGGTACCCCCTCACCTCCTGGCAATCGCCAAGTGGGGGAAGAAGGGAGGGGCGGGGTCATCAAGGCTTGACTGGTCAACTATAATAACTACCTACCTCCTTGATATGGTCTTCTCCATTCTTGGTCTTCTCCAAAATCCCATAATTTTTTTTTCCAACTCAGATCTGACCCTACCCTACCCTCTTGCCATATACCTACTGCTGCAGCCTTATCTCACCACCCTTGTTCCCTTGCTGTGCATCTTCCAATCTTATGCACGCTCCCTGTCTCCCCTGCACATTCTGTTGGCTCTACCTATACAATATTTCATCGCATCTTCTGTTCAAGACTTAACTTCCTCCCTGAGGGGTCAGATTTCCCCCTCAGGCACTCAGATTGCCATCTATTTCTGGCTGTTGCAATGTTGCTGCATCAGTGTTGGCATTTGATTAATGTCTTTTTCTCCCAGTTGACTCAGAGCCCTGTGAAGGGCATGTGCCACCACTCTGTGCTCACTTTTGAATCCTCAGAATCTACCAGAGTTCATGTTATATGGTAGGTGTTCAATAAATATTAATTGAATAAATCCTCCTTCTCCATTTTATAGATCATAAAATTGGGTCCCTTTGAGAGTAAGTAAATCTCTCAAGGTGCACAGCTGGTTCATGGCAAAACTGGAACTTAAACCCACACCTTCTCACTCTGGGTTCACTGTTCCTTTCTCCGTATGCCCCATTTCCTTCCATCAACACACATGCATGTCTGCTCTACTCCTATTCTTGTGCCTTGTCACCCACTGACACATGCATGCTCTAGTTATATTTAGAAGGCACAGTGCAGCCAGTTCTTCGCAGAGCAAAGATGGCAAAGACTGAAGGACTCCATCCTCAAAGTCATAAGCGCAATAAACAACCCCAGCTTCCAAAATGAATCCTTCGTGATGCCCTCAATCCAGGCCTTCCTTCATCTTGGCAGGAGGAGGATTTTATCAACCTGTCACTATCCAATCAGTCATTGGATTCAGGAGGGAGGGAGATGATAAGTGTGTCCTTCTAACACACAATGGAAATTGAAATTAATCTAATTAGTTTGAAGGAGCACTTCACTGCCATGGTGGTAGGCACTGAATGCAGAGATGAAAGACAGAAATACAGATGAAAATTGATGGTTACTTTCATCCTAGTTCGCAAGATTAGAGGTGATTTCCAGGGATTTGTTTTATCATTAAAATTCCATATAATGATGAAACCCAACTGCTTAGCTCTTTAAATACCTGCCCCCTCACACACACACACACACACACACACACACACACACACACACACACCTTGATAACAGGTAGGTAAAAGGTTATAAAGGTTACAAACAAATCAGTTCTAGCTTCCATATTTCTTCTTTGGCTTTGATGACGGTGTAAGATGTCTTCTTTTTTTCTTCCTCCAGTGTAAAATATGTAACCAAGATGGCCAGGTTCAATTTGTGCAGTGGCTCATGATAAATACCTGGGGTTATACAAATACTATTCCTGTCAAAAGTCCAACCTTCTTAATAAATTATGCAATGCTCCAACACCTAGATCAGCCTTATGCATCTTCTCTCGATGTATTAAAAAATCATAAGCATTTGGTCTTTGCTTCTAATTAATATGGCACTTTCCAATATTTCAGGAGGAAGCTGATGGGGCATTATTAAGAAATAGTGAATGCATTCTAAACAACTGAAGTGGAACTCAGGAGAGAATATGTCAGCAGCTGCTTAATAATAGTTTGTATAATAAAATATTCATACCATCATATATTTCCCATCATAGAGGATGGATCATAATGTCATTTTAATATTTTTCCGACTAAAATAAAATTTTAATTAAGGCTAAAGATATATTGCCTAAGGAAAGCTAAACTGTTTAAAATTATTAACTGCTTGAATACTTGTTGCTATACTACAAGCTGCCATAAAAGAAAAGAAATTAAGCACTCGAGAGATTAACGCAATTTTGAAACCCCCTCCTCCCTTCTCCTTTTAGATACGCCTAGCTGAGCCATAACTATTTTTCTCTACTCAGCCAGACTCCAGCTTTGTGGCTTTTTTAATAACCTGGCTTTTCAAGGCCCTGCTCCTGAGAGCCTTTTCATTTCTGCCGCACTACCTACAAGCAAATTTCTTCCAGTTGCCCTACAGTCCAATGGCCTTCCTTTCTTCGGCGCTGAAGCATTTCATTGCAGTTTCATTGACGGGGTGGTGTTCTGTTACAGTGCAATCAATAGCTCAGCGCTTCCCAGCACACCGATTAGCTTGTCAGTCAGGACCTGGGGGAGGTAGTGTAAATCCCAGAATACCAGGGGCCAGGAGTTTGCAAACGGAGGAATGCAGGCAGCCCCCGTGGTTGTCTACCACCTGTTGCTCTGCAACATGTGCAAAGTGAATTAACTTTTTTGCTGCGACATGCCTTAAAGGTCAACAGCGATGGGAGCCTTAAGCTTTTGGAATATTTTACCTCATTACAAAAAAACCACCTCTTCTGATTAGTTACCGGGTCTGTGACAAAAAGAGAATTTATTCTCTGATAAGCCAAGTTTGACAAACAGGTTGGCAAAGTGGGGGGGGGGAGGGGGGGGAGTGGTCAGAAAGAGCAATAGAGGGAGGGAGACAGGTCTTTCATTTTATTTTTCAAATGGTCTGCCTGCTTCTTGATTACACATTAATGGAAACCAGTTTCAACAGTTAACGTGAGCATGCTGTGGGTTTCTGTGTGTGGGGTGTGTGCGTGTTTCTTTCTTGAACTCCTTAACCAGACTCTGATAACTGAAGAGCCATGAGGTTGTATTTTCCTTGTCTAAAAGTTGGTAAAGAAAGAAATACAGAAATAATGATGCATGATTTCTTGGCCCACAAACCAAAAAGCAATGTGGAGTATTAGAACTAATAGGGGATTAGATCATTATTGTATATTAGGGCATGATTATGAAGTGATGTCACTTTAATATATATTATATATTAAACATTTAAACATATGTATCTATATGTTTAAAAGGCTTCAGATTCCATTGTGGAGAGCCGTGCAATCAACTACTTCAAGTGTCAATGATGCCTTGCAGTCAACCTCAGGAAATCTTTTTACAGATATTTATTATCCAAAGCCACATCACCTCAGACCACAAAAGGAAATTCTGTGCTTAGTACATAAAGGCCCTACGGTCTGAGAAAGGTTTGCTTTCAGCACTTGGAGTTTTCTTGCAAAACCTCCATAAACTCACCACAAACCACAATGTAAACCAGTGCACTTCAGATATGACTTGTTAACCTAATTCTTCCAAATTAATTCGCCCATTTTAAGAGGGATTCTGGCTAATGATGCAAACAGAAGCTCCAAAGCCATGAGAACATCCATTTGAATTCAGAGGTTGGCAGGGAAAATATTAATCTTTGGGGGAAAAAAACACACACACAAGGGAAACACTGAATCCTACAGTGCCAAATGTAATATTTTTAAAAGTTTAACTTAATTCGACCTGAGAAAGAAATATGTCCATTTCAGGATGGAGAATGTATGTGGCATCCCCAGCCCATTTTCCTAAAGGGAAAAAAAGAATGTGGATTCTATTTTCAATTGCTTGGCTGCTTATCTTTCTCCTGTTCTATATGCAAGGTTGCTAGACAAATAGTACAAAGAGGTTTAATTCTTATTGACTTTTCCAAATGTGAGTATTTTATTTTGCTCTCTTCTTTGTTTTGTCCACGTATTCTATTCCATAGACATTCTCCTGCACACATACCGCTATAGCTGGCAATGCAGGATGTAGGGAGACAGATAGGACCTAAAGAAATTAAGCACCTTGTGTCTGGACTCCAAACTTTTGAATTCAGCAACACGTCAAGCCATGCATAGTTCAGAAACAGAAACTGATTCCTGGTAGTTGGCAAACACAGTGGTTCTCCTAAGCATGACTCGATGTGGCATTTTTTTCAACTACAGGTTACCTTCCTCCTTCTCTGGAAGCAATACTTCTCACTTCGCACTGTTCTCAGATAAAAACTTGATGACATAAAATCAAACACAACTTCACATTTTGAAAAAATGACAACCCCATTGGGGTACCGGGCATTGTTTTCTCCTGCAAGTGTTCGGTTGTTGTTAATAGCTGCTTTTTCTCGAATCCCCCTGGCTCTTTTTAGCAAATGAATTCAGGAGCTGCTACCAGGAACAACTTAAAATTTGTGTCATCAAACAAAGAAAAATTGAAAAAGACACAAAGAAGGTTGATTTGCTGTTGCGTTGTGATTTCTTCTTGGAGAATCTTCCCTTGCACTTGCCAGATCCACCCACATCGCTCTGGGCTCGAAGTGGATAAGTGATGTACATTGTGTAGACATATACATGCATAGACTTCGGAGCTTAAATCTATGTTTAGAAGGAATGGGGAACAATATTTGAAATTTCTTTCTCAACATTCTGTTGAAATTTCCATTTTTCAATCAAAACTAGTCAGCTGTGTAAATTACAGTCTGCTTGGTCCTTTGTAATCACTACTGCTCTTTGTGAGGATGAATTTGTTTTCTTGCACAAGTGTGTGTGAAAAGCTGTTTTTGACATCTTCTAACAGGGACCTATAGTCAACTCTTAGACCTATTAAAAGTCCTATTAAGTCAGAGTATAAATGATTATACTTCGCTGCGACATTTCAAGCAAAGTTTTGCTGGTTCCCTGCTGCCTTGTGCCTATTTATTAGCACTCCGGCCAAAGGGTGAACCAGTGATGGCCCATGATCCTGGTGGCCCTTCCGTGGCAGCTGCACCTAGAAGTATGCTCATCTGCAGATAAGCAAACTCCTGTGAACATCCAGATGGGCCTTCCAAGATCAAGGAAACTTACAAAAGGAAAAGTTCTAACAATGTTACTATCAACTACATTTCTTCTTTTTTTTTTTTTAAGATTTTATTTATTTATTCATGAGAGATACAGAAAGAGAGAGGCAGAGACATAGGCAGAGGGAGAAGCAGGCTCCCCAGAGGGATCCCAGGACCCTGGGATCACGACCTGAGGCAAAGGCAGATGGTCAATCATTGAGCCACTCAGGTGCCCCTCAACTACACTTCTGACATTGTTGGAAAAGAGTAAGGCAAGGATGCACGTGATGGTGACACAGGGTACTACTATCCTGCCCAAACCTTGACATTGTTCATTTTTTATTAAATTTTAATTGTTTAATATTAAAATATGCTGAGTGCAGTAAGTCAATCGGAGAAGGACAAACAGTGTATGTTCTCATTCATTTGGGGAATATAAATAATAGTGAAAGGGAATATAAAGGAAGGGAGAAGAAATGTGTGGGAAATATCAGGAAGGGAGACAGAACATAAAGACTCCTAACTCTGGGAAACGAACTAGGGGTGGTGGAAGGGGAGGAGGGTGGGGGGTGGGGGGGAATGGGTGACGGGCACTGAGGGGGACACTTGACGGGATGAGCACTGGGTGTTATTCTGTATGTTGGAAAATTGAACACCAATAAAAATTAATTTATTAAAAAATATAAGCATAAATTTAAATCTTAAATTTAATATATTAAAGTTTCAAATTACTTTGTTTCATTCAAAGACTTAAATTCAAAATTTGTATTATTATTATGTCTTTCACAGTCTAAAACATTGCATAAATCTGGGAATCATCTCTGTTGTTTCTCCAAACTTGGGTTCAATTGGCCATTTTAAATAGGAGTAATTACCAATCGACACATCTGGAACATATAGAATTCTCCAATATTTGCTTATTTCCAGGAGTATACCATGGCATGGCCTAAGAAATTCAAGAAATGAAGTGATTCAACTCAATTATTCTTTCTGGATAGGATTCAAATCCAGCTTTCTAACTACCATGGGAAACCTAACTCATCGGAGATATCCAGAGCTCAAGTACTCTGTGTAGAACTTATCAGTGTCTATTACACTACATTTTTTATTTTACTCTATTAAAGTTGCAAAAAAAAGTTAACATGAATTATAGCTGCAATATACCCAGATAACAACAGTTGTAGTAAACAGGCAAACGCAACAAAGGAAGAAGTCAAAAGGGAAGATAGTAAGGCAAACACATTGCAAGTAGGGGAGGGATCAGCTTGGAGTTCAGGCTCAGGTGACTGCAAGGCTGTCTCAGCTGCTACCCACAAAGGTCTGAGGGTGACATTGTTTGTTTCTATCAAACAAGGAATATAGAAATAATTATTTGGGAGGTTGTAGCAGATGAGTTGCACCTGAGATGAAATTTTATTTTACTACCCAGGCCCATATGGAAAGAATGTGGACAATAAATTTCTTTACTTTTTAAAAAATTATTATGCAAAAACATGCTAATTAGTTCTGATTAAATATAAATTCTATTTATCTAATTATCTGAATGACTTAAGGCTGAATTTGTCTTAATTTCACATTATAATTGGCTTTGCATTAAGTATCACAAATGTGAATTCCTCATCCCACGCAACATCCTTCTTTTCATAAACAAACTTGCAGGACCTTTGCTTTATATTGTAGTTTTTCAGGAACCAGATACAAATGTACACAAACTCCTAATTCTTCAGGTTCTGTTTATTCAGGCAAACGCTCTTAATTCTTGGAGAATCATTTCCGAACTTGTCCAATAGATGACACATGCCCAATTTCTACCTCCATACATAAAGTAGAACTTGCTTCTCATTTTTATTATTCTGTTTCATCATCTGTTCCCTGGTAGAAAGAAAGAAGAGGAAGCAAGAATGCCTGGAAAGCAGAATGGGGAGGATGCAAAGAGAACGAAGTTGCTCAAGAGTTACTGTCAGGATGCCATATTGTCAGTATTCATTGGTCCTGGAAGCTTCAGAGTTTTCTGTTTAAGTATCAAGCATTCCCGGCAGCACCTAAATTAGCAATTCACTCTAATATCAGGAGTGGTGACAAGCAAAGAGCAAAAACGTTGGGGTCAGGTGGTCCTGGTGTTAAATTCTATCCTTGCTATTTATGAACCTATCTTGAGACCTTGGGTCAGTTACTTAACCTCTCTGAACCTCCGTTTAGGCTCAGTTGTAAAAAAGAGATGACACAGTAGTCCTTCCTTATCAGGGGTTTCACTTACCTGCGGTCAACAGCAATCCAGAAGCAGATGATCCTCTTTCTGACGTATAATCAGAAGGTCAACAGTAGCCTCATGCTGTGTCACAATGCTTCCATCATTCTCTTCACTTCATCTGATCATGTAGGAATTTTATCATTTCACATCACCACAAGAAGGGTGAGTATAGTACAGTAGATATTTTAAGAGAGAAAGACCACATTCACGTAACTCTTGTTACAATATTGTTCTAATTGATAGTTTTTATTATTAGTTATTGTTGTTAAACTCTTACAACAGTGCCTAATTTATTTTTTTAATAATTTTTTTTATTTTTATTTATTTATGATAGTCACAGAGAGAGAGAGAGAGGCAGAGACACAGGCAGAGGGAGAAGCAGGCTCCATGCCCTGGGAGCCCGACGTGGGATTCGATCCGGGGTCTCCAGGATCGCGCCCTGGGCCAAAGGCAGGCGCCAAACCGCTGCGCCACCCAGGGATCCCAACAGTGCCTAATTTATAAGTTAAACTTTGTCATGGGTATGTCTGTATAGGAAAAAATATGTATAGGGTTCAGGACTACTCATTGTTTCAGGTATCCAGTGGGATCTTGGAATGTGTCTCTCATGGATAAGGTGGGACTACAGTAACATCAGTTTTCAGGATCAGTATTAGGATTAGCAATATACATAAGCATCTAGTAGTACACAGCCTGGCACAGATTTGGCACTCAGTAAAATGTAGATGATGCTATTAAGTATCTTGCCCAGAGATAAACATATTATATTCCGAGAAATGAACTGCAGAATAACATATTTTAAATCAAGATGCTAATTCATGATTTTTAGTATTGTGCATTGAGTCCCAATGCTTTTAAAGATGGTCCTAACTATAGTATCTTAAAGACACTAGAAAGCCATATTAACCAGGCCTCTCAGGGGACCTAGGAGGGATTACAAGGTTGTCAGTCCAAGGAAACTAGAATGCAGAGAGAGAGGTGTAATGTTTTTAAAGTACTTTTTATTGAGCATTTAAGCACTAGGCAATGTAATTTATAGACATTACCTTCTTTAATACAACAAATCTATAAGGCAGGTACTATGTACACAGATACTCTAAAGTAGAGAAAACTGAGACACAGAGAATAAATTCCCTCTGGGTCCCAAAGCTTTTAAGTGGAGTTGACGAGATTTTTAACTCTCACAGTTGGACTCTAGAGCACGTGCTGTTAACTCCTATGTCAGGATAAATATAAGGAGCAGAGCTACAGATCAAGTTTGTGATGTAAGAAGTACTAAAGGATTTAACAGAGGGAAGAGGAGAGAACACAAATCTTAGCTACAAAAGTCAAGAGACATGGCAAGGCACCAGCAGGTAGAACAATTTGTTTCAGGGCCAGTGGCAGTCTCTCAAAGAGGCCAGGCTGCGCTAGAAAAATCAGTACATTTCCATGTAATTTTGAATGTCTTTTTCTGAAGCTGTAAAGCACTTTCTCAAAAAGAAAGCTTTTATACAGATATACAAATGGCCAAGAAGCATTGAAAAGATGTTCAACATCAATAACCATTAAAGAACTGTAACTCACAACCATGGTGAGATGCTACTTCACACGTGCGAGGATGGGAATCAAAAAGATAGACAATAACAAGTGCTGGCAGAATGTGAAGCAATCGGAACCTTCACACATTGCTGGCAGGAATATAAAAGGGTATAAGCACCATGAAAGCAGTTTGGTGGTTCTTCAGTTAAACAGAGAATTACCATATGACCTGGCAACCCCACCCTTAGGTATATATCCAAAAGAATTGAAAACAGATGTTCAAACAAAAAACATGTATACAAATATTCATAGCACCACAGTTCATTATAGCCAAAAGGTGGAAACATCCCAAATATCCATCAACTGTTGAGTGGATAAACAAAATGAGGTGCATCCATACAATGGAATATTATTTGGCCATAAAAAAGAATGACATTCTAATACATACTACAACATGAATAAGCCTTAAAAACATCATAATATGTGAAAAAGGCCAGACTCAAAAAGCTACAAACTGTTTAATTTCATTTATATGAAATAAAAATTGAGTCAAAAAATCCAGACAAAACAGAGGAGTGGTTGCTCGGGTTTAGGGGCTCAAGGGAGATGGGAAGTAATTGCTTAATGGGAACGGGATTTCCTTTTGGGTGATTAAAATGTCCTCCTCCTGATGATTATCCAACACTGTCACTAATGGCAATAAATGTCACTAATGGTAAAGTTAGTGTTATATGTATGTTACAGCAATTTGAAGAAAGAAAAAAGAAAACCTTTATGAAAGCCCAATATGTAACATAGATCAAAACATGGTAGCCCTCATGGAATCGGGCATAGATAGGAAGCCTGGAGGGATCCCTGGGTGGCGCAGCGGTTTGGCGCCTGCCTTTGGCCCAGGGCGCGATCCTGGAGACCCTGGATCGAATCCCACATCGGGCTCCCGGTGCATGGAGCCTGCTTCTCCCTCTGCCTGTGTCTCTGCCTCTCTCTCTCTCTGTGACTATCATAAATAAATAAAAAAATTAAAAAATTAAAAAATTAAAAAAAAAAGATAGGAAGCCTGGAGCCACTGACCTTGAGCCTCATTAGAAACAGTCATTAAGGCAGAGAAGGCCAAGTTTACTCATGCAACTCCTACCCCAAAGCTCTGAGGAAAAGCAGAACTGAAAGTTCTCTGTTGCCCACGTGGAAATGCCAACAAAACTTTGAGCCCAATGATATGGAAGAGTTTTTACTAGCCAGTACTCCACACTGAGAACCTTACTTTATGTGGAAAAATAAAAGCGAGCTCCTCAAACGAACAAAACTGTGGGGATTCTTAGAGTTATTTTTAAGTTTTTATAGATAGAAAACATTAGCCAAAGTACCAGAACATTTTTCTCTGTTGACTGTCCTGGAAAAAGAAAATGTAAGACGCAGTGTTACTCTATAGTATGAATTGCCATTCCTCAATTATTCTTGCAAAACCACACTCTACCTTTTCCTTTAAGTCTGGGGACATGTCTCGCAACATGAACCTAGCACTTTAAGGTGACTCCATTCGTTGCTTTAAAAGTTCCTCCAACAGGTGGTAAAATCTCTTTGTTCCGTGTTGTTTGTTGAGAAGCAGTCTGCTTGGTATCCCACACCAGGACCCAGGATTCAGCCTTTTCCCCAGTGTGCTGCAAATGAATTATGGATGATTATACTGCCCCTCTAGAACCACACTTGAACTTGCCAGCCTTCATGACTTCTATTCTCTTCTGTCCTTTCTACCTCTGGAGAGTTTCCTACAGACTGATTATGAGGCTCCGTGTGCTCACATCTCCACCTGATGAGGGGAGGCATGGGATAAGATCCTCTCATCATTGTAAGGAGTAGATTTTCTCAAGAGCGATACAGGGAAGTGCTAAAGTTAATGTTGAAACTGGGCTTTCTTGCCACTGTTTGTGTGTGGTGCAAGAAACAGGCTCTCAACATGTTAGTAAGAAGACTTAAACCCAGATTATGGCACCCTTCTCTCCAGAGTGCTCTTTTTTGGGTAGGAGGTGAAAGGTCATCCTCTCAGACTGGATAGTTGTACTCAAGCAATTACAAGACCCCAGTGTTTCTACAAAAGAGATCTTTGAAATTCCATCAAGAGATTTTTTTTTTTTTTTGCAACTGATTTACAAAAAAGCACCATTCAGCAAATGGCGGCATCATCCAAGACCATTTCGTGGAAGAGGTCGCAGGTTTTAAGTTACAGTATAATTATTGATAGCAAAAGTATATAGATTTTTTTAAAATTATGAATAATAAACCGTGCGTTATCTGTCTTATTTTAATAGACTCCATAGTATCTCCATTTGTGTCGTCAAGGTCCAAATATAAAAAGAGGTGAACACTGAACTATTCAAATGCTAGAACACAAGAAATCTGAGCAGATGCCGAGGTAATGTTCAGCAGAAAACTGTGAGTGGCCTTGGACTCCCAATTACATATCTTTATTTTCTCTTCTTAACTTGGGGAATTAAATTTTGCTGAAATGAAAAGGAGATTTGATTTTTTTTTCTTTTCTCCAGGCATCATTCAACCAAGGACAGTTACTTGCTAGGATTTTCTCTGTTCTTGAAGGGCAATTGTCAAATGTGCATCTCTGACATAAGAAGGTGTTGAGTCAGGGTGTTTCTGTGTCAAAGATTGCAGAACCTACTGCAAGTCTAAAATGCCCTTCTTTAACCTTAATATAATCAGGAGGAATTTACGTCAACACTCAGAGCATAACGAGTAAGCTTATCCATAGCTAATACTCAGTTTCCCTGTGTTTCTTTAGGACACCTTACATATTTTATTGTATTTGCCAGATCCCTGCCCTTTTTTTTTCCACATAGAAAGATGGAACTCATTGAGAAGAAAACCATTTGGACAAAGAGAATTTCAAAATTGAAATTCAATGGTTCATTTTAGGAAATACATCCACCTTCTTATCTTTGTTATTCGTCCCAGACAAAAACCATCACAGTCTTCAAAAATGTGTCCTTGGGGCAGCCCAGGTGGCTCAGTGGCTTAGGGCTGCCTTCAGCCCAGGGCATGATCCTGGGGTCTCGGGATCGAATCCCATATAAGACTCCCTGCATGGAAACTGCTTCTCCCTCTGCCTGTGTCTCTCATGAATTTAAAAAAAAAAAAGTGTGCTAATAACTTTTAAGAAATTCTGAATGGTAGCAGAGCAGTGCATTGCCATCTCTACATGAAGGGCTGGAAGTTTTAGCAAGTTCACACTACTGTTCTTTAAAATGGAGGCCCAAATGATCATTCACTTGGCTCACAAATATTGACTGGGATCTCACCTTGAGGTTTCGGTGACTTAATGGTGAAGCAGAGCCATGAGGAACCAGCCTGGAGGCAACCTCAGAGTGCAATCACCAAGTACAAAGTGCAGAAGATTCCTACAGGCCATGACCAATAAAAGAAGGCGAAATAAGGAAAGGCATTCAAGTTTGTCACGTATTTAAAATTAAATTTCAGGAAAAGATCAGATTATATTTACAGGTAAAAATACAACACTTTAATGAGAAATTTCCAGGGTAGGTCCCAGGAGGGCAAACGAATGAATGGACTTGGGGCAGGAACAGAAATGTTTTCATGCTTCCTTGCCAGCTCAAGTCTTGAAAAAAGTACCTCAACGGATCACCCCAGACAGTAGAGATGTAGTGTTTCTATTACTCAGTTTTTTTGAAATATAATTGACATATAACATTATATTAGTTTCAGGGGTACAACATAATGATTCATATTTCAAAATGATCACCACAATAAGTCTAGTCAACATCCGTCACTAAATATAATGACAATTTCTTTTCTCATGATAAGACCTTTTAAAAGATCTACTTTCTTAGTAACTTTCATTTATGTAATACGGTAGTATTAACTATAGTCACTATGCAGTGCATGAGATCCCCAGGATTGTTTTTATTTGTTTGTTTATTTATTTATTTATTTATTTATTTATTTATTTATTTATTTAGTGACTCTTTCCAAAGCAGCAGCCAAAAGGCAAAGCCCTTAATTCCCCCCTGACCATTGATTGTTTGCTCTGCAAACCTTGGGAAATAGCCATCTCACTCCATTTCTCACCTAATTCTTCAGGAAAATAACCATTGTGAGTGGAAGAGGACAAGAGTCCCACTGATGTCCAGAGAGTATGAGCAAATCTTTCATAGACTGCAGAAAAACGCAAGCATAACCATCACTTTGTTAATAATGGGCCCAACTTGTGCGAAGTAGAGTTCTAGGCCATTCATAGGCAGCAAGAAACAAAGCAGACGTAAACCTTGTCCACTCGGAGTTCAGATTCTAGTAGAGAAGGACAGACAGGATCAATTAAGCAAATAATTACTTGTTATGCCAGGCAGTAATGCAAAACAGTGAGCAGGAGCAAAGAAAACCAGGAAGTGGTGGAGGACACCGATATTCCACCCAGCATGGAAATGGAAGGTTCTTCCAAAGAGCTGAACCGTTGGGCAGAGACCTGAATGTAATGTGTCAGGGCCACAGACATCTGGGAAAGAATATTTTGGACAAAGGGAACAACAGAGGCAAACACTGCCCACTCATCCACCCACTCAGCCAGGCAGGAGTGTGCAAAGAGTATCTGAGTAATACAACAGTCTGGCTGGGACAGAGTGAACAAGGCAGGAGGGTGGGAGTGGGGTTGTGGCAGAAAGATGAAATAAAACTTAATCACAGATAAGCAGAAAAAAAGATTAGGAGGCCACTGAGAAGATTTTCTTGGGAAGGAAGGAAGGAAGAAGAAGAAGAAGAAGAAGAAG
Source organism: Vulpes lagopus (assembly GCF_018345385.1). Classification (NCBI taxonomy): domain Eukaryota; kingdom Metazoa; phylum Chordata; class Mammalia; order Carnivora; family Canidae; genus Vulpes; species Vulpes lagopus. Next base: position 104,580,874 of record NC_054827.1, on the reverse strand, counting down.
AAGAAGAAGAAGAAGAAGAAGAAGAAGAAGAAGAAGAAGAAAAAGGAGAAGGAGAAGGAGAAGGAAGGAGAAGGAGAAGGAGAAGGAGAAGAAGAAGAAGAAGAAGAAGATTTGCTTGGTAAAGATTTGTTGTTCTAGTAAGATGAGAACTGGAAGGTTTCTAATACAGGAGCGCCATGATTCCAGAGCAAATCTTTGGAGAGGAATACAGAGAACTATCATGGGATGGCAGTTTGAGCTGATGGTTTGGCCTAAATAACCTTTAAAAGAACAGAAGGAGTTGTATCGGGCTGATCCAAAGTGTGGTAGATATTTTGGAATCTTCTGCGCACAATCCCAGTCACACCCCAGTGAAATGACCGCACACAGCACTGGGAAAGTGGGCAAACAGCTCGGCTCCAAATACCGGTTGTAGGAAGATTTAACATTACATGAGCCAATGAATCTTCATCTCTCGAATTTGCCACAAACTCAAGAACTTCCTCTGCCCCCTCAAAACATCTGGATGCTGCCTGCTGGGCCTCAAATGCAAGTGGAAACATCTGGATATCAGCTAAGAGGGGGAGCAGGGTGGCATCTAAATATGATTTTGAACAGTGGCTTGAGTAAAAGCATTAAAAAATTTTTGCCTTTTATGATATAAATTTACAGTAGACTTAGATATGCTTGCTTATTTTTCCTTCTGCCTCCTTCCCCCCACGAGTACCGCCTACACCATGGGAAAGAGACATGGCTTGATGATCCAGAAATGTAACTCTGTGGCCAAGCAGGCCTTTCCCAGTTGATCTGACTATTAACTACCGAACATGCAGTCTTTTTTGTTCTTTTTCCTTTGGCTAGTTAAGTTCCCCTCTGTGACTCTGGAAATCTGGAATTCCTGGATAATTTTGGCCCTGGCGGATCTCAACTCCCACTCTGCATGCTTTTTGTATGACTGGCTTGCACTCAGGAGGGTCAAGGGAAAAATAGAAGCAGTGTGTATGAGAGGGAGAGATGTGTGCATTAGTCATTTTATTCAGTGCATACTACATTGTCATCGCTGTCAAACACAATAAAACTGCAGCTAAAACACTTAGCTATGTATTGATCTGCTCCCACATCTCCCATAGAGAACTCAGAGGAACAGAGCCTCCTCCGTAGCCACCCTCCTCCACCCCAAGCTTTAATGCAGAGGGGAGTGAGCTTCCTGTAACTGTTTATTTTGGAAATAGTTAAGGAAGCATCTGACCTCACATTTTCCCATTGTTCAGCCATGGCCCTATGATTCCTTATGTGAACTGAAATATAAGAAACATTAAGATGAACTTGGATGGCTCAGATAGAGGCTGGTTGTTCCTAGAGGGATTAGTTTCATTATTATTATTACTGATAAATGATTTCTGGTAATAAGTGTTTTTCCACCTTTTTACACCATATACCTGCAGCCTTCTTACTCGTAACTGGAATGACAACCACCAGTTATTGAATGTTCACTGCATTATAAAAAAAAATTATATTGAGGGTTTACATATATATCCACTTAAATTCTTGTCACATACCTCTAAGGTACATGGTATAAGTGTATTTTGCAGATAAGGAAGCTGGCACGAGTGAGAAAGCAAGAGAAGGAAGTGACTTCTTAGAGTCACTCAGAGAGCAGCAGGCAGAGCCAGGATTTGAATCCATGTGTGACTGATTCTGAAGCCCAGGTATGCAACCACTTTGCAAGGTCGCGAGCTCGTGTCTAGAAGTGGGAACACATCTTCCTGCTGAATAAATGTGTATGCTGAGCACAAAACCAGAGAATCTGTACTATTACCCCCGCCCTCCCTATGCTCCTCTGTATGAATCAGCATTCCAATTCCCAGCCTCCCTTGCAACACCCATGGTGCTATGAGAATTTGGTTCAAACTCCTGGTGGAGCTTCCATTTTCTGTGTATGTGTGGCGACATAAGCCTCCAGCTTTGGGTTGCAAAAGTGGGTTCCCAGTACAGGTTTGACATCCATCAGTGCAGGCCACAGCAGCAATGCAAAAGTTCTAAGAGTCCTCTGCTCATGAAGGAGCAATGACAATGGTCTGCTCATGCTGCAGTCTTGTGGCCCCATACGGGATATGTTTCTGAAAATTTATAATCTGTTTCTGCAGCCCACCCCCTACCCCCTGCCACACACACAGTGATTCTATGAGCTACCAATTTCCTTTATTAAATACCTTTTCTGCCTAAACAAACTAGAGTGGATTCTAGTGTTTGCAACAATACGCACAGAGGAAAGACAAATGGGCAGAATGCATATACTTCCCCTTTGGTTGAGATTGTTTCTCTAGTGAACTGTCATTTTATGCCTCCACCACAATGAGCCCCCATAGAAACTCTTTGACTTCCCAGAGAAAGCTCTGAGGCCATCCTATGGGAAAGACATCTAATATCTCCCATTATGGCACGAGAGTCAGAAAATAGAAGCTTGGATCTGTGAAGAGTTTCTCTAGTTGGCAAAAAAAAAAAAAAAAAAAGGAAAAGAGAAGAGCTTCGATTTTCCCAGTGGAAGCCTCATCTGCAATGAATACAGATCTGTTCTGTTATTGGCAGGTTTGAAAACGTGGTTCTTTACAATAATGCCCCAATGCCCACTGGGAGTGAAAAACACTAAATTGTACACAATGGTTTTCCACTTCCCTAGAGTTGTGTTTACCACTCTCTGCTGATTCCACACATTTCCAGATAAATTCAGGCTCTACTTCATTTCATTAAAGCAAAATCTGTTCAACTATGTCCGTAGTTGAGTAGAAAAGCTTCCCACTCAAATGTTATTTGTATTCAAGAGCAAGGCATTCAGGCCAGATCTGAAGAGGTGAAGTGTATAATAGCTTTGATCAAGGACAAGCAGGAGCCGAGAGAACCCAACCACAGCTGATACAAAGGGATACAGAAAGGTAGTTTGGGATACCCGGCTCAGTGGTAGCATCCAGCACGCTGTGGTCCAGACAGAGAGGTGGCATAACAGGTGGGTCTGCCACAGGAGGAGCTTGAGTCCAGTATAGATTAGCAAGTAGTAGGAGGTGATTCAAGTGCTCTGACAACATGTGATAATTCCTTTTTCTCCCAATCTGAAAGAAGTTATATTGAACACTGTCAAACATTACTTCGATTTAAAGTAGCAATGCAAATTCATTTAACCATGAAGCAAGACAAAGTTAGATGCCTTAAAATTCATAATGTCTCTTTGGGGCCATAAAGGTACCACTTGATAGCTTATTACTCCAGAGTTTATAAATTCTGGTGGAAGTGTTTTTATAGCAACCTTCTGCTGTTTCTAGCCTTTGCTTTTGAAAAATATAAATGAGACTAGGTATTTGACAAACTAGAATTTCTAAATTCCCTTAGAGAAATTCCAAACTACCGTGGGTTAAGTGCTAGCATCTCCACTGTGTTGTATTTTTTTTTCCTCCCTGTTAACATCCAAAAGGCAGAACTCTAACCTTAAAGGAAGCGACATATGATACAAAGGAAGTTTCAGAGTAGAATATAGAAGACAATCCAGCATAATTTTCAGTTTTAGGAAAAAATATATATATTATATATATTATTTATATCAGTTTTCCTAAAATATATATATATATATTTAAATATATATTTATACATATTTTATGGTGTGGGCTCAATATGTGTATATGTGTGTGTGTATATATGTGTATATATATATATAATATATATATAAACTTTTAAAGAACATTTCATAGTGGAACATGTTTATGAAGTAAATAAAGTAGCATCCAAAACTACATGACAGTGATCCTAATTTCCTAATTTTTCTTCGCAAAATTCAGGTGAAAAAAGACTGGAAGAACAAAATGCCAATGTATTTTCAAAACTGGAATTTTCAGTGAGCTTCTCTTCTTCTTTATAATTTTCCCAATTTTCTTTATTATTACATATTATGTTTTCATAATTGGAAAGATAGGTAGGTCTGACTTAGAAGTACTGAAACAAAATCAAACATGAACCAGGCAATGCTTCTTCATTTTCTAACTTGGTGTGAGGTTCAGAGAAGTGGTCTGCTCTCTGACCCAAGGTATATTTACTAGGGGTTGGGGGTGAGGGGGAGTAAGAGGGCCCTGTTTCCATCAGTAGGGCAAAGTGGAGGATGGAAGTCACAGTATTGAATAATCTACCAAAAAGAAATATTTTATCATGAAGCAATTTGTTTCATATTCTGAGGGCAGCTTCTACAAGGTAACAGAAATCTACTTTAGGATTAGCTAGAAATTACCTCTTACATTCCTGACAACCCCAGTTCTCAACTGTCATTCCCTCTCGCGATTTTTGCTCTAATATTTCTGCAAAACCCCCTTCTGCTATAAAGACGTCATGTCTTCACAGGCATGTCTTGTTTGCTGGGTGTTTTACCATGACAGTCTCTGCACCTTATATTTCTAAATGAAAAGTCTGGGAATTCGGCCTTTCAGTGGAGAAGAATATTCAAAGTTTTTCCTGTCCCAGAAAATCCGATCCCTCCAAGTACTCTTTAAATTTAGTTTCAGTAAGTTTATTTAATGTGATGAAGATGATTTGATGATGCTGCTGATCATAATGATGATGGAAGGTGTAGTTTCCTTAACTGTGAAATGAGGAAATACCTATTTTAGGCTATTAGGGGAGAGAAGATAACAAGAGGATTGTATAAAAAGCTCACAGCACTGTCTCCCAATGAGTTAATTTTTAAGTACGTGTTCCACTGTGATAACTAGTTCCTAGAAAATACATTATTTGAAAGGAAGAAAGGAATAGATGGCTATGTCAATACAATGCCTGTGGAATCACAGAGGGGCAGCAGAATGGTGTGGGCTCAAACTAGACTGCTTGGTTTTGAATTTCTTCCTTGTGAAACTTTGGCCAAATTACTGAATTTTTCCACATCTCACAGTTCAGGCTTGGTGGGGCTGTTATGAGGATTAGGCCACGTATTGAGGAGAAAGTCTGGCAAACAGTAATCACTATAGGTAATCGCTAAGGTAAATATCTTCCCTATTCTGACTTGTTTCACAACAATACGCATGAAGTCGCCTAGGGGGAAGCACTCCTGGTTCTGTGAAGTTTATGCCCAGAGTTAAGAGCCTTCTGCTCTGTGCACGTCCCCCCACACGCACACAGAGATTTCTTATATATACATTCCCTCCCTCCCTCTTTCCATAACTAATCAAGCTCCTGATTGTGCCTTGTTCATTTCTGTGCCCCCGGAAACCTAGCACCCTGGATGTCCACACTAAATATTTAATGCCATTAGAAACAGACTACAACTCTTCCTGAGTATGGACAATGGATTTTAGTAATGTTAGGTTGTTTTATCCACCCTGTCCCCCACCAAATACACGTAGCATGTACTCTAGCGAAACTCTGGAAGAAGACACATTTTACCTCAAGCATAGAAAGGTATTAATAAATCTGCATGTATTCAGACTTCTTCTTAGTACAATTTACTTGAAATTGTCAGAATTCTAACAATTAAAATTATACCCCTTACTGGAATTACTTTACTCTGCCTAATGAGAGAGATTTCCTTCATTCGAATTTGAACTGCTAAGAAAATCTGACGGAGAAGCTATTTAAACCGGTTCCTTCTATATTGCTAAGAACAAAAACAAACTTCCAAGGACTCTGGCTCACACCTACATTCTGAGTAGAAGAAGCAGAGACTCCGTGGGAACACAGCAAAAACTGCATTGGACTTCCAGGCCTGGGGACTTGGATTCTGGATCAGGTGACCCTGGGGAAGTCACCGCACCTCTCCGGATCTGATTTCCTTCTTTGCACAGCAATAGGCCTGCCAAACCGGTCTAGAATTTAGGCTAAGATGGAACGCAAATACTCCAGAATAATTCCGCCCTATTTGGGTGTGTGGGGGGGGGGGAGGGGGCAAATAGTAAGGAGGGGGTGAGGAAGTGCCTCTCATGAAATCAGTAACTATAGTGTCTTCTGCTTGCAATTTCTGGATGGAGTTTCCGAATGCTTCAAAACCGGTCTCGCCGTCTGAATTTTCCTGCACAACTCCTGAGCCGTCCACGTGCAGTGGACGTTCCCAGGCCAAGCCTTTCAAGCCTTTCAGCTCGGCACCACCGCCTTCCCATATCAAAGGGGGCTTCCCGCTGAGTTTGTTTACACCATTAAATTTGCTCACACGTAAAGCCGGGAGAATTTGTCCAGGTGTTCAAATTCCTGGAGGGTGGAGAAAGTGCCGAGGCCTATATTAGATCAATACCACGCTAGAGTGAAACACAAAGAACCTTTTCCACGGTGTGGCCCCCTCTGGAGATGTGTATTTTAGAGGCAGCCTTGGCAGGGCCCACTGGGCCGTCTGTCGCTCTGCTGTGACCCCGGCCGCCCGACCGGGGCGGTCCCGGGGCCGTGGTGCTGGCGGCAGCCGCGCGGACCCGGGAGCACGGCCCGGAGCCCACCTGCAGGCGCCGCCCGCAAGATGCTCGGAGCAGGGCTTACCTGCCGGGCGCGCGCTGCACCTCCGCGGGTGCCGGCCGCCCCAGGTGGGGTCGCAGCACCCGAGGAGCGGACTGCTCCCCCCTCTTCTGGCAACAAGAAGGGAAGGCGACCCCATCCCGAGCTACAGGTTGAAACCGGGAGCGAGATCCTGGGCTTCTCCGAGCCAGGTGAAGGCGCTGGCAAGGTCACCCATTCAGTCACCAGGTGGTGCATTTAATTTAAAAGGACTGTTAACCTTGTTTATACAAAATAACACCAATATGCAGAGAAGCAGTAAATCCATTGTCGTTAAACAGCGGGGAGCCGCTGGCGCTGGCAGCCTGCCCACCGGCGCCGCGAACCGGGCTGGCACCGAGCGGGGAGCGGGGAGCGGGGAGCCGAGGGCCGGGAGCCGGGGGCCGGGAGCCGGGGGCCGGGAGCCGGGAGCGGGGAGCCCGGAGCCGGGGGCCGGGAGCCGGGGCCCGGGAGCCGGGAGCCGGGAGCCGGGAGCGGGGAGCCCGGAGCCGGGAGCCGGGGGCCGGGTCTGCGATCCCGCTGGCCGCGCCAGGCGAGGCCCGAGCTGGGTGCCCTCGGCGCCCTCCGGATGACTCTCTGCATTCTTGTCAAATATATTTAGAACAAGAGGTGTCCACTTAAAGAGAAACATTTGTTAATCACTTAAATGCAGGCGCTTGGCAGCCCTCCAGGTTCACCTTTATAAATATGTAGGATCGGTTTCCAGCTACGCCGGGAACTCCCGAGCAACTTCGCTTTCCCTCCGTGTCCCCTCGAATTGACCTAAGGTGAATGTCCCTAGCACCTTATTAATTTTCTCTCCCAGCGGGTTTTTCCCTAAGTCAATGCCAGCCTCCTATCGGGACGTTGACGGAGATAAATTAATGATGCGCGGTACCGAGAGAAAGAGAGCGGTGTTTCTTTAAGCAGGGGACAGATTAAAGTTAAATTCCTGTTGACGGAGGCGCTGGTGTCGACATCGTCCTTGTTTACCAGCAGCTGTCCCGTTAATGACACTCTGATAACTGGCGGAGGCCGCCCTGCGGTAGGGGTGAGGCAGATAAAGGGCCTCTGTTTAAATAGCCCGGTCCTCGACCCCGCTCTTGTAACTTCCCTGCGTCTAACAATCGCTGAAGCTGTTCGCAAAAGGCAAACCCGGGTGCAGAGGTTTTCGCCCTCCGACTCGCGAGTGCACGGCCTCAGCCCCGGGCCGCGGCCGCCAGCCCTCCTTGGGGGCTGATGACGACCCCAGGAGGTGGGGGTGGGGGTGGGGTGCCGGGGCGGGGAGGGGCGCCGAAGGGCAGAGACGGCGGGTGCGCAGGGTGAGGAGGTCAGCGCTCTGGGTGCCTCCGAGAACTCTTCATTTTGTTTGAGAAACACTGACGCCCCCCCCCCGCCCCCCGCCCACCAGCCGACAGGGTAGGGACAATGTTACCCAGTTACTGTTCTTTGTGGGGGTCCCTTCAGCATGAGGCGTAGCCGCAGGAGAATTGCTTTTCATACTTGGAACCATCTCCCCCCGCATCCCCGTTCAGACTGTAATGCTGTAGGGGGGACCTTGCCCGGAACCCAAGCTGATATTCTGATCTTACAGCTGAGAAAACAGGTGCTCAGGAAGCTAAGAGGCTTGCCTAAGTCCACTAGCAAGTTGAGTGGTAGGATGGGGGCTGGCAGCCAGCTCCCTGACCACCATTCTTGTTAGAGAGAGGGATACAAAATATTACACATATTTTATAATATGTCTATATGATATATTCCCATATCATATGTATCTACATCAGGATTGGAGGAGGAAATTTAAATACTATATATTTAATGTATATATGCACTATATATAATATACAAACATTTATGTAAAAAGAGGCACATGTCTTTAAATTTCCTCTTACTGTCCTAATGAAATGGCAGACATCAGCGATCTGCTCCGAGGAAGCTAAAGCCCTCACCTGGCTGAGATCCCATCCTGGTAGATCCCTGAGCTTCCCTCTAGACCCGCCCCCACCTTGATTATTTCATGAATACAATCCATTTAAAGATCAACAGTCTTGGAATCCCATAATCTTTTTCATGCTCTAACTAGTCAAGCAGACATACCTCTAATAAAGCAAATGCAGAGAACAAATTTATTTCTGCTCTTAGAAAGGGAAGACGATGTGAAACAAATGATCTAATTTCCACTCATCTCAGTTTTCTCACCTATGGGACGTTCCATAGCCAACCCAAGGTGATTTTCAGAGGGGGGGGCGGCGTGGAATTAAAAGACAGGCAAAGTATTTTGAGATGCCCGGTAGAAAGATGTTAACATTTTTATCTATATGATTTCCTCAGGAAAGTTCTTTTCCATATCTTTAAGGATGAACCACAATAATGTATTTTCCAGGGGCCTACAATAACATGAGGTTTATCACTCATATCTCCAAACTATAGTGACTCCACAATGTTCTCTTTATTCTAAGGTACTATGAAATTACCCTTTGTATAAAATTTAAATGTAGCTCATAATCTCTTTATGTCGTTTCTTTAATTAGCTGTGATGGGTAGAAGTGTACTCCCTAAATGAATATGTTGAAGTCCTAATGCCCGGTACCTGAGAATGAGACCTTATTTGGGGACAGGGTCTTTACAGAGATAATCAAGTTAAAATGAGTTCTTCAGAATGGGCCCTAATCCAGTATAACTGGTATCCTTGTATAAAAGGGAAATTAAGGGACTCCTGGGTGGCTCAGTGTTTGAGCCTCTGTCTTCAGCTCAGGTCGTGATCCCAGGGTCCTGGGATCGAGTCCCACATCGGGCTACCCGCAAAAAGCCTGCATCTCCCTCTGCCTGTGTCTCTGCCTCTCTGTCTGTGTCTCTCATTAATAAATAAATAAAATCTTTTTTAAAAATAATAAAGAAAAAAGAAATTAAAGCACAGAAATACATATAGAGGGTAGAAGATGTCTCCCAAGGGCCAAGGAGAGGGGCCTAGAACCAATCCTTCCTCATGGCCCTCAAAGGGAACCAGAGCTGCCAATACCTTGATTTTGGACTTCTAGCGTCCAGAGCTGTGAGACTATAACTTTCTATCATTTAAGTCTTAATCTAAGACTATCATTTCTATCACTTAAGCCACCCAGTCTGTGGTGATTTGTTACAGAGCCCTGCAAAACTAATATACCAACCAACTTTTTAAAAGATTTTTTTGTTTGAGAGAGAGAGAGAGAGAGAAAGCACCAGCATGCATGCACACTCAGGGGGCGGGGAGTGGGCAAAGAGGAGGGCCAGGCATCTGAGAAGGGGAGACCCACTCAGGCCTCGATCCCAGGACCTGAGCGGAAGGCAGACACTTAATCAACTGAGCCACCCAGGTGCCCCTATACCAATCAATTTTAACCATCTTCAGTAATGTTAAAAATCACCTAGAATCAATACTTTAAAAATGTATAAAACAATTTCAATGGCTTAAAGTGATTGTTGAAGTGTTACATGTAATGGAAGGCAAACAGAACTAATAGTTATTATATATCTACTCTATCCTGAGCAGGATTTAGGGAATCTTTGCTCATTTTAATTGTTTAACCATGCTTTCAATAATAAAATTTTATCTAATTCAATAGAAACACATTTTTTACAGTAAAAACATTTACAGTAAACATGAGTAATTTAAATAAGTACCAATTATAGGGATTGTACCTTGCTTAGCATATTTCATCAAATTACATATTATAGAAGATAGAATCTTCTCTACATTATGAGCAATGCTATTTGTTGAATTCTTCTCCATCATTTCACCCACACTTTTGATGTATAATATAATTGCTGGTTGAGAAGTTTATAGTAGGTTTTGTCAAGGACCCAATTGTGAACAGAGATTACAAATAAGCACAGTCAGTCAAGAAGGTTTATCAAGTAGGTAGTCTGTATAATGTCCTAGAAGGAAAAGAGAAAGATACGGAGTCTGCACCTCCTATCTCAGGGTGGCTAAGAGTCTAACTGGTGAAAAACGCCCAAAAGCAAGTCAAGAAAGCAAATTAAAATTATACTTATAAACAGTACCTCCCCAGTCCAAAAGAAAACAAACTCAGATCCCACAGATCCACAGATCCCATATGCCTGCAATACTAAGTCCCAGGTTACACCTGCTATGTGAGCTTCATTGTTAAGAGCACCATCATTCACTTCCCAGAATGTCCAGCTTAGATTAAAAAAATCTGTAGTCACCCAACCTCAGAGTTTCTCAATCTCAGGGCTTTGAACATTTTAAGCTGGCTAAGTCTTTGTTCCGGAGGGCAGTCCTGTGCATGCTGTATGTTTAGCAATATCCCTGGCCTCTTCTGCTAGATGCCATTAGCGTTGCTTTCACTCAGTTGTGACTACCAGAACTGTCCTCAGATATTGCCAAATGTCCCCTGGGGGTTATTTTGCTAGAGAATCACTGTTCTAGCCCAAGATTATACAAAGGTTAGAAGAGGGTGTGTGCAGGAATGATGATTAAACCGTGCAAAACCATCTTGAGAAGGTTCAACTTCAATATCTGCAGATAAGGAACTTGAATTGGCTGAAGACTAGGGAGGGCATTCTGCATATGTAAGGTTGGCAATGGAATAGAACAAGTTGAAAGTCAGAAGTCTGAGAGAAGGCAGTAACCAGGAGTATAGATTGGGGCATTCAGCAAGTTAACCAACCTGTTGACCAAGCTACAGCTATATCCAAGTGCCCATCTAGAATGTTTTTAAAAAAACAATATGTTACTAAAATCTTTTGACCTGTGGGCATTTCCAGTTCTTGACATAGTATACCAGAATTAGGCTGGTTATGCTACTTAGCTTCTTCAACACAAATAGAGAGGTGAGGGTGACAGGCCTCCTCAAGCTTTTCCTGAGATTCTCTTTCCTGAGCAGAGGCGAGCATGATTTACAGTCACTATAGAAAATCTTATTTACTTAGCACCTCCTATATCCCAGATGTTTTTCAGAAATTATCTAGTTGAATCCCTCAAGACCTTGGCAAGGACGGCATTAACTTCCCCGGGGCTCAGTTTCCTAAACAGCAGAATAAAGGTAGGTGATGTCACACATATACCGAGTGTTAGAGCTATGACTAGAACCCGGGTTCCGCTACACCAAGCCCCACAACATTGGCAAGTCACCAAGCAGAGGAACCCAACCAGCTGATGAGTAGAGGAAAGAATGATCACTATTTATACAGAGACTCTGAAAAATGGGGAAGTGTGGGGGGGTAAGACTCGCTCCTCTTTACTTCAAATTAATGTTTAATTACTACAGATTTCTTCATCAAAATGAAGTGATCTTCATCTGTTTTTTTTTCATTTAGTTGTTAGACAATCATTTGGGATTAGTGGTTTCTAGGCTGGTTGATGTTTAATGGAGGTATATCAGTATGATTCCGAGCATTGGCTGTGGTAAAATCCCTTAAAATGAAGACTTAGGTTTTTAATTTTTGTTTAAGACTCTCACAGGCAAGGATATTCAATATCTAGAGGCAGGCTCTCCTCCCATCTCATCTTAGTCTTACTTCTTCGTTGACTACGTAAATTTAGTCACACGTGCAGCTAGAAGGAAGTTATCTGGTTACCAGGAGATCGCCATGAGGACATGAGTGGTGTCAGGTATTAATATCACTTACTTTCCTTTGCCCTCTACCTCACTCAGTCAACTGGGGAAAAACAGAATCCTCACAGCTCTGGGCTTATGGAAGAGAACTTTCATTTAAGTGTAATCACCTGTGATTTGTACTAAGGAGAATTAATATGTCCACAGAGAGAAGTGAGATGCAAGCTGTGCCAGAAAGTATGCTTTTTGCCTGTCCAGGTTGCACCAGCATGATACCTTACATCTACTGTTTCATTGTATCAGCTCCCAAAACCCAGAGGCAGGAGACATTTTATAACTCCATAATTTAGGTGAAGAAAGGGAAAGAAGATCAAGAGAAATTAAACAACTTGCCCAACGTCATATGGCTAGGAAGTAATATGTCTACAGCACATACCCTGGTCTATCTTCTCCCAGAGCCTATTATTCTTTCCACTAATGCAAGTAATTCAAAGAAAATCTAGCTACTTAACGTAAGAAAATGAGCAGATCACATTGCCAGTCTACTCCAAAAAAGACAAGGTGAACCCTAGGTCAACAAAGAGGTACCAAAGTTTTCAGGTTCCCAGGATGCAGCTCGCATCAGCACCCTGCAGTGTGCTAAATGACACCCCCTCCTAGAAGAGCGGTAGTTGAACATTACCTTGTTGTCTGCAAGACTTAATGACTCCAATTCCAACCCTCGGGATGTAAACATTATGCTAGACTGTGGCTTTAAATGATCATTTCCAACATAGATGATATTGCAAAAAGTTCAAGGAGAAGCAGACGAGTTCATTGGGATCTGAGCACAGGGTTTTTTTCTCTTGCTCAAGCTCTCAAGCGTGTCTTCTTCAGGGACCCTCAGAGAAGGAGACAGTCAGCTCTTCCCCAACTGGATACAGTCTTATTCTTGGATGGGTTACTTGTCCACATGGACAGCAGCTTCGTGCAAGGTCACAGGAGAACAAGCTGCAAGGGAGAGAGGAGGCTGGAGGGTTTCACATGCTGCCCTTTTGGCTCTCATTCTTCTGCTCATCAAGTGCTCTGGGAGAGGGTTTGCAATAGGAAGATCTGCCTGTCTGTTCCACAGGGAAATATGAATGTGAGGGAGCATTTAAAATCATGTGAAGGGGCCCATAAACATCTAAATGTATGCAGGTACCTATGTATTGCTTGAACAAATACTTACCTGCTGTCACCTGAGTGACAGATGCCCTCCTAAGAACAAAATCCATTTTGTAGGACAAAGAGAAACCCTTGATGCAAATATAGATCAAAGGATGATACAGGTCGGGGAGATGTGATGTTCTATAGCGTGTTCATACAAGGTCTTTCCAAGGAGGTAACATGAGAGCAGAAAACCAAGTAAAGCACAGGAATGACCCATAGGGTACCTGGGGAAAAGAATGTTCTGGAGAGAGGGACAATAAAAAATCCCTGCAGAAGGAGGCCAGTGGTGGAAGAATGGAGAATATAGACAATGAATAAACTACTGGGATATCTACTTCGTTAATTTTAACTTCTATATAGGATTTCTTAAGGGAATAAACTGTGTTCACAAATTCCTCTGTTGACATATGGTCAAGTTGTTTCCAGGTATTCGGTGTCATAAGCTATGGTGAAACGGGTACCACTTCTCTAACATGATACATCAGGAAGTGGCATTATTGCTGGTCCCAGTGAATGAGAGTCTTCTGCTTCGTTACATGTTACAAAATTACGCTCCACAGTATTTGTTCTAATTTACAGCCCCTACAACATTATATGAAAACTCTCTTTTCCTCACCTTTTCTCCAGTATTCGGTGTTATCCGATTTTTTTTTTTCCTTTTTTGCCAATCCATTGAGTTTGAAACAGTCTGTCTTTGTCATTTTATCTATATTCCCCTCATCACAAAGCAAGGGGAAGGGGTGCATTTTTGCCCAATGTTTCTTTCTTGTTGATTCAGGTTTCCTGTCTTATGATTAACTTTCATATTCTTTGCTCATTTTTCTAGGGAACTATTTATCTTTGATTCATTTGGAAGACGTTTTAATATGTCATTATAGGAATTATAAGTATTAACATCTATAATCTCAGAATGTAGGTTTTTTTTTTAAGATTTTATTTATTTATTCTCGAGAGACACACAGAGAGAGGCAGAGGGAGAAGCAGGCTCCATGCAGGGAGCCCGATGTGGGACTCAGTCCTGGATCTCCAGGATCACACCCCAGGCTGAAGGTGGCACTAAACCGGTGAGCCACTGGGCCGCCCCAGAATGTAGGGTTTTAAAAATATCATGAGGTGTCCATAAACAAAGAGAAGAATCTGAATTTAATCTAATCAAATTTGTTAAGCTTTTTTACGATATGCACTTTCCATGTTTAAAAAATTATTTCCTCTCATGACATCGTAAATATATACTCTTTCATTTTTGTGTAAGAATTTTAAAGCTTTGCTTCCTGATTTTAATGTTTGAAGTTTATTTCTGTATATGTATATCGATGTTTCCTTTCACAAGAAAGCCTATTCTTTCCTTATTGGTGTTCAAAACTACCTCTTACCCACTCCCCAATGTGTATGTGGGTCTGTTTCAGTGATATTTGTCCTACCACTAGAACACTATTTTGAATGTGATAACTTTAAAATAATTACATCCCTTACTGGATGTGTGCTGCTTATTATTCTTTCTCTTCAAAATCACCTGAGCTATTTTGAGTCTTGACTCTTTAAGGTGCATGAACTAGTTCTATATGAACTGACTAGCTCTGTGGGAAAAAAAAAAAAACTTGGGATATTAATGAAAGTTTTAGATTAGTTTTGGGATAATCGATCTCTTTAGGAAAATAAATCTTATCTATGTAATATATCTCCATTTATATAAGTCTTTCTTGTGTCTTTTCAATACCATTGAACAATAATTTCCACGTAGATCATCCATTTGTTTTCTTAGATTTATTCTTAGATACGTGGTGGATATTGAGCATGGAATCCTTGAAAGATTGTATTTTCTGATTGACCGTGCTGGTATTGAACCACACAATTAATTACATGTATTGATGTTTAAATTTTGACCTTGTATCTGTCAAATTTCTAAAATTCTTTTACACTATCAAAAAATTAAGCTGTCTCTAATCATAATAATTTTTCATTCTGATAATATGGTTCACATTTCTTTTACTTATATAACGTGCTGTCTAGAACCTAGAGATAGTAATAAGGAACCTCATTGTCTTATTCTGCACTTAGAAGGGAATATTCCTGATACTTTCGCAACAAACATGGTTTTTGCTTTACGTGTTTGTAGATAAATTTACCAAATTAAGAAAGTTCCTTTTGTTTCCAAAAAGCTCAAAGAATTCTGATAATACTTGTGGAAATTCAATTATCATTCCTGGACTGGGATCAGGCATGTAATGAATGTGGTCCATTCTCCATCAATAGAATGATAAATAGTAACAATATAAATGTCTAAATGTTCATACTTTTTATAGATGACATACTTGCTAATTGCTCTTCTGTGAGCTAATATTTGGGATTTAGTAGTGGAAGAATGTGTAACATTTTCTATGAAAACAGTCTCTTTAGGTTTAGAATAGTCTCTTTTGAACATCATCACTAATGTTTTGCTTTAGATCCCTAGAGAGATGAAATTCTATCTCTTGTTTCACAAAAGCAATGCTAAGAGCATCCAAATGCAGAAAATTATATTTTAGAAAATTCTCACAAAAGCTTTGCAACTAAGTTCTGGTTTCAAATCTCTTATTCTAACAGCAGCTCAGAAATAACCCAATTGGTGGTTCAAGTGGCCTATTGAGGTAATGTCCACATTTCTAGATTAATTTACTTGAAATGAGTATATTTTTCAGTAATTTTTTTGACAAGTCCAAAAATATTTAGAAGGTTTTATCTTGTTTGGATTTTACTACTAATCACACCCACTTCTCTGAGGGCGGGAAATGACATCTTTTTAGTTAAATATAACTGAAATTGGAAAATGATACAGTAATTTCAAAACTTTCAGGAATGCAGTATACAACTATTTGAGGGAAAGTGAGAAAGTGTGAGACTGGATTACTGGAAATATACTGGGGTAATCCACAGATTGAAAGAACTAACTAGATGAGTAAGATACCTTGAAAGATCCTTCAAGGATTAGAACCAGACACATCAATATTATTTTCTCTCATTCTCATCTCTTCCATTCATCTATCATATTTCTAATCCCTGCTGCTCTCTCTGAGCCTTTCACCAGTATAGCAGAGAACTTTCTCCAGTAGTGGAGAACACAAATGTCCTGTATAATGTCCAAGAGGTTCCCCAAGACCACTCTCGGGTTCCATAATTCACTAGTAGGACTCACAAGACTGAGAAAAGTCATTATACTCATGGTTATAATTTATCACAGAGAAAGGATATAGATTAAAATCAATAAAAGGAAGAGGCTCATAGGACAGGACCCAACACATACTAGGCATGGAGCTTCCAGTTGTTCTCTCCGGGTAGAATTACGTGGATAGCACGTATTACTCTCAGTAACAATATGTGGCAACAAGTATAGAATATAATCAACCAGGAAAGCTCACCCAAGCTTTGTTATCCTCAGTTTTTATTAGGAGTTGGCCAGGTAGGTAGGTTGATTACCCACATGAATAACCTTAGTCTCTAGCCCCTCTAGAACCTGATTTGGTACCACAGGACCCAAGGCCTTCCACCAAAAATTACACTGTTAGCATAGAATATCTGGCCTGGCTCAAGACCCTTCAGTAAACAATGACACTTTTATCAGGCAGGACACTCCAAGGGTTTAGAGATTACCTCCGTGGAGCTGAGGGCAAATGGTCCAACCTTTCTGTAGGCAAAGGTTAGTTCTTTATTGCACATCCTGACTCACAGTGTCACATCTTTATAAACCTAAAAAGGAAGAATTGTATTCTTTGCTAGTTATAGTAAAATACACCCCAGTAAAGAATTCTGATAGGCTCAGCTTGGGCCACCTGCCCACCTCTGTGCCAACCACTTTGGTTTCATGGAATGGGAAATATGACCCTCTCCATTTTGCCATGTGTTCTGCTTTGAAGTAAGGGAACTGGATCAGTTACTAGAAAAATCTCATTTGTCAATGAAAATAACTACAACAATGATTACAACCACCACCTTGGATATTAAAAAGGGGAAAAGGCATAGGGTATTATCTGGTTCTTTTTATTTTAGATTAAGTTTGTTTGCTTAACCCAGGTACCCATAGATCTAAGGCAAGTAGGTATTCTGTTAACTAATTGTCTGTATGATATCAGACATATCCAGTCAATTCTTTCATATTGGTGTTATCAGTGGGAGAATATACGTCAAAACAGCCATGAGATGGAGATTTTTATTTTTCCACAATTTTGGCCACTCTGACTATAACTCAGACTGTTTTTAAAAATTTTTGTTTTGTGTACTATGATTCCTCCTTGCGATATCATTACTTGTGGTTAGAACTAAAATTCCATTTTCTCTCCTTTCCCCTATAATGGAATTTTAGTTCTAGTTTGATTATTATAACTCAAAAGTATCATGAGTTTTAAAGCAACAGGATATTATTAGAAATTTGGATTTTAAAAAATAGTCAGATCTTTCAAAGCAGTCATTTAACTTATTACTCTATGGTTTAATTCTATACTTATTAATGCTTTTAGAGAGAGTAAATCTTAATATGGAAAACTCTGGGTATATCAAACTGCTAAGAAATATGTCCTTAAAAGCATTCTCTTAAACCTGTTTCCTGTAAACAAAACAGCCCCAGATATTCCTTGAAATGATTATCCAAGTAAACTCTGGTAACAGAGGTTCTTGATATTTTTAAAAAATAAGTATTTTTGACTCGAAAAAAGTGCCCTAGATTTAATAGGGTATCATACAACATAGGTCTGTGGCACTTGTGATTTTAGTTGAGTTCATTAAGAAACTAGATGCAAAGTAAATATTAGCACATAAATAAAACTACCTATCAGGGCAATGTACTTGGCTGACTGCAGGCTTAAGAAAATAACAATAATTATTATAATAATAAATCACCTAGTCACAATAATCCAATTTTTATATACTTATTTTATAAATGCAAAAGATGCCTGTCAAAGAGCAGCAGGCACATGGCTCCAAGGGCCATAGGTAACAGGTGGCAACAGAGAGATTTAAATTCAGAGCCCTATGCTTGGTCAGGTAACCTGAGGAAGACAAGATCACCCCAGGAAATCATTCTCAGTCTCAGGCTCCCCCTTCAACAGTGGTTTTGTACAACAACCAAGTCAGTGATTTCAGAGGTCAGACTGACTTTTCCTGTGATCATTCGTCTGCCGTGATCGTCCAGGGGTTCCTGCGTTCGCACCTCTAAGCATGTGGTGGTGTGGAGAAGGTGTAGAGGAAGAAGGAAGGAATATTGCTACCTCTGGAGGGGGACAGGATAATCCTGTCCTATCATTCTCTAAGATTCAGTTCAAATCTTACCTTCTCCCCAAGCCTTCCCAACTGTCTCAAAGTAGGAGCTGTCAACCACTTTGCCAAAGATCGACCAGGTTCTGGTTGGCAGACAGCTGGAGTCTCTTCATCCATGGCTCCCAATTCCTGTGAATGCTAAGCTTTATCAACCCCCCGACTAGACAGCCCCCTGTCAGGACAGTCACCAGGCAAGAAACAAACATTATCTATGGCCATGGTTTCATTTAGACCTTGTTAGCAGTTAAGACAGTTCTGATAACATTTTTTAAACCATCTGGTTATTTGTGCATTTTCAAGAAGTTGTATGTTTATTTTTCTTCATGGCTTGAGTTCAGTTGTTGCTATTTATCTTGAAGTAAGACTAAATATTTTAAAATTTGGAATGACAAGCTGATACGGCCCAAATTCTTTGGCCTCGTCAAATTCCAATTTTTTTATAAGGACGCAGTGTGCAAATTTATTTTGGAAAGGCCAGTTGCCCCAGAAAGTCATTCTCAAGCTAAGTGGATTTATATATATATATATATAGGCTTTTAATCCTTTTCCCAATTCCCTAATGCTCATAGTGTATTAAAAAAAAAAAAAAAACAGAGAATGTAAGCAGGTCCAAGACATGCCAAAAATAAAAACTTAAGGTTTCAAGTCTTTACAGATTGTGTCTCCTCTCATTGGTGTTTTGAAAACGTTTTAATCTGAGAAGGAAAAATAATTCTATCACCAGTAATACGTTGAGTTCATGCAGGGACTTTTTTTGGTAAAGTGCTCGAATTAACTTTTCATTTAGTCTCAAGATCAGTAAGGAAAATAAACAGTTGACAATAATGATATTAGCATGTTTTTCAAACACTGTGTCAGACACTTGACACATATCATCTCATTTAATCCCACAGAAAGACAGTTTTAATTACCTACTTAGAAGGAAAGAAACAAATTTGAAGAAATGGAGAGGTGGTTAAAATGACACACAGATGACTAGAGTTTAAAGCCGGGTTGTCCATCTCTAACCTTCGATACTGTACTGTGGCAGTTATGCCAACAGGGCTTATGATCAGGACTGTCATGGGGCATACAGCCTGGAGCAAATCCTCCCTCCCTCTCCACCTCACCTCACACCATCAAAGGCTAAGGGTCACCAGCCTGTCGTGCATCTGGTTCATGTCCATCCAGGATAGGATTAGAGAGGTGTTGCTCTTCATGTAAACGTTTCTTTGAGTACTGGATTCACCTATGATAGCAATAAAACTACACTCCTTATTTTAAGTAATTCAAATTAGAACTTATTTTTCAAGACATGAATTGAACATGAAACATTGTATCTTAAGGCCAAAACTGATTCCCTCCTAGCAAGGATTATACCACTGCTCCATATCCAATTTAACATTTTCTTAATTTGGTCTACATAGAATCATAGAATTTGGAGTTTGAAAAAGACCTGTGGGATTCATTCTGTTGATTCCAGTAGAAGTGATCCAGCTGGTTAAGAATTCACTTCTTACTTTTGGAAGATGTTTTCCCACTAGATTTAAATCGGGTTATTTTTTTTATCATGACCTGTATCACCAATGTCATTCTTAAAGTACACACAAACTTATCATCTGCAATCAGATCTTCACCATGTACACACCCATTCAATGGTTGTTTATTGCTACCCCAGACAAAAATGACCCCATACATTAGGTATGTGGTATATATGTCACAGACTTTTTTTTTTTTTTTAAGATTTTATTTGTTTACTCATGAGAGACACACAGTGAAAGGCAGACACAGACAGAGGGGGAAGCCGGCTCCCCGCAGGGAGCCCAGTGTGGAACTTAATCCCAGAACCTTGGGATCATGACCTGAGCCAAAGGCAGATGCTCAACCACTGAGCCATCCAGGTGTCCCTATGTCACAGATTTTACCAAATTTGTGCATTGCTCTGGCTTCTGGCATGAGACATGCTCAGGTGAAATCTTTCCCCTAAGTGTAATCTTGTAAATGAGTGAGAGAATTATCAGCTTCATCTCTAAACACCAGTTTTATAGTTTAGGCTTGCAGACACCAGCTGCTCCCTAAATACAAGTTTGTTGAAATGATGGAAGCCACCAGTAAATATCCAAATCTATTGTTTCCAAAATATCTCTGGAATGTAACATGTTTTTAGTTTAATAATAATTAAGTAGACTCTTGGACTCAATACCATGTTTGAAGAAATACTTAAGTAGTGATAACAGGTATGGTACACCCAAAACACAGCCCCACACCCTGATTTGTCTTTGATGTAGTCAGTTTTAGAGGCATTTAATCACTGAGAGCTCTTCTAGGCAGAAATGTGCATGCCGTCCATGCTTCCCAAGCAGAAGATCTAATTTCTGGCCTTCAGTTCCCTCCTACACACCCCTGGGACCTCTTTCAGGATCTTCCAGGGCTCTTCTGCTGGTCTGCACACATGGAATGGGGAAAAGAACTATACACTTCACAGCAGAAGAGCTCTGGCTGGAGAGGGAGCTAGAGATGGCCCCAGGATATGTAGATACGTGCCCACCTGTCCCCCAAGGTTCAGATCCAGGAGAGGCAAAACCATGGGCCTCAACTAGCACTGCACCTGTACTTCACTTTATAGAGGAGAAAAGAAAGACTCTGGGCACTGGCCCTCAGCTGTGGATCCACCAGATTCCACATCTCTGGATTTCTTATCCAGTACAGCATCATTTATAACAGTGGCCCCCAAACTGGGGACCCCATCCTCTTAGGAATTCCCAAAAGAAGCAGTGGAAACCTGCAATTTTCCCTACATTTTGAAATGCCTAAGAAACCCCACATTTTTCAACGAAGCCACATGGTGTACTTAATAAATGCAGTGGGGTATTTTTCAATTAATGATATTCATGGGGAGTCAGAAGCAGATAATTAAAGTGGCCCTTGCACTATAGCATATAATATGCTCTGAAGAGCTGTGGGAGAGCATGAGCTTGCATGCACATATTTTACATGGCCACATGGGTGGATATCCGTGTGCATGTGCCAGCTTCCCAGAGTGTTAATAACCATTCACCCGACAGGTCTGTGTAGCCACAGCCACCCCCTTTAGGAGAGTGGCGGCTTTTGACTGAGGTCACGGGCTCTCAGATTTCCATAAAATGAACTCAACTCAACGGAAGCCAACAAAAAGGGAAGGGAGGAAAAAAGAAGAGACAAAAAGAGAAAACACAAAGGGAGGTCTAAGAATTATTCAAGCATCTACTTGTTTCTCTTGAGCTTTATGACACCTGACCTCACCTGATAATACACCAAGATCCAATTGCAAAGTAAAGAGATTTGCTATGGGACTGGCTGAAATGGTTTCCCCACATTGCAAATAAGGAAGAAAAAGAACCAGTTGTTCCTTTTCAAAAAGGATAGGCAAACGGGACGTCTCTGGCATCCCCAGGCAGCCAGATCTATATGGTATGCATCCTGCCCATTCCCAGAAGGGAGATGAATCGGGGAATGAGCGCACAGGATCCAGAGATTTGCTGATCGATCTCCATC
Organism: Vulpes lagopus; assembly: GCF_018345385.1. Lineage (NCBI taxonomy): Eukaryota > Metazoa > Chordata > Mammalia > Carnivora > Canidae > Vulpes > Vulpes lagopus. The sequence continues at coordinate 104,558,867 of NC_054827.1, read as the reverse complement.
AACCTTTATCAACAAATGTGATTTGTAATCAGCATGTGCTCTTATTCAGGGTCTGCTCCCTGAGTGGGATCCTAGCACTGACTCGGGCCTCGCTCTCAGCCCCACTGGCTCTCCTACGTGGCCCCATTCAGTTGGCATGGTGCTCCCGAGCAGATGGGCACGAAAGCAACCTGCCAGGAAAACAGTATGTGCATCGTGTTAGTAGTTTAGAGGGAGGCTTACCATCCCAGAGTTCCAGCTGAGAAGTTTGGATCATATAGTTCTATGCCTGGGAAAAGAAAAAAAAAAATGTGGCTACTCTAACTCTTCTCATCTTCTTATTTTTCTAGGATTTATTCATGAGTAGAAAAAAAACCCACAACTTTCACAGGAAGTTGAGATTAAAAATAATTGATGCTTAAAACTTTAGCATTAGGATTTCATTTTTCATATAATTTTTCTTGGTGCCAAAGAACCCCCCCCTTCAAAGGAAATATTATTCAGAGCCTCAGATATAGCAAAAATAAACAGCCAGGGTGGCTTATGGAAGGATGCTGGGCGGAAAAAGGATGGGTCCTCATCCTCCCTCTACAGCAGTCTGGGGCTTGGAAGAATATTTTTTAAAAGCTGCTGGAAAGCACCAATCCCTGTCAAGCTGAAAATGTCCCCTGGAAGGATACCCGTTTGTATTCTTATCAAGCATATATACCTTGTGTGAATAAATGCATAGATAGAGAGGCTTCTGGACATTATGTAAATAATTAGTTCTTGAACTGTGTCAGTGCTCCCATGGGAATTGGAAGTACAGAAGAGCATTGTATGGTCCCCATTTCCCAGGGAGCAGACTCAGCCTTGAGTTCAGTTTTAACAGCATTGAGCACCTAATATTGCAATAAACCCAAGAGGTACACAGCTGAAGCCCAGCAGAGTATTATTCAGCTGGCAGCGTAGCACTGGCTTCTATATCAATCCAGGACCTCATGGAACAAGGAAATGAAGAGCCAGATGCCCTGTCATACAACAGCTCCCCCAACTCTAACGCTATTCTTCCCAACCCTGAGCAGACTGTACAACTTATGCCCTAGAGGTTGCCCAGAGTTCAGAAGCAGTTCACAAATGTGTCTTGTTTGGCTGTCACAGGGTATGATATGATATGATATGATATGATATGATATGATATGTAAAATGAAGTATACATATAAAATAGAATGTACATATAAACTAAAGTGTACATATGAAATATGTGTCTATGATAAAACACGCATATGTATAAAACAATATGCATATCTAATATATGTATATATACACACTTATACATAATGCATGTATATATACATATATATCCAATATATATATATCCAATATTTTTTAAATCTGGAGATTCCATCTTTTAAAATTATAGATAATGCACCAAGTCAGGACCCCCTTATTCACATGGAAATAGTAGATAGAGGCATGGCTTCTCCTCCAGAGGTGCAAACGCTCTTGGGTTTGCCTCACCAAAGCTATTTCATTCTTTTGGGAGAATGAAATGAAATAATATATGGAAATAACATCAAAATGTTTCTGGCCCATAGTGGGTGTGCTATTGACGGTGGCTATTATCATTTATTTATTTGCCTGTCCAGATGAGGCTTTTTGGGTTTTCACTTCTGTTTTACATACAGAGTCTTGTAGAAACCGCTGGATAGTCTACATTACCTGCACCGTAAACATAATATACGGTTGGGCTATATTTAGTTCAATTAATGTCCAATAGAGGAAAGTAGAACACAGAAGACAAAATGGGAGGCAGGAAGAGTTATAAGCTATTTTGGGAAACTGGGAAGAAAATTCAAGTTGGACTCAACTTGGACTCCTCTTCCCAGGGCCCTTTCCCCCTCTCACCACAGCCTTTCCTCCACCTAGCTGATCTGCTGCAGCTTCCTTCCTCCTCCCCTAAGAACATTACGTGTCTTCACAGTCTCTCCAAAATTTCCAAGTTACTCATCCTACACGTCTTTAGGTGGATGCAATCTCATCATGGTAGGACCTGGAAAAAAGAAACAGTTGGACTAGGCAATCAATGCCCTTTTTGGAGTCATCTTTGCTAAGACATCAGGCAGTAAGCTACAGTATTGCAGGTATAAAGAAGAAAGGGAAAGAAAGCAAGCTACTCAACCATACTGCAAACGTTTATGATTCTTTCTTTGCCAATAGGTAGTTGAATCCTAATTATTTTTATATCCCCAAATCTATGTTAGAGTTATTCCATCATATGCTTAAGCAGGGGCACTTGGGCGTCTCAATGGCTGAGCATCTGCATTTGGCTCAGGTCGTGATTTCAGAGTCCTGGGATATAGTCCCACATCAGGGTCCTAGCAGGGAGCCTGCTCCCTCTGCTTGTGTCTCTGCCTCTCTCTCTCTCTGTGTGTCTCTCATGAATAAATACATAAAATTTAAAAAAAACCCAGCAGCACAAAAATATACCATAATGGCCACTCCTTCTCAGCCCCCTACTCTAGATCCTCTTCCCCTGTTTCATCTATAATTGTTGAAATAACCCTGACTCTCACCTCTTCTCTGACTGTATATTTTCATTCATGCTTGATGGTCTCATTCCATTTCTCTTTTTTTTTAAGATTTTGTTTGTTTGTTTGTTTGTTTGTTTATTTGACAGAGAGAGAGAGAGTACAGGCAAGGTGAGTAGGAGAGGGAGAAGGAAAAACAAGCTCCCCATTGAGGAGAGGGCAGGATGCAGGGCTTGATCCCAGGGCTATGGGATCGTGACCTGAGTCAAAGGCAGACACTTAACCAACTGAGCCATGCAGGTGCCCCTCTTATTCCATTTCTTGGCTTTAAACACCATCTATCTATTCTTGACTCACAAAGCTCTATCTCTAGACTTTGCTTCTCCAATGAGCTCCAGACTCATGAATCCAACAGCCTACTGGACATCTTTACTTAGATCTTAAATATATACCTTAAACTTAATGTGGCCAAATCAGATCTCATGGTTTCCCCCACACCTCACACTTCCATTCTTGCTCTTCTTAGTACATGACAGTACACTCAGTATACTTAATATATGACTCTAGCTCCAGATTCATGTATTTTTTATTTTTTTCTTTCCCATGCTGCCAACATTAAACCCACCAAAGAATCCTTCTATTTCCATCACTACTTCCTTCTAACTCTATTGCTGTAATCTTGATCCATAACACTCCCATTGCTGTCTCCTAACTGATCTCCTTGTTGCTACTTCCATTATTCTAGAATCCATTCTCCACATAGCAATCTGAGTGTCCTTTAAGCAATGTAAATAAGACCATGTCATTCCCCAGTTTAAAAATCTCCTTCAACTTCTTATTGTGCTTACCATGAAATCCAAACTTTATTCTGGTGTATCTGGTCTTACCAGATGCCTACCTCATCTCATTTTCGCTATGATACTTCTACCATAATTGTTTCTATGTTCTTCAGACACAACAAGTTTACTTCCACCTTCCATTCCTAGAACTTGCTGTTACCTCTGCTTGGAATGTATTCATGCTTTCATACTAGCTCTTTTATATAATCCAGGTTTTGGCTCCAATACCACATCCTCAGAGATACCTTTCTGGCTACCTAAACAATATACCCTACCTCCCTGCAAATATCTATCTTATCACTCAAGACTTTTTTCTTTTTGAATTACCAAACTCTTACCACTGTCTGGGCTTGTTCTTCTTTTTTTTTTTTAATGTATGCATGCTTCCCCTTTAGACTTCACATCCTTCCCCTTTAGACTATGAGGTTTATTCTACAGGATCCTAGCCCATCTTATTAACCAGGGTGTCCCCACAGCCCAGGACAATACCTGTCCTACAGCAGCTGGCCTGTTGAATGAATACTCTGCATATCGTCACATTGATTCTAAACTAAACATAATACCAACAGTAGAGGCAACAACGATACCCCATTCTTCACAATCTGTTTGATCTTGGGCAAGTTACTTGACTTTTTCAGACCATAAACTGGGATTTTAGGAGGGAGGCTAAACCTAGCACCTTTGATAGGTTGGAAAGGAAACTCTTCAAATGGAAGAGCAGAAATAGAAGACAAGGGACTGGAATGTTAGTAAGGAAAAAGGTGGTAGATAGTAGGTTCTGATATCTTGGGAGGAAACTCTTTGGTGTATAGGTGATGAAAAAGCCCTGTGAAAATGAAACTCATTTTACCTTAAGGAATGGTAGACCCTGCAGTTATGATAGGAGATGGAATTTACCCCTGATATGGAAATGCTTTCTGTGTTTCTCTCTCTTCCATCAGCATGGACTTACCCTTACCTACCATACCAATGAAGTGGAACATAATGACCTAACCTACACTGAGCACCAAAAAACCATGTATTATCTATATCAGTTGTATTAGAGTAGGTAAATGGCCCCATGGAGTGAAGAGTGAAGGAATATTAGAACTCTTATGAATATTGACTTTGTCTCATTCCTTTTATTACAATTTTTGTCTGCTTAATGCACTAATATTTCATTAGAATAATGCATATGAAACATGTATAAGAGCATATACCCAAAGCAAGACTACGTATAGCTTCAGGTTTTTCTTTTACCTTCCTGATAAAGAGTTTTTGGCCAAAGTTTTAGATATGAGTAGTTTTGATGATGCATAAAACCATATTCCACTTACATTTCAATCATATTTTTTTAATATATGAATAATGTCTCTACAACCATATGATGTGTTCATCAAGAAGAAAACCCATGTCAGGGCACCTGAGTGGCTCAATTGGTTAAGTGTCCCACTTCTGATTTCAGCTCAGGTCATGATCTTGGGGTTGTGAGATCAAGCCCCATGTCGCATGGAGCCTACTTAAGATTCTCAGTCTCCCTCTCCCTCTGCCTCTTCTGCCCTGTTCTCACTCTCTTTTATAAATCATGTATTATCTCATATATGTGTGTGTGTATACATATATATATATATGAAAGTGTGTATGTGTGTGTATATGTGTATATATATATATATATATATATATTTCATATATATATGAAAGAGAGAGCACCCATGTCTCACACATCCACCATCAGCCTATTTTCCATAGATACCCGCAGAGTGTCTTAGAGTATGACGCCCAGCACTCCATAAGTTCTGGTTGACTGATGAATAGAGGGTAAGTAAGTCCCTCTGAGGCTACGCTGTGAGAGGAAGAAATAGGGCAGGAGAGTTGGTTCTCTATCGCCTTCCTTCAAGAAAAGTGGAGGAGTGCCCTCTCTTAAGTTGGGACTTGGATATGCTTCACTGTTTCAAAACTCTCATGGATAAATTATGTAATTTTGTTCTTTCAAACTGAAGGAAATCAAGAATGAGTCTCAAAGGAACTAAAATGTTTGCCAGCTATAAAATCATCATCATCATTATCATCACCATCATATGCATATGTGTGCGTGTATATATGTTTGCTTTATACAATATGCATATCCTTTTTTCTGTATACACCTTTTATGCTACATATATATAAGCACAGACATATGTGTACATAATATACATATCACTCCTACATATAAGACATACACATATATTACACACAAAAAACACACACACACATACAACTGTCCATTTGAATATTTTTCATAGTCACAATGATGCATAATTTTGTAAGTCAACATAAAAGGCATATGTGATGTCACTATAGTTTTGACTATAGTCAAATAGTCAATCTATTGGAATAGATTCTATGAAATCTGTTTTACCCACCTTCATCTGTGCTCCAGGTATTGCTAATTTAATTGCCAGAAATGTAAATATAAATTAATGAATACTTTTACCAATCTTCATTTTATGGTTTGGAAAAATGGTAAGCATTTCTTTTGCACATCTATAATTATTTAATGATATCTACATAAAGGCTTTTAATTATAAAGGAATAGTAATAATAATTATAAAGGCCCACACTCAGCTGATAAAATATATATTGCTCAAGAAAAATTATTATGTCCATTAAAAATGAATTATTTCTGCTAGTGAAAAGCTCACATGACGTTTTCAACAATTAAAACATATGCAGTGTTCATTTTATACTTACTGAAGACAAAATTTTCTGGTTTGTGAAATCTGAATTTTTTTTTTTTGTTCATTCCTTTAACCCCTCTTAAGACTTTTACTTATTTTCTTATTCTTTTGGTGCCAAGTGTGTGCCTGCCAAATGTAAAAAGAATCGTACAAAGAAAAATTGGGGTTGATTTTGCATGTTGAAATTTACTTTAGAGTTGGTATCTTGGAATAGTGGAGCTGTTACTATCACTCAGTGTGTGCTTACCAGTAACCAAACTACAGCTACCTGTGGAAGAAGTCTTGGCACATCTTTTTTCTCTTAACTAAATTGTTGACTAGAATTCTATAATTTTCATATATGTGCAAAATCCAGATGAAACAATAGTGTAACATTTGTGCATGTGATAACGTCTAAAATAGTGGGTTTTTTCCCTGATCTATAACTTGTGCTAAACTTACAATAAATAATTCAACATAGGAAACCATTATCTTTTAAAAATGACTCGAAATTGAGAATTTAGTGTCCTTAGGTGAAGCTGGCAGCTAACTAAACGGCATTAAAGACATTATTGCAATGCCAATAGCAGAGTCTTACTACAATTTCTTGTTTCTGAAAACTTAAAAGAAAACCATTTATTTTTTACAAAAGTGTTTACCTTTTCTTGGCCTAATACAAAGAAATCATACTGAAATAGCCTCCTGAAATTAGAATATTTCTATAGTGCATTTTAAAATTTGGATTCAAAGAGTGGGGGCTGAAGAAATTAGGCTGGTCAATGCGATTACTGTTTCAAAAATAAAAAGAGAGAGAGAGAGAGAGTCCAATTAGAAGTATCCTGGGGTTATTAGCGATAACAGTGCTCATATCCAATTAAGATGAAAACCATTTTACCAGCTTAATGTGCCACCTCTGGCAGTGTGGGTTTATTAGTTTTATCAGACTTGAGAACTGAAACTTGAAATGATACGTATGCTGGGTACCAAAGAGACACTGGGAAGACTTTGAGAGATAATTGGAATAAAATTAGATGCCTCAAAAGTTGTTGATTAACAAGTATTGTGGATTTGGGCAGGGGAAGCAATTGGTCACTTGGTGCTTAAAAGGACAAGACTCCCTGGGCTGTGCAATGGAATTCTGAAGACAAGAAGATACTTTGCTGTCCAAAAATGCAGTAATAGGACATATTCAGATAGGACAAGACAGCCTTCATAATCCATGATACACCTTCTCCATAAAAATGTGCGTGAACAAAAGCAATTGTTTGTGATGGATGTCAGGTTTCTTGTTTTCCCTTCCAGATTAAAGGATATAATGACTAATGATTGGTATTAATAATTAATAAGAAAATCTCGTTTTATCCTCAAGCTTTCCAAGACAGGCTACACAACAGTAAAACTTATTTTCGTTAATTAAGTTTTATTCCTTTATGTTTTTAAACAACAGCATAAACCTTTCAAAAACATTATCTTTACATTTCTATACCACCCATCTGAGTACCACAGAATGATTAAAAGCAAACAAATACATCCACAGTAAAGCTTCCCACTTAGGCAGCAATAAAATCACTGTTGCATTGCTTCAATAGACTTCTCCTTGACTAATAAAATTCTTGTCACTCACTTCTGAAGCTAGTGGGGGAAAGCCTTTATTGTGCAGACATCGTGTCCTGGATGCTTCTCTTTGGTAAAATATTCTGTTCACGACCAGGAATGTATAATGGAATTGTTGGTGAGATGGCCCTGTGGCAAGCCTTCACTGGTGACCAGTGGTCTGATGCAAGTGGCTTTCCTGGGAAACACAACAGTATTTCTCTGCTGGAGTGTTTGAGCCCTTCCATGATACTAAAGAATACACAGAAGAGACTGGGGGCAAGTGTGGCCCACTCTCAGAGAGGGAAGGTGGTGTGATCAAGAAACACAGGCCATCTCAGCTAGATCATAAGATACATGGAATATTAATAAGGTGAACCATGTTTTTATAATTACTTTATGATGTAATTTCTAATCATGTCCATTTCCTATGAGTCTTTCAACTTCATAAAGGAGTGAATATACTATTGTGTTGGCAGCATGTATGTTTGTTTCTGCCAACCAGAAAGCCAGGGGCTCTGAATATACCTTATGTTGGCACAGGTCACATGAAACTCTTCTAGAAAACAAAGTAAAAGTGAAGATTAAAGAAAAAGTCATGAAGTTTTTTTCAAGTGTATGCACTCATTTACCAGACTTTTTAAATCAATGTGCCTTAGAGCCAAAAGCAATGATTACCAGTTGATACTTTACAAAGGGCAGCATTTATGTGGCTTTTTGAATAGCATGTATTTTTAAAGTATATGTATAGTTTCTAAAACTATATGTATTCCTTGGTGCAGTAGCCAATTTGCTTAACTAGTTTTGCTCACCATCTAGATAAACATTGTGAACAAGATGGCATGAGCATCACTGAAAGCAAATCTTAATGAATCAGTGGTGTAACCTTATGTGTACATAGTTTAATTTATATAAAAAATCATACATATTTGGGCTTTCCATTATTTAACAGTGATTTGAAGGGATACACTCTCATCTTCATTACAGCATTATTCATAATAGCCAAGACATTCAAAGAAGAAATCTTGATATTTCCAACAACATGAGAGGTTCTTGAGGAGGTTATGCTAAGTGAAATGCATCAGACAGATAAGGACAAATACTGTATGATATCGTTTAAATGTGGAATCTAAAAAAAGTCAAATGCATAGAATCATACTTAAATGATGGTTGCCAGGGGCTTGGGAGTGGTAGAAAATGGGCATGTTGGCCAAAGAGTACCAGTTTCCAGCTATAGGATAAATAAGTTATGGGAATCTACTATTTAGAATAGTGATTATAGTTAATAATACTGTATAGTATAGTTGAAAGTTGCTAAGATGGTAAACCTTAAATGTTCTCACCACAAAAAAGAAATATTAATTATGTGATGTAGCACAGGTGTTAGCTAACACTATGGTGGTAATCATTTTTGCAATATAGGTCAAATCAATATGCTACGTACCTTAAGCTTACACTATTTCAACAACCAAATAGTGTCTATTTGGTGTGTCTGACTGCATTTGTTACCCATTGCTGCATAACCAATGTCCACAAATTTAGCAGTTAAATATGTATTTAGAAACATATTTACTATCTCTTATCTGTGGATTACAAATCTGGACACAGTTTAGCCAAGTCCTCTGCTTCAGGAAATCTTACAAGCCTGCAATTGAGATGTTGGCATCTTGATCTCACATTATCTAAAAGTTCATCTCATCTGAAGGTTCGATTGGGAAGGAGTAACTTCAAAGATCACTTATGTGGTTGTCAGTTAGCATAGTTCAATTTCTTTTGGGTTGTTCGGATGAAAGATTTAGTTCCTACCTGGCTGTTGGCCAAAAGCTGTTCTCAGCTGTTTTTGCCACAAAGATCTATCCAGCCTGACACTTTGCTTCATCAAAGCCAGCAAGGAAGAGTTGGCTTGCAAGACAGATGTTATCATATTACATAATATAATCACAGAAAAGATATTCCATTACCTTTATTCTATCCTTATTGGTTAGAAATAAGACACAGGCCCATACTCAAGGGGAAGGGATTATGCAACAGTGTGACTACCAGTAAGCAAGGATGACTGGGAACTGTCTTATAGTCTGCCTCTCACTGTGAGTCTGAGAAATGTTGGTAAGGTGTAGTTACATAGAAAAGGTATTTCTGGCCACAATAGAAGATATTAAATTCAGCTCTGCAAAGTTATAGAAAAAAAGTTCATTTTAAGTAACATTGTTTTTAATTATTTATTTTTTTAAAGTGATCTGGTTTGGATTATTTCTGTAGTTATCAAAAAATATTTACATTTGTTAAATGTTAAAAGGAATCCTTGTGCTGCCCCTTGTGGCTTTCATAATTTGAAATCTAACTGAGTTTAAAACATCTTAATTGGTACATTGCCAATGTGTATATAAACCAACTACCTTATTTATTTTTTTAGAAAATAAAAAAATCTTAAAATAGGACTCTTGCTGCCTTTCAACTTTATGTTTGCCTCACAACATAGATGTGAACAGTAGACATTATGGGATAGAAAGATTCTATTATTGGTAATAAATGGTACTTGAAAAATATTTCTATTAATCTCCTTCAAGAATGCATTTAAAATGAGCATTGCTTATTGTATAGAATTGTTAAATCATGACGTCATACACCTGAAACTAATATAACATTATATGTCAACTACACTTCAGCAATAATAAAAAAAGTTAAATAAAATAATCAAAATCAGGCACCTGAGTGGCTCAGTGGTTGGGCATCTGCCCTTGGCTCAGGTCATGATCCCAGGTGTCCTGGGATCAAGTACCCCAGCAAGGTCCTCACAGGAAGTCTGCTTCTCCCTCTGCCTATGTCTCTGCCTCTCTCTGTCTCTCATAAATAAATAAACAAAATCTTTAAAAAAATAATTAAAATCAAATACTTGTACAAAAACATGCACTCATCAAAGGAATATGACAAAAAACATATTAGGTGGTCAATTTTATCAATGTCCCAGTTTTCTAATACCTGCACAATATTTTCCCCATTTCACCAATGATTTGGGGTTACCACAGCTGAAAGTCCATTCTTGTATAGGCCAGAGCTGTCCACCTGTCCCCAGATTGGCTCTTAAGTGCCATAATCAGCAGCTTGAATTATTGGTTCAAGTGGTGGAAATGTGTTCCATCTTCTGAACAATAAGAGCTTCTTTCCATTATACTTCCCACACACACACCTTTTTTTTAGACAAAAAGGGAAAAGGGCAATAAATTAATGACTTTTTAAATGGGCTAGCAACAAACTAAAACATTTGTGAATAAAATGGAATTTAATGATAAAGCACAGACTGCCCAGCTTCATTCTCATTAAAGAGGAAAGTGTTTATGTATCTAGTAAAGGTTTAAAAATAACTAAGCAGCCAGCAGCAGCAACTTAAAGTTGGGAAATAATGAATCTGCAAATCATTATTGATTAAGCTGTGAATTCAAGATCGCTTATTAACCTAAGAACATTTCTTAACCCGTACTTTTTTTTCTTTTATTTTGTCAAATAACTTCAATTCAGTTAGTAGTAGTGAACACTTATCCAGTGCATGGTACTCTAGGCAGGTGAAAAATACTTAAATTCAGTCTTTGGCCTGCTTGCCAGGAACATAGTTTGGCTAAGTAATATCAAGGCTTTCTTCCAATCCAGCCCCATTTGCTCCTGAAGGCAAAAGTCTAGGTCATTCACCTATAGAACATTCTGTCCTATGCCATGTGTGCATACAGAATGTTTAGATCCTTAGAGAATCCCTTGGTTCTATCAGGATAGTAGTCTTCCTCTAGACAGTGAAGTAGTAGGTGTGGTTTCAATGAGTACAGTACAAGTAGGGTCAATCATAGACTGTGGTGGAAGCCAGGAGGCTCCATTCACAAAATAGCTAATGAGAGCAGAGGATCCAAGGTCCCCACCATTTCCTGAGACCTCATGGATTCCGGGCTTTGGGAGAACCAAGGGAAAGAAGACTGTAATGCTGTCTCCGTGTTCCATGGAGATATCTAGACCAGGAGCCTTAACGTTTCAATTCTGCTTTGCCACATATTACTCAGCTCGATGCCCTTGGACAGATTTTATTCTGTTTTTTCATCTATTAAAATAAAAACTGAGACTAATATTTTACATAAACATCAAGAGGATTAAATGAGATAATAATAGATAAAAATAAATGATATAAATCCTACTTCATTTTCATAATGAATGGCGGCTCAATCAATATATGATAAAGAGATGAGTTCACATTAATTAATTCATTTTTTACATCTTTTTAATAAAATTCAGCTGCAGGTAGTTGGGCTAAGAAAAATACTTCAGCTGTAAGATCAAAATCTTAGTTGCATTAGCTTCAATTAACCCTATGCATATTACTTTAAAATATGGAAGCATATATTTACAAGAAAGAAAGAGTCTAAGTTTTCTAATGCATTTTCTGTATGTTTGACATTTTGCAATATATTGTTTTTGTTGTTTTGGCTGAACTTATACTTAATGACTTATTATAGGAGGCTTAGTGGTTGAGCGTCTGCCTTCGGCTGAGGTCGTGATCCTGTTCAAGTCCCGCATTGGGCTCCCCACAGGGAGCCTGCTTTTGCCTCTGCCTATGTCTCTGCCTCTCTCTGTGTGTCTCTTGTGAATAAATAAATAAAATAATTTTTAAAAAGGACTTAAAAGCCAGGCACTGGGTTGCTTATAGACCATATTATTGTATCTTCCTAGTGACCCTTTGAGTAAGTACCATTCTCACTTTATAGATGAACAAACCCTGACCTAGGAACACAAAGGGGCCCTGTCAAAAAGTCACATAGAGGACATATGGACTCTGCCAAACTTCAGGCATCTGGTTTTTGTTTCTGTTTCTGTTTTTGTTTTTACCACCAGTGTATCATGATAACATAGGTTTTGATATGCTATCTCTGAGAACCTTCATACTGATCTATAGTTCAGGCAGGCATAGGTATTCTCACTGAATATAAATAAGAGAAGAGAAGCAAGTCACACCATTGATAAGTGCTACAATCATGACCTCAAAAGTCCTTTTTTCATAATGCTTCTCATGGATATAAAATATTAATCAAATCCTGTTTGAAATATTAACTCTCTGTATTTCTCTATATCGTAGTAGGTCTTTGACCATGTTTCAAGGGCCTCTATTTATTTAGCATTTATACTTTCTCCCTTTCAAACTCTCTGCCTTCCCCATGTTTCCAGATGGTTTTTTAAACCCAACCAAATCCACATCTCATCAACCCTTCCTTCACTTTTTCTTCTAGCTCGGATGATTTCTACCACTACCAACACATGCTCAGTCAACCCCCATCCCCCCAGAGCTGAGCTTGTCCATCTTCTGCCAATTGAGGGCTACAGCCACAGCTCAGAATCTGCAGAGTTCAGATGCCCAAAACACCATAGGGACACAAAAGGGATCATGGAAGGCAAAACACACAAACACACATTAATGAGTTACAATTGATTCCACTTCAAACATATTTTTTTAAAAAATCTTTCCCTATCTTGTTTTCATTTTGGTAAGGAGGAATTCCTTAAAACAAATACACCTTACAAAATAATGTATTTACACTTCACAAAAAGGAGAGGAGGAAAAAAAAAACATAGCCTGGAATAGCCAACTTTTGCCATCATGATTTATGTGAGATTTGGGCTTATACTAAAGATTTTTAGGAATCTTTTTAATTCTAAAACTACCCTCCTACACAATATTTTGAAAGGAATGACAAACATAAACTGTATTCCCAAGAATATAAAACATACTAAAATAGAGTAAAATCAAGATTTTTAAACCGAGTTTTTAAGATTTGTTTGCTTACCAACACTAAACACACTTTGTCTTCTCACTTATGGAAAATAATTAAGACTCTTTGAGTAATAAAATCTGGCCATTAATTTAAAACATAATGCCTTGCAGGATCAAATTTTCACCAAATAACTTCAGCTTGCATCTTTGGTAAAAGTTTATGGTGAGTTTTGTGTTCATTGAATGTATCATAGTGGGGAGGGGATATGTGTGCCCTGAGTGGAGAGACAGGGAGTCATTGAGTATGATTTCATCAAAAATGCACTTTTGCATGAAATCAACAGCGCTCCCAAACTGTGTAACTGTTGAGTTAAAAACTATTGTTTTCCTCTCATGAGAGTAGTTTTTAAAATAATCAGAAATATTAATTCTCTGAGGAAAACAGTCCAATGAGGAATTTAGTTCATGTGGTAAGTTCCCCCTGCCCCCCGCCCCCATCTGAATATTTAACATAAGAGAAAAGTCTTGCTCTATTTTTCTGCTGGAATCACAGCAGTTTCTGTTTCTAACCTAGGAAGAATGTGGCTGGGACTGAAAAGCCTCCTGTCCTATTGTTAGACTCCCCAGCACTGATCCTTGCTTTTAACATCATAATGAAGGATGCTCTTTAGTGGATTATCTTGAGAAGGGATTAACTCCTTCAAGTCTTCTAGGGGGCAAGGTGTTTTGAGCCCTAAATACACACCAATTGCCTGCTTAACTTTTCATCTTATTTTGAAAACTGCCCAGCTGGAATTCAAATTCTTTTCCATAGAGCTGAATTTTATTAGTAGCAAAGTTGGAGTTGGGGGGGGGGCGGGGAGCAGATGCTAAATATAAGCACTGTTCTTTTAATCTCGTGGGGCCAAATGTTTCAGATATTTCACTGAGACAGGCACGTCAGGATAAGACTCAATCTAAACTTTGCTGTAAGCTCTGCAAGTGCTTAAATCCTCACCCCATCTCCCAGGCCCATGACTGAAGCTTTCAAGAAGACCATACTTTTACTAGAACTCTACCTTTAAACACCATTTGTCCATAGGGACCTCGTTTCATGGCTTTTAACATTATCATCTGTGGTGGTTGGGGTGGGTTTTTTTTTTTATTTTAATTTTTTTTTTAGTCACACTGAAACTAGAATTCAAATGCCTAATACACACACACACACACACACACTTGAAAAGAGGACTAATTGCTCTATAATTTATAATCAAGTGGTTTCTTTAGCCTCTGCTTCTTATCTTAATAACCATTTATTTCTGTCTGCCTATTACATTAATACCGAAATCTTGTGTTTGTTTCATATTGCCCCTTCCCCCATTTCTGCTATTAACTACTCCATTGTGTTATCGGATGATTTGCCAGGAAACCAGATAGTCCTAAATCTGTTCTTTCTCCTACTTTTCTGTTAATTCCAACTTTTTTTCCCTCAGTGGCTTACAACTTTTCCTTTGTTCAACTGAAGACTATTTTGCCACCACAAACACTCATTTTCAAAGTGTTAAAATGTGGAAAGTTCCTTTTAAACACATACACAATGGAACTTTTTCTTGGAACTTTGTCTTTCTACCTGCTTTTTTTCTTTTTTTTCTAATCAAATAGCAACATATAGATGGGATGAGCACTGGGTGTTATACTATATGTTGGCAAATTCAATTTAAATAAAAAATAAAAATAAATAGCAATATGTATCACCTGCAATTTTAAAAAGGAAGGTATAAATAAATTCAAAAATGCTCTGCTAATCATGTGAGAAGTATTACACACACATACAACAAAAATAGCAAGCAAAAGATCTTGAAAAAATGAAGTTTCATGATTTTTTTCCAAACTCTGAGTAGCCAGGTGCACTTTCCTGTGAATAAAATGAAATGAACTCCTAGTCTTTGTTTTATATATAATAATAACTGTATTCCAAAGGCTATGCTTTAATTGTAAATAATCCCCCACATTCTTTCAGTGTAAACTCTTTAAAGAGTCATGAATTTTATTTATACTCTCTCTCTCTTTGAGAGTCTTTTGTTTATTTGCTGTTTCGTTCTTTGTGAAATAACACTCCCAGAGGAAAATCCCCCTCTCTGCTTAAGGAATTAGGCCAGAGACAAAAGCAAGGCATTCTTTAAGCCTTGTTTTGTACTAAGAGAAATGTTTGACATTTCTGTGGAGAGGTGTTTAGTTTGGATTCATTAGGTCTTAGGGACTCTTTTCTCTTTTCTGGCCTTTCAGATTCTGTCACTGTTTTTTTTCTGTGTTTGGTAGACTGAAGAGAATTTACCAGGGTGTAATTAGGTTTCCTACATTCGAAGAGCAAAAAATCCAGTTGCTTTAAACGAGGAGACCAAGTATTCCCCTTGCTCAGCAGGCCCAAACCTGAATCCCACTTTTTGATAGCCATCTGGGTAGAACATTGTAGCAGCGGAAGCCAGGAAGAAAAGAAGAGGGCATTCAGAGAAGTTTATGTCCTGATTGAAATAAACACCTCTTGTAAGCATCTTTAAACAGTTACTTGCCCATCACACCCACAGTTCTACCCAAGAAGGCCAAGATGTTTGGTTATCCTGTGCTTTGTCTAGAAACATTAAATGAATTCAGCTTTAATATAATTTTTAATACTCAAGAAAATTTTAAAAAAAAATTTAAATTTTACAACGTCTTGCCTGGGCTCCCTTCCTTCCCGAGTTCGTTTAAAGGATCTCTATTGCCTGGCCTGGAAATGGTACATTTTTGCCAGATCATTCGTCTTCTGATTAACAACAGAAATATTTTTGCTAGATCATTAACTGCATCCCCTAAGTTAGTAGAAGCCCAAATATTTGGTAACTCCCCAAGTCTTAAAGCCAGAAATAGCACTTGGTCATCTTTTTTCCCCTTTTCTCCTTGGATGTGCCACAATGATTTGCTCTCTACTTTTTTACTGTTGCTGGTATCAAAGCAAGCAAGGATTAGAGCCAGAAAACCTTGAAGGCTCCACTCAAGAACAATTCAGAGATCAGCAAGCATGGATCATACAGAACACACAGGCTCCTTTCCAACCAAATCTCAACTTGATGTTCCAAAGCTTGCCAGTCTCAGCCCAGAGGCCTCTGACTTTCAGTTGAAGAAACATGCCCTCCAGTGACTGGTGGGCCATATGTTCTCCATTCACACCACACCTCAGAGAGAGTGATGAAGTTAACAGGACTGCTGAGGAGCCCCCTGGCCAAGCCCTCACCAGTGACATCCTTATTGGGACACAAGCTTTCTCTGGCTGGCTGACAATAACCCTTTGGCAGATCTGGCTGGGAAAGCGTTAACCAGAAACAAAAGACAGAAACACTTTAGAAAGGTCTAGTGGCTGTGATTATATGGGGAAAGACCAGATAACAGCATCTTTAACTAGTGGATTGCACCCTTGTCAAGTGAGCCTCTCCAACCCTCCCACATCCCCCCAAAAGTACTGATTTGTCTTTATTGAAATCATGGAGACCCTGTCTCCTGTGTCAGTCTAGCCCCATAAAGAAAGATATACATAAAGCGCTAGTCCCCTTCAGCCTACTGTCTCCAGGAACACTGATCCTGTTCCACTGGACGTTGAATTCCACCATGTTTGTTAAAATTAATTTTAATCTTAATGTTATTTAACAGAGTGAAAAACTCAGACTGTTGTTTCCCCTTCTTTTTGAAACCCTGAATTGCAAATTTTAGTTCAAGTTCTATGGGGACCTAGAGGTGTGTATCAAAAACCACTTTGCAGTTCCACGTGGTTTAGAAGCCTCTGAGAACAAAATATAAAGCTAAGAAGAAGTAATGGCTGAAATCGCTGATTCTTTAAGAAGAATGGTAAAAGATTAACCGCTCAGACTTTGTTCACTGAAGGGAAGGCCGGATGTGCATTTGTGCAAAGATACAAATATCATTAGAGAAAAGCAATTGTTTAGGAAATCAGGAGAAAGATTTAATAATCCAAGGATGACCAGAGGTTGAAATTTAAAGGAAAGGAAGAACATAACAGCCTCTGGGCAGGAAAGGGGATCAGAAGGGAAAGGAGACATGCAAAAAAATATATATACATAGCAAATTCAAGTATAGACACTACAGTTGCTCAAATGTCTTAGAATCAAGTACTAAAAAACTTGTCAGGCAGGTGTTTTGTAATAATGGAAAGGTTTGGTCTCCCTGGGTAAGACCTATCAGTCTCAATAGGAGCCCATGTTTTAGAGAATCATTTCCATCTTCATCCCATGGAATAACCCTAACATAACGAGAGAGGCAGGAACAGGAATCAGTGAAGGAGTTTCAACTTCTATTTGAGAGAGCAGGGAGGATGTCACAGTCCTGAAAGTAACGTGCCTTTGGGCAACAACGCAGGTGAATAAACTCATGAGGGGAAAACTCAATTTCTCGTTTCATTATATAAAAATCAATTTGAGTTGACCGGATATAGGTACATAATTGTATCTATCATTTTCTCTCTGGTTAAAAAAACCTCAAAGGCAGGGGAGAGAAGCTAAGCTCTTCTTGGGTCCCAAAAGAAACAAAGGTTGCTTAAAATAAGCCTTGGCATATTATATTATATTATATTATATTATATTATATTATATTATATTATATATATTATATATTCAATGGCAAGTAGATCGGCTGTTTACCACTGGAATGCCATTAAGTGAACGACCAATGATAAGAATATAAGAGTGACACAATTTGCTCTGCAAGTACTCGTCTATCCATACCATATAAAATCAATCACTGTAATTCCCACAAGACTTTTTTGTCCTTAAATCTACCAAATGTAATGTGTTCTTATATGCAAAGAAAGATATAGAAGATGGTCTCTCTCCTAACCCTAAAGCCCTTGGCCCTCAGCACTTCACATGAACGTGAAGATCCAGGGTCTTCACTAATTGTAATGAATAAGAACCAAATGTGTTTCTGCTTTTCAAATCTTTGTGTAAATATGCTCCTTATGTTCTAAACAAAAACAGCTACTTTTCCTGCATAGTATGCCTGTTACTTACTCATTACTCTGCAGATAGTAACTTAAACATGATCCTTAAACTTCTTAATAAAGACAAATTGCCTTCTTTAGCCATTATAAAAAGTGGTAGGTTTTGTGATTAGATGTGGGTTTGTAGTGTTGAGACACAGTAAAAATTAGCATTTCTTTTCAGTAGGAGCTTTTTTTTTCTTCTTCTTAAGATTTTATTTATTTATTCATGAGAGACAGAGAGGCAGAGACACAGGCAGAGGGAGAAGCAGGCTCCATGCAGGGAGCCCAATGTGGGACTCGATCCTCGAAAAAGAATGGTTGAAGCAAAAAGAGATGCATTTTTGGAGATGGTATTTTGTTGAACCAGTTCTAGAAATAAGCAAACAGCCTCAGAAAACATATAATATAAGTATATTTTACTCCTTTACAGAATGGATTTCACTTGGATCTTTCAATATTTCAGGTTGGACCATTTAACAAACTAACACAAAAGCTCATGGCACCTTTCGAACAATTGCAAACATTGCTTCTGTTTCTCACAATACAAGTACATTATTCCTCAAAATTTGAAAAGATTTCTAAAGACATTTTTTTCTCCTACATTTGGATTAAATATAAAAATCAAATGTTTTGCTTACAGGCACTAGTGGAAGTTTTGGTACAGCATTAACTGAACAAATCCCCAATATAACAAGATAATTTTCTATATTTGATGTGGATTGTAAGAATTCCTTTGCAGATATTGTTTTAAATGTGGTTATCTTGCCTCCTTCTTTTATTGTTACAAAATAAAGACTTCCCTTAGGTTGCCTGTCACTTTTGAAATGGGAAACATGATGAATTATGGCACATTTGCCTTGCTATGCTTTATCAAGCTCATTAGAGATGATGCATGATCTGAACTTTACAGAAGGGAAAAAAATACATGGACACCCTCTCTCTTATCTTCTCTGTTTACCTCTGAAATAGTGCTGCTTTACTTGTTGCACAAACTGACCACCTATTAAGAAAAAAAAATCTTGTCTGTAAAACTCCTAGCTTCCCTCTAGAATTGCACTGAACTGGAGCTCTGAATTCTCTAAAAGTGATAATTCTGAATTTCTAGCTCAGAATGCTTTGTTTTTTGTTTTTTGTTTTTTTTTTCATGATAGGCAAACAAACAACTTCATATTTATGTATAGATTTGGTAGAAACTGTTATTTTTAAATCAGTTTTCCAATGAGATAGCCATGAGAAAACTTCAGTTTAATAAAGTCAACTTTCATCCATAAATTTAAACAAATCTTATTCTGCCTTAAAATCTTATGGTTTATTGAATATTCATTTTTAAAGGCAAAATTAAGACTGAGTTTTAAACTGATTTATGCCAAGGAAGTTTTAAATAAGTCTTGATAATCCAAAAAATTATTACAGAGCTAAAAAGCCATATCTTCTTACCTCTCTCTACAGTACTTTGAAAATTTGATTCATGCTAAAACCTAGACAGATTCACCATGATGAAGGTCATCAGATAAAAAAAAAAATGTTTCTCCAAGTTTAATTCAATGCTTATCAGCTAAAACAATTCCTCTCTAATCCTTTAGATGTTAACTACTGTTGAAATGTAAAATGCAAATATTATTTTTAAATGTTAAATACAGAGTTGGACAAAAGCATTTGGTTTCAAAACAAAAAAGGTGACTACTTGGATAACAAGTGTACTTATTATCTGAATTTCATTTCCATTAAAATATCTTTCATTTGGGGCACTTGTGATTGTTGAGTTTCCTTGGTGATAGAAAGAACACTGAGGCACTTACATTAAACATTACAAAATTGTGGAGAACTGAGCCATAATTTTAACATTTTGCCTGGGAGAATCTTCTAGGTGGCCCATAGGGTCCATCTCTACTTGCAAAGATGTTTTCAAAAAGGGTACATGCACCTTTGCTTCTGTAATTAATGTATGTTCACATACATGAGGTTTCAAATTGATTATCACCAGCATCACGTCATTCTCTTCTTCCTTCACTCGAAACCATGCTGCTGTGTCCAGTACTCTGCTTGGTTCTGGAGTATTGACCCTGCCCTGATGGAGATGACAGTCTGGAGGAAAGATCAATTTTATACTAATACAATTTAACTTAGATAAAGGATAGAGGTACTTAGGACTCAGGTGAGTCCTTGAGAGAAAGGACATGGGGGCTCTGCAAGCACACAGCAGGGGTCGCTGACCTAGCACAGGATATCAGGGGGCCCTTACCTAGTGCAGGATATTGACGGGGGTGGGGGGGTGGGGGGGTGCGGGGGGGGGTGGTGGACCTAGTACCTGATGTCAGAGGGGCTGGACCTAGCATGGGATGTGGGGAAGGGACAGCAATCTAGCTTGGGATGTCAGGGGTCCTTCCTTCAAGAGGAATGTTAAGTTGAATTCAAGGTTCTAAAAGAAAGCCAGTCCAGTAGGGCATAAACGACGTTATAATCAAGGAGAATCGTCAGAGAAGAGCCTGGCATGGGAAACAGGCCCAGATCATGCAAAGCCTTGAAGTCATGATAAGAATATGCACTTTGCTCAAAGACCTTATGGGAAGCCATAAAGAGACTCAGAGAAAGCCTAAATGCAAGGGGAATGACACAACTTGGCTTATGGCTTTTATAGATGATCAACACGGACACTCTAGGAAGTAGACAAAGTACGTGTGGTAAACCTCTTTGAACAAATGTAGCAACTATGAACGACCCTAGGATTGAGTTCCTTGCCAAAAGAGGGATGGGCAGCCAGTGGTTGGTATACTCACTTGCCCATCTTCATGGTGTGTGTCTTCCTGTGTAGATTTCTCTTGTTTCTGTACCCATGAGAGGTCTCTGTCCACTACTGTGCACACTCAAAATCAAGGCCATCATTCTCATTATTTTTCAGGGGTATCTCATTTTGATGCCAAGTGGGAAGATACAAGTTAGGTAGTTTGAAAACCAGAAAAATCTAAGATAAAAGCTATTTTTAGCATTGGATTTCTCTTTGATGTGTGTCTATTGGGTGTCTAAAGAATTTACCAGATAACGTTATTTTTTGCATAATTTTAGAAACATTTCAGTTCAAGGACTAGAATGGTATTTAAATGGTAGCAATGATATCTATTCTAAAAAGCGAATTAAATAGAATATTACAGCCACATCATAAGCTCCACATAGAATAACTCCTTTATTATATACTAAATAATTATTATAAGTAGGTTTTCTAGCATTGAAGTAGTATAAACATAAGATCTAAGACAAATAGGGTTTATGATATTCTGCTTGGTTCTGACTAGTGGGCAAATACCACTTGAAAGAAGAAAGCCTGTCATGATTTATACTAAAGTAGAAGAATGCCTCTCTCTGCTGCCTTTTCTTTAGCTCTCTCTGTTCTCTGGCTATATATGCCAGATAAGAGACCAGCTCTGGACATTCTTTCCCAAGGACTTAGTATATAGAGACTCTGCCCATTACTAGGAACCAGAGGGAAACATTCAGACTTGGTATCTCTCCCTCCCAAGAGGAAGAAGAAAGAAGTCACAGCAGGAATATTTCAGTTTTGCAAAGTGGACTTATTGAAAAGAGCAGCAGAGTATCATAACCTCTTCAGAGGCTGTAGAACAACCAGCGATTTTGACTTTGTCTTATGAACTTAACCAAAAGCCTTCAAATTAATTGGCTAATGATTATGCCACAGACAAAAGCTGTTAACACTTACAGTCACATCTGCGTGCAGACTGTGTCTTAGTTTGGGCTGCTCTAACTAGGTACTACAGACTCGGCAACTAAAACAATGAGCATTTACTTCTCACAATTGTAGAGGTTTTGGAGGTCCAAGGTCAGAGCGCCAGTATGGTCGGGTTCTGTGGAGGATCTTCTTCCTGGCTTGCAGAGGGCTGGCTTCTTATGGTTTCTTCACACAGCAGAGAAAGAGAAAGAGAGTCACAGAGAGAAATTCTGTCTCTCTTTTTATAAATGCATTAATCCACCATGGGGGCACCACTCATGACCTAACCTAACCCTGATTACTTACTAAAGTCCCCACCTCCAAATACTATCACAGAGGGGGTGAGAGTTCTAAGATACGAATTTGAGGGAAGACACATTCAGTCTCTGACAGACTGGTTTGCTTATATAAGGCCAAATTACCACCACCACCCCCGCCCCCCCCCAAGGAATGTGTGAGCCCCATCTCAAAGGACAGAGTAAAAAGGAAAAGCCTACCATCAAGTTTGGGTCCTCTCGTCATCTTGGGTTTTCACGTGGTAATGTTTCGTAGGCAGTTGGATGAAACAATGTAGAGGTCAAGGGAAAGGACTCTAGACAAATATGCAGATTTGGAAGCCAGCAAAGAGTATACAAGAGGAGCCAAGAGCCAAAAGCAAGGCCCTTGGGAACATTAACTCCCATCTCCCTGCTTGAACCCTTCTCTATTTTTCATAATTTAGCATCAAACTATACATCTCACATGATTCTTTTCTTAAAAGGTTCATTTTACGGTACCTGGATGGCTCAGTCAATTAAGCATCTGCCTTCAGCTCATGTCATGATTCCAGGATCCTGAGATCAAGCCCCACATCGGGCTTCTTGCTCAGCAGGGAGCCAGCTTCTCCCTCTCCCTCTCCCTGCCATTCCCTCTACCTGTTCTCTCTCTCTCTCTCTCTCTCTCTAATAAAGAAAATCTTTAAAAAAAATTATTTTAGAGAGAGAGAGAGTGGGGGAGGAGTGTAGAGAGAGGGAGACAAGCAGACTTCCCACTGAGTGGGAGCCCGACGTGAGGCTCAATCCCAGGACCCTGAGATCATGACCTGAGCCAAAATCAAGAGTTGGATGCTTAACTGACTAAGCCACCCAGGCATCCCTACATCTCACATGATTCTAATTCCTCTTGTAGAAAACACTTCTCTTGCCAGCTAAACTGTTAGATCCCTGAGGCCAGGAGAATATAACAAAATGCTCTATATCCAATCATTCACCCAAAATAGAAGCCAGGAATTTCAGAAGCTATCTAAATTCTACCAGCAAAACCCCACCAACCAAGCAGGATTGGATGATATATTCCATGACACTACCTGATTACTCTGTCTTGTTTTATGGTCTAAGCTGCCTGAATCATTACCTACTTCCTAAAGTAGGTGAGGTCAGTGATCCTTCTTCATGGGGGTACAGGTGGGACAAAGAGGGAGGAAGCAGGTGACAAAAGAATTTCTCTTGGATGTTCTGGAATTCACGTTTCCAAATACAATAAGCTAAGTGGGTGAAAAGTGTCCTTTCCAAGACATAATTAATCATAACATGTTTGAAAAACTCTTTGAAAGTATGAACCCCCCACAGGAGTAGAGCATCTTCCCTCCATCACTGTTTAAGCAGTGATCAGTGCTGAATTGTTTCAGTTGCGCTTATGGATATGAAAAATTTTACTTACAAAGCCAATTTCAAGTTCTTGTTATGTTTTGTCTTTCAATCATTTTTTTTTTCTGTTTGAAGCTAAAGAATTATCTTAATATGTACTACAGGCTGAGTATGTTCCCTCTCCACCCCCCAAATCCATATTAAGTCTCAGGTCCCATGTGATGGTATTTGGAGATGGGACCTTTGGGAAATAATTAGGTTTAGATGAGGTCATGAAGGTGAAGCCCCCATGATAGGATGTCGTTATAAGGAGTGACAGTAAAGAGGGCTTGCTCTGTCTCTCCTCCATGTGAGGACCCAATGAGAGGGCAACTGTATATAAGCCAGGAAAAGAGTCCTCACTAAGGAATCAAATTGCCTGGTGCCTTGATCTTAGACTTCCCAGCCCCAGAACGGTGAGAAATGAATTTCTGTTATTCAAGCCACTCAGTCTATGGCAGCCCAAGCAGACAAGTATAATATAGATGGCCAAGAGGAGATCACAAAACTTTGCAAAACAAAAGAAGTTTACTGTAAACTATAATGAGAGAAGTTGATGAGAATGTCTACCATGGGACTTTTAAAATATTTGATCTTTTGGAGTGATTTGGGAGGCTTTATGGTGATATGATTAAAGAATACATTCCATTTAAGTATAGTCAATTTCACCTTATAGGCATTTTGGGCTACACAACCCAATTTTTAAGATATTGTTTTATAACTTACTTGGAAAACTTTTATCTGATATAAATATGGAGATTTCTTTAATTAAACCAAGTACAACTAGAGAGTTAAATGTTGTGCTAAGAAGATCGTATGGTATTATACCTTCTCTATTAAAAAAATAAATGTTTCCAATTTGGAAGAAGAACTTCCAGTAAATTCTTGAAATTTGAAAGTTGATTTCATGTCCGGATTCTCAGTGGGGCACCTGGTATGGTTCCCTGAAGCCTGTCTAGGTTGGTGTATTGGTACAACCATTTCTTTAATAAGACTGCTTTGAAACACAGAAGAAGCATGTTGTTTAAAAGCTGGCGAAAGGTGATTGCTAGCCTGGAAATAAAAAAAAAGCCAAGTTTCATTTTGAAAAACAAGACCCTTCTCAGTTTGACTGAAATGTATTAAGCAGGCTAGAGAGACTATCTCTTGTAATTGTCAGCAGATTGGCAATCTGACATATAATTCTGGCAAACCTGTACTTAATTGCTAAAATATGACTTCCTAGCAACTACAAGTATGTTCTCTGGCAATGTCAAGTTATCCCAAACCACATGACTTGACTTCTGCTTTAGAATTAAAATTGAAGATTTATCCCAGGTTGAAGCTATGCCTCGTGCATTCTGCAAGAATTCTATACACTGCAGACAGGAAAACGAGATATCGTTAAAGCATTGCAGTGCCCCAGGGGTCAATGTCAGATACAATCTAATTTAACATCTTTATTAAGGATCTCGAAGAGGGAGTAAGCCACATATTAATGAAATGTGCAAATGATATTAAACTGGGAGCTGGTGCAACCACCAGTAAGGACAAAGAAATAATAGAAATGCACCAAAAGAGGTTAAAACTATGAGCAGAAAATTATTACATGAAAATCACCTTCTCGGGATTGATAGTCTTGGAGATGAGCACTGGGAGTCAGAAATCTCAAAGTTTGGGGGCTGCATCCAATTGGGAATTAAGAGGAAGAAAAAGAGGGCAACCTTTAGCCGGTATCTAATTTAGACACCAATGTAAACACTTTACATTACATTATGTAAATTTATACGGTCTTTAGAATCAGAAAGATCACCAACTCTAAAATTTAGATGCAAGCCAACTCAAATGTAGTAGCTTGACTAAATACGGCACAGATAGCTATTAAAAATGACTTCTGCATGAATAATATCGACATGCAGAATATATGAAACAGTGTGGAGTGAAAAAAGGCAGAACATAATGTATGTGTATGATGATAAAATATAACGTAACACAAACATGAGATATATGTATGCTCACTAAACTGCCCCCGGAGGTCTTCACCCAGAAACTACTTTTCCAATACACACTAATTTGGAAAAACAAATAAATGCATCTTAAAAAAAAAAAATCACAGAACAGCTTAGAAGCCCTGACCTTTAGCCTCTGTATCACCCGCACTTTCACATTTCCCATCCAAACAACAGTTGAGACAACTCTAAAAATGACACTGCCTAAGTTGTTGCTAACATAGGACACCCATGGGGCAGCATCAGACAAACTTTCAGTCTTCAGGTGAGAATCCCTGAATGCCTGTGATTTCCTAAATTCACTCTCTCTTCCATCTCTGCATCTACTCCCATGCCAACAATCTTGGTCACTCTAAGTTACCCAGTCATTTTGACAGGACCGTTTAAACAAGAAACAACCTGAACTATTGGCTTGCATTTCAGGTCTTCTGGCCCTTCTGGTGCAAGATATACTGAAAGGGAACCCATTGACCTAGCATGGAATCCAGAAGAACGGTTCCTTCTAAACAGCAGGACATCCAAAGAAAATTATCTAAAACGCAGATGGGGGTGCCTGGGTGGCTCAGTCCTTTGGACTCTTGATTTTAGCTCACCTCATAATCTCATGGTTGTAAGATGGAGTCCTGCACTGGGCTCCTCGCTAGATGTGAAGCCTGCGTAAAATTCTCTCCCTCTGTCCCCACCCTCTGGCTTGTGTGTTCACTCTCTCTCGTTCTATAAATAAATAAATAAATAAATAAATAAATAAATAAATAAATAAATAGAAATGCAGATATAGGTGAATCCAAAGAATCGAAGATGCTGAGGATCCAAAGTAGTAAGAAAAAATCCAACTCTGTTATTTGTGCTTCATACAAAGACTCTAAACCACATCATGTTACTATGGGACTTACTGCTTCTTTTTAAAATTTATTTATTCATGACAAACACAGAGAGAGGCAGAGACATAGGCAGAGGGAGAAGCAGACTCCCCGTGGGGATCCCGATGCTGGACTCAATCCCAGGACTCGGGGACCACATCCTGAGCCGAAGGCAGACGCTCAACCACTTGAGCTACCCAGCACCCCAGCTTACTGTTTCTATATCAAAATGATTCAGATACATACATCAATGGGTGACCAGAAACTCATGGGAATGAGGCAATGGATGCATGAAGACAGATTATAAATACCAAAGATCATAGCTAACAGGGATGGGCATACTGAAAACCTTGAAAGCATTGCCAATGAGGAAGACAAATTATTTTAAATATATTGGAAGGAATTGCTAGACATATGGGAATAAAATTCAAGCAGAAAACACGTCAGCTACATCTTAAGAATTTTATAATAGTTTAGCCTTTTCATGGATTTAAGACAGTTAAAGGTAAATTTAACAAACACGAGAAGCACATATTGACAGTTTTATTAATGATTCTGAAATTATCATGAATTAGAATAAGCCTCTCTACTTGAAGTGTAAGGTTTCCTTGATTTCATTACCTGAATTCATTTAGAAAGTAGAATTTCCTGGTGACCTCTTCACTATATCCAACACAAATGAATTCCACCCAACCCCATCCAAAGATAAAAAATGTCTTCAAGAAATTATTTAGTTTTGGGGCATCTGGGTGGCTCAGTCAGTTAAGCATCTGCCTTCGGCTCAGATATGATCTCAAGGTTCTGGGATCGAGCCCCATGTCTCACAGCTGAGTGGTGAGCCTGCTTCTTTCTCTCCCACCTGTTTGTGCTGGTGCATACTCCATAATCTCTCTCTCTCTCTCAAATAAATATATAAAATATTTTTTTAAAAAAGAAATCATTTAGTTTTCTTGGATACTTTAGCTTGCCTTAACATGTAATTTAAAAACATATCAGAAGTTCAACTATAGAAATTTTCTGAACACTTCCTACTATGATAAAAATTGGGGGTGTTTCTTCTCCTTAAAGAAAAAAAATTCAGCTTACCTATATTTTCTTCCAGGTGTATATGAAGTACAAATTGTCCGTGTCACAAGGCATAGTAAGATATTTAGTGGCGAGTGTGACAGTCAACTCTCCAGGTTGTGGAAATGCAGAGAAAAATCAGACTTAGTCCCTACCCTCAAACATTTTACCATCAGCTGAGAGGAGTTAACCAATATTTTTTATTGTAGGTTATATTTAAGCAATGGCATTAATAACAGTAAGTCTGGGTGGCTCAGTCGGTTAAGCATCTGCCTTCAGCTCAGGTCATGATCCTGGGGTCCTGGAATCAAGCCCACATCAGGCTCCTTGCTCAGTGAGGAGCCTGCTTCTCCCTCTTACTCTGCCTGCTGCCCCCTGCCCCTACTGCTTGTGCTTGCTCACTCTCTCTCTCAAAAAAATAAATAAAATCTTAAAAATTAATACCAGTAAATCTTCCAGGAATGCCGCAAATAACAAACAACTTGGTTTTCAAATATTAAGGTGCCCGTTCATTAAATCAAAAAAGACGATTTTTTCAGAAAACAGTAATTTTCAAAGACCATCAGAAAAGCCCATGGCAAATGTTAAATTGTCCCCTGATATTTAGCTCCCCTCTTCTGGGGACATGAAAGGATCGTAATGCCCTGTACCCCTGAAATTAGGCATAGTCATGTGTTTTGCATTAGTCAATGCAATAGGAATAGAAGGAAAGAGTGGAACTTCTCAATAAAAGCCTTTATTTGGGCTGCCAGGGTGGCACAGCGGTTTAGCGCTGCCTTCAGCCCGGGGCAAGATCCTGGAGACCCGGGATCGAGTTCAACGTCGGGCTCCCTGCATGGAGCCTGCTTCTCCCTCTGCCTGTGTCTCTGCCTCTCTCTCTCTCTCTCTCTCTCTCTCTCTCTCTGTGTGTGTGTGTGTGTGTGTGTGTGTGTCTGTCTCATGAATAAATAAATAAAAATCTTTTTTTAAAAAAAGCCTTTATTTGGCCAGCAAATGGATTTTCTTTTGTTCTCCTCTGGCAATCACTGAAGTGCACGCAGATAGGAAGGTAAAATTCAGAGCAGTCACCTGGAGAGTCACGTAAATCTGCAATGAACTTTGAATGAGCCAGAATTAAATCTCTATTGTTAAAGTCACGATACTTAGACATGTTTGTTACTGCCGTGTAACTGTGCTTATCCTAACTGATTATACTCATTAAACTTAAGAACAGATATGATGTCTTCATTACAAAGCAAGTGTTGCTCGAAGAAATATATTAATTCTGAATGAGCTCATTGCCAGCTAGTCAACAAACATTTATTGTAGGTACCCACAGTTCTGAGTAGTTTAACTAGCCATGTGTCAGGATTTTAATTTTGAGGAATTTTTTGAGTGTATGACTTTACCCAGCTCACTATACTATTCATGAAGAGTGACAACAGAGGGACCCAAAGCAGAGCAGCTAAGTATCAAGTAGATCTTCCTCTTCTCTCCCACGGGTAGCTTGTGGGTCTGAATCCATACATACCTGAAAAAACCCTTTTAAGAGCCTCTAACGAAGGGAAGATGGCTTTACCATTTTCAATGTCAGACACTTAAAAGACATTTGATGAGAAAAAAAATACAAGTGATCAAAAACTGTTCTTAAAATTGACTATATGCTTATAATGGGCAAAAATAAAAATAAATATGTCTAATCACAGAATGCTTTATCATGTGAAATCAAATGAATACTCTTTTGCATTGAAGATCATTCTCTTGTATCTAATTTGGAGAGATACTTAACAAATAGCCTAACAAAGACTCTCTTTCTATTATAATAAGTAATTGATGTAGACTTAAGCATTTTGCCTGATGGATTTCAGAGCTGAAGAGTGACAGTTGCTCACTGTACCATCAATGAAAAGCTGTATTCTAAATGATTTGATTTTTTTAAGACATTTGTATGCTTCTTGAAATGAGAAAACATCCTAGCCATGAAAGAGCGCTGTTATGGCTGTTTTCTTGAAGTACCATGAGCAGAATTTCAAAACAACATTGGAGCTCTAGCTTAAAAACCATTGAGAATGATCAAGTAACTGGTCTGGACTTGGAATCAGGGAGCTGTTTTCCTTGTCTCTGGACTCAGGTCTCTTTTGCATCCAAACCTCTTAATACTCAGCCACCAGAGCTAATTTTCTAAATATAAAGCTGACCTCGTTCCTTCTACTTGAACAACCTCCAAAGCTTCTCAAATGCCTTGTGCATAAAGTTCAAATTTCTTAGCCCACTCTTCTGTCCAAATTACCCTGTGCTCCCATCATGCCGGGGGAGGAGGGGCAGTCTCTCTCCCCAAATTTATCATGCTTTTTTATTCTTTTATTCTCTTATCTGGGACATGTTTCTTCAACTTATTTTTCTCCACTGGTAAACTCCATTATATGACATGCTTGCTATATTTTTTAAATAATTATTTAGGGTCTCTTGGGTGGGTGAATCAATTGAGTGTCTGCCTTCAGCTCAGGTCATGATCCCAGAGTCCTGGGATGGAGTCCCTCAAGCAGGGAGCCTGCTTCTCCCTCTCCCTCCGTCTGCCGCTCCCCACTGCTTGTGCTCACTTTCTCTCTCTCTCTCTCTCTCTCTCTCTGTGAAATAAGTAAAATCTTAAAAATAATTAATTATTATTAATTAACTCAATCTATTCAGTGGCAAAGAATGTATTTTTATTTAACTTTGTATCACATACTACCCTTGCAAATAGTTAGTGTCTGGCATATAACTGTGCGTACATGTTCGGTGATGAGTAACTGAATGAACCAATGTGTGAATGAATGAATCAGACCCCAATTTAGCCAATAACTTTACCAATAACCTGCCGGATGACCTTGGCCATGTCTATTTATTTCTTTGTGTCCCCGATTCCTGAGATGAGAAAAGGGGATCATAATTGCTACCTGCCATAGAGGGATGCTGTGAGGATTAATGAAATAATTTTGGTAAAGCAGTTTGAGCTCCCTGGAAGAAAAGCACTATGTAAGAACAAAGTGTTATTATAATTATTATGTAGCACCTTTCATCTGAGAATCTCAAAGCACTTCACAAAACATTAACTCATTAATCTTTCCAATGCTCCTGCAAGAGAATTCCATTATCTCCATTTTAGAAAAGGGCACCATGCAGGCAGCCAAAGGTTAAATACCTAGTCCATGATGCTGCCCCTGTTGAATGCCAAATCCAAGAACAGATTTCAGGACTCCCAGCTCAGAGACAGCCCTTTGAACCGCCACACACTACACCTTCCCCCTTTTACCCTGTACAGAGAAACCATTGAGCAGCCTGGGCTGAATGGCAAAGATCCAGTTGGAATGGGAGCCCGGGTTAATACTTTCCACAGAAGAAGGGGTGGGATGGGGCAGCAAGGTGATGACCACAATCCTTCCCTCAACTGTAACAGTAAGAAGCAAGTGTAAGCAACGCCTGCAATCAATCGCTTACCCTCCTCCAAGGGCTCTGGCTCAAATCTTTTCATCAGTCCTCTTTTAACTTGACACCTCTCTGGGATGTCTGTCTCCCAGCCAGAGAATGTCTCATCACCTTTGAATACAAAGGTAGCAGTTTGGCAACCAAAGAAATAATCCTAAAATACTGCATTCAAAGGAGCTTTCCTCCCCTAATACTGTTTTTCCTGCTCAATCCCATGAATGTTAGCTGAGACAGGTGGTACTAATCCGCCTTCTAAAAGGAAAAGGAAGAATGTTAGCTATTCTGCATATACTTAGGGCAGGAAAAAAGCCATAGTTTGGATAAAGATGCGTTTACATCAGGAACATCTAGCAAAGTGGAGCCGTTTCTATTCATAGCGAACCAGAGATGCAACATTTGTGCTTCTCTCACACATGTTGAGTTCATACTTCCTGGAGATGGTGGTCAAGATTACTGGCCCAATAATGCAGGCAGATCTGCTACAAAGGTACACAGCATGTGTGTCTTGACCTCCCAGAAATAACAGGATCGTGTCTAGAGGTCACATGAAATCTGCAACCATCATTCCAATTACCATTCTTTCATAGGATCTAGGTGATGTAGTACATTTCTTTTTTTTTTTTTTTTAAGATTTCATTTACTTATTCATGAGAGACACAGAGAGAGAAACAGAGACATAGGCAGAGGGAGAAGCAGGTTTCCTGCAGGGGAGCTTGATATGGGATTCCAGGATCCTGGAATCATGACCTGAGCTTAAGACAGACAGACACTCAACCACTGAGCCACCCAGGTGCCCCGACATAGTGTATTTCATCTTGATTTTAAATCCTAGGGCAGCTCAGGTGGCTCAGCGGTTTAGCGCCATTTTCTGCCCAGGGCGTGATCCTGGAGACCGAGGATTGAGTCCCACGTTGAGCTCCCTGCATGGAGCCTGTTTCTCCCTCTGCCTGTGTCTCTCCCTCCCTCCCTCTCTCTCTCTCTCTCTCTCTGTGTGTGTTTCTCATGAATAAATAAATAAAATCTTAAAAAAAATAAATCGTGACAAGCATAATTTGTTCATTGTGATAAGTGTTAACGCTGCTACCTCCTCTGAAACCTGGAGTGGAATCTCCCCCCACTTCCTTCACACTTGTGACCTTCCTCTCCATTCCAGTCATTAGCAAGCCCATTCCTCTGAGGGTACCATAAAGATCTGAAACTCCTGGCTTGCTCTTCTTGGACACTATCTTGTTCACCCTTCTAACTTCCCCGCACCTCTTTAGAAGCTACCTATAGTTGTGAAGAGTGGATGAGCTTTGGAGCCAATCCAATATGACAGTTAATCCTAGGCCTACC
The DNA here is from genome assembly GCF_018345385.1 of Vulpes lagopus. Classification (NCBI taxonomy): domain Eukaryota; kingdom Metazoa; phylum Chordata; class Mammalia; order Carnivora; family Canidae; genus Vulpes; species Vulpes lagopus. Next base: position 104,526,443 of record NC_054827.1, on the reverse strand, counting down.
ACTTCCTAGCTGTGTGACCTTGGGCAAGCTTCTGAATCCCAACATGCCTTTTTTTGTGCCCTGCAAAATAAGAACTATACATCTATACTGAAAGCTGTTTGAAAGATAATGGGCACACATAGTAGTTCTCACTGAAGACTGGTGCCCTGGGCCGATAGGTGCCCAGGTTCTGGGCAGAAGATTATGTCTAAAATCATATAACAAACACCAGAAGACCAGAGATACCCACAGTGCTAGGAAAGTCATTCCAAAGGAAGTCCCAGAAACAGAGATTAGTCCTAGGCAAGGCACTGACAATGGGAATCCAACAGATGGAACCAAGCAGCCATTAGTGGGGGCTGTGAGGGCATAGAGAACAGATTAAGATCAGGATCTAAACTGGCAGGTAGCAATTGTCAGAAAAATCCAAAAATTAAAATTCAGAAAATCACGATAGGAATCAAAGGTTTGTGATCCTAGCCCCCCTGTAGGAAACTCAGACATGGAGGAGTTCAAGGAATTAGGGAATAGGATTAGGAATTAGGCCAGGATTTAAGCAAGAATCTCTGAATCAAATGCCATGAGACCCAGAAAGCATATGAAGGACCACCACCGCAGAGCTCACTTTACAACTCCTCCTCCTCACCTCTCAACTACACGTCAGCTTCCATGTTTTTGAACCTTCTCAAATTTACATTTTGCTTCCCCTCTACCATCTTGTCTGATATGAGCTTGAATATGGTTTCATGTATGATAGACTCAGAAGTCTCGTTAGGTACTAGAATAGTATTTGCTCCCAGGTAGCATAGATACCATGTGCTCAGTCACCGCGTGGACTCAGGTGTCCACTCCCCATGAAGATGAACATCAGGTGAGAATGAGAATGGATTACTGGAATCCCAGTATAGAACAGTATGCCACCCCAGCAAGAACAGGGGGTTGCACAATGTACTGGCAGGGGAAATCACTTCCATTCTTCCTGATGAGATGCAATCCAGAGTCTGTGGAGGCTGAATCTGCAGGTGGGAGGCAAACCCCTTCCCTATGGAGCTTGGCAGATCATCAACCCAACCACCTAGCTGCTGACACTTCACTGGTTACCTTTCTTGACCTCATGGCTTCAGGTCCTGCCACTGAACAGATGACTTCCCCAATGTCCATCTCCCATCCCTAGTTTTTCTCTAGAACCTCAGGCCCACATTTCAGAAGGCTGGCAGGCATCTCGCCCAGTTATCCAATGGGCATCTCAAATCCATTAGGATCCCTCTCCACTTCCATTAGTGGGATCAACTATCTTCTACATACCAAACTGAAAATAATACCTTGACCTTCCAAGAAGGGGAGTTAGTAAGCTCACACCCAGATCTCAGAGGCAGCAGGGATAGGATCCCGCTGTGCATGAGCAATGCTGGAAGAGACTTACATATACCTCACCCAGAGACACTTCTGCAACATGGCCAGTAAGGGTGGAGGCCTTTCCTCTAAGATCAGGTGGAGCCAAAATCAGGTGTGCCTGTGAGAACTAGAGTCCCTTCCCATGAATGCAAACAGTATGTCCCAAGGGCTCCCTTCCCCATAGGCTGAGTTGAATTAGAGATGCCAGAAAAAAGCAGAAGTGACTAAGTTAGATTTAGGACATTAAACTGGATTGAAAATTAAACCATCACACCCACCTTCTAGCTACTAAGAAGCAATGTCAGCTCCTAAGTTGAGTGAGTTCAATTCTATAGAAGGAAAAAGAAATTATTAGTGGTGACTGTAACTTTTAAATACACTTTCTGGGGCACCTGGGTGGCTCAGTGGTTGAGCATCTGCCTTCGGCTCAGGTCATGATCCCAGGATCCTGGGATTGAGTCCTGCATCGGGCTCCCAGTGGGGCGCCTGCTTCCCCCTCTGCCTATGTCTCTGCCTCTCTGTGTCTCTTATGAATAAATAAATAAAGTCTTAAAAAAGTTAAAAAAAATAAATATTTTCTCTATATATCCCCTACAGGGTCCAGCACAAGTTAAGCAATTAAATATTGACTGAACAAAAGAATGCATCTTTGATTTTTGGATCTAACCTTTATTTCTTTGAAGTATTTTGTTACCTGCAAGCTCTTACTTTCTATGTCATTATTTTTTCCCCTCCACTATTTAGAATTCTGAGCCGCATTTGACTTTCCAAGTGGAAAGTACATTTTACCCAATGACCCAGTACCATGAACCAGTCAGCATTGTGCAAGCACTTACTTAAAGGGTGGATCTGTATGGGGCACCTCATTTCTCAACAGAAAAATTAGAATAACCCCAGGTGAATCAGGTCAAATGTATCATAGACAAGTTTGCCAACAGAGAATGGTAATGATAATTGCTTCCATTTATCCACCTTTTACAATGGGCCAAGCACTGTGCTAAGCCTTTCAACAGACTCTAATCTTCACACAGCAAGAAAGACCATATAATCCCCTCTTTTCAGTAAAGAGGTTAATCACACGATGAAAAAGAGGCAGAGCCAGGATCTACACACAGGTCTGTCCATTCCCCAAGTGAGGTTCTTCCCACCATACAACTCAGCCCCCAAGGGAAATATTTTGTAGTTATATCACCTTTCTTTGGTGTGCACCTTGGTGGGATCCTTGCCAATCTTCCCAAAGTTCTCAAAAATGTCATTTCCAACTCAGGGTTGACAGAAGGCACATTTTCTTGGTAGCTTACAAATGCCAAAAATAGAAATTGGAAGTCTGTATATCAGAGAGGGAAATGGAAGAAGGAGCCCTCCAAGCTCAGACAGAGGAACCCAATAGGTGGGGACGGGGGCGGGGGGTGGGCACATAGTCTTTAGCTTTCAATTTAGTTTCATAAACATTAAATGTACTCAGCCAGAATGAACATGTCAAAATAAAGAGGTCTCAGTAGGATAGATTTGGAGATTCAAAATGTCATTGAAAATTAAGATGTTTTTGAATGAAATAACTCTTCTGGTAAGTTATGTCTGAACATGACCACTGGAATTTCAGAATTGACTATAAGGAGACAAAAAAATGTAAATGAGCTCTGCCTGGAGGATCCCAGGCTACAGGGTTTTCTGGAAAGAGTGATAGGAAGTTGAATAGCTATGGTTTCATCCAAGTAAATTAACCTTACATTAAGGGCCAAACTTCTTATTAATGCCAAAAAAGTGCCCCCAAATTTTTCTTTAACTCAGCCAATTCCAAAGAGTGGGATTTTTCTTAGGAAAAAAAAATGCTCTACAACATTTCCCCTTTGCCACACTTGGCTAGATTAATTAGCATGTTCTTCAACACTGCTTTTTTTAGATGGACAACTTTCTTTCCAAAACTGAGGAAAAGAACTATTACTTGAATATCCAGACCCTGCAGTGTTTTTGCACTCAACAACATTTATTGGCCTTTGAAATTCTCACCTCCATTTAGGGACAATTTTAATTGGACCCTAGATCACTCAGTCTCTCTCACACCTTCTATTCCAGAAGACTGAAGGGAGGCTGCAAATCCAAATTTCTTCAGCAGGATGACTGGTAGGCATTTGAAAGGGAAGGCCTGCTGTGCTTCCTTGGCTTTCCACATTTGGAGTTACAGCTTTAATTTATAGAGAGTTCTACACAGCTGCTATTGCTATTCACTGATGCTGGTGTCACCACTTAGAATCGAAATTACACCAGGAGCCGGGGAAGCCCCTATCCTATACCCATAGCCAAATAAGATGAGGAAGAGAGCAAGGCAGTGCAAAAGACAGAGAGAGACAACGAATTCTTAGTTAACGCTTGGCCTTGAAGAGAAACATCCAGATTGCAATATCAGCTGGATATGAGGGCTCCGCGATATCCTATGATTCTGTTGAAGACAGAACCTAGAGGTGGTAAGAGCTTTTCATCTGCCAGATCTCATACCATCACATGCATGGCCATCACTTGTTTAAGTGTCTGTACTTCCTGCTAAACTCTTTTAAAGGTAGGGAGTGGCTCTGTTTCCTTCACCAACACACTACCAATACATAGCAAACTATCCACCCAAGGGCAGGCACAATTTTTTGAATATCAGATGTCAACCAGTGACCTGCCTGGTTCTGTCTTCTAGACAATATTCATTCATTCTACAAATACTAATTAGGTTGCCCCCTGTGTTACTAGGATGAGGTTAAGGGTACCTGAGTTCTAATTAGTCAGTCTAGACTGTTTACCAAGCTCCCATGGAAGAGCAAGCAGTCCGGGTTTGGAGTTAGTAGCCTCAGCTTTAAGATGCAGTGAGGCACAGGAAGAAACCATTAGATTCTGTGCAAGAACGGTAGTAACACAAAGAGGAAGGAGGGAACGAGGGACAGACACCCAGGTGGTCCTAGGACTACCACGACCTATAGTCTGCTCTGGTATCCTGTCTGGGTCTGAGTGTAGAAAGACGGTGGCCAATAGGTACATTGGCTCCCAGGGTAAGGTGACATTCCACAAATGTTCAAAGTTCTTGATTGCAGGGCCAATGGACAGCTGGTCCTTGGGGAGTTCTTGCAGCCCAGCCAGCTGATTCCTTCTCATTACCCATCAGGCCTGCATTGAGCAGACAGCTGCTTCTTACATGTAACCTTTTGTTTGCCTTCACACAGCGGGTGACATCTCCATTCAGTGAAGACCACCCCAATCCTTTGCAGCCTTGATGCTTTCTTATACCATCACTTACGAGCTCAGTGGCCTAGGAAAACCCCTTCGCCCACAGAGATCTTAGAGAGAAGTGAAATACGATGTGGTGGCTAAGAGAGAGGAAAACATGAAGAAAACAGTTTCCCTCCTAATGTTCTTCTCAAAATGCATCCGTGGTGAGAATAATAAAAACGGTGGTATAAAAAAAGAAAAGAAATGGTGGTATATAGCAGAATATATCCATTTGAAAGGATATAACCGATTTCTATTTTGATTCAGCAAATTATTTTTTTAAGATTGATTTATTGGTTATAGAGAGAGGGGGGAGACATAAGTAGGAGAGGCAGAGGAAGAGAGAATCTCAAGCAGACTCCATGCTGAGGACGGGGCTCAATCTCGTGACCCTGAGACTGTGACCTGAGCCAAAATCAGGAGCTGCACTTGTAACCAACTGTGCCATCCAGATGCCCCACATTCAGCAAATTATTAATTACATTCCTGCACCACATATCTTAAACAGAACCTTCCCTGCTGTTTGATGATGCTTCTATTATTATGTAGCATCTTCCCAAGTGAGGAATTCAAGGGAATGGCTGGATATCAATAAAATAAATCACTTGGAGGGATAGAGATGAGGAATTTGTAACTTTATAAAAAAATGGTTTCCATAGTGGGCAGCAGGCCCTTCTTTCTGCTCTACCAGCTTAATCTTAAAACTCTAAGGTTGTTTGTTGCACATGTATTTGAAAAATATAGCATCTAAGAGGAAACACAAAACTGAATCTCCTCAAAGTGGTGGTGCTCAAAGTGTGGTCCCAGGATTGTCACCTTCAGGACCACGTGAGGTCTGATCAGAAATGCAGATTCTCCAGATGCCTGGGTGGTTCAGTGGTTGAACATCTGCCTTCATCTCAGGTCGTGATCCCAGGATCCTGGGATTGAGTCCCAATTAAGGTACCCTGGGGGAGGCTGCTTCTCCCTCTGCCTGTCTCTGCCTCTGTGTGTGTGTGTGTGTGTGTGTGTCTCATGAATAAATAAATAAAATCTTAAATCTAAAAAAAAAGGAAGGAAGGAAGGAAGGAAGGAAGGAAGGAAGGAAGGAAGGAAGGAAGGAAGATTCTCAGCCCAGCCCAAAACAGCTGAATCAGAAACTCTGGGGGTGGGTCCAGCAACCTACGTATTAAGGAACTCTCCGTGTCGTTTGGATGCATCATGCTGGACAGCTCTCTGGATGCTGCTAAGATGTTTTGCTCAAGGAAGCTGAAACTGGGAAAATTCAAAATGTGGTGTGAAGCAAAATACCCAAAGATGGGTGAAAAACAGGGTTTAATTCCTCACCCTGTAACAGGGAAAGTCTTCATAATTATTTGGAAGCATTTTACACACAACCTCAAAAAAAAAAAAAACTATTTGGAGTATCAAAAGACTGTTGCAGCTATTGTACTTTATGTATCTTTAAAATTCACATAGTACCAAAATCTCTCATAGCACCTGGATGGGAGGAGGGAAAACATTTATCTGAAGAGGGAGTGTCTTTTTTGCATCTCACCTTAATATCTAACTTAGAGATGCCTGAAGCATTTTGATTTAAAGTGTCATATTAACATTGTTAATGGGGAAGCAGAAACTGAGGGAAGAGATTTAGGAAAGATATGAACTTGTTTCCACATTCTTTATTCAATAGTTACCTATGTATGATGATATTCTAATTTTTTAAAGATTTTTAAAAATTTACTCCAGAGAGAAAGAGTGAGCATAGGGAGAGAGAGAGTCTCAAGCTGACTCTCTGGTGAGCTTGAGGGTCTATCTTGTGACCCTGAGATCAAAACCTGAACTCAAATCAAGAGTCAGATACTTAACCCACTGAGCCACCCAGGTGCCCCTGGCTGTTTGTTTGTTTTTTAACACTGTAATTAATCATAAACCCAGCAGTAGAAACACAAGTCATATGCAGAACTTTTCCTAAATCTTAAATACAAATTTCAGTAACTAATAACCCCCCCATGGAAATTCTAATCAAAGCAAAAAAAAAAAAAAAAAAAAAAAAACAAAAGAGGAAAAAGCAAACTAAGTTCTCTGTATTATTTTGCCTTTTTTTTTTTTTTTTTTTTTTTGCAGGATAAAGACACTTTTAAATGAAATGCCTTCACTTAATGTTAGTCTGTGGCCATGAAGTTACACCCAGCACTAAAACTCAAAATCAGCTACACTGGTTTCAGAAGTCAGAATGTGATAAGAAAATGCCGCTTGGTGTCATTAGAACTTTCAGAAGCACTCATCCTGAAGTGGTTCCGAAGTCTTTTTAAGCATCCACCAGCCTGTTTCTTTCATTTATTAGAAACTTTTAGCAAGGACAACTTTTTGTGATTTCTTTATATATCATGATCATTAATAAGGCTCTTTAGCCTACCATGTTCACATTTAAAAACACTTCACTAAATAGATGCACAGGCAAAATCAACTGGTATTAATATTTCTAATTCAACAGGTGCTAATATGAAAATAGTGACAGCCACAAAGTAAACAGCTGGTGCTATGCCTGCTTTCCACCCCCCCCCCATGTGAATACAAACAGGTCTGTGCTATGTATAGATTCATATCTAATCAGAGAGGGTCTATGTAAAACTGTCCATTGGAGCATCTACCAGCATTCACTCACAGTTTTGGATTATAAATTCTGTCTCTTCCAGTTTCCTAATCTCCAATCACCATTTTTTTTTTAATCCTAGAAATCTGTCTTGAAAATGATGGCATAGATGGCTGGGGAGTGAAGAGTGAAGAATTCAGCATGTTTGGATGTTAATTTAACTAGGTAGTGACCAGGAGTTCTGATGTAGAGCCTCATGAGTTTGCTCTGGCTGAGGAATGATTCCATAAAGACCCTGAAATACAATGGAGCCCTCAACTCCATCCACCAAATTTTTATTGCTCATCTACAATAGGCAACATTGTATTGCTTTCTCTTTACTAACATTGCATATAAATAAGTCATCACCAAGGATATTAAAAGGGCCAATTAGTTTAGCCCCTATCTGGACTTAATTGAGAAATTAACTGAGAACTACAGATTCAACAGAGAAAACTGATACAAGGAATTCTTTCTTGTATGACATCTGAGAAATGAAAGCCTGTTGCTGACCTGTGTCTTCTGTCACTTAGCACTTTCTGCCTCACATAGGGCAGGATGAGATTGTAAGCTATCCTAAGAATTTGATACGTCATTTAAGGGGGAGGGGATAACATCATGTACTGAATTGACCAGTTGTTTCTTCCAATTGACGGAAATAATCAAGTGTTCCGGTATCTTATTATTTGAATTGTTCAGGCAACATGGTCAAGCCGGTAGACTTAGAAAACCAACGTCACTTGCTCAAAAGATTTTTTTTCCCTGTTAATACATGTGGGGTTTTTATTGAACTATATATTTGACATATAACATTGTGTAAATTTAAGGTGTACAACATGTTAATTTGATACATTTACATATTTTAATATGATTTCCATTGTAGCGATAATTAGCCCCTCTATCGCATTACATAATTTCTTCTTAGTGGTTGCAATAATTAAGTTCTAGTCTCTTAGCAAGTTTGATTATTATAATACAGCATTGTATATTCACTATACTGTGCATTAGATCTCTAAGACTTCTTTACTAGGCATTCCAAATTTGTACTCTTGCCCTTTTTTTAAAGATTTTATTTATTTATTCATGAGAGACACAGAGAGAGAGAGGCAGAAACACAGGCAGAGGAAGAAGGAGGCTACCAGTGGGGAGCCCAATGCGGGACTCAATTCCAGGACCCTGGGATCTCAACCCAGGGTCTAAGGCAGACTCTCAACGGCTGAGCCACCCACATGCCCCTGAATTTGGCTTTTTTTAGATTCCTCATCTAAGTGATATGATACAGTATTTGTCTTTTCCTATCTACTGTATCTTGCTTAGCACAAGGTCCTCAAAGGCCAACGATGTCATTGCAAATGGCAAGCTTTCTTTCTTTCTCATGGCTGAATAACATTCCATGGTGTGTGTCTACCACATCCATTCATCCATCAGGGGCACTAAGTGTGTCTCCATATGTTGCCTGTTGTGAATAACATTGCACTAAACATGGGAGTGTGTGCATCTCTTCAATATCCTATTCAGGATAATGTAAATATCTGATAAATTGCTCATCCAAAATAAATAAATATGCCTTTGTACAACAATAAGATTAGAAGAACATAAAGTCATGAAAATTTAACAATAACCTAAATGCCAAGACAGAGGGGTAGTTGAATAAAATACAGTCAGCCATAAATGAAATACTAACCATATTCACTTTAATTATTACAACCTAGATAACATGGAAAGATATCTCAGTTATATTTAAATAAAAAAGCAGATTACCTATTTCAATACAAATACAGTATTTTTTAAAAATATATTCATAGTATATTTATACACATTCTCTAAAATATCAGAAGAGATCACTGTTAGATGGCTGTTAGCATTATATTTCTTTAGTTCATATTTTTCTTTCTATTCACTTTATTTTTGTAATAACTCTTTACTGATTATGTATGGCTATGTAACAAGAATAAAGCACTACATATTAGTTTTGTATCTTTAATGAGGCACATTTCTTAGCACATGATTGCAGAAAAGTCTAAAATTTTTTTGGCTAATCCAAAGAAAACATTACAACAAGAGTCTTTATGTGGGTGTGTTATTTCTCAGGAGTGAGAAACTCCCCCATACATTTCGTAGAGTTCACTGTATGTTGTCCTTCCATCATGTGTAGCTTCTCTTTCCAGTCACTAAAAAGATATTGTGTCACTTGATGGGATGAGCACTGGGTGTTATACTTATATGCTGGCAAATCGAACTTAAAAAAAAATGCTATTGCTCCCAGAGTGTTTTCCTCCTTGCTTCCTGCCTTCTTTGAATGGGATATCAGAATTTCTGCCTGTGAAGTTATACTACCACACATGCGAAAGGTAATTTTAACTTGTGAATAGAATTAAGCCCTAAATATGCGTTACTAAGTTGATGGCTTTGATCTCAGAATGCATTTTCCTGTAAAGACCATGACCTACTATTGTTCTGTTCCGAGACCAATAACCCATATATCCTTGGAGACTATCATTGCTCTGGTGGGGAAAGATCAATCAAAGCTTTGCCAGCATGTGTAATGGGTGTTCAGGGAGTTGTCTTGGGCAGCAAGAAATAAGGAAGCTTCTCTCCTACCTTTTTGTCCTGTTTCTAATAAGCATTCAGGAGAGTGGCCTCCTTGTCCCTGGTAGGAATGTCACCAAACTGTGCAGAGCAATGGATGTAGAAGGAACAGTGAGAAGAAAGGGCTTTCATAGGATGGTGTCATCAGAGATGAGCCCTCTAAGCCAAGGATAGGGCTCTGAGGGTCAGAGCTGGGCCTCAAGGACAAGCCCTGATCTGAGATCGAACACTAGGAAGGATTATGACTCCTAACTCAGCACCCCCTGAGCTGGGGTACAAGAAGCTTTAACTGCCTGAAACCCACCATGAAGTGAACTGTAGCCATGCAGATATTTTCCTTACTCTCCAACCTGAACCTAGCACAGAGCCCTCCTCTGATTTTCTTAGGATTATCACTGCTCACAAAACAGGAGCAGTGGTGACAACCACAACAATAATAATAATGTCCAATTGTCCATACCTACAGTTTTATGGATTATAAAACATTTTGTAGGCATAAGCTCATTTGCTGTGGAAACTCACAGGAATTATGTAAGCTCCCTGGATTTCCTTATTAGTTTTAGGAAGGATAGTTACAGATATATGAAAGATAAATCTTGTTTTAATCCCCTGTGTCTTTTCTTTTTTTTCTTAGAGAAAGAGAGAGAGAGAATCTTAAGCAAGCTCCACACTGAGCTCAGAGCTCAACACAGGGCTCAATCTCATGACTCTGACTGAGATCATTACCTGAGCCAAAATCAAGACTAGGATGCTTAACCTATTGAGCCATCCAGGAGTCCCATTACCCTGTATCTTAATGGTCCATTTCCATGGCAAACCATCTTCAGGCTTGACTTGGCATTTTATCCAAAATCATGGAACTCTATAGAGCATGCAGAAGGGAGAGGGAGAGAGAAAATCTCAAGCTGACTCCCTGCTGAGTTCAAGTCTCCATCTCACGACCTTGAAATCATTACCTGAGCCAAAATCAAGAGTCAGATGCTTAATGGACTAAGCCATCCAGAAGCCCCTACAGAGCTATCTTATTAAAAATTCTCTAACGACAATCTTGAATCTTTAATTTTCATTAAGAGGCCACCCAGTTAGATACATATATGAAAATACAGCTGAGTATGTAGTATGTTGTTTATAGTTGCTGATATTATGCATTTTCCAATTACATGAATAAAGGAAAGTAGGTAACTGGGAAGGAAGGGAAGGAGAGGAGAATGAAATCAAAATCTAGTGGATAATGTCCAATTTGGAGACTTTGATGACCTAGCACTAATCAAAGCACCAAAACAGCCAACCTTATAGAATTTTCTTTGAATTTCCCACTGGGCCCATACAACCAGGCATGGGTCACTTCCCTGCATTTCAGAACTTGGCACTTCATGCAGTCTAGATTGTTTTTTCCAATTTTCCTGAACACATGGCTCCCAAAACATGTATTTTAAAAGTAATATTAATGGCAACTTAGAGCTTTATGCTGACCTTGAGTTGAATAGCTTCCTGTCATAGTCAGCACAACCCAGGGCAGTGTCTCCTATTTGTGCTGTGTCTTTATGATTTTATTTATCTATTATTTATTTATTTATTTGAGAGAGAGAGAGAGAGAGCATGAACTGAAGGGGCAGAGGGAGAGGGAGAGGCAAAGAATTTCAAGCAGATTCCCCACTGAGTGTGGAGCCTGACACGGAGCTTGATCTCATGATCTTGAGTTCATGACTTGAGCCGAAATCAAGAGTCAGACGTTTAACCTACTGAGCCATCCAGGTGCCCCTGTGCCTTGTGTTTAACTACCATTTCCACTGGCCTCCCTTGATTTCTCACCAGTTACAAAGATGGAATCATCCTGATTATCTGCTAGTTAACAATTTGAACAGAGAAGTATGGCAGGGCCTGATGAGATATTTGAAAGGACAGATCCATTAGCATGATAGAATGCTAAAGCCAGATGTTGGGCAAAAGGAAATGCTGCCTGTAAACTTACCCAACATCTGACATGCTAAATAATATTATTATTTATTTATAGAGCCCTTACTACATATTAAGCACCATAACATTCATTATACACACTATAAGAAATTCTCATCATAACCTGGTTAATCTGATAGCATCACCCCAACATTTCTGATGACCAGAAAGCTAGGGTCCAGATGAGTTGGAGAAGATGCCCACATTTACAAAATGAAGAATCTGGGATTCAAATCCAGATCCACTTGTTGCAAAAGGTTTTTAACTTTCTGCAATATCTCATTCTTTTTTATAGAAAATATTTAGCACTCATATGCCATTTTCCTTAGCAATCAGCCTAAAATCTTGGCCCCAACTCAGTGACTCCTCCTCTAATTGTTTGGCAAGTCTGCTGGGGGTATCTACAATACCCCCCTTTTCTACTATGCTCTATAAATTATTTCATCAAACTTTTATTGCACCCCCATCACACTGTATCCTTAGTGTAGTGTGTGGTCCACCAAGCTTATGAATCCAAATGTTTTGAAGAATTTCATACTCTATCAGCTCCATTCATCACAAATGGAGATGGACTGCAATTACTGAAAGACTCTTTTGCAAACAGTGGGTCACAGCCTCTTGTTAAATATCATTTCTGTGGTTCACAAATAGCATTTAGTTTTAAAGCAAAGAGAATATTATAGAAACTATCTGTGTGTGCTCAAGGAACCATTACATTGGCCATTTTTGTTTGTTCCATACATGCATTCATGCATCCCCAGGTGTATGCTGCAATATAAAATATATTTCTTAATGTGGGTCTCAGCCAAAATACTTTGAAAAACATTTCTTTACAATAAAGGCTCTTGTGAGCAGAAAGGAGGTCTCTCATTTTTCTCTCTCCAATTGAGCACATCACTGACACTCAGTTGGGTGGATTATTACCTCTAATTTTGAGAGAAAGTTCATAGTTTGTTGATTCTGAATACCGGCTTTGAGAATTGCAAATGATGTTCTGACGTTCTTAATGTGATTGTCTATCCCTTCATTTATCAATGCATTATCGGACAGTGGGCTGTCTGGATAGCATAATTCAGTGACTTTTTGTAAAGGAAAAAAATCTTTCATTAGTAATGCACTCATTTATTCTTTTCCAAAACACTTTTCATCATGTGGACATGGTCTTAGCACCTTGAATGTTAATTATCCACTTACATGATACTAGATAGTCCTGTGGGGGAAATATGTTTGATGTGTAAGTCTGGGAGGAAAAAAAAAGTTCCGTGACATATCTTTTCAGTATGATTTATACAAGGCCAATTCTGGAAGATCACATGGTTTAGGAAACTCCAGATCAGACCCCAGCTTTGTTGCCCCATCTCATGATTATACCCAATTTCCATGAGTCTACTATGCCTTTAGTTGGTTAAATTATTTGTGAAAATGAATCTCTGTGGAATGGTTAGTTTCCAGGACCCATGGTGTTGAAAAATATAGGGAGATGTTAGTCAAAAGTTACAAACCACCAGCTATTAAATGGATAAGTTCTGGGGTGGTGACTATAATTAACAATATTGTGTTATATACTTGGAAGTTGTTAATAGAGTATATCTTCAATGTTATCACCACACATACACACCCACACCCACATACAAATCATAATTATGTGAGAGGATAGGGGTGCTAATTAACCCTATTGTGGTGATCATTTTGCAATATATATGTATCAAATAACCACATTACATATTTTAAACTTACATATGTTATACGTCAATAATATCTCAATGAAGCTGGAAAAAAATTTATAAACTAACCTCCTAAAGGATAGGTTAAAAAAATGAATCTCTGAATCAGGTCAAATCACAGTTTGGTGACAGAGAAACAAAAATATGATGTAAAACATGGAAACTACACCCTTCTTCCACAATGTATATCCAAGGGAGTTTATATTCAAGCTCATATGGAGGTTGAGTGGAGACAGGCTCTGGAGTCCAAAAAATTCTGGATTGTTTGGAGTTGGGATAAGAGGGGAGAAGGTTTTGGAAGTGAGAAGGGAAACCACAGTTTCAAGAGGAAATTGGTGCTAGATATTGGGCCATCACTACTTCACTGTTCTGTTAAAGGCAGAAAGTTAAAGATTAGATAAGGAATAAAAATTTACATCTCTTATGGGTAACAAGATATCCCCTGACCCTCAGTGCTGGATAAATTAAAAATCAACTTTGTTTTTGCCTGCTACATAATGTTTTGGCCCAGAATGGAATTAAACAGTGTGGATGAAAAAAAGGGGCCAAATATTCAATTCATTTGGAACTACTTGCCTCCTTCCTGAGCTTGCTTGTGTTGGTAACACTCAACATTTTCTTTTGACATCCTGGTCTTTTTTTTTTTTTTTTTTTTTTTTTTTGAGAAATCTCTGCAAGTCTCAACTTAGAGGTATCCACAGATTAATTGTTGGATTGGAATTTGTGATCAGAAAGGAAAAAGTGGCTTTTGAGTTGTGTGGACTGAGTCCTTTCCAACATTGTGACTACCTGCAACACTAAATTTGGAATTAAAAGTATGATGAGACCCATGGCATAAATGCCAAGAAAAATACCTTTATTTGCTTCAAAATCTGACAGGATTACATACTTGAAGTGGCCTATGTAAGTGAGAATTTTCCAGTGGTAAATAGCTATTCCCAAAAGCTCTAAAAATGTCCCAGCTGATTCTTTTCCATCTACTCCTGAGTGTTCATTGAAACACAAGGAGAAACCAGAGGAAGTTAACTGAGGAACATCCACTATGTCCAAGAAGCACCCCTCTTTTTTTACCCATAGTGTTTTTCCCAAGGTGTTAAAATGGTTGTTTTGTGTGTCATCCCACATCTTATCCTTGGTGATATAAAGATTTTTTTTTTTTTTATTTATGATAGTCACAGAGAGAGAGAGAGGCAGAGACACAGGCAGAGGGAGAAGCAGGCTCCATGCACCGGGAGCCTGACGTGGGATTCGATCCCGGGTCTCCAGGATCGCGCCCTGGGTCAAAGGCAGGCGCCAAACCGCTGCGCCACCCAGGGATCCCTATCCTTGGTGATATAAAAGAGATCTGGAAGAGAATAAAGATTTATCAGTATCAATTACCCAGGCACTTCTGTTCATGAGTTTATGACTCATTGGGTGAGCTATCTTCCACATGGTGACTATTGGGAGGAACTCTTGTTATCATTTATTGTCCTTTTGCCTAGCCACCTGATCTCACATTCACTGAATCCCAAATAGTGACACCAAGAAAATCTGGTTGCCTCTAGCTCTAAGACATTATAAAAACAGACATGGTATATACACAAGAGGATGACCTGAATTGCTAATTCTAATACTAAAATTCATTTTGCTGTCAGAAAAATGTTCTTCCATAATCAAAGTCCTGCTGATTACTTCCTTCCCTAGGTTGCAAACATTGTCAACATTGCAAAAGCGCCCAACCATTCACTTAAAATGATGCCCTGTGAGTCCCTGCTAAGATCCCACTGTCACTAAGCAATGGCAGCTCTCCAAAATCGATCTCAGTTACCTAGATGATTCTCACCAAAATTCAGTCTCAAGGTTACAATACACCAGGTAAATAGCCTCTGACCTTCCCAGAGGCCCTCCCTGGTTCACTTTGGCCTCTGATGAGTTAATATGTGCAAAAGACTGTGCATGTTTGGGTAATTTACTTATTAAAAACATTAAAAGCTTTTGGCTCTTTGACATCCAAAGAAAAAGCAAAGCAATTGAGTGACTCCTGACCCTGGCTTATCAGATGACGGGTGTCATGCTGTCAGGGCCTCATCACTGACCATGTGAGGAAGGCCACATTTTATAGGTGTTTACTGCAGTGTAAGGTCCGTGCTGCCAATCTGTGTCAACAGCAGGCCACGCCAGGCCACCAGTCCAGTTAGTGAGGCCAAGCATAAAAAGAAAAGCAATGGACAGAAATCCTTATCTAATGAAAAACCACATCTTTTAATTTCTCCACATTTTTTTTTTTTAATCAAAGAGAACCAAACAGAGGAAAGGAAGCTTCCCTTGTAACTTTCCTTACCTGGTGATCAGAGTTCAGTGTCAATCAATTCAAGTATTGAAATATTGCAGAAGGTGTCAGCGCATCTGCCTAAACTCCACGAGTACCTGGAGAACATGATCCCAACTTTGTGCTCAAACAACAAGCTGATTTTTTTTTTCTTTAGCCATAGTGTTCAAAGAGCAAAAACTATCACTTTGTCCTGGGGAAAACCTTAAGTCAGTTGTTGGACTAGGGCTGGTTTTGTGAGGGCGTGCATGCATTGATATACCTCATGATGTTAGTACTTTATGGGTGGTTTGTGTGCTTGTGAGTTTGGGCTTGTGTGTATGCACATACTCGCGTGTGTGCCTGCATGCCACATACACCCTGGTTTTATCTCAATTGGGGCAATAGTGATACAATATCCCCCACATAATCGCTCTCTGTCTGGAGTCAGTAGGTCTACGTTTAACACTGAAAGCATAAACAAACAAACAAACAAATTTTTTTGGTTATTTCAGAAATCACCATATCTGAAGTGCATCGAACAGTGTGGTTGATGGAAAGGAATTTTTGTGTTACTGAAATGTCTAATGTCCCATGTCCATATTTGTATTTGATATTCCGTTAGGAGTTCTGAGAGTAGCTGTGTGGATGTCACATGCTCGAATAACTGGAAAGCATCTGATTTGTGGAAGGTTGTTCTTTTGGCTATTCAACTTTATCTTTCCTAGTTCCAATTTTAAAAGAATTGCCACTTGCTAACAAGTCATTGTATAAATGGTATATCTCTAAAGTCAAGTCTTCAGGCTAATACTCAGCTAAATTCCACACTGATACATTAATCTAAAATCTCAAATAATTTGAACTTGAATTATCATTCATTTGGCACTCTTGTGAGGTCTAATACAAAAGGAAATGACTTGGTATTATGAGTTTGGTTTTATGTACACAAACAGGATAGCAAATTCACTCACACTATACTTGGATGTGTGGTGAAAAAAAATTGGCTTATTTATCTGCCATAATTCATCTAAGCTTTCTTCAAGAGCCTGAGGAACCTGAGTGGCTCAGTCAGTTACACATTTGCCTTCAGCTCAGGTCATGATTCCAAGGATCCTGGGATTGAGCCCCATGTTGGGCTTCTTGTTCAATGGGGAGTCTGCTTCTGCCTTTCCTCTGCCCTTCCTCCCTGCCCATGCTCTCTCTTGCTCTCTCAAATGAATAAATAAGAAATCTTTAAAAGAAGAAGGAGGAGGAGGAGGAGGTTTCTTTTCTCCACATACAGCCCTCCATATATAGCCCACTGGGTCACATGGAAAGAGAATGAAAGTGACCTTACCAAATTTCATAGTGAGAGCCAAACTCCACTTGAAAATCATTAATTTCTGGTAACTAAGCTTCTCTCAGATAAATGCTCTTCTCTCGGATAAATCTTTTGAGTTTCCTTGTCTTCTCCTTGTTCCTTCTTGGGATGGTGCCTGTGTATGAAGAGGCTCTCTGTCTTTGAAACAGTGGGAAGATGGCGGACCAGGGACTCTGGGCACACCTGGAGTCTGATGAGGATGGGCAGGGCAAGCCCATGCCTAGACATCTTTTCATGGGTCAATCCTCTGGTCTCAAAGGATCCATGCACCATTGTGCCTTTATTCTGATTCTAGACCACTGCTAACTCACAGCTCTACCAAATACATCTTCTCATGGAGGATTGTGGGAAATTCTGAGACCCAACAGGCTTCAGGCTGAGCATGGAAGTAGTGCAGGCTCAGGTACATCTATCAAACCCAGTTGCCACCACGTGGCTCCAGTACTCAACAAGGCCTTTCTAAGCAAGATGACATCTCCCAGATTATGCCAAGGAAGTAAGCAAGGTTCCCTTCCCTGGACAACCCTAAAAATATCTGGTCATTTCTTTTTTTTTTTTTTAAGATTTTATTTATTCATGAGAGAGAGAGAGAGAGAGAGACAGAGACAGAGACAGAGACAGAGACACAGGCAGAGGGAGAAGCAGGCTCCATGCACCGGGAGCCTGACATGGGACTCAATCTCAGGACTCCAGGATCAGGACCTGGGCTGAAGGCAGTGCTAAACCACTGAGCTACCCAGGCTGCCCCTATCTGGTCATTTCTAACACACATCCAGATCAGTTCACCCTGTTCCTTTCCCCCAGTACTGATTCACCAGAGCTTTAGCTTTGTACATAACTTCCCTGAATGAGACTCGCATTTACCTCTTTCCCTTACATCTAGGTAGATAAACAACCGTGTTCTGGCTAATGGGATATAAATGAAATGGTTAAATTTGGGAAAGTATCCTTAAAGTTAGGGAGCGTGGCCTTCTTTATCCTTTTTTGTTTTTGTTTTTTTTCTGACTGGGATATGAATGAGTTGGATAGAGCTAGAGCAACTATCTTGGACTATGAGACAGCCTTGGAATGGGGATCATGGTAGAGTAAAACAAGAGGTGGAACCTGACTGCCTTATATGGGGGAGTGCCAGCCCAACCTTGAACTGCCCTTCTCCAGACAATCACATCAGAGGAAATACATTTCTATCTTGTTTCAACCACTGTTCAGATTTCCTATCACTCAGAATCAAACCTAATCCTGACATATCTTCTCTGTCTCCCACCTGCCTTGCATCCTCTACCTGAGTGAATTTCCTCTTCATTTTTCTGACTTGCAAAATCATCCCTTCTTTCAGAAAGTGAAGCCCCAAGGCTTAGCCTTTTGAAAGTTGTGGCCTTTCTCTGGAATAAATAGATGATCTTATCTTCCAAGCTTGACTCCAAATAAGTTAATAAGAATTTAAAGGAATTTGGAATTCTTTTTCCCCATAAAGGCTAACTTTCTGCAGATGGAACAAAATCCTAGTCTGGGGACACCTGAATGCCTCAGTGGTTGAGCATCTGCCTTCGGCTCAGTTCTGATCCTGGGGTCCTGGGATCAAGTCCCACATTGGCTCCACACAGGGAGCCTGCTTCTCCCTCTGCTTATGTCTCTGCCTCTCTCTCTCTCTGTGTGTCTCTCATGAATAAATACATAAAATCTTTTAAAAAAAAATCTTAGTCTGATGTTAGAAGCTCAATATTGTGTCCCTCTTTTTTTTTTTTGAATTTCCATTAGAATAAATTTAATCCTCCCCTAGGCAATTAAGTACTTTGGACAAGACAGGTACAGGTGGTTGTGGGAAGGTGGGTAGGAAATTATGCACTAGCAATTAGAGAAAAGAAAGGGCATGAAGGATCTACCATCACCATTTAAATATTCATAGATGTGTATATACACGGACACCTACCCATATACATGGGTGAGTTTGTATATAAGCACGTACCTGATACAATTGAGTAATCCCTGTCCCCACATTAATTTGTAAGCACAAATGAGGTAATAGTAACTTCAGTTCTGCAGGTTCAAAACATCTCCCAGCTGACACAGAGCCTCAGGAATTTCTCCCTTCATCCAATATTCTCCAAACTTATTCCTGGGCAGGGTCTAGCTGGCCTAAGGCCTTAGGGAACAAGTCCAGGAGACAACACCTCTGAGCAATCTCTTGCCATGATGTGGACTTGAGGCACTGAGAGGGGGCTGGGTCAAGGCTGTCACTGCCTGGGAGCTGGGCTCCTTTGCCAGGTGCACGAACTTCACAACTGTGCACGGTAGCCCACTACCCAACAGCCACTCCCCACCCCACCTCAAAGCCAACACTGCTGCCCTTAGAAAGTGGGGCTCCTCCTTCTCTTGCGTTCCCCTCCTTGGGTCCCCTCCCCTCTGTCTCACAGCATTCTGACTGTCAAATGTGTACCACTGCACTATCTCACCAAACATGAGATGAGTCACCCTCTTAGTCATGACTGTGTGGCACTTAGTCACTTTGCAGACTTTCCAGAAATGAGGAGCATCTCCATTCCTTGGTGCCAGGTCACCCTTGGCACCTTGGGGCCCCAAAGCAGCACCACTTGGACCCCAAATGTTATTACATCCCTCATGAAGATACCCAGGGAATTTCTTTCTCTGTCCTGGCAATGAGACCTCATCCAATCTTTCATTCTACTGTTCCCCAGCCCCCACCCAGGGATCCAAGGACAAAATCTCAGCTCCTAGTTGCTGCCCTCTTGCACACTCACTCCCATCTCATCCTGCAAGAGGCTCCCTCAGGTTCCCAGGTTTTAGCCTGGCCTTCCATTTTCGGCTTAAATGCCCCATGTTTCCTCCTACCAGGGGACCTCAGCAAGAGCTGTCCCCTATGCCCAAAACCTGGCACTCCACCTCACATCAAAGTCTTTTGAGTGCATGGGCCTCTGACCTCCTTCAGATCTCAGTGCAAATAACACTTGTTCAGGGCAGCCTTCCCTGTCCATCGTACCCTTCCCTCTGTCCCCTATCTGGACTACCCACTACACACTCAGTTGCTCTAATTTCTCCTTTTATTCTTTTAAAGATTGATGTATTTATTTGAAAAAGAGAGAGGGCAGGGGGAGAGCAAAAAGAGAGAGAATCCCAAATCAGACTACCTCCTAGGCATAGCACCAGACTCAGGGCTTGATTCCAGGACCCTGAGATCGTGACCTGAGCAGAAATCAAGAGCCAGCCACTTAACCAACTGAGCTACCCAGGCTCCCCTAACTTCTCTTTTTAATACTTCACACATACAGTGTTTTTACATTATTGCATGCTAGATCTGTGTATATACAGTCTCTGACAGTGACTTGATGATCTTGTGTTCTGGACTTCACTTCATCCCTTAGAGATAGGTACTAGATCACCCCATCGTTACACTGCAGTTAGGATGATAGAATATCAGGGAAAAGAAATGCAGAATGAATTCCTCCAAAACATAAGAAACCTAAGAATTTGGGCTTGTAGGCTAAATCTTCTGAAAGAAATTTATATCAAGTGACATAACCTTAAAAATTTAAAGAAAAAGAATATACTTTAGAAAATCAGTTTTTGAGTGCTTCCTTTGACATACCCAGATTGACTTGTAGAGGAATGTCTAAACACTTGCCTAATTCATTTCTTTAAACTAGTGTATCCATGAGTATTGGCTGGATTATTCAATGCTGGGCAGACACACATGTTGATCAAACTTGCCAGTTTGGATGCCACCCCTCATATTTGCCTAAGCAAGCCATTGATCTTTTTCTGAATGCTAGTTGTCAGGACTTTGGTTGGCCTCTCCCTAATCTTTTCTGGGATATAAGCAGAGGTGTGCAGGAGCTGGCTCAAACAGGCGAACAGGCTCTAAGAGCCTATGTGTCCCTTTCTTCTCAAATCTGCTTTTGGGGGTGTCACAGGGTAGCTCAAAATTGGCTATGGTGGGAAAACTATGGACATTGACCAACACCACAAAAGAGCTACCTTTCCAAAGAGCTGGTTGTTAAACATTTACCAACGCATCATTGGAGGAAATAAAAGCCATAACCCAATGACAAATCTTGTTTTTAAATAAGTTAATTTAAGGCCATTTGGCCCTGGTTACATTCCTTCTTTTTTGTGGAAAAGATCATATATCGCTACTTATTTAGCATGTTATTTTTAAGCCTGGCATGTGTTTCTTTGGTGAAACTCTGAAGCCACAGTAAGATGAAATAGCAAAGTTAGAATAAACAGAGCCTGCAGTGTAGAAATTTCTCACTAAATTCAGTTGTTCATCCACTCTGGACTCACTGATACTTATTATGAGACTTGTAGGCATCTTTTTCTCATTTAGTTAAAAAACAAAAGTGAATGATTGTTCCATTTGAAGGTGATGGTCAGAAATAATAGAGGAGGGGTGCCTGAGTCGCTCAGTCAGTTCAGCGTCTGACTCTTGATTTTGGCTAAGGTCAAGATCTCAGGGTTGTGAGATTGAGCCTCATGTCAGGCTCCACACTGAGCCCATGTGGTTTATGATTCTCTCTTTCCCTCTGCCCCTCCCCTCCACTCTCCCTCGCACTCTCTCTATATATATAAAAAGAAAGAAAGAAAGAAGAAAGAAGAAAGAAAGAAAGAAGAAAAAGAAAGAAAGAAAGAAAGAAAGAAAGAAAGAAAGAAAGAAAGAAAGAAAGAAAGAAAACAGGAAAAAGGAGGCAGAGGGCTTATTACTGAGACATACAGGACACTTAATAGCTGTACCTATGGATCTTCCACCCTGTTCTTCTTCGGACAGGTTTGTTCCCATGACAATTCTGATCTCTGCACACTCCGAATCTTCTTTTCTTCCCATTAAGAACCACCAGAGTTGCCTCATAATCAATACTTTTAAAACTAACCATTAAAAGAGATAAGGTAAGGAGAGAAATTAGAAAGGTGGTGGAAATAAATGACAAATTCTGTGAATAACCTAATAGTATTGGAAATAAGGACGATTCCTTACGTTCATTTAACTAGCCGAGGCCCAAATTTTCCTTCCTCTTCTCCTCAGCATTGGAATGAAACAACTCTAAATTTAAACTTACATCAATTGATATAAATTCTCCATCTAGAGCCCAATTTTGATAATATGTCCTTTGGGATCGATCCCTCTCTCCGTCTTTATTTAAGTGAATTTATAAATTCATAATGCAGTCTTCTGGTTCTTTTAATGGAGAGGATTAACATGAGAGAGCAAAAGTCTTCAGCGTCTTTAAATACACTCCCACTCCTAGGCATATAGGAGCATTTTATAAGCAGGCTGACAAAATGTAGCGTGACCTCAGGATAGAAGGAGAAGAGGTTCATTTTGAAGATTTGGAACCAACAGTCAGAGCTAATACTTATATGATATTTACGGTGTGCCAGAGAGTGTTCCAAGTACTTTACATGTATTAACACATTTAATCCCACCAAGATTCTGAGAGGTAATAATTGTTATTATCCCTACTTAACAGTTGAAAAAACCAGGGCAAAAAGAGGTTAGGTAACTTTCTTGCGAGCACATACAGGTAAGAAATTGAGCTGGGATTTGAACTCGGCATTCTGACTCTCAAATGCATACCACTGCACTATCTCACCAAACATATGTGTAAAGTAGAATCACCCAACTGCAGCACAGTCAAATAGTTATGCTTCATTTGCTTAATTACCTCCTTGAACTACCTCAGCCTATGTTCATGTGGAGTC
This sequence comes from Vulpes lagopus, assembly GCF_018345385.1. Taxonomy (NCBI): domain Eukaryota; kingdom Metazoa; phylum Chordata; class Mammalia; order Carnivora; family Canidae; genus Vulpes; species Vulpes lagopus. Next base: position 104,503,572 of record NC_054827.1, on the reverse strand, counting down.
CAGGGACCACTCACATCAGCAGTGCCTTGGCACTTGTCAAGAATGCAGATTCCCAGGGCCCTGCCCAGACCTAAGGTACTCCTCTGTGTCACACACACCGATACTTAAGAACCAGAACCCATGATACATGTATTCTGATCTGGGATTTCTGGGAAGTCATGATCTTCTCGAGTCACTTTCTCATTGTTTGCCATGTACCCACATCTAAATTAACAAGGAATTTTGTCAAGGATGTCAAAAGGGAACAGAATCAATGGCTGGGTCCTTTCATCATGGTCCTACACCATGATGAAAATGCTGAGGAACAGTGAAATCGTCAAAAAATCAGCAACAGGGAAAAAGCAAGGTCTTTGGTCTAGCAACTGACATACTGAAACATGATTTCTCTATATTGAAAAGCTGTGTGTGAAACAATAGAATTTGAATTTCTTACTGGCTTCCCCAAATGGGAAGAATCAAAATATTTGATGCAGCCAATCTGTTGCATCTTGCATGTGGAAATATAGATGTAACTGCAAACACACCTTTGATAGATGTGTTCTTTATAATCAAGAAAAGCTCCTTATTGATACCCCTTTTAAAAAATATTCTGGTGGGACACCCGGGTGGCTTAGTGGTTGAGCGTCTGCCTTTGGCTCAGGGCATGATCCCGCAGTCCCGGGATCAAGTCCAACATTAGGCTCCCTCCATGGAGCTGCTTCTCCCTCTGCCTGTGTCTCTGTCTGTCTCTCTGTGTGTCTCTCATAAATAAATGAATAAAATCTTTTTAAAAATTCTAGTAATGAAAGGTGACTGATGACAGCTGCTCTGGTGGGGAACATAGCATAATATATAGAGTTTTGAGCCAGTATGTTGTATACCTGCAACTAATGTGACATTGTGAGTCAACTGTACTCAAATTTTAAAAATAATAACTAGAAAAAATCCAGACTAATTTGTTGTAGAGTAAGCCTGAATTGTGTTTAAATCTTGACAATGTCCAGATATTATAATAATAAAAACCATTAACATTTATGATTTCACTTATTTATTTAGCAAATATTTATTATATTCATATTTTGAGTGCAAAACTTTATACTATAGTTTAGAAAGATGCCAAAGAAGAATGGGCTTTGTCCATAAGCTCGGAGAAAAGAAGGGAAGATGTCACACTAGTTTAATTATGTAAGGGCTAGGAATACCCTTTTAAAAGGCATTATAAATTATCCCTAAACTATAATAAATATATTTTATCATGTATTTTTTTTTATTTTGGTTATTATAGTTTTTATTCATGTTAGAGAACCAAAGAATAAACCAAACAGAAAATCTATTAAGTTGCCTAGACCTCTAAAACCTTTAACATAACTATCTAATCTCCAATGAATGGAGTCGTAGAAATTTTAAAATATCACCATTGAACTACAAAGATCTATTAATTTTTGGAAAAATTAAACCTCTCAAATGTTTATAACCTCAGTAAACCTATATAACTTAACAGATTTGTTATTTTGAGATAGTATGAGTGAAAACGCCCAAGAGATACTCAATGCTCAGCTTGAACCTAAATCTGTCTTGAACAGGTTTATTTATGCAATGTCTTTAAAATGTTGCAGTGGGCGCCTGGGTAGTTTAGTCAGTTAAGTATCTGCCTTCTGCTCAGGTCATGATCCCAGGGTCTTGGGATCAATTCCCACCTTGGTCCTCCCTGCTCAGTGGGGAGTCTGCTTCTACCTCTCCCTCTGCCACTTTCCCTGCTCATGCTCTCTCTCTTTCTGTCATTCTCTCTCTTTCTCAAATAAATAAACAAAATATTAAAAAGAAATGTTGTAGAAAAGAACTACCTCTTCATATACAGCCATTTTCTGTTGAAGGTCCACTAACTAGTATGTCTCTGGTGTCTGTAGGTCCAATCAGTGAAGACCCATCTCAAGTGGGGATGAGCTTAGGTTAAATATGCATGTGATGGACAGGTCCAAATTGTGTACTAGAAACACAAAGTCAATGTTACAAAGTATAATCCACAGGCTATCTGGAGTAAGGGTGGAGGAGAGATGAATTCCATGAAGTCTTCACTGGGAAGAGAGCTTTTACATCTTAAGGAATAAATAGGATCCTGTTGAGCAGAAGAGCTAGAAAACTATAATCTTAATTGTAGCATCAGAATGCTCAAATATCTGGAAACATGAAAGAACATGAGGTATTTGGGAGCCACAAACAACACCTCACACCTGGAGTATACAGTGAGTGCAACCCTTGAAGTACTTTCCAATTCTACTGAATTAGTAACTTTTGAAGCTGTAAAAGAAGATAGAAACAAAGTTTCAGAGGTCTTGGGCATCCAACCAAACACCATGGACTCGATCTTGTAAGTAAAGGGAGTCACTGATGGTGCAAACAAAGAAAGAGTATTAGATTTGTGCTTTAGAAGGTTACCTTCTACACAACATGATAGGGGAGTTGCCCAGTTAGGAAGCTACTGAAGTATCCAGGTAGGAGAAGATCTGAATCTGAGCCAAGGAGGTGGGAGTAGTAAAAATAAAGGGAGAAAATATTATTTGTATCAAGTAGAATTTTACATTTATTTCTTTTATGAAATATCACCAAATATATTGAAGATGAGTCTGTCCTTAACAGAGTACTTCCTGATTTGAGAGATCTCAAATTACTCTGTGGACAGCTAGTTGCAGTGCAAAATTTTTGGGAGTTTCAAGAAAACTTAATAAAATTTCAAGATAATTTTATTTATTTATTTATTAGATGGAAAAAATTGATATTTTGTATGTGAACTTGTAGATTACAAAACCAAACTAATAATGAACAGACCAAATAAATGAGAAACCATGCGGTGGACTCAACCAGGCCAAATAAAAAACTCCCATACCAAACACTAAGGCCGAGTCAAATGCAATTGTATAAAACCCAGGTGGCTAAAGAGATTTGAAGAGGGATTTCACTCTTTAGAATTTCTCTTTCTTCCTTGTTAAAATCTGGGAACTTTACTTGATATCTTTAATATATCATAGGTATAGGAAATAGAATTCTAAGAAAGGCCACCTTTCAATAATTCTAGCTTCTTAAATCAGGACTATAATACATCTCATACTGTTGGAATATTCTACAATTCTCTAAAATGTAAATGTCTTTTGACTGTATCTTGCTACTGTCACAGGTTACCTACAGTTTTCTCCCTACAGGCATCCTACTTCTATTCATTGTCTACAAAACCCCAGTAGTCTTCAGATATTGGGTGCTTGTATCCTTCAAGGACGTCTGAGTTCCACATTTGTGGGGGTGAATCCATCAAAGAAATTATTCTCCTTTGGCAGGGCTTGATTTTGGAATGTGCCCTGATGAAATTCTACCAAAGTGACATGAAAGCAAGAAAAGTCAAGGCCTTCTGGGAAAGGTTTTTGCTCTCCCTGCCCTCGTCCTGCTCATGTTACTACATGAAGTGCTAAGTCTTACAGTTGAGCTCTGTAGCAAGACCCCTATGCTGATAAGAACAGAGCAGAGAAATGCAAAATCTTCCATTATTGACGACGCAATTGAACTGCTGAATAAACCAAACCCAGGGCTAGCACCCTATATCTAAATTTCTATTATATTACATAATAAATATCCTGATCAAAAAAATAAATATAAAAATAAATAAATAAATAAATAAATAAATAAATAAATAAATATCCTGATCATGGTGCCTGGGTGGCTCAGTCAGTTGAGCCTCCCAGTCTTGATTTCACCTCAGGCTATGATCTCAGGGTTGTAAGATCTAGCTCTGTGTCAGGCTCCACACTAGGTATGGAACCTATTAGAATTCTTTTTCTCTCCATCTCCTTCTGTCTTCCCACCCCCACTCCCTGCTCATGCATGCAATCTCTCTCTAAAAATAAATATAAATAAATAAATAAATAAATAAATAAATAAATAAAATATCCTGATCATTTAAGCCGATTGAGTAAATGTTTCTTTTGGCAGCCAAACACATCCTGATCGACATCCTATATACAGTTAGACGCATTCCTGGCAAAGGTACTTTTACTTCTGCCTGGTTCACCTTCCTGATTTGATTACATCTTCCTATGGAAGCCTCACTTCCCATCAGTACCAAGCCCAGGAGATAAATGCCACAGAGATATTATTCTCAGTATGTTTCATAATATATTTCTAAGAAAACAATATTTTAACTTACATATTATATTATTTTAAATGGAGCAAAAAGGAATAGGAAAATATATCAAGTGCAACTATGCCTCTATGATAGGAAAGCAAAAGATAAATCACTCCAATTCCTCTGTTGTACTAGTGAGGCAGCAAAATGGGTGAAATGGGTAGATATGCATATCCCTGTCTTTTTCTACAACATGCTATTTAAAGGTCCTCATGCTACCTCATAGATTTCATAGAGGAAATTATGACTTAAATTCTGCAAGCCCTCCAATTGAGATCCAGAAAGATGGAATGAACACATCATAAAGTTAGAGAATAGTTTCCTTTAGATCCCAAACTTCTCCCACTGAACCATATAGTCTGAAAGAAAGAAAAGTCTGAGTGGTTTTATGGGCTAGTATAGACATCCTTACTGCAAACGGAGTGCTTTTTATTTTATTTATTTTTTTTTAATTTTTATTTATTTATGATAATCACACAGAGAGAGAGAGAGAGAGAGAGAGAGAGAGAGAGGCAGAGACACAGGCAGAGGGAGAAGCAGGCTCCATGCACCGGGAGCCGGACGTGGGATTCAATCCCGGGTCTCCAGGATCACGCCCTGGGCCAAAGGCAGGCGCTAAACCGCTGCACCACCCAGGGATCCCACAGAATGCTTTTTAAAAATAACACCACCATTAATGCTCCAAGGTTGATTTGGCTTTTCCATTTCTTTTCTGCCACTTCCCTCCCGCCCATACACATACATATTCTCAGTGAGCAAAAATTTCAAATTAAAGATGGGTTGAATTGAGTGTCCTTTGATTGCAAAAACATTTTTTCTTCTATTAGGTTCAAGTTGTTCATGCTACATATGTAGAGCAAGGAAAGTAGAGCATGAGGAAATACATAAATACAAGCATGAGGAAAAAACACTGCCTACTTCTTGCATGCTACCAATGGGGACACATTCTGTCTGCAGGTCACCAAGACAGCAAGATTGTAACACCTCAGGAAATAAAGTCATTTCAGGAAAAAGGTTACAGAGGGCATGGTGAAGGATTATTCTCTCAAAATAAAAAGAGCCCTACCTTGAACTGTCCTGACAAAATAGAAGTAAGTGAGAAAAAATTTCTCTGCATTCCTATAATAGCTAAGACTTTTTGATAATAAATAACATAATCCATCTATATAAAGCCAATTGGGCCTGAGAAACAAATGGACCCAGGAATGCTAACAAGACCCTCTTTCTAGTCCTCACCTTTGCCAGTACCTTCATGCCCACCTCTTCTTTATATTCTCTCTTGAGACCAATTTTCTCTTCCTTCCTAAGTCCAAATAATGAGAAATACTGCCATCAACAATCTAGTAGCTCAGTTATCCAGTTCAAGTTTCAAAGTTCCTAGAAGTTGGCTCAACTTGGTTCAAGTATCTATCTTTGGGCCAATCAGTTTTTCCCATGAGAAGGGGCTCTGATTGACCCATCCAGTGTTAGGTGTCTTCTTCTGAACCAACAAGCATATCCAAAGTGTACAGTCACCTAAAGCAAAAAGGCCATCTATGGTCGCCCTGTAGTGGGAACGAAGGAAGGCAGTATTCAGGAAAGTCAGAAAGGTTATGAAATAATGCTCATCTTCAAGGTTGATTGCATAATGTTTAGGACCCAGTGCAAAATGAAAATGTGGGGGCACCTATATTCAAATATTATTAATCCTAAAATGAGAGCAACAGAGTATTAAATCAAGTGTGAGGCCCTTGTGAATACGGGCCCCATGTGGCTACACAAGTCTTATACCATGAAACTGACCTCACTCATCTTCTACTCTTCCCATTAAAAGCCCCCCCAAAAATATTGAGTGATAAATTTGATCAAATTAACTTGCAAGTGATAAAGAATATACATTTCCTGAGAGCCCACATGGTGGATTTTCTATTGGTATAAATCTTGCCATTCACCACAATGCCAACTGACCCTTCCCCCCATCTCAACTGAACTATTCCTCAAAAAGAAGTGTCCACAGAGAGCTTGGGTTTTAAATAAAAATTTTATCTTAACACATTACACTGGGAACAAGTAAAATAAGCTCCTTTATCTGTTTCACAAAACTTCATTCCATTTTAGCTTATTTTAATCTCAATTTTCTTTTGTTTCTATAGAAACAAAGAAATCAAATCCTAGCATTTTAGTGTTCACACAAAGTGAATTTTCAATTTATAAAAATGGTCTTTCTCTATTGTTTTAATGTCTAACAAATTTGAAAGTGCTGTTGAAATCAAGTTATTTATCATAAAATCTATAATAGAACATACCTCCACCTTCCCCAAGAGAAACAACAATAATGAAAATTAAACTATGTTTTATAATGTTCCTGAAACTAATAATGCCACAAAGTAACAAAGAATTGTAAGATGACACTTGGCTTAGTCAACTTGGTTTTATTAATGTGAGTTCTTTCTTTAAAGGATTTTTCTTAAAGATTTATTTATTTATTTGAGAGAGAGAGAGAGAGAGAAAGTGGGAGTGGGCAGAGGAAATGGAGAGAGAGAATCTTGAGCAAACCTCATGCTGAACAGAGCCTGACTTGGGCTTGATCTCACAACCCTGAGATCATGACCTGAGCCAAAACTCAGAGTTGGATGCTCAACCAACTGAGTTACCCACGTGCCTTGCAATTTCCTTTTTTAATTATTACTTTTACTTCCCTGATTTGTTATTTTCTCACAGCCTCTTAAAATGAGTTGGAAATTGCACTTGTGCCCATAACAGTGGAAATAATCTGACACTGAAAATCCAGGAAAATATTTTGAGATGTGGTTTTGTCAATGGAGGATTTCACACAAATAAATATGGAAATCCCAGTTCAGGAACTGTTTTGAGTGTGTATTGTGTATAATATGCTGTATTAGGGTAGAGCAGAAAGTGTCAGAATGACTTGAATTAGAATCCCAGTCTCAACATTTATAAGGTAGATGACTTCAGGTAAGTTATTTATCCTCTATGTGTCCCCATCTCTTAATCCACAAAATGGTGGCAGAATCCATTTTACAAAGTTATTACACAGATTACATGGGTTAATAATAATAGCCACTATTTCCTGGGCACTTTACAAACATGATCTCTTACAACACTCAGAATGGCCTGATGGATGAAGTAATAATATCCCCATTTGTCTGGCAAGAAAATGAAGATTCAGAGGGGTTAAGACTTGCTCAAGCAAGAAGTGGCCAACTTGTAATTCAACCCTAAGTGTCTGATTCTAATTCTTATGCTCTGATCTTCTGGGTCTATCTACTATAGCAAGATGGAAATTCATTAACATTAGTTTATTTTCTCCCATTTTTGAAAAGCACTGGTTCTCAAAGTATGGTCCCCATATCAGCAGCAGCAATATCACCTGGGGATCTGTTAGAATTGGAATTTCTCAGGCCTGCCCTAGATATACTGAATTAGAGATCCTGGAGATGAGGCCCAGCACTCAATCTCACCAAACCTTCAGATGATGGTGATATATCCTCATGTTGAAGAGCCATTCTGTAAAGATTACAAAAAAAGACATAAATTGGGGGCAAGAGGGTTAAAAATCAAGGACTCAATATAAAAACAAAAAGACACACAAAAATGTACGTATCCATAAATGTTGATATATGTAATAAAAGAAATCAACAAAGTTCAAGGAGGACCTAATGGGAAAAGGCATGAATTCTGAATGAACTCCCCTGGGAATTTGAGTAGGACTCTGAAGGATACGTAGGACTTCAATAAGCAAAACTGGAATTCAAGTTGGGTGGATGGGGGCGGGGAGCAAGGGGAAGTATACCAGCAAGATATTCCATGCTCTCTTTTGTTGGGGTGCAAGAAATGGGAGATATGAAGGATAACAGACTCAAGAGTAGGGCTGGTCCCAAGCAGAAGCTTTGGGTCTCTTCTGTGGGCAATCAGCAAGGTTTTCATCATGTTTAAAGGCAGGAAATAACATAGCGATAACTGTACTTGACATTCAGAGGTTGAGGAAGGTGAGGGCAGAGCATGGTATCAGGGAGCCTCGCTCAGAGCCTGAAGCACCTGGCCTGGCCAGAGCTTGAACTGAGACTTAACACTGTGTGCAGGTCTGAGAATTATCAATGCAGACAGTATAGGTATGAAAAAGGCCAATAAATTATCTCTTCTTCCTCTACATGATCCTTGTTAGTTTTTCTTTTGAGTGATTTATTCCTGATGGTGAAACTCATACTCTCAACATAGAAATCCACAGAATCTAGAGAAATTTAAAGATGATAATAGAAATCACTTAGAGCGTGGTTAGTATTTTGAGGATTCATTTGAAAGTTGTTTGTATGTGTGCGTATCTGTGTGTGCATGTAAGATGGATAGATAGATGTATACATATCAATGAATGGATGGATGGATAGATGATTGATTGATGATAGATATGGATGAGTAGGGACACCTGGGTGGCTCAGCGGTTTAGCTCCTTCCTTACACCCAGGGCATGATCCTGGAGTTCCAGTATCGAGTCCCACATCGGGCTCCCTGCATGGAGCCTGCTTCTCCCTCTGCCTGTGTCTCTGCCTCTCTCTCTGTGTCTCTCATGAGTAAATAAATAAAATCTTTAAAAAAAAATATGGATGAGTAGATAGATAATGGATGATAAATAGATGATAGATAGATAGATAGATAGATAGATAGATAGATAAAACCTTAATACACAGTCTTCTTTTTTTTATCACTGAATATAGTGGGCACTTTCCTCCGTGAACAAAAATTATTTGAAAGTACAAATCTCAATGACAACATAATGTTCTATCTTATGTATGGTCTGCAGTTCACTTCTAATAGCCATCCTTCTACACCAAGCCCTGCCCACAATTCTACATTTCTAAACAACTCCATAAGTGGATTCTTGCAAGTGCAATCAAGGGTCAAGATATAAATATTTTAGGGATCATGTTACATATCATGAGATTGGCCTCCAGGAATGTTGTACTATTTTACTCTTCAATCAGTTTCTGAATGTATCAATGTTACCATAACTTAAGCAGCATAAAGTGTTATAATTTACTTGATCTCAATTCATCTTTTTTTATAACAATGTAATACCATGAAAATTGATATAACATCTTGCTTGCATTGCCTTTTTAATATAGTCTGATAGTGACTTACCTGACAGTTTCAGAGGATAAGTGATCCCAAAAAGAGCACTTTTCTGATAGAGCCATTGTCTGTCCATGTGTACCAACACATGCTGTCAGTAGCTATCAATAAATATCCCAAACTGTGAGAAACTGCAGAGTGAAATGTCGCAGAGACCAAAAGAAAATCCCATGAGAACCAGAAGACAACAAATAAATCTGGCTTCTGGATGTACAGCAGATTCATTTATTAATTAATTCATTTTAGTAATATGCAGGGTGATAAATTTGAAATAATATACATAAAGGGCTCCATTGATTATGAACAGAACATTGGGTGCAGACAAGATTTTCTTAATGCATGAGAGGTTAAGAATGATCGTTTTTGATGTTAATTGGGAGAATTTTCTGTAGGGTAGGTGCAGCCTTGACAAATGAGTTCTCAGTTAATTTCAGGACATGGTAAGCGAGTGGTACACTCTTTAAGAATGAGTTTTCCTCTCATTTATCAATACTGTGCCCTATAATGTATATTTAAAATTGCTTTTGCTTATGATTACTTTCTTTAAAAATTAAATTCAGAGTGAGGTCAAGTATACAACCACTTTGTTTTTCACTGGTAATTAGTTTACGAAAATAGTAAATGTATTTTTATGTCTCTCTGCATTGTCCGGAGAAACTCCTAATAATACACAGCTCAACTCACATCACCTACTCAGTCTTCTCAGCGACTCCCAGGGTGAATTAGTCACATTTTCATCTCTGTTTCTATAAATCCTTGTGCCTGTCTCTATTATGTCAATCATTGTGTCACATTGAAATCAACTGACAAGACACTATGACCCTGAAACTGTGAGCCCCTGAAACCAGTGGGCATTGTTTTATTCATCCCTAGCATGCAGCACAGTGCTTATTGTCAATAAGTTCTTGTGAAGTAAATGAATTGATGACCAAGTGCAATAGTAGCTGCAGAGCACAGACAAAATGTATCCATTTTGCTTAGCAATAATCCAAGCAAAAAGATGATGAGGATGTGAGCTAAAGTGATGATGGTGGGAAATAAGGAGTATGAGGCTCTTTCATCTTACCAATGGAAGCTTATCTTAAGAAAACATAGGAAAGTAAGAAAAACAAGTTTGTCAGGTCCACCCAATCAATACCCTTTGGCCAATGACCTACCCAATATCACTTTGTACTTTCTTCCTATACAAATAGAACTCTAACTTATTAGAGCAGTACCGTGTCCAGATTCTTTAAACTACATTTCTCTGCCTCCCTTGTAGATCAGGTCATCAGGCACCACTGTGCTGGACGATACACATAAGCAAAGATAGTTGGGTGCTGTTTTCAGGAAAGCTCTCCTACACTGACAGACGACTTTTGGTTCTGCGATCCTTCCCCCTTCTTCTTATTGGAATGCAGAAGTGATGGCTGAAGTTCTAGTACCTATCTTGTGAACATAAGAACAAGTATCACAAAGACTGTCACACAGACCCTTGCATCGGTGTAGGTATCCTATAAGTGTGAGAGACTTTGTGAGATAAAATTGACAGAGCTGACAAATAAGCACAGGAACTTCCTAGAATCTAGAGGTCAAAAAAGTGTAGAGACAAATATAACACTGAGGTTTTGGGGTTTTAACATGAGAAGAAGTCAATTTCCACTTGCAAACAAAACTACGGAATCCAAAAAGAAGGGAGAGGAGAACTAGTTCAGAGAAAATTGATGAATTTTGATTTTATATACTGAGTTTGAGGAAATCCAGGTGCAGATAACAAGCATAGGGTGAACAAATATGGTGCCCAGCCTTGGGGTGGAGGGACTAGCTGGAGTAGTGAGAATGGATGGGTTTACCTAAAGATAAAATCTCTGGCATAAAAAAGGTGATAGAGGACAGAATCCCAAGCAAGTCCTTTAAGGCTAGAGAAAAGAAGTCATCAGAATTGGAAAGAAAACAAGAATAGTGCAGCAGAGTGCAAATGAGGGAGTTTCTAAAAAGGTAGTCAACGATGCAAAGTGACAAAAGAGAAAGGACATTCACAAATTATCATTGGATACAACGCTTAGATGGTCTGAGGTGTCTATGAAGAATGCAGCTTTGGGACTAAGGGGTAGGAAGAGCCAGAGATTCAAAAATCCAAGAAGTGTTGTCAATGAAAAGTGTTTTTTCAAGCATTTTGACTATGAAGGGAGGAAAGTAAATACCATGTGGCCAATATCTCAAGGAGCAGGCTACTCATTTCCCCACAGTAGATTAAAAACACAGTGTTTTCATTGGATAAAGAATATGAAAAAAAAGTTTTAAAAAAGAATATAACATCTTAATATTTAATCATGTCCAATGTTTATGAAATCTCTACATTTAATATGTATTTTAGGGGTATCAAGTAAAGAGGATGGAAGTTATAGTTTGGGCCGGGAAAGTTTTTGGCAGTGAGTATGGTCTTGGAAGACAACAATCTTCCTGTGGAATCCCAAATCTAAAAAGAACTTTTAGAAACAATAAACTGCTGTGTTGGAATTAAGAGATTGTGGGTTTCATGCTTTAATTCCACAACAATTTTATTATGACTTTTACATATGTTTGCACTTTTTCACCTACCTCTTCTTACTGGTGAAAATTAGATGCTTAAAATTGCCAAGATCAGCATTGCTTCATACTTGGCATCACCCTAGCAAGTGTTTTCCACTTCCCCTACTAGATCCTCACATTTTGCCCAACTCATACTTTGAGTCTGCCCAAGTAAGCTATGTAAATATGGCTCAAACCAGAATCTCACAGTGTGTTAATTCATCTAGCAAAATTTGACAGAGCATGTATCTTTATGGGAGAAGGATTCAGAGGGTTCTCAAGGATCTATCCAGACTCTCATAGTTAGACTGGCTTCCAAATTTATGAGTATATAAAATCACCATCATCATCATCACTTTATACATCTATTAACAGCCATCAATTTTTTCTAGCATGAACTATGTGCCCCATATCTTATATACCTTATTTCATTTACTTATCCCAGCAACACTATCCCCATCACACAGATGATAAAGCTGATGGCTAAAGTTGGTTAATGACTTACAGGGACCAAGAACCAGAAAGTAGAACAATAAGGGTTTGGACCCAAGTGTTTGACCTCAAGTTCAAACTTCTAGTAACTGGGATGTACTAACTTTTATAAAATAATAGTCACACTACAATTTATAAAGTATTTTTCAAAATACTTCACTCCTCAAAACACCCCAGTTAAAATGGGTGTAGTTATTTTCCATTATTCTTATTAATTTTACCCAAGGGAAACTGAGCCTTGAAAATGTGCCCTAGTCACTCAGCTTGTAATAGATTAAGCTAACATTCAAAGCCAAATATCCTCCTCCAGGTTCCAATCTTCTTGTCCTTTACATTAATTTACACTGGACCATAAAGCACATTCATAAAATGGAGCCTCTGCTATAGTGACCTGATATCCATATCATAACCATTTTGATTGTATGGGCATTTTTGTTTTGTTTGTTTTTGTTTGCTTGTTTGTTTTTAGTTGTCGATCAAAAACAAAATGAAATACAACAAAACACTTGTTCTCCAATGATTTCTAAAATCCAGTAACTCACGTTAGAGATGGATCAACCAGATCGTTTGGAACAAGGCTCTGGGGTCAATCATTTTTAGAACCAAAAGCAGAGCAAACCATTTTTAGTTTACTATTTTGAGGTTCTGAAATGTTCAGTTGTGTTTGTTCCCTTTGGTCTGCAGCCAGGAACAGAGGCATAAGGGCTCAAATACCAAATGAAAGGGTGTTCTCACAGTGTTTCTGGCCAGGATCAGAGTAGAAATAACAGAAAGCTGTTCTTCTAAGATTTTCATACCAAACCTGCAAAAGCAAGATGGTTGAAAAGAAAAAAATAAGTTAATTATCAGAAGCAAATTCTTATTGCAAACTCTGTCCAACCTAACTATAAACTTTACCCTCCCATCTATCTCAAGGCCACGTATCCATGTGCATGCATCCTCTTCCACTTATGTGTCAATGAGTGGCTGACTCTTCTACAAAAATACCTCAACCAGAGATACACTTTACCACTTTGGCCTTTCGTTCCCAGGAGGGCATATTTGAAGCCAAATATTCCACTTAGACTAAAAGTGCAGACCAGACAAGTGACGTTGCCAAAAAATCTATATAATTATAATCAGTTTCCCAAAAGCTCTTAAATTCTTGGCCTTCTCCAAAGTAGATTTAAAACGCCATTTTTTTCATTATATAAAGACTATGACATTTTCCTATTTAATTAAGTCTAGTATTTACTAAATTCCTACATATAACATATATGGTTTTTTATTTATTTTTTTAGTGCACTCATGTAAAATGTCTACCAAAGTATTTTGACCATTGGATTAATTTAGCTGTAATCATAACTTGCATTTCTAATTTTATCCCATCCCTCTGGTTTGAAGGGTAAGGTATGATCTCACATAATATAACTGTCTTTCCTTTATTGGAAAACTTGTGAGCTTATGACTTCCTACTGTTTAGCTATTAATTTTACTTCTCAGTTGATGGTTCAATTTTTTTTTTTTAGTCCTTTATGTTCTGCCATCATTAACTCAGTCACTTGGAGTGAAAACTACAATAGTAAAATAGAATCATTTCTAATATGAGTGTCCATTTAAACAAATAGCTCAGAAAAGGAACAGATATTCTTCAGGATTATGAGAAAGGCTGAGTCTTAATCAGATCAAAACATGCAGCAAATTCCCTGAAGGAGGCTCCAGAACATTAGAATGTTAGAGATCAGAGAGGAGGGCCATCCCCAAAGTGTATTTATTGTGTTAAAAGTCAATTAATAATTGCCACTTGAAAAGGAATTTGGAGGTTGAAAAACCTGGAGAAACACTGTGTCCACGAGTTCAATGACTTCAGTGCTTTCAGAACTTTCCTTGTGACAAGGGTCCCAGTAACAGTCTGGAAGGGAACATAATGCACAGCTGCCAATGTGCCTGACAGGTGCAGTCTTTCCATAGAGCATCCAATGGGGCTACTGTTCCTTAGAACCCATTTGGGGAGCACTAACCTAGAACAATCAAGGCCCACTGGAAGAAAAAAAAATGAACCCCTCTGATCATGCCACAGGTGTCTTAAGTATATCATCATATTTGATCTTTACAACAACTCTATACAGTGGATAAGAAATGCAATCCTTATTTTACAAATGAGGACACTGTATCAGTAGTTACTGGCCTCAGTTGGTTTTGAATAATACAGGGACCAAACTGTGACCCATTGAACTAGAATCTCAGCAGTGTAGCCCAGGTGTATATATGTGTATATAAAGCTCAACAGATGGTTTTGCTGTACAGCTGTGGTCAAGAAACACTGGAAGAAGCTAATTCCCCATGGCCACGTATTTGTAAGTAAAAAGGCTGAGGTTTTGAATTCTATCTCCTGACTCCCAAATCCAGTCCTGTTGCTACTGTAACACACCTTCCATGAATGAGTCTCTGCTTCCAGGTGTCTCCAGGTAAAAATCTGGAAATTGTCAGAAGGTACACACTGGCTGGTTTGTGTCTTTCACCGACACAGTTCAAGATAGAACAGTAACCCCTAAGATAGCCAGGTAAACAACATGATTCTTTAGAAATAGAAGTCAATACATTAAATTACACGTTGACTCCTTGCAGAACCACCGGGAGACATCGTATTGTCAAATATGAATGCTTTCCTTTCCATTATCAAATGGTTGTATTGTCCCATTTCCCTCAACTGTCATATATGGATTTTGAATGTTTGGTGACTTGTCCTTAAAAATCTAAATTAAACTATGTTCTCAATTATAAAATAAGCCCTTTCCTTTGGCCTCTCTAACATCCATAAAAACTTTCCTCTTTCACATACAATGGTGAGTTTTCCAGATCTGCTTGCTGCTCTTTTATTCTGATTGTTAATGTTCCAGTTCAGCTTCCATTTCTATAACAAAACTGCCTGTAAAAAAAAATTTTCAATGATTATTAACTCCTTTGCTGCTGCTTTCTCCAGTGACAGATGCAAAGGGACAGATCCCTAGTTTAAATACAAAGTTCATCAAATTAAAGTGCCTCAAACTAATGGATGGGAAAGGGAAAGATGTTTTCATATTTTTTTCCTGTAGACATTTTCTACTTGGCATTTATCTTCTTAGGCTTCTTATACTTTGTTGGCACCTCTGTTAATAAGAACGTTCTGACAGGTCTTGAGCAGATAGCATGTCCCCCACTAGACCACTCAACAGATTAATGCACTACATGATTATTCCTTGAGCTTTGGAACAAAGCAAGGAAACACAAAAACCTTAAGAAAAAGTACCCTTTTGCTCTAAAATGAGCCCCTTTCTTGGCAAAAAGGAGTGGAGGAGAATTCAAAAAGATAATGGCTTTCCTATTGTATTTATAGGTCAAATGTCTATTTTAGGATATGTTGTGCATGTTTTGGTAATATATAATTTTCACTCAGTTGAGCCTAATGGCTCTTTGAAAGCCATTAGGCAGTACTAAGCAAATACATTTTTTGGTATGTGTGCTGATTTGAAAAACACTTTGCTTTATTTATAATGGACTCCTTCACAGTAGAACCTACCTCTGCAGAAATGGCTCACAGGTTCGGGCAGTTTGCTGAGGGAAGGGAGTTGAAGCTTTGTGGATAAGGCTTTATGCTACATCTAGGCAAGTTCTGTTAGGAGCATTTGAAAATTGGGAGAATACACACTTTGGGGGCTATTCACACCACCTAAGAGTTGTAAGCAATTCTTAGGAGAAGGAGCTTCTGTTAGAGTCTAGAAGAGTTAAAATGTCTTTCTGGCATCAAATGTTAACTGCTTTATAAATTTAGGGGGACCTTATGCACAAATGGGGAATGCCAAAAGTGGAGGTACCACATTATGTGGTTTCTAATTAATAAAATTAGAATAACTTTTTTTTAAATTAGAGATTATTTGTCAAATCAACTCATTCTATCACAGAGGAACAGGAAGTCCAGATATCTAAAATGGCTTCCCCGCAATCCTAGAGCTACAGAGAAACAGAGCTAATACTAATCCAGGTATCACTGCTTTTCTGATCTCTCCGGGCAGGCCTTCACCATGTACCAGAAGTCATAAATGCAGCTCATTTCAATAAAATTTCATTGGAGGTATTAAAAAAACAAAAGCATGGCCTAAATTTTAAGGAACCTATAATGTAATGATGCACATCTTTTAGACACTATGTCATTGAATGCCTAAGGTTGAGACCTAAACTCATTCATATCTATGTATTTCCTACCTCAGATAACAGCACCATCTCAGAGACAGAAGCTTCAGACCTGGGGTCACCCTGGACTCACTCCTCTTCCTCATGCTTCCATACTCACCCCCACATGCTGCCAATCCCCAACACCCCCCACCCCACCCCCCACTGCTCTGTGCCCACTACACTGACTTGGCTCAAACTCTTTCAGCCTGTCCCATAGACAGAACTGCAGTATTTCTGCCTTCTCTTGTTCTGCTGCACAAAGCTTAAGCAACTTGGCCAAGAAAATACAACTTCCACCGTCTGCTTGCCTCTCCAATGGCACTATTCTCTTTACTTCCAGCTTTCAGCCTTGGGTACCATAGCACTGTCCACTGGTACTTCCTTCCACACCTTCCCCCACTCATATGAGTTTCTCTCTCTCTGCCTTGTTTTTCCTGGCTCACCCACTCCAGTTCCTCCTACGTAAATAATCCCAGCTCACGCACAAAGTCTTCATGTCCATACCACCACCATGTTTCCTGAGAAACCTCCCCTGTTACCATCTACCTATCCCCACCAATTAGGCTCCCCTCTCAATGCTCCTATGCAGCACTTCACCTTTCCTTCTCTGTATGTGATCTTCGCCCTGGACTCCAGTTCTTCCAAGTTCAGAGTCACATCTTATTTATCCTATAAATGCCTAGCATGGGACCAAATGTCTAACGGGTACTCAGGATTTATTGGATAAGTGGAAAAATAAAGCACTCATATCCCAAATAATTGCCTTCCCAAAAATTGGACTATAGTGTGGATTCTCATTCTAACGTAAGCAAAGGGAAGCAAACTTTCAATTTTGTTGTTTGGTTTCTGTTTTTAGAAATTGCAAGCATTAAGAAAAGAAATTGTAAGCATGTAAATTTTTATTTAACACATAATATCAAAGGATATTAAACATTTTAAGTGCAATTCTTTGAATAATAGCATTATGGCCTCTCAGTCATCCTCTCCCAATTGAAAAGAGTGACAAAATCAAGGGTGGAGGTGGGGAAAGGGAACTGTCATATCCCAAGTATGTACTACTAGGAACTGTAATCTTGGCTTTGCAGATGAAGAAATCTAGTCACATAGAGGTCAAATAACTTGCCTAAGGTCACACTGGTAGCAGTGTGATACAGAATCAGGATTAGAATTCAGATCTCTCCCACATCCTTCCCACTGTCTCAAGCAGTAACAGCATCATATTGAATTTAGAGATTATCCAGTCATCCAAGAATTCATGATGAATTTTTAAAATGGTTAGTACGTGTGAGATTCACAACTTGGCTTATCACACATATATATCACATAATATATCACATATTATATATTATATATATATCACATATTATATTCATTATTTCAAATAGCTTGTGTTTGCTTTCTTTAGAGAAAAGAAACAAAGAGTCAAAATAAAGATATAAAAATCCTGCCTCTGAGCATTGCTCACCTCTGTAAAGTCTGTAGACCATGGCTTCTGGCTCAGGAAAGCCCCAGATAAATTCTATTTTCCCTTCTCCCTGAGCCAGGAGAGCACAGTTTTGTACTCCTTCCATTAACTACCTGTTGTTTCTTTTGCCAACCCCATATCATTTTAAGATATCATTTTTATGAAGGGCAATATAACATGGTAGAAAATTGTAAAAAAAATTAATGGATAGAGTTGGTATAAAGAAAATACATTATTTTGATGGTTTTATTATTTTTTTGTCCATTCCACATTTACAGGCTTTGTTGTTTATATGGGCATATTTCATCAATGGCTCTATTCAAAACAAATTACCTTAATGCTTTGATCATTGGGAAATTTAAATCAACACTCTATTTGCTTTTCCACAGGAAAAACTATTTTCTAAAACATATACCTAGATGGCTGTTAGTATTCTTGTTCTTTTTTAGTTAAAAACATCTATCAGAAGGTTTGACAGAGAATCATATATAAATTCATCTCAGGATGCCTGGGGGGCTCAAGTCCATTAAGCATCTGCCCTTGGCTCAGGTCATGATTCCAGGGCCCCCTGCTCAGGGGGGAGCCTACTTCTCCCTCTCCCTCTGCCCCTCCCTCTGCTTGTGCTTGCTCTCTCTTCTTCTTTCTTCTTCTTCTTCTTCTTCTTCTTCTTCTTCTTCTTCTTCTTCTTCTTCTCTCTCGCTCTCAAATAAATTAATAAAATCTTAAAAAAAAAAAAAAAGAGGGAACAGACAAAGAATAACTGAGTTTCAAGTGAGACTGAAGAAGTTGATTTAGGATGAGTAAAACTTTAAAATCATTATATCCAAGGCATAAGATATAAAGTGTTCAATCATGGGATCCCTGGGTGGCGCAGCGGTTTGGCGCCTGCCTTTGGCCCAGGGCGTGATCCTGGAGACCCGGGATCGAATCCCACATCGGGCTCCCGGTGCATGGAGCCTGCTTCTCCGTCTGCCTGTGTCTCTGCCTCTCTCTTTCTCTCTGTGTGACTATCATAAATAAAAAAAAATAAAAAAATAAAATAAAAAAAAAATAAAAATAAAGTGTTCAATCATACTAACTAATGAATAATAGTATTTATTATAACTTTCTGTTAATTGTGCCTCTCCATAATTAGAATTCAAATGATGGATCTTATGCTCAGGTAAACATAAAAAATGGGAAATTAGTTCAAGAATCCATAAAACAAGACTTTGGGCAAACTGAGAAAAACACTACAGTGTGTGGGATACAGGAGAAAAAGCAGCTGGTTCTCTTTCGTGGTCCAAAACTTTGCTCATGCTATTTCCCTTCAGAAGTTCTTGCTTTCTCTTTCAACAGCCAGTTTAAATACCATCTACTTTTAAAATACTCCCTTTAAAATATTCTTTAATTCTATCTAGCCAAGCCTCCTACCCTGCTGCTATATAGTATTTTGTACATGCAAATATCACAGCTTTATTTCATTAACTCTTAATCTACAATAGTAACTGCTTTTTTTAAATTTATTGAGCATTTACCGTGTGCCACACACATATGTATTTTATATTGTTATAAGAAGTATAAATCCTGGGATCCCTGGGTGGTGCAGCGGTTTGGCGCCAGCCTTTGGCCCAGGGCGCGATCCTGGAGACCCGGGATCGAATCCCACATCAGGCTCCCGGTGCATGGAGCCTGCTTCTCCCTCCGCCTGTGTCTCTGCCTCTCTCTCTCTCTCTCACCATCATAAATAAATAAAAAATTTAAAAAAAAAGAAGTATAAATACTATATTTGTATACATGAGATTTGTAAATGTCATATTATATTATTTTATTACCCCTCAAACCCTTTACGGTAGGTCTTCTGGTTGTTTCCATGGTATAGGTTAGAGATGAAGCCTCAAGTGTCCAAATAAATGTTGTGCTAATGATAGCTTTAGGGAATCAACAGAGACTCCAAGGGTCTGCATGAAGAAAAAATAGACTTTGCCAAGGATGGTAGGTAGCCATCATGAAATTAAATTCATGAATTTATTTGTTTGTTTATCAAGGAGGGTCTTGGACCACATTTGGTCACAACCTACAGAGGTATTTGACTCAGTCATCCTCCTGCTTACCCATAAGTGGCTTACATAGTGCAAGCACCATCCTGATGCCCAAAACAATCGAGACACATGCCTCAGGAGAACATTTCCCCTACTATAATTTCTGTAACTTCCAAATCTGTAGCCAACCTTACTCGGCTTCTTGGATGTCTTGAAATCCCAACATTGTTCTTCCCTTTGAGGAGAAGATCTGATCAAATAACTTTGTTTTGATTTTGAATCTACAGTGTCTTACCAAGTATTCAACAGATACTATTTTAGCAGAAGTAGCAAAATATTCAGTGTAATGTCTACCAGTCATTAGCAATTTTCTCTATTGAAATTCTAAAACCATAAGTAGATTGCAAGTGTGTTGGAGGCAGGACCCAAAATTAGTATACTCTTCATTTTCCATCTGAGCCCAGTTCCAAGACATGTGACATTTTGAGGAAACAATTGATAAAGTGATTGAGCTGTAACATTTTAAAGCAGCTTAATTATAAAACATTTTTTTTTGCTTTTTATTAACATTACTAAGTTAGTTTGAAACAGTCAAGTTCAAATCCATCAGGATGCCTTTCCCTGGCAAATAATATAACCAATAATCACAGGTTTACACTTAAGTAACCTTAGAAAGAGCCATAAATCAGTTGAAGAAACATACTTGTTTATTCTGATACTTCCCTAATATCTTGAAAGGCATGCATCTCAGATTCCTTATTTCACCCTTAAAGTGAAAATGGCCCTGTTGCTTGTTTTCAATGAATTAATAGAGTGACTGCTTTATAATGAAACTTATTCTATTTCCCATTTGAAATCTATACTTGTGACTCCTGGGGCATGGCCAGTAATTGGGGAAGGTTGAAGAACTGATCACATAATAAGATCCAGGGAGAAAGGAGGACCTATTTTGACAAATATATGTAATATTTGTCAAAATCACAGATTTTGAAAAGAAAATAGTAAGCATTTTCCCTAATACAAACTACAAAAATGAAGTTTGATTGTATTTTTTTGGTTATAACAGATGACTCTACAACTTGGAGTAGGGGAGAAAGCTTGCGATTTTTATGTTCCTCAAAAGAAGGCTGGTTTCAAAAAACTAGCTGAGAAATCTTCACATAGAAAATCGACATCTTTACTTCCCTGTGGACTTCAGGATTGTGTAGCCTTCCATAATTTGGTTTGTAATCAAGTAATATACCCCCTTAGAGGTTAGATTCTAAAGGTAAAACTGGGGGTGCCTGTGGCTCAGTTGGTTAAAAGTCCAACTCTTGGTTTTGGCTCAGGGTGTGATCCCAGGGTTAGGAGGTCAAGCCCCACATTGGGCTCCTCGCTGCCCTAGATGTTTTCCCTCTTCCTGTGCGCCAACCCCCCCAACACCACTTGCAGGTGCACTGTTTTTTTCTCTAAAATAAATAAGCAAATCTTTAAAAAAAAGAAACGTAAAACTGAATTTACCCTTGAAAACTCTTAAATCACCAGCAGCATAAAAGATGCATAGCTATATGATCATAGTAAACAATGTCATATTGTGTATGTCCTAGCATCGCAATGCATACAGCGAGATGCTCGCACTGTAAGTGGAGTATTGGGGGGTTTACTGAGAGATACGGAGGGGCTTTCAGATCCAAACTCTCTCATCCAACACTTGTCCTTCCCAGGAAAAAAATAGAATCATTCAATGAAAGGCAGAAGTGGCTACCCCAGGTAATTTTTTTTCCTTTCTTTCTTTCTTTTTTTTTTTCTTACCAAGGGCCAACGGGCGAATTTGCTGAGGTTAATGAACATGGATGCAATTCTACTGTATACACAGCAGGGAAGGGGGCAGAAAGACTACTCAGCCCAAGCATGATCATTTATCTCATACTTTCTAAGACATTTAAATTCCCAATCAACTTTCTGAATTCTCTTTCAGTTGTATGACTATAAGACCCCCTTGTATGAAGGTGGTAAAGAAAATAATTAGTCTAAGAGATATTATACTTCTTAAAAGACTTCATTAAATCATTATATCTTTCCAATGCAAGCTCATTTTCCAATACATACACTGTATTTCATTTCCAATGAAATCCAATCAGTATGGGAAAAAGTAAGAAAATGAAAGTTGTCCCACATCAAGATAAATGTTAAGGACAGAACAATGGTCAGGAATTTAGTGGAGGTCAAGGATATCCACTGTATATATTATTTGGTGATTTTTTTTAAGTAGGGATTTTGACTGGGCCAGCCAGCCCTATGCCAGTGTCACATAGCAAATGCTCAATAAATGGTTGTCAGAAGAAGATTTGATATATCAGAAGGTTTGTTCAAAAAAGTTTTAGACTTGGCTGCAAATTTAATGCAACAGTGCGTTGACAATCTAGATGTGATTGTTGTCAAGGATTTCCATGACATTTCGGTTTCCAAACTCACCAATATTGATAGTTAAGTATCTCAAATAAGATTTTTTTCTTTTAAAATTATGCAAGTTGAACAAGAAGTACCATTACCCATTACACTATCATACATAAAACATCTTTATGTTTTATATGTTTTATATGTTTATATATGTTTTATATATGTTTTATATGACATATCCCTTTTCATCATGATGACCTCCCACCTTTATTGTGGTACTGTCATTCGTAGGTGACACCTGCTTAGCTTCCAACCAACAGTCCAGTGTGTGCCATGCAGCAGCAGATGGCTTGAGGCGTGACGTGTTAATGGCAGTGATTACTTTATGAATAGTGACAGCTGATCAGGGATATAATAAAACAATAGTAGCTGCCATCCTGAAAAAGGTGCTAAATAGGGGTGACATGCTTAGTGAGGGCTATCCCTCTCTCTTGAACCTCATTATCAATTCCAAAGGGACACCAGGCCAACCAGGCAATGGCAGGTTCAGACACAGAGGAAAGAATCCAACCAGCACAAAGATTGCCCTCCACTCTAATTGGAGGGGGAAGGGTATACAGCTTCTAATGTGCAAGCCATTTGGGTACATATTAATGTCTCTGTCCAGATTTATTCCTCATTTGCCATCCTCTGAGTTTGTGGTCTGGTACTCATCATTTTCAAGAGATCTGGTTCCTACCACGTTTCTTTCATGAATTGCCTCCTTGAGCTAGGGTAGAAATCCCCATGAGGGAGTATAAGGAAGTCAACCTTTGGGTCTAGTGAAGTTATATTTATGAGAACCAACAATATTCTGATCAAATTTCTCTTTGATTCACACCTTTAGGAAAAGAGATTATGTGAAGGGAATCACAGAGAGGTTTTTTTCTGGGAAAGACTGTTCATTTAATCCACAATCTGGACACTAGGGAACAGAGCAAATAAGGTGAGAGTCCTTCCTTATCTTCAAGGAGTATGAGAAAGACATACACATAAATAGTCAATTTGAATCCAGAGCGATGATCATCTGTGTTGAGTATAAGATTAGTTTGGGGTTTGGCCAAACATTGTCACCAATTTGAACATGCTGTGTGTGTGTGTGTGTGTGTGTCTGTACACACACATACATACATACATACAACATATGTGTGGCATACATAAATCCAAATTTATATAAAATTACCTAATGAAATAAACATTCAATATTCCAATGAGTTTATCCAATCCTAGTGGATTATCAGTTTGCCTTCTTAAAATATAGAGCTTTTTACTGAATCAAAGGAACATGAGGTCTTTCATTTTGTATCTGTTCTTTTGAGGCTTTTGGTTTGTAATCAAGTAGGCTTCTGGTGGGTTTTGCTATTGTTTTGTTACCCACACACAAAAATATAGAAGCAGGTAATAATCTAAAATAAAAAGCACTATATACAAGAAACGTTCTACTTCCTTGGACAAGAAGGTGAAAAGAAACATTGAAATAGATTTAAGATATATATATCCTTCAGCATCTGAGCAGAAAATGGCTGTATCATCTCCATTTAAGTTCCACTGAGCTCATGACCCACAGACCTCAAAAGGCCAGCTCGTATCATGATGCATTAACAGGCATCTCTTCTTACATGTGATCCACCACCAATAGTCTCTTTATAAGTCTCAGGACCAAAACGAAGTGAGACTATTACAGATTTCATCCTGCCCATTACAGTATCTTCCCAGAGTGACTTTGCGGGAATTACTGTCTTATGTCTGCCCTGGAGACATCTGAGGATCCTGATATATTCCAGTGATTTTACTTAACCTAGTAATTAGTTTACACAGTTTTATGGAGATTTTACTGCTTTGGAGATGACAGTTTTTCTTCCCAAGATGAGTTTGGTTAGTCAGTCATTTCATTTCATGGTATACGAAGGATCTGATATATTGGTTAAAGATCTTTACGTAAGAATAGAGAAAAAAAATCTTCATTCATTAATTGAATGCAATTTTGTGTACATTCTCACTTTTTTGTTATATATATTTTTAAATTTTATTTATTTATTCATGAAAGACACAGGGAGAGAGAGAGAGAGGCAGAGTCACAGACAGAGGGAGAAGCAAGCTCCATGCAGGGAGCCCCACGTGGGACTTGATTCCGGGTATCCAAGATCACACCCTGGGCTGAAGGCAGTGCTAAACCACTGAGCCATCCAGGGCTGTCCTTTTGTTATATTTTTAACCCATATCCTCTGTGGGATTGTTTATGAGGAAAAGGAAAGAGACACTTATGTATGACTGAATCCTGTTAAGAATGGCAGGAGTGGGTGCCTGGGTGGCTCAGAGGTTGAGCGTCTGCCTTCAGCTCAGATCCTGGGTTCAAGTCCCACATCAGGCTCCCCTCGTGAAGCCTGCTTCTCTTTCTGCCTATGTCTCTGTCTCTCTCTTTCTGTCTCTCATGAATAAATAAATAAATAAATAAATAAATAAATAATATTTTTTTAAAAAAAAGGAATGGCAGGAGTTGTAAATATAAAATGCAGAGAAATGATCTAATAATTTCCAAGGCTTGGAAAATGTTACAAATGATGTATAACAAGTTAACAAAAACCCCACCATGGCCCTGTTAATTCAGTGAGCAAATATTTAGTGAAATGTTCCTTCTGTGTTCCTGACACTCTCCGGGCACTGAGGCATAGCAATGAAAAAAAAAGTCCTTCCTGTCTCAAAAATGTACATTCTAGAGGAGGAAAGGGAAAACAAATGGATAAATGAAGGGAAGCAAATGATTACAAGAGAGGAGAAAGAATGATGGAGAGACCAAAGAAAGTTTCAGGGGTGAAGGAAAATATAAGAAACCTGAATGAGATGAGGAAAGAAGTCATGTAAAAATTGAAGGAAGAAGGTTCCAGAAAGAGGGACTAGAGTGTGTAAAGGCATCGAGAGAGATTGGAATAGTTTTTTAGGTACGGGCTCATAGCATGAATGAATGAATGAATGAATGAATACCTCGAGATCACCTTAGAACCAGGATTTCATTGATTCATTGGCATTAAAAACTAAGGAATGTTTCCAACCAAGAGGCAGGAAGCATGGAGCTTCTGCATCATTTCATCTATGTATATGAGTGTGTGTAAAATTTCTCAGGCCCAGCAATAAAAAGGCCACTTATAGAAACTCTTCTTTTTGTTTTAAAGATTTCTAAGACCCAGATATAATAATCTATGTACCCATTACTTCTCCAAGGATGACAGAGGTTGTACGGCCAGTTTGCAATGTCAGATTCAAATATAGATAAAATGTTTTGATATGGAATTTTAGGAAACAAGTACCTAATCATTTGCTTTTTTCCTTTTTTCAATTAACTTTTAACTTTAGGAGTAGAACATGAATATTTTCCTTTTAAAAAATCTACTATTAAAGCGAAAAGATTCTCACTGATCCTATTAGCAATATTGATTTGTTCCCTAGATCCTCTGAGACAGAATTGCTCTGGATACATACCCTTTCAGAATTGATGGGATAGTCTTGTTTATGGCAAATATATACCATTGTTTTATTGTTTTTTTTTTTTCATGAAAATGCTGTCATGATGCATTGAGTATTCTGAAACATGATGATTTTCCCCTAATATGTTTTTGAGAGCTGGCCTCTTGTTACAAATAGTCTTAACTCATTCCTTTTGACTGTTTTAGAGTACTCCCTTCCTATGTTTATGGACACTTAAATTTTTGCCTAGTCTCTACTTGCTTTTAATGAGCTTTACAATGGTTTTAATGAACATAAAATGGTTTCTTGTCTACACAAGAAAATGTTTCCCTAATGTAGCTACTTTAACTCATCACTTTTTTTTTTTCCACTAGACCTTCCATCTTCTTCCTTTCCCTCCTCCTCCACTAAGACAAGCATTAACATCACTGAAAGGATGCTTTTTCTAGGTCCTTGACACCAGTTCTGACTCTGGGGTCAAACTGACTTCACTTATTAAGGACCCCTCATTATCACCAAGCAAAGCAGTCCCAAGAACAGAGGTCACCACCTCTGTTCAGGATGGTGACTTCCACCTCTGTTCAGGGTGGTGACTTCCACCCTGAGCTAAAGATGACCTCTCAGGAAAACATGTGGCGAAAAGTAGTTTTGCCCCATGAGCCAATAGAAAATTGGCCCTTGAGGTGAATTGTAAAGGGATTTTGTGAGCCATGGTCAGAACAGCACGAGTTCTGACTAGGCATGGGATTCAGAGTTGTAATAGAAAACATTTATTTGGCTACAACTAAACACCCTAACACATGTTAGTGTTTGCTGCCAATATGCTTCCTAATTAAGAACAACATAAAATCATAGGAAATCCTGTATCTTGTCTTCATGCACTTTTCATATATCTCTAGCTCCCTGGCCTTATTTCTCAAGTGTAGTTACCACAAAGAAACAGGTTGATTCAAAAGTCCTGTTTTGCCAACCATGAACTGTGGTGTCATTAACAAGATTAATGTACATTCCAGAACTCAACACCAAGCATTTTCTCCTCCTTAAACAAATGCTGCTATTAAAAACTAATTTAAAAAGAAAAAAAAAACACTTCTTAAGCATGCCCCAAATAAAAGACCGGCACCATTTCATTGGTAAGGTGTTGTTTGTAACTGATGGAAAGCTTCAAATAGTTAAAAAAAAAAAAAATGCCTTCTCTCAAGGACTGCCTGAACTATTGGCCATGTTTGTGTATTTTATTATGTTGAAAAGATTTCAAGATGAAGGACAGCCTAGGATCTGGTTTTCCTCTTAGATCCTCCTCAAATTCATGTTAATTTCATCTGAAAATATTTAGAGATTTACCTGTGAGCATAAACCATCTCTCCCTTATTATATACATATAGGCATTAGGTGATTGCCACACGGGTAAAGATATACATAATATTTCTAATTAAGGCTAGAAAGGATATGAGTTATTCTCAGAAACGCCCCTAATTTTACCAAACGAGTGCAGCTTTTTACTTTACCTAGCCAAACTAACTGCTTCCTTTCCCTACCATCAGGCAGAAATTAAAAATTAAGGAACAAACAAACAAACACTCTGGGCACATGGTACATGACTCTGACATGACCCAACCCAAATAAAACCTGGGTCTGAAAAGTTCACTTTGCACATTTTTCAGAGGGCTTTTTAATGATTTTCAGGATTATTACTTTTTTCCCCCCAAATGAAACGCACACGCTCTCTCACTCTCCTCTTTTCTGAAAGTTGGCGGAGCATTTCTCTTCGACTTCTCTCCCCCCTCCCAGATCTATTTATTGCTTGTTGTTCTTGGCCCTTAGTCTCTTTTCCATTTTTTCATGATTAGTTCTTTATGATGGTGTGTTTCCTTTTCTTCTCCCCGCCGTGGCGGCCGTCCCAGTTGGTCTCTCTGGGGCCCCCAAACTTCCCTTTGCTAATGAAACAAGAGCTGCCTCCCACCGTGGCTTTTGCCATCCAGCTGTTTCCTTTTTAAAAATATAAACTTACCTTTACTCAGTGAAGTTCCTGGGCAAACCTGACTCCTTTCACAGAAGAGTAGACAAGACAACCACACGAGGGACTAAAAATGTTTGAAGAGCAAAGCGCCTCTGAGAAAGTTGGAAGTAGGCACAAGGAAGGCAAACAGAAACTAAGTTCATTTTCTGAAACATTTTGGGTGGGGGAGTAATAGAAAAACAAAACACAACAACACAACAAAAAAGGTTTTCCTTAATGTTTTAATCCATGGGCGGCTCCTGAGGGCGAGGTGGTCTTGAAGCGTGTTCTCCTGGAAGTCTACCCACAACACCTTTATGCCATCTTCAACCTCCTGCCATGCCTGCCTCACAACTTCTGGCCTCTGAGAAAGGACCCAGGCTAACACCACAAAACTGGATTGTAGGTGATTAGGTGGTGAAAGGTGCCAACCTGAGGTGTAGCCTGCCAACTCAATTTACTGTAATGTTTTGACCGTGCAAGTAGGCTTAATCCCTCTTCGTTCTCCAGCTTGCCCTTGACATCATGGAAATTACCCGCAGTTAATGTCATCAGATGAACCCTGCTAACTATTTCAGAGAATGTTCCCTGAACAAAACAAGCTGTTTACTTCACAAGCTTTTGGATTCCCCCCCACCCCAAATATTTCAAGAAAAATGAATGAGCCCACGGGTATCCTCTTTCAATAAAAGAGTGGCTGATTCTTTTTCTGTATTATAACTGATAAGACTTCATGTGACTGGAAATATATATTCTACCCAAGCATCAGTTGAGTGTATTGTATGAAAGGCCTAACTGATTAGATAAAGAGGTTTATTTAATAGCTCAAACAGCACTGCGGGTTTTTTTTTTTTTTAAGAAATTCTCTTTTAAATCTGAGAAACCCTCCCTTCTCTAAAAATTGTTTTCTGATATAAAATTTCCAGTGGAATCATTTTCCCCCAGAAATAGAAAAGAAACAAAAACATTTAAAAAAAGGAAACAGAAAAAGGATTTGTCATCACAAGAAAAAAATATTTTGTGACTGTGCTCATGGATATTAATTGAATTTATCCTGGTGATCTCTGGTAATATATGCAAATATCAAGTTGTTACATTGTACACCTGGAACTGATACATGTTATGCGTCAATTATATCGCAAGTTTTTAAGTATGTATCAAGTGATGTAATCTCATCTGAAAATAATTTTCAGTGAGACAAAAACCAACATCTCCATTTGGAAAGAAATGGGACTGCAATAAGCTGGCACAGGATGAGCTTTTTACCAATCACACTTGAACTTCACAGTAATCCCATAAGATAGGAAGATAGAAAGTTAGGGTCTCAGAAGACAAACCTCACAATTTTCCAAGATAAACATTTGCTTGGAACCATGGTGAAATCAGAATATGCATTCTGGATACTGGCACCATGGGGATTCTGCTGTCTTAGAAGGAAGAGAGCCTGGACTACCTGGGTGACTCAGTGGTTGAGCATCTGCCTCCACCTCAGGGCGTGATCCCAGGGTCCTGGATTCGAGTCCTGCATCAGACTTCCCCATAAGGAAACTGCTTCTCCCTCTGCCTGTGTCTCTGCCTCTCTCTGTGTGTCTCTCATGAATAAATAAATAGAATCTTAAAAAAAGAGAAGAAGAAGGAAGAGAGCCTGAGGCGGGAGAAGACAGATATTGGTTATCATTTATTCTCCAATCAACTCTAGTAAAAATAATTCCAGAATCTCTCCATTAAGAAAGATCCACAGCCATTTCCATATTTGTGGTTTCACACTGAGGGTTTAGGAGCATAAGTGCAGTCCTGTAGACATGAGTCCTACCAGGGAAAAAAGGCAGGGAGACTAAGGGCCCAAAGCATAAGATTGGCTTGGTTGTGATATCAATACCTGCCCATGATGCCAACCAATGTCTCAACTCCAAGTTCTTCCTGACCCTGGTTTCCATTGCCTACCTGGCCCTTCCATACCCCCTTTGCTGGCTGTTTGCAGGCACCTGAAGATCAGACTCACAACATACTCAGTCACAACCATTAGGCTCTAAGACACTGACCTTGAGAGAGATCCTGACGTCTGGATTCTGTTTGTCCCTCTGGCCCTGAGAGAAATACTAGCCTGAGGTTCATTTTGGCTCTACCTGCCCACAAGTCCTCCCAACCGCACCATCCGCCCAAGAGCCAGGCAAGATATGAAGCCCAGGGCTTATAAACTCACAGTGGCTGTGGCCAAAGTTTAAGCTCTGAGAAATCAAGCAGATTAAAAAAAGCTATTCCAGGGACCTGCTGACCTCTCAATTTCCACACGAAATTTTGACCACTGTAAATCCAACATAGCAAAGTATAGGAAAACCCTCAAGCTTTGTCCTGTATCCCTCCTCCAAGAAATTTATCAGGGGAAAGAATTTAATAGATACTTCTCAACCATCTCTGTATTTATCAAATGAAAATGCTTAATTCTCTGTTTTTATTTGAACATGATCTTAAAAGTATGAATGTGCCATTTAAAGTTGATCTCCCTAAAATTTAAGGAAAAAAAAATGTAACACTACTTCTGATTGTTGCCAGATCTTACTGCTTTACTGGCAACAACAGAGGACTTGATATGTGAACAGAGATGGATTTAGCATTGGAAATAATGAACCTTGAGCTTTAGGATTTCTTTGTGCACATGGATCCCTTCCGAGGCCCTGGGAAGAGTGCTGGCAATTTTGTTTTCACTACATTTTTATTAAAGAAAGCCCTCAAAACTGTATACTATTCAGATCCACAAAACCTGGTTCCACCTAGTAAGTAAATTCTGTATTTATGCCAAGGGAAGGTCAAGTGATGTTCCAGTATGCTGTGCGGGCCAAATCTCTGCAGTGGTTTAATTAGAGGAAAGCGCCAGAAGAATCGTCTTGTATACCACATGGAGATTTAGGCAGGCTAAAAATCAAAATATCTTCTGCACGCCCATTGGTACAATATTAATGCCATGAGTGGGAATGTAATGTCAGCGAACCTTTATCCATCACATTCAATCAATGTTGTTAATTTGAATGTGGTATTCATCATTTTGCTTGAATGCAATCTGTAAATTTGTTACAGATTTAGTTGTTTCAAAGTCATAAACTTAGGAGTGTCCCTGCTTTCAAGTTTGATATACGTAAGAAATATTAGAATATGAAATTACTTGAATTTCAGAGAAAGGAAGGCAACGGATGAGGAGCTCAGTCCAGAACTCCTGTGATAATAACTCTAGCATTCCCAAAGCTGGCTGAAAAACTCTAGCATTCCCAAGCCACTTGTACTTCTCACAGTTCAGTATTATTGCTTCAATGTTACAGAATGAGGCCTTTTCTAAGCAGGAGCATGTACTTATTCAAAAAAGATTTCAGATTGTTTTATGTGCAGGGCACTACACTCAAATCTGAGAGGTGATTATTTGCTATGGCTTCCAAGAAGGATAGGGGTGAGGACATAGCATTCTCAATGAAAAAAATACACCTAAGTAAAAATAATCTCATTTCCGTGATTGTTACAAATGTTTATAGCATTCCAGGCAATATGCAAAAGCTGGGGAAAAATATGCATTTCTTTAAGATTAAAATAACTTTTGGAATTTTTTTTAATTTTTCTTACATAAGTGCCAGAAAACGTTTCATCTTCTCTATTCCAGTGGGCATGCTCTTTAACCAACTCTCTCTGCAGTTTAACCTCAGAGAGACTCGAGGGAAGCCAACTGATTTTTAATATTGGGCTAAGCAAAACATAATTAGGAAGGCAAATTTCTTGGGGGGAGAATCATACATGGAATATCCCCAAGCCAATTGATGTGATTTTACTACATCTACTGTTGGAGTTCTTCACTCTATTTCTCTCCTTTACGGGTAATCATGAATTGCTTGTAATTAAATAATCCCAGGTAACTAGCAGCAGGAATGTCCTCCCAAGAGTTGCTTCTCAAGTCTCTGTAATAAGCCTAGATTTTTATATACACCACTATTTTTTGATCCTCAGTATTCTTTCCCTTTTTCATCTGCTTTAAACTTGAGAAGATCTAAGAGCTCTTTCTCTTTGATCTGGGAGAAGGAAAGATTCTGTTTTATATCTGTAACTACATCTGGGCCTAACAGCTGATTTCTGGTTCCTTGACCACTTCATCCCCATCCCTCAAGGAATGAGCCCAGGAACGAAAGCTAGTTTGGCTATGATAGATCCATGGAATATTATGGCTAGCAGAGCCTGGGAGGTAATCTTGCCCAACCTGGCTCAAAGAGGTTGCATAAGATTGGAAGCATTCGTTTGTCTACTTAGAGAGAGACCTTGACAGGCCCTCAGTAGATTAATGTTTACTTCTATATTTGATTTGCCAAATAATTATCAAATCCCTTTTTCACATAAAGCATTAAACCAACAACTTTGTCATTCCAAGGAAATATACTTCTTATTCATATTCTGTTTGTTTATGAAAGAACACTAATCTTCCAAAAGATACAACCCTTGACTCTCACCTGTTACTGTTCAGCGCACAGTATAAAAAAGGAAAATCACCTTGCACTAAAATGCCCTTAGAAGGAGAACCCCCCCGCCCCCCCCCCCCAAAAAAAAGGACGCCTGTATGGCTCAGCGGTTGAGCTCTGCTTTTGGTTCAGAGCATGAACCTGAGGTCCTGGGATCGAGTGCCATATCGGACTCCCTGAGGGGAGCCTGCTTTTCCCTCTGCCTGTGTCTCTGCGTCTCTGTGTGTGTCTTTCATGAATAAATAACTAAAATCTTTTTAAAACAAAAAAAGAAGTAACCTCTGTTTAGATTAAGTCAAATCTTTTACCCTCCCGTAAATCAAGTTTCTACTTGCAATTATTCACCGTGGACTACCTGATTTACCTGGGGTTAAAACTCAAAGATGCCGAACTGAACAGATCTTAGGTTTGCTATACAAAATGAAAGAAACAGCCACCGAGAGCTGGTTATATACCACTCAATTGTACCCTTTGATTTACTTTTCTGGCATGTTTTTATCTCCCTAATCTCTGTCCCACCACTGTGGTCCCATATCTAGAAACATGAGCACAGCGAAGTCTCCAGGGATCACCATAAATAAAAGAAAGGAAAGGGTTTAAAAAAAAAAAACAGAGGAGTACAAGTTACAGTTCTAGGATATCTGAATGTAAATTAAAATGTAAATAAGACTTCCTCATTATTCCTTTCTTAAAGATACCAGTCCACTTAAAATGTAGATTTAGATATAGATGGTGTGCCTGTGTGTTGTGCCTTATTCTGAGAAGGTCAAAGAGCTTTTATATATGAATTTAAAACCATGCAATGCCAGGGCAGCAGAAAATAGTATAGGAGGTAGGACAGAGAAGCACCAACAAGCAGAGTCAGGAAGAGAACTAGATTCAGATCTGTCTCAACCACTTAGTAGCTACATGATCTGGGGCAAAACCCTCTGGTTATCTGCTTCTCAGAGCACGGTTATCAAAACTAAATGACATGACAAGTAAAGCATTGTGTTTGGTACAGAATAGCTACACAATAAATGGCTGATGGATTATTAATATTATTGCTGCATAGAGGGAGGGGACATGAGGTGTAAGAGTTTAGCTAATTTAGAGTCATCCAGGCCCTGTTTGCACCACATCAGAATAAATGTTTGTGAGGGGCAACAGATGGTCAAGTGATAGGCTCCTTTCTCTGCATACTGTGCAACTATTATAATCTTTCTGAACAGATTCTTTTTGAGAACTATTATCATCTCCCCGAGCCTGCCTTCCTCTTGCACACGCTCCTAAACACACACACACACACACACACACACACACACACACACACACCTTTTACCATTTCATTGCCTGGTTGCTTTAGCTTCCTGGAGAGACCATCGCCGAGCTAAATATAGCTCCAGCCTTCCCAAGGAGCAAGCCTTTAAAGGAGCTAAATTGCCTTGCTTTTTACTCCCTATCCAAACTTGATCCCAAGCTTTATAAAAAAGAAAGACGGAGGGCCTCCTTCGATAGAATGTTTAGCAATTGACACGTTGTCCACTGCTTGAGAGGTTTTGTATACTGGTACTTAAGCCTTGTTTCAGTTACAACCCCTGTAGGGAAATTTGAGTCCTGTACACGAGTTCTTCATTTATTTCTGAGCCAAGATAATTCTAGGATTACCACTTAGAAAATTGGGAGAACAGACTTCTGCATAGTTACCAGGCAGACGGTATTGAAAAAAGAAGCATGTAGACTACCTTTTTGGTGACAAGGTTAGGGATGGGTATTGTGGTTAAATCCCATTAGCAACAATCTTACACTCATTAAGTGAACCCTGGATGGGAATAGAGAAACCTCCTCCTCCCCACCCCCCTCCTCCTTTCCTGTCCTTGTCCTATAAGCGGGCCCCTTCAACACAAGGGATTCCTTGCCTGAGAACTGCCTCTCTGGAGTAGATCACAAGAGTGCTCCCATGCCAAGTAGCTCCAAAGCCAGAATGCACTGCGACGGACACATGGCATTCTCCAAAAATCTACCAACATGCCCAATTCATAAGATCGCTCTCACTCTCTCTCTTTCTCTCTCTCTCTTTCTCGCTCTCTCTTATTTCTTGGATGACCTTTACGGCTTGGAAAGTATTCCTTTGTGTTAAGGCAAACACAAACTATTCTGCAAGCATCGTTGAAGAATTTTAAGATTCTATTAATCTGATGTCTTAATTGTTATTGAGAAGAGGAAACAGGACTGCCTTTGTTCCCCAAATGACCACAGGCTTCTAAAAAGTAGCCCACGATGTTGGAGTTTGCATCTCAAATTGCAGCTCAGCGCACAGTAGAACTGTAGTCTAACTCATTCCCAGACACTAAAAGGGGCAGAGAAAGAGCATCAAGTTGGGTAAACCCCAAGCAAGCCTTGTCCACAGCGAAGGAGTTTTCCTGCCACGCCTCGGCTCATCCTGAAGACGGTGGTAAAATATTGGTTAACAGATGTGTATTTCAAGACCAGAGGAGCCACGTGGGTTAACAAGCGGGGGGAACCACACACATGCACACAGTGCTGAACACCACGCAATCAAAACAGAAAGAGAAATCCTGCAACGAGAAAGCAAAAACAGTCAGTGTGATTCAAAGATAAGAGAATTCTGTGCACTTACTATTTAGGAGGCGTTGAGAATCCAGTCACAGGAAAAGAAGGAAGCTGCTTCCTTAGCTGCTGTCCCCTAAGCGTTGCCTTCTATCAGGAGAGAGTAAATCAGGTATAGAAATATCTATGACACATGCTGCATAGAATCAAGAGGGGGAGAACACATCCAGCTTGGCTGAAAGAGAGAGGCATACAGAATTTAAAAATAGATCCATGGAGGGGGTGACATGTGGGTTGGACCTTAAGAACCTGGCAAAATTTGAACTTGAGAAGCTGGTCAAACATTCCAGCCGAAGAAAATGAAGATAAGCTACAACATGTAGGTAGCAACATACGAAGACTTTAGGGGATGCAGGAATAGTCTGGATTGAGCATAGGGTGTTTTGGAGCTTGGCAGAAGATAAAATCGGGGGCGAGTCTATTGTGGATGTCTGGAAAATAAGAGATTTACTTCATTAGGGAAATAAGTCATTATCAATAGTTTCCAAGCCCTGAAATAATATGATCAAAGATGATTATCATGGAAAAAAATACAGTAGTAGGCAAAGCTACGCACTCATTGACTCCTTCATTCAACAATCAGTTGAAGATCCTACCACATGCCCATTCTTGGATTACTTCATTTCAGTCAGGAGGGTTAAACTAGATACATTCTAGTGTATACATTTTAAAAAGCAGGATCTAGAAGACGTGAGTACTTCTTGGATGGGACAAGCAAAGGGAAGGGAAAAACAAGATGGACTCCAACTTTTAGGACCAAAGATAATAGAAGGATGAAGGGACAGAGGAGCCAGGCTCACAGGTAAAGATGGGAACTGAGCTGGTACAGGAAGTGATGTGCACTTGACTCATGCTCTGGCCTCTCCTGCAGAGAGTACACCTGGTAGCCGAGGAGGTGGAGGGGAGACTGGGAGATCCAGTAGAGGACAGAGAGAGGGGAATGTCTGGAGTTGGAGGCATGACCATATTAAAAAAAAAAAAAAAAAAGCCTTAAGAGGACGAAGGGAAAGCCATCTTGGAAGGAGAAGTTGATGTTTCTTAAACGCTCCAGAAGATGGGAAGGAATGAACTGTGAGGGTTTTTAATTTTTAAACCATATCTGATGGCAGTTTAAAAGTCCCCAAAAGAGGGGGACTGGCTGGCTCAGTCAGAAGAGTGCGTGCCTCTTGATCTCAGGGTCATGAGTTTGAGCCCCATGCAGGGTGTAGAGATTACTTCAATAAATAAAACTTTGAAAAAAATATAATTGTTTGTCTCTTTTTTCCTCAGTTTCCCGAATCCATCTAAATAAGTTTAAAATGTCACCCATCCACCCAGGAGATGCCACTTCAGGTGGTACAATACAGCGTGTGTTGGTGGTGGGTCTTTTCTCTGTCTTTTCTCCCAGGAAGGGTCAAATGAGAGCAGCTGAATACAGAATGACTGTCAAGCAGTAAATGCTCTGTTTTATCCCAGTGTTCAACCACTCACTGCTCAGAGGTCACAAGTATCCCAAACGCTGCACCTGCATCTTCCAAGTGTTTCTAGATTGGACAAGAAGTTGAGTCGATGCATTTTTCCCTTTCTTTAACATCTAGTATCACCAGCTTTTGAATTTTTCCAAAACAATCGTTGACAGGAATACAAGACTTTGGAGTCTTCCCCTCACCAGCTGGGGGGTGGGGTGTGAGGCTGAGTCCTGGGGACAATTAACTCTGCTAACCTGTGTTTGAGGTTGGCAGAGGGAATGGTGTTTGCAATTTACCAAGAAAGGCTGGGAGTTGAAGAAAAAAATGGCAATCCAGGGGGGCCTCACCTTCCCCTGCACCAGCTACTTTCCCCCATCCCCTGTCGCCTATGAGTTTATTTACCGAGTCAATTAACAAAAGATAACCTCCCATTGTGCAACCATCAATAAATCAATCGTGTTAATACTATCTTGGAATGTCCCCCACTATTGACTTTCATATTGTTTACATTAGACACTTGAGAAAGCCAGAGCCCTTGAGTTGGCTTGTTTGGGCGGTAATGGATTCTGGAGGGGCCATTCATACATAGAACTCTCTTGACAAAATATTTCAGTTTCTCTGAGGTTCACCTGCTCTTGGAGCGCTGGCAGGGCCCTCTCCTTTCTCCCAGCAGCGCGATCCTACAGCTCCGAGTCTGATGAATACTGAGGAAGGCAAACACTTCTGAGCAGTAATAGAACAGTCACTTAGGACACACCTACTTCTTTGTGATTTGAATAATCTATTTCCACCCACCCCAGCCCCCCACTGTCAACAACCCTCAACAATCTAGGGAATCAAATTAATCTTCAATTATGTGAAAGAATTTCAGGAACGAACACAAGCTCAAGTTACCAAGTAACTTGCTGTCGTGAAAAGATTCGTACTGCAAGCAGCCTGAATGCAGAGGCTTTTCAAGATCTTTTTCTCCCTCGGTCATAGGGAGGGAAATCTTTCCAACCGGTGATAATCTCGCCATGGGGAATCTTTAAAAATTTTGAAAGCTACTTTCAGAATGAATGCAAAAAGAAATCTTTCTACACGTCCCCCAGCTCTATAAAACCAGGTGAAATTTGATCGTCAGAGAGGTGGATTTCATGTTTGGTTTTTGTTTTTAGTACTTCCTTTTAAATGACATCAGGAATACTGAGAGAGCAGGTTTTCTCTTCGGGGTAGGGACTTCTCTGATCCGAGACCAAGGTATTTTGCAAAGGCACTGGATATACAGGGATTTCAGAGGAAGGGGGCGGGAATCCCGCCGTCGCAAACCCTCTGAAGGTTCAGATTTCAGTGCTGGCTGCAGACCTGAGCAAAGTTCACTGCTCCCTTTTCACGACATGCTACATACTTTTCAAGTTCCCACTTGCTTCTTAGAGAAGAAAAAATGTGGCCTCTGAGTTGAGGTTGCTAAGGACAAGCAGGGCAATTTAACCACGCATTCCTGTTCTGAAAGATAGGCTGGGGTGGTTGTATTTTCTGCCGTAAATACCAGAAACTCTTGATTCTCCCCACACTAAACAAATACTTCTGCTCCAACTTTAAAGCCATCTTTCCTCCATGGTGGGGATTCGACTATTACATTCAGTGGCTTTTGCCACCTGAGTCAGAATCCTGACA
Organism: Vulpes lagopus; assembly: GCF_018345385.1. Classification (NCBI taxonomy): domain Eukaryota; kingdom Metazoa; phylum Chordata; class Mammalia; order Carnivora; family Canidae; genus Vulpes; species Vulpes lagopus. The sequence continues at coordinate 104,465,493 of NC_054827.1, read as the reverse complement.
ACGTGGAACATTGTTCTACTGTGCAGCTCATCTTCTAATCAGACACTTGGCTTCATTTTTCTCTTCATAATGATAGGTTTTTAAAATGCATGGCCTCTACTTCAGAAATCAATAATATGTGTTCATTAATTGAATTTAAATAAACATTTTTTAAATGCAAAAAAAATACACAAAATGCATGACCAATGGATAGTAAAAGAAAACTCTCATTATTCTATGTCTTTTCCTTTTTTTGACTTTTATTATTTTTTTTTACCTTGACCTCAAGATACATCTGTCTACTTAAAGGTGTTTTGAAGAGAGTGAAGGAAACAGACAGGACTTTGAAAGGAAAAACGGTCATTTTTGGCTTTGGCTATCTTTTGCAGACCCTTCTGTGACCCTGCATCTCCTAATGGAGATGTGTGATCTTGAAGCCTCCACTGTGATAAACAAATTCAAACAACTTGTTTGACAGCAGAATCCTTTATTCTTCTTAAAAAGGACCTTTTCCTTAAATGAATGTCATTAACATAGATTTCTTACACACGAGGGTAAGATAGCTTTCCAATTTCATAGATATGTGTTTTAAAAATATTTATTTATTTTAGAGAGGGGAAGGAGCAGAGGGAGGGAATCCAAGCAGACTCCCCGCTGAGTACAGAGTTTGAGGCAGGGCTGGATCTCACCATCCATGAGATCATGACTTGAGCCAAAACCAAGAGCCGGATGCTCAACCGAATGAGCCACACAAGCACCCCTATACTATGTTTTTAAAAAAGAATTTGGGTCAATCATCAGCATAGTTCATGTTAGTGTGTCATTTTCCATTATACTACAAAAGGCAGAATTCCTTTGCATTCAAAGCCATAGTTGCCAAATCCAAAAAGTCCAGAGAGTCAGTTAGGGAGAGAGGTAATAATCTTTACTCCTAAGATCAATAATTCTTATGATATTGTTTTTGTGGAAACTTGAAGCTTCCTCTGCTATTAACCATGTGGTGATCAAGATGGAAAATAATTAAGAGTTGGTTCAAATTCTTTCATGCTTCAAAAAATATATGAGATGATTGGAAGTGTTTATTAACTGATGTGGAAGTAGGAGAGGTTAAGGAGGATAGTCCATTCCTGCTGATGTCAAAAGGCTAGGAGCTTCACTCACCAGAAAGCTTTTCATTCCCCCTTTCACCTTAACTTCTTGGGGGGTTGCTGTGGTGAGCACCTCCCTTCTTTTCCGCTAGGATTTTGGAGTTACAGAAAGGTTGAAACCAATGTCATGTTTTGAGATTCCAACATAGGAAAGAATAAAGACATCTCCAAAGAGGGCTTAAAAAAGGATTAGGCTTTAATATTTATTAATGTCATCACTAAATGTTCAATATCATAGAGACAATTATTCCAGTTGTAGCATATCCTCATGTGGAAGTAGTAACAAAACTCTACATTTCAGGCATGAGTGTGGGTCTCATGCCCCCCAAATACCAGATCCTACTTATAGACAAAGATTAACATGGCCTAATGAACAGAACACTGGACTGGACCACATGAGGAGCCCATGAGGTTCTATATTATCTGAGCCATGGTTTTCTCATCTAGAGAGTAAATATGTTGCCATTAATAGTCTCTCATGTCTCTTCTGGGGCTCTTTTGTGACTATATATTGTGCTTTACCACCCCTAGACATTGGGACCATCATTCCAGCCAGTAACAGAGTGAAGTAAGGCAAAGTAGATAGACACCAAGAAAGATAAATGGGCTTGAAACACAAATGTCAGAGAGCAAGTAAACAAACACAACAATATTAGGCAAGAGTTATAAGCAGGAGATGAAGAGGTGCCAATGGACATCTGCCATAGCCAACTCTACCTTTATCACTCTCCTCCCGACAGGCAGCAGCAATGATGGCGTCTTGGGACACAGTTACACGACATCCCATGACACCTAGACCTGATCTCATGATACCCCCACCACGGTCCAGTTATTCAGCATCATCGAATAGGTAAGTAAGTACAGCTCACAGAAAGAATCATGACCTTGCTTAGTGCTTTTGGTGTAACTCATTTCCCATCACAAAGCAAAGATCCCTCCTCACTCTCTCATATGGAGAAAAAATTAAAGTAGCATTACTATCAGGCAGCAAGCTGCATAAGTCTTTATAGTTCATGAGGGACCCTGAGAGGTAAGTCTAAGATCCAAAATTGGGAAAGATGGAGTAGAAACAAAACATTCCTTTAACTTATTGTAGAGGCTAGTGAATGTAAATGATGAAAATATTGTGCCGAGTCTTCCTGGATTTCAACAGTAGTTGAGTCTCAGGGTTGAGGCCTCAGGCACTAAATTGAAGAGAACGCTAATTGCTGAAACTAGAAAGCATCTAAGCATGTATTAGATCAGCCTACCATGAAAAGTAGGAATTCCTTCAACAAAATTCTCATACACGTCTATCCAGCCTCCCGGTGGTATTAACAGAACAACAATATCATGATGATAATTATTATGATCATGACAGTTAACTTCACACATACCATGTGCCAGACACTGTGCTAAGTTTACGGGACACTGATTGTAAATCAGTGCTGTTCTTCAGACTTGGTATACACTAACTTCCTGAGTCTTTACAATGCCTCTAACATTATATATGAATCAATGGAAATGGGAAGGAGTTAGATACCTTGCACTGGGTCACATAACTAGATGGAGAGGGAAATTGGGGAATTCAATGAACAAAGGTGCTCTGGAGCCTGTCCCTTCAGCCTGGGAACCAGGGAGGAGAGAGACAGGGTGAGAACACAGAGTAATTTCAACACGACCTAATAGAAAGATCTTTGGTTCTCTAAGCTAGAACTACCTCTTTCAGTTTTCATATGGCTCCTAGCCTTAAACAGAGTAATAATTATTCCTCCATCAGTTTGACAGTCCTTTACGTCAGGTATTAGCAAAGTCTGGCCTGCTTTTGTATGGATCATGAGCTAAGCATGGATTTCAAATACTCATATGGTCGAAAAAATCAAAAAAAGTCATAATACTTCACGACAATGAAAATATCTGAAATTCAAACCTCAGTGTCCATAAATAAAGTTTTATTGGAACACCATCACACTTCTTCATTTACACATGGTCTGTGGCTGCTTTCACTCTACTGTAAGGTCAGAGTTTCATAGTTATGACAAAAACCATATGGCCCAACAAAGCATAAAATATTTACTATCTGGCTTATTACAAAAAAACATTTGCTGACATTTGTGTTAGATATTTGAAGGTAGTTCTCATGTCCTTTTTAAAATATGCTCTCTTTTTTTATGGTAAATATCTCAAATCCCCTGGCCTCCCCCAACCTCTTGTCATCTTAGAAACTCTTCCCTGGAATTTCTCTGGTACTACGTATTTTATCCTTTTTAAAATATCATCTAGTGCTATGTTCATACAATGGAATAGTACTCAGTAACAAAAAGAAATATACTCCCCAGATACCCAATGACATGGATCAATCTCCAAATCTTTATGTCAGGTAAAAAAGCCTTACACTTTAGTGTAAAGTAAAGTAAAACACTTTAGTGTTCTCAGGGCATGTATATCAAACTCAAAAAAAAAAAAATGTTCTAAGACAGGCAAAACTAATCTATGGTGAAAACAAAACTTAACTGAAAGAACATGAGAATGCCAGTTGTCTATGGGAGAATGGGGCAGGGATTGACCACGATGAGCATCAGGGAATTCTCTGGAATGATAGAAATATTGCAGATTTCGACAGTCATTTGATTTACAAGGTTGCATACATTTGCCAAAATAAATCTAAAGATGTACTTAAAATTTGTACATGACACTGTGTCTCAAAAACAATTCTGTCAATATTGAACTCTGCTTAAGGATCTGCATGCCAAAATAGTTGGTGGGGAAGGCACCAATACACCTGCAACTTATGTTGAAATGTATCCAAAAATCAACATGAAAACATCAATAGGACTGCATGATTGAATAGAAGAATGGACAGGTGAAAAAAAATAGGATAAAGCAATGAGAGTAAAATGTTCATTGTGGAATCTAAGTAGTGGGTATCTGGATGTTCACTGTCCACTTCATTCAACTTCCATGATTAAAATCTTTCATAGTAAGTTTATTCTTCAAAAAAAAATTTCAGGATAAAATACTGGGCGGCGGGGGGGGGGTGTGTGATAAAAGTAATGCCTGGTATGAAACAAATTACACTAAGTATAGCACAAAGTGACACTATTAGTTATCTTCACCTGGAAGCCATTTTAGTATTAACTTTTTTTTTTTTTCCTTTCATGCAACTGTTTTGATTCAAATGCCCTTTCTTAGTTTCACCCAAAGAAGTATCTTGGGTATAACCTTTGGGGCTAGTGATTGGGATGTATTCAATGATAGAAGCTCACCTAACACAGCCAGAAGTTAACCTTAATTCCTGCATTGTTTAAATTCTGGGATCTGTAGTTTGTTAGAAAAAGATGCATAAGAATGAAAGCCACTGAAACATCCCCCAGTGCAATGCCTCCATCGAATCCACTTGAGGAAAACAGCATAAATTCCACAAGTGAGTTTATACTCTTGCCTCATGGAGTTGTAGAAAGTAGAGGAATGTGTTTGATCATGGCCAAATTCCTGGCCTTCTTAACCTCACCAGTAGGTTGGCATGTATTTCTCACACTATGGTTCACTATCATTTGACAAACAATATGCTCGCCACTGTTACAAGCATCAGATGAGCGTGTGTGCATGATAAAAAATTTGAAAAAGTCCTCGAAATATGCAGCCTAATCTCTGGATTAACTGTTTCTTTAAAGGGCCTCAGCAGTGTATAATCTGCAGGCTGATTCTGTGGCTTTTATGCAATGCCAATATTAGTAGCAATAACACAATCATGCTTCAACTATTTAGAGGTCAATTAACTGGAAAATTCTGCTCTCTGAATGGAAGCTAAGAACCAAGCAAGTAAGCAAGAAAAATCCCGAGGGCAGTCAAAATAGCTGTGAGAGCAGGGCGCCAGGCCCCTGTCTACACCCCTGGAAGGGTCTCTAAGGCCGACACCCACCATCCTGTGATGGGAACACAGGGAAAATGCTAACGAGCCTGGATTTCCAGCTGATACCTCACCAGATGTCATACAGAGGCGGGGACCGTGAATGCAGCAAAACGGGGAAGAATTATTAGCCACGATTGAAAACTCAAAATCTACTATGATTCGGGGGGGAAGAATTTATGGGCAAAAGAGGCTTACTTTAATACTACTAATAAAAGAATCATTCCACAAGATGTGAAAGACGGTCTTTAAGAATTTTTTTTAAAGGAGGGGTTATTATAGTCATGTTCAGGAAACATTGGTCTAATAGTGAAAGCTGAAACATTTCTATTATGACCCTAGCAACTTCTGAAAAGAACATTGGTTTTGCTGTATGTTGGCAAATTGAATTTAAATAAAATATTTTTTTAAAAAAGAACATTTTTTAAAAGAGAACAAAACATTTTGTTTTGTTTTGTTTTGTCCTCCCTTTTCCTATTGCCTGCCTTTTTTTCTCTTCTCTTTTGGCCAAAACTTATGCGATGCTATTTTCTGTTCTCATGGTGATGACACCCATTGGTCTTCCCGAATCTTCTGGTCTAGGTGTGGCTCTGATGCTCCCACATCATTCTTTACACAGGTGTTTCCTCTCCTGCCCCCACACATGATATTCCCTTAACACAGCAAGATTGCTGTGTTTTGTATAAATTCCAGGCAGCGTTTTCTAGCTCCTGAGGACAACTTCCCAATCGGCCACATGTTGGCTTTCTTCGCCACTTCCTTCCCTTTGCGCTGCCTACTTTGTCTTCCTGTCTCTTTCTTCTCCAAACTGCAGGCCCAGCATTCTCTGCTCAGAAGCCACTGCTCCATCCCTGTTGCATTTCCTCTTCCTCTCCTGGTTTTGCACCCTGCAGGCTGCTCCTGCACTCCTCTGCCACTTTTACTCTGTATCATGTATCTCACTCTCTCCCCTCTTCTGCTGAATCAAAAACTTGAAACTGAGATCTCCCTAAAAAGATCTCCAGTCCCTTCCCATCCTGACAATCCCCACCATCCTGAATGTTCCTTTCCCCTGAGTGAGCCCAGCAGTGAGCATGGGGTCAAGGAATATTCCTTCCCCCCCCCCCACCCCAGTTCTCTGGCCAGCCCCTGAGCATGCAGCTGTGGACCACTTTGACAGACCATGTGCACCATCCTTCCAGCATTGAATTTCAAGCCTATAGGTCTGTGTTCAGCCTTGAACTCTGCCTCTTATTCAGTTTCCCGCATCCTTGGTGTCCAAATCTACAAAATGGCACTAGTGCCCTGGGCCTGGTCTATCTGATAGGGTTGGGTAGGGCCAATGAGGCCATATTTGCATAAGCTCTTTTTTTTTAAGATTTTATTTATAAATTCATGAGAGACACAGAGAAAGAGGCAGAAACACAGGCAGAGGAAGAAGCAGGCTCCCTGCTGGGAGTCCCATGCATGACTCGATCAGAGGACTCCAGGATCACGACCTGAGCCAAAAGTAGAAGCTCAACCACTGAGCCACCGGGTGTCCCTCACGTAAGCTCTTCGTTGGTTGTAGGATGTGATTGTTTTATTCCTTCCTTTTGACAGTTGTGATCATATTGAAGTCCTGGGAGGAGAGGCTCATATTCTTTTCTATTCTGAATGTCTTCTTGGCTGAACAGGTATGAACTCAGTCTCCTCTTAGCGACCACCAGATTCCCCAGCTGACAGGACATGACTCCTCGGCACCCCTATTTGATCAAGACAAGGATTTGGCAGCAGGGAGCCTGAGAGCAAAGTGGTTAAGTGCAGCCTCAGATTCTCTGGCTGCAAACTCAGTCCCATCACCGACTGGATGTGGGAAATTGGAGATGTCCACCCAGCTTTATCTATGCCTCCTCAGTTTTCTCATCTTTCCAATGGGCATAAGGGCAAGCGTGTGCAGGACGGAGTGGGGCAGCGGCGGCTGGGATGCTGGCAGCACAGTCAGGTGGTGTCCAGTCCCAGCACAAGCAGAGCCTGGCACATGGGAAGCTCTCAGAACGTGTGCCTCTCGATTCTTCATCCTTACCTCTTACCTCCATCATCCTTCATCCTTACCTCCATCCTTAGCCTCTTCTGCCCTGCCCCTTCCTTCTGAAGTTCCTCTTATTCTTCATTTCTTTCTGTCTTGCCTCCCTGCCCATCACTCCCCTGGCAGCTGGCTGCTGCTCCCCACACACTCTGGGGAATCTCGGGGGAAGGCTTCAGACTTTGAAGCTTCCCAAAGGTCTGCTCCTCCTCCAGCCCTGGTCTTTGTGGCTCCTCCCTCCTCCTCCAGATTCTTTGCTGGCATCCTCCCCGTGTTTTCACGTCCTCCTGATTAGAGAGTATGTCAGCATGGCAGGATAATTTACTGATATATTAATTTGTGTTTTTATCTCAGCGTTTGCCGGCTCTCCGCGCTACAAAGGAAGCCAGGCCTCTCTGTGCCCCTGCCCTGGGGAGGCTCGTGTTGAGAGGCCGAAGCCAAGACACCTGGCTTTTGTTTCCCCAAAGCCCCACACTCCGGGAGGAGATCATGCCAGCCAGGAGGATGAGGGGAAAAGCTTGGGAACTTTGAGAGCAGAGAGAGAGAAAGAAAGAGAGAGAGGAGAGAGAGAGAGAGAGAGAGAGAAGAGGAGAGAGATTTTGATAGCTGGGAAGGGGGCAAAGGCCAGAAGACCCGGCTTCTGGCAGGGCCTGGGTCCCCATCTGTGGCTGCCCCCTGGGGAAGCAGCTGGACCACAAGGAGAATGGCTTTAAGCCATGTCTAGATAACTAGATGCTAGGACCAGGCCCAGGCCGCTGGGCTCAGCAAACATTCCACCAACTATTTCCTTGTACCCAAGGCACCTGTGGGCAGCAGAGCCACAGAAGTAATGAAGCTCATACAGGCCAGGACAGTGGCCACCACAGGAGACCAGGATAGAGGGAAACGATAAATCATGATATCTCACATCCACTGCCCTCTCCGGCTGTTCTGGGATCTTTAAAAGTATTAGGACAGTGCTCCCCAAGCCAACCCTGTGCACACAGATCACAGAGGAAGAAACGGAGGCCCAGAGAGGTCGAGTAACTTGTCCAAGATGACATAGCTAGACATGAAGATGGCACAGCTTGATGTGGTGAAACGAGGAGTCTAGTTCAGGTAGAAATATGTAAAGGGGCCACCAACATACTATAAAATGTTAAGAATGAAATGCTGCAGAGAAAAAAAAAAAACTAACACCAAAACTGAAAATAAGAGGTAATCTGAAAGCCTCTGGAAGGGAAGCAGAGGCAAGGCCTGAACAGCAGACATGCTTCTTTTTTGAACAAGGGGCCGCTTTCTGGACATTACTGGCTCTGTGACTTCTGCTACACTGTGTTTTGATGATGGAAATATTGTCTTTGTTCTGACTGAGCAGAGGTGCATGTGATCAGAATACAGAGTCAAGTAGGGGGCATCCGGGATTCTAGTTTTTTCCCTTCAGTTGTCCCACTTCCTAACTTGGCCGGTGAACATTTATTGACGGTGCGAGGTCTGTCTCTCATCTGTAAACTCAAGACAAAGAAATCCCCCAGCTCAGTAGTTAGAACCATTGAGTAACTGTGCACCAATTAAGAGATTATTGTCATTAATTATTATTACCATTCTGGTGGCTAGTCCTGCTTGGTCTTATAGCCGACCCAGATGCCCTGGCTGCTTTTAGTGAGCATCTCTGTATGTCAGACACTGTGCTGGCTGCTGAGTTCCAATTGGAGAAGAGACACATGAGGGAATCCTTCAGTGCCATGTGGTAAGCACTATGAATGGGATAATCCCAAGATCCCCATGGGGACCCAGGGCAAGGGCCCCTAAGGAGACAGCAGGGTGGCAATGAGGGCAGGTTTCCTGCAGAAGTTAATGGTCCAAGTCTTTACAAACAACGGTAACCTCTGCCTCACAGTGGGAAGTGAGCTGGGAGCCTCCCCACTCCCCCTTCTACCCCTCCGAAAAGCTCCTGGGCCCAAGCATGCTCCCAATATTGCTCTAGCAGTTAATTTGAGTTCTGAGCTATGCATAGCTTGCATCATACTGGGCCACGGACCAAGCCAACAGTGGAGAAGCCAAGACAGCTCAGAGCTGCCGGCACATTCCATAAACCTAAATCTCCAGTGTTGCCTTGAATAAGATGTGTAAAGGAAATCTTCAATGTGTCAATGAAGCCTGTTGACCATGTGACATGAAGAGAAAATGTAAATGTGGGATTCTGATTGGCAAAGTTCAAAGCCTCTGATTTTGATACTCAGATTTAGATCTGTAAGCTACCAAGAGTAGTCGACTTCCAGAATCCAGAGGTTGTGAAGAAATGCTTGCTTTGCACATCAGAGGGAAAATATACAGTGCTGAAGAGCAGCCTTGGGAAAATACTCTGCTGTCTCCAGACCAAAACCTACACATCCAACGAGATGGAGAATGAACTCAACTGTTCTACTTACCTATCATTTCAAATTCTCCTAATAGCCACTCAGTCTTCAAGGAAAATGAAGTGCTTTGGGGCCATTTTTCCCTCCCAGATGCATGGGACTGACATGAAGTTACAACACTAACCTTGACTTTGAATTGTTTTTCAGCTCATGTCATTGCAAACTTAGCATAAAACGCTGGTCTCTGTGTTTCCTTGGAGGTCTGTGTTTTGTTGCTGGCACAATGATTGAGTCCACTTGTCTATTCTGGGACACTGGAGGATCTAACTAAGTCAGAACACCCCACGTCTAGCCCATATATCTATTTATTACCAAATTCACTGGGAAAGACAAGCTGAGTTATCATTTAGCCAAGAAAACCTGAGAGGCATTTATGTGCATGAAGTACAGCATAGCCATCCGACAAAGAGGCAGGCTTGAAGAAAACGCATGACACAGTCTACGCAAATCCTCTCACCGCCACAGCAGCTGGAGCCGAATGAATGGTCTGGGCGATGAAGAGCAGCGTTCTAGAATGCTTATCTTCCCCCCAGCCCCCGTGCCAACCCTCAAAGATTACGAATACAATCGTTTGTGACAGATTGCTCCCCAGCCTTCCGCCTTAAATTCTATATGATAAATTCAACACGAAGTGACAGTCACAGCAAGTGTTCAGGGCTGTATCTAAAAAAACTAATTTTACTGAAGTTAGAACTCAATGAACGAGAAAATGTGAATCTACACCTAGGGCATATCTCAAAACTTTAATCTCTATGAATGCCATAATGGTTATTTATGGCCGGGATGATATTAATATTTTAAAACATTTCAATAAAGAAGCGCCGTGAGACTTTAAAATTGTATTGTTATGCAAAGATAATAATATTTCAATGGGTCCTTCCCTGTGCTAGTATGTTAATGGAGCAAAACGAAGGGAACCGTCTGCTTTTGTTACCAGGGCAGCGGCCAAAGCTAGACTGCTCTGTGCTTCATTTCTAAAATATAGCTCCTCTTCCTTTTTTGATTATTTGGGGAGGAGGGGGGAGTGGAAAAATTTTCTTGGGCTGCTATTGTCTGTTTAAATTAGGTAAATGCAATTAAGACGAGTCAAATATACACAGGCTCCAATGATGGGTAAAATTAAGGTCACCAGTTGCAGCCCTAATCCAGCTGCATTGCTTAATCTCAGCTTTAGCCATTACAAGTGAGTGGAATGGTAATGTCTTGCTGGTGTTGGGGTTAATGTAGACTGATTGGGGAACTGGAGATAAATCCTGCAGGCTTGCTTGGATCTGCAAGTGCTTATACTGACATTTTGAAAAAAAAAAAAGAAAAGAAAAGAAACTCAGGCTCCGTTCCCCAGGATTGGTTCAGAGTCCCTTCCTGGGTTTTTCTCTCCACTGAAGCACAGAAGCTAAGCAAGTTTTTTCTGGTCAACTTCTGTCCCCTGCTACCCCCACCCCCTTACCCCACCCCCCCACCCCGAGGGCCAGGGATCTTTGCACTCGCCATTTGTGTACATCTCTTGCTCATTCTGAAAAGGAATGTTCTGGGTCTTATTAGTACCCTTAATGTAAAAGCTCTTGTCTTTCCTTTGATCGACATGAAGATCACATTTGTGTGGCCCTGTGGTCTTTTACCCTGGGAAGGAGTTGCTTGAGGTGGCCAGTAGATAGGAAGAGAACATTGAGCATATGAAAAAAAAAAAAAAAAAAGGGTTGGGAGGGGAGGAGCAGGGTTGACATTTACAACCAAGGGAGAGGTACGAAATTGCAAAGGTCATCAATGAGTAAACAGATATTAATGGTTAGCCGGATAGCTGGAACATAAGCAGGGCACATTAATAATTAACACCAGAAAAAATTTCGCGCTTTCAACCAAACTCAGGAAAGTAGGTACCAAGGAAACCCTCCGCCACCCCCTCCCAGAATGAGAAAAACCCAGTGGTGATTTCTGGTCGCTACAGCGTGAAAATTTTCTTCTTCTTCTTCTTCTTCTTCTTCTTCTTCTTCTTCTTCTTCTTCTTCTTCTTCTTCTTTCTTCTTTCTTCTTCTTCTTCTCCTCCTTCTCCTTCTCCTTCTCCTTCTTCTTCTTCTTTCTTCTTTTTTAAGATTTTATCCATTTATTCACAAGAGACACAGAGAGAGGCAGAGGCATAGGCAGAGGGAGAAGTAGGCTCCCTACAAGGAGCCGATGTGGGACTCAATCCCCCGAGCCCAAGGCAGACGCTCAACCGCTGAGCCACCCAGTGGCTCAATCCCAAATTTTTTTCTGTTCCATGTTCACATTCTTCATATTCACACCCCCCAAAAACAGTTTTGAGATGAGAATAAGAGAAGGGATTATAAAGAAAACTTCTAGGTAAAAAATGTGTTTGAAAAGTTATACTCAGCCCATCACTAACTATTCCCTTGTTTTACCTGCCGGGACAATCTATAAAATTAAGTAAGAAATCTATTTTCTCATTAACCTATAAGGTATCACTAAAAGTATTAGTTCTTGAAGTTATTATGCCCCTGCATTCTATTAAAACTTCTGAACTGAGGGGGTTAAATTTTGCATGAGCTGATTGGCATTTATTCCTATTTGGGGGGCTGGGAGGAGATTAAGACATTTTTTAAGGTTCACAGCAAAAATGAGAGGAAGGCATTGAGATTTCCATACTTCTCTGTATGTATCCCCCACCCGAGTGGTACATTTGTTATGGTTGATGAACCTACTTTGACACATCGTTGTCACCCAGAGTTTATAGTTTACATTTGGGCTCGCTCTAGGTCTTGCACATTCTCTGGGTTTGGAGAAATATGTGATGACTTGTATCCATCTTTATAGTATCATATAGAGTATTTTCACTGCCCTAAAAATCTTCTGATCTTTCTGATCTTTTAACTCACTACTATCAACATTCACATGTAGTTTTTGGTGTGGACATAAGTTTCAGTTTTGTTTTTTACTGCGAAATGCCAAGCCAGAGCTGTGGTTATGAAGGCAAAGGAGTGGGGAAGGGGTTAGGGGGATAGACAGTGAGCCTTGGTGAGTGAGATGACTCCCCCAGGACTGAATGTGTAGTAATGAATGTGCCTGAGCCCCACAGAGTGCTATCCTATGAGTTCATGGCATCATATTTTTAATTTTTTAAAAAAAGATTTATTTATTTATTTATTTATTTATTTATTTATTTTAGAGCAAGAGAGCAGCGGGAAAGGGCAGAGAGCAAGGAAGAGAGAGAGGGAGAAAAACTCTTAAGCAGACTCCATGCTGAGCACAGAGCTCAAGCCGTGGGGCTTGAGCCCATGACCCTGAGATCATGACCTGAGCCCAAATGAACAATCAGGTACTTAACCAACTGCACCACCCAGGTGCCCCACATTTTTTTATTTTTTTAAGGAAGCCAGATTTCATTTCAAATTACTAGATTTCTGGACTTTTGAATGTTGAAAAATCATTGAAACCCTCCTCAGGCCAAACAATACCCATTTATTGCAGGCCATACCAGCTCAATTTAAATTTCTTATCTAAATTTAAAATAAATTTAAAAAGCAAACAAAAATCCCTGAAAATTCATGGAGGAGGAGGAGAGTCTGAGTGTGCCTTTAAAATGTATTACAGTCTCTCTTCTCCTTCAAACACACTTTTCTCTATAAAAATATATATATATTCTTAAAGAAAACAAATAAAATAAGACAATAGACTTAATAGAAAACCAGAATATCTGCAAGGACCTAAACCTCATTCTCAGAGCTCTGTGAATAAAAGTCAAATGAGATACGTGTATATATGTGGTCTAATGGTTTACAGATGAGTGGGTAGCAGTGCTTTCAAATATAATGTGAAGAAACCAATTTTTAAATAAATGTGTAGTTTGGCTATCAAGCCCACAGGAGATATTGTGACGTACCCAACCTGAAAATCAAATTATTTAAGGTTGGTTATATTAATAACAGCCTCTAACCAATTGCTAAGGTTGACTATAAAACCAGACTTGCCAAAAGCAGCAAATGAGATAGGTTTGAGAAGAGGTGGAAAGAAAATCAGGTACAGGACGTATTTACTAGTTAAATGTGAGTTAGACTTTTCATATAAACTACAGAGGCTGTGTGGGATCTTGTTTCTGAACCCATTGTGGAGGACAGGTGTTGGTCTAATGGCATCACGGTCTGGTCCCTCCGTACTTGGCCACAGCCCATGTCGACTGTAATTTCTCCTCATCATTGACAGCTGACCCTTAAGCCATGCTTTTGCAGCTCTCCTAATCTCTCTTAGTCTACAGCCTTATCCACAACATCTTCACTTTTGACATAGGCAAATCCTTATGTATCCCATAAAATTCAGCTAAGTTCAAGTGTGTTCTCTTCCAGAAAACCTCACCTGACTCCTCACCTCTGTCCATAATGCCTCTTCCCCTTGATGCCTGGAGCACCTCTGCCAATCTCTGCCTTAGCACTCACCTCTGCACTAGAATCATGGGTACATGGGTAGACACATTCCCCACCCCACCCCCACCAAACTGGGCTGTGAACTCCTAGAGGAAGGCAGGGGCTACTCAGTTCAATCTTGGACCCTCCACCACATCACTCTGTGCTCGGAAAGCAGTACACTCATGTGGAATGAATGTATTGAGGAATGGCATGCACAGATCCCAGAGCAATAATACTCAGAAAAAAAAGACTCTGGGGATGCCTGCATGGCTCATTGGTTGAGCATCTGCCTTCAGCTCAGGGTGTGATCCTGGGGTCCTTGGATCCCCCCTCTGCCTATGTCTCTGCCTCTCTGTGTCTCATGAATAAATAAAAAATAATAAATAAAAAATCTTTTTAAAAAAAGACTCTGATAAGGAAAATATTAATACATGATCGTTATAGCTTTCTTAGTTGGTTTAAAACTTTGCACGTGTTTGCTGCAATGACACTGATGGTAGCAAGTTTTATTTTGAAGGATCTTATGAATCTTAGTAAGCACGGTCATAAAAGATCCCAAATTTCAGTGCTTCAGCTTTTCATCTGTAATACAGAGCTGATAATGCCTCCCCCGCCCCCCACCCAACCCCCTCAGCTCAGCAGGTAGTTGAGAAGGATACCTGAAATGACATACGGGACCATGTAAAAAAAAGAGTCACCCTATGAATGATAAAGCCCTAACTGGAGAACCTAGACTGGATGGTTGACTCTTCTCCATGCATCTCTGTCTGATTCTATTAAAATTCTCTACTGGGGCTCCTGGGTGGCTCAGTCTTTAAAGCATCTGACTCTTAGCTATGGCTCAGGTCATGATCTCAGGGTCCTGGGACTGAGCCCCCTATAGGGGCTCTGTGCTCAATAGGGAGTCTGCTTGAGATTCTCTCTCTCTCCCTCTGCCCCTCCCCCTCCCTTGTTCACGTATGCTTGCGGATTTGCGTGCTGCATGCTCTCTCTAAAATAAGTAAATAAATATTTTAAATGAATAAATATTAAATTTTCTATTGTCTACAGTCCAATCTGCACATAAGTGAGGATTCTGCCTCTAATCTCAAGATTCTCAAGCTTAATAAGACATTGAGCAATTAGCAAGTGCTCACTAAATGCTTATAATAGAATGATGTCCATACAAACATTGTGGTAATTTCCCATTCATTCACACTGTACTAGACAATATTCAACAATATGGAATATGAAAGATAAAAAGGAAAATAGAAATTGAGAGGCTACCATTTATGGGGCATTCTACACACCTGGTTTTACTTCTTAATTGTAACCAAATTATAATTACACTTGTAATTGTAAGTGAAGTAGAGATCACTGTCCTTATTTTACATGGGAGAAAATCTGAGCCTCAATGAGTCGGGTACCACACCGAAGGGTAAACAGTTGTCAACTCAGGATGTCACATTCTCCACGATGAAGCCCTTATGCTGTAGGAGCTAATAGTCTCCAGCACATCAGATATCACAGAACCAATGATTTCTCTTTTTTTGAAGATTTTTATTTATTCATGAGAGATAGAGAGAGGAGAGACACAGGAAGACAGAGAAGCAGGCTCTATGCAGGGAGCCTGATGTGGGACTCAACCCCAGGACCCCAGGATCACGACCTTTGGCAAAGGCAGATGCTCAACCACTGAGCCACCCAAGTGCCCTGAACCAATAATTTCTAGAGGTGAATGAAAATGCAGGCGCATCTAGTCCAACCCCAAATCGTAAATGACAAAACTGAAGTTCAAAAGGTAGTACGTGGCCAATGCCACAAAGACAATAAAAAAGACAGTCATGAAAAATGCTGATATGTTTCATATTCATATGTTATATCTTATTTATATACTATTTTCATTAAATTTACAAGTATATTAATAGTTCATAAAAGTTCTTTAAATAATTCTTTCTTTGATCTCATATCAAAAATTTGATAAAATTTTACTTTATAAAAATAACATGTATTTTGGGCTGGTGCAGAATTAAATCTTACATAACAAACAAAGTTAGTTTTTTCTTCCTGAAAAATACCAGTGACCTTTCTCTTAAAAAATAAACTTTTTTGTTGCCAAAAAACCCCAGCAGAGAAGGCATAACTCCACAGAAAAAGGCCTCCTGCACAATAATTAAAATAATATTTAACTACTAGAAAAAGACAGGGGTATCTCCTCCTTTAAAAATCAAAAGAAAACAAAAAATAAAATAAAATAAATTTTCTGTGAAAATTGCCCCAGTCACCTCTAAAAGTGTTCCCAAATTCCAAATGGCACCATTATTAGCGATTCTTAATGCGTGAGGTAGGCATTTAGGAATAAATCTTTTAAGTAATTCAAAACAAGGACTCTTCAGTAAATAGTTGAAATTACAGGGGGGAGTTCGAGTCATCTGGTTTCCATTAGGATGATAAAATAGTTCACTTGAAACCTTTTACAAGATGCTTTGTTACTGGGAGGTGTCTGCCCATGTCACTCCATCACTGGCCATTTGACACAACATAAAAGGCTTCAAAAGCCATGTAAGGCCTCTTAATCAAAAACTAATTGTAATAGATATTGGGGAGTGTTAACACGGTGACCGCTAGGTTGTAGCTGTGGTATGGAAGCGGCAGTGAACATTAAACACAACCCCGAGTTGATAGGGCTTATCTCAATTTCAGAGCTAGTGCTAAGTACTACAGGCCAGTATCTCCTTGCTATTGCTTTGTACCACTTTTGGAGTTAATTGTCCCATAAGGCTTCATCTTCTTAATGAAATTTATGGCATTGTCAGAGAACTTGGTAGATACTACTGCAGTTTAGGAGACTTTACAGAAAACAGAGACATAAACAGAGAGGAAAAGAAAATATGTACTTGAGCCCTAATGCATCTGCAGCCTTCATCAAGGGAGAAGTTCCCCAGGCACTGCCAAGGTGTTTGCAACACATTAACTCTTTCAGACACGCTATGGAATATTCAGACAGTGCACTGTCTTGGAAAGTTAATAATCAGTATCCTAGGACCCATGGTAGGCATTCAATAAATACTTAAGGATCAGCCTTACAAGACTAAAAGCTCCAGTAAGAGATGAATGGAAGTCAAGCATCCTGTGGCCTCTGTGCCTAATGCAATGTCTGAGATACGGCTGGCACTCAGGAAAGGTTTTCTGAATGATTGATGAAAGAATAAATGATCTCACTGGAGGATAGTCAGTTTATAATTTTCAGAGTGCTTTCATGTTTGATCCCCACAACCATCCAGTTGACAGGCCTCGTGTTTCATTAATGACTGATCTGAGCCTCCACCGGCATGTTGCAGCTCCCATTCCAGTCTTCTTGACTTCAGACTAGACAAATACTCTGTGAATAGCCCATTATCTAAATCGGGCTAAGGAGAATTTCAAGTTAAAGACCAAGTGTGATTTTTGGATCTCCCATTGGATCCTAGAACAGAAAAACAATGTATATATTACAGGAAAAAATGGTGAAATCTGATAAAGCCTGTAGTATAGTTAATAGTATTATACTTTATACACACACACACACACACACACACACACACAGTCTTACTTTGTTAGTATCAGTATTAGGATTATGTAAAAGCAAACTGGATGAAAGGTGTAGAGGAATTCTCTGTACTATCTTTGAATTCTTCTGTACCTCTAAGATTCTTTCAAAATAAAAAGGTCTTGAAAAGAGCAACAACTCCAATTATCCTGATACAAAACCACATTATATAAGAACATATGAAGTGGAATGAAAAAAAAATGTGTTACCTTCATCCACTTGCAAATGGGTTTTCCAATTCATGCCTGCTCATTCTCTCCAGCTTCCGCTAGTCACAATTTTTTTTTTTATTTATAGAGAGAGCGTGCATGTGCCCATGTGCACAGGGAGGGGGATGTGGGACACAGCAGAGGGAGAGAGACAGAGAAAGAATCTCAAGCATATTTCCTGCTGTGTGTGGAGCCCACACGGGGCTTGATGTCAAGTCTAAGATCATGAGCCAAAATCAAGAGTTGGTTGCTTGGGATGCCTGGGTGGCCAGTGGTTGAGGGTCTGCCATGGGCTCAGGTCTTGATCCTGGGGTCCTGGGATAAAGTCCTGCATCAGGCTCCTCACAGGGAGTCTGCTTCTGCCTCTACCTATGTCTCTGCCTCTCTTCATGTGTCTCATGAGTAAATAAATAAAAATCTTTTTAAAAATTTTTAAAAAGAGTCAGTCACTTAACCAACTGAACCACCCAAGTGCCTCCAGCCCCACAATTATATATATGTTCATAAAACTCTACTCGAATCTTTGCTTCTGTAGCTGTTACATTTTGCATTAGACTCATGCACAAATTCTTACACTATGCTTTGAACTCTCAGAAGAAAAGGATTGTGCCTTGTTTATCCTTGTACTCCCAGAGTTGTTCATTTGAAACCATTTGAGTGCTGATCCACAGAAAGAAAAAAAGCCTCTAACAGAAATTACCTGATCTCAGCCCAAAGAGTTATTACATAGTTGAGAAGATCACTTTGACTGCTTTAAAAGTGTCCAGAATAATAAAGGCAAATATATGGTAGAGTCTTATTCTCTTCCACATCAGAGTGATTCAGAAAGTTCTAGTTCTCAGGACGCCTAGATGGCTCAGCGGTTAAGAGTCTGCCTTCGGCGCAAGGCATGATCCCGGGGTCCAGGATCCCTGCAAGGAGCCTGCTTCTCTTCTCCCTCTGCCTGTGTCTCTGCCTCTCTCCGTATGTCTCTCATGAATAAATAAAATCTTACAAAAAAAAAAAAAGGTTTAGTCTTCAAGATGGCCCAGTAACCCAACTTCCTTCCATTCTATTTTTCATCATGCCCTAGGATGTTGTTCTGGATGGCCATCTAAAGACTGATCACCACTCCCATGTCCTCATCTCAGCCTGCCTGAAATGGGAATGATGAAGTAGAGGACCAGGCCAGCAGCTTCCTTTTACGGACACAAGAGATCAGTTTCACTAAATATTCATACTTAGACTATAGCCCAGAATTTAGCCTAATGGCTACACCTACTTGCAAGGGCAGTTGGGAAACACAGTCCAGTTAAGTGGCTTTATGACCACAGATAGTAGAACCAGAATAGTGGATATTGAAGGATGATTCTGAATCCTGGCCACAGTTATTTTATCTCCTAGAAATTTATCTAATAAGACACTGATTTTTTCTTACAGAAGTTAATTTTATAAAGCATATTAGCATTTTGTATGATAGTAATACTGAGATATAATTCATATACTATAAAATGTACCCTTTTAGGGGCGCCTGGGTGGCACTCGCGGTTAAGCATCTGACTCTTGGTTTTGGCTCAGGTTATGATCTCTGGGTCCTGAGACCAAGCCCTGCATCAGAGTCCATGCTCAGTGGAGAGTCTGCTTGAGACTCTCTCCCTTGCTCCCTCTTTCTAAATTAATTAATTAATTAATTAATCTTTTTAAAAAATGTACCCTTTTAAAGTGTACAATTCAGTGGTTTTTTAGTATATTCCCTGGGTTGTGCCATCATTACCACAATCCATTTCAGAACATTTTCATCACTTTCCATCTCCCCCTCTTCCCACTTCTATCAACCACGAATCTAATTTGTCTTCATACATTTGTCCAGTATGGTTATTTCATATAAATGGAATCATACAAAATGTGACATTTTGTGCCTGGCTTCTTTTGTATGACATTTTCATTTATGTTGCAATATATAGTAACATTGCATTCCTTTTTGTAATAATATTCCATTGTATGGATGGATATACCACATTTTGTTTATCCAGTCATCCATTGATAGACATCTGGATTGCTTTCACTTTTTGGCTATTACGATTAATGCTGCTAAGAATATTCCTGAAGTTTTTGTGTGAGCATGTATTTTCCATTCTCTTAAGTATACATGTAAGCATGCTGGGTCTTACCGTAACTCCATGTTTAACATTTTGGGAAATTGCCAAATTGTTTCCCATAGGGGCTGTACCATTTCATGATTCTACAAACGATGCATGAGCATTCCAATATCTCAACATCCTTACCAACACTTGGTATTGTCTGCCTCTTTATATTTTAGCGATACTAGTTGGTAGGCAGTGAAATCTTATTGTGATTTTGATATGTATTTTACTAAAGGCTAATGATACTGACCATCTTCTCATGGGCTTATTGGCTGTTTGTTTATCTTCTTTAGAGAAATTTCCATTCTTATCCCCCACTCCTTTTTAATTGGATTCTTAGTCTTTCTATTGTTCAGTTGTAAGTATACTTTGTATACAGTGGATCTAAGTTCCTTATATATGATTTGAAAATATTTTCTCCCATTCTGCGAGTTGTCTTTCTTAATGGTGATTTTTGAAGCATAAAGCCTTTTTTTAAAAAAAAATTTAGTGAAGTCCAGTTTATCTGTAATTTTCCTTTTGTTTTGTTTTTTTGTTTTGGTCTTTGGTGTCATATCTAGGAAACCATCGTCTAATTCAGTTTTGCAGTTTGATCTCTTACCTTTATGTCCATGATCCATCCTGAGTTAAATTTTTAATACGGTAAGAGGACGGGGTCCAATTTCATTCTCGTATGTGTACTACCAGTAGTCCTAGGACCAGTTTTGAGAAGATTCTTCTTTGCTCCATTGAACTGTCTTGGTAATCTTGCCAAAAATCAGTTAACTGTACGTGTGAGGATTTATTTCTGGATTTTCACTTCTCTTCCATTGATCTAATTGTTTATACTTATACCAGAACCACAGTTGTCATCAATGTACTTTACACTAAGTTCTAAATTGGGAAATGTGAGTGCTCCAACTTTGTTCTTTTTAAAGATCATTTGGCTATTTTGGGTCCCTTGAATTTCTATTTAAATTTTAGAATCAGTTTGTAAATTAATGCAAAAAAAAAAAAAAGGCAGCTGAGATTCTGAATGGAATTAGTTGACTCTATAGACCATCTGGAGAAGTGTTGCTACTTGAAGAATATTGTCTTCCAATCCATGAACATGGCATGTCTTTCCAATTATTTAGCTCTTTTTTAATTTCTTTCAGTGAGATTTGGTAGCTTTTTTTTTAATATTTATTTATTTATTATAGACAGGAGGGGAGGGGGCAGAGACACAGGCAGAGGAAGAAGCAGGCTCCATGCCAGGAACCTGATGTGGGACTCGATCCCGGGACTCCAGGATTGTGCCCTGGGCCAAAGGCAGGAGCTAAACCACTGAGCCACACAGGGATCCCTGAGACTTGGTAGCTCTTAGCATGTAAGTCTTGTACATCTTTTGTTAAAATATTTTATTCTTTTTTATATTAAGAATGGAATTGTTTTAATTTCGTTTTTGAAGTATTCATTATGAATGTATACAAACACGATTGATTTTGGTATATTGCCATTACATTTTGCAAAATTCACCTATTAGTGCTAATATTTTTTGGTGGATTCCTTGGGATTTTCTATAAACAAGATCAGTCATCTTCAAATAGAAATAGTTTTATTTCCAACTATTGCTGTTAAATTATCTATTTTGCCCTTCAATTCTGTCGGGTTTTTTGCTTTATATATTTTGGGACTTTGTATTGGAGGGGTAATATGTTTATCATTGTTAAGTCTTCCTGATGAACTGATACTTATATTTTTATAAAATGCCATTCTTTACATCTGGGAGCAGTTTTTGTCTTAAAGTCTGTTTCATCTGGATTAGTATAGCCACCCCAGCTCTCTTTTGATTACTGCTTACCTGATAAACATTTTCCTATCTTTTTACTTTCAATCTATTTGTGTCTGCTCTAAGTGTGTCTTCTGTAGGTAGCATATAGTTGGATCACGTTTGTCTGTTGTTTTTGTTGTTCTTGTTGTTTTTACCTATTTTGCTAATCTCTGCTTTTGATTGATTAGTGCATTTACATTAGGTAATCACTGATAAGGTAGGATTTATAGCTGACATTTTGCTCTATGTTCTCTATATATCTTATGCCTTTTTTGTTCCACTATTCATCTGTAACCATCTTTCTTGTATGTTATTTTGATATTTTATGGTATGCTGTTTTAATGTTCTGCTGTTTGTTTTACCTTTTTTTGTTAATGTTGTTATTTTCTTAGTGGTTGCCCTGGGTATTAAAATCAATATCCTAACTTACTCCAGCAAATATCTCATTTCAATTTTTGTACTTCTCAACTCTAGAATTCCTATTGAGTTCTTTTTTATAGTTTATATCTCTTTTTTTAAATGATTTATTTATTTATTTATTTATTTATTTATTTATTTATTTATGAGAAAGAGGGAGAACATTCAGAGGGAGGAACAGCGGGACAGAGAGAATCTCAAATAGTCTCCCCACTGAGCATGGAGCCCAAGTGGGGTTCAATCTTAACACCCTGAGATCATGACTTGAGTCAAAACCATGAGTCAGGTAATTAACCAGCTGAGTCACTCAGATGCCCCTCTAGTTTCCATCTCTTTATTAGTATTCTCTACTTGGCAAAACCTCATTCTCATACTTTCCTTTATTTTTTTTTTTTTTATGATAGTCACACACACACACACACACACAGAGGCAGAGACATAGGCAGAGGGAGAAGCAGGCTCCATGCACCGGGAGCCCGACTTGGGATTCGATCCCGAGTCTCCAGGATCGCGCCCTGGGCCAAAGGCAGGCGCCAAACTGCTGTGCCACCCAGGGATCCCCTCATACTTTCCTTTAATTATTTAGATATACTTTCCTTTAGTTCTTTTAAAGTCTTTGCCTACTAAGTACAACATCTGGTCTACTTCAGGAATAGCTTCTTTCCCTGATTTTTTTCCTGAGGGTGTGGGCCAGACTCTCCTTTTTATTTAGAAAACTGGATTGTTTAGAAAAAAGTATGATGTGTTACTCTGGAAATAAGATTCCCTCCCTCCCCCTGCCCAGAGTTTATTGCTGATGAAGTTTTTATTGTTGTTGCTGCTTGTTTGCTTAGTCATTCTCTTGAAATAATTTTGTAACATCTATAGACTGTGTCATACGCAGCCACTGAAGTGTCTATAAGTGGTCAGCTCATGAGTAGAGGAGATTTCCTTAAATTATTTCAATCACTAAGTCTCTCAGCCTTCACCAAGGAATTCTGAAAGAGAGAGGGGGTACTTCCAATGCTCAGCCACATAGCTGAGAACCCCACCTTAGTCTTCACTTTCTGATTACAGAGACTCAAGATCACCAGAGGTGAGAAATTGGAGCCTTCTTGGGTCTTTCCCAAGCATGTACCTAGCCCTGCACTTGCATGTGGGTTTCTAGATTTTCAAGAATATGTTGGAGCTTTTTAAAACCCTGTATGGATATCTCATCCTCCAATTTTTTCCTTTTTAATGTTTTGCTTAGTCTCTTGGTAACTCCAAATGCTATCAGCAACTCAGAGATCTGCCATGTTAAACAATGCCACTGATTGTTTTTAACAAACACCCTAGAGAAAGGGTTGTTTGTACAGAGTGAGCCTTGAGTCAGGTCAAATAAAGACAAACTGTGACACAAGTCAAATAGTGACAGTTTTCTGGGAAGGGGCCTTTGGGGAGCTTCAAAAACCATTTTCCTCTTTCAGTGGCTACCAGGTTAATTGTTTTTCTAATTACCATACTTATCAGGCTGTTGGTTTTCCAGGCTACTACAGAATTGGGGAGAGTGGACTGGAGTGAAACCAAGTTAAAATGCCACACACCACTTACCCTTATCATAATTTAATCATCTTTCCTGAATAAACACTCTTCAGATTACTACAAACCTTTGGTTAATTTCCAGAGTCCTGAAAAAGTTGCTTTTAATTATTTTTGCCAGTATTCTTACTACTTTTATGAAGGAGTGAATTTTTTTGTGTCCTCAATATACCTTTACAGAATTGACTTCTCTCATATTTATATTTTGGTTTAAACAAATGTGTATCTTCAAAGTTGGTAATCATGGCATAAATTGAGTAAAAATCTAACTATGGCAAAGTATTTTGTTCCTTCTGAAGGCCAAAACAGTTGTTAGCCAAACCCAGACATGAGTCACCAGAAATCTTCTTGTAGAAAATTTCTGAAAATCATAATCTGAAATTTATTAGGATACCAATACTAATTCCCCAAATATTTGAATTTCAGCAAATAATTATGGATCTTATATTACATGCAAGTACATAGATCATTTGCAATGGAAAATCTAAAAAATTGTTACACAAAGTCTGCTTTGAAAAGACTTAAGGAATATACACATGCCAGAAACTAAGTAATGATAAAGATATATGCCTCCCATTGGTCCAGAGGCTACAAGAGCCTAGAGATCAATAGGATCACAGTAATGCTAACAAAATTCATGTTCTTTGCCTCTCACCTTGTCTGTGATTTGCAGAAACTCCAAGTTTCATCTTTCTACCCCTTCATATTTCCCTCCACATCCTGAGTTCTTCAAGAGGTATTCCACCCTTTAGACATTGCTTAATCCAAAAGCTGTCAGGTCTAGAGTAAAGAAAAATGTCCAAGCTAATCCTGCTTAGCAGAGGTTTAATGGGCTATACAGCAAAATCCGGGGGTCCATGAAATAAAGAAACTGTTTTCATCTCCTCTACAAGCAGGAAATGAATCTTCCTCCAAAAAGTAGTTCAAACTCACTCCTCACTCTACTTTGGTATGATCTTTGCACTCAGGCTGAGCAAGATTTTTTCACCTCTCTGTACTTATTAGCCTCAAGAATTCAGACCATAGTAATTGCTTTATGTCCTACTTGTAAAGGGGAGTATTAATGCCTACCACTTGGTTTGTAAATTAAATAAGATAAAATATTTACATTGTCTGGCCCATAAAAAATGCTCCTTACCCATTTATTCCTATTCTCTAGGCAACAAATCCCCTGTTCGATCATCTGGAGGAGATGAGTCTCATCTGGAAGGTTTTACAGATTTGTGAAGACAGCAGATTGGCATCATTCTTCTCTTACCTCACATGACACCTCTCCAGGAAGGCCTTCCCTGACCACCCATTCAAAAGAAACTCCCTCTTAGTCATGCTCTGTCCCATTTTGAGGGTGACCAATAATCCCAATTTGTGCGAAATGAGGGCGTTTCCCAGGATGTAGGATTGTGCTAAAATCAGTACAGTGCTAAGCAAGTCTGAAGAAGCTATGGCTCTACCACCATCCTGCTTTTTGTTTTTTTTCTTCATAGTCTTTGCTACTTACTATCTGATATTTTCTTTACATGTCTGTATTCTCATTTCCTTCTAATTAAAATGGAAGCCTCTTGAGGGTGGGGACAGGATTTGATCTGTGTGATTCACAGCTATATGTGGATGCCCACAACACAACTCACCACATAGTAGGCACTAAATGACTATTTGTTTAAAGACTGATTGGACTGTTAATCTAATGACTCGTTGTTTGCTCAAGATTTTATTTTATTCATGAGAAACACAGAGAGAGAGGCAGAGACATAGGCAGAGGGAGAAGCAAACTCCATGCAGGCATCCTGATGTGGCACCCGATCCCAGGACCCTGAGATCACAACCTGAGCCAAAGGCAGATGCTCAACCACTGAGCCACCCACCCAATTGACTCATTTTTTAAAATGCTCACCTTTATATTTTCCCAGTTTGAACAACATAAATGCATAAAGAACACAAAGTTTTGTATGACACCACGATTCATTTTTTAAAGCATTTGATTTGGCTATAACGACTGAGTGAGCTGTAAGCCCTTGAACCTGTGTGGCAGTGAGAACTTCAGACAGCTGTGTTCCTTTTCTTCTGATCCCCCAACAATATAATTAAAAAGGATTCACTGAAATGTAGACGTTTCTACCATTTACCCTGGAATGTTGGCTCTAGCCAATATAACCTAGTCTGTAAATACAAGATTAGCGTCTGTGAAGGGAAAGCTCTCCTTCCATAAAACTACGTTCAAAAGGAAATCTCCACCTCTTTTTCCGTTATAGAAGCAGCAGCATTACTTGTAAGACCCATAATTACCTTAAATGTTCCACAAGGATGGAAGAGCTACAAATGTTAAAACACAATCTGAGACCACGTCGTTGGACTCTAAAATGAACCAGATAAAGCTGATGCCCTTTTCTCCACTATCAGTTTACTATATAAATGAGAAGACATAAAGTAGTTTTAGATTTAATTAAAGTAATTGACTGAATTGCATTTTGTAGTTGTGATTGTCATTAACATTCTTGACCTCTCTGTCACCTAGATGTGCCAGAGAATTTTTCCAATGGATATTTATTAGGAGTATTATCATCAATAAGCACCATCAACATATTAAAATTAATTTTAACTTCTTTATGGAAGACTGAAAGCGCAACCAGCTGCTGAAAACCATCCGTTCTAAATCATTTTTTATCGATTCAACATGGCTAGACCTCAAGTACAACTAATAGGGAATTTTATGTGTGTGTAGGCAAGTTTCTATGTATATGAAATATTTAATTTTATTTTATATCTAACTCTGGTTACATTAATCACATAACCATATTTTCCAGAGCCCTGGGATTCACTTGCTATTTCAAGCATATGCTGGGCAGTCCTCATGCTGGCTTGTTTTATGTCCACGTGCATATTCAGCGACACATGGACGTTTGGGCTTATTTTGACTGCTTGCAAAGAGCTTAATAAAAGACAGGCTTTGGTGCATCAAAAGAACTTAGTCCACAGGTGTTCTGAGCCGGGCTAACTTGTATGTAGAACAAACAATTAAGCTCTGGAATTTGAGACTCTAAATTGTATCAGTTGAGCACCTGTCCTGAAGGGTGGAAAACACCTTTCATTACATTACCCACGGGCATGTCGGCTCTGGGCTGTGTAGAGTTACAGCCGATCCAATTCAGGCACACTAGCTGAGGTGCTACTGCTCCTCCTGCGAATGCCCCCGAGGGCTTCAAGTGGACCTTCTTCAGAGAATATCTCCATTTCTGTCTCCAACTATGTATGCCATCCGCAGGGATGTACCTCTCTGTATTTCTTCCTACATTTATCGCTTACTGAGCATCTACCATATGCCTGGCATTGTGCAAGTGATTTTCAATACAGCATTGCACCTCATTTCACCCAGCAACACTGCAAGGCTTAGTAATGTGCCCAAGGTCATGTAAGATTCAGTGGTAGAATTTGGATTCAAAACCAGATCTGTTGGACTCCAGAAGTCCTGTTTTGATGACCTCCCCTGGATGAATGGTGCTGTGGGTGCCAAGTGGAAGGACCAGGCTCACTGAGGATGATCCTCGTTTAGGTGCCTTTTGTCTCAGCTTTCTTCTCTTGCCTTTTCCTTGTCAAGAGTTCCTCAACCTGTGTACTTCTCACATTTCCTTCCTAGCTTTGTCCTCAATTTCATCTTTAAAAAAAAACTTTATTCATTTATTTCTTTTAGAGAGAGAGAGAGAATATGCGTGCACAAGCAGGGAGAGGGGCAGAGGGAGAGGGAGAAGCAGACTCCGTACTCAGTGCAGAGCTTGATGCACAGCTTGATCCCAGGGCCCTGAGATCATGACCTGAAACAAAACCAAGAGTCAGATGCTCAGTCAACTGAGTCACCCAGGCACCCCATAAATTTTATCTTGTTATAGAGGGCTTCCCTGACCTCCCCGACTCTCCAGCCCCACACCCTACTGTGATTTTCTTATAGCACATAGCACCACTCAGTGTATTATAGATTCATTTGTTGACTGGTTTGTTTTCTGCCTTCCTGGCAAGATTTGAGCTCCATCATGATAGAATTGTCCTTCTCTTGTTTCCTATTGTATCACAGTATCCTGTAAACTGTTCCCATCACATACAAGAAGCTCAGTAAATATCCAGTGAATGAAAAATGTATATGCATATACATGTATATGCATTGCTCCTTGTTCTTAATTCACTTATATTTACTATGTAAAACATAAAAGTCCCTTGACATTTCATTTTGCTGCACTATCACATCATAGACAATCACATGTCAAGATTCAAGAAAAACATCACCTAAAGCAAATGAAGTGCTGATTCTATCCAGCCACTGAGTGACAACTGCAGGTGTCCTGAGGTCAGGGCCATGTAAACCAGGCAGGCAAGTCAGCCCCCAAGCAAGGACCGAACACCTCTTCACACAATACACAGTTGCATTAAAGCAGAAATCAGATATATGGGACTAATACCTTGTTTGCTGATGGGATTTACTATTAAAATCTGGGTGAACCAGAAAATCCAGGGAGCCTGGCTGTTAAAGCCATAGGCTTTCCATCTCTGGGCGAGACACCATTCCTTGCTAGGCAATGGCTATACTTAATATACCCCTCTCTGCCTTCACAAAGTGAGAGGCAGCCTCTTGGATGCCAAATGTCAGAATATTCAGAAATGTTGATGTCCTGGAACACTGGACATGTACCAGTCACCATAACTACAATTGTTTTTGTAGTAGTAAATCATGACAGGGATGGTGATTACACTCATAGTAGCTGACATGTTTTGATTGCTTACAATTTGTCAGATACTCTACATGGTCTCAATCAATCTTCACAATACCTCCAACAAGGAGAGAGTTTATTATCCCCATTTTGCAGATGAGAAAACTGAGACTTACAGAATCTTGGTAGCTCACCCATTGTCATGCAGCTGGTTAGCTGAAATGTGGTTAGCATGACTGTTTTATTCCAACGCCCATGTTCTTTATAATTTTGCCTTTCAGTGTAAAAAGTAGACCATGACTCCTTTGAAGAGACTTCTAAGTTAATATTGTAACTTAAAGATGGAAAGAGTAACACTGTAAACATAAAAGGGAAGAATATGAGGCCACAAATAAATACCAAATAGCTCAGCTTAAAAGAGCTTTATTTTTTGTTATTTTTTAAATTTTTTTATTTTTTATTATTTTTTTAATAATAAATTTATTTTTTATTGGTGTTCAATTTGCCAACATACAGAATAACACCCAGTCCCCATCCCGTCAAGTGCCCCCCTCAGTGCCCATCACCCATTCACCCCCACCCCCCACCCTCCTCCCCTTCCACCACCCCTAGTTCGTTTCCCAGAGTTAGGAATCTTCCATGTTCTGTCTCCCTTTCTGATACTTCCTACCCATTTCTTCTCCCTTCCTTTCTATTCCCTTTCACTATTATTTATATTCCCCAAATGAATGAGAACATATAAGGTTTGTCCTTCTCCGATTGACCTATTTCACTCAGCATAATACCCTCCAGTTCCATCCACGTTGAAGCAAATGGTGGGTATTTGTCATTTCTAATGGCTGAGTAATATTCCATTGTACACATAGACCACATCTTCTTTATCCATTCATCTTTCCATGGACACCGAGGCTCCTTCCACAGTTTGGCTATTGTGGACATTGCTGCTATAAACATCGGGGTGCAGGTGTGCAGGTGTTTCATTGCATCTGTATCTTTGGGGTAAATCCCCAACAGTGCAATTGCTGGGTCGTTAAAAGAGCTTTAAAAGTGAAGAAAAGAGCAACATCAATCTGAGTAGAAATTATCATGGTGGGCTTCAGGAAGGAGGTGACATTTAAGTTGGATGTGCTTAGAAAGAGGAAGAGGATAATGAAGAGTTTTGCAAAAGGAGAAACTGCATAAGGAAAGCCATGCCAGGAGAAATTCAAAAGGCACATTTGGGGCTAAATAGACCAACCAATCAAAAGTGGGAAGTTAAAAAAAAAAAAAAAAAAAAAAAAAAAGTGGGAAGTTTATCTAGAGTAGTATTTCCCAAACTTTTCAACATGGTGACCACCGTCATTATGCACAGAAAGGGATTTGATGTTAATTATGATGGGAAATGCTAAGTTAAATGAAATTTTGCAGGACTTATCAGAGCCTTTAGTGAGATTCGTCGCATCATAAATCTCGAGTACAGGATGGTATTATAATGCTGGATTTGTTTTGCCAATTTATTTGACTAGTGGGCCCCCTCTCTATTTTCAACAGAGCATCTGTTAACATCTCATTGAACTGGACATTCTGTGGTACCCGTTTGGGAAGTTCCACTGTGCAAACATCATGGGTAACAGCACAGGGAAGACTGACAGGCACCATTCCACGGGGTGCCTCATTGTCCTGTGAAAGGGGTCTGTAGTTGTTAGCACTAGCGAGTTGGTGAAGGCTTCCAGATAGGGCCATGCTATGAGCAATTGTTAGAGAAGACTAGTCTGGCAGGAGAGGAAAGCATCAGATCCAGGACAATCAAAGAGAACAACTTTGTGGTCCAATTGTGAGGTCGTGAAGGTCCAAACTCAAGAAAAGAATCACTTCATCCATTCCCATGACTCTGGCTTCTTGTCAACACTGTTCTTGGGCACTCATCGATTTGCGGAGGTTGTTCGAAAACCCCTCGCCATGGGCAGTAGGGAGAGATGAGGTATTTAGAGAATGCTGTTAGAAAGTTGGTTCTCCGCTTCGCCCACATCCCCAATGGGACAGCAAGCACCATCCCTCCTCGGACACTTCATTTAACTGTCAGACCTGTGAGGTCAGGAACACATCTGTTTTGCCTTATCCCAGTGACAAGCACATAGTAGGAGCTTCATAAATATGGTTGACTGAGTGGATAGATGGGCAGCTTATTTACTGGACAGATGTGGTGTGTTCTGGAATCCTTTCTAGCAGATTCGACCAACTTCCTGACCAATCCCCCAATATCAAGATTAGCACATTATAAAATAAAACCTCTCGAGTGTCTATATAACTCTTTCTATTTGACTTTATATTTCACATGACCTCTCATATTTCTGTGAGTCAGTCTCCAGCTGGCAAGGATTCTATTTGTCATTTTTCCACAGGCAGAAACCCAAACACCATAATCCCTGGTTGCTTTATCCTTTTTCCTATTCACAGATCACCCCATGCGACGCACCATCTACCATCTTCCGCACATACACCTTCCTGATTGCTAACACCTGGTGAATGATGAAACGGAGCATGTTGCTACTCTGCATTCTTACCTTTCCTTGACTAGAACTTCAGGGAGAATTTCATCAGGAAGGTCACGCCAAACACCTGACCCCCTTCAGACTCTGGAGGAATAGAGACCTTCCTTATGGAGTTGCTATGTAGGTTAAGCCACACTATTGGTTTTGCACATTTCAAAAGAATATCCGAGATACTCAAAGGCTTCCAGATTTAGCCCAAACTAGATTTTTCTTCTTATCTTCCACATTGTCCCTCAACACGTGTACCCTGAGTTGTCATGAGTTTCAGTGTCTAGAATCAAATATTATTTTATTTTTACTACTGTTTCCCATTGCCCAAACTTTTACCACATTATGTGATTGCCTGTGCTGTTCACCTCTTCCTCAGGCCAGCCAATTTGATGTTTCAATTTGTGTAGGACTCTTAGACCCGATTCGGATTTTAAAGGGTGGAAGTCAGGTGACATTTGGACACTCTATGCCATGAAGTCAGTTCATCGGAGACCAACAAAAACTTTGACTGTCCTTCTGGAAGAAACTTTTTCCTTATTAAAAAATGCCAGATAAGCCCAAGGATATACGGTTTTACACACAGGTCTGTCTACCCAAACATTTCTCTGTGATACTTCCAGAGGACATTAGCCCTGATGAGTCAGCCCCAGGCACACAGGAGTCCTCACACCTCACCTCTCACAGCTAGAAAATATTTCTTTGCATCTCTAGGCTAGCACTTAGGCCAGAAGTAGGAAGAGACCATCACAAAATACCATTCAGCCAACTGAGTCGTTCTCAGATGTGATTTATGGAGTTTTGTCTTGAGAACTGTCTAAAAATAAAGGAGCAATCTTATCACCCTTTGATGTCCCTTTGTCTTCAGAAACCCCCAGAATGTTCTCCGAGATGACTGGAAGTAAAATAAAAGTTCCACTCATTTATGGATGCTGCCCAACAGTGGTCAGTCAACTTAGCATCTATCTTTGGACGTTGCCCAGATAAGTTCTGTTTGATCTAGTGACCTATCAGTGAATTGAAGGTTATTCTTAAGTACACTCATGAGCCAGTGTGAGTCAGTAACAAACCTTCCTATTTCACTCCAAAATACGGTGAAACCCCTTAAGGGAGTCCACTGATTATACTATAGAGGTTTGTATGAACCAACGAGGATAAATAATTAGACTGTATTTTTAATTAATATTGCAGTGCCTTCTAGCACAAAGATATTTAAGATTGCGATAGTATTGGAATAACAGTAAGTGGAGAAACAGTCTTGCTTTTGATGAAGCCAGGAAGAACAAAGAAAGTTTTGTCAGACTGACAAAAATACCCTGCAATTCTGGCAATCTTATGTCAAAAGTTTCGAGTGTTTTTAAAGGAAGTTTTCAATTTAGCAAATGTTCTATTTGCCAAAATGAATATTGGTCTTTATTACCAAAAATAAATCCACAGAAAATGAAAGGCAGGTACTGTACATTTCTAGTTGGCATAATTGCAAAACTTTTTGTAATCATGTGAACTTTATGGAAATAAAAACAATTAACACAGATTTCATAATGGGCACCATTTCAATTTTTGTTTCATTAAGCTTCATAAAAATATAGGCTCATGAAAAAGCCAGTTCAATTAAAGCGTGGACTTTTCATTATTTTTAACACATTTTACCTATTTTTAATTGATGAAAGTGTTACGTATTTTGCCAACCCAAGAATTTTTCACACTTCTTTAATTCAAACCAGCTTGATTTTTGCAATTCAAATAGATTATTATTTGGCATTAACTGTAAATCAAATAAAGCAATAGTAAAATTTATTAAATAGATCACAATGCATACATTATTTCCTAAAGAAATTTATTTTATACATTCAAAATACAGTAAATCAATTTTTGTTTAATCACGTCTAATCCTTACAACTTAATGAGGAAGATACTAATATTCTACAAACATGATTTTATAAATGAAAAAATCCAAGCTCTAAAATAGTATGCCCAAGGTAGGAAGTGCAAGGTCCAGGATCCTAACACAGGTAATCTGGCCACTTGTCATATCTTCTGTAGGCTTAAGATAATCAGTCCCTTGAGCAATGGTGGTCTTTTTCTTTCTTTACATATTTATTTTTTATATATATTTTTCATTTGCTCGCTTTTCCCTGTACACTGTTCCTGGGCAAGGTACATTTTAGTATACATAGTTAATGGTATGTATTCAGCTTCTATTAGCCCCAGCTCTCTAAAACCTACATTTCTATACATTTATGGTAAGCAACACTTAACCATACCCATTACCAGGGGTAATTATACTGACCCCTAAGACACTGCTAGGTAATAGTCATCTGAAGCATCACAGAAAGATAAAATTATACCCATGTATAGCTTGAGCTACAGATTAGTATCTCCAACTGCTAGATGATTTGAACAACTCTCTGTGTAGGTCTTATAGACACCAGGATTATATCACATCCCATATGAAATTAACTTTTTCATCTTCTGCTCAAAATTTCTCTTCATTGCCGAGCTTTCCAACTAGACTCCAGAGAGTCACCCACAAAAACATTTTTCATTCACCCCCATATGGTCAACAGAGTATCCATTCTACCTGTTAACTATCTTTCCATTCCATTATCTCCTTTACATCTTCAGTGCCTTAGTGCTGACCTTTATTTTCTTTTGCCCAGAAGATTTTAACAACTGGGTTACAGGTTACCTTGCATCCAGTCTGTCACTAGGGGCATTCTTCCTCCCGGGTGCCCAGAGTTTCTTTCTGAAGTAGAAACCCTTCATTTCTTAAAGACTAGGGACAGCTACCCCTACCTTAAAAAAGTATTTTCCACTGTGCCGCTCTGCTGTGGATCATCCTTCTAATACTGCATGCATTCATTCACAGGTTCACCTTCCCTACAAGGTTATCAGGCCCTTTTATATTTGCATTTGAAGTACCTAGCACAGTTCCTAGCATATTGGAAACTCAACAAATGTTGATTTGAAGGCATATTTCATTGTCTTCTAATTCAATATCTTATAGAGAGTAGGTGTCAATGCATATTTGTCATCGAATTTCTCAAGGGAGGTCAAACTGACTTTAAAGAATATGTAATCTAGGGATGCCTGGGTGGCTCAGCGGTTGAGCGTCTGCCTTTGGCTCAGGACGTATCCTGGGTCCTGGGATCCAGTCCCACATCAGGCTCCCTGCATGGAGCCTGCATCTCCCTCTGCCTGTGTCTCTGCCTCTCTCTCTGTGTCTCTCATGAATAAATAAATAAAATCTTTTTTAAAAATTAAGAATATGTAATCTAGAGGGGTTACAGACAAAAGAAAGAGATTTTCCCACAGGAGATGTACCTAAGGTCCTGCACTAGCTCAAGATCAGCTAGGTCAGCTAACCCAGCTAGCAGTATGGTTATTCCTCCCCGCCCCAAACTTCATGAGCACCTGCTGCATCTGTACCTCACTAGAAAATGACACGCTTCTCCCAAAGAGGAAAACACAGACTTTTTAACCCCAGATACAACTTACCAGTGGAAGGCACTAGTATGCCCAAAGCACAGCGCTGGACACCACTGAGGGCGTGTCCTCACCCAAAAGTATCTGGTACCCGATGGCTCCAAGAGTTACAGTAACTTCCTTACTACTCACCAGTAGGTGGGATTCACTGAGAAACAGCGCAGCTCTACAATGCCCAGAAGAAGTTAATTTCCAAAGAGTTGTGTCAAATCCTTTTCAAGGATGTGGCAGATCTATAAGTGACTCTGCCACTTTCCACCTGGGCAAGCTGTTTCACCTCTGGACACAGCCTTATCCTCATCAGTTGGATGTTGGATGAGGCAGCGCTTGAAACCATTTAACACCTTGCTCGGCACATAGCAGGCAATCAGTAAGAGTATATTGCATTTGATTCTGCTCCTCCCAAATCTTACGGCTTATAAAAATGAAAAGAGGAACCGCTTACATGAAATTAATAACCAACTCAAAAATCTGTTACTAAGTGTATTTTGGACAGACCTATTTGTCTCTGCCAT
This sequence comes from Vulpes lagopus, assembly GCF_018345385.1. Classification (NCBI taxonomy): domain Eukaryota; kingdom Metazoa; phylum Chordata; class Mammalia; order Carnivora; family Canidae; genus Vulpes; species Vulpes lagopus. Next base: position 104,430,754 of record NC_054827.1, on the reverse strand, counting down.
TCTCCGTGTTAAATTAAAATTAAAACACACTCTTTAAAAAGCCTTCCTCATTCAGCAGAACAACATGCAGAATTATGCATGCAAGCCACACATTTTAGTGCTGACTCAACTTCTGGCACAAAGTTTGGCAGTTTGAGACCTCAATGTATTTAAGGTAAGGCCTGGATAGAACACAGACATCAGTGGTTCTGTCACTGGAGAGTTAGAAATTCTGGTTGGAATCTAGCAGGACACAAATGTCTCTTTTGTAAGGTTGGGACCTTTCAAGTTATTTCCCATCTTTTTGTTTGTTTGCTTGTTTGTTTGTTTTTATAGGCTCCATCTATTCATTCATGAGAGACGCAGAGAGAGAGGCAGAGACATAGCTAAAGGGAGAAGGAGGCTCCCTACAGGGATCCCAGGACCCCGGGATCATGACCCGAGCCAAAGGCAGATGCTCAACCACTAAGCCACCCAGGTGCCCCTATTTCCCATTGTTTTGTGAGGGAGTCAGATGCATTAGGCAATTTAAGCAAGCTGGACAGGGCACAAGCCCAGCTCGCAGTGGGGCTCAGACCAAGTCAGACACAAAGGCATGAGCTGCTGGCAGATAAGGACACTAGCTCTCAGGAGCATGCATCCTCCCAGCATTGGAGTTAATGAGGCCACTGGTTCACTCCTATTCCTTTCCAGAGACTATCATGATCAATTTGCATGATGATTATGGGAAAAATTAAAACAGTATTCCCAAAGATCAAGTTAATAAGGCTTTTGAGACTTGGAGCTTCCTAGAGGAGAAAGGTATATTTTTCTCTGAAAGGAGGGCAAGCATTTGAGATTAGCTATAGTTTGGTTCAATGAAGCAATGGTAGATTCCGACAACCAATTTTTTCTTTATTCATAGCATCTTACACCTCGATGAGACCTCTCTCCCCTAAGAGCACGTAATAAGAGACACCTGGGTGGCTCTGTGGTTGAGTATCTGCCTTTGGCTCGGGTCATGATCCTGGGGTCCAGGATCAAGTTCCACATCAGGCTCCTTGCGGGGAACCTGCTTCTCCCTCTGCCCGTGTCTCTGCTTCTGTGTGTGTGTGTCTTTTATGAATAAACAAAATCCTTTTTTTTAAAGAGCATGTAACAAATTTAATACAGATTCAGAGGGAAGTAAGAAAGAGCAGGAGGAGAGGGTATCTGAATAAAGACAGGAAAAGTAATGCATTAGCGGAATACTCTTGTGGTTGAAAAGCCATTTGCTCCTCCTTTCTGTGAGAGATCCTACATTTCCTAGATTAGAACTAAAAGTCATTCATTTCTTTTTTTAACTTTTTTTAAAATTTTAATTCAATTTGCCAACATATAGTATAATACCCAGTGCTTATCCCACCTAGTGCCCTCCTCAGTGCCCGTCACCAATCACCCAGTCACCCCATCCCCCACCCACCTCCCCTTCCACATCCCTTTGTTTGTTTCCCAGAGTTAGGAGCCTCTCATAGTTTGTCTCCCTCTCTAATTTTTCCACTCAGTTTCGCTCCTTTCCCTTATAATCCCTTTCACTATTTCTTATGTTCCATATATGAGTGAAACCATATGATGATGGTCCTTCTTTGATTGACTTATTTCACTCAGCATAATAATACCCTCCAGTTCCATCCATGTCAAAGCAAATGGTGGATATTCATCCTTCCTGATGCTGAGTAATATTCCATTGTATATATAGACCACATACATCTTCTTTATCCATTCATCTGTTGAAGGACATCAAGGGTCCTTCCACAGTTTGACTATTGTGGATATTGCTGTTATTAACATTGGGGTGTAGGTGTCACAGCTTTTCACTATATCAGTATCTTTGGGGTAAATACCCAGTAGTGCAATTGCTGGGTCATAGGGCTGCTCTATTTTTAACTTCTTGAGGAACTTCTACACTGTTTTCCAGATTGGCTGTACCAGTTCACATTCCCACTAACAGTGCAAGAGGGAAGTCATTCATTTCTCATTTGATACTTCAAGCCCGCCTAAGAAAGAGACATCAACAGCGATGCCCCTCCCTCCTTAGAAGCCACAAATCTGTCCTTAGTGCCTCACTAAAGGCGAGCACCTCACATACAGAGCAATTCCTTGTTCCATTCAGTTTTTACCCTGTTCCTGTATTTTCTGTGAAACTAGATCCTGCTTTTTCGTTCTAAAGAGTCTTGCACTTTCTGCCCATAGAGAAAGCATGTAACCACCTTGGCAGCTGCCTTGAGGATGAAACCCATGAAAACAGTCCCCATTCTACTTTCCCTCTGACAGCATCTGCTCTTCATAGGCAGTCATGGTCAAAAGCTCAGCTGATTAAGGGGGAAATAAACAAGATCTACTTTCTTAAGATGTCTTTTCTCTGTATTACTGCAAAATGGGACAAAATAAAAATACAGAACAGGAAACTGTGCTGCTCTTTCATGCAGTATAGATTTTACTTTTAGCATCTAAGTTGTCTTTGTAGAATTAGCAACAAGAGAGGTAATTACACCAACAAATACTCTGTATCTCAACTAACTTTCCTTGCAAATAATTCTCAATGCCTCTGTTTCATCATGCTCACCTAATGGTGGGGAGTCCCATGTGTGTAAAGACATACACATCCTTCCTTAATAATTTGTGTTACTATTTCTCCATGCTTTTCCTGAATCCATGTTACTGTTGATACCCCATAGTTCCACCAAACAAACAAACAAACAAAAACAGAAAGACCCCACCTATAACAGTTTGTGTCCAGTAAACCCAGAAAGAATGAAATAATATATTCTTTCTCAACAATGGACTCTGAGGAAGAAACATTTTTAAGAAGACAAGAGGCTCAGTGTTTGAGCATCTGTCTTCAGGTCAGGGCGTGATCCTGTCCCGGGATCGAGTCCCACATCGGGCTCCCTGCATGGAGCCTGCTTCTCCTCCCTCTTCCTATGTCTCTGCCCTTCTCTTTGTGTGTCTCTCATGAATAAATAAAATCTTTAAAATTTTTTTTTTTTAAAAAGGACAAGAGGAGGGTCCCCTGAGTGGCACAGTCCATTAAGCATCCAAATTTTTGTTTCAGCCCAAGTCATGATCTCAGGGTCATGAGATTGAGCCTGGTGTCAAGCATTGCATTGGGCTCTATGCTCAGAACAGAGTCTGCTTGAGATTCTCTCTCTTTCTCCCCCTGATCCTGCTGTTTGTGCTCTCTCTTTCTCCCTAAAATAAATAAATAAATCTTTTTTAAAAAATATTTAAGGAGAGAGAGAAAGAAAGCACAAGGAGGGGGAGTGGCAGAGGGAGAAGCAGGTTCCTCAATGAGCAGGAAGCCCAATCTGGGGCTTAATGCAAGATAAATGAATCTTTAAAAGAAGAAGAAGGATCAAAAGACAAAAAAAAAGGGGGGAAGAAGAAGAAGGAAAAGGAGAAGGGAGGATACTGGTGTGGTGACTTTTTATATTTTACCTACAATTTATCCATTATGTCTTGCCAATGACAAAAGTCATTCTCAACACAGCAATGCCTGTAATAAATTGAGTTGAAAACATTTCCCAAGCACACACAATGTGCCCAGCACTGTGTAAAGCAAGATCCAGCTTCTACTGGGCCCAGCAGCTGGTGCTGGATACACCCACCTGGAGGGAAGGTGTCCTTTTTTATCATCTATCCCAAAGGGCACAGTTTTCTGATCACCGTATTTGACTGAGGTAGCTCAGGGCATAGGCATGTAGGAAGCTTGTGATTTAATAGTCGATTTAGTGGCAGGTGATATAAATTCCTCAAAAAGCAGTCTTTAGGGATCAAAGGCAAACAGTGAAGTGGCCAGTACCTCCCCTTTATAGTTTCTATATCTAGTCATTGGGGCAAGCATAAAGATGCTGTTATGTTCAATCCTCTTAACTCTATGAGGTTCATCTTCCAGATGGGGAAAACAAGGCCCAGAGAAGTGAATCAAGTTACCTCCTTAGCACCCAGTAGCTAATAAGTGACCCTAAGATCCTGTTTCCTGCCCCCCAAGTAGAAGAACTTAGAAGAAAGAAGGTGGGGAGGTCTGATTGGAACATGTGGTATTTAGCACTAATCTCTAATGCCCAGCACAACTCTTGGCACAATGTGCACTCTCAAGAAATCTTTCTTGAGCTGAACCTGGGAAGGAAGGCTGGAGAACCAAGATATTTTTGAGCATGTCTGGGAGGCACCTCAGGTGTCACAAAGAAGGAGGTGCTCGCTCTCAGGATGGCCTCCCTCACATGGCTGTAGGGCCCGCCCTCTTCCCTCACCCAATCCTCACTGTCCCAACATCATTCCAGGGGTCAGGGTCAGGGACTTTTCTTTCCAAGTCTCATGGACCAGTGGAAGTTCTGAGTGCTCACTGAAGTCTCCCCTCAAGCCCGCCAATTGGCCCTTCTTGTTCACTACCATACCTGTACAGAGAGACAGGAAACCCCTTGAGGAAAAAGCTTCCCATCCATCTTCCTGGTGGTCTTTCATTTCTTTGCCAATAAGGCGATCTGCTTCACAACACACTTCGATATATTTGACATCTGTCATAAAACCCAGGTCAGGCATATCTGTCTTCTGTTAAAATAAGCCATTCTACAGAGGCACTTCCTCTGTTGTTAAGGCCCCACCAGAAATAATTATTGACATATTGTCCACATGTCCAGCCAACCCTCTTAAGAGGAGCCATAAATTATGGGTCCTGGTTCCCCCCACTCCTGTGGAGAAACCAAGTAACACTTACAGGACCAGAAGGAGACACCATGATATTAAAACATGAATGGAAAGCTGTAGCTGAAGTGACTGGCTTGAAATGAATACTTTCCTTTAACATCTTTCAAAAGTTAGTGACTGTGGCAATACACAGCTGTTTCTTTGTGATGAGGCATAAATTTTCTCATAACACTTTATCCAGCTGATGCTTATGCACAGGCAGTGCAGAAGAAAGCAAATAGAAGTTTTCTGAGTGGCAGTGATTTCTCTCTAGACATCACATGGCTCAGTCTTTGGGGAAGTTCCTTATCAGGAAGATTTCAGACACTTAGACTCGGAGTGCAAACGTGGGAAAGAAGCACCATTCACTTCTGATTCTCGCTGCTCCTTTGAGAAGCACCCGTGGAAGGAGCAGGTCTAAGGTTCCCCCAAAGACCTGCCAGTTGGAAAACTTGTCACAAGATTAGTAAAATCACTACTATGCTCAAATGTGTTATAGTCCCTTTGAGCCTCTGTGGGCCAAGTACATACAGTAAAATATATACTGCTTCATCCTTGGGAAGAGAATGTGGGCATACATACCTCTCCCTGCTAATCAGGAAGGAAGAATAGAGATGACTTTTATGAAAGAAAGGGGACTCTAGAAACACACGTGCTAACTTTGCTGTATTTTTGTTGGAGGATTCCTTTTAGAAGATGCTTGCAAATGTGTCCCTGTGGAAATGATTGCCAGGGAAGTAACATGTTAGCAGTTCAGATGTGGCACACAGAACAAAACATGTTAGTCGAAACAAATGTTTTACAAAGGGAAAGAGGCATTTGTTGGGATAGATTAGGGTCAACTTGACCACGTGAGCAACCCAAATAGCTACTTGGTGGGCGTGTGTCTGGGAGCAGGGGTGTTGATGCATAACAAAGCAATACAAAGATTAAGAACTAGAAGTGCCCTTTTGTTGGGCCTACCAGGGTAGATAGACTTAAAAAACATCCAAAGATCCATCGGAAGAAACTATGTTCTTCCCACACCCAGAAGGATCTTTTAAGACCAGAGGAAATGTGTGCAGACAGGAGAGAAGCCCCCAGCTACCAACTAGTGGACACAAAAAATTAATATTTCTGGCTGGCAATGTTCTTTAAGGGTCCTTATTTTCCCCCAACTCTTGAACAGATGCCAGACATTTTTGTTTGCACACACACAACCTATTTGCTCCATGCTAAAATGAGAAATTGACTGTCTTGTTCAAACTGGGATAAATTGCTGAAAGAAATATAAGTGCTTAAGTGTCTTCTTCAGGATCAGGAAATCATCTATCATTTGGACTTTGAGTTGGAGCATTATAAAGAAGAAACTTGTTCTTTACGATTATGCTACTAAACTAGGAATAAAGATCGCTGTTGAGAGAGATGTTTTAGCAGTATCTGGATGAGAGATTAACTCTAGGAGAGGCAGAGGAAATCACCAATTTCCCCTTGTCCACCCCACTCAACTCAAACCACCCGAAACTGTCAGTGGATTTGAAATGAGAGGAAGCAGCTAATTTGATGACCAGGAAAAACACTGATGCTTAAGGATGTTGAGATAAGGGTAAGGTAACTGAGGTTTCTAACCATGAGCAGATCAGTTGCAGAAGTCAAAAAGCACCAGCAGTGCCAGCAGACTCAAAATGATCAGTCTTTAACATTCCATCAACACCACAGGTTTCCAAAGAGTAGTTTCTTATCTCAAGGAGGCATCCATGTCCCCACAAAAGTGGGAATTATACTTCTTTACCAGGGTTTGTCCCAGACAAGCATGTCAAGTGCTGGCCAAGACTTCCTAGCTTTTCAACAGACGAAGTAGCATCCATTTCCAAACTCAGTGAAGGGACTGTCATCTGTTGGTTGGTGACACGTTGCAGTGCTACAGTGTGAATGGTGGCTGAACAACAGGTATCCTGAGATGTGCAGAGAGCAGGAGCCTCTTACCCCTGCTTGCTTTCCCTTTCATGTGTAAAGGGCCTCCACGGGAGGACTTCACTGAGTTCGGTGCCAGTGATAATGGAATTCATGCCAGGAATGCTGTTCATTCTCCACTGCAACCACTGGGTGATTGACATCCTATAGAACTTTAGCACTTTTCACATCAAGGCCTTGTTGCTTACTTTGGGGTTGGAGAGGGGACCTATCCCACTGAATGCCATCTACACATAGCCCATGTCTTGTGGAAGAGTTAACCCAACTTTTCACCAGGTTTTGACATGTTGTCAGATGCCCCTATTTGGATGGAATTGGCAGCCCTTTCCATATGACTGAATATAAGACAACATATTGTTTCTCCTTGAGAAATGGCTCATTTCTGCTACGTGGACGAAGAGCTGGGTTCTGATCCCAGGGACCACTTTGGTGCTCGCTGCCCATGTGCAAAGAAGAAATGATCTCCTGTCCATAAATGATGACTTCTCTCATTTCAGCAATACCACTAACCCATAAAGGTCTGTGCCCAAACCCCCAGCCTGCCTCCTTCCATTTCTGCAATTGTGATTTTCTTTTCATCTCGTGCGGCACAGAAAGCAAATGACATGTGTTCAGGTTTTATGCTAACAAGGTCCTTCGCCTCATCTTGCTGATTTTTAAATGCCCTAAGACCACGTACTTCTACTGTGCTGTCTTCTCTGCCTAAGCCCAAATCCGTGCCCGTAGGTGAAGGATGACTGGATACTATTACCCCGATAGCTGATGATAATATTTCTACATCCCTTGTTAAGCTTCTTAAGTTACTTCTTCACTTTGGGAGTACTTAGCATATCTTTTTCTAAAAACCATACTCAGTGTGCCTTAGGTAAAGTAAGATTTGATAGGACGTTCACGGGAGATTATCTAGGACTAAGCCGCCAAGCGAACATCTCAGCCTCACTCAGCCGGGCTCTCCATAAGTGCACCTTAATAAACCTATCAGGGGTAAACTGGGTCACTTGATGTTGTTTCAGAACATCTGGAAAATAGTCATTGGGGTGGGGCGGGCTGTAAAAGCTCTTTGTGCGCGGGCTCAGGGGATAGAATGAAAACATGGATGTGACACATACCAAATGATTCTAAAACATCCACTTGTTTGTAAGTACCCCAACGACTCATTATCTGCTCTCACTTCAAATAAGAGGGGTTTGGCGAGGGCACGGAGTTCAGATGCATGTTATTCCTCCTGCACGAGCTTAAAATCCCTTTGCTGGCATTTTTAGGCCATTGGCAAGCTAACTGTGGCTGAAAGGAATACCCATTTTCCGTGCCTCCCCAGCGGGAGCTCTGCAGGACCAAAGGCAAGTAGAGGACCGAGGCCCTGGAAACAAGGAGGCCAAGAGTGACAGGCAGGTACCTGCAGGCAGAGACACTGAATTGCCTCTATTCAAATCTATTTCCAGGCGAACTGGAAACATGACCATGCATTACAAATGGCTAGCAAATTGCCCTTCCTAAGGCACCTCATTCATTGGCTGTGGTGCTTTTGTAAAGGTAGGGATGCAGACATTTCAGGAAAGAAAAGTCCTTCCTATAAAAAAAAAAAAAAAAAAAAAAAAAAAAAAGAAAAGTCCTTCCTTAAGTGTCTTGAATTCCAAGCGGGGGAATTTCTCAAGTGATTGAGGAATGTGGTTTATAGTTCTCACTTGCCTTAAAATATTAATTAAGAACCAAATGAGAGCTTTTCCTTAAGGGGTGCACTGTGAGTTGAGCTAGCTGGCCCTCAATGCTTTAGCCATATATTCAATCTCCGCCTTGATTAGCACAGGTGCAGGCTGTTCCTTCAAATTAAGACAATATCCTTATAGTGATGAACCATATTGGCCATCTATCTTCCTCTTGTGATCTGGCTCTCATTGAGCTAAAATGAGGCCATTTCTTCTGCCCGTGGCTGATTAAACACAGAGTAAATCCACATCTCCGAGGAGGCTCTAATGCTTCTCCACAGAGCCCGTGTCAGCCCTGCCCGCACCTGCAGGCTTCCCTCATAAACCGAAGCATCTGTTTCAGAGAGGTGGTATGTTTCTTTCATCCAGTGTATCACTGTGGTCAGACCCAGTGCAGCTCATTTGGTATGCAAGGCTGCCTACTGTGCAGCAGGTAACAAATGGTCCCCAAGGAAGTCTTGTTCTCATCAAGAGTGAAAAGGACACCACTTTGGACAAAAACCTGTGCCTTTGCTGGAAGTCTCCATAGCTCACAACCGATGGTCTTCTTTTAATAAAAACAGGTCAGAAAACACCAAGGGGAATCTCTGAGATAAGGCAATCTTGTATTCATTAATTCGTTTATTCTTTTTTTCATTCATTCAACAAATCCTCATTGTGTACTCCCTTAAATACTTAATTACCACTGTGAGGAGTATCCCAAAAAAGAAGGAGCTCTAGGAGTATATAAGAGGGGGCCTGATGTTTTTTGGCTTCAGGGAAGATTTCCCTGGGGAACTGATATTTGAGCCAAGACCTAAAGGACAAGAAAGAATAGTGAGTTAATAAAAAGATGAAAGAGTATTTTTCAGCCCAGGACACAGCATATTCAAAGGTCCTGGAGTGGAGGGGTAGCGCTTGGCCTATCTGAGCCCAGTGAAAAGGAGAATGTCCAAAGATAAGGCTGGTTACATGACAGGGATCAAATCAGGCAGGGCCTTGAGGCTGAGTTAAGGAATTAGAGTTTTATCTCAAAAGCTTGATTGTAACCAGTGGTTTGTAAGCAGGAAAGTAAAGTGATATCACTTCCTGTCTTTTATTGAGGAGGAGCAATGTTATTCTTTCCTTGCCAGGCACTGTATAGATTTGTCATTTATGGGCAGCCTGGGTGGCTCAGTGGTTTAGCACCTGCCGTCAGCCCAGGGTGTGATCCTGGGGACCCAGGATCGAGTCCTGCATCGGGCTCCCTGAATGGAGCCTGCTTCTCCCTCTGCCTGTATCTCTGTCTCTCTCTCTCTCTCTCTCTGTGTCTCTCATGAATAAATAAATAAAATATTTTTTAAAAGATTTGTCATTTATGATATCCAAAGTTTCCAGCATTCTTTCAAGGTGGGTATTTTTAGCCACCTTATAGGTAAAGAAACTGAGGTTCAGAGAGGGTAAGTGACTGGCCAAGATCACACCCAGGTCTGGTCCCATGCGGAGCCAGGTGCTGGCCAGGCCAACCTCATACCCAGGTTTTTTTCCCTTGCATCACACTGCCTTCCCACACATAGACTGAACATGTTATTGCTAAACATTTATGACATTTACGTAACATTACTTTTTCTGATTGTGATTTTGAGAGAATTTCCTATTTATTGATTGATAATGTTTTAATAATAATTAATATCTTCATGTAAATCATAATAGAATTAAAGATAGAATAGACTCACCGTATCTCTTAAGAAAGGAATCCTGATGTCAAGGTCATCATTAGGGAACAGCTAAAAGCTAAAGACCTGGAATTAGATTGAACTGGGTTTAAATCCCAGCTTGTCTGGTTATTGACAGTGTGATCTAGAACAGGTGGATGAAAATGCTGAGGCTCAGTTTCATCCTCAATCAATTGATAAATTATCACCACATTCACTTGGTGGTTGTGTTAAATAAGATAGTTAATCAAACCAACCTTCCAAGTTTCTGAGACACTCCATCCACAGTAGCCACTATCACAACCACCCCTACCATTGTCATATTATACATTATCATTAGTGTTGTCATTGGCAGCATCATCATGGTTAGTTAACTAATTTACCACATTAGTGGACCATTGAACACCCCACCTCTTTCTCCTAGTATGTGCTTTTGGGCCAGTTGCAAGGATATTGCTCATTCTCCTGCTCTAACGTTATTGAAAAGAAGGTGCCCTAATCCCTGGCAGATAGCTGAAGACCAAGTCTAACTGAGAAGCCAAGCAGCAATTAAATTTAATAATGTTGGGAACAACACAAAGGGATTCCAAAAAAAAAATGAAACAACTTTGCAAAAGGAGATACTTGATGGAGATATGTAGATATGGGGCATTTAAAATGTAAGTCCCTTTTTAAATAAATAGCTATAATGGATAGAAGGACTCTGTTCTTGAGAACTGCTTGTCTTGAGAGATCTTTTAAATTATGCAAGGCATCAAATGGATCATTTTTCACCATGAACAAAGAGTTTACATAAAATGTTATATAAACAGCACATAAATGCTTATATATGTGATGCAAGTTTGCTCTCAAAGGATCTCAAATATCTAAATCCAGAAAGACATCTGGGCAAAGCCATATGCTGCCTTGATGGTTACCTAACACCACACCACTCTTGACATGGTAGGCAGGTTTACATAGCAGTTTCACAAAAATTACTTTTTAAATATAACAATGCCAGCAAAGCCACTTGTCCAGTGCTTGGCACACATGCAGCCTTTTATAGATGTTAGCTATTTCAATAATAAAGCAAAAATACTTCAGATTGAACAACCTTCCCATCCCCTTTTCTTTACTGAGATACAATTGATCTATAACATTTTGTAAGTTTAAGGTGTGCTACATGATGATTTGATATACATACATTTTGCAAAATGATTACCACAATAGGGCTAGCGAACACCTCCTCATCACCTCACATAATTACCTTGCTTCGGGGGAAGGGAACATTTAATATCTATCTAAATCTCAAGTACATAATACAGTGTTGTTAACTATAGTCACCATGTTGTACGTTAGATTCCCAGAGGTCATTCCTCTTATAATTGGGAATTAATATCTTTTGACCAACATCACCCCATTTCTCCCAGCCCTGAGCCCCTGGCAACCATCATTCTAACTCTGTCTCTATGAGTTTTGGCTTTTTTAGCTTCCACGTATAAACAAGATCAGACAATATTTGTTTTTCTCATCTAATTTATTTCACTTAAAACAATGCACTCAATGTCCATCCATGCTGTCTAGAATGGTAGGATTTCCTTCTTTCTCATGGCTAAGTAATATTTATACAACTGTATTATTTCTATTTTTGTACACTAGATTCCAGAAATGTGTGTGTGTGTGTGTGTGTGTGTGTGTATATATATATATATATATATATATATATATATATATATATATATATATATGGGATCCCTGGGTGGCGCAGCGGTTTGGCGCCTGCCTTTGGCCCAGGGCGCGATCCTGGAGACCCAGGATCGAATCCCACGTCGGGCTCCCGGTGCATGGAGCCTGCTTCTCCCTCTGCCTGTGTCTCTGCCTCTCTCTCTCTCTCTGTGACTATCATAAATAAATAAAAATTAAAATAAAAAAAATATATATATATATACATATATATATATACACATCACAACATCTTTATCCATTCATCCATAGACAGACACTTAGGATGCTTCCCTGTGTCTCTGCTGTTGTGAATAATACTGTGTTGAACACTGGAGTGCAGACATCTCACTGAGATCCTGATTCCATTCCCTTTGGATATATGCCCAGAAGTGGGATTTGTGGATCATAGGATAGTCTATTTTTTATTTTTTAGAGGAGTATCCAAACTGTTTTCCTTTTATTTTAATTTTATTTATTTAATTAACAGAAAGAGAGAATGAGAGCACAAGCAAGGGGAGTGGCGGGCAGAGGGAAAGGGAGAAGCAGGATCCCCATGGAGCAGGGAGCCCAATGCAGGGCTTGATCCCAGGACCCTGGGATCGACCTGAGTGGAAGGCAGACACTTAGCTGACTGAGCCACCCAGGTGCCCCTCCGAACTGTTGTCCATAATGTTTCTGCCACCTAATGTTTCCACCAACAGTGCAGGAGAGTGCCCTTTTCTCCATTTGTTCACCAACATTTGTCACCTCTTGTCTTTTTAATAACAGCCCTTCTAGTAGGTGTGAGGTTATATCATTATGATTCTGATTTCCATCTCCCTAATAATTAGTGATGTGTAGCACCTTTCAATGTACCTGCCAGCCATTTGTATGGCTTTTTTGAAAAAAAAATGTCAATTTAGGTCTTTTACCTGTTTTTCAATCAGAATGTTTGGTTTTCTGCTATTGAGCTTTATGAGTTTCCTAAATATTTTGGATACTAATTCCTTATCAGTTATATGGTTTGCAAATATTTTCTCCCCTTCCAAATGTTGCCTTTTCATTTTTTTTTATTGTTTTATTGATGTACAGAAGACCTTTCATTTGAAATAGTCCCACTTCATTGCTGCTTTTGTTGTGTGTGCTTTGGGTGTCATATTCAAAAAAACTTTGCCAAGGCCAATGTCGAGGAGCTTTTTCTCTATGGTTTCTTCTAGGAGTTCTATAGCTTGGGGTCTTATGTCAGGTCTTTCATCCATTTTGAGTTCATTTTTATGAATGGTGTTAGATAAGGATCCAATTTTATTCTTTTGTATATAATTATCCAGTTTCTCCAACACGAGTTATTGAAGAGACAACCCTTTCTCTGTTGACTATTCTTGGTTCCCTTGTCATACAGTAGTTGACTTTATATGTGTGGGTTTATTTCTGGGCTCTCAATTTATTTCCATTGGTCTGTGTCTATTTTCAGGCCAGTACCGTACTATTTTGATTACAACAGCTTTGTAACACAATTTGAAATCAGGACATATGATGCCTCCATTTTGGTTCTTCTTTCTCAACATTGCTTTGTCTATTTGGGGTGTTTTGTGGTTCCATATGAATTTTAGGATTTTTTTTCTGTTTTTGTGAAAAATGAGACAGGAATTTTGATATGAATTGCATTGAATCTATAGATGGCTTTGGGTAGTGTGGACATTTTTGATAATATTAACTCTTCCAATCCATGAACATGGGATATCTTTCTCTTTACTTATCCTCTTCAATTTTTTTCATCCAAGTCCTATAGTTTTCCAGGTAGAGATATTTCATGATTTATTTCTAAGTATTTTATTGTTTTTGGTTTTGGTGCCATTGTAAATGTGATTATTTTCTTCATTTCTGTTTCAGATATATTTGTGTTAGTGTATAGAAACACAACCGATTTCTGTATATTGATTTTTGTATCCTGAAACCATACTGAATTCTTTTATTAACCCTGTGAGGTTTTTGATGGAGTCTGTAGGATTCTCTACATATAAAATCATATCACTTACAAGCAGACATAATTCTACTTTTTTCTTTCCAATTTAGATGCCCTTTCTTTCTTCTCTTTCTGGTTTGGGTGTTATTGTTTTGTTTTGTTTTCATTTTTGTTTTGGTTTGTTTGGTTTGGTTTGGTTGTTTTTTGGTTTTTGGTTTTTGTTTTGCCTAATTGCTCTGGTTAGGACTTCCAGAACTATGTTAAAACAGAGGGGTGAGAGAGGCACCCTTGCCTTGTTCCTGACCTTAGAGGAAGAGCTTTCAACATTTCACTGAAATGATTTTTGTTTGTTTGGTTCAATTGTAGCATAGTTGACATACAATATTATATTCATTTCAAGTGTACAACATAGTGATTTGGTGCTTCTATTCATTATGCAATGTTCACCATGATAAGTATATCCAGTCAACTCCTGTGTTTCACAAATGATAGAACTGTGGTCCAAAGAGGTCATGGAACTTTCACAATATTTTATAGCTACTAAGACCAGAGCCTACCTGTGATCACATTAAGGAGTTCAGGCAATCTAAACTGAAATAACCAGAAAGTTTCATCCAGCATGGTTACCTCTCTGAAAAAGATATGCCCATTTCATGGGACATGTCTTTTCATCACATTAATCCAGCTTTCATTCCTTTCTTCTCATCTATCCCCACTAGTTTATATATTCTGTAAAGGCAGGTACAGTACACATGTCACTTTCCACCATATTTCCACTATCAACACAGCCACCTGCATATTGTAACATGTACTCATTAAACCATTTGTCAAATTGGATGGTAATGTATTAGGAAGGGACAAGCCAAATTGTTACATTGTCCATCACAGAATTCTGTGCAAGATTTAGTTAAATGTTAAGTCTCTCACTAGGACTCTGATAGATGAGAACATTTTGTTATTAAAATATTTGTAGCCCAAAAATGCAAGGTAGCAAGCACCCAATCAGTCCTGTTTGCTGTTGTTGACTCATTCTCAATACAATTTTCTGTACATCTGAGAGATAATTCAGTCTGTAATGAGCAAGACCAGGTAAGAGTTAGGTAAAGATGGTCCAGCAACTCAAAGACTGACCCTGAAGTTTTTTTTTTTTTAATTTTTTTTTTAATTTTTATTTATTTATGATAGTCACAGAGAGAGAGAGAGAGAGAGGCAGAGACATAGGCAGAGGGAGAAGCAGGCTCCATGCACCGGGAGCCTGATGTGGGATTCGATCCCGGGTCTCCAGGATCGCGCCCTGGGCCAAAGGCAAGCGCCAAACCACTGCGCCACCCAGGGATCCCTGACCCTGAAGTTTAAGTAAAAACTACTACATGCTGCAGGCACCCGGAGGACCACTTTCAGAAAGGCCAGAGATTCATTTCCACTAACATTGATTTGGAAACCTCATTGCCAGCCATGCTGAGGTTTGCTCATGGCCATTATGAATGTAGTTTGATGTTCCCCTCTGGGCCAGGAGGTGAGGTACCAGTGGTGATGGAGAAGTCCCGCAGCTCCGTGTCAACTCTCGCCAGCCTGACACATGACTTCACACATGCCCTTTCCCCAACACCCTTTTGTAATTATGCTCCTCCCATTCAATGTATGGTTCCAGCTCTCAGACTCACAAAAAAGGTGTAGTGGAAGACATGGAGGGATTCACAAATTGCTCTCTTTCTCTGAGGCTCAGGTTTATTGTCTGCGAAATAACGATTGTAAGACTTGTCCGATCCATCTCACCAGATGGTTGTAAGAGAGGTCACAGACAGACATCTTCAGGAATATAAAGTCTATACAATTATATACTAGCATTTTATTTCACAAGAGCCTTCCACCAGGTGTTATGGTGAACACCACCACCCAAACCTGCTCTACAGGGCACTTGCAGTCTAATTCACACATCTAAGTGTGGTGAGTTAAAAAAAATTATGCACATGTACAAACACACACAAATATTCTGTTACCAAATATCTTCATAAAGGAGTCCAATATAGAACACACTGAAGCACAAGTCAAGTAATCTTTTACTTTGTTTTGGGTTTTTTTTTTTTTTAATCTTTTACGTTGAATACCCTCAGATCACTTCACTCAGATCGGCATATAAAATTTTACATTTGTAGAAAGAAGGCATAAAGAAACAGGGTCCCGTTGTGTTAAGTTCTATATAACTCAATTTAGAATCAGATATAACTAAAATGGATCAGAAAGATGGCCCAGATTACATATCTGCCTCTTACTTCCTGTACAAGATCAGTATTCCCTAAGTCCACAAGATCACAGCTTGATCGACAGAAGTCATATACTGCAACATAGGGTAAAGGACTTATGTTGACAAAAAGTTGGGATTTTTCCCCTTATCAAAAAAACAGGCATATTTGAAATTTTGCCAAAAGTGCTTAAAATGGATTATATCTACATTTGACTTCGTGGTAAGTGCAAAGACAAAAATCTCTGAAATTTATAAACAAAAGTTTCTTTCTTACTTCAGAGTTCAAGGAAAAAAAAAAAAAAACATAAAAACAGCCTTGAATGACTCTCAGGCATCGTACAACTTGAAAGGCACAAGGATGTCAGATATATTTATTGTTGCTGTAGCTCAAAATTTCCATCCGGCTACATTTAAACATTGAGTCGGAGTTCACAAAAATAGCATCAGCAACATTGCCAGTGAGATCCTATAACCTTAACACAAAGTAAATATGAAAGTAGAACAGAAATGTAACCTTTTTAAAGTTCTCTCTATGCAAATATCATGCAGAAGTCACTGATTACTGAACACTCTGTCTCTTCAATATCTGAGCCACCTCGACAAACCATCATGGTGAGGTTGTTGTGTTGATCTTTCACAAATTTCTTTAAATTTCTATTCACTTTCTGTGGTGGTCTGTGTACCTACAGTGACCACCTATTAATTGTAGATTTCTTTAGAGTCCAGTATTGTCATAACCACAATGTCACAAAATAAGTTTTTTATTAAATGTCTAGGTCTGTGTACCCTTTGAGCCCAAATCATCATGATACTCAGGTCATCTTCCAAAATGATCCATTAAAAATAAAATATACTAATGGTAGCAACATTTTCATTGAGACCCATAGAGCCACAGGCTCCCTATCTTGTTATCCCCATTTCTTTGAATGAGTTCATGTCCAATGTTGTTGGAGGTCTGGACTGAAAGAGACATATTGTGGAGAACAAACATCCATGAAGACATAAAAAGCCAGGTACCTGGAAGAGGATGCTATGTGTTTCCCGGAGCTGGAAACTCAGTCTGACACTGGAGAGAGACATTGCCGGATGAAGCTGGCAGCTCTATTTTGATGAAAGCCACTGTGAGACTCAGGTCCAAACTGTGTTGCCTCCAGGCTGAAGTGATAAAGTGTGACACATGGACAGAAGGACCTTCCCACCTCCCCCACATGCACACTCTCCACCACAGACCTCCCAGCAGCTCTGACTTTCCATGCTGAACTGCAGTGGGGACCTACCAAGCCCAGTGGAATCCAGATGGAGTGATGGAGGGGACAGGGCATGCACAGGAGGTCCTGTGGGTGTCCAGGAAGGGCTCTCAAGAGCTATTAAGGCTAAATTGGTCTTATATGTGCCCACAGCTATGAGACTGAAAAGTATCCAGGTTCCCTCTGTGTATGGAATATCGAGCTGAGCATATATCACCCAACCTGTAACATATTAGTCATATTTGTGGAGTCTAAGTTTAAAATTTGGGAATCACCTACAGAATACTTGGCAGTAAGTTACCTAAACTGTTCGTCGATCATATGAAGCTGAATGGGGTAGCCTGTCCCTATGGTTCCTTTCTCTAGGATAGATTGTCTACCAATGCTAACATAGCTTTCCTGTGTATTACCAAAAAATTCTGCAGCTATATCTTAATATAGCATCTAAGGATTCCTGATTTGTCACTAAACAATTTCTTAAGCATTAGGTGAATCTGGCTCCCTGTCTTTCGAAGTGCATCAAGAATTCATAAAACGGAGGCACCTGGGTGGCTCAGTGGTTGAGCATCTGCCTTCAGCTCAGGGCATGATCCTGGGGTCCTGGGATCTGAGGCCTACATCAGGTTCCCCACAAGGAGGCTGCTTCTCCCTCTGCCTATGTCTCTGCCTCTCTGTGTGTGTCTCACAGGAATAAATAAAGAAAATCTTTCTTAAAAATTCATAAAACCTAAATATTATGGCTCATCTTCATACAATGATTACTGTCCGTAATTACGAATGTTAACACATAAGTCTAGAATTCGGCATTCACCTTGTCATCTATGATGAAGGATACAAAAATAAGTGCCCTTAATAAGCTACTCTAAGAATCTACGTGTGGAATAAATCAGTAAATCAATGATACAGAATGAAAACTATTTCTTGACATCTTTTTAATATTGCAACATCAGAAGTCACTTATTAACATGAATAACCTAAACAGAGGGAGAAATTTCTGAATTCAGTACTTCTTCCAGCTTCTGGCAGGAGCTCTGGCCAAAAAGAAAGAATCTAAATACCCAGGAAAGTTTTGTTTCATATGCCTGTTGGTTAATTTTTGTTTTTTTATGGAAGAGACCATTAAAATTTATACCTGTAAGATGGTATGACTCCCACTTTCCACAGCATCGCTGTCCCCCGTAACAATTAATAAAGAAGCTAAAGAAGTTGTGTCTTCCCTGAATTAGATAAAACACCCTGATCCAAAGCAAAAAGATGGAATTATTAGCAAGTTTTGCTCAATTAGTAAATCAAGGCCTCCCCTTATTCTAGAAATTTGTGTGAGATCAAAAGTATAACCTTCCCTTAAACAATACAATTGAGGATTTTTACCCAGTTGTTAATTCAAAAGTATTTTCCTGTGAGGGGAAAAAAAAAAAAACACAAAAAGATCTTACCACAGATCCATAATTTTGGCATTTTTGAAAGCATGCCTTTGTAAAAAAAATTCCAAAAACAAAGAAAACATTTAAATGCATCAGATTCAACAATCTGCTTATGTTGGTAACATAAGACACACATAGTCTTTCAGGAGGTCCAACTTGAAGAAAAAAAAATTTTAAAGATATTTTAAAGGACCAGCGACCAAAAACAGAGAGTCTGCTTCAAACTTCTCTTTTTGGTATCAGTGATATATTATATTAGGGAAAAGAAAAAGAAAGGCACTCTTGTCAAAATAACTTTTCATCTCCCCTGATTATGTCTGTTCACAGGTGTAACAGCTGTAACCAAATTTCATGAAGCAGTTAAACTTCCAGCCTTGATTAAAGATACTCCGGACCAGGCCACATTTATCCTAAAAATGTTTTCCTTTTTTTTTTTTTTTTTACTCTTCTGTGGAAAGGGATATGTTCCTCAGTCCCTTATACTGAATATTAGACTCAGTAGATCTTGCCAAATATCATGGAAACCTTTGAAAGAACTGCTCTTATCAACTTGCAAGAAAACGAAATGTGAAATGGGTGTTGCGCAGCAGGGTAGGCTCACTGTATCAAGTGGGATGAAAAAGTACTTTGCAAATGGTAAATAAAGCCCTACATGCATGCAAATTATTCAAACTACTGGTGAAGCTTCCTTCATCGTGATGATGCCAACGGCGACTATGGCGACAATTATATTAAAAGTGGCTACCAAATTCTTGAATATTGAATGATTTTATTGTGTGGCAGCCACAATGCTGAGCACTTTATGTGAATTAGTTTATTACTCACCACAACCAGTGGAGACAGATTATCTTCACTTTACAGATGAACACAGGAAGCTCAGAGAAGTTAAGTAAGTTTCCTAAGGTCACACAGCTCATCAGCCCACGAACACAAAAAGCAGTTCTTCATGCCTTTGTGAAAATGAAAGTGTCAGCAAAGATTCATGAATTATGTCATCATATTATATGATCCAGGAACCCCGACACATGGTTTAGCACTATTGTGTAGTTACTGAAGAAAAAAGATACACACACACATATTTTTCAGATACCCAAAGATATGTCAGGTATCCTTGAACTAACACATAGATGTGTTCTCTTTGTTTGACAATGATTCAAATAAACCATGTAATTTTGCTATGCAAAGGGTCTTTCTAGCATCAAGTAAGCATGCACTAAATGCTTGATAAATGAGCATGCTCCCCAGTGTGGCAGTATTTACCTTACTTGCGTGGCACATTACTCAGAAATCTTTGGTTTGCAAATGACAAAAAGTCAACTCTAATCAGCTAAAGCCAAAAGAGGAATTGATTAGTCGACAGAAGTGAAGCGTCTAGAGAGCTCTGGTTTTGAGCATAGCTGAGGGAGAGCACTCAGGTAAGGCTTCTTGTCCGTCTCACTATTGCTGCTGCTCTACTCTGCTCTGGCTTCCTTCTCAAGTCAGGCTCCCACCGCCAGCAGTCATCGGATAATATGCGGCTGTTCTAGATATGAGAGCACTTCTGTCTTTGTATCACCAACCACAGTCCCAGGGAAGCCTTGAACTGGCTTAGCCTGGATCATAGACCATTCTTGGACAAGTCAGAGGCATTAGGCATCTGATTGACCAACAGAGAAGGAGGGGGAAGTGGGGAAAAGGAAGAAAAAAATAGAAGTGGATCCTGGTGATAAACACAAGTGTAACACAAGAGTGGCGGCTCAACCCAGAGGTATCTTGCTGGTTTTAATCTTCTATATTATCTCAAAAGTTTAGCTTCCAAGACAAGACATGGATTGCAAATCAGTCCGTGTTCTTTTACAGATCATTCTTTATTTGTGCCTGCCCAATTTATTATATTTAAGGGAAATGAACAAAGCTTTGAAGAAGGCAAGGCTTATAGAGATGATGCCATTCATGGGGGAAAATTGTTTCTTTCTCTGCTTTATTATATTGGTCAAAATTATGCTCCAAACCACGGTGACACTTTATTATACTATTCCCATAAATCTACATTCATCTTCCAGTTCATAAATTAGCAAAAGGAGACTACAGAGTGTGCCCCGTTACATGTTTACTTTTTTTTTTTTTTCTCAGACTCTACAAAAAACGATGGGAGTTTCCTGTGGTTCTTTCTTATGCAGTAATATCCTTCGGCCCCATGGCACACAAAGGTCTCATTGAGCAGAAGAGCAGTACACTTCTGTGCAAGGGCCGAGAGTTGGGGATCCAGGAAATTCTCAACTGGTTTAACAAGAATGAGCACCACACCTTAAAACTCCACAGTGACCAAGTCACAAAAATTGGGTCTGTGATGAGAATTGGCAAAAATTAAGGAAGTGCCTTCAGGCAGTTGGGGTCTGGAGATTGAGAATTCAGATAAAGGCAAATGAGAATCTCAGGACATTCTGCTTCATCCCAGTGTCACATGTTGCTAAGACTTCTTCCCACCTTCAACAGAGAAAGAAAGAGACCCTAATGGAGAGCCCATTCCACTGCATACAGATGCCTGTCCTCACACCCTGACCCTGCAGCCTCCAAAGCATCACTCTTATTAAAACCTCCCCCTTCCCATAACTTTTTCTTTTTCTTTTTCTTTTTTTTTTTTTTTTAAGATTTGATTTATTTATTCATGAGAGACAGAGAGAGAGAGACTCCCTGTGCCTATGTCTCCCTGCAGCAGAGCCCGATATGGGACTTCATCTCAGGACCCCGGGATCATGACCTGAGCCAAAGGCAGGTGCTCAACCACTGAGGCACCCAGGTGCCCCTTCTTTTTCTTTTATATCCAGGGGCAAAAGAGTGCGTAAGCCCTACTCCTCGACTCATTGTCATTGTAAGTTTGTACCAGGCCCTTCACTTATTTGTTTACTTCATGGGACTGCATGACTGGTCTCCATCTGGCTCCCCTGTTCTGACTACGTAATGGGGAACCTCCCATGGTGACATTCTCAGGTTCATATCATGTAAGTGGGAGAATCTGAGGCTCAAAGAGGTTAAGTGATATGTCTAACTTCACATAGCTAGTTAAGCGGTAGAGTCAGGATTTTAAGCCAAATTTCTCTGACTCCTGGGTTTGTACCAGTCAACTGTACCATAATGCTTTCCACAGGAATCTTTTGATTCAATGACCTATGCTAAGAGGGAACAGGACCTTCCCTTCATCTGGCATCCATTGCCCCAGGTGACTTCCAGCCAGCAGGCAGAGGAGAGCCCACCCTGACACAAGGACCCAGGTTCCCTAGCCTGGGCCAACAGCGATGTGTAATCAGAGGTGAAGGATTGCCCCATTGGCTTGGGGCCAGCAGAGCTTAGCCACCCCCCCTCGCACCCCTGATGCAGGCAGATTAACAGCTGCCATCTGGCAAATAGAGTCTCTCCATGCAAACTGCAACTCCCCCCCCCCCCCCGCCCCGGGTGAATCACTAGTATGTCCAATACCAGTCAGGCCCAATGAAACTTTGACAGCTCTATTAACAAAGATGAAAACTTGAGATATGCCAAATACAGATTAAATGGCATCTTGGTAACATGATTATCTCTGAATTACTAGCTGCATGGTGAGACAGCCAAGTGACTAATCCTAGGGAAGCCTGGGCACTTGGGAGGCAAGATCTGCTACTTCCAGGATGCCATTCATTGCATTGGGGTTATACTTTAACTAAATGGAACCCCGAGAATGACTTCCTCTGTTGTAGTCACACTTTTTGAGAAAATATTTAATTTCATAAAGTTCTGAGATCCCAAATTTAGAGTGATCTGTTATAAGATGAGCAGTGAATATGTCAGGAAAAAAACAAGGAACACAAGAAATTGTCTCACGATCATGTACGTAGTTTTGTCAATAAAATGAGCAGAAGTGACAGGATCCAGATGATAGAGGGGAACGCCTCAAAGGGTTCGCTGGCTCCCACTTTCCACTGTCTTTTGCAAGCTATCTATCTAGTGAGCTCTTCTACACTAGGGCTTTCAGTACATTAGCTGCATTAGCCCACATTATGTTCCTTGAGGTAGGCATTGTTATTCTCATCTTCCATATGGGAAAGTTCAGGCTTAAAATTAGTAGTAACTTGTCTGAGGTCCAACACTTAGTATCTGGCCATGCAGAGACTCAACCTAGGGTCTTTTCACATCCAAGGTTTGTATAGACTTGCCATGATTTGACCTCCCGATTTTAAGGAGCTATAGAGAATTATGAAAGGGCTCCAAGAATTATTTCTAAAACAAATGGAAGGGCAACCCAAATAAAGAAGTTATGAAACACCCATCTTTAAGACACAAGATTGGGGGGTGCCTGGCTGGCTCAGTTGGTAGAATAGGCTACTCTCGATCTTGTGAGTTTAAGCCCCACATTGAGGGTAGAAATAACTTAAAAAAAAAAAAGACACAAGATTGGAAGTTGTCAAGTAGTGGTGTGTTGGGGGAGTGACTATGAAGATCTGTGAACAATTTGACAAATAAAATGTCTTAGATTTGAGCTAGAATTGTGTAAAAAATACTTTATTTGGCAGTTAGGGAATGAACAATGAAACCTCCAACATCCCACTTAGGCCCAAATGTCTCTAAATAATACAGTTTAGGGGCACCTAGGTGGCTCAGTCCATTAAGTGTTTGCCTTCAGCTCGCGTCATGATTTCAGGGTCCTGGGGTCATGCCCCGTATCAGGCTCCCTGCTCAGCGGAGAGCCTGCTTCTTCTCTCTCCGTTACTTGTGCTCTCTCTATCTCTGTCTCTGTCTGTCTGTCTGTCTCTCTCAAACAAATAAATAAAATCTCTAAATAAATAAATAAATAAAATAATAAATAATAATTTATCTATTTTAAATAATAGATAAATAAATAGATAAATAAATAAATAATTATAGGATGCCAAGGACATGAATTGGTGGCATGATATATGGTCTACATTGTGCATTGTAAAAAGTTATCTAAATACATATTGAGAAAACCTCATACTTTTTCCGCTCTATTGAAGTGAGTGTATTCCCTTGCACACAAGCTAGAAAAACAAACATTGTCTCTACGACTTCTGATATACTGTACCTTTTCAATCAGATGCATAATTGTGGTAGGACTGTTATTGCTTACGTTCACACTCTCACTAGAGACTTTAATTTTTGGTTAAGTTCTTAAAATCCCTTTCTGGAAAAACAAATGAGATCACATTCTCCATTCTCCTGGTTAACAGTGTCATTATCACACACAGATTCTCAAACAATCAGCTAAATTCCATTGTCATTCTGAATTTCTTCTCTTTCTTTTCTGGTGCATTCACAGAATTTATTCAGTCTTCTGCCTTCTCAATGGAAAAAATTTTATAGAAACTACCATAAACGATACATAATTGAGAATGGCTTTAAAAAGCCATATGGAAGGATGAATAATCTTCCCTTTTGTTTTCATCTTTCCTAAATATTCTTCCGTTTTGTGTTTTGCGATACCTTTTGCACCCTGCTTTGGTCGAAATTGTTGTTGGCCATTTGCCAGTTTGAAATGTCCTACAAAATGAATTGCTTCTTTTGTAAATAAGAAAAAACTTTGAGAAATATTGCTTCAAAATACTGTGTCATAGTTATAGCTAGCTGGTAGCATTTTCTGTAGGGGCAAAGGAAGGTGGTGAGTTTATTGTCTGTTCAGCATGTATAAATCATGATCCAGGTAATATTCTGTGCTTGCCTTCGTATCTTCTAGTGGCTGTGGTTTGGGGCATCACAAATATTCTTTCAGGAAAGAATCACATATTTCCTGTGTCAGAATGGGCTTTCATTTTGGATTAAACTTTCAAAGGACGCCAGTACCAGATGAAAATTGGGACAAATCTTTAACCACCAATTTCTTGGCTGAGGCTTAACGAGGACACCATGATTTTCAAGTGAATGAGATCACCCACTTTCACTGGCTTCCTTTTCTTACTTTTTACTTTCAGAAGTTAATTTATTCCTCTTACAACTTAAATGCCAAGCTCTTCTAATATTATTCTTGCAAGGTAACTTCTGATTTAGCCACTCTTCTCTTTTTCCCAGATCACCCTATGCTTTTCAGAAAAAAGAAATATCTCTAAATGGCACATCATGGACAAATATCAGAGTTGTGAGCTCATTCTTAAACCAAAGGGGTTGTCAAAGTTAACCCAATAATGTATTGTGGGCAATTCATGTATAGGGCACATTATCATATAAATAATAATGTTTTATAATTTTCACAAACTTGGAAATGATAGTGAAAGCACACTTGAGAGAAGCCTTTAAAGCTCACATTTAAAAGAGATATAGTTCTCAAAAAAAAAAAAAAAAAAGAAATATAGTTCTCTATTTTTGCCCAGTGAAATGCTTATATATATTCACACTATGAATCACTATGTTGGATTATTAAAATAACTTTCAATAATTTTCTTTCCAAATACAATTATTCTTGAATCATATATCTTAATATAATATTCAAGATTATGAGGATAGAATGAAAAAAAACTTTACTGAAATGATGGGCCCTGTAAGTCAGGATTGGATTGATGGTCAATTAAAACTGTACCTGTACACTTTCATTCACAATGTGGATTATTTTTCTTCACCTCAGAAAATTAGCTGAAATAAGATGTATTATACCAAGATATCTGGGCAGGAAATTGCCACTAGGTGTGAACAAGAGACATCCAATCTCTCCATTCTAATGAAAATGCAATCAGTCATATCTATACAAAAAGAAAAGACAAAATATCCCCAAGACTCAAATATTTAGAAAAGCACCATTAAAAATCAGTTCATGAAAAAAAAAAATCAGTTCATGTACAACTTATACTGAGAAGAACTGAATTAATGAATCAGATGCAAAAAAAAAAAGTCAAGCTTTGTTGATTTTAAGCTCCTCTCCCACTGACTTTTTTATTTGAAAAAAAAAATTTTAAGAAAAAAAATCAGCTTCAACGGCTCTCTAATACAAAAGAAAATACATATATATATGACATCTGGGTTCTCCTTGGATATACAGTGTATCTAAGAGCTACTCAGAATCAATGCATAAGAAATACATTATAAAACAATGCAAATACTTCATAGCACAGTTAGCCAGGCCATAGCCAAATACAGAGCAAAAATACAGTGAGGAGAGCCTGTTGGATAAGAGACATGAAGATTCTTCATCTTTCTATATCATAGCTCAAATAAGCCAATTTTCATCTTGGGAAAGTCTTCATTTTAAAGACCAAGGCCCAATATTCTAACATCTTGGGGTTAAAAAGAGAATCTGGACAGCATAGTTTAGTGGAAATGTTACTGGAGACCAACAATTACCAATGTCACGATGAATATCTTGAAAAATATTAACCAACTCATAAGCTTCACTACTTGTGTGTGTGTGTGTACGTGTGTACATGTGTGTTTTAATACAAGTGTTTTCCCGAATAAACTTGGCCAAAAAACTCCTTCTTTAGCTGCTGGTATATTTTTGTTTTCATATGTGGCACTGAACGAATTTCTGTAGTTGTGAACAACTACATTTGATTAAAATCTGTCAGACTTATCTTTTTAGCAGGAGAAAAGAAATATGTGTTTCTGCAGAAAGGAAATCAATGTGTCTTTATGATAGATGCAGAGAAGAAAGTTGGATACTGTCACTTTA
The DNA here is from genome assembly GCF_018345385.1 of Vulpes lagopus. Lineage (NCBI taxonomy): Eukaryota > Metazoa > Chordata > Mammalia > Carnivora > Canidae > Vulpes > Vulpes lagopus. Next base: position 104,404,550 of record NC_054827.1, on the reverse strand, counting down.
GGTGATGAAGCAGAAAGACAGGGTAGCTCCCTTGCCATCATCATTGGCTACTGACATAATTGTTGTGAGGCAAAGCCCTATTTAAATTTTATAATCCTTGTTTATAGGATAGACTTACAGTCACTGACCTAATAGTTATCACTCCAACTGGTTAAGTTACAAAGTCTTGTGTCTGAGGTGTCCATAGTTTGCTTTGTTTAAATTTTTTTAGTCAATATCTTTGAGGCAGAGCTCTGCTCTATTGCTCTTCTGCACTGTAAGAAAGAATACTCCCTTCCCCATAAGAAGGCACCAGGTCTTCAAGGGCAGGTAACTGTAGCAGAGAATCTCCTTTATCAAGGAAAACAGAAGAAAGAAACCTCAAAATCTTCCCCCAGGCAGTGCCTGAGACAAATGAAGCAGAAAGCATCCTCAAAGGGACAATTGGAAGACTGTTTCATGACAAAAATATGCCCAGAGATTTCTTCCTTTCTCTTGGGACACACCAACCTACCCAGGATCCCAAGGGTCTCTAGATACAGCTCTGCCAGATAGAAAAAAAGATTCATCCTTGGAATTGTGAGATTATAAAATTCTCCATTCCAAAATGGTACAACAGCAGACACTTACCCTGTTAAGAGAGCCTCAGGAAATCAGGGTGAGCCAAGATGTCTTTGCAGCATGAGTCTCTGCTGTCTCTGTGATTCCAACCAGTAAAACCATTTTAATGAGCTTATAAAGCCATGCCAAGATCTGTGAACTCACATGTCAGTTGAAATTACTATCTCTCCAGCTTCGTGAATGGCATCTGTCAGTAAAGTATCTGAAGTGTTTATTTGGGGCCGATTTCAATAATGTTCAATGTATAAGTTCCTCTCATAACTAACTTTTTTTTAAAGATTTTATTTATTAACTTGAGAAAGGAGAGAGAGAGAACAAGTGGGGGAGGGACAGAGGGAGAAGCAGACCCCCCACTGAACAGGGAGCCCGACACAGGACTTGATACCAAGATCTTGGGATCATGACCTGACTGCAGGCAGACGCTTAACCAACTGAGCCACCCAGCACCGTTAATTAACTTGTTAAAAAATGATATGTTGTTTTTGTTCTGTAATTAATGAATGTTCCTAGAAGGCACTACATTGATGTGAGTGTGCATGTGTGCACTTTGCATATTTGCCCAGACCTGATTAAACCATTAAATAATAGTGGGTGTAGACCACCTAGCCAGGTTTTGGAACATGGTAGCTATTCCTTACAGGTTCATTCTTTATTTATAATCCCTCACTTCAACTTGGGTATCCTAGAAATTAAATCAATAAGCACAAATAACTAATGCATTTGCCTAAAGCTAAATGACTCTCTTTTCCCCCAATGTCCACCTTCTCTCCCTACATCACTCCTACAATCTCCAAGCTATTCAAGTATCAGAGTTTAAGAATTACACATTAAGAATTCATTGGCCATCATCACATCCATTATAAGTAATTGGAAGCCTTCCCACAATTTATGTAAAATTGGAATAGTTAAGATAGATTCTTATATTACAGTAATAGATGCTATCTGGTAATTGTGTCATATGCTTTGGATACACTAAAGGATTTGATTTGCTAATACTCTGTTTTTAATTCTTTATAGAAATTGATCTTCAAATTCTGTACTTTTTTAAGATTTTATTTCTTTATTTCAGAGAGAGAGAGAAAGCATGCCAGCGGGGAGAGGCAGAGGGGGATGGAGAGGGAGAAAGAATTTGAAGCAGACTCTGGAGTGAGTGAGGAGCCCTGACTTGGGGGCTCAAAACCACAACCTTGAGACCATGACCTGAGCTGAAACTAAGAATCAGATGCTTAACCAACTGAGCCACCCAGGTGCCCCTGTACAGTCTTGAGACTCTGTCTTCACAAAATTATTTTATATATTTCCTTTTTATGGGCAAATAGATTTTGTGTAACACTGAAATTGATTTTTTTAAGCTGTAATGGGGACACCTGGGTGGCTCAGTGGTTGAGTGCCTGCCTTCAGCTTGGGTCATGATCCCCAGGTCCTGGGACCAAGTCCCACACTGGGCTCCCCACAGGGAGCCTGCTTCTCCCTCTGCCTGTGTCTCTGTCTCTCTCTGTGTGTCTCTCATGAATAAATAAATAAAATATTTAAAATTTTTTAAATTAAAAATAAATAAAACTGTAATGAATTCACTTATAAAACCATCTAGATCTGGTGACTTTTTCAGTGATAGATCTTTTAATTTCCAATCTCTTCACTAATAATTGGTCTAGTCATGTTTCTTAAACTAGTTATTTTAAGAGTTTTTATTTTTACTAGAGAATTTTCCTCTGCCTTGAGGTTTTCACATTTATATCTAGAGTTGTACATAACATCTACCAGTAACTTCTCTCATCTCCATATTTGTGGTTATATTCCTTGAAAATGCTGTATTTATCTTGATTTCTCTCTATTAGGCTTGTCAGGGGTGTATCTAGTTCAGTAAACTTTCAAAAAAAACTAATTTTGATTTTACTTATCCCATTTTGTGTTTGTTTTCTATCTCCTTCAGTTTTAGATTTCATCTTTATTAATTTCCTCCCTCTACATCCCCATTGTATTTTGTTCCTTTTGAATTTGAATTTTCTAAAATTTATTCTCAATCTTTATTTTTTTTAAGATTTATTTATCTAGGGACACCTGGATAGCTCAGCAGTTAAGCATCTGCCTTCAGCTCAGGGCGTGATCCTGGTATCTGGGATCAAGGCCCACATCGGATTCCCTTCATAGAGCCTGCTTCTCCCTCTGCCTGTGTCTCTGCCTCTCTCTCTATGTCTCTCATGAATGAATAAATAAAATCTTTTTTAAAAAGATGTATTTATCGGGATCCCTGGGTGGCGCAGCGGTTTGGCGCCTGCCTTTGGCCCAGGGCGCGATCCTAGAGACCCGGGATCGAATCCCACGTCGGGCTCCCGGTGCATGGAGCCTGCTTCTCCCTCTGCCTGTGTCTCTGCCTCTCTCTCTCTCTCTCTCTGTATGACTATCATAAATAAAAAAAAATTAAAAAGATGTATTTATCTATTTGAGAGAGAGAAAGAGAAAGCATGCAGAGGGGAGGGGCAGAGTAAGAGGGAGAAAGAGTCTTAAGCAGACTCCATGTTGAGGACTGAATGATCAGGACTCTGAGATCAGGACCCTGAGATCACAACCAGAGACAAAACCAAGAGTCAGACACTTAACCAACTATGCCACCAGATGCCCTTCAATCTTTATTTTCTTAAACACTGAAGACAATTTCAAGATACAAGGTTTTTCCTAGTACAAAGTATGCTTGAATGTCTCATATTTTATATACTCATACTGTATTGTAACTGCACTCTTGTATCTGAGCATCATACCTCCATAGTTGCCACATTTGTGTGTGTGTGTGTGTGTGTGTGTGTGTGTGTGTGTGTGTACTGTCACAAAGATTAGGATTTCTACCTCTCTAAGTAACTCTTTATACCACCCAGAGTACCCAGCCAAGCTTTTTGCCCATGTGCAGAATTTTTAAGTTATAGAAAGCAAAAAACTTGCCAGAGTATTTAACTCAAAGAAGCCTATGCACACCTACCCATTTATCTTCCAAGAATCAGGGGACGCTGGAAAACAGAATGCTCCATGGAGATGATTCTGGTGCATTGGATAATGAAAAAGGAAGGTGCGGCATCAGATTTAAGCAAGTTAGAGATGGGCTCCAATTCCACTTACCACTGAGTGATTTATCTTCTCAGAATCTCAATTTATTCACATATAAAGTTAAAAAAAAATCCTTACTCAGAAAGCTGTTATGGGGATTAAATGAGATAATCCATGAATGTGCCTCACACATAATAAGAGCTCCATAATTATGAGCTCCCAGCATTACTGCTATTAGCATTATCATTACAGTGGGGGCAAAGTGATGAAGTACTAAAGAATGGAGGGGCAGAAGCAAGTTAAGGGGAAGGGGAGCTGGGAAAAAGACAAGAAATAGAGGACCTGAGCCCTGTCTTAACCCAGTGGTTTTGGAAACACTGATTATTTAAAGAGCTTTTAAATCATTTCCCACTAATGATGACTGGGTTGGGTCTATATTTTGTTTCCATCTTGCTAAATAGTGTTACACCAAACCTCTCAAAAAAGTGTCCTGCCCAATTTGCCCCAAAGAAGACCACAGGGATGGAGTGTGTTGGGTAAGGTGAAATGGCACAACAGTCATGCCACCACCAGCTGGTGACTGAGTGCGCATGCCTGGAAAACTTCAGCTTTACGGGCCTGTCTTGTGGAAAAAAGAAGCACCCATTTTGTTTTTATTTTGTGGGTGAAATGAAGTCTAGGAAGGGGCAGCTGCACCTTATCACTGTCCTACTTGGCCAGAGATCTTTCAGAGACTCCAGCCACAGGGTTGGGTTCTAACCTCACTCTTGCCATTGACTAATGGTGTGGCCTTGGACAAGGTGTGTAACCTTTCTGTGTCTCAGTAAAAGAGGGATTTTTTTTTACAAACATTTATAAAGCACTATTTTAAGTGCCTTACATATATTAATCTATTTAATTCTTACAAATATAGGAACTAAGTGAGATAAGGTGTAGTGAGGATTAAATGAATATATTTAAAGTACTTACAGACCTTGTTTGGCATAATGAGTGCAATGGAAGTATGAACTGCTACTGTCATCACTGTTGTAAATGCTACACATTAGCTGTCACCATCCTCGTCACCATCACCAACATCACCATCATCATCATCAACACCATCACCATTATCATCACTGGGCTCAGTTGCAGTATAGCATTTTCTCTCTCTTCATTCCACCTGCAAGATTTCTTCCCATTTCTCAAGCACAAAGAGTAATTTTAGTATTTCCTTCACATCCTCCTCCCCATCTTACATTTACCATCCTCATGTTCTAAGACCCTACTTCTTCCCACAAACTTAAAAGAATGCCAACTCTCCCCAGACCAACAGAGTGTCAAGCATAGTGTTAGGGGTTCCCACCTACACACAGTCTGAGGCACAAGGTGTCAGGACCAACCCAGTCAAAAAGCTGAGATTCAAACACCTGTTCATTGACCTCCAAAGTCACTATTGCCTTATTATAGCCACATAGCCTTAAAATATCCATGTTTTTACCTATCACTCTCAAACCTGAAATGGTTTGTTCACAAAGCATATCGTCCAAGTTTTTAAAATAAATAATCATGCTACCTGGATATATTTATATCTTATTCTCAGTCTTCTATATGTTTGAAATTTTCAAAAAATACGTGAACTGATCTGTAGCATATAATATGCCTTCTTGACAAACAACAGTTTCTTAGTCAAGATACATAAACCTCTTGAGATGCTTATACCAATTAAGATGTCTTACTATACATATTTTAGAGCAATATCTTGACAGAGAGAAAAATTAGAAATGACCCAAATGTTGAGTAAATATGAATTGGTTAAGGATACATTAGTAAATCCAGAAAATGAAATAGTTTGAAGCCATAAAAATTATATTAAATAAATACATCTGCGTATATAGAACAGGATGCAATTTTACGTACCTGCAAGGATATATACCAATGGGTTCACAATGGCTGATTTGTTTTGAAAGGGAAAATTCATCCTGGGAATGAATGTTTTTAGTTTTGCTCTTTATATATTCTAAATTTTCTATGTAACAAATATACATTGCTTTTATAATATCTCAAAACAATAGAAGAAACTAGGTTCTGGTGGAAAACATAGTTGCACTTATCTCAACCAGCTCAACTGTCCCCAGTTAAGCTTTTAATCTGCTGTCTCATCAGGCTGTGCATTTGTTTGATAGATGGCTAAGTTGCCTCTGGCCTATCATACTGTTATTTGCTTTGAACTCTAAACATCTGGGTGGCAAAATCTCTAGCTGTTTAATATTGGGCTTTTTTAGTGTTTGAATATATAGAAAAAATACGTAAAATTCTTCAGATCATCATGATAAAATGAACAACTAGTTCTATGCACTAAAGGCAAAATTAACCTCATAACTTTGGTGCAGGAAGAGAAATAAGGGTTGACCCGTGTCACTCTCCTATGTCCCATTTCAGTGGCATCCTACAGAGCACAGGACACTGAGTGCCCTTAGCCATGTTGAAATAATCACAAATACAGGTCTCTTAACCACCTACTGCACTTTCTTTCTGGTATAATAGTTATACCATAGAAACAACCCCTTTGCTTCAATAGATAGTTAACCATATTCATTAACAATTTTCAAAGCCCTTATTTTTCTTACCACTCTGAGCATGCACTTTATATATTAATGATAATGAACACATGTTTAGGAACTAGTAAAGAGCTGAATTCACATTTTGTATTGAATTTATATTTTATATTTATATTTTCTGATTAAAATCAGGAGGATAGCTGGTAATATTTTTTTTCTCCTATAGGAGAGAAAGAGAGGGGTTTTGCCTGCTTAAAAACTAAAATGGGGCTCCCTGGGTGGCACAGTCAGTTAAGTGGTTTTGGCTCAGGTCTGCTCTCAGAGTCATGAGACTGAGCCCCCCTTCAGGCTCCATGCTCCAAGAGGAGTCTGCTTGATTTTTCTCTCCCCCTCGGCCCCTCCCCTCTGCTCTCTCTCTCTCTCTCTCTCTCTCTGTATCTCTCTAAAATAAATAAATAAATCTAAAAATTGTATCTGAAAAATTAAAATTTCAATTAAACAGCCAGATATTCTATATTTGTGACATCAAATACATAAAGAACTGGGTTTGGGGGGATTGTAGGGGTTCTTTTTTAATTTTTATCTAGTCAATTGGCATTATGTGAAACACCACAGTGGAACTGAAAAACTCTCCTCTATTTCAAAAGTCAGAATACAATAAGCTGAACTTTCTTCTTGTATCTTTCTCAGAAGTTTTTGGAAAATGTGATGGGCATGGGTTAAAAGTATTAAAAGCCAGGGCACCTGATGGCTCAACAGTACTCTTACTGTGAGGACATTTTATAAAGAAATGACATAATGGCATTAGCATTTTAATGTTTAAAGTATCATTCTGGCAATAGTATGAAGAATAGATTGGTAAGCATATAATATTGTGGGCTGTTGCAATATTTCATATAAAAAATATTAAGAACTGAATTAAGGGTGTTACAGTTAGGGATGGAAAAAAGCAAGCAGGGTCAAACAGTAGTAAGTCATTAGCAGTGACAGAACTTGTGAATTGGTTTGATGAAGAGTAAAGATGAAGAGAAGAGCCTGTGATAGTCCTAGGTTTTGGCCTTGAGCAACCAAGGAGATGGCACCACATTTTCCCAAATCAGGGCATACAGGAGGAGAAAGAGATTTTTTCCAGGGAAGTAGTTAGAGGAGATATCACAATTCATTTTCCAGGCATTGTGTTTATGGTATCTAGAAGAAATCTAAGGAAAAATTTGCATTCACTAGAATGTAAGATCCATGAGGGCAGGGACCTTGTTGGTTTAGTTCAGCCAATCAGACAGGTGGGTGGCTTTCAACATATTCATTGCTGTGCACGACAACTGAAAGATGATAAATGCTCAGCAAATTCTAGTTGAATAAGTGTTCTCCAATGAATTTGTGGGTCTAGATCTCAGGACAGCGTTTCAGGAAATTATTCAATGCTCCCTGGTTTCCAGAGAACTCTGGAGTCTCCTCTGATGTCCACCAAGACCATTTTACATCTTCACATACTGTGATTCTGGTCCACTCCCAAGGGAGCGAATTACAAAATTCTTACTAAGATTCCCAGTGGTCTTGTTACTCTTTGTTTGGAGATATAGGCGAGGTTGTTTGTTTACTGACACAGGAGGAAAAATTACAAAATGAATTTTCAAAGTGGTCAGACTGAGCAGAATGAATGGTAAAGTCATAGCATTGCAGTGAGCCTCGTTTTTTTTTTATTTTTTTAATCAGACATATGGCTTTCAAGTTGCTATTGAAATGGTTAGGAGGGCCAAATATAATTATTGAAGATGGCTGTGATCCACATATACACCAAAACTCTAAAGGAGATTGTTGTATTAGAATGAGTAGCAGTGGGAAATACATAGCACCAGCAGAAATCTGGAAAAGACCTTAAGAAAGGAAAACCGCCTTAGTAAATGGCTCTGCTACTTGGAGAAGTTGGAACAAATCTTCCTTGCCAGAGAAGCTTGAATTACCTGCCTATCCCTTTAAGCATTTTCATGTACAAATCAAACACAGATGGCCCATTACGTTTATGACCTCCTGTCAATTACTCTAGATGGAGCATGCATTAATTATTGAAATATTTTCATAGTATACAAGTTTTTAGTGGTTACATTGCCTCAGATAATTTCAACTTTCTGATTAGAAGCTGGTATAAACTATTTTATTTATGAAAATTAATCTCTTGAATGTAGTAAAACCCACAAATACAGTAGTAGATTTTTTTTTCCATTTTACAAAGCCAAACTAAAAATCCTGGCCCCTATCCTTGGAAGTCAGCGTTATGTTAGCATTGCATGCAATACATAAACTCTGCCAAAATCTATTACAATTGTAGTAAATTTTGATTACTGGAGTTGTTTGTTATTTATGTCTAGAAGATAAAGATAATATTGGGAATAGCCCTCTCCTATTCAATGTATAAATTACATCCATAAAATATCTTGTTTTGTAAACAGTAAAATAAAAAAAAAGACTAAACTTGGTAGAAGCTTCAAATATTTGCATCTACTTTCGTGCAAGTCAATAAACACTTTGGATGATGTAAAAGTCCACAGAGTGCTTAGACTTTTAACTGTGCCACTAGTTTTGGTCTGGCATGTTAAAAAAAAAATGCTGGGGCCTTTTGACTGTTAAAGAAAAATAAGAATATTCCAATGAAGCTTCATTTTCAGAGAACATAAAGATACATGGAAAGGGAGCTTCGAGAAAGGCTTATGTGTTTTCTGTCATTCTGGAAGGAAACTATTTGTTCAACAAACCTCAAGCACCTACTATGTGCAGAGAACCTTTCTGGGCATTTGGAGTACCTTGAGGAACAAAACAAAGATTTCTTCTCCTACCAGGATAGGTTCTAGGAGAATTGATTGCCTCCTTGAACCTTTTTGCACAGAGAACGCTAAAGCTCAGAGAGGTAAGCTAACTGACCTAACATCACCCAGAAAGAAAGCTGTAAGTCATAATAAGAGCCTAGGCCATCGGAACCCATCTTCTTAACCAAACATATCTCTTGTACCTTTCCCATTTCCAACTGACCTTTTTCTGGGTCCTTGAGAAGTTAATATTTGAATGTAGCTAGCTGGACTCTATTCAGTAGAAGTCCTCAGCTAGGCAGACTGGCCCTAAAAAAAAAATGTCTCAGGGCACCTGGGTGGCTCAGTGGTTGAGCATCTGTTTTTGGCTCAGGGCATGATCCCAGAGTCCTGGGATTGAGTTCTGCATTGGGCTCCCCACAGGGAGCTTCTCCCTCTGCCTATGCTCTGCTTCTCTCTGTGTGTCTTTAATGAACAAATAAATAAATCTTTTTAAAATTTTTATCAATTTGAAAAATCCATCCATCATCTGTGTTTCTTCTCTCTGAAATCCACTCATGTTTAGGCAAAGAATGCTACAAAGAAGACATCATTGATTGTTATACTGTATGTCGGCAAATTGAATTTAAATTAAAAAAAAAAAAGACATCATCACAGGAATGTTGATTTTGGAGCCCAGTGGGAGAAGGTGGCCCTAGAGGCAGCAAGTAAAGTTAACAAGCAATCATTGGCCTCTTTCTCTGGCCAAAGCCAAGGAGGGATTGAAAAGTGGAACTCTAGTGAAGCACAAATGGAAGGTGCTAATGGCACTGTGCTTTCACAATGGGTTTGCATTGTGGGGAAGAAAGCAATCCCCACATGTCATGGTGGCAGCTCAAGGCTGGAAAAGCTAGAATCATGCAAGGGAGGGGGGATATAGAATATGTGTCAGGTGAAAGCGCTGCTTATCTATTGGACCCCTCTCTTAGACATTCAAAAAAAAAATACTGCTAGTGGGAGAATTCTCACAAAAATTATTGGCATTAGTTAATTGCTGTTCAATTACTTTTGTGTGTTAATTTTGCCACTCTAAAAGAAAATGATCTATTTCCCAACCACAAATAATAAAACTCCCCACCTCCGGTTTATTTAGCACTTCATACTTTCTAAAACCTTCCTGTTATTGGTGAGACTCAGATGGCTGTCTGACGTCACATCAAATTTGATAGACAATAGCCAAGAACTTAGGCTTCCCAACATACAGTATCAAGCTCTGGATACTCTTTCAGGCTTCTCATTTAGTCCTCATCAAAGTAGACAGAGAAAGTGTCATCATGGTCATCGGCCAAATGAGAGCCTGAAGCTCAGGACCCAGAACAAGTCAGTCCCCAATTCAGTTCAAAGGGAAGTGACTGAGCATACAAAGTAGTCCATTAAGGGCGTGTTGGTAAGGAGGGAACAGGTAGGAGAAGCCAAGTCATACAAGAAAAGAAGATGGAATATGCAATAATGGAAGTATGTACAAGGCAAAGAAGTTAGAGGTAGAAGCGATTAATTTCATCCAGGATTGAATAAAAGTCCACTCAGTTACAAATATACCTAATTTGTTGTAATCAAAACTGGAATGATATTGTGACTTGTCATGCAGTGTCTAAAGCTGTTCTTTTTTATGGGATAAAAGAATCACCTGAGAAGCTTGGAAAAAATGCAGTCTCATCCTTAATGAATCAGCAACTTTGCACACAGAGTGCAGGAACCTGATTTTTAATAAGCCATATTTGGAGCCCATGGTCTAAAACCTTGCTACTCAAAGTATGGTCTGTGGACAAGCAGCCACTTAGGAAGAAAGAATCTTAGAACTCACTCAGGTATACTGAATGAGAATGTGCAGTTTAACAAGATCCCCAAGTGACTTCCTCTACATATCACAATTTAAAGAGCACTGGTCTACAGCTTCCCCCTTCTACTATGTATTCATTTTATTAAAAAAAAATAATAATAATAAGTCAGGGGCCCCTGAGTGGCTAAGTTGGTTGAGCATCCAACTCTTGATTTTGGCTCAGGTCATGATCTCAGGGTCTTGGGATCAAGCCCTGTGTGGGGCTCCACACTCAGCAGGAGGTCTTCTTAAGGATTCTCTCTCTCGGGGATCCCTGGGTGGCTCAGCGGTTTAGCGCCTGCCTTTGGCCCAGGGCGCGATCCTGGAGTCCCAGGATCGAGTCCCACGTCAGGCTACCTGCATGGAGCCTGCTTCTCCCTCTGCCTGTGTTTCTGCCTCTCTCTCTCTCTCTCTATGTCTATCATAAATAAATAAATCTTTTTAAAAAAAAGGATTCTCTCTCCTCTCCCTCTGCCCCTCCCCCCACTCACATACATGCACACTCTCGGTCTCGCTCTCTCAAATAAACAAATAAATCTTTTTAAAAAAGAAAAAGAAAAGACAAATTAACTCGGCATGACGTAAAGTGTTCTTAGTGAACCCACGCAGGACCCAAGGGAGCTCTGTTTTTATCCCCAACTTCCTTCCCAATCTAACATTCTAGATTTCCATCACCGTCTGATAAAAAAAAAAAAAAAAATACAAAATATCCAATCAAGATTTTCTCCTAAATTTTGTTGAAACTCAGCATCTAAGTCGTGGACTATCAAGTATTTCAAGCATTTCCAAAAGTCGCCTGTGACATATTTTGGAAAGTAAATCACAATTTGCACCTGCCTCAATTTCCAGTAAATCTCCTATTTTCCCACAGTTCCTTGAAGACTAGTAAAGCATTCTGGCAATCCCATCTGCTAGTTTTCTTTGTCCCCCTCCACCTCCGCCCCACAAGATAATCAGTCCATCAAGATCAGGAGACACGGGTGTGTTTATAGTAGCTGGGGAAGCTATGACGAATTCTACCCTTGTGCTAAAGCGTCAGGTTCCTTACAAGTGTTTGTTTAAACCAAGCTTCTTGAGTGGAATTGGTGCAATTTCTCCTTGTTTGTAAGGGCAAGGCATACTCTGCCCTACTTAGGAGGAAGCCCTCCAGCCGCCATTCCAGAATAACAGAGGAAGAAATTCCCTTCCTCCAGCCCAATTGTCACCACTCAGCTAGGAGCAATACAGCTAGTGTAATGCCTGGATTTTGACATGCACTTATTATTTTATAATATAAAAGACATTTTAAAGAAATAAAATTACTGGCAATTCTACCACTCTGACAAGTTCATGGGCCATCTGCAAAGAAAGTTAAGTTTACGTGTGGGTTTGCCATTTCACTTTCCCTAAGAGTATGTCAAAAATAGTTTTCAACATGGTTATAGACTTCACAGTATTTCCATGCCGGTATAACAGTTCAATATTGATATGCTATGCATATGTCATCAATCTGCTACTCTTGGACATATCGTGGGCTTCTAATTTTTCATTATTAGAAATGCAGTCTGATCCTAATCAGACTAACAATCTAATTTTAGAATTTTTAGGGACTCAATCCCAATAATTGGCAGGTATCTTTAAAGAAAAGAAAAAGTCAGTCTGTGGCCAGGATGACTTTGCTAACTTACATTAGGCTACTCAGAAGTGTATACCATTAGTTAGAAGGGGGAACAGGCAAAAAAAAAAAAAAAAGTATATAAAATCAATGCTTTTTATCTTAAAAATCAGCTGAAAGTACATGCTTTACTAAGAGACCCAAAAGTATCATTTTCATCCATGAATTACTATACATAATATAGACTAAATATGTTATTCATATAATGGGGTTAGCTTCATTGCACTTAAAGGTTCTGAGTTGCAAACAATTCATGGGTTATATAGTAGGCCATTTCCTGATTAGATACTTGCACTAGAGTAGAGCTGAATAGAAACTTGCTGTAGCCTAACATTTTAATACAGATGTAATTTGATTACATTCTCACTTTCTGCTTTAGACTGTAGAATTGAAAACACATTACTATCCATCACTTAGAATCTGCTTAACCTTTATTGAGATTATCATCAGTCCAGCCATTTCATGTAGAACTAGCCCAACATCTGACTTCCTTTTCCCTTTCTTGTTCTAATACCTGCAGTTGTCCCCCCAAATAAGGCTGTCACTGACTTTGGTAGAGCATGAGGAAGATGGCTGAAGCCACATTAGGTACCCAACTTTGAGAATCAGGTCTCCTCTGGAGTTCAGGGAAAGGCATTCCAGGGCAAAGGAAGGGCAGAGAGGCAGCAAGGTTTAGGAAATCATGACTATTTTGTTTTGATAAGTATATAAAGAAGGAGGAGGACAAATCTGTCTGGGGACAAATCATGGAGGATTTTGAACAGTAGGACAAAGGGTCTGAATAATAAGAAAATATTGCAAATAAAAACTAAAGCAAATGAGTTTGTGTTTCATAGATTTAGTGGGTGAACTGGATGGAAGAGAGGGGGTGTGCTGGAGTAAATAAGGAGCTTCCATATTGTTTCAAAAGCTGGTGGAGGGAAAGGTCTGAGAAGGCAGCAGTGGAGAATGGAGAGGAGGACACAGGTATAAGGTATTGCAGAGGGGAACAGAAATTCACAAGTGAAGGAGACAGGGAAAGTTGTTCTTGGCGGCTCATTCCAGAACAATGTCCTTCCTGTGCTCTAAGTCCTAAGCAAATACCATTTGTTACAAGGCCATCTTCTCAAATGGTAAAAATCTGTAGGCCTTTGGTATGGAACTGTCTGAAACTATTGCTTGAATCTGGGCATCAATGTTAGGATTGGAATGGAAATGTATGATTGACTTCATGAATGCACTGGAAAAGGATGAATAATAGGCTTAGATTGGTCTCGTTTCTTGGCTGATGCTGCACCATCTCTGATTAGCTGGCCCCCTCAATGGGACTGAGGAGCCCAACTTCTAGACATATGGCCAGTGATTAGGCTGTCTGGCCCAGCTTGCCCAGGAACAAGGAAAACTCAGTGAGAAGGCACTTTGGATGGTCTCCAACTTCTTGGAGAAACAAAGTCAAAGTTTTTAACAAAGAATAGGGGTCACTGAGTGATGTGTAGGTTTGAGTGGAATTGAGAAAAGTCACATCAGCGATGCTAGTAGGACTTTCATTTGAAATTAAAATTGCTAGATAACTTGGCAATAATAATCAAAAAAGAAAATGTACCTACTCGGCAATTTCACTCTAAGTACCTGTGCTAGAAAAATACTCATAGCATACGAGTATTATGAGTGTTACACATAGGAGCATATGAGAAATACTCAAATACATAAGGTAGTATGTCCAAGGATATTCACTGCACCACTGTATATGACAGCGAAAAGGTAGAAGGAATCTGCATGCACATTTTATGGAGATAACTCAATGAGTGTTGGTATGGCCATACCATGGGAAATTCTTGAAGGACTTAGAAAGAACAATATACATCTGTTTCCACTAGCAAGTTAGATCTCTTAAGACCCTGATGCGTGAAATGATCAAGCACACAATATGTTGCTGAGTATGAAACATGTGATAGAGGTTCTTGGAATAGAAAAAAAAAACTAAGCCTTTGTTAATATAGGTCATATCAAGGAAGTTGGAAAAGCAACTAAGGTTGGAGGTAGTGGCAGGAAGGACGTTAGTTAGCCTCATGCTCTAAATTCTAATATACACAAGACAATAAGTGTATGCTATTTGTTTTAAGTTTCAAAATTTCTTTGGAAATTTTAAATATCTTGGCCCAAAGGAATGGCTTTTTTTCCCACCAAATATCTGCTCTCTACCAAAGACATCTTTCCTCTAAAATGATTCTTTAATTTTTTTTCCTTTTTAAAGTCAGCGAGTCACTGGGTTAATCCATGAGTTAATGGTTGAGTAGCAATGGATAGATAGATAGATAGATAGATAGATAGATAGATAGATAGATAGATAGATGATAGATAGATAAATAGACAGACAGACAGACATGCAAACCTCCATTGGCCAATCTCCCTTAAAGCTACCAATTTCATAGAAGATCACCAAGGCAATTCTGTTCCATTTGATTGTGTTGTCCCCACAGCTTAAAAACATGGCAAAATAAATATCAAATGGCATGCCACTGAACTGTCAACTCAGGGATATCCTTGTGTATGTCATAGTTAAAAGGGAACGTGAAACACCATATCTTCCTGAAATGAGATCAATGAACAGAGCTGATCTGAAATCAGAACTAGATAATCTCAATTGGAACTTATTCACTGGAATATTTTTCTAGGTTCGGAAGTAAGTGGAAACAAGTTATTTTCTAAATTAGAATCTATGTCGGTAGTACCTTTATACAAGTTCCAATCTTAGAGGACAAGGAAGAGCTAATGCAACTTTAATATAGTTTATCAGATAGTGATTACTGCAAGATCGTCTTTTGCTCCCTTACAATCTTTTTTCACTCAAGAACTTGATGGTGTTTGGGGTAAAGTGCTATAAGTGCGATTCTAGCACACGAAGGAAAAGAAAATATTAACCCATGATGTAGCCAAGAGCTGGATTAATCTTCCAGGCAATTCAAAAAAGAATCAGAACACAAACCCCAAAAGGCAGTTTAAACATTCTGAAAAGTGCTAAACTATCTCATCTTGAAAAAGACCACTTCGGTGGGTTTTCAGTTATTTGGGACATGTTGCTTTGAGTCCCTGGTGCAGAAGTCAGTTTTAATGTAAGCTGTTTTCTTTCTCGTGTGTTTTTTAAGTAAGAACCACTATTTCTCTGAGCCTAGAGCTAGACACAGTTGGCCATGCTGAGCATGTGAGAGGCAGTCTGAGAAAGGGGGTTTAATGAGTAACTTTGCAGTTAGAGGCCCTGCCTGAAAACTCCTTCTAACCATTAGACTCGTACTTTCTGTCTGAAATACACACAGACAGAATCTGTCTGATTCACAGCCTCCAGAAGGCTCAGAGATGTTGGCAATCCTGGTAGGGAGACTTCAGAAGTCCCTGATATCTCAAGTGCATCTAAAGGCTTATGCATACTCTCCACCCCTCTCAACCCTGCCCCTGCACTCCCAAACCCCACCACTTCCCCCACTCCCCCAGCCAGTGTCTGGAGATCGCGTTGACTGGAGTTCTCCCAGAGAGAAAGATTGATAAAGCAAAGCAATCGGAGTTATTTCCTATGCATGAAATTGATTAAATGCTTCACTAAATGGCTTATAAATTTGCTTCTCATATTTCTGTCACCGCTGAAAAGATTACAGAAACTCTGCACATATCCATGTTGTATACAATACCAAATTACAAAAGGTTGTAAAAACTAATGTTTTGTTTAAAGTTTTGAGCAGGACCATATGCCTTCAGTGACCTTGAGTAAGCTATTTTAATTCAAACCATTTCAAAGAATAGAAAGGGGAGAAATATTCAGCTCCATAACAAACCAGACGAGTTGGTAGGTAAACCTCCGTTAACTCTGCTGAGCCTCTGCTCCTTCCTAGGAGGATGTGGAGTGAATGCCCTCCTGCACACGTCTTGTGTCTCCAAAGCTGGAAAGCACATGTGGTGTCAACAGGGATATATTTACAAAGGAGATGAAAATAGGGCTTTAAGACCTCCCAAAGCTGAATTTGCTCTATTATTTTTCATTCAGAGATATATCCTGATGAGTTTTGAGTCTTGCATTGACTTGCAGGATGATAGCGAAAAGATGACAAATATTAGCATGAGTGGTGGGATTGTTTTATGTTTAGGGGTTCTGGTTGTTTATTTTTGATCTTTACACGTCTTTCAGATGCCACTTAAGTTCTATTCTTTCTTCCATGTGAGAATTCCTTCCAACTCTTGAGTAACAATTGAGGGGGTTGGGGCGGGGAGGATTGGGGGGGATTTTAGCCAAGAAGCAATTTATAAGCAAGCACGTGACCTGCAGATGTTACTTGGAAAACTAATCCCTTTCTTAACATGGCCTTAAAAGTACCTTCACTTCTGCAGGAAAAATGATATTTTTTCATAACATTTATAAGACATTATGTCCCCAGCAAGAATTAACATTTGGCATTAACACACAGCTCTGGCAAGAACTTCAAGAGAAGTTTTACAACCAAGGATGTGCTTAAGATCCCAACTGGCCTGACCTCTGTAGTATACAATCCCAGCCACCTATCACCTTCAAGAATAGCCAGTGTGGGAACCAAGGTGGGTCCACCCCACAGCCATCTGGAACCCAGTGAGGTGGAAATTATCAGGGTGATGTGGTCAGCGGGGAGCAGAAGGACTTTCCAATATCAGGCTAGGTACACATCTGCTTTCCTATGAAGTCTCTGGGTAGATGTAAGAAGTTGTGATGGAATTATCTCTCATTTGTGAAACCATAATGTAATCTCATGAGTAAAATCCAGATTTTTTTCCATCTCTCTCTGTCTCTGTCTCTCTCTTTTGTTTTTTTTGTGTTGTTTTTTCTTTTAAATGAGTACCTGTTCTGGGAGATATGCCAAAAATGCAGGGATGATTTAACCTGACCATCACCAGCTGGACAACCTATTTAACTCTTTGGTGATGGTTACATGAACCTTATTGTTGGCTTCAAGCCACCACATAATTAATGTTGACGCCAGACACAGAGGGTTTAATAAATTATAACAAAGAAAGAGGTCCATTATTACACAAGAGAAAGAGTAACTATCGTCTGCCCACAGGTGTTTGCCATCTTAAAACATATGAATCCCTGTTTCCTAAAGTTTACTCCTTGAAACACTAACTCTTCATAAAAGGGTTTTGTTGATCAAATCCTGTGGACAACACTCTTCCCGGAGAATTACAGTGCAGAGTAACATGTTACGGGCCTCTGCTACAAACAATCCTGTTTAACCTGGAGTTTGTCACTTGACCCAGACTTCTTTTGGTATTCACCTTTAGAACCTTGGAATTGTTATTTGAAACATACTCAGGGAAAAATATTTAAACCCACTGCACGTCTAGAAGACTGGCCCATCTCTTCTGAAAATTCAGCAAGCTGTGGGCTGCCCCTTCAACGAGATGCTCAGCCAAAAGAAGAGAAATCCGCAAGTTCACTACACGAAGACTTTGCCATTCCTCTTTTCCTGCTGATATGCTAGCATTGGGCCATGCACATGCTCCTCTCCTACCTGGGACAGCTGCATGTTGAGGAACTTGTGGCTTCTTTTTTTTTTTTAAGTAGATCTCTCTAATCTGTGCGAGAGCCTGTGGGCATTGAATGCCCAAATATTAGTTACATTTGTAAATGTATGCTCCACATATGTTGGATTTTTTTCTTACAGATTATTTTTTGCCTTTGAAGACTATTAACAAATTCACTTCCTCTTTCTATTTTAAATAATAAACAAAAGCCATGTGTATTCTTCCCTTTCTATGATCAAAGTCACTCATGTATCAAAATCATTAAAAAAAAAAACACCTAGCAGGGTGAAGGAGAGTGACAGAATTATGGAGATAAGCTTGGATTTACCTTCATTTAATTTTTTAAGTAAATCCTTCATTTGCACACTTCTGCCTCTTAACTAGTTTGAGTGACAAATTACTCATGAGGAGCATCACAGGTGATGGATGATAGCATGACCCCTGGTGAAGATCTTAGCTGTGGTTCACAACTGTGGTTCTCAAAACAGCAAGGTGCATCAGAAGGTGATTCTCCAGGTGTGGAGGCCGTGTCATAGCACAGATCTCTGAGCCACACACCCAAAGTTTCTGTTTTGGTAGGTCTGTGGAGGGGCCTGATAATCTGCGTTTCTTTTTTTTTTTTTAAGATTTTATTTATTTATGTGAGGCGGGGAGGGACAGAGAGAGGGAAAGAAGCAGACACACACCCCCCCCCCCCCCCGAGCAGGCTCCATCATGACCTGTTCCGAGGGCAGATGCCACTGACTGAGCCACCCAGGTGCCCCTGAGAATGTGCATTTCTAACAAGCTCCCAGGTGATGCTGATGCTACTGGCCCGGGACCCAACTTTGAGGATCGCAGCTGTATAGCAGCTCCCTAACTTACCCAATTAAACAAGTTATAAACACCAGGTCACAGCCCTGAGATGGAAGCTCTAGGAAGGAGAGACTCAAGAAGAATCTGTATTTTTAATAACTCCCCAAGCAATTCAAAACATGCAGGTCTGGACTACTTCAGTCAGAGAAGCAAGGCTTGCCTCTTAGATCAGCCCCTCGGGTCTTGGTCTTCTGGCTGCCTCTGAGCCAGGGAGTCTCCCTCCTCAAGGCCTCTTCAAAGTGCAAGATGGCTGAAGACCTGGGAATGCCTCATCCAATAACTTGTCTAGTAATTGGTATATTGATTGCTAATGTCATCATGTTTTAGTACCTATAAACCCCTCACTCTATTACACAGCCCCCAACAATCCAAAAAGTCATTGTTTATTCATTGTGACTCCCAAACTGGCCCTTGTCAGTTCCTGCTGGAAGGCTGGCTGATAAAAATCAGCAGATGATTGGACGCACACATTCTTAACATGACTGACCCATGACATCTCCGAGGGCAGCCAGGGAGCCTGTCATTACAGTACAATACTTCTCTTTCTTCCTCCTTATCTAGCCCCAGATGACTTTGAGATTTTTATTAACTCATTAATGACTGAAGATGTCATTAGAGCCCATAAAAGGGTTTTCTTTTCTTTTTCTTTTTCTTTCCTTTCATTCTTTCTTTTTTTCTTTCGTCATCTTCTTTTTTTTAATGGAGATAAGTATACACTTTGCTCATAGTAGGAGGGGGACAAGCTTATGGATAAAACAGTCAAGATAAGCCAAATGGAGAGACCCTTTCAATCTATTAGAATTTGAAATCTGATTAATGGGTGCCAGGATTGAAAACCTGCGCAGAGAAATACCAAGTTGCCTCAGAAATACGGTGGGCAAGAAAAAATGGGGCAGCTCAAAAAGAAATAGCAACCCATAAAAGTCAGCAATTTCTGTTGTGTTGTAGGCTCAATCTTTCCAACCCAACGGCTAAATAAAAAATAAACAAAAACTCGAATAACGCTACTGAAGCCTCTAAATGTTTCTTACCTACACATTCAATTAAACCATATCTTGTTTCTGCGTGCCTTTAATTTTCACATCGGCAGAACTGCTTTTAAAAATCAAATTAGATCTTTTGAAGGCACTTAAATTGCAACAACCTTATGTTTTTTTATATACTCTTGGGTTTCAGCCTTTTTATCTAGGTTGTGTGTCCAATTAATGGGATATCTCAAGGAAGCACTAATCATTCCGAAAACTTGAGAATATAAAAAGCAAGCAGACTATTTTCATTATAACTGATTGGATTGAGAATAAGCTACAGAGGAAATGTTCAATAATTATGATAACTTTTTTTAGATGAGATCACAAAAAAATTCAGTCACATAAGGTGCTTTTCATTGCAGCAAAGTCTTTGAAGTCCTGTTTTCATTTGATTCCTCTTTGGGGTTCAGCCTCGGGCATGTCAGGAGGCAGGTTGGAGAGTGGGTTTACACTGATTTTATCAGGCCGGATAATTCACTTGGCAAAGAAAATGTCTATTACTAGATGTATTTCACATGTTATTAAGTGTTTATGAAATTTTACTATTGTCAAAACACATTGTGAATTAACAGACCTCATCACACATGGAGATAAACTACTCCCAAAGAGAGAAAATTGTTGTCTCAAGACCTAAAAAGATTTCGTCCAAGGAAATTGCTGTCAGTAAACTATGACCAAGATTGAAATATGCCTTAAGCCAATTCCTAAATCACCTAATTACATCTTTCTTTATTTATCTATTTGCCTAGTGGAAAATTTTATCCATTAAATGCTTTCTTAAATAGAATAATTAGTTAATATTTGCAGATTAATTAAATGCAATAATTTTATCTAATTCAGTAATAATAACATTAAAAACTTTTTTCCACCTTTCTGTACATGACACCAAACACCCAGATAAAACCTGGGACACAAGAGTCAAAAACCCAGCTGTTTTTATTTATTTTTTTTTAACCCAGCTGTTTTTAAAGATCCAGATGTATGATGTCAAGTTAAAAAAAAAACAATCAAGGATTTCACAATTTTTTTTCCATTTTCATCCAGATGTTTGGTGTCATATATACACAGTCTTAATGTGCTCAGTCATAATCACAATGTTCTTTAATATCATTTGCCAATATTTTAATCCCCTCTTCACCAAATTATCTATAACAATCCTGTTTAATTCATTCATAGGAAAAAAAATTCATTCATAGGGCGAAACACAAAGAGATTTTCTTCAGAAAAAAAAAATATATAATGCCCAGCAGACTCCAAAAAAACAATACAAGCCAGAATAGTGCCCAAGTCTTTATGTTGAAAAACACTTCCTATCTGCATTTTTAAATGATGAAAAAAATTCAACTCAAATGGTCAGAATGGCAATTTTAATTGACATGTATGTGCCAATTTCAATTTCTAGTAAGTAGTTTAGGAAAATAACGGGCTCTCAAGTGTAAAGGATGGCCACCTTTTCAATGGGCTCCTTTTCCAATTTATTCACTTACTGTTAAATCCCAAAAGAGATGACATTTTAGGAGCAATTTCCTCGTCTGGTGACTTTGGGAATAGAGAAATACGGACCTAGGAATATAAAAGCTTGGTGTTGAGTCCCAGCACCACATGTGGTGGTCCCAGTCCCACTGTGTGACCTTGAGCTAGTCACTTAAGCTCCAAGTCTCAATTATTCCTTCTTTAAACTGGAAATACTAACCCTGGCCCCAATTAGCCTAAGAATCTGATCAAAGAACTCTGAATGGCAGAATACCTCACAAGTACATAATTATCACTAATATATGAAAAAGTTTATCATTCATTTTATATATTATAGTTTAAATGTTATCACATAAAAGTATCATTTCTGTTAATATGGAATTCAGGGGCATGAGATACCACACTGAAAATAACTCTGGCCAGCTATTGTTTACAAATCAGTATGACCAGAACTTCTGGGTGTGCAAAACAATATCCACATTCTCCTTCCCTGTGTTCCTGTCTCCTTCCTGCATTTGCCTAGTCGAGCTGAGAAATCATTTTAGCACTACTCTCTTTACGGTAACTAAATAGATTATTCATAGATCACACTGATTGAGCCTGTATTACTATGAGGGCACTTCTGCCAGTCTAGAACCATATTCTTTTCTTTTCTTTTCTTTTCTTTTAGAACCATATTCTTGACCAACTGCTGAACTTAACTTTGATGCGCTCACACACACTCTTGGTCAATGGCAAAGAGTCCAGCCGTAGCATCTAGCAGTTTTGTGGCTGCTAAATATTCCAACAGACCTCATGGTTTCTATCAAGGGAGATTGCTTACAAGGTTTTGTTTTTGTTTTTAACTACTCATAAAATGTATGTCCTGGGAAGTTATCATCAAAGAACAAGCCTTCCTCCCCACACCCTAAGTAGGTATCTAAGTGAGAAACCAACCTATAAAATGATAAACCCTAAACGTTTTTCAAGCATTTTAGTCTTCTACTTTTTCATCAGAGCTCCAAGAGTTTTGGAAAATATCTCTAAAGTTTTGAGTTCTACTTTTAAGATGCTGAAAGGTTCTTATACGGCCAAAAAAAGGTAGGGGGGAGTATAACGAATGAAAGGAAGACAATGTAGTTAATTTTAAAGTTTAAAGCTCTCGGGACACCTGGGTGGCTCAGCAGTTGAGTGTCTGCCTTTGGCCCAGGGTGTGATCCTGGGGTCCTGGGATCGAGTTCCACATTGGGCTCCCCACAGGGACCCTGCTTCTCCCTCTGCCTGTATCTCTGCCTCTCTGTGTCTCTCATGAATGAATAAATAAAATCTTTAAAATTTTTTTTTTAATTTTAGAGCTCTCTGCAGTGTCACCATTCTGACAGTAGAGTAAAACAAAAGCTCATACTTTAAGACATTTCTTTAAAAGTTTACTCCAACTTTTTTCTCAATTATATGATCACAGGGAAAATGGAATGACTAATCGAGTTTTCCTTCTTCAACTTTTTGAAGTCACAAATCACTCATTAGCATGTTGCTATACTGCAGCACTTGGCTTTCAAGGGCCAGAAATCAATACAAAAGGAAACAATAATAGAAAAGGGGAAGATTTTTACCGTCATAATAGGGAAAGGTGTGTGTGCTGGAAGAAAGTACAGTACAGAAGCTCATGACAAGTCATGATAAATGGGTCGTTATAAAATTCATGTTTAGGCAGCACCAGGCCGGGGATAATGCCATTCGTCATGGCAACACGAGGCTGCTAATGAGCTTCATTGCATATTCATGTCTGTGGCGGGTCTTCTCTCCCTCCCACCCTGAACCAGAGCCTGGAAAAATCTCCACCTCAAGCTGAAGCTCAGCTAGGCCTTTTTCCTCTTCTTCTTCTTCTTCTTCTTCTTCTTCTTCTTCTTCTTCTTCTTCTTCTTCTTCCTTCTCCTTCTCCTTCTCCTTCTCCTTCTCCCTCTTCTTTTTTTTTTTGTTATTGTTGCAGCAATTACACTGTAAAGTGCTGCCCAAGATTGATTGCTCTGATCTGTAGTTCAATTGTAAATTAGAATACACATCCCCCCAGGGACGCACGGCCCCTATTTGTGATTAAGAAAAAAGCCCTATAATAGACTAATAGCTAAAGTTCTCTCTCTTTTACTTTCAGGCAATTAGCTTGATGAAATGGCCTCTTTTTGTGTACCCTGGAAGTGTAAACCGATATCATAATGAAGTATATGATGTTTATTCTATTATTTTCACCTTGCCGGGTATGCAGGAATGCATAAGTAATGGCTGCTTTGTCTGGTACGTTTACTGATTCACAAGTAAACTATTTCTTAAAGATGCAGTGTGTGCATTTTGAGGCTTGAGCTAACAACCCCTAACCGTGGGTTCACTTCCATGCAAAAGACTTTCTACTAAAGAGGGGAAAAAAACAAATTTCTTAAGTAAAAGCGAGATTCTGATAGTCAACAGCCATCTAGCTACTGGACTGCTTTGGATTGGATGAGGTTGGAAAGTACAAATGGCAGCTCTCTCAAGTCCAGTGAAGAAACCAGGGTACTTTTAGCAAAATGTCCTGGGGTGACTTTGTGCAAGTGAGACTCCAGCTGAACATAATGTTTCAGTCGTCTCCAATAATTAGTTGCAGGATCCTCCCATTTCTAACTCTTGGGTGGAAGAAGTTAGTCCTACGGAGTATTAGCTACTTTGAAGTGTACTGCACCCATCCCCACTCCAAATGTCTTATCTTTTCAAGATCCAAAACTCTGATTTCATAAGTTGACAAGAAAACATTCTTTCACTTCCTACATGGACCAGCTGACCAGGGGTTTTGACCAGCAAGCCAATGAACACAATCGCTTGTAGTTGGCCCATCTCCAATGTCATTTGTGTTGTTCCTATATAGTATTTTAATATTTATTCCCTCTTCATTCATGAGAGTCTCAAGAGTAAAGGGGAAAAAAGTATCCCAACTAGGCAAAATAGAAAGAGGAAAGAAGGAAAAAAACAAAAACAAAATAAAACAAATCTATCTTGGCTTACAGTGAAAAGATATAATAAAATATTAAATAAATAAATAAAATAAAATAGTTGATGTTAGATTTCTTATCAAGATGTTAATTACAGTTCCAGTTCTCCACTCCAATTCCCTGCCATTCATCAATAACCTAGTTTGTACTACCCACCAAATATTTTCTGGCCTTGTGTCCACTTGAGCTTCTAGAAAATCATTTTTATGGCAAAAGGATCTCACTTATTTTTTTTAGTATTGAACTATACATGCATTTTTAGATTTGTTATATTTTAAAATTGATATTTGAGAGAGTCTTTTGTAACATATAAAACGTGTTCACATTTCCTTCCAGTTACTCTAGCCACTTTCCTGAGAAATATCCCAGGAAAATTCACTTGGATATCTTCCTTGCTAAAAATCAAAAAGTTTTATCAGTCTTTATTTGATGATGACTTTCTCTTTCTCAATATGTATACACTAAACTGCTGTATAAATGATAAGCTTGCAGCACAACAATTGTAAATTTTCATTGCTTTTAGAAATGTTTGAATGCTAGCTGCCATATTGCTGCCATCTTTGAAATATGTTATTGTAAATTTTCAAGTGATATTGAGCCTGGGAAGGTCTCATCCACAGCACTTACTTGCAGTAACCATCACCTGTTTAAGAGTACATTTATTTATAATAATGATACCCAATTTTTATCCAGTGCCTCATAATTTATGAAGTTCTTTCATATAAATCACATCATATACATGACTCTATGAGACAAATGAGGCAAATAATTTTATTGTCATCCCAAAGTTGGAAGTGAGGAAATTGAGGCTCAGAGAGGTTATGGGACTTACCCAAAGTCCAAGTCAGCAAACATGAAGTTGAACCTTGTCTTCAGGAATTTAACTCCAAAATCTGAATGCCTTCAGGAAGGTCATGCTGACTTTATTCTAGCTACACATTCACCATAGGCAGCAACCCTCCAGAATCTCAAAGCTCTTACATTCAACAAGTCTGTGGTCTTCCTTTGTATCTGGGCAAGACTGACAAATGAATGTAAAGACACACACAAACACACACACAAACACACCTTGATAAAAACCTACAAAGAAAGGAGAAAAGGAATGGAACCCACACCCCATTGTTACCCACCTACCTAAATATAAGATAAATAATCTACATTTGCTTACTAACCTTTGTTTAGACTAAGTAGATACCAGTCACAAAATTGAAGCAATTACCTAATTTTTAGAGACGGGGAGGGTCACTCTTTTCAAGAGACATGCGTTTGTATCCAAATTTTCCCGAGATTTGTTTGAGTCTCTTTATCAAACTTCTCTCCAAGACCTTTGCACATACCACTCCATCTCATTCTTACCTCCTGTCACTTATCCCCATAGAACTAATTCACCCAGACCATCAATCTAGAATTAGCTCAAAGATCACACGTCCATGGAGATGGTCCCTGGCTTCTCTCTCTATCTCTGTTCCAAATACCTCTTTGATTTGATATTCTCAAATGAGCCTCCTTCATCCTCATAATGGTCTCTCCCATCCTGATGCCAGTGAAGATGGGATTTGGATCCAGAATCCAGCTACAAACTCTCCCAATGGTGTGTTGGACTTGTCTGCTGAAGTGCTCCCATTGTCAAGATCACCAACATACCAAAGTGCCATTCTCAGAGCCCTGAGATTAGTAAAGCAGCTCTCGGCTATTCTTTGCCAATGAATGGCTACTATGTTGATGAGGAATGGCTACTCCTTTTTTGGAGTGGTCTTGAAGTGACAACTACACCAGATAAAACATGCAAAGCAGAATCTACTGGCGTAGGCAAAATTGAACACCAAAGCACATCAACCATGATTTCCTATGAAAAGCTATTCCTACCTGAACATGAGAAAGACTCCAAAAATGAGCCCAAAACAAATGATCCCAGAATGAAGAGTTTATAAATATGCTCAAATCCCAGGTGTGACATTACTTAAATTTATGGGAGAAATGAGAGGATATTCCATTATTTCATTCATTCATCTATCTATCCATTCAATAAATCATTCAACAAATACTCCTTGAAACTTGAGGAGATAATCACCAAAAAAGACATCATTCTTGTCCTCATGGAACTCACAGTATAATAGGGGAGACATATATGTAGTCACACCACTGATTACAAGATTATATATACAATGCATGTATAACTATGGATAAAATGGGACTCTTGGTGGGAACTTCATAGAGACAAATGATTCAGTATAGAAAGTCTTACAATAGAAGCCTGAAGACTGAGGTTATAGATGAGGTAGAGAGAAAGGGTGGGGGGTAGGGGGAAGCATTTGTGAAAGAGAGTTTTCAAGGCCTAGGAGTGGAACACAGCTTAGTAAATTAAAGGGCCATAAGCAGTCCAGCAAGACTGAACCCCTGGGAACTGGAAGTAAAGTGCAATGTCATGAGGCTGAGGACATAGGTAGATTGGGCCACAGGCCACTTAGGAATTCTGAATGCCATCTGAAGTCCAATGGAATGCAACTGAGGAGCTCCAAGCAGGAAATGCCTATAATCACGTCTGTAGGAGGCCAGAGGGTGATAATGTTGTTACATTCTGAATGAGGAACCTCAATTTTTAAGGCATACAATGGCTTTATTTCTCTAGCATTGGCTATCAACCATATTCTAGGGAACCATCAACCATGCTCTAGGGACCTCTCTCCAACCTATGTGCTATGTGAGCCCAGTACAAGGCCTGCCAGCGTTGAGTGGGGAAGATATGGCATATCAGGTATGATATCAAAGACTTTTGAGTCAGTTCTAAGAAACAGTGACTGCTCTTGTATTAGCAAGCCATCTGCTCAAATGCAACACCAGAGCTAGAAGACACTATATAGGCTCTGAATGGAATGACCTAGTCTGAAGATAGTGTAAGTTGTCACACTCAACATCTTGAAATGCTGACTGAGGTTACAGGACATATCCTGAGTCACTTGCCTGTGCCTCATGACTACGTCAGGACCTACCCACTTTGAGCCCCCTGCCCTGTGGTAGAGAGCCCTCTGTTGTCACTACTTGTTAACGGTCTTGTCTTCTCCACTCAGCAGTAAGATCCACAGAACAACAGAGGCATGCACCTTATTTGCTTTATTGCTAATGCACTTGTAGGTGCTTATTAATAGGAGGTTGTTTCATTTGTCCTATGGTATACAACTCTCTGTGGTATAATTGTTGATTCTTTTTCTACCTCCTTCTGTCAGTTCTTTGAGAGCAGAGTCAATACCATCATCTTTCTATTGCCAGTTGGCACTTGATACAGGATTGATTACTTTTTTAGCCAATTAATAAATGGAAAAGGCTATTAATGTAAAGAGTCTTCATTAATACAACCAAATCTACCTCTTCTTTCGTCAGCCATGGGATATATAAAATCAAATTATCTGAGAATTTTGCAATATCGTCAATACTCATTGGTGAGAGGTGCTCCCTGAACACTTGGTGGTTAATCCATCTCTACATTTTAATATACATTCTAAAAGTGAATGCATATAAAAACTGCTGTAGTCCAGGAGCACCTGGGTGGTTCAGTCAGCTAAGGATCCTACTCTTGGATTTGGCTCAGGTCATGATCTCAGGGTCTTAAGATTGAGCCGCTGTGTCAGGCTCAACACTCAGTGCAGGGTCTGCTTGAGTCTCTCCCTCCCTCCCCCTTTACCTTTCCCCCTGCTTTTGAACACACGTGCTCGCTCTCTCTCTCTCTCTCTCTCTCTTTTAAATAAAATAAATAAATAAAACCTTTAAAAAAAAACTGCTGAAGTCTGAATAAGGTCTATAACTGGGATAATATTATTGAATCAATTTCCTGATGTTGACAAGGTACTATATTTATATGAGATATTATCTCTGAGGGATCTGTGAAAAAGAACAGGTGATCTCTCTGAATTATTTTACAACTTCTTTTGAGTCCTAAAACTTTTCAAATAAAAGATGGTAACTTTTTTAAAAACAATTTTTTTATTTTTTGTGCTTCTATTTATACATCTTTTTATTTTTCTATTTTTTAAATTTCCGTATGTATTTCTAAAATTACAAAGAAAAACTGTCAGCATTAAGTGATGCTATCCTTGCACAGCACTAGCATACAGGAAAGGTAATGCCCCAATTCTGGGCATTGTTTTCTAGGTGTGATCAGGCTGGCATTTCAAATATGCTGGAGGAGGAGGAGGTGCATTACTTTTGCCTGATTCAAGCACATCCTCAAAATGATGTTTTCATAAACAAAGTGCTGGCGGCTATGATCTTATCTTCTCTTTTCCTTTTATCCTAATTCAGGTCAATAACAAGTATTTCTGCTCTCTTCTGCAGATTCCAGGTTTTGGAAGAAAGAGAGCTATTCCAAGCTACAGGGAAGGGTTAGTGAAAAACTCACAAGAAACCAGAGTGCTTTTAAACTTCTTTCTACTTTAGCATTGTCTTTAAAAACATTAAATTAAAATTTTTTAAAAGTCCAATTTCAGAAAGAGATGTTTCCAATAAATAAGGCTGGTGTTTACACTCCAACAGTGTTACTGGAGTTTTTAAACTTTGTGTTTGAGACCCCACTGTCAGTTATGTGGATAACAATGTGGGTCATTAAACCAAAACTCTTTAAAGCATAGTAGGCAATTTTTCAACAATCAAGAGACCGAAAAACTGCCAACAAGAAATTCATATGCACAGAGATTAAGGTAAACTTTCAGTTTGGCTTAAACATGTAAATTCAAAAAGAACTCCCTGAGCATAAACAGCTGCCCTTTCCAATACTATTCAGTTAATAAGCTTCCTGTAGTCCATAACATAAGAATTACGAAAAAGCCAGTATATATCAAAAACATAAAGTCTAATTCAAAGATGAATGGCATTCCCTTATATTCATTCCCCCTTTTTTTCTGAAAACTGCAAACCTCTTAAGTAGGTATGTCTAAGAAGCAGGCCTGCTCAGAAGTCCTCTTCATTTTGTGCTGACCTGCTTAAATGAAATTCAGCTCAAGGTATGGCATGCAACATCATCTTAGCGACCCACAGGCTCCTGAAGAAAAGCTTTGGCAGGATACAGTATGATAACCAGGTGCAGGGAAAGAATGCCTGTCTGATTACTAGAAAAGCTCATCAGGGAAGACCATCCATCTTTACTTTTTCAGGATAACATCCATAAGCCATAAAAACAGAGTTTCACTTAATAAAAAAAAAAAAGGAGGAGAAGAAAATGCAAAAATATTCTTAATATTTGCCTCATTGATTCATGAATCAAAGAAAAAGAAACTATAATTACCTCTGGTTCTATCTGGACCAAAATATTACTTCTGCACAACTTTTCCTGTGGCAGGAACAAAGCTTGATTCCAAAGAAAAACGCCACTTTAAAATATCCCAAAAGAGATAAGAAGAAGAAGAAGAAGAAGAAGAAGAAGAAGAAGAAGAAGAAGAAGAAGAAGAAGAAGAAGAAGAAGAGGAGGAGGAGGAGGAGGAGGAGGAGGAGGAGGAGGAGGAGGAGGAGGAGGAGGAGGAGGAGGAAGAGGAAGAAGAAGAAGGAGACCTACAATATTCTGCAGCTCTTTAATGTTTGCCATGGGCCAAATCGTACAATTAGAATCAGTCCCTTTAAGTGCCAAAGTCATATCATGCTAATAGATCACTTTATAATGTGAGCAGTTTTTAAAAGCCGTATTTAATTTTCCATCATTACTGTACTGAATGCTAGTTGTGTCCATCCAGCCAGCCATATACCCTAATGTCCAGACAGAGAGGGGACAGACGGCTGCTGGCCAGGCATTGCTCAATTCTGGCCTGAATTCTCAGAGACCTGACTTAGAAACTCCAGAGTTGACCATATTTCAGTTCTCTTCCTAAATGCATTTATTTTTATTTTCAAACCAAATGATGAGGGTCCCTTTTGGTTTCATAATTATTTTATTTCAAAAATTACAGATTGAGGCAAAAGCCTCAATGCTGTGCCTGTGTGTGCGCATGCACACATGCAAGAGTGTGAGTGTGCATGCACACGTGTGTGGCTTTCTTTAAGAAAATGAAATGAAGCATAAAATAAGCTCTGAACAGTAACCTAAGGAATAAAGCAAAATCATTTACAACACATGGGATTGTTGCAGGATATGTCAAGATTAGATGGTTTAAGGGCGCTATCCTGAATGTGGAAGCAATTATAATGAAATTCATGACTCATTAGCAAACATTCCATATTGTGTTTCTCATTTCTGGGTCAATGTTACTGGGAAATATAGACTTAAGATTTAGATGTTTCATTGACTTCGGTGCGAGCTTATAGATAGTTGAACCATACAGTGACATAAAGCAAAGACTCCATGATTAAGTTCTTCATTTCTTAGATGTAGGCAATTTGGTCCTCCAGCTAGGTATGAACAAAGTAACCTCAAAAGCATATTGGGAAGAATTAGGTTGGTGATAGAAGGGTTGTCTGTAAATGTAAAGTAGGACTTGCATGGTGCAAATACAAACTGGTGGATGTCTGGGGGATTTCACATGCACACTGCTTGGTATGCAAAATGCCTGGTGAACTCAAGTACCCAATACTGTATGTAATGGGAACCAGATGTCTAACAGAGAGAGAAAAATATTTTATAACAATAAATGTGACATTGACTCTTAAAGGGTTTGCTGCCTTTAAACAGCTTCCCTGTTTTCCTTTCCCTCATATTTTCAAATAGCTTAAAGTAGATTGTGTAAAGAAATTACTCTCATATTTGAAAAGAAAAAGTGTTTAACCTGCCATGGACTTCTCAAATGTACACATAAGGAGGAGTGATCTGAAAAAGATAATTTGGGAATTCATTCGTTTATGAAAGCACTGTGCTCAGCAATGCAAAAATAAAATTAAGGCAAATAAAGCATAATTCCTCCTGC
This sequence comes from Vulpes lagopus, assembly GCF_018345385.1. Taxonomy (NCBI): domain Eukaryota; kingdom Metazoa; phylum Chordata; class Mammalia; order Carnivora; family Canidae; genus Vulpes; species Vulpes lagopus. Next base: position 104,373,302 of record NC_054827.1, on the reverse strand, counting down.
CCCTTACAAACTTAAACTGTACAAGATGCTATAAGATATGTTATGGGGACATAGCAAAAGCAAGCCCTGGAAAAGAGACACAAAGTGCCCTGAGATTTCAAAGGGGCAAGAGAAAACTCCTATGGCTGGCCCCTTCCATGAAGAAGGGTCCCCTCTGTATATCTTACATGCACCCCTTTCTCTGCCCTGCATGGACGCAGCTCTGTGTGTCTCTCCCACTCTCCTGCTGCCCACTGCAGTGGACACCCAGCAGCCCTGTTTGTCTGTCAGCCTCTCCTTACCCACTCCCAAAGCAACCCTGCCTTCTCTACTGGAGTAACAGTTCTGAAGCATGGATGCCATCTGGGAAGCAGAGCACCCTAGCAATCAAGTTGCAAGCTCTGTAGTTGGGCCCCGGATCCACTTCCCACTTTGTCACTTACTGGTTTTGACCTTGGGGAAGTCACCTTACCAACCTCCTTCTATTTGCATTTTCTCATTGTAGGTGAGGGTAATAAAAGCACACATCTTCTGGGCTTGGTGTCAGAATTTAATGAGGTTCTGCACACAACGTACCTTGCAAGGCGCCACCATGATGTCAGGGCACTGATCATAGAAACTCTTGTAGCTATTCCTTTATCAATCATCGGATCCAGTTTTTTACGGAAAACAACAACAATGACTAACCAAATTCTTTATTTGCGCATGCCAGGCTGCTCAAGAGCTGATGCTTGCATGACTCTCCAATTCTTTCTCTCAATCCTTTCCTTCAAATGCCCAACTTTTTCCCCATTTCCTGCTTCTCATCACCCAAGCAGACCTCCATGCACAAGCCCCCGTGTCTTTGCACATGCTATTTTGCCCGCCATGGATGGTCCTCCTTCCACCCATCTACCTAGCAAATTCTTGCCTACCCTGCAGCCTTCCACTCTAGCAGACCTCTCTGAGAGCCTGTGAAAGAGTAAATGCCCCCTTAACTAGGCCTAAGGTCATAAGCTCAAGGCTCATCCAGACAGCACAGATAAGCAGTACAGCAAAAGGTTATTACCTCCTGTAGGGAGTGGTGGGGACTATGCTAAAAAAAAAAAAAAAAAAAAAGAACCCGTACCCTAGCCAACAGGTCAGCCACTCCTCAATGTTGCCAGGGTAAGACGAGGGCTCAATATTGCCAATGCTCCCATTTTTTTTCAAGGTGAGACAGAAACCTCATTTTTACCTGAAATCTCCAGTTGCTGATTATTGGCAACTAAAAATGTTTCTAAGGGCCGTAACCTTGGACCAACCAAAACCCTCTGGAGACCAGAAGGCAAACTGTGCAGACCATCACTCGGGGATTTCCTTACAGATACACTCCTCCATTCTGGCAAATTTAACTATGACCTATAATTGTTTGCACATCTGCTTGTCCAATGGGCAATGCTCCTTGAGGATGAGGAGCATGTTGGGTTTTCTTCCAGTGGCCAGTACAGTGGGTAGTTAGTTCAAAGAAGCATCTCACTGAGTTTCATATTAATATTTCCTGATCCTGGAAGCCAAGGTAGGGTCTCTGGGCGAGAGATCATTCCCAGCGGGTCAAAGGACCAAGGTGTTCCTGTTTCAGATATCCCTATTTCTTCTAGAGGGGAAAGATTTTCTAGATATCGTTCAGCCTGGATCAATAGCTGACAGACATCCTTAGAACGGTCTTGAACTCTTCCTCAAAGCCAAAGCCCTCTCCATGGTGAGCAACACAAAAGTTAGCTCTGACAACATAAATCTATCCTATCAACCTAGGCTATAGAAATTTCCACTTAGTACATGAGTGAATAACTAAATGAATGGGTGAAATCTACCTGAAAGAGCCCTAATTTAAATGTCAGATGTAAAAAAATTTCAAGAAAATTTCAGATGTGACTCTGAATTTTGTTGGAAGGTGGGCATACAGCAAATCCTGGATGTGGAAAGAGACATGTCTCTGAGACTGTAGACAAGAAAAATATGGGAAAGGCTGGGTTGTGGACAACTGGGAAGATTTAGTGAAAGCAGTGACAGTTTTGTACTCTTTAAATGTCCACAATCTGTGACCCGATGATGCAACTTCTAGGCACTTACCTCAAGAAAATCATGTGTAAATATTTGAGGATGTTCATCACAGCTTTGTTCATGATGCTGGAAAAGTATGGGGGCTGTTTCATGAGTAATTATAGAAGATTTAGGATTATGATAATTAATAATTATAGGCAAAATCTTTCGAACCCTTACTTTTGTGGCAGACTATGTCTCAGGAATGTTTGATTCATTACATCACTTGACCATATCGTTATATCCATTTTACAGATGGGGATTCTGAGACAGAATATTTAAATAATTTGCCCAAGTCACATAGCAAACTAAGTGTCAAGGCAGGCATTTGGACTCAGTAGTATCTAATGCCAGAGTTTAAGCAGTTTGTTCCATTTTCCTCATAAATATTCAAACATCCACAGCTGTCACTATACAGGTACCAAAATCATAACCTTGAAGAATGTATAACGACACAGAAAAAAACTTATGAATCGTTATTAAATGAAAAAAGCAGGTTGCAAAAAAAGTGTCACCTTGCTCAGATACTGTTAGAGGGAAATATCCCACAGACAGCTCCACCACTAAAAAAGGGTTTCACATCTCAATAAATGGCTAGAATCTATTGAGAACTTATTGAACAAATGGCTAGAGAACAAAATTCATCACAGGAGCTAGTGCCAGCATCCAAGGAATGTCTCTAGATTGCTGGGTATTCTCTACTTGACTCATGCAAACCACCTTTTCCAATAAAGTTTTAGGCTTCAAAGTGAAAATTTGAATCCCATTATGGCTCCAGACCCCAATATCATCTGACTTAACACTAAGGAAAGAGTAGGTACTGGCCCAGCCAGGGCCATACTGGTCCAATTAGCAGGGGCCAGAGACTCTAGTTTTGTAACAATTGATTCTATAAAATAGGAAATAACTTGGGGGAAAGCATTGCCCATATAAGAAGTAATTCTGTTTTTATTTCTAAATAAAAATTATAAATATGGAGGGAAAAGAGTTACTCACACCAATGTCTTAACAATGTTTATACCCACAACGATAATTTTCTTGTTTTAGCTTTTTTGTGTGTTCTAAATTCTCTACAGTGGATATATATCACCTTTATACTAAGAGGAGAAAAGAACTCTAATCTACATAGGAATTAAAAAGTGAATGTCTGGGGTGCCTAAGTGGCATAGTAAGTTGAGCATCCAACTCTCGGTTTTCAATCAGGTTATGATTTTAGGGTTCTGGGATTGAATTCTGCATCAGGCTCCTCATACTCAGATTCTCCCTCCCTCTCCTTCTGCTCCTCTGGCTCATTCTCTCTCTCTCTCTCTCTCTCTCTCTCTCTCTCTCTCTCGGATAAATAAATAATTTTTAAATAAATAATTTTTAAGTGAATGTCTACAGTTAGTAATATTTGGAGACCAGAGACTGACATGCGGAGAAAAAGTGTCTTTAGTGTTGATAGGATATAGGAAACTCTTACCAGAGAAAGGTCAGCAGCTGAGCAGCAAACCCCGCCTAAACATTCATGGCTGTGGATAAGACCTCACTGTGAAGATGTCAAAGCAGTATCTGATGGAGATGCTGGGTGTTGGGCACACCAGGGCCTGTTGCCCTCTGACACTGTGCTGGACAAGTGACACCTAGGATAAGATAAGGCAGAGCAGAGAAGAAAGGCATGAGCTTCATGGAATATAAGACATGGTTTTAGAAGGCAAGAGACAGTGGCCACAAGGAGGGAACCCAAAATTAAGATACATATTTCAAGCAGTCAAGTGAGAAGTGGGACAAGGAAAGGGAGGTAGAGGCCACTGGTCTGATAAATGATAGTAGAGAAGCAAAAAGTAAGGAAGAGGAATGGGGGGGGGGGGGCGGTAAGTCTTTTTTATGCACAGAAAGCATAGAGTGATGACCAAGGAGAAAAAGGGATGGAGAGAGTTTTAGAACCACAGAACAATAATGTAGTTGAAAGGAAGGATGGTTGGTGGTATAAAGGAGAGGCAGGGGAAGAGAAAATAGGTAACAAGATATGAAGTTATTAAGAACAAATATTAAGGCTTGAATAAAGCTGGCCAGAACACCCACTCCAGAGTTAGGGAATGTAAGCCACTGCCATCTGATTTGTCTCTCAAACTCTCCAAAAAGAGAAGAGGCCACAGGCCTTCCTACCTACCCTCCACCTATGGCCTCTACACAAGCAAGAGTTCATCCTGTACCCCCACTTGGTACATACTCCACTATTACCTCCCATTCTGGAGAATGGATATTTCATTCCCTTGCACTGGTTACTTACTTGGCTTTCAGAGCTCCCACTAGAAGCTCCTGGAAGACCGAAGGTTAAGAACAGGTGACATCATGATTGGACATTTTAGCAGTTTTATGACATATTCACAAGTTCTTGAACATTCCTCAAATCCATAAAAGGGGGTCTATGTGCCTTCTCCTTGAATATGAGCTGGCCTTGCTGACTGGTGCACCCATAGAGTATGTGCCTGGGCCAGGCCCGAAAAATGGTTCAGCTTCCACCTTGTTCTCTTGGGATACTCATCTTTGGAGCCCCGAAAGGCCAGGAAAGGAGTAGGAAGACAAGCTGCTGTGAACAGTAAGCAGGCATTCCGGCTGATATCAGTCCCTACATGTCAGTGGGGGAGCCACAGAGGTGACCCCAGCCTGGGCCACCTGCAGACCTCATCCTCATGAAAGGCTGCATGAGACCCACCATGCTGAACCCACCCAACACTCAGCACCACAAGAGATAACAAGAAAATTATTGTCGTGATTTTAAGTAAATAAATTGTAGGGTGCATCTGTCATACAGAAATAGACACCTGGGACAGACATCATTGGTTCTCAAAATATCTGTTACATTTTAATTTAACAGCAGGGGTGGCTGGGTGGTTCAGATGGTTAAACGTCCAACTCTTGGTTTCAGCTCAGATCATGATATCAAGGTCTTGAGATCGAGCCCCACATTGGGCTCCACACTGGGTGTAGAGCCTGCATGAGATTCTTTCTCTCTCTCTCTCTACCCCTCCCCCACTGCCTGCCTCTCCCCTCCACCCCTGAATACTATCTCTCCCTCCCTCTCAAAAAAAATAATAATAATAATAATTTAACAACAGGTAAGGAAGGCAGCATTATCTCTTGATCTTTTTCTCTTTCTTTGTCTTACCCTCCAGCCACTATCTTTTCTGTGCCTCAGTCAGGTGCTTCTTATGTCCTGGTCCCCTCCCCCACCTTGTTTTCTCTCTCTCTCTCTCTCTCTCTCTCTTGCTCTCACTCTTGCTCTCCTTCTCTTTCCAACTATAGAAAGTTTCTTTAATGTCCAGGGGACTTGTAGAAGAGAGAGCCACATTCTCCCTAGACCTATAAAAGACTTCTGTTTTCTCTTCTTGGTACAAATAAGCTAAATCCTTTAAAAAACAAAACAAAACAAAACAAAAAAAAACATTCCCCCCTTTTGTTCTTTACTAGTCCTCCTTCCTGAATGATCTCTGGGTCTCGTGTGTACTTTTTAGGTTGTAAAAACTACAAACAAGATACTTTCCCCAGTGGTGATATTAGCTAGACTCTCGGCCCCTTCTGGCAAGCACTGTTGTTTGGGCCACCCTCGGATCTTCGTGTCGCTGTCCCACCCATCAGCTGCAGGAGTCCTGACTTGCTTCCCCAGCCAGGACAGGGCCTGCAGGCTGCAGCTGCATCAGGAGCATGAGTGGGAAGAGAACAGGTCAGGATCACTGACCCCCCAACCCAGGGCAGCTTCAGATGAGTCCTCCCAGGAGGGGTGCCCACACACTGTGGCCTGGAGACCGCATGATCACCTTGTCCAGATAGGGGGTGACCCACAGAATGGTCACTGAGCAGCGTGGAAGCTGGGGGACAGGCATAAACGAAACTGGGAGGCCTCTGTGGAAGAGACTCCCTTCCATCTGGGTTACGCCACCACCTCATAATGTCACCTGTGACAAGCCCAGGTGGGCACACGTGGACAGATGCGTTCCCTTGCACTAATGCACACAGCCCTGGAGGAGCACAGAAGGGCTTGGGGGAGAAAGGAAGAAGCATCCCCCAGCAATGTCAGGCACGTGGCTGCGAGGACCGCGGGCAGGGTTGGCCCAGCGCGCCAGCGGCCGGCAGAGTAACATCATCTCAGGTCAAGGAGAAAGGCCCACAGCCCAAAATAGCCGCCCTTCCCAGTTGCCACAGCATCTAAAATTATACCATTGAACATTTATTCCTCCGCACACCTCACTTCCACCCGGGGCCGGCCTGACGCGGGGGTAGAGCCCACGAAATGTCTGCACGTGAAGTTGCAAAAGGCCTGAGCCTTCCACGGTTCTGTGGGGGTGGGAACCCAGGGAGGCGTTGAAAGGGGAGGAAGGAGGCAGAGGATGTGTGGGTGAGGGAAACCAAAAGGAAACTTCTCCAATTTCAGGGTTTTACCCAGAAGGAGCCGAGCTGGCAGCTACCTCGTAAAACCAAGGCCTGAGCAATTTGCCAGTAAATTTGAACCATCCATGTAAACAATGCTAATAATTTATTCCTTGAAATGCCTTTCTAATACATTATTATGCAGAGCTGCACATGCTTCTACTTCAAATTGCCTAAATGGAAAAAAAAAAAAGTAAATTAAGGGGCAATTAGAAAAAATAACAAGAGGAAGCATGAGGAAATGCTATATGCCTATCATGCTAGAACACAGAGGGAAGCTCCAAGCAGGTAATCAGATCATTTCAACCAAAGCCTCCACTTTCTGGGGGAAGGATCCCTTCAGAAATTCAGGCACAGCCTCTGTCTTTGTGCATTGAAGCTTGGTTAACTGGGGGGTCTGGGTGGCTCAGTGGTTGAAAGTCTGCTTTCAGCTCAGGACATGATCCTGGGGTCCTGGGATCGAGACCTGTATTAGGCTTCCTGCAGGGAGCCTGCTTCTCCCTCTGTGTCCCTGCCTCTCTCTGTGTGTCTCTCATGAACAAATAAATAAAATCTTAAGAAAAAAATTTTTAAAGAAATTTGGTTTACCTGATTCTGGAAGACCAAGCAGTATGCAAAATGAAAGCAAACAATCGCTATTGGAAATACACCTCTGGTCCTCTGTTTCAACAAACAGCAGCTCCACCTGATTCCATTTTATTTTTTTATTCTTATCTTTTCAATTTTTTTTAAAAGTAAGTGCCATGCCTAGCATGGAGCCCAGTGTGAGACTTGAACTCACAACCCTGAGATCAAGACCTAAGCTGAAATCAAGTAGTAGGATGCTTAACTGACTGAGCCACCCACGCACCCCCACCTGGTTTCATTTTTTAAAGCCCTTAAAAAAATAGGCAATATTTCACAAAGGTAAACTCCCTTCTGCCACCACTCTCACGTAAGCCAGTTCTGGGTCAGAAAGCTAAGTACCACGGATGCCACTGATAAACTTTAGGCAGAGGCAAGGATAAAAATTGGGAACAGAGGGATCCCTGGGTGGCACAGCGGTTTGGCTCCTGCCTTTGGCTCAGGGCGCGATCCTGGAGACCCGGGATCGAGTCCCACGTCGGGCTCCCGGTGCATGGAGCCTGCTTCTCCCTCTGCCTGTGTCTCTGCCTCTCTCTCTCTCTCTCTCCCTGTGTGTGTGTGACTATTGTAAATAAATAAATAAATAAAAATTGGGAACAGAGAAAACCAGGAGGGAAAAGGCCAGAGGAAAGAAAAGGTGTGCAGAGCTGAGAACACCCGGTTCCCTGCAGAATGACTGATCATTGGGTGGTTTGTAAAGTACTAGCTGCTATATAATTTTATCTCCAATGCTCCAAAACACATGAAGAAAGGAAATTTTGTTAAAATTTTATTTATTTATTTGACAGAGAGAGAGAGAGCATGTGCACAAGGAGGGAGAGCAGCAGAGGGAGGAGACTCCCCACCGAGCAGGGATCCCCACATGGGGTTCGATCCCAGGACCCCAGGATCATGACCTGAGCTGAAGGTGGACGCTTAAACAACTGAGCCACCCAGGGACCCCAAGGAAACCCACTTTTCTAAATGAGATCACTTTGGAAAAGACACCCCCCAAGGTCACATAGGGGAGTAGCCGGGTACCTGAGAAGGGCTTGATAGCAAGTCTAACTAACTAAATCCCCTGTTTTTTCTACCCCAACAGTCTTTGAAGTTACAGAGCATAGGGATTTAAGAAATGTTACTCCTAGGTCTATGAGTAACTTACTGAATGATTTCTGAAACTATGATTTCCCTCCTCAACTTGATTCATTCATTCACTCAACAAATAAGGATGGAATCTCACCTCATGGTAAGCAGTGTCTAGGAACGTGGGTTCACCTTCATGGAGATGTCATATATATGATTCCTTGATGGCCAACTCAACCGTCCCCTTTTCAGAAAGCTACTCCCTGACCATGCAATCTGAAGTGGCTCCTGCCCATCCTCTGCCAGTCACTCTTGTCAAATTTTCCCGTAGGACTTAAGTCCACCCAAAACCATGTAGTTCATCCTTATTCACTTTATTGGTGCTTATCTTCTCTAGAAAATTAGAGCTTTCAGAAGAAGGACTCTGTCTCACTCAAAGCTGTCTGTCCAATACTTACAAATCCCGCACACAGTAGGTGCTCAATAAACATGTGTCCAATAAATGGTATCAAATATCAAGGAGACCTTTCTTCTAGTGCCTACTCTGTGTCTGAAGTAGTATGAGACCATTTACCTCAATCATCTCATTGAATCAAGATCAGATATGCCAAAATAGGAAACAATATGAAGAAGATGGAGCTTTAATAATGGTGGAATGCTTCGAAAAATTAAAGCTGAATTTCCAATGCCTGTACCCTGTAACCCTTAATGCAAGAACAAGGGACATCTTGTGACGTTAAAAGGTAACAAATTTAAAATGAATAAAAGGAAATACTTTTTAAAATGGCGTATAATCTACCTGTGGAATTCACTGCCGCAGGATATTATTGAGGCAAATAGTCTAGCAAGATTCAAGAAAGGATTAGACATTTATATGAATAGGAATAATATTGGCAGTTACACTAACCAGGTTAAAAAGTTACAAGGCATGTCCGTCCTGGGCTCCAGGGCATAACTGTTCACCAGCTGGGGTGAGGAAGGAATTTCCCCTTGTGATGGAGCATTGAATAATTGGCCAGAGGTACACCGGCTCCTATTTTTGCCGTCTTCTGTAACAGAAGGCAGAGAACACTGCCCAGGGGGAGTTCCTGGAGAAGACAGACCAGTGACCTCTTAGCCTGATATTTCTTTCCTTTTTATAAAAAAAAAGAAATTATTTATTTATTCATGAGAGACATATTGAGAGAGAGGCAGAGACACAGGCAGAGGGAGAAGCAGGCTCCTGCAGGAAGCCCAATGTGGGCCTCAATCCCAGGACCCCAGGATCACGCCCTGAGCCAAAGGCAGACGCTCAACCACTGAGCCACCCAGGTGTCCTGTACCCTGGTATTTCAGACTCCTTGCACAATCCCAAACAAGAGGTAGAAAGGGCGCATAGTGTCTTTTGGGATTCATACTGAAAATGTTTCCATTTCAGAACACAGAAATGATGAAAAATAATTTTCTTCATCCTGACAATGAAAATATCTCATGGAAGGGAATCGGGCCCTGGATGTAATTTTATTACACACAGGCTACTGCGCCTGGAGGGCGTGTGAGCATTTCCAAACCTCAGCACATCGGAGTCCTGGGAGAATCTTATACAAAGGCATCATCCATCCATTTTTCACATCTGTCTAACACTGCGCCTTACACACATGCACTTAGCACATATGTGTTTAATGTAAGTACATTTCTGCAGGTGTGGTAAGGAAAGCTGCTCCTAATGCTGTCCACTCACATTCCAAAGCTTTTCTCAATTGCATTGCCAGGCACAACCCCTGATTCTTGGTGATGTGTGTCATGCATTTTTTTCATCCTAACATGGAAAATCCAAAAGGCAGTTGTTAGCCACGCATCCAAATACAAATGTTCACAATAACATGCTGTCACATTAAAGAAAACAGTGAAACTAAATTATTCATTATACTCACTTACTTTACAAACCCTATGCAGGTGTAGACAATGCTCTGAAGAAATGGCATTGGTTTCTGAACCACTAACGAAAGAACATTCGCCAATCATGGGACAAAGAACACTCTGCAAGCCAAAACACAAAGGGAAATTGTCATTAGAATCCTCAAACAAGCAATGAGCCTAAAATAGATTTCAAAAGTAAACAGACATAGAACAAAATGTGGCATAAACATAAATACGTGTTTTTACTCGAGACAGACACCATAGATGCCATTAATATTTTCAAATACATTCTCACACAAAACAAGGTAAGAACCACAGGTCTAGGCCCTAATCCTCAAGAGATTTCTCAAGTCACTCTGGGCAAAGTCCTTTCCACCTAAATGCAAGATTTGCTACCCTGCAAGATTTACTTCTTTAAGTTGGCAGAGATTAATTGGACTCTCTTAGTATAAGATCATACTTACAGTATCTAATTCCCATCCAGAGAAAAGACCTTAAACATTCTTTTTTAAGACCTTAAACATTTTATTGTTGCTTCAGACACCTACCTGTCATTTTATTGGCCAGTTGCAGATAAGCTTTTTCAACTTGGGCTATTTCTCTTGGTCTAAGCTTTGCTATTTATTTTTCCATGTGATTACAAGAAGAATAGAGCTTGTCAGATTTGTGTTTGTTGGTGCTGGGTTGTTTCTGGTTTGGAGTTTTGGGGTAACTTTGTTGCAGGGTGGGTGTTGGTGGCTAATATTTGTTTTTTACTTAAAATTATCCACATATCATGAGGAATGATAAGTTAAGAGTGCGAGTTCTACAGTCAACCAGGATGGGGTTCAAATCTCACACTAACAGTTTGACCTCAGATAATCCAATTAATCTTCCCCTTTCCTCATCTGTAAAATAGAGGAAAAAAATTAAATCTAGCTTATTCTAGCAAGCACACCAAAGGAGGCAATGCCTACAAAGGATCTGACACATTGCCTGCCATATATTCAGTAGACAATAAATGTTATCTATTATTATTATTATTATTATTATTATTATTATTATCTGAGCATATTTTACCTACATATTTGTAATCGTTAAAGTACATATCCTATTCCAGTGTTATGACATCATTTACGTATCAAGAAAATATTTTATAGTTCCATTTACCCTATTGTTAGGTTTATATTAAGGTTCTAAGAACTGTAACAATAGTTTAAAGAACATCTTTGAGGGGGACCTGGCTGGCTCAGTTGATGGAGCATGTGGCTCTCGATCTCGGGGGTTGTGAGTTCAAGCCCCATGTTGGGTATAGAGGTTACTTAAATAAATAAAAGATTTAAAATGTATTTATTCATTTGTTTGAATAAATAAATAAATAAATAAATAAATAAATAAATAAATAAATAACATCTTTGAGCACTCTTTTTGGTACTGAGAATGAATTCCCAGGAGTAAAATTATTTGGTCAAGGGCTGCAAAAATTTTTGTGGTCTTGACACATGCTGCCAAATGAATTTCCCAAAAGTGTTTTGACCACATACCCCACCACAGCCATATACGACTCACTACCACTACTTGGTGAACAACGGGAATTACCACTTACTAGAAATAAAAAGGAAAATAATTAAAAATCACAGAAAGACCTCGTATAATAAGCTCTTGTCTTTCCAGATCTAGAAAAAAAAAATGCTGTGAATGGTGCAAGTTTTCATGCCCTCCACATCTGGCAGTTTCCTCCCAAGCCCTTTCTGGAAATATTGTACTCCACCTCTCAGAAATGTCTCATCCTCCAGCCACACACCTCTATAGTCTTCCAGCTCAGTGAAGTCAGAGGGAAAGGAGCGATTTCCTGTTTGCTGCCAGAAGTCCAGTGGTCCTGTGAAGGCCTGTGATTCAACTGCCTGCCGCTGGCATGAAGACAGCATCCTCAGAAGCAATCCCAGAGGAAATAGGACCTGGTGAGGCTCATATATAAATATTTTCTTGCAAGGTGGAGTAATGTAGAATGACACAGCCCACATCTCACCACAAAACATGGAAGGTGTAACCCAATGAGGCATATCAGCTGACCTCTGAAGGGCATAATCTGAGAAGGAACAGTTGGTTTGTACAGCTTTGCAAGAGACCTAAGTAATATGTGGTTTTGTGGAAAGAAAAGACAAACCGAGAGAGAGAGAGAGAGAGAGGATAAAGAAAGAAAAAGAAAGAAAGAAAGAAAGAAAGAAAGAAAGAAAGAAAGAAAGAAAGAAAGAAAGAAAGAGGGGATCCCTGGGTGGCGCAGCGGTTTGGCGCCTGCCTTTGGCCCAGGGCGCGATCCTGGAGACCCGGGATCGAATCCCACATCGGGCTCCCGGTGCATGGAGCCTGCTTCTCCCTCTGCCTGTGTCTCTGCCTCTCTCTCTCTCTCTGTGTGACTATCATACATAAATAAAAAAAATAAAAAAATAAAAAAAAATTAAAAAAAGAAAGAAAGAAAGAAAGAAAGAAAGAAAGAAAGAAAGAAAGAAAGAAAGAAAGAAAGAAAGGAGGGAGAAAGGAAGGAAGAGGGAGAGAGAACACTCTGGCCTTTGGGACTGAATTTACCACACATGAAAGGTGAGGGACTGACAATGTTGAAATGAAAATCTTTCAACCCAGGGTAATCACAAAGAGGTTTTTCCCCTGTCTCCTTCCACACCAATGTCCTCATGATCCTCTCTTTCTCTAGAAACAAGTCCTGAGGAGCCCCAGAAAGTCATCTGAATTCTGTGCAGGCCTTTTTCCAATAAGAGAACATCCGACCCTCCCACCCCACCCCCCATCCACCTAAAACTCTCCAAGAAGAAATCTCTCCCAAGCTGTCATCACTGCTAAGGTTGGTTCAACTGCTTCTCTCAGCTCAGTGACAATGTAATGTTCACATAAAAGGCGCAAATCATAGTTGGACTCTTTTGACATTTGTGGATGGCGTGGCATTATTTGCTAAATTCCAGAAAGTGGTGCCAGTTAAACAGGCTGAGAGGATTAGTTACTGCAATGATGGGGATCATTGGCATGGCCTTTGTCGTGGCTGTCTGCACACCTGGGTATGGCATGCCCCTACAGGCAGGCAACAGAGTTGGAGGAATAAGAAAAGACTCAGCCTCCCTACTACCTGTGTAACCCCATGCAAGCAATCAACCTCTCTGGGTCTTGGCTGCCTCTCTGTTAACTGGAAATAGTAACACCTGCCTTGCATGGTTACTGCGAGGGAAGCCCCAGTGCCTGACCCTCGGAGGTTGTAATATCCACGCATACACATACGCATATGCAAATACATGTGCACGCACTTGAGTTTTTGAAAATCAATTACTCCTCTCCATCTTATAGCTCACAAGGTGATTTTTGAAAAGTCAATCAAGAAAGGAAGGAAAGAAAAAGATTTTCCTCTCCAACAAGAAAAAGCAATTAAACATCAAATATTAACTGTTCCTGGGAGTAAATTTTTTTAATGGGTTAAAGGCTCGGCCATTACAGGCCTCCGGTATATAATTTCTAAGAAAGGACTAGGTAATTTTTTTCAAAATTAAGTGGAAGATAAAATGCTGGAACCAGTGTATCTGCTCAGAAACCACTTTTTTATCCATTTTCCGGAGCTTCCCAATTGCATCATGCCTTTTAAGGGACCCAATCTGTTTAAACAGCACTTTATTTTAAACCTTCACTTGTGAAAAGCGCTGATTTATGATAGGGCTGATTAAAGCAATGGTATCTTAAGCAATAATGATTTCAATTATAGGACTTTCACCTATGTGCATTATTCTGATTTGCTCTCCACTTCTTCAGCATGTTTATTCACTGTGGGAGGGAGTACAGGTAGGGGGTGTAATTTTGAAAAGTCCATGGAATAATTTAATATCAGAAAGGAATGTATAGACAGGTAGACTGATGTGACTTTTTTGATGATGTGAATGTATGGTATTTTAATATGCTCTAACAAACTCGAACAACTCCCCAGTGGGCTCTATGTGATATCATTGGGGTTATTTTTCTCCCCTGCTCCATTCCCAGTGGGGCATATGGAAGTCATAGGAACGTGCATACTTAGACTCCCCCTAAGCATATAGTACAGAAGAGTCTCCAGTTTCAGGCTGGAGAAAACCATTAAGCTCAGTGCTAGATCTTTAACTCATTCACCTCTAACATCAATATAACACATACCAATGTAACACATCCTTATCTGAGTGCCTATCCCATGGGTCAGGCTGATGAGTAAGACAGTGAAGTCAGCCTAGAGTCATATGCTAGGGAATGGTGGGCAACTGGAAGGAGCCCTGTCTAATGGGAGCAGCTAATTGTCACCAAGTATAGCTGTGGACCAAATGGTGCCACACTCGCAGAATTTTCAAAAGAAGCCAGAAATCCATACTGGTTTGTGAAGTTCAAGTTTCTTGATCTTGAAAGGTTAGACAAACTCTGGCCAAATTCAGCCTGGAAGCCACCTTTGCTATGCTACCTAGCTGGTACACAAGTGGTCAGGCTAAGTTAGTTTGTCCCTTGGCTCTGCTTTGAAGCTCCACTTTGATTTGAGAACTAGTCTCACAAACACTAAAATTCATGTAGGATACATTCCCATTAAAATCCTCAACAGCAATTGGAAGGGAAAATTCTATTCATATCTTGACAGTTTTTCTCCCTCCATCAAATCAACTTTATAGATTTCTTAGTTCAGTGCTATTAATTGGACTCTTGCATGATTTAAATCTAGCTCTTAATCTCAGCTATACTACAGTGCCGTAGTCTTTATGAGAGCTAACCAGTAAATGCTTTATGCACTAATCCCTCTGCAAAAAAATCATCTTAATACATTTTTAAACTTTTTTTTCTTTTGGAAGTTAGAAGTCCCAAGACTCAAATGAAATTGTTTGGGTCCAGCCATTAGAATTTTCAGCTTCACACTTGAAAAATAATGGAACTAATTGCTTTACAGAAGAAAATCAGATCAAAGTTAAGATTCTTTCTTTTTAAATTTTGTAATTATGTATCAGACTCCTCCTTGAAATCCTTAAACATACTTTCATTGAAATGTATATGGGCTTCTTCCCTCTTCCTTTCAAATATGCTTTGTCGTGATTTTGCTGTGTTGCCTTCCATTGCCCTCTTTGATGGCACTGCCTGAAAGGAAAGTTCTCAAACATCACCACCACTGGCAGGGTACAGAGACAGATGAAACAGGTGGTGCCCTGTGCTAACTAGGCATCGCACTGTTTTAAACACAGCATCTGATATGTTCTGTAGCTCAGAAACAGGTAATTACAGGAGACCTCACTTCCTTCTATGCATAGAATTTCTAGCCAACCTTCAGCCCACAGATCTCCTGTCTGTCCTCTCCTTCCCAGCCTCTCCCCATAGCAAGCCCACGGCCTGCTTCCCAGCAAGCATTAAATCACAGCTAACAGGCTCCAACTGCTCTGGGCACCAGACGTTGGGGGAACATCTGAACCTATTCATTTGCTTTGCACAGCAGCCAATTCTTGCAAGGTTACAGACTTCCTTAGCTAGAAGCTACCTTGGTGATTCTTCTCCATCCCCTTCATTTGGCAAATGAAGGGGGAAAGACCCAGGGAGAGAAAGTGACTTGCCCAGGCTCACACGGCAGGGCTCTGACTTTCTCTCTGGTGCTTTTCCCATGTCCATGTGCAGCCTTTGTGCTGGACAAGTGACAGTTCTCAAAACTAGAATTTTACTTAGGCATAGCCATAAAAACAAATTTATTATAAAAGCATCGATGGGCTCCTATTTTGTGCGAAGTGCCCTGTTCATCTCCCAAGACTCAACAATGACTGGAAAGCATTCTAATCCTGAGTCAGTCACCTGCTAATGATTCCTTCTGACTGAGCACACACCCAGAACAACCACTAACTGAATATTGCATAGAGGGTGAAAGCTGGGAGGAACTTTACAACGTTCATCCCAACTTCTCATTTTACAGAGAAAAGGCCTTAGAGCCAGTTCCCGTCGGACCATCAGATGTGGGTCTGCAGCTAGTCCATGTCCCAGGTGGGTCTAGAGCCAGTTGGCACCAGAGGCAGGTCCAGAACCCATGATGCCAATCACTGAGTCATGTCCTATTGGCTTCGGTACTGTTGGCCTAATTCAGAATGCAACCTAACATGGGGGCTCAATGTATCACATGTATAATAAATATCTTTTTTGTTACCCTTCAAGTATGTTAGTTTATTCCTATGCTAAGCTTTGAAGTTCCCCTTTTCACTTGAGGACTACTCTATGAGTACGAAAGTGAAAGTCCATGTAGGAAATGTTCCTATTAAAATCCCCACCAGCAGGGTACCTGGGTAGCTCAACTGGTTAGTGTCCGACTCTTGATCTCAGCTCAGGTCTTACTCTTACAATTGTGAGCTCAAGCCCTGCACTGGGCTCTGTGCTAGATGTGGAGCCTATTAAAAAAAAAAGATCCCCACCAGCAATTAGACAGTGGTCCCTGGGAGGTGGAGTTCAGCTACTGAAACAATAGAACTGCAGTGACTGGCACCGTATGCATGGGAACAGCAGACACCCATACATCTAATATGTTCAAGATAAATCCAAAGAATTGATGTGATAAGCCAAGTCAATAGAAACACTAGGGATAGTGTTTGTACTTTCACCATACTAATGGAATTTTTAGGATTACCATAGATATATTTAAAATAGTAGCTGCAGTTTATATATATTTTTTCAATAATCTTATAAATCAACAGTGTTCAATAATCTTAGCTGAAACTATAAATGCTAAGTGGACCCATTAAAGAAGAAATAAGATAGATTTTTGTTTTTTTTAAATGTGGTCTTCCAGGAAGCTGCCTCTGGACACAACTACAGAAAATTAACACAATAAGTAAAGCATTATAGAAGAGCTATTAACTGATTACACTAATAAAAACCAAATGGGGGCCTTAATTCTGCCCCTCTGGGAGAGAAGGACGGATAAAATAAACAACAGAAAAAGAACACGAAGTAAAGGATAATTGACTTTAAACAATAATAATACAGAAACCTCCCACCGAGTGAAAAAAAAAAAAAAAAGATTTAATCCAGATCGCTAGCTTCACTTTGGGAAAGATAGAAAAAAAATTCTGATTCTGCCTTGTTAAAACCTAAGTTTGATGTTAATAAGGGTGTTTTCCAGGCAAACAAATTGGAAACATTAAGGTGGGCTGATAAGGAAATTCTTAAGTGCCAGACACATGGACACAATGACTCTTCTGCTATATCATCAAAATGAGGAGCCCTCCTGGTCCCATTCAGAGGCAGAGGGAATCTAAACATTCAGAGCTCATGCTCCATCAGGCTGGGCTAGAAAGCAGGGTCCAGTGATGCTCGGCATTCACAGAAAGGGTCGAACCAGACAGAGAAGAGGAGGACTGCCTTGGGGAGAGGCCAGAGGCCTTTTGAACCCACCCCACGTATGGCACTACCTGTTAGCTAAATCCTGATTTATTTATTTGTTTGTTTGTTTATTCATGAGAGACACACAGAGAGAGGCAGAAACATACTCAAAGGGAGAAACAGGCTCCCTGTGGGGAGCCTGATGCAGGACTCAATCCCAGGACCCCGGGATCATGACCTGAGCCAAAGGCAGATGCTCAACCACTGAGCCCCCTCCACCCCCCCACCGGGTGCTCCTAAATCCTGAAATTCTTGAACATGCTTGGGGTTAATTCTGTGTAGCAGGGAAAGGTCTTGTTTTTCCATTTTATTATCTATAACATGGTCTGTCATCCTGCCTTCAAATCTAGCCAGGAGCTTACAGTCTCTCTTAGTAAGTGCCTGATAGGTGCCGAGTGTCCTACCAGATGCTTTACACACATTGTCTGTCATTCTCCCATTATATTTGCAAAACAGGTAATAACCACCCCCCCCAAATTCAGAGTTGCTGAATTGGAGTCTCAGAGTGATAGAGACTATTCAATTTCCCACAGTTATTAGGCCCGGCCCTCTCCAAAGGCCTGCATCTTTCTCCCTCTGCATAGGTGACCACCCCCATTGCTAACTGCGAACGTTACTCTTTCTCAGTCTGTTTTCACACATTGTTCTAACCAGTCTAACCCATAGAACCAACCCTCTTTGCATGGCTTCTGCAAAACCCCAGGTTATTTTTACTTTACACTGGCAAAAAGTCAGCAAATTCAAATGAAACAATTCCTATGTGAGAAAATAGTTCAGCATTTTCTTAAAATGCAAACATTTAAAAACAAAACAAAACAAAATAAAAACAAAAAACTTCCACAAGACACTAACTTTTAAGTTGGGAGAAAATAGCCTGGTCGTTTCATATGATGTACTAACACAGTAGTGGTTCCGATTTGTAAGGAATGTGTTGGTATGAGACATGATCTCACAATGAAATGTGGGTAGTTAGAAAAGAAGCATCCATAGGTAAACAGTGGGGTTACCAGTATAGATAGGACAGTCTTACATAGGAAAGGGTAAGACTTGGGGTGACTGCCTGGCTCGGTTGGTTAAGCATCCAAATCTTGATTCTGGCTCAGGTTGTGAGATCAAGTCCCACATTGGGCTCTGCACTCTGCACAGAGTCTGCTTGAGATTCTTTGTCTCTCCCTCTGCTGCTCCCCGCCCCCACTCACAATCTTTCTTGTGCTCTCTCCAAAATAATAAATTAATTAATTAAATATTTTTTTAAAAAGAAGAAGAAAAGAAAAGGGTAAGACTTGTTCAATTCTGGGCAGAGAGGGCTAGGAGACACTCAAAGGGACCAGTGAACAGAAGGTTCAGGAGGAAGATTGCCATTTGAAGCTGAAAACACTTTCCAGAAGCCAGAGCTCTTAAAAAATACAATGCATTCAGGCCATTGCACTTACTAGTGAAATATTGGAGGGGTGTCAAATAAAGAATATTTTAAAATAATTTGTAAGTTCTATTGTTTTGCAAGAAGACAGGAAAAATGAAGAAATTATGTCATTTTGAGGAAGAGGACAAAATTATCATTCTTTGCAGATGACAATATTTACCTGTATGGTTCAAAAGAATCAATTGACAAGCTCTCTAGATAAAAAGCAGGAAAGTGGCAAATGCCAAATAAAATATGACAGTAGGCACCTTTCCTCAGTGGTTAAAAAATTTAATAGAGAAACAGTATTGGGGATCCCTGGGTGGCTCAGCGGTTTAGCATCTGCCTTTGGCCCAGGGCATGGTCCTGGAGTCCCAGGATCGAGTCCCACGTCGGGCTCCCGGCATGGAGCCTGCTTCTCCCTCCTCCTGTGTCTCTGCCCCTCTCTCTCTCTCTCTCTGTCTATCATAAATAAATAAATCTTTTTAAAAAAGAGAGAGAGAAACAGTATTCACAACAACAATCAATAAACTTGAGACTATATTGAGATATTACATGAAGAAACTACAACTTGGCAGAAATTTGTAGGAAAAGATAAATGAGAAGCATGTTTTACTTGTAGCTCAGAAAACTCAGTATTAAGGACTTCAAGTGCCCTCACATTAATGTATAAATTGTATACTCACATTTTGAACTGGATGAGTTCTTACGGAATAACAAAGAGGGGAACATAATCCAGAAAACTAATTGTAAGGATGACAAACTTGTGTTATTGGGTATGAAAACATAGTCTTAAATTGTAATAATAGAAAGGGAGGGTTTTGGCAGAAGAAGCAGTGGAGACATGAAGATAAATAAATAAAATTGAAAAATTCAGAAACAGACCCAATAACATACAAGATTTAGATAAGTAAGGAAAAGAGGCTTCAGTATATAGATTTTTACTACACAGACCAAACAAATTCCAAACAAATAAGAAATTTAAACATCTTTTAAAAATAAAAAGAGCCACAAAAGCACAAGTAAAAAATGTAGATTAATATTTATCTAACCCTGGAATGTGCAAGTCCTTTCTGAACATAAAAGCAGAGGAAGAAAGAATAATGGAAAATATCTATGTACTTGGATTTACAAACATATACATTAAAAATCTACTGGGGCAGCTGAGTGGCTCAGTCCATTAAGCATCTGACTTCTGATTTCAGCTCAAGTTATGATCTCAGGCTCATGAGATCAAACCTCATGTCTACTTATGATTCTCTCTCTCCGTGTCTCCCCTCCCCTCTCATTCTCTCTTGATCTCTAATAAATAAATAAAATATTTTTAAAAAATCCATTAACAATTCAAAATCAAATGATAATATGGACAAAATGCTCGCAGGCATGATAGTCGAAAGAGTTAATAAACTTAAAATGTAAAGAAGTTTTACAGTTTAACAGAAACTCAATTTGGTAAGTTTTTTTTTTTTTAATTTTATTTATTTATGATAGGCACACAGTGAGAGAGAGAAGCAGAGACACAGGCAGAGGGAGAAGCAGGCTCCATGCACCGGGAGCCCGACGTGGGATTCGATCCCGGGTCTCCAGGATCGCGCCCTGGGCCAAAGGCAGGCGCTAAACCGCTGCGCCACCCAGGGATCCCTAATTTGGTAAGTTTTTAACTAAACGTGTAAATAACAGGCAAACTGCATATTCACAAAACAAACCAAATAGCCAAGAAACATGAAGAAAGCATCATAAATAATCAAAAAATACAAATCATAATAGGATTCAAAGTTTCTTATCTTAATTTGGGGAGACTTAATGATGGTTTGTGAATTCTGCATTCTTATTCACTGCAGGTGGGAATATAAATTGGCATAAACACTTTGGAGGGCAGCTCTGTAAATCTTTTCAAAAAAAAAAAAACTCTTCTCTTTGACTCAAGAATTTTGCTTCTAGTAATTTCCAGAAGAAATGGAGATGCACACAAAGATTTTTATAAAGGCAAAAAGTTAATAAATAACATGATTACCTGACTAGAGCTCAACTGAATCATGATACCTACAAATAAAGGAAGCAGAATGCCAACATAAAAATAATGTTTTACAATAGTTTCAACACAGAAGCAAATACTTATTATGACTTGTCACATGGGAAAACCAAATCACACACTAGTGGATGATAGCAGGGCCTCAATCTTATTTTTCAAGTATACAAATACATCCACATAAAAAAGTAGAGGAGGGGCACCTGGGTGGCTCAATGGGTGAAGCCACAGACTCTTGACATCAGCTCTGGTTGTGGTCTCAGGGTTGTGGGATTGAGCCCCACCTCTGGCTCCCAGCCCAGCACGGAGTCTGCTTGAGATTCTCTCTCGCTCTCCTTCTGTCCCTCCCCTCCTTCTTGTGCTCAGCCACTCGCTGTCTGTCTCTAAAAAAAAAAAAAAAAATGTAGAGGAAGAAGTGGTGAGACTATAGTCTATTTTTATTTTCTTCTTCATGTGTTTCCATAATTTCCAAACATCCTACAATGGACACTTTATTGTTTTTGCAATCAAGAAAAACAAAACGTCTTGCGTGTTTTCAATTCTAGTTTGCCAGACGTGCCCAGAGAAGGTGCTGCAGGAAATAAAGGAGATCTCAGGCTACAGGGCTGCTCAAGCTGGTGAGTCTGTGCTTTCACCGTATTCTGGCTTTTTTGTTGTGGTGGTGGTGGTGGTGGTAGCTCTTTTTTTATCTGTGCTCAGAAAGTTTGCAGCCTCCCACACGTTTTTAGTTGCTCCTCCTAGGAGTGACAGAGCAGAGTGTCCCAACAATACTTAATGTATTTTGTGTCAGGGGCCTGTGGGTCAGCAAGGTTATTAATAAACATAGCCTCTTGTTCTAATTTAGATCCCTTCTCTCCTTCGTGTCTCTCCTCCTGCCCTGCTTTTCCTTTTGCTTCTCTTCCTATCTGACCCTCCTCCCCTTCTCTCTGATACCGAGAATTCGGTCTTCACTTTTGCTCAACTTCTGGCACTTTTCCCGAAACGCTTTTTCTGATGCTCTTGTTGGTCCTGTTAAGTTTTCGTGAGGAATTTAATTTTTGAGGAAGTGCGTCGTGTCCTAAATTGATTCCATGCAGGCTGATGTGATACCATGATGTGCCGAGCCTAGCTGAGTGGAGGGATGTGCAAAACTGAGGCAAACTGTCGCTGAGCTGGGGGACTACCTCGTTCTCTGAAAAGAGTGTCTGTTAAACAAGATTCAGTGATAAAAAAATTAGCCGGACTTGAGGGGCTGCTAGGGTCAGCCCTGAATAAAAGGAAGTGAAGTTAGAAGGCACAAGACAGCTCTCAATTTCATTATTTTTCTGTTCTCTTTAATAAGATCAACATTTAAGGAGTTGATTGTATATACTTGGAGTGTCTATCAATTTCATTTTCTGTTCAGAGCTTAATTTACTACCTAAGCTTATAGTTAGAGTAAATCTTGTTTTATTTTTGCCGATCTTATTACACAAAGAGTGGCTGCGCTGTCACCCTCGCTACCAAATTCTTAGATACAAGCTCTGCAAATCCCCTGAACTTCATACAAATCCTGTTCAGTTATTTTTCACTGTCAACATTTTTTCTCTCTCTTTTTTAAAGATTTATTTATTTATTTTGATGGGGGGAGAGAATCTTCAAGCAGATTTCCCACTGAACAAGGAACCTGGCTCAGTCCTACAAAGCAGGAGATCACAATCTGAGCAGAAACCAAGAGCCTGAGACTTAACCCACTGAGCCACCCAGGTGCCCCAACTGTCAACATTTTCTAACTACCACTCCAAACCAGAGAATATTACTCTGTGAACTGAAAAAGTCAGTTCCTAAACACACACACACACACACACACACACACACACACACACACACACAGGTCTGCACATGCTCTTTCCAAATGTGTTAAATTTCAGTTGTTACTTTATTCCACTAAACACAATGTTGCACCTCCTATCAGAGCTCTCAGAAAGTTACATGCACCAATGAGAGTTTACTTAACAATGATAAAGCAACAGTTTTATACAAGAAAATATGTAAAAAGAAATACGTGATTCTGTGTTGAATTATTCATACTTTTCAAATTAACCTATTGCACTTTTTCGTATTTGAGAACGCGTTAGTTTTTAAAAATGACCTAGACTACCTTTTGTAGAATGAGTGGAAGTCTTTTAGAGTGATGTAATTTTTAAACACATGATTAATTCTACTCCCAACTAAGGTCTTCATATTGAAGAAATGGAAAAAAAAAAAATGAAGAAATGACAGGCAAGCTAAATTTATTCCAGAGAAAGATAGTTTTCTATATCTAAATTCATTACTGTGAAACATACCGGTTTTATAGCATTAACAGAATTGTGCCCGACTTTCTGTCTTTCCAAACTAAGAAAGAAAATCTCTGTGTACTTTGAATGAATTATGCATTCAACTTCTTAAAAATGGTCACCCCAAACCACTGTACATTAACAGTCAGAGATGCAAGAATCTTATATATACTCAGCTAAAATCTCCATTGGAATTAGCCATTAATCAGACTTGACTGAATGTCTAATTTGGTTCCTTTTTATTTTTTCATTTAACTTTTAAATATAGCATTCTTATCTGCTCTATAACAATCAAAGGATGAGTATAGCTTTAAATGTGTTCTATTAAATGTGTGGTCATTTGTCATTCACGGATTACTATCTAATTAAGCTATTTTCTTTAAAGGTAGTATTTTTTTAATATACATAGGCTTGCATGAGAATTAAGTTATCAGATTGTGCTGGGGAAAAACAGAGGGAAAAAGGAGGCAGAGAAAGACTTTACTGAGTGCCTACTATGTATCATACGGGTGACACCTGCATCTATTTCATTGGTGGAGTTTTGAGGTTGGGCTGAGTGCTTCACACATCTTTTCTGGTGTTGTCCACACAGCATTGCAATGAAGAAGATATTCACCTCAGGATACAGATGAGAAAACTGGGATTTAGAGATACCAAGCAGCATACCCAAGACACAATTAGTGTGGCACGAAGCAAAGATTCAAACCTAGGCTCTGCTCACCAAACCACAGCATTTCCGATGATTAGGAGTGGTAGACTTCATTGTTTGCAATGGCAAGGGCTTGGAGTAGAAATTAAATGCTGAAACTTACTGCATGCTTGAGGTCAGTGACACCTGATCATTCATAAGGTATGTGGGGAATGTCTGAAAGACCAAGAAAGAGCTCCTAAGAAAGAGAATCATATTGGACAACACGATGGATGGCATCATGAAGTTGCAGCAATTCTAACATTAGCACGAAAATATGTATGTTACATATCAGAACACCCGTGACACTGTATGACTCAAATGGATAAACTGGTAACTTTCAAAAGCTGGGCATCTTTGTACCCTTGCTGTATGTATTTTAAATATTCTATATATTTAAAGAGGGTCAATGGTTCCAAGATGTCCCTTTACATTTTGATAAATGAATGTTCTGAGGATCACCTATGGGGAGTTCTTCCCTTGCCTAATAAGGTTGGATGCAAAGCTTAGTTTGATGCCCTGTAGCAGACCTTTTTTTTTTTTTTTTTTTTTTTTTAAGTACTCACTCTGTTTAAGCTGCTTCCAAGTCCTAGGCTGGAATCGGCAGGTTGCAGGATGAGGATAGTGTGGCAAGTGTCAGGCTACAGTTCTTAATGCTCTAGGGATAAGATTTCTTATGAAAACTGGCAGCTTTTTTGTTCTTCCTCAGCCTTTTTAACACACAGCCAGGTCTCTCTGTTTAGCTGCGCCCGCTGTGGTTGTGACTGTACCGGGCTAAATTTATGCTGCTGACAACTCCCATTGAAGTGCCTCGGTGGCACAGAGTCAGTGGGAGTTGTGTGTATATAAGCACAGGCAGACCTTGGCCCGCTGAGTGTAATAGCATATCTGCCTTGGGAGATTATGGGTATGATATGGGTGATGCGTAATGGATAGGGCAGTCTGTGTACAAATTTCAAATGACTCGCTACACCCCTTTAGGATGGCTGCTGTCAAAAGTATTAGCACTTTACACACACAACAACCACGGATCATATTACTGGTGGCCCCCGCTCCCACAGAGTGGCTCCTCCCACTTCTCCCAGTAGGTAATTGCTTCAGGGGTACCTATTGAACACATACAAAGGAGAAAACACTGGTGAAATTCATTCTTTGAGCTCGACTGTATTCATATAGAAGGAGGAAAATACCAAATGTGTTTAAAATTAGCATGGGTGGAAGTTCAAAGGGAATTACATGTAAAAGATATCTCCGAAAGATTTAAATTTTCAGTCCAGGGAGAACCTGATTTAATATACCCAGGCTGAACCGAGGGGGAGAGTTACGTTGCTAGGCACTTAAATCAAGACCTAGCCTGATGCTAGCACTTACGTTTTGCTGTTAATGGAAAGGTAGGGAAATGCAGAAACTTCCATGCCATGGATGACGTTTAAAGCATCTAATTCTTTGAGCACATATCTTTGAATGAGTCTGCCCAATGCTGGGAAATCTGCAAAAGTTTAAACAACGTGAAGATCTGACTAAGGAACACTAGCATTCTTTGGTTAAGCTCCCTTTCATGCTAAAAATACAGTGTCCCCTCTCAGCTTAGTACAAGCAAATTAAGTAGAATCCTTTCTTTTCTTTTCTTTTCTTTTTAATTGAGACTGGACTTAAGTGTGGGATTCTCCTGCCCTTCCATGCTAAACGGAGACAACAGATTAGCATCAAGAAAGACACAGGTGACACTGATGAGCATTCACAGAAAAAAATGAGCAGCAAAATAACCCCTATGATGATGGTTTGAGGTTGAATATATGACCTCTTTCCATAGTCAATATCTTTATCATAATAATGAAAATCTGGGGATCCCTGGGTGGCGCAGTGGTTTGGCGCCTGCCTTTGGCCCAGGGCGCGATCCTGGAGACCCGGGATCGAATCCCACATCAGGCTCCCAGTGCATGGAGCCTGCTTCTCCCTCCGCCTGTGTCTCTGCCTCTCTCTCTCTCTCTGTGACTATCATAAATAAATAAAAAAAATTTAAAAAAAAAAAATAATGAAAATCTGTTAGCATTAGGAAACCATAGCATGGATTATACTGCCTGTTTGCACCACTGTCCAGAACACTATGGAAACTCATTTGTCCATTTACCAAAAGACGAGGGAGACAGACTCTGTAAGCTACCAAAAAGCCAAATCAAAATCCAATTTGGGCAGCCCATGTGGCTCAGCAGTTTAGCGCCGCCTTCAGCCCAGGGCGTGATCCTAGAGACCCAGGATGGAGTCCCATGTCGGGCTCCCTGCATGGAGCCTGCTTCTCCCTCTGCCTGTGTCTCTGTCTCTCTCTCTATCTCTCTCTCTTTCTGTCTCTCATGGATAAATAAATAGAATCTTTTTTAAAAATCCAATTTAATGGAGATAAACATGAAACATTCTTAAATGGAATAAATCCCCTGCACAAGCCCTAGATGTCTGAGATCTGACTCCTCGGCTGAAATCTGACTCCCCCTAATTCAGGGCTATGTTTAAAGCCAGTCACATGATGTGGTGGACAGCGCTGATCAAGAGATTTCTCAGTATTTTATTTGTTGCTGGACATTTCTTAAGAAAATCTGGCAAACCATGGCCAACCAAAAAAAAAAAAAAAAAAACCCTCTGAGTCCCAGTCCCGTGGGGAACTGGAGAATTTTCCCAATAAAACAAAATGGTGGTTTTGAGGTGGTGGGGAGAGCAAAAGTTATGTTCAAGTGTTTGAAAATCTGTCGTATGATAGAGGGATGAGGTTGAGCTGAGTTTCTTCTGAGGACAGCATCCAACCCAATAAAAAGATGTTCCAGAGACACAGATTTTTGTTCCCATAGAAGGAGCAAAAATTTCTTAAAACAAAGCTCCCAACAGTAGTAACCTTGGAGAGAGTGAGCGAGCCCTGACTTCCCATCTCTCTAGGTGGCTAGCCCTCTCCAAACTGGCAGCCTTCACCCAGACCTTCACACCTTTGTGCTGCCTGCCTTAAATTTACAACTCTTATAAACTACTAAATCGGTGTCAGCCTGGTCATCTGCCTATCTCCAGACCTCTGGCCTCAGTGAAAAGTTGGACCAGTGTTCCCCAAGCTCCCTTCTAATGAAAAGACACCATGACTTCTCAATTCCATTATGGAACCTTGAATTCTGAAATATTTTTAAAACCAGTTACCCCTGTTTTATAGATGAAGAAATATCACAGGATGGAGTAACTGATGGAATCAGGGGCAGATAAAATCTTTCCCTTTCATACCTAGATTCCTGCTCACACTCAAGTAACTATTTCTACACAACCAACCTTAGCATTGTTCCAGAGCAACTTAGTCCTAACCTTATTCTAGAAAATTGGTCTGGTCCCCAGTGGCCACTAGATCATTTAGCTGAGAGCTTACTATCATTTCTAAGTTAATTTGTGAGTTAATTGTATATGTCAGGAAGCTCTGACACTGCAGAAAATGATAAATTATTGGGATAAACCAGGGTCAGAAAAATCCCTGTTGGTTGTTGATCAGTTTTTCTCAGAAAAAAATGTGTTGACACTAGAGGGAACTAGAAGTGGCATCAAATATGAGTTGTCTCAAAAGACAACCTCCTTTAAGTGGACACTGGATTATTGAGTCAGAAAAATGCTTTGAACATCAAGATTCCCATAATACTCCACAATCACCACCTCAATCATGTTTTCATCTAAATGACTACCCAATGTATAGAACTTTAAAAAGAAGACCTCTATCCTTGCCTGTGGATATTTCCAATTTGATGGTCTAAATGTGGTATTAGAATGGTTAGATCATAAATCTCTGAACACATACGGATTCCGCCTATCAGTAAAATAATGGCTTGTCTTTTCCACCTCTGTGTTGGGCAGGCCTGTGCCTCACGTGTCTCCTCCTTGCTGTTTGACCTTTGTGATTCCTTTCCCTTGACAAGGTCAGGCCCTTAACATCAGGATCATGTTAAAAGAAAGACAAAAATTTTCATGGAAACTTCTGGAATTATCAGGGTTATGCCAAGTGGGGACTGGTCCTCCTTTGTAAAGGGAGGAAACTATATCCCAAGCCCAAGTGATTCAAATCCCTAGCAGCCTCTGAGTTTGGGACCAAATGGTGCTTTTTTTTTTTTTTTTTTTTTTTTTTTGCCCACAGTGGCTATACTGGCCACCATCTACATCTGACCACACTCAAAGGCGGGGTTCTCCTGGTATAACTTCATGATCTACCATTTGTTACTGATTAATCCACAGTATATTGGAAAATGGAGCGAAACTGGAGTGCTATGGTTAACTAATCAAAAGATGTCAAGGAGCCTTTATTTTGTAACTGGTTTTACAAAAATGATTTTGGAGGAGGAGCAAACTGAAAAGCCATCTCCTGACACATCGTATTCATAGTCAGACCCTACCCCAAGTTAGAAAAGAACCCATTGCTTTCATTGCAGGGATTGCATGTGTTAAATGTCTTACCTGGAAGACAACATTCAGTTCCTCATCCACTGAGGCTTTAGGGCAGACAGCAATAGGGCTTTTCTATCTGCTTTTCTCTACACTCAGACACCTAGGTCAAAAGAGAAGTCAAGTTAGGCTGCAATTTCTGTAATTTACAATCCCCAGCCTGTGGGCCAGAGCCAAAGGGCTCTTGGCTACAAAGTGTAAACAGAACATTGTTGCCTCTTAATCTGGGTAATTGGTCCCAAATGCTGTTGCCACTTTTCAGATCAGATGCTTTACGTACTTTTTAAAGAAACTGGAACTTTTTTCCCTTTGGCAGGAAAAAGTTTGGAGTGTAACCGTATTTTCATCAACACTAAGACTCCTATAAACAGCCAGGTGATTTCATTTGGGGGCCTGTAAACACAGGAGGCTTGGGGCCTGCTTCGGAGAGATCCATTCTGTTTTTGAATGTTCATTCATCTATCATTTGCTCCCACACCCGAGCCGACATCCGGGTGTTTACCTAACATGCTCAGCTTCTGCAAGAGCTGAGCAGACAGGGCCACCTCTTAGAGGATGCCAGCCAGATTTCAGAAGCTGAGCTATGTCTCATTCTGGCATAATGTGTTCTTATCGGTACGTTCCTTGAGGGTAACGCACCATAATGAATTTGGCCGAAAACCAGTTGTTTTATGACATCATTTTCTGGGCAAAGTCCTAGGGATGCTGTGTAAGAGAAGCCAGTGTGGTGTTCTGGGAGGAGTCTGGGCTTGGGAACGCTCAAGGGAACTGCAGGCTGTGTGACCCCAGGCGGGCAACATAATCTCCCTGAGCCTCAGTTTCCATATCTATAAAGTGCAGACGATAATAGATACCTTGCAAAATCAGCGTGGGGATTAAATGAGAATATGAATATAAAGATTATGGAGCATTCCACGTTATTATGATTATAGATTATAAATACAATATATATCCACATTATATATTATGTAAAGCAGTTTTGAAACCATATTTTTTTCAGCCTATCTTTAAGTCAACATACACGTGGCAGGGAACAAAATCCTGTGAAATCTCTTCAGTAGTCCAAGAGAATATAGCTTTCATTCTGGATCTGGCAAGACATTGACAAAAACCCGAGTTCCCTTAGGCCTTCACTTCTCTAAATACTTCTGGAATCCTGTTGAGTTCTACATTAACTAATGCTTCTCCAAGTTTTACTTATTCAGGTTTTTTTTTTTTTCATCTTTTCTCCCCAATCTCTCACTGGGTCATTCTACTTTTTTTCTTTAATTTCCACGCCAAGGGTGGGTGGCTCAGGCAGTTGAGTGTCAGACTGTTGGTTTTGGCTCAGATCTTGATCTCAGGATCGTGGGATTGAGCCCCAGGTCAGGCTCCACACTCAGCACAGAGTCTGCTTAAGATTCTCTCTGTCCCTCTTCCTCTCTGCCTCCCCCCACCCTCCACACACTCTCTCTCAAATAAATAAATGAATCTTTTTTTTTTTTTTTAACTCCATTGCACTATTTCTATCTGTTAGCACTAGGGTATCCTACATATGTTGTATTCCAAGTGGAAGCTCAGCAAAGACTTCTGGGAGGTTTGTGATGTCAACTCCCTTCCTACTTCTGGGAAATCGAGAATGAGCTTTCTCTACTTGGGCTTTTCCCATTAAATTAACTACTGTTCTCAGTAGTTTAAAAAAATGGAAAATATCTCTCCCATTCATAGTCTGTAGCAGTTTATTTTCCAAACAACATTGTGATTGCACTTCCTCCACAGGGTCAGTATGGCATTGTGCTGGAGTGCCAAGATTCCAGAACCAGACATTCTGGGGTTCAAATCCCCTTCAGAGAAGTGTAACCTTGGGCAGAGCAAGTTATGTAACTTCCCTGTGCCTACTCTTTCTTATCAGCAAAATAGAGATAATAGTGTTTGTCTGGTACTACTATGGTAAACCAAGTAGAATCACTCCATGTAAGGTGCCTGATTATAGTAAGCACTTGAGAAATGTTGGTTAACAGTATTTTGTCAGGATTCTCCTTTTTAAAGAATCCCTTTTTTAAAATCCTATGTATATTTTACTGTCAATTCATCTTTCCACATACATCATTGAAAATTTGATTCATATACAGTTCTTTCCTACTTCTGAACTTTACAGGAAATATGGGGAGGGGGGACAAAACAGCAACTCCAAAAACATCTTCTGGTTCTCTTTCCCTGGCCCATCATCTATTCATTATTAGCTAAAGTGGGATGAAAGTTTCAGTAAGAAGCCGTAACACAACTGCAGTTTACCTAAAGTTAGTGAGTCTGGGTTAGGTTTAGAAAAACCTGGTTTGAATTTTAGGTGAACCTCCTTTCTACTCTCAAATGCCAGAAAAGGATTTATAGTTTCAGGTGGATAGCAAATGAAATTTGGTAAGTTCATCTGAGTTTTACTTTGGGTTTGTCATTTCAATGAACTCCAATTTCATGAAGCCTTAATCCTTATATTTATGGCTTTCCTGCCATATTCACCTCAGTTGACAAAATTTTTTTAAAAAATTAAATAAAAATGGAGACATAGTGTTCGGTATTTGAGCAAACAGCAATATTATGCAATGTATCCATTTCTTTGTCTTAGTAATAAAAAAATTATGGGGAAAATATATTTGGGGTAATGTGCTTTAAGGAGTCAAGCTATTTTTGCAAATATCTGTCTTTATTTCATACTATGTTTATTAACCATGAAATTCCAAACTGACCAGATGATAATTAACAAAGTTATCTATTTCTGTCAACATTTCAAGATCTGCACTGCATCATCTTTTATCACTGGCTCAGTTGAACTGTGACTTTAAAATCAAATTTGTATAATTCAAGCTTCCTTCATTTTTGCATTTCATCCCCGAGAAGTCAGAAATCCAGACTTTAAACTAGCTAATTTCCTTAAATTATATGCTAGAGGTTTGAAGAGATTTAAGGATAGATCTTTTATGTCAAAATGATAGGTTCACAGTTTGTGATTGATGATCTTGTACTTAAATGATATATGCCCATTAGATAAAGGGGCCTTCTGGGATGAGAAAATTAGGCAAAAGTGAGCTTAGAGAAATTTCTAAATCCTACATTTGCAGAGATAGGGACAACATGATTCCAGTTTCTTTTTTATTATAAGATGAAATAATCTTAAATAACTTACATATGGAGATTAATATATCAATGCACCCTAAAAAGATTATTTGCCTAAAAGTGCATTTTTCACTGTAACAGTTAAGTGGAAGCTTTCTAGTTACATTACTTTGAGTATCTACCTCTTAATTTATCTAAACAAAGTTATTCTGGGATTAATTTTTTCTTCCTTAGGAAATGTGCATTAGATAAAATTCCCCCAAATACTACTAATACCTTTTCATAAATTGACCACATTTTACAGTATTCTAAAAATTAAAACCTAAAAACAGAAAATGTCATGTTTTTTTTTTTTTTTCCTTTCTTCTAATCTGTAGTCCCCAAATGACTGTTCATAAAAATAAACTTTACAGCATCTTTGAGAATCCCAAAGAACCCCGGTCAAGATTTTTTTGGCTAGAAAAGAAAGCAGTTTTGATATTCAAAAATTTGGCCTCCCTTAGTCAATCCCCAAAAGGGGAAAAAATCAGCTAATCTTAGAAAGATGGTAAATTTAAGTGATTCTCTAATCCAAGTTAGTTCCTCAATCATGTTTTGAAATACGATCAAACAATCAAGACTGGGAAAAGTCATAGAAAGTTTCAAAAATAACTCAAAATAGAAAAATTGTGCATTTCTTTAAGAGGCTTTTCTGTTTCTAAATTAGAGGATGAATAGCCTCTTACTGGAAAATAGCAAAGTTTATGCTGGCATGCCCACTTCATGGTAACAACAACAAAAAAAAAGATCCACTAACATATTCTATTACTGGACCATTTAAAACAGTATTAAACACCAGATTTTTTAAAAATCCGATTTTTGTTGGTCAAGTATTCCGGGTGTCATGCTAGACAGCAAAGCCAGCTAGACACGGACACGGACACGTCCATCCACAGGCTCTAACACTCGTACAATAAACAACTCGGTAGGCATGCACACTCGCACACGCATGCGCACACACAAACGTACAGACACGAAACCTGACCAGCCTTTGCTTTGAGTCCCTGATAACTCTGGCCCTGGAAAGAATTTTAATCTACATGGTTTGAAAATAGGGGTCTTTTAAATATGCTGCAAACAATTTGTGATGGTCATCTCTAAAATGCTGCTCCATTATCCTTTTCCATTTGGAATGAATGAGGCTAATTAATTTCAGGCCATACTTGATGAGGTCAGCACCATACGAGGGGTGCGTGCTAGACATTGCTAATCTCTTTCAGCTGAGAGTGATGAATTAAAGATGAAGCATGCCTTTGCAGGCCTAATTTAGAATGTATATCAAAAAACCTACAGCAAATAATACTATACCCTACAACAAAGGAAAACTTGTTCTCTGAGGCTCCCTGAGTTGTGTTGATTTTAAAGACATTTTCAGTCTTTGGAATTCCAGCTGTGGATGGCTGAACCATATCAAGAAAATCAAGCCATCTCTCACACATGGCCATGTGGACAGAAAGTGGGATTAAAGGAAAGAAAGAAGGAAAACAAAAACAAAATACAACAATCAGGTTTGATCCCCTGTGTATTAAAATTCCACCTACACATTACGATTTTTTTTTTTTTCAGAGCTACCCCAGACACAAAGATCCCGAATTAGCAATACCTGTATTCAAGCAGTGACCACCCAGCTCTGCTGGGACATTTCAAAGCAACATGCTAAATGAGGCAGCCTGTTGTTTTTAAAGCAGATATCCTAATGAGGCTTATTAGGTTTTTCCATGTCTCTATTTTGAAAGCCAATAGAGATTGACCAGGTAGATAATGTGATACCTTTTATTAAGCCAAGAAAGAAATTGTAATACAGATGCCTCCGGGCCAAAATGTTCTTATGAAAGTTAATGCTAAGCCAACTTCCCAGTTAGTGCAAAAGGGAGGTACTCAGTGACCTAAACTCTAAAGAGAAGAAATTAGTCATGATTTCTCAAAGATAAGTACCACGAATCCCTAAGCGTGGCAAGGAAGGTGGCACAGCCCTGACACTAGAACATATCCCTTGCAAAAATTATTTCAGCAAACCTCACAAGAGAAATCCTGATGATTATCCTAACGATTTCGGAATCTCCAACTGGTGGCCACAACAGCTCCTGACTCTGTATCCCGGTAGCCCTCATTAGAACAAAGCTGCTTCGAATTAGGTCCAATCTACATGCTGAATCAATCTTTCATCCCTTTGATTGCTTCTGAAAATATTTATATTTCTTAATAATGCACATTTTGTCTTGCAACTTCTGATGAAACCCAGACAGGGGGTCCCAAAGCAGGCAAATGTATGTGGAAGGGTGATTTGGGACAGGAAAAGGAAGATAAGAAACACAGGTTTTTCCCATTGGGGAGCCATTAGAGAATATAAATCTAGCAAGTTTGGTTATGTAAGCATCAGAGGAGGGTTTTAATAAATATAGGTTGGAATATTATAGTGACCTAACAGAGATTACAGCATATTCTTATTCTCGTGTGGTTCTTCATTGCAGTTTCGACTATTTGTCTAGTTAACTTAATAGATTTTATGAAAGATCATGGTGGGAGGGATGCCTGGGTGGCTCAGCGGTTTGGCGCCTGCCTTCGGCCCAGGGCTTGATCCTTGAGTCCCAGGATCGAGTCCCACATCGGGCTCCCTGCATGGAGCCTGCTTCTCCCTCTGCCTCTCTCTCTCTCTCTCTCTCTGTCTCTCATGAATAAATAAATAGAATCTTTTAAAAAAGAAAAAAGATTATGGTGGGAGAAATCCAGGGAGATCTCATAGTGCAACCATTAGTACCCCACATGACCCCTCTTATAAAAAAATAGAGTAATAGCTACAATGGAGATGTGACTAGATGATCTAAAGTATGTTTTTGTTGAATAAGAAGCATAGCATTGGAAGGATATATTTTTGGGGGCGTGGGGCAAGGGCAGTGGGAGTGGATTCCTGGTTTACGAGGCTGAGAGAAAAGGAGCTTACTTTCTCCCTGTCACCAATCAGCTGGGTGACATTACCTAAGTCACCTAACTGCTCCAGACCTCAGGTTTTTCTTCTTCTATCTGGGACAGTTTTACTTGTAAGTTTTAAATCATATGGTTTTTGAAAGAATGACCATTGTCTTAAATATTCACTGCCCTCTGGAAGCAGAGAGGAAGAAAGCAAAGACCTCGTCTGACGCTGTGTCTCCAGTCTGAGAGATGGAAGCCACATCTTCTCAAAGTGCCCAACATGTCACTCGTCCCCACTCACCTCTTCAGACATGGCTGCCATTTCTGTTCCTCATTTCAATCCCCTAAGGCATCATGAAAGAAGAAAGCACTCCAAACCAACGCCCATAGTTTCATTCCTCCAATCACCCCATGTTAGAGATGAGGAACATAAAAATCAAAGATGTTGACATCACACAGTAACTGGCAAAGCTGGAATTTAAACCCAGGTCTCCTTGTTTCTAAACCAGGGTCTATTCTGCTCTGACACACTGCCTCAGAGTCTGAGGGATTTTTAGATTCCAAAAATAAGTGGGATTTCTTGTGACCACTCCATACGATTGAAGACTCCTTACAATTAGAAACAGGAGCTCAGGGGAGGGCAGTGGCTTTGAAAGTAGACTTCCTGGACTTGAATAATTTGTCCTCAACTTAGCAATGCAAGTTTTGGGTGTTTGGGTGAGTCCCTAAACTCTGTAAGACTCTGGGTTGTTCTATTTTTTTCTCTTGGATAATGGAAGTAGTAACTGTATCTACGTTTGATAGAGATCAAAATGAATATCTTATATATGAATGTATTGAGATTAGATGAAACGGCCTATATGTTTCCCATAATTGTGGTCTATAGCAAATGTCAGTCTGCTATTAGCCTGTCTTCTTCTTCTTCTTCTTCTTCTTCTTCTTCTTCTTCTTCTTCTTCTTCTTCATTTACACAATGACTAGCAATAGAGACTAGCAATAGACCCCCTGAACCTAGGAAAGATAGTTATGGATTCTGGCTGTGCTCCTATTGGCTCTATGGCCTCAGTTAACTCTCAGAGCCTCAGTTTACTCATCAGCAAAATGGGAATTCAAAATATCTGCCTGGGATGAATTGCAGTAAAAATCAAATGAGTTATGCATGCAAGATAATTTTTAAACAAGTAGAACCTGATAAAACCCCAAGGGCTCATAGTTTTATTAAAACATTATTCTTCCTAGGTTGGAAACCCTCCGTATGCCTGGAGTTGGTTAGCAGATAATAAAAGAGATAATGCCACTGTTTTGTTTCCCAAATAAGCCACCTTAAACGTAAAACACCATTAAATCATAAAAGAATAAATTCATTTCCTCAATTATCACCATTATCCCCTTAATCCTATTCTACTGTTCTCTACCTAAACTTGTGGTTCGCTCATAATTTTATCTTACCAGAGGATTAGATAACAAGTAGCTCACAGGGACTGCGTTTAGAAGAGGAAAACGGCAAACCCCCTCTCCTCTTTGCCTTCCAAGTAAGGGAGAGAAATGTCTCAAAGCAAAGAAAATGCGTTTTATGAAAGATTAAATGCAGGCTTCCAAGAAGCAGCCTTCATACCCTCGTTAAAATACTATCAAACTTTGCTATTGACCAGCCAGCTGTCTGTTGCATGTGAACTTAAAAATATATTCATTATGGAGATATAATTTTGCTCAAGCTAAAGAAGCATCATGGGTTCGGGAATTGTTTTCTGAGTGGGATTATTAAAGGGTTTGGGGCCTAAAGGTGTATGTCTATTTTAAAAAGAAATTTTCTGATTGCAGATAACTTCTCAATTTGATTTAGTGTCGAACGATAGTGATGGGGTTGATAAGTGAGCGTTCATCGGTAATTCATCTTGTGCTGGTAGAAATTTACAGCAAAGCAGTGCTTTCCCAACAGTGACAAGCCCTATTAATCTTCTTCAGACACATTTCAATAGGTGTCCCCATCTGTGGCCAACATCTAAACACTCTGGCATCACCGGCGACTTGAAGACACCTTCATTTCAAGTTACACTACTGAAAATGTGATACTAGATTGTACTCTGTTTTTTAACCTAATTCTCTCTCTTCATTCAATTAGCCTTTCTTGCCTGGATTTTCTGCTCATGTGTAACATCATTTCCCAGGGAGAGCTCTCAAAGATTTGGTTTCTTAGAGATGCACAATCTCCTCCAAGGTTAACAACCAACAACTTTTTTACAAATTAAAATTGCATAGATTCCAGTTCTGACAGTCACTGGCCTCTGATTGCATATGTCCTTAGAAAGTAGAACCTGCTCAAAGAAAGACCGCCTAAGCATTTGAGAGGGCTTAGCCAAAGGGGAAGTCTATAAAATCCATTCGCGTTCATATTTGGAATTCAAATATCCTGAACTATGATGTTTAATTTCGGTGCAGGAGGATGCTGAGGATGCTGAGGCAATTAAGAAAAGGGGGTGATGGAAATGCAGTCCCGCGTTCAAATAGCCACATTTACTCAGCAGACTCAGTTAATAGGATAAAACCCCTCTCCTGGTCCTTTGCTTCTGCTGGGGGACCTCTGGTTAGAGAAAGAAATACAATAATCACTTTAGGGATAGATTATTTCACCTAAATTGCCTTTATTCTACAGGCAACTTTCACTATCTGGCTGCAAGGCTAGTCCAGGCAAAAAAAAAAAAAAAAAAAGTGCAGGGAGTATTTGATTTTGGATTGCACTTAAGTGCTTTTTTTTTTTGCGCCATTTTCAACTTCATAATGGGTTTGGTCTTGCAAAGAAATAGGATTTGAACAGCATTTTTCTTGTGCACTTTAGAAACCTTTCAAATGAGAAAACTCCCTGACACATTCTTACTTGAGAAAGGTTAGATATACCTGTATAATGAATGGAATTATTCTTAACTTCATTGAACTTTTTGTCCATATGTGATCTGAAATACATATCTGTTACTAGTGTGTGTGTGTGAGTGTGAGTATGATAAAGATATGCATTCTCAAAAAAGTCTGCCTCCCTCCCTCCCTCAAATGTTTCTTCCCAATGATCATTTGAGTTTGTTACAGATCTCAATAACCTTATTGTAGGTGGCAAGTTTAAATGTGCCATATTAATAACTTGTTATCCAAGACAAATTAAGTCCTTATGTGTCAAAAGCACCCGGCACTGGATTATCTACAAGACAAGTATTTATTGAATAAATGTTCAGTCCAATTTCATTTTAATGTGACTGACTGTATGTTTCAGCCTCTTAGGCAGAGATAAAAACCCTTAGACCTATAACTGTGTTGCAACATTACACCTAACTTGTCTATTTCTATTATTGTCTCCTAACTTAGAATATGGAAAGAAGGCTTTTTTTTTTTTTTTTTTTTTTTGTGGTTGTTGTTCTGAAGAGCAGGGAGAGAGATAGAAAAATGGCTGGCATTCAGCCTAAAGAGAAATCATTGAAACAAATTAATCCTATGCCGTTTAAATTGACATGGTAATCCATCATCAGAGAAGGCAAACTCTGAAAGCAATCTAGAATCTGCCCTGCTCTTTCACTGGCCCTGAAGGCACAAAGACAGATAGTAAAAGAGTTGGGGGGGGGGGGGGTGGCAGGATCATAAAAGTTAGGAATGACTTCAAAAATAATAAAATTGATTATATCAGCTCCCACTGTCCAGCCCCTGAAAACCTCCTTTGGAAAGGAGAGGTTAACTTTCAACAGTTGCTTTCAAAGTTTGCTTCTAAGTGGTAGGTCATCCACCGTGGAGCTCCGACACTGTGCCTCCTTCTCCAGGCTGCCAGGCTGCTGACTAGTGTAACCGCTGCCTGCCGCGTTTAAAAAGTAGACCGAAGCTCTCTGGCAGGACCCACAGTTACACAGAGACTTTCCCTACAGTGGTAAGGGGCTTCTTAGGTGGGGTCTAGGATTGGGGTTTTGGTTTTGTGTTCTGTTGTTGTTGTTTTGGGCGGGGGGGGGGGGGTTGGGGGGATGGGGAGGAGTGGCAGGGAATCTTTTTCTTTTTTTTTTTTCTCCTATAATCATCTTGTTTTGCACTCTAATGAAAACGCATGTTATTGTAATTTTTAAAAGTATAACTTTCCTAACAGCTTTAAAAACTGAGGCAAGCCACAATGCCCTGGTTCTTATTTGTGTCTTTTATCTTGGAGGCTGATTTTTCAAATCTTCCTTTACTTCAAAAAGCCTGTGATGCTATGTTGTTAAAGTTTGTTTAAAATTCATAAATTCTTTATAAAACCAAAGTGTCACATGCTGGTTGATAGTTAAGATGAAAAAAACCCTAAGAGCTCCATTGTAAAAACAGTGTGCCTGTATTTTCAACACACAGAATCCTGTTGTTGGGGTTTTGTTTCCTCTTTAGTGTATTTATTTAATGTTTTTATTTTTGTTTTTATTTTTTGGGGGGACGCAGGAGGGTTTCAGAGCCTCACCTCCTCATTATTGCCTAGATATATAAACTTGAACACAGAAATAAATATTATTTTTAATAATGCATTAGACTATAAAAGCAAAACAATTTGAAAATTCTTTTTTTAATCTCAAAATCTACTCTGTTAACAATAGACAGTGTGTGAAGACAAAAACCCAGATACCTTAGTGCCAAAGGCAAGAAGGCAGAAGGACAGGAATATAAACCATACCCCACAGCTGCCCTATTTAAATTTATCTAGGATAGAGTTTCTTCTAGTTTATTAAGAAAACTTTATATGTTCCTGAAACTTCAAAGTAAACATCACATCTCTTTCCTATGATCAGAATTTTTATTTACTGGTTTTTAAAAGAGGGTGAATAATTCTTGCATATTGACTAACGCTTTTTAAAGCACAAAAGACAAATTAAATGCATTTCCAGGGTAAATAGGAAGAGAGTTAAAGGCTCTTATATAAAATATTCATCCACAGCCACGTCAGTAACAATGTTGAGAGTTATTAGCAAAGAAGAGTAGGTTTAGATATTTGTAAGTGTGTTTGTTTTAAATAGAATGCCTCTGATTTTGTTTTGTATTTAGAAACAATGTAGGTTTTAGCAAGTATATGGTTTTAAAAGCCATTAAATTAACCAATATCATATGAAAAGAATCAATGAGTGAATAAGCATTAAGTCTTGGAGACTGAAAAATAATACTCTTTTAACCCCCACCCCTCCACCCCTTCACCTCCCTTACATCTGACCATGCTGGCTTCCTTCTAATTGCATGGTAATATGGCAACAAAGTATATGCAAAATGAAAATCTGCATTATAACTTTTAGAGTCAATAAATAAGCGATTAACATACATTCTGCACAGAAACAGAGTTGCCCAATTTTTTACTTCCCCCTGAAATATGATATGATGTGGCCCTGTCAAGAAATACCCAATGTGACATTTTTCACTGAAGCCAATATCCCCTTCTTTTTATGTTTTCACTTTTGCTTTAAACTGTTTTAAGTGATATCATCTAAATCAATTTACCTCAGTCAAGCACTTCGTAATCTCTTCGATAAGGCTGATTAATTTATTATAAATTGTAATGGACAGATGGGAAAAGTACCTGTCTCCATCCAATATTCAAAATAAAAGGACCAGTGTACTTTTCATTTAAATATTATACTTTGTAAACTCTCAAGATGAAACTTCCTATGGTCATGGAGTTGAATATCATGTTAAATATCCTCCTCTTAATTTTGAACAGAAGTCCTTTATTTTTAATGTGTACCTTCAACGTTTCAAGAAATCACCCTCTCAAGGGGAGAAATGCAGTTGGTAATTAATTAATTAATTATGTTTTCTAAATTCACACATGTTTTCCTATTATGGCAGTGTGTCTTTGTTCATCTACTTCTTTAATTATATGCTTTATGTTGAAACTTTTCTTTCAGCCTTCTAAAAACCAATAGAATGAAAATTAGTCCTTAACTTATTTTTCTTCTTCCAAAATTCACCTTGAGTTTTGTGGCTAAAGGAAATTAAATCAGATAAATCCCCCCCTCCTTTGTTGTTCTGTTTGTATTTTATTTAAGTACACTGATGCAGCTAATCAACGATATTAATTTATCTGGATACCTGCCTTACTAACACTTTCACATTTAAGTGACTGGCACTTGATACCATTTGATTAATGCCTTTTTTGACATACCAAAAATGAACTGTCATTTTAAAGATTTCATTATCAGACTCTTGCGAAAAGGGGGAGGAAATGTAGAATTAGATGATCTTTCCTCACTCTGTCCACTTCTAAATAAGAACCAATGTCCCCATGGCTTTAGATGTCTTTAGAACTTTCTCATCAGGAATCTCCTTGCACTGTAACATTAAAAGCACGTATAGCCCACATGAGACTTGGTTACAGGGGCAGCAAACCTATCTGTATCTAGAACCCACTCTCTTTTATTTCTTTAATTCATTGAAAAGTAAAATAGAGGATCATGTTGTCGAATTTTAAATATATATTAGGCAAAAGATGCTCACCTTTTGTTTAAATGCCCTGCCAAAGCTACCAAAATGAAAATTGACGTTTTTACTTTGAAGTGTCTTTTTATGATTCTGCAAGGCACAATAGCTTTACCATTACTAACTTGCTTCAGCTTGTATTTCAACAATAGTGATTCCAAGGAGCTCATTCAAAACTCTTTTTTTGCGCTGCTTTCTGCCAGACCCCTGGCATGTACACATGAGTGACAGCCTCTATCTAGTGCTTGAGTATATGAACCTTTAATCCATCATGGAACTTCTAACACCATAAGAATATATACACACCCATGCGCATACACCTTCATGCACATAACTATTATATAACTACCCATTAAAATGCCACCAGGTTTAAAGCCAGCAGAATGAATATTTTCCTAATCTCATCCAGATTTTATGGCTATAATTTGGCTACTGGCAAGATTCTAAATTAGCTTTTACTTAAATGAGAGAAGGTAAAATATTTAGTGGATTTTTTTTTTTTTTTTTGCTTTTAAAACCCCCTCCCACAATAATCTACTGTTGTAGACATGTTAGAATTTTTTTAAGTGAACT
This sequence comes from Vulpes lagopus, assembly GCF_018345385.1. Classification (NCBI taxonomy): domain Eukaryota; kingdom Metazoa; phylum Chordata; class Mammalia; order Carnivora; family Canidae; genus Vulpes; species Vulpes lagopus. The sequence goes on along the minus strand of NC_054827.1, from coordinate 104,331,939 downwards.
GGGTGGTCAGTTAAATGGAAGAAAATATTTCACTACATTATGTTTTCTTATTCCCTAAAGTCCACCTCCATGGAGTGAGCTTTCTTGATGGATGAGACTGTTGTCTCTCTGAATGGAAACCTGCTTTCCTAAGAAGGTTGGGGGTGGGGGAGACCAGTGAAGGACGGCAAGCTCTAAATCCCTGAGACTAGAATATTCCCTCCCTCCATCCTCCCTCCTTTCCTTCCTCCCTGCCTTCCTTCCTTCCTCTCTTCTTCCTTCCTTCCTTCCCCTTTCTTTCTTCCTTCTTTGCTACCGCCCCTAGTTAACCTTCGCTCTGGCCAAGACCAAGAAGGGCTAATGGAGAACGGACTCCTGACAGCCTCCAGGTCAGTGAGACGCCTGAGCTGCCAACACAGGAATTAGAGGATTACCAAGGAAGGAATTCGAGGCACCAGTCGCCTCACACCTGAACACATCGCTCCAATCCATTAGGATTCATCTTAAAAAATAATAATAATAAAAAGTAACCCTTCTGGAAAACTGTTCATTGGATCTGAAGTTATATTTCCTGGTGCCCTGGGGGCCAAGCAGGGCAACCTCAACTGAATTCCTCAACCTGCCAAGAAAATCGTGCATGGGAGGGGGTGGGGGGAGGAGGAGGAATGAATGAATGAATGAATGAATGAATAAATAAATAAATAAATAAATTCCTCAGCTTCTTCAGAAAGAGCAGATTTTTAAGAGAAGGTCAGGTGCTGGAAAAGGAAGAAGAAACCAAAGAAATTCTCCCCTTTCGTCACCTTCTGCCTCTCCTTTTCTCCCCCCAAATTAGTGTCCTCTTGATTATTTGCAGCTGTGTCGAACCTCGAGGTCTGCTCACAGGAGCCAGCGAGGCTCCCGCTTCTAGAAGTGAAAAGCCATTTTCACGCCAGGACTTTGCTGCTTGAGTTTGGGAACAAGGTTTCCTCTCCCTCCCAGCAAACTGCGCCCCCTCCACCAGCCGCCCCCAAAGCCTTGCTAACTTCGGCGAACCCTGCAAGCCTTCGCCCCTGTGCCACTTGGGGCTCCTGCACCCAGCCCTGGGGCCACAGACCGGTTTCCGGGGCTGGAGTGTGGCTCCATACCCCCCAAAAGGGAATTTCCCGCCCTGGGGGCTTCGCCGGTGTACGTCACCCTGCCCCTGCCCTCGTCCTCGTCAGCCTCAGACTTCCTCACACCTGCCCAGGAGCCCCGAACCTGGAATCCACCAGCCCTGTGGTCCGCAGCGGGTTCCGCCACCCGGCGGCCGCCCTAGACACTGGGTGGGTGGGAGGGACAGGCAGCCAGCGGGGCTGGGCCGCTGCGTCCTCTCTCGGCACATCAAAAGAGCAAGGGGACAGAGATATATCAAGGAGAAAGTTCGAGGATGCTGCGGGTCGCGGCTGGGGCGGAAAAATGCAACCCGTCTGGGTCACACCTTCATTCCAGGAGATCGCCTGCAGAGACCGCGCCGTGGGGGAACCCGCCAGCGTCCCCGCGCCGGGCCTGCCCTCCGCTCCAGTGGCCACCTGACCACTGCCACTCGCAACGTGGCTCTCAAGCTCCGGCCCTGGGGCGGCCCGCGCAACCTTTCCGCGGCGGTGGCCCGTGGAAGCCCGGCCGCGGCGGATTGCCGCGCCCTCGCGTCTCCCGTCGAGCAGAGAGGGACGGAGGCCTGCGCCCGGGAGCTCCCTGGCGGTGGTCCGGCCGCCCCCCGCCCCTCGGGGGCTGCTCCCCCTTCTCAGCCTCGCCAAATCCCTGAAAGCCTGGGCCCCCTTCGCCACCCCGGGGGCTTCTAATCACTCCGTATCGATTTCCCTAACTCTTTTCATCCCGTTGAAGACACATCTTAAAACACTCCAGCCCGGAGTGTGCTCTGGGCTTTATCCACACTAATAAAATGATTTACCCTTCTCTCTGCGCTCTCCTCACAGAGGAAAATCGTTCGAGCCCCGGCTACTTGTGTGTGATCAGTAAATATTTAGTGCGGTGACATCCTCAGCTAGGCTTCGGATCGATTCGGGGACCACCGGGAGGTGCGCGCGGTCCGGGCGGGGCCGCGCAGAGCCCGCCGAGGGGGCTCCTCCCGCCCTCGCTGCTGGCCGCTGATTTACGGCCTCGGCAACCAGCAAAAGGGGGCGAAAGCGCGCTGGGAAAATTGGCTTTTCAACCTTTTTACTTTTGACATTCAGCCACCTCCCCAGGCTCTAATTCTCGCCTCCGCTCTTTCCCACCCCCCTCCGCCCCCGACCCAGGGCGCCCTGTGCGCCCTGCGCGCCCTTCCCGCCGCAGCGCGCTGCGCTCGCGCCCCCGCGGCCCGGGGACCACCTATCACAGCCCTGCGCCGCGACGCCGGGAGGCCCAGGCCCCTGCTCTGGGGGTCATCGCCTTCGGGGCGAGGTGCGCTCGGCCCGCCCACACCTCAGAGGGCGGAGAGAGGATGGAGAGGCCCGCAGCTCCATTCGCTCATCGAGGAGCCACTCTCGCTACCTTTTTTCCGACCCTCGGTCATTCCCCCCATTTCTGGGGCTGGTCCTCGACGCCCCTCGGGCTGGACGGCGTCGGGTGGGAACTTTACTTTCCTCGCAGAGAAGCTCCCGTTTCCTTTGAAGCGAAAAGGCGTTGAGCTTGGATGTGTTGGAAGGGGGCCTCCTACCCTGATCCTGGGTGGCAGGGGGCTGCGGCTGCCGCAGTGGCGGTGTCCTCGTCCCCCGGGCCCTCCCGGTCTTCCCTGGGCGCACACCGTCACTGCAAGACCGCGCCCTGGACCTGCACGCCAGGAGGTGGGCCCGACCCGGAACGCGGCACGCTCTCGCCTCCCCTGCGGGACCCGCCACCTCGGACGACTACATTGTCCGAGCGAGCCGGGGAGATGGGAGGGCTGCTAACCCCTTGGGTTCCACTGCTCTTCGGCCCCGGGGGGCTGGGGCCTGAGCGACGCCAACGCCAACGCCGTTGCCCACCTGTTAGCGGGCCTGCTCCCCTCTCACCTGGGGCCAGGGCGTCTGGGCCCGGGGAGGAAGGTGAGCGACCTTGTTGGGTCCACGCACCCCTCCCCGAAGCTAGCGCCCTCTCCTTTGTCCTATTCCTGATTTTCTAAACTGCCTTATCTGCAGACTATATCTTTATACTAATGCATACTTAATTGGTCCGTCTTGACTGTCCATATAAAACAATTTAATTAGGGTGCTTTCTTGCTTTGGAGAGCAAAGAAAAAAAAAAATCTGCCCAGTGCTTATTGTATTTAGCACCAATACAGGCAGAAAATGTAGCACAAGTTTTTGGTTGAAAGAGCACCTCTGTGCCCATTGAAGGGCGTTGATCCGAAAAGACAGAAAGGACAAGTAAAATCGATTTGAAGCGACCCTCTCTGTCCCTTTCACACCATTCAGAAACTCCATTCCTTGTAAGACAAAGACCAGCGCCTTGGGAATTCTCAGGGAAAAAGAGGAGTCCAATCCCACAAGCCTAGGGCACTTTTTAAAAATCCTCAATATTGCACTTAAAACCCGGCTCTCGGTGCTGTGCCCCCCGCGTCTGGGTTTCATAGACACCCCCTCCGAAGCCTGGGGCAGCCTGGCTGACAACACCCCCACCTCTCTGCATGCTGGGCCTTCTGGCCTGGCCAGACAAGCCTTTTAGGGTTAGTGCAGCCCTCACCTTTGACCCCCAAGATCGGAGTGGCTACCACGCTACAGAATGCAGAGTTACAACTCAGGCCAAAGTTAAAACAAAACAACAGCAACAACAACAAAACACTTCTCTACTCCCAACCCAGGGAAACTAGTTCTGGTTCCCCCACCCGGCCACCTTACCCAATAACCCCCTCCACCTCGATGGGTTTTTTCCCTTCGCTGTCGTCTTCGCCTCCAAAGAACTGCCCTAGCCACCTCTGAAGGAAGGAACTTAAGTTGTCAGGGCAGTGTGGCTGGGTTGCGGTGAGTTGTCCTCCATAAGGAACCCGAGTGCCAGGTTATCTGACAGGCGCCCAGGCTGGGGAAGGCGGACATTGATCAGACCTGGCAGGGAAGGGAGAAGGGAGAAGAGGAGAGAGGAGGAGGGCAGGGGAGGGGAGAGGCTGGGGAGCGATCACCTTCACCTGCCCTGAGCCCGGCCCCCCTGTTGAACTATCCCTCGACCTTCTGCTGGGGTTAAAGGGGGCGGGGGCGGAAGGGAGGGGGGGCACCCCTGAGTTACACAAGTGGCCTCCTTCTACAAGAGAATGAGTTCACCACCTCCCCAGAGAAGCCTCACCATCCATCCACTCGATATAAATGATGAGACAAACCACAAGGAAAAACTTCTGTAGCCCATATTTATGGTATTAATGAATAGTTAAAAAAAGATTTACACTTCTTATGATCAATATTCTGAGTTATTTCCCTCAAAGTATATAATTACAGTGTCTTCAGAGTTTTCATCATTGTTTGAGGTGGCAAAACCATTTGTAATTTTCATTAGCCAGTAAACATGTAATTAACATTCAGCACTGTGTTTAACTTAATTCCTGTTTAAGACAAGGACAAGAAGCAGCCGAAGAGCGTTAGTTCCATTTGTCAAGTCTGACATACATCTTACCATAACAGTTTCCTAAAATAAAAGATCCGTGTTTCCCCATTATTCTTCTCTTAAAACAAAACAAAAAAATCCATTAGTTAAAACTGTATTAAAACTGCAAGAGGCAACATAGTTTATTCTCAATTTTCTCTAGTTACTGTATTCCTGCTTCCTTTTTTCATGTGGGAGGGTGGGTGAAGGGAGGGGGTTAATTAAGCATTCATTATTGAAGACTTGAAATTGGGAACCCCTCCCCCCCAAAAGAAATAGGTTTCCTCCTCAGGAAAGTTCTAGAATGGGGACTGGAAAGGGGGGACACAGATCTGCAGGGGAAAGGGGAGAAAAATCACTTGGGGGGACACGAGTTAAAAGTAGAAAAATGAGGATTCCAACGGATTCCTAAGAAAAATGTTGCTTTCCTGTTTCAAGTTCTATCTTTGATCCAGGGTGAGGGGAGCCTGTCTGCCAGTCTGCTAGGCTGCTGCTTTTTCCCCCTCCTCTCCCACCTCTGTTTTTTTCCAACTTGCTTTAGGATTAGCCTCCATCCCTCTCGACCCCAAACAGTGGAATTTGGCTGTGCCTCGGGTCGTCTTGCTTTGCAATATCGCCCATAGTTGTTGGCGGTTTTCTGCTGAGGCTGAGCCGTTTGCTCCAGCCTCCGACTAAACTCATTAAGTTGGGAGATTTTTTTCAATTGGACGGGTGTTTTTAAAGTCTCGTCTTTCCAGCCCCAAACAAGGTGTAACAACGCACTCTTCCTTCTAAGGAATGAGATGAGAGACAAGGATCACTCCAGACATCTCCTACCTACGGTTTGGGGTTTTTTTTCTTAAAGGCGAGGCTTGCATTCCTCAGCAGCTATGTACAAAGCTCCCTGAAACCTCGTCTCTCTAAAGTTAGTGTGCAGGGTTTTCCAGGGCTGAGAACGCCTAATACATGGGGAAGCACTTCCTTGAGGTGGAAGATCTCTCCCTACACCTTCCCTCTTTTTCCCTGCAGGCTAGTGCCTACTTTTTATCAGTTTGCACAATCGCTTAGATAAACACCGAGGAGGAGATTCTCTTTAATTATCAAAGACACATCTTTTCAGGGGGCCAACAAAGCGTTTATTTCACCCGCCAAACTAAAGGAGAGTTATTCCAGTTTAGAAGGAAGATGCAAGCGGTTTGGGACCTTGAACAAGGCAAATATGGTTTTGGTATGTTTACTTACAGTATTTTTTTTCTTTCTCTCTCTCTCCTTTCTCACTTTTCTCCTTGTGCTGTGTGGGGCTGGGGATGACTTGGGGCTTTTCAAAAAATCGGTTTGCTAACGTGTATGAAATGCCTAGGACTGTGGTTTCAGGGGTTTGGGGGGGGGGACAGTCAATTCAATGCATTGCCATATTTTATTACATGTGTGTGATAGGAGAGGTGGTGGAGGGGGGAAGGGGGGGAAAATACAATTGCAAAGCTGCCAAAATATGATTAAACCGAAGCGTAAAGACTGCGGTGCCTCCCCATCTACTCGTCCTGTCTCCTCAAACTCATTTCCTTCGATAGAGCAAACTAAAAGCCAGTCCTAGAAGCGTGTTTTTTTTCCAAGCCACAGACGACTCGGTTTTCTAGCAAAGGAGCTGCGAGGCTTGCGCGAAGTATCAGAATTTACTGTTTGATTTGCCTCTGCGCTTCATTTTGCAACCTTGTGCAAGTGACAGGCAGTCAGGCAGGGAGGGAGGAAAGCTCTGCCCGGCGCCCTCGGCCGCGGCTCGGGGAGGCGAGCGCTCGGCTAAAGCTAGGAGGAGAATCGCAACGCGAAGGGTACTCACCATCGGGCGGGGTGGTGGAGCTGGCGTGCGGATTTCAGGCAAACGTTTACCTTTTTGCTGTCTATTGCAACCGCGTCGGGCTGACTTAAGAAGCAATTCTGTGCTCTGTCCAGAACGTTCAAGGAACGGTTCCTCATTTTTAAAAAGCCAGCGAGAGAGACGACAGAGACAGAGAAAGAAAAAGAGAGGAGGGGGTGAGGGGGACGCACATAAACCCAGTTCAGGGAGAGAGAGAGAGAGAAAAAAAAAAAAATCATCACCTCTCCGCCAGTGACTCGGGAAACGCAGAGGTGGCGAGATCCGAGTCCGGTCCAACCAAGCTAGAGCCAATTAATTTTAAATCCTGAAGAATTATTCAGATTAAAATGTACAGAAGTTTCATTCTCCTATGCCTACGTGAGCTCAAAGTCGTTTCCCTTTAAGAGCTCCTTTTCTTTTAAAGTTGAATTTTAGGCAGCGAGGACTCTTACACTAGGGGGCAGACAGATACTGTACTTGCTCCAATCTTAGGCAATTTTTTCCCTCCCAGCATATGCTCTGATTTAGCACTGTAAATTTTTCAGAGGACCCAACTCTGACAGCCCCTGGTGATTTTCAAAGTACCACAAGCCAGTGGTTAAAAATTGCATTGACTTGGAAGTTCAGAGGGACACAATGGAAGCCCCTTTCCCTATTCATGGAGCTCCAGTGTGGTGGAAGAGAAAAACACACACGGACTAGATTGAGGGAAAGGAGGAATTCAATGAATCCTGGTGGACAGAACTGGTTTCTACTGAGTTCAGAGTTAAACTCGGCATTTGCTGGGGTCTGTATTCATATTGTGATTTAATTTGTGGAGAATTACAGCCATCAGGCCACTTTCTGCAAGAAAATCATATTCCTGGGTGGGTTTACTTTCCTTTTTTTTTTTTTTTTCCCCACCAGAGTAAAACAAATGTTTTTCCAACTTTCTGCGGCCAAATTAAAGCTTGCCATTCCTCTCATTAAAATAAATTTACATCTACAATAAAAGACTGGGCTGGATTTTTTTTTTTGAACAGTAACGACATATTGATATTTATCTTTTAGTCTTAGAGCTGTTTATTCGAGGGAAATGAGCATCTCTGAAGAAGACATTTTAAAATATTTTCCCCTGTTTTTTTTTTTCCCCTTGAGTCTGCAGTCCTTCCTCTTCTTACGTGCAGTCAAATTAACTACAATTGATATGGCTATTTATTTATTTATTTATTGGATTTTTAATAGCAGCCCCATAACTGAATGAATCCTAAAATACAGACTGAAGCACCTCGGACTTCATGGCAGCCCTGTGGTTGTGTGCTTTAGCAGGCTTCAGTTCTGTAAGAGATTGGGAAATTCTTCATTTTAAACCAGAGGCCATCAGACCGCACTTCAAATACCAAAAATCTCTTTGGAAGCTCTTCCTCGTCAAAAATTTCCCACTGCATGTCTGGAAAAGGTGATCTTGCTATATAGAAGTGTCTGCACTCAAGAGGCGAGATTAAGATTTCCCTACAATCAATTATTCCCATCTTCTATTAAATTGAGATGGGTATGCCCATTAGATTTCCTATTTCAACACAGCCCCGCCACATCTCTGCTGAGTTTGCCCCTAATCTACTGACATTTGTAGCATTGGGCAATCCCTTGAATCATAGGGGTTGAAAGGGAAGAAAACAACAACAACAACAACAAAAAACCTTTCTCTGAAATGATTTCTTTTCCATCCTTCTGTCCTCCTTAAGAGAAAGTTATATTGTGTCTCTAATCAACCTGAAATTCTCAGCCTGCCTTCTCTCTGTGGCAATCTCATTACACACCAGCTTTCTGATAGTTCAGTGTCCACTATAGTTGGATTTTTTTTTTTTTACAACTTTCAAATAATCCCAGCACCTGCAGCTTTAGTGAAATACGTGATTTTATCGGAGAAAGGGTGAGGGCTAGGAAGGTTCCAGGAATGAATGAAGGGGGGTTTCTCCTTCCCTAAAAACTGGCCCCTGTCTGCCTACATCTTCACTTAGTACTTACCTTATATTCTGCCTGTGTGTAAAGGATACTGAATGCAAAGTGCACACCAGCACAGGTCAATTACATGTCTGGTTCATGCTTTTTTAAAAAAAAAAAAAATCTCTCATCTCGTCGATTTTTTTGAACTATCAAGGATGCTTTCCTGTGGTCATTAATTTACTCTTTATATGTGTTCGTGTTTCCTAAAGCTCAGCGTGTTTTGTGTAAAATATTCTAATTGTTCATAAACCTGGCTGGCTTGCCAGTTTACAGTTTTTCTTGCTGCAAAAATGTGTATGAGGGTGTCAAAATGTTGTTCCATATATGTTGAATAATTACAATTCACTAACTTCCCTTTGATTAAACCGAAAGGTTACTGCGTTGAAATACAGTGCATTCTGTGGGGTCAATTCTAGATGTTTGATGTTTAAAACCAAACGCCCTGGAATTCGGAGACGCATCCCCTGTTGATGATTTTAGCACATTGAACGGAATGGCACAGGCTATGAAGTTGTTCTTCTTGAATCTCCTGAGATAGACTGTGGCTTGTGTGTGGTTCTCCTGAGTTGTACTTGGTATTATTCCCAATTTGGAGCAGAATCTCTGGTTGTGTTTTAATGACTTTATGGATGCTTAAAAGGAACTTGAGGAACAATGAAGTTGGTTCTCAACTGTTCCTTGACCTAGAAGCACAGTCGCTGAAGCCTTTGTCTGTGCACGTTGACAAATGTGCATCCGATGCATGTGCGCTTACATGTGTGTACAGAGGGTATGCACAGGGGAGGCTGGGAGGCTGCCTCCGCTTGTCCATCAGCGGGCAGGACGGTCTGGTCACCTCTCTCCACGCCTGGGTATGTGGCAGGACCGTGGCTTGTGAGTTAGCTATAACTAATGAGAGGGAATAAAGTTGAGGAAAATTGATTTTAATTGCGTCATGACAATGAGATGAAGTCTACTTGTGCTTCTCAGCATCCGAGGCGCTTTATTTGAGCAATTAAAATGTCAGGCCACATACCTGTGAAATGTTAACCCTACAAGGAAAAGACAGAGGCTAAACGGCTTTTGTTTCTTTTTTTTTTTTTTTTAATTCTTCTTCTTCGAAGAAGGAAAAAAATAAATAGAGAAAAAAGAAAAAAGCCACAAGACCGAGCAAGTGATCAGAGTTGATTAAGAGAAGGGTCTACCATCACCCGGATTTGACCAAATCTTTCGTTTGGAAAATGCCTCCAAGCTCGGCTCGCGGCACCTTCCTCCCCCCCCCCCCCCGCCCCCCCACCCCCACCCCCACCCCCACCCACTACCCCTCTTCAAAGAAACCGGGGAACTTTTCTCTTTCTCTGGCTCGGTGGGCACAAAGCTGCGCCGGGAGTCCCGGGTGGTGCGCGAGCGACGGGTTTCACGGCAGCGCCAAGTTGCGGGAGGCGAAGTCCTCGATTCCATCCGAAGCCTCTCGCGGAGCCTTTAAGAGGCGTCGTGTGTGCGCGCCGCGCTCCTCTCCCCGCCGGGGCGGAAACCTCCGGCGCGGGGTGCGGGGAGCTCGGGGGCCGCGCGCCCGGGGCCGGCCCGGGCCCATCCCCCGCGCGGCGGCGGCGGCGGCGGCGGCGCGGCCGCCCCCTCCCCGCCCCCCGGGGCCCCCCGCGCGCCCCGCGCGGCGGCCGCGACGCCGCTCGCGCTAGGACCGGGCTGAGCCCGCGGCCGCCATGGCGGGGCCGCCGCGCTCCGGCCAATGACGACGAGGGGGCGGCGCGCGCGCGCCTGGCCAGGCCAACCCCGGCTGCTGCCTTATAAGGCGCGCCGTCGCCATGGCAACGTGCGCTAAGTTGCAGCAGTCGTGTCAAAGTTCACTATATAGAGAGCTCAGTGAGCTGATCGCGGAGAAGCCACTTCTGCCAGCCCCGGCGCCTATAAATCGCATTCCCTCCCGCGCCCCCCTTTTTAGCATATTTGATCACTTTGATTCTCTGTTCTTTTCTCTCCGCGGTGTGTGTGTGCGTGCGCGCGTGTGTGTTTTCTTCTCCTCCTCCTCCTCTCCCCGAGTTGCCTCCTTCCTCCGGGTGCCGTGCTGCCTTTTTTCCCTTCTTTCATTCTTTCTCTCCGTCTTTTTCTCCCCCCTCTGCGCACGAAGGATGTGCTTCTAGGTGGTGATCTGCCCTCCTCTCTCTCTTTTATCATTTCTCCCCCGCCGCCGGCGAGTTGACTCTTTCCCTATGTGTGTGAGGCGGCGGCGGCAGCAGCAGCAGCGGCGGCTCCGGCGGCGGCAGCAGCGGCAGCAGCGGCTTCAGCGGCGGCGGCGGCGCTAGACGCGGCGGCTCCGGGCCCGACCCGGCGGCTTCGGCGGCGGCGGCGGCGGCGGCGGCTCCGGCGGCGGCGGCGGCCCGGGCGGCCCGCAGGGAGCGGCGAGCGGCCTCCATCCGGCGAAAGCGGGCGGCGGCGGCCAGAGCGAGCGAGGCGCGCGCCGGGCGCCCGTGGCAGGCGGCGGCGGCGGCCCAGCGCCAGGACGACGCCGCGCAGCGCCCGACGCGGACCACTTTCATGCTGATTCCCCCGGACCCGGGCAGCGCTCCGGCCACTCCGCGGGCCGCCGGCCTCCGCCCCGGCCTGCCCGGCTCTCTGGGCGCGCCCGCGACCGGCGCCTCCGCTCTCCCAGTCCTCCTGATTTCGATGGCTTTCCTGAATGGCTGACTGTGGGCTGCCCTGGACTTGGCCCCCGGACAGTCGCCTCTCCTCCTCCTCCTCCTCCTCCTCCTCCTCCTCCTCCTCCTCCTCCTCCTCTTCCTCCTCCTCTTCCTCCTCCTACTCCAACTCCTCGGCACACCAGCTCTGAGAGCGAGAGAGTGAACGAGAGAGGGAGGGAGAGAGTGAGAGCGAGCGAGATCTTTGGAGAGATTTTTTTTTTTTTTTTTTTTTGCCTCCTACTTCTGTCTTGAAGCCAGACAATCGACTTGCAGCTCTCCCTCCCCTCCCTCTCTCTCCACGTTTTGCTCCCACTCTCTCTCCCCTGGCCCCTTCCCCTCCCCTCCGGGCGGAAAGCCCCCCGAAACCAACAAAGCTGAGCCGAGGGAAACAAACAAAACAAACACACCGGGCCAGACAAGCAATCGACAAAACTTTGCAAAAGCAGAAACAAAAAAGGAAAAACTAATCAACCTCAACCAACCAGCCCCCGAGCCACCCGGGGCGCCCTCCCGCGCCCTCTCGCACCCTCGCACACACAAAAGGCGGCGCGCCGGAGCCCGAGACCCGGGAGCCGCCGCCGCCCGCAGCCAGGGGAGCAGGAAGTCCGGACGCGGCCCCCATAGATATGGCAATGGTAGTCAGCACGTGGCGAGACCCCCAGGACGAGGTGCCCGGCTCGCAGGGCAGCCAGGCCTCGCAGGCTCCGCCTGTGCCCGGCCCGCCGCCTGGCGCCCCGCACACGCCACAGACGCCGGGCCAAGGGGGCCCGGCCAGCACGCCGGCCCAGACGGCGGCCGGGGGCCAGGGCGGCCCGGGCGGCCCGGGCGGCGACAAGCAGCAGCAGCAGCAGCACATCGAGTGCGTGGTGTGCGGGGACAAGTCGAGCGGCAAGCACTACGGCCAGTTCACGTGCGAGGGCTGCAAGAGCTTCTTCAAGCGCAGCGTGCGGAGGAACCTGAGCTACACGTGCCGCGCCAACCGGAACTGTCCCATCGACCAGCACCACCGCAACCAGTGCCAGTACTGCCGCCTCAAAAAGTGCCTCAAAGTGGGCATGAGACGGGAAGGTATCGGCCTCTCATTTCTACACCCCCCTCCCCGCCTGGGGTCCCGGGGCCCTGGGTACGTTTGGCTAGCCTGCTCTGGGTAAGGACGCAGAAGCCCCGAGCTCTTCTCTTCGTATTGCAGCTGAACGGGGTTTTGTACTAGAAGCAACTTCTGCACTGGAACCCAGACCCCCAATTCCGCATGCTTTGGCCGACTGATTTCCTCCTCTACTTTCTCTTCGGGCTGTTTCATTTTCTTTGCATTGATTGCGAGTTCATTCGAGTTCGCCTTTCTGCGAGGGGATGGGGTGTTGTCTGTTGTTTTAAAGCCTGGTTTACTTCTCTGCCTTTCCTCTCGGTTTCTCTCTCTCTCTCTCTCCCCCTTGTTTTTCCTGCATGTTCAACATATGTCCCTCCTCCCCACCCCTCTCCCCAGCCCCCACCCTCTCAAAAAAAAAAAAAAAAGCAACAACCTGAGATTGTACTTTTGTACAGGAGGTTCAAATTACAAATGGCAATTTTATGCACTTCGCCGTATTAACGCTGCTGCCCGGGCAGCGCTCATGTGACCCTCCATGGATTAACATTCTGCTTTAAAAAAAAAAAAAATACCTCTGTTTTCTTTTTTCCTTTCACTTTTGAAAGGAGGAGAGCGCGATAGGGAGCAGGGAAGGGTGGGCGAGGGGCCCTCGGCGGCTGCTTTCGCTCTGCGCGAGTTGGGTCTTTGTGATATAAAATTCGCCGAGCGCCGCGAGCCGTGCTCGGCCAATGGCGCGCTCGGCGCCGGGCGCGGGCTCCGGGCTAGGGCGAGCGAACGCCGGGCTTTCTTTGTGTTTCTGCGAGAGCGACTCTCCCGGTCCGGCGTCAGATCACAGCCCGAGCCCGAGCCTCGCCGGCCTTCCCCGGCCCTCTCGGGCCCTACCCTGGCTGCGCCGGCGCCGGCCGCCCGCTCCCCGCCTGCTCCCCGGCTTCCTCTCTCCTCGGCCGGCCTCTCTCTCCGCCTCTCCCTCCGTCTCTCTTTCTTCCAGCACACTGATTAGGCTGCCGCCAGACCTCGGCTTTCCGCTCGTCTCCCACCGTGGGGGGGCGGGGGGCGGGGGGGCCCGCCGGGTTGGGACCGGGGCTGCGGGGCTCGAGTGTGAGTCGTTGCGGGGTGCCGCAGGCCGTCTGGGGTGAACCCTGGTGTCTTTTCGCAAAAGCGTCTCACCCTCCCCCCAGACTCGCCCCTCCCGCTCCCTCTCCTCCAATCAATAAGAAATATCAGCTGTTTAGCTGTAAAGGAGAAAGATGCCCCCCAGAACGCTCCATCCCGCGCACAGGGCCCGGGACCCCGAGGCAGAGTGGTCAGTTCGGGGTCCTCGGCGGCCCAGCCCCGAGCGGGCCTCGGAGGCCAAGTGTGCCGCTCTGGCCGCCAGAGCTTGCCTGGGTGGCGGTGTGAGAGGAGGGCTGCCGGGCTCCCGGCGACTTCCAGCTCTGTGGCCCTGGCGCGCTGCTGAGAGAGGGGCAGGCCTGCCTGCTCGGGAGCGCCACGGGGTCCGGGTCAGGGGGGGTCGGGCTGGGGCAGACCCCGCCAGGGGAGCCGGAAGGCGAGGCTGGTTGTTAACTGCGGGGTGTCTCCTTTCCTCCCCGCAGCGGTGCAGAGGGGCAGGATGCCGCCCACCCAGCCAACCCACGGGCAGTTTGCGCTGACCAACGGGGACCCTCTCAACTGCCACTCGTACCTGTCCGGATATATTTCTCTGCTGCTGCGCGCCGAGCCCTATCCCACGTCGCGCTTCGGCAGCCAGTGTATGCAGCCCAACAACATCATGGGCATCGAGAACATTTGCGAACTGGCCGCGCGGATGCTCTTCAGCGCCGTCGAGTGGGCCCGGAACATCCCCTTCTTCCCTGACCTGCAGATCACCGACCAGGTGGCCCTGCTTCGCCTCACCTGGAGCGAGCTGTTTGTGCTGAATGCAGCACAGTGCTCCATGCCCCTCCACGTCGCCCCGCTCCTGGCCGCCGCAGGCCTACACGCCTCACCCATGTCCGCCGACCGAGTGGTCGCCTTTATGGACCACATACGGATCTTCCAAGAGCAAGTGGAGAAGCTCAAAGCGCTGCACGTCGACTCCGCCGAGTACAGCTGTCTCAAGGCCATAGTCCTGTTCACCTCAGGTAGGAAGGAGCCCTGTCCTGTCATGCCCAAGGACTCCTAGCTCAGGGTTAGGGCCCAGAGAACTTGGCAGTCCCCAGAGTGAGGCCAGCCTCCCCCTTGAAAGGCCACACTGTTGAGTGCAACTTGGAGTGGGAACTTTGTGTATAGGTGCTGGGCCTCACCACGCCTGTCCTGGGGATAAGAGAGGAAGGCTGGACTTCAGAAAGGCTGCTTCAGACACACAGGCTCTCAAAATTGGCCATGGGGAAGCCTCTCGGGCCTGCCAGACTGGGATGCATGCATGTTCCTGCTCCCTCCCTTAGCCCAGGCCTTCTGGGCCAGCAGAGCCTGTGCAATCTCCTCTACCCCATGGCTTGCTCTCTCTCTCTCTCTCTCTCTCTGTCACCCTGGCTGAGCCTCTAGGAGATGCCTCTGGGCACTGGAACCATCCTGGCATCATCTCTGCAGGGGAAAGTTTGCCCCTGCAGGGGAAAAGTTTGTCTGCTAACTCAGTAGGAGTTGGAGCTCCAGGCAAATCCAACCTGAGGGCAGCAATTTTCAAAATCATATTCTTATTAAAACAATACAAACTGCCAGGAGAGCAGGAAGAGCAGTCAGGAAGGGGCAAGGGGAAGAAAGAGGCCATCCTAGCTAGCCAGAATGTCTGCAAGGGGTTGAAGACTCTGGCCTCTTGCTGCTTCTGCCCAGGCAAACACTTAAGGCAATTTTCAAACAACCCAAAGTGTATGCCAACTTGGGCTGGATACGAATGTTGCCAGAGATATAAAACCATCATTGACTGCATTGTGAAACCTAATTAGTTTGTATGTAGTTTAACCTGTGTGAGTAATAGATCTAATATTAATTAACTCTTGAGGCCAAATGATTTTTGAAGGTGTCTGGCTTCCCACTTTGGGCCACACCTGAGCCTTCTGGCTGCCTCCAGGCTGAGTTCAGCCTATCCCAGGTGGGTGGAAATCACCCCCTCCACATTCTTGGTCTGAGTTGTCAGCTGATCCCTTTGTCATGGCTGAGAGGGAAGAGGGGTTCCCAATTCAGAATCACAAACAGTCGGATGTTGGCAGGGCTTGGAACCTAGAAACTGCAGTTTTTAAAACAGCTTGTAATCAGGACACTGGGAGAGCTGTGTAGTTCTTGTGGCGGACAAAAAGATCTACAGTCTCTTCCTTATTGTGTGAAGGAAATCTGGGGACCCAAGTCATTAGCTCAATCGATTGCAGGTTCTGAGTCCTTAACCCACTGTCTGTTATGCATTGCTGCTTTTCACACATAAACCATCCCCCCCCCCCCCCACACACACACAGCCACCCCAAATTCTGCCTTTGAAAGTCCTTAGGTAATCAATTAAAGGGCAGTGTCTGGCAAGGAAAAGCTGTATGGAGAGAGGCTTGGATCTGGAGTATTTTTTCTCAGGGGAACTGTCATAACTAGAACATTTGCCTGATGCAAATGTACAGGCAGGATATTCCCCTACCCCATAGCCACCCTCACCCCTCATGCCACAATCCTACTACAACCCAGCCCATGATCCCAGAAGGTGAGGGTGTTGTTAATTTCTCCATATCATTGTTAGCTCTTAGTCTTACCCTTGGTCTTTCAAGGAAAGAAATGCCTGATACTGTCGTCACAGTTTAATTTATTACTATTTGCAAAATGTAGAGGCCTGTGTGGAGAATGCAAATCGCCTCACAAAGAGATAAAGGTCCCTCTTATCTGATTCGTAGGGAGACACACAGTGTACCAGCGCAGAGGGAGGGAGTCCTATGCAAACAGATCTTTTAATTCCTGACCACAGACACCTATGCATTCTTTACATGAGGAGTCCTAGATACACACATGAGGAAATTGCATGTGTGCTCTGGTTCTTGGGGGTGGAAGTAGTGGCGGCTGTTTTCAAATATCTGTTTTAAGGATTCACAGTCTGCATGTGTTAGCCCCAGTCCTGTCTGGGGAGCCCAAAAAGGTCAGGTCACAACCTGCACCGCCTTCACTGAGAAGCCTCTCATTTCAAAGGCACTTTTTTTTTTTTTTTTTTTTTTGTATTTTCACATACCCAAAAGAGAAAAAGTGTTTTCCTGAAGATAACAGGGAGGGGTTTCTTCTTGGAGGGACCTGGGTTTTTAAAAAAATAAATAAATAAAGGGGGGTAGAAGAGAAAGGGAGAGAGAAGAAAAAGGGGAAAAGAAACAGCTCAAATGAACAGAGAGATCACAGTTTGCATGGCTGCCCTTCAATAGCCTATACTGACAAGATCAGTTTTAAAGGGCCACTTAAATCAGTTTCAAAGACTAGAGAAAAATGAGTCGCCCTCTTTGGGGAGAATCTGAGGCTGGGTCGTGGACGCCATTACTAGAGGCTGGGCCAGGTTTTTGCCCTCCCCCCCCCCCCCACTATATAATTATAAGCCAAACTATTATTTACAGAGGAGGAGGGGGAGGAGGACTGGCAGTTTGGGTTTCATCTGTTTGTCTGTTTACTGACTTGAGCCAGATTCACCCAATGCACTTTGCTTGGGCCTCCCAGTGATGACCACGCCTGAGGACTGGGACAGTGAAAGCCTTGCAGTGCACTGAGCTGTGTTTGACTTTAAAGCAAATAGCCCAGGATCATCTCGTGCTCTCCTCCTCCTCCCCACCCTCCCAGCACCCCCCCCTCCGCCCAAGTTTTCAGTACAGAGGCATTTGCTCCCACTCCGGTTGGGGCAGTTTGACAGAGCACTGTACACACACCTCATGTGACCCATTTCAAACCTCTTAATCTGATGACTGAATTCTTCTTCTTCTCCTCCTTCTTCTTCTTCCTCTTCTTTTTTTTTTTTTTTTTAAACTTTCTTCCAGATGCCTGTGGTCTCTCTGATGTAGCCCATGTGGAAAGCTTGCAGGAAAAGTCCCAGTGTGCTTTGGAAGAATACGTTAGGAGCCAGTACCCCAACCAACCAACACGATTCGGAAAGCTTTTACTTCGCCTCCCTTCCCTCCGCACGGTCTCCTCCTCAGTCATAGAGCAATTGTTTTTCGTCCGTTTGGTAGGTAAAACCCCCATCGAAACCCTCATCCGGGATATGTTACTGTCCGGCAGCAGTTTTAACTGGCCGTATATGGCAATTCAATAAATAATAAATCAAAATAAGGGGGAGTGAAACAGAGAGAAAGCAAAGGCAAAAGACTGGTTTGTTTGCTTAAATTCCTTCTGTTAAGAAAGGATATAAAAGGATGTTACAAGTTTGCTAAAAGAAGAGAGGGGAAGAATTTAATGGACTGTGAATTTCAAAAAAAAAAAAAAGACTGTCAAATGAACTTTTACAGAATGCATTAAAAAAAAAAAAACTCCTGTGTCGGTCAGAACAACTTGCTACTTATCATTTTTGTATAAAAAGGAAATTAGTCTTTTTCTTTTTTTGGTAAATTTTTGAAAAATATTGCTAAAAGTGCATTTAAGGAGATTGGGAGAAAATTAGCAGAATGGAGAAAGTAAGTCTTTTTTTTTTTTTCCAAATTATTAATTGTCCTGTGTCTATGTACCTCTAGCTGTTCTTTTTTGTACTTTTCTGGTTCCAAACCAGTTTATTCTGTGGTTCTATAATAAGTTTTGATATAATCTTGGCTTCTTAAAAACTGTGTATCCTTAAAATATATGTTCTGCAAGAATTAAAACTGAGTCCATGAAAATATCATAGGAAGACATAAAACTTTAAAAGACAACTCAAAGATGATGGAAACGCACTTACAAGTGGTGACCAAAAATTTTAGGTGAAGTTGAGCACTCTTAATTTGAGAACTGGAAGAACCACATACAACACTTAACTTCCCCTACCCTGCCCCCCTCCAAAAGACACCATAACAAACCTAGCTTTTTAAAAATATTTTAAGAAAGAGAATGAACTGTGGAATCTATTGGCAGCCAAGGAATGTGTCCAAGACACATGCTGAGGTTTTGAATAAAAAGTGAACTTTTGTAATTTGAATTGGGTCCCGCTTAGTTCCTGAATTGTTATGAAAATCCTCTATCTGTTTGTATATTTGCAAACCCTTTGTATTATAATTGTTGATATTTTCCCTTTTTAAAAAAAAATACCATTGAAATCAGCATGACAAAATAACACTGTTGGCACTTATAGGTAACGTGATTGATTCAGTATCTTAGAGTTTACAGTTTGTGTTTTAAAAAAAACTGAAGGTTTTTTTTTTTAAGTGCAACATTTCTGTATACTGTAAAAGTTATAATAACTGAATTGTTTGGTCGAGTCTTTGTGTGTTATATTCCAAGGAAAATTGAAAGTATTCAGAAATTAAAATATTATTTGATATCTGAAATCTGTTTGGCTGTCCCCACTCACTGTCTTTCCATCGTGAAGAGCCCCTGTGAGCTCTCGCTGAGCCGGGCCAGGGGTCCATTTGTTTACTCCCCTGAGTCAGTTTGTTCAAAGGTGGACTAGTATATTTGCCTGTTTAATTTGGGTGCGTGGGGTGGGGGGGGGGAGAGAAGCTAAAGTTAATGGTTTATCTATGGTTTAGGAAGTGCCATACTGATATAGTAAACCACCCCTATTCACCTAATCCTCCTTTTAATTAAAAATGGATTTTCCAGGAAAAAAAAAAAAAAGGCCCTTATATTTGTCACACGTAAGTGCCTGCTTAGGGAAGGTATTGTGGAAAGTATTAGAAATCTTGAGATCAGTATCTATTTTATGATCAGAAAAAAATACTGTTTTGTACATTTCTGACAGTTAAGCAAAAGACAGTTCTAGCAAGCTAATCACAGCGTTGTAAATAGAGGGCAGTTGTTTGCAGTGAGTTTTTCCTTAAGTAGGTGTGATTTTTAAAAATATTCTGTGGTTCTCATCTAGCTTGGTTGTTGAGAGGATTTCAAATTCAGTGATATAGCTTAGAGCGCTGAAGGGTCTGTTTTTAGTGTATATATGATAACTTGCCGTTGGCCTGCCTTTCCCCTCCCCCCTTTACGTTCATTCTGTGAGAGCATGACCACAGGTCAAGGGAGCCTTTTCCACTGGAGTTATGTACATAAAAACACATCGACATTTTGACATTTCGGATTGTGTAGATACAATCTGTACTGCTCTTGGGATCCTTTGTCCTTAGAAGCCAAATTAAGAAAAAGAAGAGAAAGAAAGAAGGAAGGAAACTTTACAGGGTGTGCTGATTTGGAAGTAGTAACAATTTTGTTTTGGAGGTGGTGGTGTTTTCTCTCTCTCTCTCTCTCTCTCTCTCTCTCTCTCTCTCTCTCTTTTCCTGGTTTGAAGGAAGCTCAGTGTGTGGGAGCTTGCAATTTTGTTCTTACTGAGGCTTTCCAGCACCCCCCCCCCACTTCACTATGTTGTGGTTTAATTTGAAAAGCGGTGGGTAGGGAAGCTGGAAGAAAGGGATCATTTTGTAAAGTGTATTAAACTTTGATACTCAGTTCCAGTCAATACATGTAGACCAGAAAAAACTGTCTGATTTGTGCACTTGAGCAGAGTCCTCCATCTGACCCCCAGCTTCTTTCTGTAGATATATACATACATAAATATAAGTATGTTCTTAGGGCGGAATATTGCTGACCTTTTAGCTCGAGGTTTGTCGGTTGTTGTTTATTTTCTCCTCTTGCAAGTGCTATCCATGTGAGTGTGTGAAGTTTCTTTAATAAGTAAAACACAGGCCCTTTTCCTTGTTTGTTTTGTGTTAGTTTATTGTAAACAGCCATTTGTTGTAAATTATTATTGGCATTAAATTATAATTTATGATTTTCAAAGCAAAGACAAGTCCCTGTTTTATTATGCTTTAAGCATGTGTTCTAGTCACTGGAAACCTCTCTCTCACTCTCTCTGAGTTTCAGCAATGAGCTTGGGGTCTGCAAGGCAGAAAAACAGGACCCAAAATTTTTCAAACGGTTAAAACAAAACCCCTTGTATATGTTTAGAGTGGCCGGAGGAGGATCTGTTTAGAGTCTTGAGTTTGGTTTAAGTTTATTGCATTTAAAGAAAGTTTTTCTTTTCACGCTGAGTTAGAACAAAAGATCTTTGCTGCAACTGAACTGGACAAAAGACGAGGGCTGGGACCCAGCGAGTGCGTTCTGTGTGAAATTGACGAGATCTTTTTAAAAAAGCTGCTAAACATGGCGACTCTTTCCCTTTAAGTGTCTCTTTTTCCTTGCTGGGGTTTTTTTTTTTTTCCTTCTTCTTCTTCTTCTTTCCATCTGATCTGAGCTCGCTTTATTTCTTTTCCCAACCCGCTCCCCCTCCCTCCCCTTGGCGCTCGGGGGGTGTGAGAGAACCCAGTTAGACGCGAAATGCAACAATAGTCCGAGGAGAGAGAGAGAGAGAGAGAGAGAGAGAGAGAGAGAGGGGCGATCGCTGCTTCTGGCCACTTTCAAACAAACCTGGGGGAAGACGGAGCTGGGGGTGTGTGTGTGTGTGTGTGTGTGTGTGCGCGCGCGCGCAGGGGCGGGGGGATGCGGCAGCCGGTTCGCTCGGCTCGCGGTCGCCCTGCCTCGGCCTCGCTGCATTAGTTCTCTCCGGGCCGCGGAGGGGCCGGGGCTCAAAGTTAGCGGGCGGCGTCCGGGGCCGCGGCGCGGGCCGCGTGTGCCTCCGCCGGGCTCGCAGGGCCGGGGGCTCGGGGCTGGCAGCCGCGGCCGCACAGTGCCGCCCCCCCGCGGCCCCCGCCCCCGCCCCCCACTTACGTGCGGCGGAATTCCGCCGGCGCCCCCGGAAAGTCCGGGGTGCGGGGCGCGCGGAGCTGCAGTCCCCGGCTGTGCACGGCGCGGCGGCGGGCGCGGGCGCGGGCGCGGGCGCGGGGGGGCGGGCGCGGGGGCGGGCGCGGGGGCGGGCGCGGGCGGCGGTCAGGGGGAGCTCGAGCGTGTGAAACTCTGCCTCGAAGCTCGCTTTTGACTTGGTCCTATGAGCTGAGCCAACATGGCGTCTCCCATTGCACCGCGAGCGCCGGGCTGCCAGGCACGGCAGGGCCGGGTAATAGAAAACATATTGGTTACCGAAAAGAAAAGGAGAAAAGGAAAAAAGAGAGAGAGGGGAAAAAAAAAAAAAAAAAAAAAAGAGGGGAGGGGGCGGCTAGAGGCCATTGCATCTGCAGGCAGAAAGCCCTCTTTGAAACTCTGGCCGGCGAGTGAGTGCGGTCCTCGAGGATTCCGTGGTTAAAGCAGCAGAATTCGTAGGGAAAGGATGGGTGACGCAGGGACCCCTCTCCCTTCGCCCCCTCCCCCCCGACCCTTATAATTAGCAGAGTTTATTTCGTGTCTCCCCTCCCAACGGGAGCCAAATGGGGAAAAGCGAGGAGCGCGTATCCTCGAAGCATCTGAAACGTTGGCACGGCCCGGGGGGGGGGGGGGTACTACAGACCCGGCCAGTGCCGCCTCGCCGCTCGCCAAGGCGAGGGCTGCGCCGGGCCGGGCTGCTCTGCGCACCCCTCCGGCGTGGGCACAACTTGCCGCTCGCCTGTCAAAGTTGCGGCGGCGGCGGCTCCAGGCGGAGGGCTGGCTGCGGGCGGCGGCGGCCGAGGGCGCGCTCGGGCGGGTGGTCGCGGGCCCTGCGAAGGCGCGAGCCTGCGTGGACAGCGCCCCTGGCAGGAGCGCGCCCTCGGCGGAGGACCCCCTTTCTTTAATGGGTCTGAGCGGGCGAGGCTGGCCGTGGGGCAGATTCTGGCCTCCCAGAGAGGGTCTTCAGAGGCCGAGGATTGGCCTGGGCCGAGCTCTCAGCGGATGGGGGACTCGCCCCTTCCTTGCATCCAATTCCAGCCTGTGCCCGGGCCCGGAGACCCCTACCCGCAGCCGCCTGGGAGGGAAGCGAGGTGCTCTCTGAATTCCGGGCCTCGTCAAGATTTATTGAAGTTGGGTTTTAAAAACGTGCTTCAGATGATTTTTCCCATTTTCTCAGATTTCAAAGGCTCCCTGCAGTGCGGCTGCCTAATTAATGGTGAAATTCAACTAAATCTAATTATGCAGTAATTTTAAAGCAGTTAGTGCTGGGCGTTGGTTTGTAATAGGACCCCAGTTTTTTAAAGTTTGCTTACTGTGTTGGTTTAGGGGAAAGCCATCTTTTGTATGGCAAAGAAAGACGGGGAAATAGTTTTGCTGCAGGAACCCGTGGGCTGAGAACCGCCCCCACCCCCTCACCTCCATCCTCATCCCTGCCTCCTGTCCTCCCTCCCTCTCTCTCTCTCTCTCTCACTCTCTTGCCCTCTCTCAAGCTCAAACTCAAAAGCTGAGCGAGGTGCTCACCCAGCAGAGATACCCGTTTTCGTAGTCAAAGGGGAAAGAGAATCTTTCGTAAGGAGACACAAAGGGGCTTGGTATCTCTCCTCCTGGACCCATCTGTAAGGGCCCCCAAAACAGGGAAGGGACTCTCATCTTCTCTAATAGAGAACAGATTTCCTTCCCTTAACATCCATTGTCATTAAGGCGAAAAGCTGACTCTTGGAGTTATAAATCTTATCGTCCTTCTGATAACACACTTGTAATAAGTTAGCGTCCTATTCAAAGTGAATTGTAAAACTGCCTCATTTAATATGGCATCTGTGTCATTAAAACTTTTATTATTTTTTCCCCCTTGCCGTCTTGCAGGCCTGGCATTCCGTCGAGCTCTGAGGTGCCTATTGGGCCTCTGGGGTAGGGCCAAGGGGGATAAAGGTGTGAGAGATGGGCTGCCTGGTTTCAGCCTCTGGATCTTAGTCTGGGGTGAGAGACCCCTGAGGCAGAGAGGGCCTGGGGGGTGCTGTGTCCCCCTTTCCCATCCCCTGGAGCGGCCCCCTCAAAATGACGTTCCTTGAAAGAAACATGCTTGTGATTAGCTAAGCAAACACATCTGCTTTCGGAGTTGGGCCTTCGTTAATTAGCTGAACAAAGGGCCGTTTTGCTTTTTACCTTTTGCTAGGGGAGAGTGTGTTATTTCAGGAGTGTCGCCGGCCCTCCTCTTTTCAATTGCAGCCACGACGTTAATTTTATTGGGATTACTGATGGGAAATGAGGTGGCGCAGGCTTCCGAGAGGAAAAGCTTGATCATTACCCCCTTTGGAACTATATTTTTCCACCAACCTCCTGCTCGCAAGGAGGGGGTGGCGGGGGGCAAACCGCGCAGCAAGTTCGGAGCAATTGGAATCAGGCTCGCGGTGCGCTGATCTCGGGTGACAGAGCGTGTGTTGGAGCTGAACTCTATAATTTGCGCTTCTGTTCCTTTATTAGCCCTGGACAACGAACTAATGAGCTTTGGCCCAGCACAGTGTCACTTGTATTTATTTTCTTATGGCAACTTTGAGATAGCGGAAGTGTTTCTTGCCCAGAGCCAGGGAGGGCCTCGAGTCCTGACCACTGGCTTCCTGGCCCAGGTCGGTGGCTGCGTCCCAGGGGAGCGAAGGCGCACACAGGACTGACGGAGCTTGGCGACAGGGCCTCTAGATGAGGCCTTGGGGGCCCTCGGGAAGGCGTCAGGCCCTTTGGAGGCCCAGGCATTCCTGTAGGCCCAGCTTCTGAGGTTGAGGTCAAGGGACACAGGGCAAGACTAGGGCAGGACCAGGGCAGATCCCCAGGCACGAGATGGTCGAGGTGCAAAGGTGGCCTGGCACCCTCCTGGCCCTGGAAGGAGGAGGGACCCATGAGCATGACTAAGTCTGGCCAAGGAACCCTTGGAGCAGCGGGGCTGGGCTATCGTACCCAGTGGCCTCAGAGATTGTGTTTTGTGATGAAGGGGGCCTGGCTCAACTCCCTGGCTGTTTTGGGGGGTGAGAGGATGCTTTAAAAGGAGCTCTTGGGGGTTCTGAAGTGCAGAGGCTCCTCTTCCCCTAGTTTGGATACTCCCAGCAGTCTCAGTTGGAGAGGCCTGGCATAAAGTAAAGGAGGTGTGGGGGGTGGGGACAGAAGAGGGTCGACCGAGGCAGCGCCAAGGTCCCTAGTGCCCTGGAAGAGAGAAAAGGAGACCCTCTCCCCCGGCACTGCCAAGTGTGAGGAGGAGGGAGCGCCAGGTAAAGGAAAGCCCAGGGAACTGCCAAGCGAGCGGGGGACTTCTCCGCTCCGCAGCCCCGAGACGTCCTGCGGCTTTTGCCTTGCTCCCTGCCAGGCAGCCTTTGCTAATAACGCCCAGGCTCTGTGCCCCCGCCCGCCCCATCTCTGCTCGCCTCACCTCGCTTTCTCCCTCCGCCTTACTCCCCCCTCCCCACCTCTTCCTTCCTTCCTGCAAATGGGTGTTAACGTGGGTCTTTATGTTCTGTCTATAACTAGGATGTAATCACGCGCCCCATGCCTCTCTCTAAAAGCATTTAATAAATGTCTATTAAAGCGCTACAAATGTAAGATGAATTTAGTGCCGCGGCTGCCTCCCTGAATCCGAACGGTAATGATGGATTTATCAACGGGGATTCGCCTTCAGCACAGCGAGGGAGGTTTACTCAGCAAATATGTCGGCGAGCACCCACCCAAATACAATCATTTGACCCCCCGCAGGCTCTAGCCGCCTCACCCTTTCTGCCCCGCCAGCACCGAGCAGGGAAGACCAGAGGGTTGTCGCCCCCTCTCCTGGCCTCTCGCCCCCTCCTCTGTCTCCTCTCACCCTGCAGGTCTCTTGGTGGGCGTGGGGGACCTGGCATGGAGATTTGGAGGTAGGGAGCCGGTGGTGACGGTGTTAGATCACAGGATGAAGTGTGGGCCGGTGTTGGATTTGCCGGGAGCCATCAGTGGGGGCTCCTGTAACCCTCTTGGTTTTGAAGGACTGGCAGTTGTTTCAGTCTATGAGTGCCCACTTGAGTACCCTGACTTTGACCAAGTCTTAGGTCATGGATCCTTGCTGGACCCGCAACCCTGGGCATCCATCGTTCTAGAGGAGGCAGCTCCAAGACAGAGACCTGGGGCCCTCTGCTCACGGAGAGGCCCCAGTGTGCCCAGAGCTGGTGCCTGACACATCCACCTTCCTTGGGCTCCCTGAACCCCACCAACCCAAAGCTGAGGCGGCTGTAAACCAAGGTTACAGTGTAGACTCAGAGGCCAGAGCAAAACTCCCAAGTCTCTTCCCCTAAACAGATCTGGCTTCTCTCCCACCTGCCCCAGCACAGCCCACCTGGCCGTCTTCAAGTGTCTGTGGCCGTGGGCTTTTAGACTTTGGCTTGGACTGTGATCGTTAACGCACACAGCCCCAGTGACCACCACCTCTTTCTTTTTGTCTTTTATCTTTCTTTTCGAGGGGGAGGAAAGTGCTGGCCTGTTCCATCAAGCCCAGTTCGCATTTGCTTTGGCCTCTGATTTCTTTCTTCTTTGGAAATTTCATTGAGATGTCTCTGTACTTCGCTTGTCAGTTATCTTTGTTCCTTTTAAATAAAGGGCTTTTAAATGGACTTATTGCTCTCAGCGTGGGTTCCTCTCTCTAAATGTTAGAAAATTGTGCCATCTACCCGCTATGCTGAGTACTGTCACACTCGGAGACCTCGGGGACCTCCGGGCCGGCTTCAATGCTTGCCGTGTCAGGGGCCGCGGGTGGCAGGAGGAGGGGGCGGCTCACGTGGATTTTTACAGATCCCCGCCCGCAGTCGGCCCGCGTAGCCCCGCCGGGGCACGGCCCGCACCCCGCGCAGCCGCCGGCTTGGCGGCAGCGGCTGATCCCCAACCGAAGCGCAGGCGTGGTTGGGACCCTCGTTTTCTCCGAGATGCCCCGGGCCCGGGAGGGCGGAGGGGGGTGCCGGGCTGGTTCGGACGGGACAGCCGCTGGGGGTCGAGGCTGGTGGAGGACAAAGCTGCGGCGGAGGGGCAGGGGGCGACTCGGTGGCGCAGCTTTGGGGAGCTCCTGCCCGCCTCCCGCTCCCCCTCTCCCTCGGGAGAAGCGGGGCTGAGGCCGGTGCAGAGCGACGGCCGCCGCCGAGTGGCTTCCCGGTCTCGGGGGGAGAGAGGAGAGCTTGGGCCAGGCAGTTAGGCTGCAACTTTCAGCTCCGTTTCCCAGGCTGGAGAGATCTCTGGTGCCTTTTGGAAGGCCAGCACTTCCTTTTTCCCTTTAGGGCAGTGGGGTTTAGATGCACCGGCGCTTGAACAAGTCAGATGGCTGATGTGGGGTCCTCTCACCCCGACCCCTCCTCTGCAAAACGTCCTTCCCGCAACCGCAGGCTCTTTTTTTTGAATGAGTTAAAATGGATTAACAGTTTAGATTTTATTATGTGGCTACCTCTCTGAGATGGCGTTTTTTTTTGGTGTGTGTGTGTGTGTGTGTGTGTGTGTGTGTGTGTGTGTGTTTTAACCCATTAGGGGTATTAGCTAAGATTTCCAAGTGTCAGTTAGGTATTTATGCTTGTGTGTGGGGGGGATTCTCCGATACGGTTTATGACTTTTATTACATGTTTCACACTGTTCGAGAAATGGAGTTTTAAGCAACATACAATTAAATCTATATTGCTCTTTGGAAAAGGGCCAAGGAACTCGACAATCAATTAGTTTAGATCTTTTGATACTTGTTGCTAAAATCAAAGTGTAAAACTACAACTCCAAGGTATAGCAGCTCCCTCATTTTCCCTAAGGTCATGGAGCCACCACCACGTATGAAATGGCAGCTGCTTTTTCTTCCTCCCCTAGTTGTTTTTCCTGATCATTCTGCACCGATGAGGGTTTAAAGAATCAGGCTGTTTTCTATGTTTTGCTTCTTTTTCTCTCTCTTACAGCGGTCTTTCATCTCCTGCCTTCCCATCCAGGTTGTGTTTTTAAAAATACATTCCTTTTAAATTTGTATTATTTGAAAAATGAATTTTCCACTTACCCTCTCTCTCATCCCTACCCCCCCCACACACACACACTAAGAAGGGAAACTGTGTTGTTTAATAACCACAGTAATACAGCGGTTTCTAGACAAAGGCAAAATTATATTCTTTATAACCACAACAGGATGGGAGTTCTCTCTCTCTCTCTTTCTCTTATCTCTGTCTCTTTAAATAAGCAGCTTAGGAAATATAATCTCTGCCATTGAACAGAAACTGCTTCCTTCTTGAAAATGCCACCGTTCCCACTTCCCTGGCTCTCTCTGGGCAAATCCTCTCCACTGCCTGGCAGGCATCTGCTTGCCCTTGGTCCTGAGCACGGGGTTGGGGGAGGCTCTGGAGAGACCAGGGCTCAGGAAAAAGTTTCTAGGTCCTGCCCGCCTGTACCAGGCAGCTGAAGCAGGGCTGATTCCAAGTTCCAAAGGGGGGCTTGCTAATTTATTAAATAATTCCCACTTCTCTCCATCTTCTCCCCGAAACTACCCAGGTTCCTAAACGGATGGGGGAGGGATCTGGGATGACACATCTATTCCCCCCCCCATTTCCTTTTCCTCTTTCCAGCACCACCACCCCCCCTTCACCAGCCTCATCACTAATTTAAAAACCCCGTGGCTTGGGGACTGAGCAGTCCAGTCATTGAACTGTCAATCTTCACCGGGATGGAATGTCTAGAATATCCTCTCTTCTCCAAAAACAGGCTCTAAACCAAGTGAAGCAATTGGGCATAGTGCCATTAACCTCCCTCCAGAAGCCTTCCTTTTCCTCCCAGGGAATGAGGACCCCTTGGGACTGGAGGGACCTTTGCCTCCACCCAGTGCCGTGGGCCTGCTAGGTTGCCTTCGACCTTGCTCCTTGCCGGCGTGCCCATCTCTATGCCACTGCCCTAATTGTAAAGAAGGTCTGGGAAACATTTTCTCTGCGCTAATTTTATATTTCCCCTTTCCCCCTTGCAACATTAAACATAATTTTGTGCTGTCACTGTCACTAAGACTGTGGTTTGTTGATGTCTCTACTTGGAAACAGGACCCCTTAACTTCCAACAGGGAGTCCTCCCCACGCAGCCTCTGGGAGGGCCCTTCTCCATCAGTGACTTTAGGGTTTCTGTGAAAAGGCTGTGTGTGTGTGGGGGGGGGTAGGGTGGGGAGAGACCACAGCAATAAAGGCCAGAAGGGTCCCTAACAGAACCCCACAATCATTTCAAACCCTCTTTCTCTATGACAGCAGGAACAAATGTGTTTTTGATGTGCGTTTGGTTGTTGACCTGTTTGTTTAATAAAATCCCTGTGTGTTTGTGTGTGTGTGTGTGTGTGTGTTTTAATGCCTCCGTGTCTGTGACGTGTAACCACAGCCACTCTACTTTTCAAATTTCCCTTTGAATTTCTCTTTTGGTTTGTTTGTTTTGGTGGCTGTCCTCTTCAACTTCTCTCTCTCTGTTCTTTGTCCCTCCTCCCCACCGTCCCCACCCTACCCCCATATATTTTCTCTGGCTAAGAAATAATCCTCTGGCCCAGTGGCCACGTTCCTGAAGATAAAATCCATTTATCCCTTGTGTTGCCTCACCAAGGCCCAGTTATCCGGGGCCTTGTGGTGACAGACGGGAGCAAGGGAGATGAAGATATTTCTCATTTCCCAGGCCCTACTTCTCCCTTCTTTTAAAGTGCCAGCGTGGGGGTGCTCCACAGTTGAACAAATGCACCCAATGTCTCGAGGTTTGCTCTCTCCGACTGGTTGCAGTTCTGCCTGCTTTCATTTGTTTTCCTTTTCTTTGGAGGAGCAGCTAGTTACTCTCCACAACAGGGTTTCAGAGCTCGTTTGCCCCAAGACTGGTGGGTTTCAGAGCGATTATCTCATTTCGCTGGTGCAGAGCGAAGCCGCTTGCAGCCCCTGGGTCAGGCATTCAATGGAGGGCCCATGTCACAGACCCAACTCGAAGGTTAATTTTCCCTCATTAGCATCTCCATAGTTCTCTCCTAGCACAGGATCTCAGGTCCTTGCCTGCTGTCTTCTCCCTGTTCCCCCCTGAAGTCTCTGGCATATTCATTCTCTCTCTCTCTCTCTTTTTCTCTCTCTTTCTCTCTCTCGGTCTCCTCTACACAATCTTATATTCTGCAGGTTCCCATTGGATCCATAGAGTCTGATCATTGAAAACCCATCTCATCAATTTCCAGTTTGCCTACTTTTATCCTAGAGCCTCTTTCCTCCATCCACATCTCTCTCTCTCTCCCTCTCTCTCTCCTCCACCTCATTTACAAACGTATTCTGCTTTATTTGAATTAGTTCTCTTCTCCCCTTTTACTTTATCCCCCGCCCCTTATTCTTTCATTCACTGCTAGTAAAAGCAAAAGATACAAAATGGCAAAGTTCAGCTGCGTGTGCATGGGGGAGCCAACCATCCCAGCCACCTAGAAAGAGGCTGGAGATTTGTAATGACAGAAGAAACAACAAAGAAAAGAGAATTGCATTTGCGGCTTAAGTGGTCCAGTGTGTTTGTGTGTCTATATCTGTGTGTGTTTTTAAGATTTCTTTGAACTGCTTTTGTGCTGACTCCACAGAGGCATTTGCCGAAGCCAGTCACGGTATAGGAACTTTGAGTTAACCTCTTATATCAAATGAATCTTTTCATTTAGAGACCAATAAATCTCAATCTCTAGCTACCTTTTGTAGCCTAAGCTCAATGAGACAAGGACTGAGGTTTATAATAAAGACCAGATAAAGTTTGCCTAAGTTATCCTCCCACCCCCTCATCCCTTTTCTAACCAATCTGAAAATTCCTCCATCCAACAAATAAAAGTTAGGAAAGTAGCAGCTTTTCCTCAGTGAGCAGAAGGTTGGAAATTTCTTTACCTTTTCACAGCAAGGCTGTTAACTGAAGTGGCTTTCCAAGCTCAGACATTGAAATGATTTATAGTTTTTCAACAAGTCATTATTTTGGTGTGTTGTTTAGGTGGGGCTGAGGCAATCTAATAATCAATGTAAGACTGGGGAAGAGGATTGTCTGTGACCAAGAGAAGAGTTAACACCAGAAACATGAAAGCCAGCCCGGTCTCCAGGGATGGAATTTGGGAAAGAGCCTGCACACGTCTGCTCCTAGACTATAAAGAAATACATTGTTAACAACAACAAAACAGACAATGCCCTGAGCTCTGCCTTGATTCAGAGCTGAGCTACTTTCAAGATTTTTTAGCAGCACTGTTCATTTTGATGGGGTTTCTGGGCCATTTGAAATTCAACCTTTAGCCAGCCTGCTCATTGGGGTATGGTTACTACCCTTATGATTTACTACCCCTCCTCCTATATTTTCTTTATTTTCTGATGGCCCCCCATGGGGCTAATCTTTTTTTCCCCCTTTCTTTTATATTTTCCAGTTTTGTTCTTCCCACTAACGACTCAGTGTTTTTCCTGTTTCTACTGATCACTCATTTGCTTCCTTTCTCTCTTTCCTTCCTTAAGAGACAGAGGAAAATAAAAGGAATGGGAGGGGGATTTCCAAATGGTTTCTCTCTAAGTGTTATTAATTACTGCTACAAGGAAGGTGATTCTTAACTAATAACAAAGTTGTAAATTACCACTGACTTTCAAATATTTCTCCTTTGTCAGCTCTGATTGATTTGATTAATATTCCGCTCTTTGAAATAATTTTAGCCACACTTAACGATCAGCTTTAGCCATGAAGCAAAGAGCAGACTGTCACCCCTGCACCAGGACCCTGTCCCTCTTGTTTTACTCTTCATGTGAAGTTTTGATTTCCATCTTGAGGCCTGATTTGGACTGGAAAACAGTGCTGGAAAGGTTTACGGGCAGTTAAAACTGCAAGGATGGAGTGGACTGGCATATACCTGTGGATGTTTAGTGATTTATACGTAATTTTGGGAGCACTGTCAAGGAAATTAATCGTATTGAGAGAACCAAACAATATCATTTCCTAGGTCTCCTGAACATGTTTTCCCCCCCTCCAGACTCAAGGCTAAAGGAATGGGCCTTTAAAGGATTCCTAAATTCAGGATGCCCACCCAAACCAAGCCCGTCTCTCCTTATCCTCCTCCTTAACATTTCTATGAAAGAGCAAGCCTACTCTCTGCTCACCTATGAAAGATGGGGATTACTGGAGGGAGGGGGGAAGATGTCTGCGTATGGGGGGCAGAGTCAAAGCTACTCCCAGGACAGGAGCACTGGGAAGACCTCACATTTTGGGGATGGGATTATATTTTGCAAAGGTCTCTTTCCCTTCCACCATCATATCCAGAATGCAATTTTTGAAGCTATCAATACCCGCTGCCTCCAATACCTCTCGAGTTTTAATCTTAATTATATTATTAAGTGAAGTACTGTGCTGTCAGGGAATTGAACATGATTTATGACGTCTGCCTATTAAAGGATCGATTGTGAATATCGCTACTATCATCTATCAATATTCTTAGGCCTGGGGTATTTCTTGCTCCATGGTTGTTATTTGTAATACCGAAATGATAGACTGCAGGAAAAGGCTATTTCTTCTTCGCAGGACTAGCTTTCCAGGTGCAGCAGGGAGTCGGTGTGGGGAGGCAGGAGACACTGCATGTTCCAACCACATCTCACACCCAGAGAGATTCTTAAGATTTATTTTTTAAAAATGTTAAAACCAGTGAAATCTCCCTTAGGTCTTACTAGAAGAAGGAAAGCCAGAGTCGTTTTTAGGGAAAGAAGTAACCTCCGTAGTTCGATATTAGGGGGCAAGCCTTCTCCAGCTGCCAGGTGATTTGCAAGAAGACTAGAAAGAAAAAGCCAGTGAGGAGGGGCCCCCTTTCTACAAAGATATCTAGATGGGGGCCGGTGGGGAGTGTTGGAGGGCAGACTATATATTTTTGGAGCAGATGCCCGGGCCCTGCCTACGCCCTTGGACTCGGAGGTGCCCAATTTCTGGGATTAATCAAAGCTCTCTACTCCAAGCCACCGCTGCAACGACACTTCCACCTGCTGCCTCCTCCTCTGCATAGGTGGAGGCGGGTGCGAAACGCACCTGGCTAAGCCTGGAGGAGCCCGAGCGCAGGCCTTTTGTCTCCAGACAGAACGCAGCGCCTGTTTTTATTTTTCCACCCTCTTGGGGCACAGCACTGGGTCACCGGCGAGTCTCAGTCCCTGCTTTAGGGGGATGGGAGGAAGAGGCCGTGAATGCAGCAAAACTCGTGCTCTGGAGAGTGGCCTCTGACGGGAAGCTGGAGAAACCCTGCGGGGTGTGGTGCAGCCCGGGGCAGCCGGAGTGCTCAAGGGCCGCCAGGCCTGCGCCCTGCTGCTGCCCAGGGCGCGCACCAGGCCTCAGAGGCCAGAGACTCCTTCCTTTGCTGCCTCGGCCCTTGGAGTCTGTCAAGCGCTCCCTGGCACCGCGAGGGAGGCGCACTTCGCCTCCTGGAGCACAAGTGAAGCCGCGACCCGGGAGGCGCAGGACGCGGGGTGGGGGGGTGGGGGGGGCAGGAGGCCTGGCTGGAAGCCTGGCCTTGGTGCACAGAGCGTTCGCCATCCGCCCGGGCCGGGCCTTCGCGGCCTTCACTGCCCAGTCTGCTTTCCTTTCCTCCAGGGTTCCAGTGCGAAGAAGTGGGAATGCCACTGGAACCTGTTAGGCCTTCCCTCTGGCCGGCCACAGGCCACCGTAGGCAGGGTGGGAGGACGCCTCCGCCAGGCTCCTGGCTGCCAGCAGCAGCGCCCCGCCTCTCCTGGTCCGGAGACCGAGTTCCGGGGCAGAAACCTCTACCCCTTCACCCAACCGCACCTACCTACCTACCTGCCTGCCTGCCCTATCCCGGCCTCCCTGCTCTGAGGCCTACCTTGGGGACTATGGCTTTGCTCTCCGATTTGGAGGCCCCCAGGGGGCATGCCACAATGACTGGTACATAGTAAACACTCAATAAATGTTAGCTGTTGTAATCATGAGGCATATCAGGTCTCCTCCATGGGCATCTCAGTATCTCACACACGTTTATCACAGACCCAGTTACTGCATAGCTGGAGTCCCGAGGACCTCGACTGGTGCCCAGGGATTGGCCAGCTACCCCTGCCCCCTAGGAGTCCTGGAGCCATAGCCCTCCACCCTAAAATGGCTGTAGAACACTCAAGGCCTCCGCGAGTCTTCCCCTCACCCCCGGGGTGTCTGTCCAGGCCTGGGCCACCCTGAGAGGAAGACACTGAAGCCCCCGAAGCAAATGTCAGGAGGTCCCTCTTGCACTCTGCCTAGGCCAGCGCCAGAACAGGGCAATTTCAGTTAAATAAGAACATCCTGGGACGGGGGTGGTGGGTTGTCGTTTAAAAACAAACCATTAAAAAGGGACCCTTTGGTGAATTCCTCACCAAAGGGTCCCTTTTTAACAGTGTGTGTGTGTGTGTGTGTGTGTGTGTGTGTGTGTGTAACAGGGAGTGGAGATCAGGGGCAGGCCAAGGCAGGAGGAGCAATAGTAGATGAGTCAGAAGCAGCGGATTGACACCTTTTTCTTCCAGAAACAATTCTTTGGGTAAGCTTTTAATCGCCAGGCCGAAAGGAATGAGTTGTCGGAGACAGAGCCACCCAATACACGCACAACGCCGTGTAGCCTGGTTTTATTTTTCGACCTTAAGTAAACACAACTGGGTCTTCCTGATCCTTCTTATTACCGGTGATCCTAAAAGTGTTGTTATTTTGCCAACAACATCTTAGTTCTAGATGGCCCTCAGAGCAGGGCCGGAGCCACGCCCAGGACGGCGGTCACCTGCTGCGCTGGGGCTGGGACTTGGGGCCCTTCATCTCCGCTTCCCTCCCCCACCCCCCAGGCTGATGGGTATTCTTGGATGTGGACCCCTTTAAAAATGACAAATGCCTTGTCAATACAAACCATCCATCCTCTCTTGCTTTCTCATCATTTTTCGGCGGCAGGAGGGACCCAGGCGCAGGCCCAGCGGCGCGTGTCCCGCGGCCCGCGTTGTACCGTAATCGCCAAAACCTTGGCCTAATTTGCAACTACTGTATCTCGAGCGAAGGAGTCGGCGAGAAATCAGTGGCCCAAGGAGCTAGATTTAAGCTTTGGAGGATCAGAAATTAAGGGACTGTAGGAGGATGCGATTCACTGGATGCTCTCCTCTCCCCCTCCCACACGCGAGCCGGCGTCTCCCCGCTCGGCCTTGGGGGACGCGGCCCTGATCTCTCCGCGGGCTGAGTCCCGGGGCTCGCCTCCGCGGCTCCGCGCCCCTGCGCCTGGGGCGCCCTCCGACTGGCTTCTCCCGGCCCCCGGGAGGAGGCGCTGGTGCCCGGGTCGGCCTCTCGTCCCTCCCAGCCGGCGTCCCGGAGCCCCCATTCACAAAGCCCGGCTTGGAGGAGGCGACACACGCACACACACACACACACACACACACGCACACGGCGAAGAGGGGAGTTTGATCTTGTCTCATTGGCGTCTCGGGCCTGAAAGGAAAATCGTTTGGGTAAACAGCCAAGCTTCCAGGCTTAACGCCCGGCTCCCGCCCCCGCCCCTCCGCCCCCTCCCGCCTCCCCCACTCCCCTTCAACCCCACCCGCCACCCGCACTCCGCTCCGCCGCCGGGCCCCGAGCGAGCTCCGCGCGCCCGGGCGGGAGCCGAGGGCTCCCCGGGTTCAAAGGGCGGCGCAGCCCCGAGGGAATGCCCTCCTCGCTGTGCCCCGGGGGGCAGAAGCGGACTGCAGGGCGGTGGGACCGGCCTGGGCCACGGTAGGAACCGCGAAACCTCCCGCTTCCCTAGGTAGAGAGCTGGCCCCGGGGGAGGGCGCCGGGGAGATCCGAGCCCGGAGGGACCTTTCCGCCAGGACCCCGCCGAGGGCCGAGGCCCAGCCTGGGCCGCGGGCTGCGCCTCGGCGCTCCGCACGGCCCCCGCGGGGCAGCCTGGCCCCCGGGCTGTCACGGGCGTGTGTTCGTGTGTGGCACGACCGCGGGCGGGGGCCGTGAGCCTCTGCGGGCCGCGCTGCGCTCCGCAGCCCCTGGGCGACCACGGGCCCCCACCTCCTTCCGAGCGGCCTCCAGGAAAAACCTTTAATCAGATATTAAGCGCTTTCCGAAGTTTGATTCTTTCCAAAGGACAGTTCTTCAGCTAACTGGCTGTAAACATAATTAATAGTTATTAACATGCAAAAATGGAAAAAAAAAAAAAACCCTCTGTGGTGTATGAAAGGATATGGGTCTCTCTCTAGCTCACTCTCCAGCCTGGAGAGAACACTGAAATATGAAAATATCCTGATCAGATTATTAGACCTGATTCTACAGTGGTTCCCCTCCCCCCTTTCACTAATGAAATTCCTCTCTCTTCTCCCTTTCTGTCTCCTGTTCTCGCTCCCTTTCTCCTTCTCCCAGTCTCAATCTCGCTCTAATCCAGGAGTCATTAGCAACACCCTCTGGCTACATGTTTTGCATCAGTGAAACATTGTGACACAGTTGTAATACAAACTCTGCCGCCTTGCACTGCATCTTGCGGTAGGAAGTGTAATAGCAATAAAAATCATTTTTCATCTCCCGGCATTATTCGGTGAAAAAAAAAAAAACAGAAAATCTGAATGTGAGAAGAGGAGGGGTGGGGGAGAGAGAAATGAAGGGAGGTAAAGAAGAAGGGAGCGAAGGAGAGAGGAAGAAAGAAAGAGAGAGGGGCAAACCTTTCTAATTTAGACCCGCCTTCTCCAAACTGTAGGCAGGTAGATTCAAGTATTTCATGTTCTAATGCTCTACTTTCTTCTTTTTGGGTCCGTGTTCCTCACTGTTTTCCCTCAGTGGATCCCAGGACCCTCCCAGCAACTGCCTCTTAGCTCCCAAGATCTCTCAGCAGCTTCCTTCTCCCCAAGGTAGCATTCCTCCAGGCAAAGAAAACTCTAGACTCCTCAGCTAGCCAGGGTGAGGGATCCTCAGTCAAGTCCTGCTAAGAAATGGGGGCCTCTTTCCTGTATGGTCTATTAAGAATCTTTCCTAGCCTGGTGGAGAAGGGACAAATAATCAGAAAACCAAGTTGGTTTTTTGGTTTGTTTGTTTTTGCTTTTGTTTCCTGGCACAGCCCTGTAGGTTTTGAGCAAGGGTGGGGGGCTCTCTGAGAGTCTCTGAATCTGCAATGAGGAGTGTTGGTTACCGGGACGAAGGAGCACTCCCTCCATCAAAAACCACTCTGTGAATTTAGCAAGGGCAAGGATTCAAAAAAGAGTCTATACGTTGGGTTTGCTCAAGCAGGAAAATGCAGAGGCTTATATATTACCACATATATACACTCTTCCCAATGCCCATGGTTCCCAGTTCAGTCATCATTATACGTGGGATCCACTGAGATCCTTAAAACAAAACCAAAAGCAAACTTGTAGTTAAAGATACATTAGAAAAAGGACTATGCCCTGCCCCCCCCCCCAAAAAAAAAACAACAAAGAAACGACACAAATTCTCTCAGGACCACAAGGTAGATGTTCTGCTTTTAACACCATGTCTGGAATCTTCACAGAAATAAAACTTGTTTTTACCTGTAACATCTATCTCTGGGATGGTGCACTTTGAAGACAAATTGAAGCAAAGATTCGCTGTATAAGTGAATTAATTTTTCTGTATATATTTTTTTAGTTGTGAGGGCTTGAGAGTGGGGCAAACCTCTCAGGTTGCCAACTGGATGAGATAGGGTCCCATGCAGTTGTAATTTGTACCCGCTGGCGGTTGCTGCTTTCACCTGCCGACAGGTGCATATATTTAGGGGCTGCATTGTGTGGTGATTTTGTCAGCAGAGCCGAAGGCTGTGGGGTACTGAGGTTTAGGCTGGCCACTGGCATGGCATGGCAGGGCAGAGACACTCTAACGTCTGACTGACCAGAATGACGGAGTTTGGGTGGAATGGTAATTGGAAAGAGATGACTTCATAGGTCTCATTCGAAATATTTGCATCGGCCTCAGCTGGGTGGGCCGAACTCTGCAGCCAGAAGTCAGGGCCTCTAAGAAGACGTCGCTCATTTATTCTATCTTTCCTAGCAAAGCAGCGTCACAGCTTAGACTTGGCTAAACTGTACCTATATGTTTTCTCTTCCTCCTGCAATTTGCCTTCATCCCGGTGCAGACATCGTGCGATACGTCGGTCGCAGAGAATGGGTTTTAACCGATTGGAAGAAGGCCTGTGCATTTGGGCTTCTCTAAAGGCTCTGATGAAGGGAAAAGTCCGGTGACGGTCAAGTTAGGCTGCAGGAGGCTGGGAGCACGGCCGTGCAATTCCGGTTTCCGCAGCGAGGTGGCGCTCCAGGGCACGGCAGCGCACCAGCCGGCGGCCGCCGAGCGCGCCGGCCGCGTTCCCGCAGCGAGGCAGGGGCCGCCGGGCCGGGTGCGCGCGGGCTTCCTCTCGCCTCCGCACCCGGGGTCGGAGAGCGGCCCGGAGCCTCTGGGCCAATCGGCCCGCAGGGTGGGCGAAGGTCTAAGGCCACGACCCGGGTCGGGGGGAGGCTGGCGGCGGCGGGGAACCACGACCCCGCCGAGGCCGGCGCGCACTCCCGGTGCGCGCGGCTCCGGGGATCCGCGAAGTTGGCGATCGCGGGGGGCCCCGGGCGGGGCCGACGCGAGGTGCGGGGACCTCCGGGCCTCCGGGACCCGCGCGCGGGGCTTCGGCCTCTGCCCAGGTGGGGGAGGCCAGCCCCCTCCGCCCCAGGGTCGGGAGACTTCGCTGCTTCTTTCTTTTTTTCTTGTTTTAGGAAATAAATAAATAAATAAATAAAGGAAAGAAAGAAAATCTTATGCACCTGATATTGCTTTGTCCTCCAAACTGGCAGTTCTCCTGTTTGCTTGGTTTTTCTTTTTCTTTCCCGTATTTTTCCTGTCCTTCCCTGCTCATTCTTTACTTTTCCCCCTCCTTTTCTTTTTTCTTTTTTCCCTTTTTCTTTCTTCCCCCCCCCCCCCCCCCCACTTCTAAGAGACAGGTCTGTGTGAATGGATGGGAGAAGGAGAGAGAGCAAGGGGGTGGCACCGCCCTAGAAGACCCAGCATTGGCAAACGGCAGCAAAATTGAAGAGGAAACTATTTTGATTTATTGAACACACTTCCATCCTTGCGATTTCGTTTCCACACTTCTGCCTTCCGTGGGTATCTAACAAGCTCTAGGTCAACGATGACCGCAGGGAGTGCCTTTCACCAGGCCACACTCAACCTGTGGTCGTGGGGGCCCTTTGAAACCATTTTTGAAACGACAGAAGTAATAATAGGAATAGTCAAAATGAGCAGCATTCCCATTCTGTATGAATTTCCTCACGGGTTTGCAGCCCGGCTCTGTGCAGCGGGAGCACAGTGAGCAGCGCTTCAGTTAGGCTGGGCCCTCTTTCCAGCAGTTGGTACCATCAGAACGCCTTGACCAGTGAGCCACCACCCTCTGCAGTGGCCTTGGGCACCCGGCCTGGATGGTGGCAGCCGCTGGGAAGCTTTGCTGAGCCAGCACCCTACCGCCTACTCCCTACCAGCTGCACTTCTTTTAGCCGGTATTTCTGGCCACCTCACATTCCTTGAAGTTTTGTAGTATAAATGCAGGAATTTTCAGCCCAATTTAGAAGTCTACGGAAACTCAGAGGGTCAGGTCATTAGGAATGTTAACGTAGCGACCAAGAATTATAAACATGATCTGAAAGTCTCTTCCAATTCATTTCTTCAAGTATTTATTTGAGTTAAGTGATGAAAAGTGACAGTTGTGAAATAGACAGCTTTTAAAAGTAATGAAGTCAGATGAGGCTTTAACCTGTCGATTGCTATAAATCAACTTTGAAAAAGACGAATGAAGAATATTATTTGGGCGCCTAACAGCCAACATTTGCTGTGCGGGTAGGGGGTCCTGGAGTTGGCCTGCGAGAACCTGGGACTGGAGGTACCCCCAAAGGCCTTGCGCTAGGAGCATGGCCCTAGGGTGATGGAGCCAGCCTGAGACCCGCACTGTCTGAAGTGACATTTTGTTGGGGGTGGGTCCTCATTTCTGCTGAGACTTCCACTGTGGATTTGGGACACCCTAGTATGTCTGGGCAGGTAACCCAGCCTTCACTACAGTTGGAAATTCAGGGAACTGAATGCCACCATGTAAATGGGCCCTTAGCCTGGGTCCCCAGACGGCTGAGGGTGTCCGCCTTTTTCCTCCAGTCTGGCAGGGAAGGGACAGGGCTGAATGACACAGATTGACCTTACTAACTCTGGAAATGGTGGTGGCAGAGGTAGGGGCTGGGGGGAAGTGAGGAAGATGAACAGGAAATCATCTTTCCCTGAGGTTCTGGGTGTGTGTGTGTGGGGGGGGCATTTGGCTCTCCATGAGGACCTCAAATGATCCTAATCTGGGAAGAAACTTAATGAAGGAGGGGGACCGGGACAAGCATTTGGAGGTCTCCAAATGGGGAAAGAGGATCTCAATTCTGCATCTGCCCCAGTCAGAATCCAGATAGGGTTTCTGGAGGATGAACTGGTGGGGTGCTTTAAAATAAATTTTACAGGCTTTCTTGTAGATCTCATTTCCCCTCAACTGCAATTTTCATCATAGCCGGACTTGGGGCATGGCCCCCTTCCCAGTGACTTCAACCCGGTGTCCCCATCCCGTCCCAAATCTGAGCAGGAGGACACGCCCCCCCCCTCCCTCGTGTCTGGCCTTCTGGGTCTGCCGGTCTCTCTTTCCCTCAAGGCTTCCAAGGGTGGGGAGGGTACAGAGGTTTTCTCCTCTCTCCTTTGCCGCCCTCCCTCGTTGCTTGTTGGACAAGTTGGTCGTTCAGGTGGAGCACCAGCAACAGGTCCTGGTACACTTCCTTCCTTGACTTTTCCAACCGTTGGTCTCTCCATCCTCATTTCTGTGTCACTTGGGAGGATCAATAGCACTTGTGACCCTCCTCCCTCTTGACCACCGAGAACAATCCACGGAGGGCGAGAGGGCGGCGCCCGCGTCTTTGGGCAAATGCCCGGCTGGGTGGCTTTAGGGATGGTCTGTGGCCCCGCATTCACCTAACTTGAAATTCCCAGACTCTTTCTCTTTGCTGCAACGCAAAGGACCCTCTGAGGATGAGACCCAGGAGAAAGGGGGGGGGGGCAGTGAAGTGAACCACGCCTTCCCTTGGGGCAGCCCCTAGCTTTCTGGGGGGCTAGCTGGGCAGGTGGCCCCATTCGAACCCCCATCCCCACCCCCGGCCTGCGACACCTCTTCCGGGCGGAGGGGCCTGTTGCGGATCTCGGACAACATCCCCTCGCCCTTCAGGTCGGATTTCCCTCCCCTGGAGACTCAAATGTGGGAAGGGAGGCTCCCGCCCTATCTGCGCCCAACCGCCCTCCGGGTCAGCAGGGGCTGGAACCTGCGCGCCCGGACTCCGCAGTAGGCTGCGCGGCCACCGCCCCCGCCCGCCCCGCCGGCGCCAGGGTGCCCGGAGTCCCAGGCTGGGGCGCCGAGGGCGCGGGGGCCTCCAGGATCCGCCTGGATGGAGGGTGGGGAGGAGGGACTGCAACTTCCAGCTTCCGGCGGGGCGGGGGGGAAAACTCCTAGGAGGAGGCCGGTGGAAACTCCTCCTTCACTCCGCCCCGAGGCAGCCGGGACTCGGCTAGCAGCGCGTCTCCGCCCGCCCGAGCGTTTCCATAAATCAGGCCGCTGGCAGGCTGCTAATTAGCTCAGGCCGAAAAGAATAGGAAGAGGGAGAGTCCAGTAGTGCTGGGTGGGGTGGGGGTGGGAGCGCAGTAGGTGGGAGATCAGAATTTCCCCGGGACCTGCGGGCGACTGCCTGGGGCACCTCCGCAGCCACCCGCGGAGGCCACTGCAGATCACTTTCCCCCAGCCGGGGCCTCCAAGCTGGGGCCTCCGGATCACACGCCTCTCTCACTGCGCGCACCCGGGTGTTGGACCTGGCCCGCCCACCCACGCCGAGGCCCCCTCTCCCACTTGCTGAGCAAGCCCGGCGTTAATTAACTCTCCCCTCGCCCCTTGCAATATCGGAAGACTTTAAAAACTCATCCCCAAGTGTTTCCTCCTTAAGCCTGAAGCTTGCGCTTGGAACAACCGCCAGGAAGAGGGAGCTGGGTCTGGAAGGAGGGTCAGTCGCCTCAAGGCTTTGGGGTAACAGGGCTCCCCCAAGGATTGCGAGTTGTGGGATGGGACGCTGTAACCTTCCTCCTGCTCCCCCAGTGAAAAGGCAAGACGGGGCAATCACGATCAGAAATAACACTTAAAGTTGGATTATTGATTTCCATGTAAATCCGGAGCAAAGAACGCGGCGAGTGAGAGTGATTTCTGTTTATTTTCTGTTCCACCCCCACCCTGCTCCCAGCCCGCCGGGCTCTGAGCCCCTCCCAGTCCTCTCCGCCCTCCGCGGGGAAGGGACTCTGCGATGACATCACCGCGGAGACCCGCGGCCTCCCCGCCCCGGCCCCGGGACCCCGAAGCGGAGATTGACAGGTGTCGCTCGCAAGGACAATGCCTTCCAGGTGTCACCGTCACAGTCTCATCCCTCGTAACCCGCCCTCCCTGCCCCCTTCCCTTCCAACTCTCCTATCCACCCCACCCCCCTCTTTTTCTCCTCCGAGGGAAGGGCTCTCCTCCTCCCCCAGCTCCGCGCATCTGGGCACCGGCTCCAGGTCCAGAGATGCGGGCAGTGGGCCGGCACCCGGGGGCAGGGGTGGCGGAGATTCCGCCTGCTGTCTGCCGCAGGGCGGATGGGGATCCCAGAGCGCCGGGGAGGGTCCAAGCCCAGCAGTGGCACAGAGGGAACGTGCGTGTATTTGTAAAGGAACCAGCGCGGTCTCTGGATTTCCTGCCTCCGCTCTCCACCCGCACCCCCCCCACACACACGTATATAACAGACGCTAAGATAATCCTGCCATCTGGCAAATCCCGAATTTGGCGACCAAGCTCCGAAAGCAACGGCGAGGTGTCATCCCAGGAGTAGGTGGCTGGTCCTGCCCGGGTCTCCGGAGCCGGGCCAAGGGCGCGGAGCTCTGCCCGCACCTGCCCCCACCTCGGCCGGACCCCCCATCCTTGCCTTGACCCTGCCGACTTTGTGGAGCTTTCCTCCCTCCCGTTCTGGGCAGCGGCTCTGGGGGAGTCGGGAATGGGAGTGCAGGAGTTAGGGGGCTTCCGCTCTAGTTTCCACCAATACTGCTCAATGAGCTAAAACCCAAAATCGGCTTCATTATGTAACACTGAATGTAATTTATAGCTGGGCGGCCTGTCGGCGGCGATTTAGATCATTTGGTGCTAAGGATCACACTTATCAGATTTCTTCAAAGCCGATGGGGGTTTTCTTCTTTCTTTTCTTTTTTTTTCCTTTTCTTTCTTTCTTCTTTTTCTTTCCTTCTTTCTTTTCTTTTTTCTTCTTTCTTTCTTTCTTTCTTTCTTTCTTTCTTTCTTTCTTTTTTAAGGAGGGCATTTGTGCTAAATTGCTCAGTGCTGGTGTGATAACTGTCAAAAGTTTGACATCAAAGGAGCTAATATTATTCAGTTACCAGAGAAGCTGTCTGTCTAAATAAGAATATCTTAATTACTGCATCACAAAGGTAGGAAAGGGGTCGGATCTGAAAAGGGGAGAGGCATTCAGCCGCTCCTTTTGATGCGCTATCTATATTAGACCGATGCGCCGCTCCTAATCAGGCCTAGTCCGATTTCCTTTCCTCTCCTCATCGGTCCTCTGAACTTTATAACTATATGTAAACACGTTGTCAGTGGGGACCTAATCTTCTCGGGTTCTTATTAGAAGAAATTTCCATCCTCTCTCGTTCTAGATTAGGCAGTGGAGTCCGCTCCGTCAATGAAGGGACTAAGGTTTCGTG
Source organism: Vulpes lagopus (assembly GCF_018345385.1). Classification (NCBI taxonomy): domain Eukaryota; kingdom Metazoa; phylum Chordata; class Mammalia; order Carnivora; family Canidae; genus Vulpes; species Vulpes lagopus. The sequence continues at coordinate 104,289,230 of NC_054827.1, read as the reverse complement.
GACAATAATGTGGCAATTGTTGATGGTTTGTGACCCATAAAATGTGAAGGTGACTGTTCTGGCTTTGGTATGTAATTATGCAAAACACTTTCCATAAAGACTTGCCATTCGATCTAATGGCAGTCCCTGCGGTCTATTTCAAAAAGGGAGGGTCTATGTACAGAGAGAGAAAAGTAACATTTGTTTTAACACAGGTTTTATGGGGGGGATGGATAAATACAAACACGTCGCAACGCCGCCCAAAGTATTTTTTGGAGTCAAATTAAAATAATTACGAAGGGGTTTAATAAGTTAATCATAGCAACACAGCCCATCCAAACACGGGGGGAGGGGGGTTCAGGCTATAGCCCACCACCTACCGACCTGGAACTGTACTTGAGGGCAGCAGTTCACCTCCTGCTTGTGCAGCAGTGGGGTGCGACTGTGTTTCAGCTCAGTCCACCTGGGTGACCGCCTGGTATCTGAAGCCCCAGTCGGGGGCTGAGATTGGGGGAGGGGTGGGCGATGTCATCGACCCCAAAAATCTTGTCTAGAGTTATTTGGCAGAGAGCATATTAACAAAGCAGCCCTCTCCCAAGAAGCTCCCTCCTTTCCCTCTGGTGCCCCCAATGTACCAGGACTTAGGGATCCTCAGAAAGGCAGGTAGGAGGGAGTGAGGGGGCTGGAGGCAGTGCCTGAAGGATGTAGGTGAGATGTCTAAACCCTTGAGCCCACGCTCAAAGACATCAGCAGCGGGGCAGAGTCCCAGCTGCTAAAGCACCTTTGCAAGGCACCTGAGGTCTTGTTTTGTGCGCGTGTGTGGTTTCAAAAATAATCATAATAATAATGTAAGGAATTTAAAAAGGCCTGAGGAGGAAAGGTGGAATGAGGAGGGTCATCACTGATCCCCACCCAGCTCTGGCCACTGGTTAAAAGCGTTTCCCTGTCACCTCAAGGGCCCCCATCTCGCCTGGATCAGTGCCCCACCACCACCCGGAACCGCTCTGCATCCGGCTCTGCGGCCTCGTGGCCCGCCACGCAGTGACACTGCAGTGTGAGCCCTGCAGACTCGGGCGACAGGGGATTTTTCAAGGGGGAAATGATGATTAAAAGAGAGAATCATCTAAATATCAAAGTGACACATGGGAGACCTGGAAAAAAATATTTAAGCTAATGAAAAGCAAATAAAGAAGGAGGCACTTAGGCTGGGAAATTAAATATTATGTTTAAGATGGTGCTTTTGTGCAGGCTTGAAGATTTCCGATTCATGTACACATAATAAACACTCAGGTTTGTCATCTAGAGGTGCAAATCTGAAAGATATTCCAACAAATGAAGTGCTGGCAGAGAGAGGAATAAAGAGATCGGCGCCTGTCAGGGGTCAGGCAGCCTGAGATTGCTTCTAGAGATCTTTTGAAAATTTCACACGATTGAAGGCTTAGGGGCTTCACTGCGCTCGCATTTCAAACTCAGATCAGTGGGATCACAATCAAAAATAGAGGTCTGGAAAATTTTGATGCAAAGATGGCCACGGGCTGCAGGGCTTCGCTCACGAGCGCTCTCTCTCTCTCTCTCTCTCTCTTTTTCTTTCCAAGACAGATACTCTGACATGGCTGTGATCCTTTGGATGACAGAGTTGTCAGAAAAGAAAGAGAAAATTGCATCTTGTCTTATAACTTCCTTTTAGTCAAAAGGAATTTAGGATCTTATTTCCAATAAAAGAGGGAAAAAATTATTCTTTTCTGGCCAGCAAAGGACCATAGCTCAAGAGTTTGGGATTTCATAATTAATGATCTACTCCTGGACATTTCGGTTTAGCTCTCCTCTTCATTTGTCTGGCTTATTAAGATGGTTTCTTATTTAGTGTGTGTTCCTGCATTACACTGAAATTTCTTACCACCGTCAATTGTATGCAAGATCAGGTGTGCAGATGTGAGTATACACTTACACATATATGTATGCACACACAACTTAAATCGCTAAACCCGGAGATTGGCCTGGCTGCCTCTTATTTCGTGGGAGTTAATGCTCACTCATATTTTGCCCACCCTCCAAGATGTCAGCACTTTCTGGTTCAAACAGGACACAGAAAAATCAATTGTCTCTGTGATTGATCCACCAGGGGAAAGAAAATAAAAGGACCTGGGCGGGTGTGTGTGTGTGTGGGGGGCTTCTATGAGTACAAATCAAACTAAGGAACTCTGAGATGGTACCAGGCTCAGTAGAGGCAAAAAAGCAGATTCGACAGCTAGACTGGAGAACACTTTTTCAACAACCAGAAGCAATGCCATATATGCCAGAACAGGAACCATCTCAAATTAGTTTCTACTGGTTCCTCAAACTTTAGGAAGAGTAAAATGAGGGCTAATTTATCATCGCTTTACCAATTTTCATTTCTAGCTGGCTGGCTTAGACAAACAGGAAGACATTTGGAGGAAATAATCTGAATCATAGTTGGGTTTCATTAACTCTGAGGCCAAGATGAGCAAAAGTCAGATTCTTAAGAAGTTCCCTTAAGTGCGCATATTATGAGATTTCTCCTGAGTGGGGACCCCACAGTGCAGAAGAGGCCAATAGGAAGAAGGGCTCCTGTTTCCGGAGTTATTGATGCAAACCGTTAATAATGTTTGTTCTTTAACAGGTGAGCAAAAATGGAAAAGTTTGAGAGTTGCACTATCTGGTTTTATAAGTTCAAATCCTTGACTCCTCCGGGGCCTGCCATTTGGGGCAGTGGCTGCAAGCCCCCCAGATTTGAGGCGTAGGGGGAGGACCCCACAGGTCAGGAGGTGGTGGGACAGGCCTGATGTGCTGCGCAGAGAGGGAGAACTTCCGCAGCTGGTGCCCTGGGTTTGGTGATTCTGGAAGGAAGGTGGGGAAGAGTGGAGTGTGCCGCCCCTCAAGTCCCATATTTAGAGCTCTCGCAGACACCCAAGTGGCAAATTCCGGCGGCAGAACTGCCTGCCCAGGAGGCTTTAGAAAGAGCAGCCCTAGGTCTGCAGGGAGGCCTCTACCCTCAAAATATGCTTCTCTCCATCCCAGCCCCCTCCTGCAGAAGCACAGTACAGGAATAGAGAGCAGGTTCCAAGTATAAGTTTTAAAAACTGGAGCAGAGATGCAAACGAAGGGGAGCTTTCTCTTTACAGAAGGGCCACCCACAGGGCCCTCAATCTCGCTCTCTCTCTGTCTCCCATCAAGGACCAAGCCTCCCAGCTGGGCTTTAAAAGCAAGGTTTAGTGCAGTGAATACTACCGGGCCTTGCCTGGCACCCCCGGGAAGCGCTTGGAATGAAAAGGGGCTGGCGGGATAACCAGAGGAAGCCCGGAGAGTCAGGAAGGGACCCTAGGCCGAAGGGGGTGCTCTGCTTCCCCGTTCGGGAGCCGCGCCCGGGCCCCAGCAGGGAGGCGGCGCCTGCGGGCCAGGGTTCCGCCGACATCGATGCCACCGCCGGCGTACTGAGCGCCCGGGATTTCCCCTCCGCCAGGCCGGAGAGGGATTCCAGGCTCCTCGGGTGGAATGTGGGAGGTCTTGGGGGTAATCCTCCCTGCAAAATACGGAGCTGGCAGGAGCCTCCGTTAAAAAAAAAAAAAAAAAAAAGAAAAGAAAGAAGAAAGAAGAAAGAAAGAGAAAAGAAAGAAAAGAAAAGAAAAGAAAAGAAAAGAAAAGAGAAAAAGAAACACCGATAGCGAAGCGGTCTGGAGGGCTGCCCACTTTGCCAGCAACGGAGGGCTCGGAGCAAGAGTGGAGGTGAAATCTAGGAGACTCGGACCCCGCCAGGGACTGGCGCTGAATGAACCTTCCGCAACCACTTTACCGGGAACTCCAGGGGCGGGGGCAAGGGTGACAACTCCAAATCACAGGCCGCCGGTGACCTGGTTATACTGATGGGTCCTCGTTTCCTACCGTCGCCAGCCCCCGGGAGTTGAGGACACTCGAGTAACCTTACTTTCGCTGTCCCATTCTCGGCTTTCAATAACAACAACAACAACAAAAAAAAAAAAAAAAAAAAGAAAGAAAGAAAGAAAGAAAGAAAGAAAGAAAGAGAAAAAGAAAAAGAAAAAGGAAAGAAAAAGAAAGAAAGAAGAAAGAAAGAAAGAAAGAAAGAAAAAGAAAGAAAGTCGGGCCCTAGCGGAGAATTGTAAACTGGAGGTCAGAGGCTTCACGGGGCTGGGGAGAAACTCGCGCCTCTAGGTTTTAAAGCAAACAAAGCCGAAGACGCCCCAAACGCCTCTGGCCGCCCCTGGGCCAGAGCCCTGAGTCCAGCGCAGTGCCGGCGCCGCGCACCCGGCTCCAGGATCCTCTCGGGCTAGCCCCTGGGATGGGCTCCGCGCGCCTCGGCCTGGCCACCTCGGGTCAGGAGACCCCGCGTGCACCCCCTTTGCAGCTGCTGAACCTCTCCGGCCAGGCTGGCTCCGGGGGCGCCGCGCAGGTCAAGGAGGGCTGGGGCTCAGGTGGAGGACTCAGGCACACTGGCGGCGGGGCGGCCACGGCCAGACCCCTGTCCCAACGTCTAGACGCGCGCTCTGCCCTCTCCAGGAGCAAAGCACTAAAACGGCCCCGGGTCTAGCGAGGGCTGATAGGGAGAAGCGGAGCCACCCGAGGCCTCTTCCCGCTCCTTACCACCGGCGCGGAAAACTGAGCATTTCCAGCGTTGGAAACCTCGCGTGGCTGCTGGGGGGCAGGGGGGGGGGCCGCCCCGCGGGGTCCGCGAGAAAGCGCTCGTCGCCGTCTTGGCCTTTCCTAAAATGATGTTTTAAACATCATGAAACTAAAAACACCGAGCCAGGCAACGCGTTTCTTTCCGTTTTAATACTACATAAATAAAATGCGCTTTTAAGCCACCTGACTCTCACACTTCGAGGGAGCCAATGTTCATTTTACCTGTATTTAAATGATTGCCGAGGCTGACTTTTGAGGGGCTCTCCCCCTCCTCCCTCCTTCCCTCCCTCCCTCCCTCCCTCCCTCCCTCCCTCCAGATTTTAACACAGGGAATATAGTCATGATTCACCACTATCCTGCAGAGAGAGAGCAGCTCTTTCCGGCCTCCCCCCAACACCTTGCCTCATTTTTTTGTGGATATTGTTAATTTCATGGAGCCGGTATTTAAAGCTTAGCATGAAATGCACGTGCCATGACACGAATGACCAGTGTTTCTGCTATCTCCAATGAACCCCAAGTGCAGCGCAGTAGGAACAAACCCGACCTTTCCTTGGGTGTCTGCAGACGGTGCTACACGGGACTTAGTGGTCACCATCTCCCGGTAGGAGGCTCCTTGACCTGAGCCGAGCCATGTGCCCATGCACGCCCAGGTGGCCACGTTCCTGGGCGGCTTTGCCACCGGGGACTTAAGACTCTGTTCCTTGGAGGCAACAGCTGGAGCGGTGGAAGGAACCGCGAGGAACTTGGGGCAATCTTTTTGACGCCACGTCCAGTTTTTAGGATCTTGTGCCAATTTCTCAGTGTGTTTCTGTCCAGATAGACTAAGCTCTTTGGAGTTAATTAACCCGAGGTCCAGCCACAATTAATAGAAAGCGAAGAAAAGACGGAAAGAGGAGGAATTTGTAAGAGGAGCGGGGAATTAAAAAAAAAAAAAAAAAAGTAACGCGCGTCTAGCCACATTCCTTTGCACTGGTCGGTCACAGTTAGTTACCGACTTTCCAGCTGCGAGGCCGGTGTGCGCCATTTACCGTAATTGAATTGCTGTTATAACACCTTTCAGGGGGATAGCAAAGCGCTTCAAAAAAGTTGTGTGCGCGGCCTGTGACTGCCTGTCTTCTTCCTGCCGTCGCCAGCCGCCCACCAGGCAGTTGCCCCGGGGGCACTGGGGGCATAGAGCTGGACCGGTCCCCGGGCGGAGTCGGAGGAACCTGACCCCTGGCGAATCGTCCCCGGCAGTGGACGTCCCTAAACCGGCCCGGCACCCCGAGTAGGCTGCAACTCGAAGCTGAGACTGAATAAGGGATGAGGTTAGGACCTGGAACTGCAGAAACTGGGAAAGTCAATATGTGGCCGGGAGTGAACGCGGCGTTCCGCAGGCCTTTGCCCTCGCTGTGCCACCGGAGGTGGATTCTCTGCGCTCCCTGCTGCCCTGCCCTAGCTGGAGGTGGTTGGGCAGCGCCACCTCCCCCTTCTCCATCCTCCAGGCTCCGCCCCGGCCTCTCTGGGGACCTCCTCGCCCCGAGGAGATAGGAAAGTTTCCTGCCACGGGGCAAAGAGCCAAAGGTTGGGGCCTGATGCTGAGCTGCCCTGTCGCGGGCTTCCCCCCACCCCACTCAGATTCTGATCAAGCTCCCTGGCCTCGGATTTCTGCCCTGCGGTTTGGAGCAGGACTCTGCAGCCAGCAAGATTCATGATCTCCATCTCTCCTGCAGCCTCTGGCCTTTCCTGGGCCTCTGGAAGCTTCATTCACCCCTCTCACCCTTGGATGCATCTCCCTTATCCCGCAGCAGTGTCCTAGCTGTGACCACAAGGCCAACACTTTTCGCTGGAACCACTCACTCCATGCTGGCCCCTCTCGCGGGCTGCACACAGCTTTCTAGGCACAAAGAGCAAAATTTATAATTATAGGACACCCCCAACACTGCCCCCACAGCCAGGATCGCCTGGCCCTCAGCGCATGCTCACTGGTTGAGGTGGCCAGAAGAGCCGCAGGTTGAAAGAAGTGGGGGAGAGGGCAGGGGAATCTCCCTACCCCCAACACCTCCCCCCAGTAAGATCCCCACGACTAATTTAAAGACCAGGAAAAGGGGAAGGCAAGGAGTACAGGCTGGAGTATGTCTCACAGGCCCTGGGAGGTGACCAGAGCACACTGGGCCTGGAGGGCACCTCCGACCTGATCATTCTCTGTCTCAGACGTACAGGGTCAGAAGGCTCCTCTCTCCATCCAGTGCAGTGTGGGGCAGAAATCAGGCTCCAAAGAACTACCCAGGGGAGGTTGAGGCTGAAACCAGAGACAGAAGAGGCGAGAAGGAGCAAAGGCTTCTGTGAAGGAGGAACTGCTGTGGGGTTTGGTACTCTGCAGCCAGGCTAGAAAGCCATATGGACTTTGTTTGGGACTCACCTAACCTGTGTGTGTGGGAGCTTCCGCAAAGATGGGGTAATGAGAGGACTTGGAGAGGTGGAATTTGGCATCCACCACACGCATCCATGTGACTCCAGTTGAACTTTTGTTTTCCTGAGAGATCTTCGGCCTCCTTCCGGGCTTGCTAGGCTTAACATGTCTTTGGAACCAAAAAGTCTATTGCTCTTGGAGACACCCAGCAAGGTGAACGATCATGCACTCTGTGGTCCTGAGAGGAGAGGGGCGCATCCCTTCTCTTCCCCACAGCAACTCCACCACCTATACCTACTTTTGGACAAAACCAAGTTCTTTTCCTTTCCTGCATGGTCAGGAGACAGGGTGTACGGAATTCCCTGCCTGGACCTTGTGGCCTCCTGCAGGAGTGAGCAGGTGGAGATGGTATAGGGGAGCTTGGTAATATCTGGAAGAACTGAGAAAGTGGCTTTGATTGCCAGGTCTTCATCCATGCTGGGGGTAGATTACTTCAAGGCTTAGGTGAGAACAGAAGAAAAATTGAACCTGCCTCCGCTTCTGGACCCAGTTTTCTCTGCTTGGAACCCCGGGTTCTTCCATTTGTGCCTCAGTGTCCCCTGCACTGACAGTCCTGCTCTTGCCTCTCTGCACCTGCTTGGTGGTGAGCGTGAGAAGACACCCAAAGGAGACAGGGCTTCAGAGCATGCTAAGGGGTTAAGAGCAAAACCTTATTCTTTCTCGCCTTGGATCAGTAGTAGCAAGATCTAGGTGGGTCTGGTTGACAAAAGACCCTTCTCATCCAGGACCACAGCCAAAGCTGGGCTTGTGATGCCTTGGCTCTGGCCTACTGCTCAGCTCCTGTACACCCACTACCCTGGTCCACCGCCCAGTCCTGATGAAATCTCTATGCAGTTCTGACCTCCCCTCCAGTCTCTAAACTTCGCCCAGCAGTGATTTTCACCCAGATGTTAACCTTTGTGCAACAAAGTTGATGGTCAACAGCTAGAAAGATACTTTCAGAAAAGACATGGAGAAAATTAGAAATAAGGGGACAGAAATGCATAACTGGGCCCTGTACATGGCCAAACCCCTTACCTGCAGTTATCTCTTTACACCGTCATACACCCCTAAGACACTATTCTACTACTACTGTCTCCTTTTTTTTTTTTTTTTTCCTGCTGGGGAAACTAAGCTTCAGAGAAGTTGAAAGCCCTGACCTGGCTTAGCCAGCTAGCACTATGCCAGACCTGGATGAAACCAGGCAGACCCTACTGAAAGCCAGCTTCTGTCCCATCCTGGACTCAAGAGAGAAATCGGCTCACTTGGAGAGCAAAATGGAGCTTCTCTCTGGGACAGAGCAATACCCTTCCCTGGAGATCTGCCCCAGTCTGCAGGGAGCCAGGGAGAGGCTTCAGTGCCTGAACCTCTCAGCTGAGAATCACGGGCAGCCAGGTCAGCCAGTCCCCTCCATAGCACAGCCTGCTGCTTCTAGGGCTGAGAGTCATGACCTTGTACTTGCTGTATTCTTGAGATGAACCAGAAGTACTTAAGTGTCATGTGTCCCTGAAAACAAGGGACAATTTAACCATTCCTTTTTGAGGTCCCCTTAAAAGAGCACTTGCATTTGTATGTAAGGCGATGGGAAGGTGGAGAGAGGGAAAAAGAAAAGCTCATGCCTATAATATGGGGCAATACCTGGGTGTATTTATTCTTGGAGTTTATTTATTTATTCTTGGAGTTTAGTGCGAGGCAAACAATGCAAATTTGTAGCACCACAGCAGTGTAGCCACATTTCAAACACTCCAACATCCTCCCTCTTTTGATGGAGAGAGACATTGGTGTAAATACATCAAGGAGAACTTCCCTTTTACTCAAAAGTCCCATTTCCTTGTAGGACCACAGAAGAATGTTCTCGGGGTGGAGCAGAGAGCCATCCACCTATATCACCAGAAGGACCTGTCTGCAGGTGCTAAAGGAAGGACAAATAGCAAGGAAGGCATCTCTCCACTTTTTAATCTACTTCACAGACTTGTGTGGTAGCAATGTTAGAGAGCCACTAATTATCCTACCAAATTGAGATGTGTAGTATTTGACCCAACCATATTTCTTTGCTTTTTTAAGTTTTTCCTTCTTCAAGGTTCTCACGAGGGTGGTTTCTTAGCTATCCAAGTCCATGTTCAGTGAATTTAAGAAAATACTCTCCTTAGAACCCTCCATTATTCTCTATAATTATACCTTTATAGTCTCTATAAATACATATTTATATATTCTATCTATTGCTATTTGTCTGCCTTAAATATGTCTTGCTTTAAATAAATATATAAACGTTTATTATTAAATAAATAATATATAATAAAAGCAAGCAGGCAAATAAGTGAAATCTGTGGTGGTTGTCCTGATCCTAACCAGGTAGACCTACACACAGCAAGTGGAAGGAAGTAGACATTACGAGGATAATTCTATCTGTATCCTGTCACTTCTAATGTTGAGACCTGTGGCATCAATTGTTAACTTTTATCTGAAGAACCTCTCAGCCGGGTGATCCAGGCATGTTCCTTATTTATTTATTTATAGCCCAAGCAGTGGGGGAAGGACAGAGGGAGAGGGAGAGAGAATCTTAATTAGGCTCCATACCCAACCTGTGCAGCACTCAACCTCACCAACCTGAGATCAAGACCTGCGCTGAAATCAAGAGTCTGATGCTTACCCGACTGAGCCACAGGGCGCCCCTATTTATGTCATTTGACTTAACTCTTGCAACAAACATGGGATGCCATGAGTTACATAATCCCCGCATCACAGATGTGGGTACTGAAGCACCGGGAGGTTAAGTAATATGCCCAAGGTCATATTCAACTAGTCAGTGACACAGACAAGATTAGAACCAAGACTGTTTCACCACAGTTTCTGCTAAAATCAATATCACAAGGTTGTCCATTTTGGTTATATTCGAAAGCATCTCTGGATTTCAGAATCTTCTTTCAGGGGGATGGGTGTATCAAAGGGTGGGGAGTGTGAAGACATGCATTTTCCTCCTTCCCTCCCACTATTCTCATATTCCATTTCATGATTGTCTTCAAAATTGTTACTTCCTTAGGAGATCTAAATGGTTTTCCCTGTCTTAGTTGCAATGCCACATGTGTAGGTCTCTACAAACATTCAGAAGGTTCTCTCTCTCTCCCTTTTTTTTCTTTTTCTGTTTTTACTGACTTCATTCTTTCATCAATAGGAACAAACTTTGCCTGTCTTTTACAGGCAGGATGTGACCACACCTGCAAACCATGCTAGGAAACTGTCCTTGAGGGTGAGACCTATTTGGATGTGGAGATGCTAAAGAGCCTTGTCCCCAGGGCAACCAGTGCAGGATCCTTCTACCAGAGCCCACTGACTCAAACCAGAAGTGCCAGCCTTGGTTCACAGAGGTAGGAGAGCCCCAGTTTTTTCTGCTTACCCTCTTTGGCAGATTATTGGGGCACTACAAGCCAGCTGACAGTACGTGCTCAGTCAAATCGAAGGGAGAGTCCAGAGCAAAGGTACTTGGTGATTCAGATTGAAATTTGGTAACCTAGTGCAAGCTAAAGTTACATCTCCATGGGACGAAGGCATCCATGAGACTGAGCATCTAATATTTTCAAGGCCACTGTAGAATCAGTGTACCTAGTTATTCATTATTATGTTGGTTCAAAATAGCAGAGTGACAAATAGTATTCAAATCTTCAATTTGGGGTCACCTGGGTAGATCAGGTGGTTAAGCATCTGCCTTTGGCTCAGGTCATGATCCCGGAGTTCCAGGATCAAGCCTCACATGGGGCTCCCTGCTCAGTGGCGGTCTGTTTTTCCCTCTACCCCTCACCCCACTTGTGCTCTCTCTCTCAAAGAAATATATAAAATCTTTTTTACAAATCTTCAATTTGCAGGAAGGAACCCTCCAAGTGTGTGCTACTGATCTGGGGTTTGGGGGTTAGCTTTTCAGCCAGTCCTAGGGGATACGTAAGATTGGCAGTGCCTACCTGGTTACAACCCAGGCCTATACTGCATTTATAGCTCCCTGGCATGGCAATGAGTCCTGGGAATAAGTAGAAGGGTGGGTGGGGCCATGGGCATAATATGGAGAATACAGAACCTAGTAGAACGGGGAGGAATGGTTATTGTCCTGCTCTTCAGGTAATCTTTTTTTTTTTTTTTTTAAAGATTTATTATTTATTTATTCATGAAGGACACACACACACACACAGAGTTCAGGGAATCTTTCTATGCATTTCTTTAACATCCACCCACTGAGTAGGCAAAATATTCCCAGCCTAATGCCAGGCACTTGTAGACACCAAGATGGAGAAGTCATGGCCCCTGGCCTCAAGGAGTTTTCAAGTTTGTGGTGAAAGGCAGGGAAATGTGACCTAATATACTCTGATACACTGAAACAAAGAGTTGTGGAAGCCTGAAAGAGAAAGTGGTCCCTTCTGCCCTGGAAAACTGCCTGGGAAAACTTCATGGGGGAAGTGATCTGACCAGAGACTCAGAGGATATGGCAGGTGAGGCAGAGCAGGGGTGGGAACACCTCCAAGAGGGAGAAATCAGAACGCCATGGAAGGAAATCCAGAGTACAGGTGGAGAAGGTCAGATCAGATTCTTCTTTCTCTGAGGCATAGTCAAGGTCATTGCTCCTTGGCTTTTTGGGGTTTGTGTAAAGAAGCTGTAGGTTTCTCACATGGTTAGTGTGTCTTATGCCTTCCTGTCACATTCATGGCAGGGAGGAGTGGATGTAATTGTTTGCCAGAGGATGGATTTTCTTTTCTGTCCAACCGATGAGCCACATTTAGACTTCTTTCTAGAGTGAATAAATTCAGCCCCTTGTGTCCTAAGCACTTACTGAAGGTTTAAGACACAGAGAATGACACATAAAAGTAGACAGGGTGTGCAAATATTAGAGGAGGTTAGAATATTGAGCGCTGTAGCAAAAAAAAAAAAAAAAAAAAAAAAAAAAAAAAAAAAATCCTGCCAGGATGTATTCCTAACTTTGCAAGTATGCCAAAAGTACTGGTACCATTGACTTCCTCTTGTGCTTGCACTTCTATCAGAACAGATGAAACATGCTGTTTTGGCTAGTTTTGTTTGTCTCTCTCTCCCTTGGGGCTGGGAGCTCCTTGGAGGCTGAGAGTATAGCTGATTCACTTATGTTCTCAGCCCCTGGCACAGTGCCAGGCACATGATAAGAGCTCAGTACTTTCTGAATGAAGGAGTGATGTAAGTTTAAGAATATTAATTTTTCATTGGTGTTAATGATAGTTGGAGCACATGAATAATGTTTTGGTTTATTAAAAATTAAAAAAAATTATTTAAGTTACCTCTACAACCAGTGTGGGGCTTGAACTCAGTGACATTTTGGGTTTTTAATTGTGATATAAAAAGTAATCACAATTATAACTAGTTCTTATAAAGCTAGTGTTTGTTTATGGTGTGACTAGCCTGCTGAAATGAAGGGCAAAAGCACAATAGATATTAAACAGTTCGTCTGTCTCGACATTGGTCACCTCCAAGAAACCCAAGAGCCACAAGTTTGAAAACCACTGTGCTAGAGGTCTCAAATTCGTATCCAATTTGTTGCTTTAATTACTTCTCGGCATGATAGGAAGGCTCAACCATCCTCTCTTTATTGGTCTTTTTACTGTTCTGAGGCTGTAGTAAAATCTCATATGACCAAAACTTAGTTTTGTGCCTATGTTTTGTTGTGATTGTTGTCATTTTATGTATACTCTGTATATTGGCCAAGATACTTTCTCAGCTGAGCTAAAGTGTATTTAAGAAGACATCTTGTTCTTCCTATGGCTTCCATATAACTTTGGGTGACCTAAGGAATGGCAATAATCTGGATTCTTAGAAGTTAGTACCTTATGGCCACTTGCCCAGGGAAAGAGCAGTATCTATGTAGGAAGACAGATTAGTCTAAGATGTTTTGATGCCCTTCTTTTGTACCGCTGTTCTGTGTTAACATTCTCTAACATAGGCACCAATTAGATCTTGGAAACAAGCATGAAGAAAAGCATAAAATGAGATCAAAACATGATCAGCTCCCTTTGAATTCTACCTTATGTTTTAGCCAGTCTATTGGCTCCTTGGCTTGGAGAAATTTCAAATTCCCACTGGCTTAATGGCAAGACATCTTCTCATTCTTCTTTTCCAAATACATTCTCCCTTAAAAAGAAATAAAATTCCTCCCCACCACCTTATTTCTCTTGTGAATTCTCCTTTTAGAATTCAAATTGCAAAAGAACTCACAAGTGAAATAGGACACATTTCTGAGCACTATGTTTACTGTTTCATAGCTCCTAGGAACAGTAGAAATTTTCAGTAAATAAGCTTATAGCTTTTGTTTGCTTTGAGTTGAGGAGGCCATGTTAGCCTTGATAATCATCTCAGAGATACTGACCTGTGGCTTGGTACCCAGACGGCTGAGATACTATACAAATATCATCCAGCCATCAGCATGTGATGCAAAGCAAGACACAACTTTTGAGAGCTGTGGGTCTCTAGGGGCAAAGATCAACTTTCCTATTAACAATATTTATATATGGGTCCAGGGTGCCCATGCCAATTGATTCCAATGAGATTGAATATACAAATGCAAAAGATGGGAAATCCAGGTTTTGGTCAATTACCAGCCGTTCTGCATTCTGGTAGCTCTGTGGAGGCCACAGAATGTAAAGACCTCTCTTTTGAGACTTTGATAGGAAGCCAATATAATACCTTCTTCCTCCTTGGAGAATTATGTTCATGCATACATGCCTATCCCTAAGAATCTAATTCATTATTACAACAAATGTATTGATTCAATATTCCTATTTCAAGCATTTCTAAGACATGGTAAGGAAGGAAGAACTACTACATCATTATGGAATAATTACAAATAACATTCTTCAGCCCATGATTGTCTTTATTAGCTGCAAAAAAGTGGGAAGAAAATGAAAAATTCATTAATCATTGAATAGTGACTAAATATCTAGATGTCTGGGAGTGTTTGTATAAATCACTGAACACATTTTCTACTTTGCAACCGGAGGCTTGGTTTTGAGCACATAGATCCAATCTGTTTTTCATTCAGGGACAAAACAAGGGGAGAGCTGATACTAAATTCTGTGTCTTGCTGAGAAAAGCAAAGCTGAGAACAAATAGTTAATATTTACCTGTCAGGAGAGCAAGTATTTCAGTGTCATGAGCTATTATCTTGGCATAAGTCTGAAACTGAAAAAAAAAAAAAAAAATGGAGGTAAAGTGAGTTACAGAGAAAAGGTTTTCTTAGATTTGCCCGGTTTGAGACAGAAGCATTTTAAAAAGATACAATGTGGGCTGTCTAGTAAAGGATTTTGTGTGAAGGGACAATTATCCAAAACCTGAAATTACAAATGTAGCCGTTAAAAGGCTCAAGATTGTTTTCATTTAAAACTTGGGATGCTAATATATTTCCTTTTGCATGAAGTATGGCTACCTGAGCTGTCTTTACTTGTACCAAACGGGCTTTAATAATCTTCCATGGTAGTCAAGGAAAAAATTCTACCTAGGTTGCCAATTTAGTGAGCATAAATTACTGGGAACTTTATATGGAATAAATTATATTCTTAAGCCTTCTCAGATGTGCAGCCAATAGAGATTTAAAAGCAGAAAACGAAATGCGAAACTTAGCTCGGAGGGGCATTGGTTGTATTTGGAACATTCTCTGGAGTTGCTTTCTCTCTACCCCTGCGAGGAGATTACAGGGCCTGCATCCCAACCTGAAGCTTTTTTAGCCACATGTGGCTCTTCAGAAACCTGCATGTGGTTTTCTTCTTGGATTTAAATAAAGCGACAAGGAATATTGCAAAGTGGATGCGGCAGTGGGGCCAAGGAAAAGAAATGAAGAACTCCACTTGAGTCACAGACAGGACAAAGAGGGAAGGTGTCACTGACCGCAAATGTGCCATTGCCTGACTTGCGTGCTTTTGTTGAGAACCCTGCGCTACCATCTTTTTTTGCAAAACCATTGTAAGTGCAATTCATGGGCACTCATAAATGCAAGGTAAGTTTAATTGATTTGTGGCTTTCCACATTGCTGACGATGAAGTGGTGCTTTGGCTGTTCAAAGGTGAGGGGGAACTTGATTTCATTGCGGAGAGGAGATGCCGCATCCTCCAAACTGACAGATGAATATTCTGCTTCAGAATTCATTATTTGATGTGAAGGACGATGCTTAAAATCTGAATCTGATAAACAGTTCAACAGGTCAAAATACAGACCATTAAAAGTTAAATGAATTGGAACGTTGAAAATCATTGGCAAATACATTTATGTGGCAGTTTCTAGCTTCCCTGATGATCTTTTTTTGATAGCCTTTTCTGTGCCATTTTAAGTATCCCCACTGTCTTTCAGCTAGCTACCATGGTGCCCGATTAGAACTTTGGGTCTATGCAGTATCATGGTACGTAAATGGAAAGTCACATCCCTCAACCAGAGATACCAAATGTCTCAATAGGGGCATTGATGCTTTCTTGGTCTCCTATAGAGAGAGTGAGAAAGAGGAGGATGCTTTCCTCCCTGGACCCAGGTCTGATTAGTCTCGCTTTCCATCCCAAGCACATGGCCATATTTAGTTTATGAACAGAAAATTAAGTTATAAAAAGACATGGTTATTGTGATTAGTCAAAACATGGATGAGTACCCAAAGCTAATTTTCTCAGTTTCCTCTCCAATCAGCTCCCTTTTATGGTCTTAAAATTATATCCAGGGATTCTGTGATGTTTCTGTCTTTGAGAAGGAGATCCTGATTTTCAGATGTGACACTGAACTACTTTGGAGACTAGGTAATAAAAAGCCAATTGTGGTTTTTGTTTTGGATACATGCTCTCTCTTCTTCTTTCTCTTGGATCTCTGGCTCTGGGAAGCCTTCCAGAAAGGAAGTTCATGGCAAAGAACTGGAGTCTTTGTTAACAGACAGCAATGAACACTTAGGTGAGTGAATTTGGACCCATTTTCTTTAGTCTCCATAAGTCTTAAGAAGACCTCTACTCTAGCCAATAACTTGACCACAACCTCACAGACACTATGAACCAAAAACACCCCTCTGAGCTCTTCTCAGATTTCTGACCCTCAGAAACCGTGAGAGCCTAAGTGTTTGTGGTTTTAACTTGCCAAGTTTTGGGTTAATTTGTTACACAGCAGTAGATAACTAGTACATCCCTAAGAAGTAAGTTGTGCTGTGTCTGGGATAGACTAGAAGGCAAATAAATATTTGTTGAGAGTATGAATTAAAATGAAGAAATGAAAAGTTTCATTTATATCCTTCTGCATCTTTCCTTATTCGTATAGCCTCTCGTAAAATAGCTTCAGGGAAGAGTGTTTCCAAGGGAGAATCTCTTTAATTATTAAAAGTTCAGTCATGCTGCAAATATTTATTGCTACTACTATTTGAACCACTTTTTAACTATGAAATGCTTGTGCGCCCATTTGAACATATGCCGGGTTTTTATAAGGAAATATTTGTTGAGGCTCTCTCTGCAAGTCTGTTTGCTTTTAGAAAAGTTATAACCCAGATTTTGGGTTAGGTAGGTAGACAAATTAACCCAAATGAGTAAAGGGTTAGTGGAAGGACAGAAGTTATCTCTTACATTGATATACTCAAGGTATTCATGGGTGAAAATGAGGCCAGTCACCAAACTGAGGGATATGAATAATGCAAAGCATTTAACAGTTAATGAGAGCAGCTTGTGGGGGAATGTGGCTCACCCATTCTCTCTGTGGTGTGAAATGTGACTGCAGCTGGCCTTTGGGTCAGACAATCCAGGTCAGAATCCCACCTCCTTTATTTACAAACTGTGAGAACTTGAAGAACTCACTTAATCCTGCGGGGTTTCATTTTCTTCATCTATAAATCAAGCCAACAAACAGTATGATACAGGATTTTTTAAAAGACAAGGTTTGAAGAGGTTTAGCTTACCACCTGGCATGCATTAGGTACTTCAAAAATTGTTAGCTACTTTTTATGATGAGTTTTTTGTTTTGTTTCCTACATTGTTAGACCACTTTTCTTTTCTTTTTTTTTTAAAATATTTTATTTAAATTCAATTTGCCAACATATGGTGTAGCACCCTTTGGTCATCACATCATGTGCCCTCTTTAAGTTAGGCCACTTTCTTGCTCACAGGCACCTCCCTGTCTTTACCCATTAGAGTCTGGAGGGATTGTCTGAAAATCTAGAGTAAAGAAGTATGACCAAAGCATGGTTGGACTTCTCTGCTATCCAGGAGGAGCTTGGTGAGATGGGATAGATTAGCAGACTGTAGTACTGGACTCTGGAGAAGATGCTGACCATTAAAGCTACTGTCCTTTCAGCTCCACATGGCCTTTTCACCAGTTTTGATTCTGTCTTTTGACTGGTCTCTCTTAATGCATTTGTACCACAAGAAGAACCTCCAAAGGTCAAAGTGACCACAATGGTTGGTCCTCCATGTCTATAAGTTGCAATTCTAAGCCTCAAGCTCTATTAGTCATTGCAGAAATACCTCAATCAGGTGATTTTGTGGCTATTTAGTAAGGGAGCCAAGTCAAAAAGTGGTTCTTTTGCTCATCACCTGGTTGCTTCACCTTGACTTGATCATGCTTGAAATTGTATGAGACTCCCTGCATATTCTCTTCTCCTTCCTCTATATCATGTTAACCTTGCTCACTTTGCCAGTTTCTTCTTATACTCTCATCCAATCCTATAATGTCTCTCATTTTCCTCTTTCTCTTCCCCTTCTACATGCCTACCATGCATGATGAGGTAGGGGAGAAGAAAACCAGGAGTAGGTCTGGAACTACTTTGCTTCCTCCTATTCCCGCATTTAACTCATGTTACATGCTTCTATTGTAAAGGTACTTCGAAATTTCCAAGCAAATGTGTTTTTTGTTTGTTTGTTTGTTTTTTAGTGGAGCCAGTTATATTTTATATTTTAGGTCATAGTCTAGGGCATCTATAAGAGTCAATAAGAAGTATGTAAGTCTTGGGGTAACATGGACAAAATATCTTTCTTATTTGGTTTGCTTCCTTGCTCCAAGTATACTGTTATTCTTATTCTCAACGTTTTTGTATTTTCCTCAAATGGGTCTTCTGACCTTTTGGCAAAACATGAATACATAAGATTCACCATACATTAGCCAGTCTGAACAAACTTCTTGATTTTGAGAGTAAAGATATAATGAGCACAGCCAGGAATATGATGCTATTTATTAGATTTATTAAAATGTCCCTACTCTGCAAGTTTTTTTGGGCCACACATGCAAATAAATATGACCAATACATTAAATGTAATATCTTAATTACAGTAAATCTAACATGTCTATTCTCTACAACGTTACATGAACACATGTGGCTAATTTTTTTTAAAGTCCTGGTGGAAGAAATTGGAATACATAGTCAAGAAAATCTTTAGAATGCCCCTTCCTGAGGGCAGAGAAACTCCATGGTCTCTCCGTATCCCCATTTCTTCCTACAATTAGAAAGAAAATATCCTAGCAGTTGGTGAGGTTCATAGCTTCTTTTTGCTCTACCCCATTATTTCAACATAGGAAATACATATGCATAGCAATTGTAGCAAGTAAGAGTTGGGAGAAAAAAAGGACAAAATTATTTTATTTTTCAGGATAAACTAGGTTATGTTGCTGTAACAAATGAACACTAAAATATTTGTTGCTTAATGAAACAAAGGTCTATTTCTTGTTTACTATTCGTACCAGGTATGAGTTGGCAAGGGTACTCTGTTCCCAAATATTCACCCAAGGGGCTGATGATGGAGGCTCTACCACCTACAACAGACCATCTTGGAGCAGCCCCAGTGGCTCAATGGTTTAGTGCCGCCTTTGGCCCAGGGTGGGATCCTGGAGACCTGGGACCGAGTCCCATGTTGGGCTCCCTGCATGGAGCCTGCTTCTCCCTCTGCCTGTGTCTCTGCCTCTCTCTCTCTCTCTCTCTCTCTCTCATGAATAAATGAATAAAATCTTAAAAAACAAAAACAAAAACAAAAAACAGACCATCTTGAATTAGTGACATCCTCTGTGACCCTAGCAAGGGAAGAGAGTACTGGAATGTCTCATGCCCAGAAGGGCATGTAGCTTTTCTGCTCATTCTGTTGGCAAGAATTTGTTACCTGGCCAAGCATAACTGCAAACAGTCTGATAAATATAGTCTTCTATGCACCTTTAAGTGAGAGGAAAGCACACCAGTAATGCCCATCACACTATATAATTCAATCCCTTCAGGAAAACTAAGGCCAAGGGGTACCTGTGTCCTAGGTCACAACCTAAGCTAGGGGCAGGGTCAGTACTAAAACCCAGCTTTTTGGATACCAGGTATTATTTCTGCTGCTATTTTTTATAGTAGTTAACTCTTTTCTGTATAGAAGTTGATGGCACAAAAATGTTGCCAAGCTATAGAATATGTCAGAGAAATTATCAAGTATCATTGAAGAATAATGACTTTACTGTGTTTTTGAACTTCTTCTTTGTTTTTTCTTTCCTATCCCACTCTAGCCCAAGGCTCATTTTCTGATTGTGGCTTGGGGGATATCTAAGCCATATCCTCTAGCACTATAATGAAGGAAATATTCTCTTACTCAGACAAATGCAAATTTTTGACACTGGAAGTAGTCATAATATCTTCCACGTATCTAGGACCTTCAATTTCACAAATCACTTTCAAATATCTTTTCTTGTTTGCTTCACACCTAACCTACCAGACATAAGCAGGTTGAATCACTGACTTGGTTTTACAGATACCTAGGGCAATGGCATGATATGCTTAAGTTCACATAGCCAATTAATGGGACTACAATCCAAAGCTTTGATTTTTAAGATCAATACTAGAATATAAGGTAGGGTTTTTTTTTTCCCTCTTCCTGTTTCCTGGCATTCTGGATTTTCTGGTGTTAAAGAATGATTAGGTGACTTTCTCTAAAATTCAACAGCTTTGCAGTAGCAGAATGAGGAGCATATTTGACTCTTAACCAAAGTGCTTTTATAGATTCTTATGTTGATACAAATACAACACCTGTTAACATCTGGGAGGTATTATATTGAGGCCAAACTTGCATCTCAAGTGGTTGGATGTCTTTTGAAACACTGAAAGGAATTCTGTCTTTCTGGTTTCCTTAGTTGGCACAATGAGGATACCAAAACCATGGGATTAAAAGAGTGCCTGCATATGGCCTGTGCTGTGTGCATATTTGCTGTTATGGTTCCTCAACATTCCAGAATGATCAAGAACCGGGAGAGAAAATGAAAAAAAAAAAAAAAAAGGAGTAAATTCCAGCTTCACAAATTCTCTTTCGATCTCTTCTTTTTACTTCTGAGAATCTATCAGAGTCCCGGGAGATAAAACATGTAATTCATAGAAATGTTGCGCAACTGATAAGTCCCAGTGGGTTAGTGAGATTGCTTTAGTTGCAAGTTAACTGTTAGTGTGTAACAGAACCTCACTAGAAACTGGCTTAATCAAAAAGAGACTGCATGGGCTTACATAATGGAAAAGAACAAGGGAGACATACGTGTGCAAATACTGTCCCTAGGAAACTTAAAAAAAAAAAAAATCTTTTGGCTCCACTTTTCTTGTGTTGGCTTTATCCTCAAGTAGGTTCTCTTTGATTGGCATCAAAGATAACTATCAGCACCTCAAAGTTCATATCTTACAAGTTTAGTTTCTTTCTCAGTAGTTGCACCAAAGATTCCAGGATTAATACCTAGAAGTCTTGATTGTGTGTGAAGCACCGGTTTAAAAAATATCACCATCATTTTGACTAGTCAGGAGTAGGTCACCGGCCAACCAATGGAAACAATAGGTGGAGTCAGCCCCACCCAATGAAATCTTAAGGACTGAGAACAGAGAAAGAGGATGGTGTCTTACGGGAAAATCCAGGCACTATTACCTGAAAAGGAAATGGATGTTGAACAGAGAACTACAGGTATCTATTCTAGTGCTCAACGATATGGTTGAGTACGAGAAAATAAATTATTGTAGTCAAGGGTGTTATTTTATGTGAAAAGCTACAAGAGTTATGACAGGTGGAAAAATCTGATGGATGAAATTGGATCTCAAGTTACCTCCTCGTTAACCCTACATTTCCCCAGAAATATAATAGAAGTAGATAGCATCTTTTACATTTTCATTTCATCTGGAAAAAGGTATTGGGGGGAAGATGTATAGGTTATAAAACAAAATATTGAAACCTTAAAAGTGATCAGTCTTTTCCAAGTAAATAAATATGGACATGCTGGTCTATTCTTCAGATGAGATCATTTATTATTATTTTTTAATTCCCAGGAAATCCCTCTTCTTTGGATGGATTTGCCTCTGCTTAATCTGTAAGCAGTGCTGGTCCCAACACAACTGTGTTCAGAAGGGGAACCTTGTCATTGATATTTTATGTTTCTGTAGGCACCAGTTACTATTTCCCCAAACCTGGAGTGCATGGCTATGGGACAGAAACTTCCTTCTTCAAATCACATCATTTATCTGTGTGGGCAAAATCCATCATTTTCATCCATTTATCATATCTTGTTTGGATGGAACTCATTTCCAACTGTCACACATAATATACTCCCTAAACACCAACTAAATTCCTACAAATCCATCAACAGACTACACTGGTAAATAAATCCTATCAGCTTATATTTGCATAGCACATTCCTGTTTCTTAAGTTCTCACAAGAAAACCATTTCACCTGATCATCATGGGAGCTTTGGAAGGCAGGCAGGGTGGATACGATTCTTCTCATATCACAAATGATGAAACTGAGATGAAGCGACCTACTCAAACTGATAATTAATGCAAGTCTGCAGATTCCACACCTCAAGCTTCCCCCACTACATCTTATTATCTGAGATTGGGTGATGGCAGTAGTGTAGGCTGGAAGCTAAGAAGAAAACTCTGGAATCGAATGAGCAATGGTTTAAAGGCTCTGTTGGTTGTTATTTACGTGTGTGACCTTGGGCAAAGTTCTTAATCGCCTACTCATCTGTATTGCTACAATTATTCCATACCTCATAGGATTCCTGCGATTATTAAGTGGCATAATGCATGGACAGGGTTTAGCAGAGGCTCCATATATGGCCCCAGCTTGAATATGCTAGTAATTGTGAGAGTTTCATCATGTATCTCAAAATGTAGTTTCAGTCTCCAATCACAAAGAGTGAATAAAGAACTAAATCATTCATCTGTAGTGTTCCATGCAGCTTATAGGTATAGGTGGAATGGGAGGATGAATTGCCTGAATCAGTCTCTTATCTTCCCATACTTGCCTTTTCTTCTTCTTCCCCCTCTTCTTCCTTCTCCTCCCCTACCTTCTTCTTCCCTCCTTCCTCCTCCTTCTTGTTTCTCCTCCTCCTCCTCCTATTTCTTTTTCTTTCTTTCTTTCTTTCTTTCTTTCTTTCTTTCTTTCTTTCTTTTTCTTTCTTTCTTCTTTCTTTCTTTCTTTCTTTCTTTCTTTCTTTCTTTCTTTCTCTTTCTTCTCCTTCTTCTTCTTTTCTTCTTCTTCTTCTTCTTCTTCTTCTTCTTCTTCTTCTTCTTCTTCTTCTTCTTCTTCTTCTTCTTCTATTCAAGTAAAGCAGTGGGAGTGGAGAAGGAACAAAATCTGTAACTGGCTGTGATCAATTAATTGTAAACACCACTGCACTTGGACCAGCCTATATATGCCTTCTAATTGCTTGATTTATTTTTTAATTTTCATTCCAGTTGCCCACTACAAAGCCAAATATGTGCTGCGTGTGCTTAAAAGATTATGAGGTTAATACTCTTTGCATATTCTAGCAGATAAATGTGAACTCTGCAATATGATTGAACAATTAAGTTTAGACTTATGTAAAAACAATAAGAACCATCTGAGTCTTTCTTCTTAGCCCCCAAGAAAGAATTTCTTGCATTTAACTTTATTTTGAACTTCTCCAATTCAAACTGCATTATAGACTTCCCAGTGTTTGTTCTTTTCTATTTTTTAAATATTTTATTTTATTTTTATTTTTTTATTTTTTTAAAGATTTTATTTATTCATGAGAGACACAGAGAGAGGAGGCAGAGACACAGGCAGAGGGAGAAGCTGGCTCTATGCAGGGAGCCTGATGTGGGATTCCATCCCTGGACTCCAGGATCACGCCCTGTGCGGAGGGCAGATGCTAAACCGCTGAGCCCCCCAGAGATCCCCAGATTTTATTACTTTTAAGTAACCTCTACTCCCAATGTGGGGTTTGAATTCATGACCCCAAAATCAAGAGTCACATGTTCCTCAGACTAAGCCAGCCAGACACCCCTCCCAGTATAAAAAATAAATAAATAAATAAACCACTTAGTTCCACAAAACCTGGATAGCGATTCATCTCTTATATCAGCTCTGCATATAATGGCTAGAACAACTATTTCATTGAGCAGACCCTCATCAACACATGGTTTGGTGGAGTAAAGGCAAATGAAAACAGAAAGCGTGGCTCCATGAAAGGGCAGGCCTCCTGTTGATCTTGGTTGCTTCTTTTAACCATTTGAGACTTCTGAACAGTTTGTCAGAAATGGAGCTCAGGGGTGGGGAGCAAGTGGTGAATGCACAAGACCAAATCCCTGCCAAGTGGAGCTTGTAGTCTAATGGTGAGTACAGAAAGAAAATGGGTAATGAAAGGTGGTGATGGAACCATGGAGGCCATAAGGGAGCCAGTAACTCAGGGACTGATGACATCTGAGCAGAGGGTGATGCATGAGTGTGAGTGAGCCAGTTGGGGTTTAGTGGGGGGAGAGCAGAGGCAACAATTGCAGACTGAGGGAAGAGGAGATAGAAGGACTAGGGAGAGAGAGAACACCTAGTTGGGTGGCAGACTGCAGAATTGAAGGAGAAATGTGGCAGGAGAGGGGGCAGAGGGAAGCTTAAGAGTGGAAAGGGGAGGAAGTATAACAATGGAAACTTCTTTCACTCTTACCCCCAAATCCACAAGACAGGAAATGACCTCTACTGTCTCTCTCTCTCTCTCTCCCAGGGGAAAGACTTCCCTTAAAGCCCAGACTTTCTAGGGATTGAAAGATTGAACCTCTTACGGGGCTTGAACCTCTAAGCACTTATGTACTAGCTAGTTTTAAAATTTTATGTTGATTTAACTTACAGCCAAACTGTGGGGTAGGCAGTATCATTCTACCTATTTTACAGATGAGGATATTGAGGCAGGGGGAGTGAAGTGGTTTTCCCAAGGTAACCCAGCTGATGAGAGTCAGGGCCAGGGCTGGATTGCAGGTAGTGTGGCTCTAAGGATTTTCCCCAATACAGTGAATGCTTGTAGCAATGAGGTGTCACATGAGCTGATTTAGGAGTGTGTTGTAGAGCTTCCAACACTGTGTTATGGCGGTGATAGAAAACTTTCCTGACATTAACATGGAGATATATACTTTCATGTTTTTCAAGTCTTTAGTCAGGACAATGTTTTAATAAAACATGCTTATAAAGACAAGGATGTCTTTAAGTTCAAATTATAACTGCTATTTCAAATTGTCAAGGTTTATCATGGAAAAACTTCCAGACACCTTTTATCTTTGTGTTTGCTTTTTCTTTAACATAGGTAATAAAACTAGGCAGGTCCTTGTCCCTTAGAGTAGGTAACACTTCCTCATTCTCAGGAGGTGACAATGATGCCTTTTCAGCACTCTGACACTATTGAAATTCAAAGACTAGGTTTTATTGTGACTTATCCAGGTTTTGTTTTGTAATTTTGTGAATCAAAATTTCCCTTTTTCATAGATTGCGCGTCATTCGTTTGTGCCCAAACAAAAATGCAGTCTCCAGCCACACTTGAAATACTGTTTTAGTGTCTC
Source organism: Vulpes lagopus (assembly GCF_018345385.1). Lineage (NCBI taxonomy): Eukaryota > Metazoa > Chordata > Mammalia > Carnivora > Canidae > Vulpes > Vulpes lagopus. Next base: position 104,264,381 of record NC_054827.1, on the reverse strand, counting down.
TTTCTGAAGCTCATGAATTAGAATGTTAGAGGTACAATGTTGCTTTTTTTCTTAAGATTTTATTTTTATTTTTTTTTTCTTTTTTTTTTTTTTTTAAGATTTTATTTTTAAGTAATCTCCACACACACACACACACACACACACACACACAACATGGGGCTCGAATCCACAACCTCAAGATTAAGAGTTTCACACTCTACCCACTGAGCCAGCCAGATGCACCTGCTTCTTCTTTTTTAAAAGTTTAACTTAATTTAATTTCTTAAAAAGATTTTATTTATTTATTTGAGAGAGATTGAGCCAGTGATAGAGAAAGAGAGAGAGAGAGAGAGAGGGAAAGTATGAGTGAGGGGAGGGGCAGAAGAAGGAGAAGGAGAAGCAGACTCCTGGCAGAGCAGGGATCCCAATGTGGGGCTCAATCCCAGGAAGCTGATATCATGACCTGAGCCAAAAGCAGACACTTAACCAACTGAGCCACCCTGGTGCCCTTCTTTTATCTTCAGCATACAATGTTATATTAGTTTCAGGTGTACCATATAGTGATTCAGCAATTCTATACATTACTCAGTGCTCATCATAAGTGTGCTCTTTAATCCCCATCTTCTCTTTCCCCCATTCCTCCTTCTCACCTCCCCTTGGTAACCATCAGTTTGTTCTCTGTACTTGAGTCTGTTTTTTTGATTTTGTCTCTTTTTTTTCTTTATTCATTTGTTTTGTTTTTTAAATTCCACATTTGAGTGAAATCATATGGTATTTGTCTTTCTCTGCAATGTTGCTTTTGATACATCTGCTGTAGTGCTGAGTGACGTGCTAGAGACTACACATTTCCAAGAAAAAGAGTTGAGATATTGATTTGAAAAGAAAAAGATGCTGAATTTAAACTGCGATGATTTTATTGAAGAAGTTTATTACTGACCATCATCATGACAACATTGAAATTCGCGTTGTCTTGCTAGTATTTCCAGTGCATTCACAACTTTTGGCTAAACTCTACTTTTCATTGGGAAAAAGAAAAGTCATGAATGTTAAGTGTTTTCAGGTTTGGTAGATGTACTCCAAGAATACTTGTCAGAGAAACAGATTTAAAAACAAAAACAATGTGTAATATTTATATTACCAGAAAAAATGCTTTGATGAAAACATATAGTAGGAACACCTGTAATTAGTTCCTGGAATTGATCTTTGCATTGTTTAATGCTCTATCCCTGTCAAAAAACATTTGTCATAATGGATCAGGTCATTTGATCTCTATATCCTATTTCCTATTTCCTTCCAGGACATGTGAGCATGGGCAAACACTTTTTAATTATCTTGATCAAGTGTGGAGGACATCTTTTCGCTGACCCCACTAGTAATCAACTGTGATCTCCTAGAAGCAGGCGAATTGATTGCTTCTATCCTTCCCAACTAGCCAGAAGAGGGGGTCATACATTATCCTGCCCCTTTGAAAAATCCAACTCAGTGATTGATTTTATGACTGCCTGTGGCAGCAAATTCCTCAGAATGAATTCTACCAGGTGAAGAAGTATTTTCTATAACTTGCTTTAAATTTCTTTAGCATTAACCACGCTGAGGAGTGCAGCCTCTTGCGGGACCATGTAATAAGGATCTATCAGTTTTACCTTCCAGTACATATTTTTAATGCCTAAGTAAATCTCTCTTATTTTCCAGCCCAGATTTAGTAATTCTAACTTTTGAAATCTCCTGTCATGAATGAATCTACACTCTACTCAATTTCTTGCCCTGCTTTGGAGTTCTGACATCCCTGCACTGCATTCCTTCAGGTGAGGAAGTAAAAGACGAAGACAGTAACACAGACAAACGTGTAGTATGCTCCTCTGTGATGCTATTGTACTACGCTCGTTCTTTCTCTTTCTTTCCTCATTTCTTTGTTTCTTTCTTTTTTCTTCTTTTCATTCCTTCTTTCTTCTTGATTTCTCTGGAAAAAGAAAGAAAGAAAGAAGAAAGAAAGAAAGAAAGAAAGAAAGAAAGAAAGAAAGAAAGAAAGAAAGAAAGAAAGAAAGAAAAAGAAATTCATCCAAAGCAAGGGAAAATTTCTTGGAAAGATTTTTATCTAATTCATACGCTGCTGGAGCTCTTGGGTAGCTCAGTCGGTTAAGTGTCTGACACTTGAACTCAGCTCGAGTCTGGATCTCACTTTCTCGAGCTCAAGCCCAGAGCTGGGCTCCAAGTTGGGTGTTGAGACTACAAAGAAAAATGATAAAATAAGATTAAAAAATAAAACAAAATAAAACACCTAATTCATACAGTGTCTCATTTTTTTTTTTAAGATGTTATTTGTTTATTCATGAGAGAGAGAAAGGCACAGACACAGGCAGAGGGAGAAGCGGGCTCCATGCAGGGAGCCTGATGTGGGACTCGATCCTGGGTCTCCAGGACCACGCCTGGGCTGAAGGCGGCGCTAAACTGCTGAGCCACCCAGGCTGCCCACAGTGTCTCATAGCCCAGTTTTTATCCTACGGGAAATGTCCTAAAGGGGTTTTGACACAACTTTGTTCCAGTTTGGACATCTCCTGGGGTCAAGCAAGGCTTCTTTTTACCAAATAAGATAGACATCACTTTATTAAATAAACAGACACTTCAAGCACTAGTTACTAATGAAATAAAATTATAAGTGAAATGTCTATCTGCAAACCACATTTTCTCTAGATCTTTGCCGAGATGTGCTTCATCTTCACTTGCATATGATTCTTTTTTTTTTTTTTTAAGATTTTATTTATTTATTAGAGAGAAAGAGAAATCATGAACCAGGGGAAGGGGCAGAAGTAGAGGGAGAAGAAGACTCCCTGCTAAGCAGGGAGCCCCAGGCAGGGCTGGATCCCAGGACCCTGGGACCATGACCTGAACCAAAGGCAGGTGCTTAACTGACTGAGTCACCAGCACCCCAATAATATGATCTTGGTGGCTTCCTTTAATTGGTTTTGCAATGTCAGTGTCAAGATGGAATTATCTGATGACTTAAAACTTTTGTAAGACTTTCAAAATTTAAATGAAAAATTATATTTTAATAAAATCTATCTTGTCATTTATTTATTGAAATGTGTGGGAGAGACATGATACTTCATGCTTGTTGCATAAACTGGCTTTGAAATACACTTGAATTGTGTATTCAAGAATGACCAAACAAAAGGATCAAATTGTGGTAAATACTGAAGCAGGAATGATTTTAACGTTGTTTTAATTTTGGTATTCCTGTAAAGAGGAGAAAATAGAGGAGGGAGACAAACAAAGGAGAGTGGCGCATGCATGTGTGTGTATGTGTGTGGGAGGGTAACGACAAATTAGGAATGCTTCCACAGTGACACGGTCTTGGTCTTTCTTGTCTAATGCCTCTTCCCTCCTTCCCTTCTTCCCTTCCTTCCTCTGTCTCTTCCTGTCTTCTCTCTCTTTTACTCCCATCAAAGATTACTGAGCACCTATTATGTGCAAATATAGAGCTAAGCACTGAGGTACAATGGTAACCTGGAAGTAGTGAGTTCACAGAGCAGGAAGCAGGCACTCAAAAAAAAAAAAAATTGAATCAAGTGCATCAGGAGTCCTCCATCCTTCAGGTACCAGAGCAACATGGATAAAGAGCCCAGGTCCTGGTTGAGGGGGTTGTGAAGCTTCCTGTGGTAAGCCATGTTAAAAAAGATGTGTGAGGGATGGGTAGAAGTCAGCCAGGGGAAGGAGTTAGGGGAAAAAGAAGTCATCCACAAAGCAAACAGAACTTGTGGCATAGGAGCCCAAAGGAGCCTGGCAGAGCTGGGTGGGTGGAGGGCAGGGCTCCAGGGGAGGGTTCCGCTCCTCAGGTCATCAGGACTTGGAGTGCTCCAGTTCCTTTGAAAACATTAATGACAGTATTTGGGAAACTATATGGAGATGGGAGGGTGTTCTTTTCCCAAAATCAAATAAAGATTAGGTAGACTTGTAATTATTACAACAAAATCCTTGAAGTTCTAAAAAAAAAAAAAATCTTAGAAATTCCAGAATATGCCAAACATCTGCTTCCTGTCTCCCCATGCCCATATGGCGACCTTATTTTTTTAAATAAATTAATTTTTTATTGGTGTTCAATTTACCAACATACAGAATAACACCCAGTGCTCATCCCATCAAGTGTCCCCCTCAGTGCCCATCACCCATTCACCCCCACCCTCCGCCCTCCTCCCCCTCCACCACTCCTAGTTCATTTCCCAGAGTTAGGAGTCTTTATGTTCTGTCTCATATAGGGACCTTAATATGGGGCAGGGGCAGCTCAAGAAACTAGCTCAGTGCAGCAGAGGTCACTCATCTGTGAACTGGCAAAGAAGTTCACCTGATGGAAAGGGATCCCTCTAAGAGTGCTCCTCGGTATCAGGCACATCCAACTGAGAGAGACCATTAAAGACACTGTTTCAGGTACTTAATACTTCAATATTAGTTCAGAAACTATCTTCTTTCTTTTCTTTCTTTCCTTTCTCTCACTTCCTTCCTCCCTCCCACTGTTCCCCTCCCTCCCTCTTTCTTCTTTCTTTCTTTCTTTCTTTCTTTCTTTCTTTCTTTCTTTCTTTCTTTCTTCTTCTTTTTCTTTCTTTCTTTCTTTCTTTCTTTCTTTCTTTCTTTCTTTCTTCTTTTTCTTCTTCTTTCTTTCTTCTTTCTTTTTTTCCTTCCTTCCTTCTTTCCTTCCTTCCTTCCTTCCTTCCTTCCTTCCTTCCTTCCTTCCTTCCTTTTCTTTCTTTTTAAGATTTTATTTATTTATTCATGAGAGATACAGAGAGAAGCAGAGACATAGGCAGAGAGAGAAGCAGGCTCCCTGTAGGAAGCCCGATGTGGAACTGGATCCCAGGACCTGGAATCACGACCTGAGCCAAAGGTATATGCCCAACCACTGAGCCACCCAGGTGCCCCTTCTTTCTTTCCTTCATCAAAGCCATAAAAATTACAAAAATTAAGCAACCTTTAAACTTTCTCACCGAGGCTGTGGGTCACTTTGTTGACAATGAAAGGAAATTAGAAGTCAAGGTCATGTTCCACATGTTCCACTTCCACTGTTAGCGCCACCTTCAGCCCAGGGCCTGATCCTGGGGACCCTGGATCTAGTTCCACGTTGGGCTCCCTACCTGGAGCCTGCTTCTCCCTCTGCCTGTGTCTCTGCCTCTCTCTCTCTGTCTCTGTGTCTCTCACGAATAAATAAAATAAAATCTTAAAAAAAAAAAGCAGTTTGAAGAGAATATTTTTGAAGGATTTTGAACAGAAATTATTTTATTAAAATAAATATATGTATTTTGGGGAGGAGAAGGACCAAGATAACATGTCTGTCAATTCAGCTTCAGAGGCCAGCCTTATTTTGTGGGAACTCTCCAACTTCACATGACATCACTTCAACTGGATAGCTGTGTTTGTGGAATTTCCTGTGTAGGCCAAGTGCTGGTCAGGCAGGGGTAATGTGGTGTTCACCCATATCCTGGTTCTCAAAATGCAAACTTGTTGAACTGAATTAAATGGGTGACCTAGCACAGCTGGTGGCATCTGAGGCTGCTGAAATACCCAGCCCTCATATCCATGCCTGCGTGCTGTTACAACTAACTCTGTTCCTGACTATTTCTTGTTCCAGACAGAAAAATATCCATGACTGTGTGGTAAACTCAAAAATAGCAATGATGGCAACAATAATGCAATAAATACCTAGACTCAGCACTCACTGTGCATCAGAGACAGTGCCAGGCCCTGTTACTTTCTGTGATCCTTACAACAGCTGGAAGGGAGGTATGATACTGTTCTCATTTCCATTTCACAGCCAAAGTAAGTGAGACTTAGAGAAGACTCAAGTCATAGAGCTAGCATGAAGTGGACCCAGAACTCAAGATGGTTTCTGTTGTTAGATCTGGATATTGTGCCTTTAATCATGATTCAGACTCAGCAGACTGAACCTTAAAGCCAGAGGGTTCTAGGGGCCCCTGGGCAGCTCAGTCAGTTAAGCTGCCAACTGGATCTTAGCTCAGGTGATGATCTCAGGGTCCTGGGACAGAGCCTCACATTGGGCTCCACTCTCAGGGTGGAGTCTGTTTAAGGATTCTCTCTCTCTCCCTCTGCCCCTCCACCTGCTCACACTCTTTCTCTCTCAAGTAAATAAATAAATCTTTAAAAAAAATCACAGAAGCTTCTAGAAAAGAAGAGGCATTTCCCTGGGTCACAGTGTACCCAAAGCATATTGAGTGAGAGATCTCTCCTGGGGACTGGCTCTTTCTTTCTTTCCCCTATTCTTCCTTTCCTCATGACTCCATTAAGCTGTGCTGGGATGGTGAAGCCCTTGCGTAGGGTGGGAGAGAGGAACAAGAAAGACCCTGTTCATTCTGACCTCTACCCTCTTCCTGTTCTTCCCACAGGACCGATGGGCTGAATAGTCTTAAAACCTGGCTGTGGCCATCCATTTGGACGACTCCAGCAGACCCACGTGTCCTACGTTTCAACTTTTCAAACCTACCCTGTTTGTAATTCCTCAGCAGGATTCTGAGCTCTGCTGTTGTATTTCAGTTTTACAGTTAATCAGAAAGATTTTGCTCCAGATTTGCCCTTAGCGTGGGGCTTTATTAATCCGATACACCTCATATAGTGAGTGCCTGCTTTTAAGCCATATGCCCTGAATAAGTTATCAGGTTTCATTGTTTACCCTTAGTTAAAAAAAAAAAATTCCATACACTCTGACCTCATGACACCCAAGCCCTGCCCATGTAGTTAAAACAGGGAAACTAGTCATCTGATATCATGAAGGCAAATCAGCTGGTAGATGCACTCAAATGTTTCCGTTTCCACTGGTGTGTGGGCATCGTGGGGAGTCATAGATTATTAATCAGGAATGCACAGGAGAGGATTTCTTGTTTGTGTGTTTGTTCATTTCCAAAATAAACCCAATACAAAGAGATACAGCTCCAGTGCATTTATTTTTCATTGTTAGCACATATCATTATGTCATCATGTAAGAATTGCCCAAAGAAATAATAAAAAAAAAGATACCACATGGATTGCTTAATGGCTCTCCCCCCGGCCCGCCTGTGGAGTAGTCTGAGAAAGGAAAAAACATGAGCATTACTCAGGCCCTCAGGGTGAGGAGGCTTCTTACCACGAGCCAGTGCCAGGTTAGTCTGGGTGTCTGCAGAGGAGGCTTTGGCAGGCCACCAGAGAGAGGGCATTTCATAATCCAGGATTCACCCCAGAGGATTCTGAGCCAGCAAAACACTAATGGGAACCTGGGGTGAGAGGAGAGTGAGGGAATTTATTCTGCAGATCAAAACCTTCCACACTTAAAGACATTTTCTTTCTAGCTTTTTTTTTTTTTTTTTTAAATTTTAGCTGCTGCACATTTTTTTTCTCATTGGATTATACAATGTATCATATTGTTCTGTCTTCCAGTCCCTTTAATGCACTGTTACTTAGATTCATCTCTAATGAATATACTGGGAAGAGGTTGGGGAAAAGATGGTGGTTTTTGTAATAAGATATAAAAATAATATTAATATCTATCGAGCACTTACTTGTACCCAAGTAGTGTGTCAAAATGTGCAGGAGACATCTCACTAATTCTCAGAACCCTAGAATTTGGGTGTTATTACCAAGCCTAATTGCAGTTGGGAGACCAGAAGCATGCCTGAGGTCACAGAGCAAGTAAGTAGCCAAGGCAAGAAGTAAACCTCTGTGGCTTGATCAAGTTTATTATTTTTTTAAAAAATTATTTATTTATTTGAGAGAGAGAGAGAGAGCACGAGCAGGAGGGCAGGGAGAAGAAGAAGGCTCGCTGCTGAGAGAGAGCCCAATGTGGGGCTCGATCCTAGAACTCCAAGATCATGACCTGAGCCGAAGGCAGATGCCCAACCAACTGAGCCACCCAGGTGCCCCCCAAAGTCCATGTTCTTGAGATCAACTCTGTGTTCCTGCAAATGGTGGGAGCTCTTGCCTTGGTGTGTCCCAGTGGCTGTTGGCAGGGTCTGGATTTCCATCTTTGCTAAGTACCTATTCTGCTAACAGTAGGTACTTTAAAATTACTGAAACCAAAACAAAAATCCATAATCAGTTGGAAGACAGGTTGGCAGTTTCTTATAAAACTAAACATATTCCTATCATAAGATCTAGTAATCACTTTCTTTGGTGATTCTGAGTTTCATCTGAGTTGAAGATTTCTGTCCACACGGAACCTGCGTATGAGTGTTTATAGCAGCTTCATTCATAATGACCACAACTTAGCACCAATCAAGATGTCCTTCAGTGTGTGAATGGATAAACAGTCTGTGGTACATGCAGACAATAGAATATTATGCATCAATAAAAAGGAGTGAGCACGAGCCATGAACAGAAATGGAGAAACCTTACATGCATATTGTTAAGAGAAAGAAGTTAGTCTGAAAAGGCATTGTACTGTATGACTCCAAGTATATGGATTCTAGAAAAGGCAAAAGTATGGAGATAGCAAGAAGATTAGCTGTTGCCAGAGGGTTTTGGGAGAAGGGAAGGTTGAAGATGTAGAACATGGATCATTTTTAGGGCAGTGAAACTATTTCATGTGATACCGTGATGGTGGATGTATGTCATCATACATTTGCCAAAACCCACAGAGCATACAACACAAAGAGTGAATCTAATGTAAACTATGAACTGTAGCTGATAATCATGTGCCAATATTGGCTCATCAATTCTAACAAATGTACTACACAGAAGCAAAATGTTAACAATTTGGGGGGGGGGAAGGCGGGGAGGAGTGTAAGGGGATATAGAACCTTTTTATACTTTTCACTCAATTTTTTAAAAAAGATTTTATGTATTTATTCATGAGAGACACAAAGAGAAAGAGGCAGAGACACAGGCAGAGGGAGAAGCAGGCTCCATGCAGGGAGCCTGATGCGGAACTTGATCCAGGGACCCCAGGATCACACCCTGAGCCGAAGACAGACGCTCAACTGCTGAGCCACCCAGGCATCCCCTCCACTCAATTTTTTAGAAAAGACTTTTATTTCTTTTTAGAGAGAGATGGAGAGAGAGAGAGAGAGAGAGAGAGAGAGAGAGAGAGAGAGGAAGGGGGGAAGAGGAAGAGGGGAGAGAGAGAATCTCAAGAAGACTCCCTGCTTCTGAGTGCAGAGCCCTGTGTGGGGCTCATCCCAGAAACTTGAGAGCTGAGATCATGACCTGTACTGAAATCAAGAGTCTGAGCCACCCAGTTGTCCCTCCACTCAATTTTTCTATAAACTTAAAGTGGTCTAAAATTACTAATTACAACAAAAAAAGGGCATTGGTAGTCTGGGTGGCAAGGGGTGAAAAACAGGACTGGAGGAAGATTTTTCACCCTTTCTTACCTTTTGCAAGTCTTGATTATTTATTTAAAACAATTTAAAATTTTAAAAGCCAGTGAAGGAAAGAATTCTCCACTTGGGTGTGGTCCCAAGACAATGGCATCAAGTTTGGCCCATTTCTAGTGGTAGAATCTTGATCTCCAGTATTTTTTTTTTTTAAGAGAAAGAGAGTGGGGGTAGGAGGGTTGGCAGAAGGGCAGAAGGAGAGGGAGAGAGAGAATCTTCAGCAGGCTCCACACTCATCGAGGAGCCCAACATGGGGCTCCATTCCACAGCCCTGAGATCTTGATCTGAGCCAAAATCAAGAGTCGGAGGCTTAATTGAGTGATCCACACAGGTGCCCCATTGGTTTCCTGTATTCTTGATGTGTTAGAAGTGCCATAAGTAGGAATGACTCACTTGGCTAGAAGGTGGAGCGAAGTCCAAGGCTAGAGGTTGCTATAGGTCTTCATGCTGCCTATTCAGACCCTGGCCAGTTTCACACACTTCCATCTGTTCCTTAAAGGTTCAGTGGAGAGCCCACTCTGGTGGGCTAGTTTGCATTCTGAGGTTGCTGAGGTGAGACAATGCTTGGGAAAAAGAGGAGGAAAAAAAAGCAAGAGGGAAAAAGAACAAAGAAGAAGAAACAAAGGAAGGGAGGGAAAGAGGGAAGGAGGATGTAATTGTGATGGGCCAGTCAGAAGGCTGGTATAGCTACCCATCAAAGGTCTGGTCTTGGCAAGTGACTCTGGAGAATGCAAGAAGGGTGCCTTCAGAGTTTCTAGCAAAGAATAAGGGCTGGAATGTTTCCTGATTCCTCTCCATTTCAAGCCTTGGAAGGAATGCTAAACCAAAAAGGGGACTAGCTCATGTCTGCCGCCATTTCCTGCATCCTCACCACCAGGCCCAGTAGATGCCATTAATCACACGACGTGTCCATCTGTGTGCCTGTCATTTGAGCTGCTCCCTATGGTCAGAGAAGCAGATGACAGGCAAATGCCAGACATTTGGCTATGTGGGTCTTCAGTGGAGACTGGGTAGAGAAGTTATTTCTTTTTGCTGACATTTTAATTTTCACTAAATCTAATTTATTCTTACCAAATGGGGCAGTCATGTTTGGAGAGAGTGGAATGAACCCAATTCCATTTGGCTTTCTTGCTGAACTGGAGACATTAGAGGTTTTGAATATCACTGGACAGTTGATACAGTGGAAACACACACACACACACACACACATAGAGCAAATCCGATACAATTAGTCAGCAAGAGAGTCTATCTGAACAAACTGGTTTTCTTTCTAATCATTCAAAGAATGTTTGGTTTTATATGCATAAATGTTATACACATCCAGTGCAAGCATTTTATTCAGTTGTGTTATACATAAATGGTTTACGATTGGAGAATTTCAGTTCTTGCCAACACCGCCGGCCCCTAGGGAGATTATACTCATGAACTCTGATATACAAAAGAATCTCCAAAGCTATGAAATATCATTTTAAACATGAAATTTTATTCCACTTATACAGACACACCACTCCCAAGGACCCAAATCAAACTTAGTTATCAGCTTATTGTAAAATTCCTAGAGAACCAGGACTGATGTCTTTCCCAGGAGCAGATTTTCCCAGAACTGCCTGGTTCTATCTGTAGGTACTGGAGGCTTTTGGCTTCAGAGTCCCTTTGAATTTTTTCAAGCTGAATCTTCAAATGGCACTTCAGTCTATCCTTATACATGAATTCAATAAAGGTTTGATTCTATATGCAGAAGTGAAATTATAGTATCAGGATGCAAACAATATATTCCATTCTATAATATCAGGATGTTAACAACTCTCTACATTCTCCTTTGGCTCTCAAGACTCACCTTGCAATCAATGAAACACATTCCTTGAGTCTCATTTCATCTGTTTTCTTCAGCAGCAGAGGTAGAATTGCGTTGTTTACCCTAACCTACTCTGGCAGGGGTTTCTCACCCCAACTTGGTGGGATGAAGTCATGAGAGGACAAGGTATTGAGTTATGGTCATGAGACAAAGAAAGATAACTGGGCATTGTTCTCAACTTGGCTTCCTTCATGCCAGCCTCTACCAACTTAACCTCTAGATCCAGGCATGAAGAACTGCCAGGTGGAACTCTTGAAGAATGAATTTCTTTCCAAAGTGATTACCTCACTTATTTCCACTGGATCTATGACTGTGGCAACAACAAACCACTGCCCATTTACTGAAGGACTGCTCTGGTTTAGCCATCATGCCAAAAGTCTCACACATTTTATCTACAACCTTATTGTTATTATTTCTGCTCCTGAGATGAAGATTCTAATACTTAGAGAGGTTACATCATCATCATAAATAGCATGATGATGCTTTACACTGATTTAGGACTAACTCCTTTCCAGAAACAGAGAGCATGATATTTCATGAATCCGCAAACAACTTTGTAAATGAAAGACTATAAATATCCCCATATTACAGATGAAGAAACAGAGGCTCAGAGAATTGTCAGATGTGCCCAAGGTCATTGAATGCACCACAGAGAGGTGTAAGAGCCTCACTCCAAAGCTTTTGACCTTTATTGCTATAATTTCTGGTAATGTAGAGGAGTAAAAATGAACTACAAATTGATAGCATATTTACACAAATATTTCATTAAGAAGAGAAGAGAAAAGTTAGGATCAAGGAATAGAATTATAAAATCTTGTGACTGGAAGCTAAAATTTTAAATTTAGAAGAACTAATAATAGTGGCTGCTTCACTTCTGTAAGCCCAGGTATATTTTTTCTTTTTTAAGATTCTTAAAAAAAAAAAAAAACCAAACAAACAAACTTTTGCCCAGACTTAAAACAACTTTAATACCTGTGAAGGTAAAGGTTAGATAATAAAAGGATCTTGGGTCCTGGGCATTACAGTGACTGACTTTTTTCTAAAGAATATGACTCATGTATTGTTTTAAAATAACACTCCGGAAATAAAAATAATTTGCATAAATAATAACTTGAAATTGTAAAGATTATGTGTAAAAGTGAAAGGAGGGAGACATACTTGTATAGATCTGAAGGTATAATGTGATAAAATGTGATGTGATCCACTGAGATTAAGAGGAATATTTCCCAATTGGACCAGGTATTAGTAGGTGTGCTACTTAAAGTTGGTAACCTCCTCACATTCAGTATTTTTTCTTCACCTTCAGTATTAAACACATGTAGTTCATCTGACCTATGGAGAAGAGGACAACAATAATGAAGATAAATAATATAATAAATAAAATAGTAAAAAAAATAAGGACACTTTCTTTGAGAAAAGAAGAATGTATGAAAATAAAACTTATTTAACAAAATGTAAAAAAAAAAAACCCTCTTAATTTATTTTATTTTAGTTGTTTAGACCAATAAGAGCATCCTAAGGAGGACTAAGTGCCTTTCATGGACTTTTATTTGTGCACTTAGAGTAGAACGTGGTAAGGCACAAGATGAGCTGTAAGAGAGATGTGGTTGCACATGGCGCCATTCAGAACAAAAAGGGCATTAGCCTGCTTACGTTTCAAGGACCTGTATCAATCTTTCTGCGTCTACTATCTCCATTTTTGTCCCCTCCCCACATGTGTGCACAAGTATCACGGGGGGGAGGGAAGTTTATTCTCCATAAACAATTCGCTCTTTGGCCACTCTTTGAGTGTGCCAACCAGGTTGCCAATTCTGATGTAGACACCTGTCCATTTGGAACAAGAATGAAAACAGCCACTCATTTCCTAGAAACCATCAAACACCCTGTCAGCGAACAACAGCTCTGCGTTAGCTGCAATCTGGGCAAGATATGAATGGGTCATATTGATAGCCAATTACCAATCCTCCGAGCCATTCGGTTTCCTTCAGATTGATGAAAATTTCTCATTCCTTTGGTACAATGTAGTTTGAGGAGGGCTATCTTCTAATCACAGTGATAAGCTGATGGAAGTTTAATTTCTGTTGTGCAGTTGGGTCTTTAACAATGCTAACCAGAACTTGCTAATAAGAACCCAAGGTCAATCCATAGTTTAGGGTGGCTTCCCGAGTGACATCTTCATCGTTCAAACAGCAAGGAGAATGATTTCCAACCACATTGCTATTGGCTTCTGGAAATTTTCAATAATTTCAAATAGAAGCAACAATATTTGTGTGTGTGTGTGTGTGTGTGTGTGTGTGTGTGTGTGTGTGTTGGGGGGCTCTTTAGCTCTTCACCTGTTCTTTGTTTTTTGTTTTGTAAGACACTGGCCTGGTCTTCCTAAGGATGATATGTTCATGAGTCTTAGATGAAAAATATTTTAGGCTTAGTGCTGCTTACCCCTTTCAGATGAAATGTCACCATTGAAGTGAACTTTTTGAGAAGCCTGGGTCCCCTGTTTAGCTCCTGTCTGGTGGAGGCTGGAGACTAATGTGGGCTTCATGTTGTTATGAGCCGGGCGGCTGAGCGGAGTAACAATACGAGTCTGTTGGACATGTCTTCTGGGTTGTCACGTTCAATTTGCACATGACCTCCTGGCCAAAAAATGGGAAAGAAGTGGTAGAATGTGGGACTGAAGGCTCATATTATTGCTTTGACAGCTTCACTCATCTAGAAGTAATGCAAAATGCAATTTATATTTATACACTCTGACCTCCTGCGCAGAGAGGGAAAGTATCTAATGATGGGCCGAGGTAGTGGAGGAAGAAACAGATCTCAATACAGCTGGAATTTGTCTACATTTTTGCTTTTCAACCATTCAATTACAGTCAAAAGATAAATGAAACACGAACAGGGCACTGGTGAGGTAGTGACACAATTATTTTATAGTGACTGGGTTCTGGCTTTGAGTCTTGGCAAAGGTGGCCGCAACACGCCTTATTTCACTGGAGACAGATAATCTGCCCGCTCCCACCGGACAAAGGCCCTCTGCTCGGAGGTGCATCATTATGCCCATCAGAGAGGAAAAAAGACACCAGTGAGTCAGTGACACTCCAGATCTGCATTTGGAAATTCTTGAGAGGGGCTGACACATTAATCCTATTAACCAAGATAAATCAAGTCAGGCCTGGTGGTAACTGGGGCATTATTCACTTTCGAGTGGAAATAGGCAGTGGGCAGAAAGCACCATTTTCTTTTGTGCATCGGGAAATTTATTGGCTTTTACATGCCCCCAAATAGCTTCATTTTGAATAGAGCCTATGAGCTAACTGGGGAGAATGGACTATAATTGTCAGAATCCTCAAATATGTCCGCAGTGTTTCTGAACAGCGTTTGCAATGAATACTGTTTCTAGGGTTTACGGCCTCCTAGTTTCCACAGAAGTAGGACACACAGGGGAAAAGGAGTCTGGCTTTGTCCAGAGATTAAAAGGGATGGCAATAATCACCTTCGTAGAGGCAGCAGCCACCTACATAGCTGATGGCAAACTACCACTTTCAAATGCCCAACAACAAGGGTCCTCCTAGGGATCCACACACCAAGCCTGAGAAATAAAACAAAAAGAGAAAGGAGGCATGGCAATAAACCACGCCGCAGAGGATTTCCAAAAACAGTTGCTCAGACACAAATGCATTTTCTGTATCCTTGTTATTTTTTTCTTCATTCCCACCCCCCCCCCCACACCTTTGGAGAATTAAAAGCCTTCATTTTCTTAAGTTTGTCCAGACATATGAAACTTCTCCCCACCGGATCTCATTAGTTCCTTCCATGCAAAGGACAGAAATGCATTTGTTTGTTTGTTTGTTTTTCTTAACTAAACGGAATGGACTTTCATGTGGAGGAACACTGAATAACCCCTACTCTCACTCAAATCGAATGTTTCTACTTTTTGTGTCTTACCACAGTTTAGGACACAGACTCTTCCTTCTCCTTCCCCACTGCCCAAAAAAGGAAATCGCCAGCAGACTTTGCTGGCCACTTTTGGGGCAGGTTTCCTTTAGGGCATAGAATGGGGTTTGGGTTTTTCTAAGTATTGTTTTGAAGGTTTTACCAGCTTCAGTGGGGAGGTGGGGGGAGGGAATGGAAAGAAATCAGCAGAGAGTGTGTGAATTGAGGGTAGTGGTGGGTGGGCACAGGAAGTCTGGAATCTCCAGCAGGCCAGGCCAGAGTCAGTGGACATCTCTGTTGGAAAGCCCTGAGAAGGTCAGGGCGGCAAGCCTTGGGAGCCAGATAAGGGTAAGCTGTTTCTGCTTCGCGGCTGGATGAGAATAACTTCACGGCCTCCTCCTCCTCCTTGGGGGGGGGGGGGTGATTGGAAGAAGCCTTCTGGGGTTGGGTATTGGGCCTCAGGGGTCAGGGAGGGGACACTCACACCCTCCCCAGGGCTGGCCACCCAGCTTCCTTCTTTAAACAAATAAACTAACGACAGACAACATAAGGCGTCAGGAAGACAATTGCAGGGATTCTGGTTTGGGTCCTCTTTCCCCATGGGGCCACCCTGCCCGGCCTCCCTAATGCTCCTCCCCAATCAGGTGACATCTGTCACGAATGGTGAAAGGTACATGAAAAATATGTGGTCAATGCCCTCCCATCAGCGACCTTAGGGAATTCTAAGGTCGCTTCTCTGGGGGGTACTCTGGGATAGGGGGTCCTTCTAAATACAGAATGGTGACTGCTGGAGAGGAGGTTCCAGACCACGGGGAGGGGGCGGGTGAGTTGCGAAGCCAGAGTTCCGTGCCCTGAAGACCCCACCACCGGCACAGCGGCCCCGCAGGACACTCCAGGACACCGCCCTTCGGGCTCCCCATCCCTGGTGAGCTTCCATCTAGTCCGTGCGAACCTTTCACCTTCACACGTCGGATAGAAAAACCTCGAATACATGTTACTAAAATAATTACAGGATGGGTCTGACTAATTAAGGAAAGGGCTCGGACCAGTTAAATAACCAGCCCAGGGAAAAGCTCCCAGGATACTGGCCCAGGTGACCCCGGTATCATTCTATTTGTCCCCATCCCATTATGTGGCTCTGGGTCAAGCTCACCCCTCACCCCAATAATAAGAAAGAAGAAAGAAAGAAAGAAAGAAAGAAAGAAAGAAAGAAAGAAAGAAAAGAAAAGAAAAGGAAAGAAAAGAAAAGAAAGAGAAAGAAAGAAGATGAAGAAGAGGAAACGAAAAGCGCAAACAGCCTCTTCTGTTGAGGAACACACCTTAGCAGCACGTGTGTGCGCGCCCCCAAGCCCAGAACTTTCCCCAGCCGGGCCCCGAGGCCGGAGGGGCGGGCTCCCCGCCCTCGCACCTGGCTGGGGTCTCCGGAGCCCCAGGGCCGGCCCCGCAGGAGTTAAAGCCCGAAGCAGACAAAAGGGAGACGCGGCTCCTTTCCTGGGCTCCCAGTGGAAAATAGAACGGCTGCCCTCTGGACTCTACCTCCCGACAGAAAGGGCATTTTATTACAGGTTATGACAAGTTGCCGAGAGACACGGAGAACTCAGTAAGAAGGAGCAGCGCGCGGAATCACGAATGCTCGGGATGTTTGGAAGGCAGAGCGACGATGGCTTCAAGTGATAGGTGTGAGCTGCACTGGAGCTGGAATGTGCACGCTCAGCCCGGGGCGGGGGGGTGCTCGCGGGTGCGCGGTCGTGGGGGCGGGTGCCGGGGCGGCTGCGTCCCCGCCCCGGGCGCGCTGGAGCCCCGGGGCCCCGGCCCGACCCTCCCGACTGCAGCCGCGCAGCCGCCGCGGCCCTCGATCGGCCCCGCAAAATTCGCGCCCCTCGTCCCCTCGCCGCCCAAATTTGTTTTAGGTTTTAGGCAGGAAATCTGCACTTCCCTCTCTCCCGGACACTGTTTCTTTGGGGAACCCGTGCGAGAGTAGGGACGTCCATCCTACAATGTACGCGGTGCCCCCGTACACACTTGCATTAGATTTTCTTTGAGTTTTGGTTTTTCTGACTTTCCATCCTCTCGCCTAGTTATTACGGAAGAAACATGAAATCAGGCAGACGTCTCTTTTCTGCGAGGTGGGAGATGCGTCTCTGGGGGTTTCTGCTAAGTCAGCACCACAGCCACAGCCGTAGCGGGGGGCGCAGGGTCCCTCTGACAAGCTGATTTTGCAGGGTAGGGAACGCGTCCTCCTTCCCCTGCTCCCTGGCAGCTTTTCAAACGCTTTTCATCACCCTTCGCCAGTGGAAAATAGTTCTGTCTTTGTGAGTGCTCAGACCTGCAGAGCCTTGTCCTGCCCTCAACTGGGAGTGGGATAGGGGACCCCAAACGGAATGCAAAGCCGGCGCCCCAGCTGGAAGTGAGCTTGCAAGATCTAGGTTGGCTGAGAATGCCAGTTGAGTTTGAGGGCGGAGGAGGGTGGTTATCTGCAGAAATGCGGGAGAAAAGGAGTGTGCGTGTGTGTGTGAGGAGGGGCAATATTGTGTCCCCAAAAGAATAATATGTTCATCCAAATTCCATCCCCCATCTCTCAAATCTAGAGAAGACTTGGTCAGTGTTTCAAAAGGAAGCCTCCGTACAAAAACCGTTGCTTTGAAGGTCTCGAGCTTAATCAAAGCCAGCAAACTAGAAACTTTCTACCAGCAATACTTAGCACCCTCTAGCAAAATGCTTAAAAACGAAAACAAAAACAAAATCCCCAACCCTACAGATTCTTCTTTGCCCCCTCCCCAGCCCTGGTTTAAAAAATATATATGCAGATGAAACATGAACCTCTATGGTTGAGGAGGAAGAGAGCGTAGCTAAACTGCAAACAGGTAGCTAGTGTCCAGCAATATTTCCCATTCCGTAAAGAGGGCTGGGTCCTGGGGGGTGTTTGAAAAATTGCTCCACTTCTTGCCTGATGATTGAAGCAGATAAAAATGTAACAATCCAACAAAGTTGTAGGGAGTGGTTTTACAGAGGCGATTTCTTGAAGTGATGATCTTGGATATATTTCAGCTCTCCGTTGAACTGTGCAACAAGACCAATGCCAACCCAACTTCGTTTTTCCAACCTCAACCCAATCTTTGACTCTGTTTCCCCCCCCAAAAAACTATTTGTTCTCATGTCAAAGTATGCCTGATTTTTAAAATAAAACTTCATTGTTTGCTGCTCCTCTGGAGCATTCACTTAAGCATCCCTCCCCCCAAAAACTTTGTCAGACAGATAAATAGATCTGTATTTCAGTGTTGTGACTACAAGTTGGGAAGGTTCCTATTAAAACAACTGAGGCTGAAAAACAAATCATGAGTGCCTATTGTGGGGGCAATCTGCCGCAGAAATACGCTAAATTTAAAGAGACACTAAACTGAGTGGGCAAGGCACCTGGAAAATAGATAATTTTTATAGCACTGAAGTCACAGGATGAATGGAATAGAAGATACTAATTTTTCTGTCATGACGTGTGCCATTAGCGATCATTGTAAGTTGAAGGAAAAGCTGTGGTTCCCCAGAGATCGATTTATTGTGTTCTTTTTGTTTGAAAACTCTTCAAAACTAAAAAATGCAAAAATGGTGTTTCTTTATATGACTGGCCATCGATGATCCATCCGCTAAAAGGTTTGCCGAACTCCAGGGTTCTTTTCACCAAACAGGTCACACATAGAAAAAGATTTCACCTGCGGGATGGAAAACCTTCTTCTAATGTTTGACTTTTGCAAAGACTAGGAGAGAGAAATCGTAAACGAAATCATTCCCTGGCTTGGTCTGTGTAAAAAGGAATCCTTACAATTCTGCTAGGCACAAGAGCTATAGGGAAATGCAAACTGCACTGAACATAATGCTCATTTCTGCATTGGGGCAAAGTCTTACCACATAAGAATCAATACTTATTGATCATTTTGTTCTCTCTTCCTTTTCGGAATCTGTATATATATATATATATATATATATATATATATATATATATATATATATATATATATAATTTATCCTCCAGAATAAACTTAAGTATGCTTAAAACTTCATTGATTTCACGTGTTCTTGTCCTTTCTATATACTGCCCCTCCCTGTTTCTGGAAACAGCCAATTATTGAGAGTAAGGAAAATCACACATCTCAAACTCTCCACACCTCCCCCTGCACACACACCCTTCCAAAAAGAAAGAGAATAGAGATTTAAGTAGCAAATATGTGAAGCTGTCACCAACAGTGCCATGGGGGGGAAAAAGTTGTAAAAATAAGAAAGGTTATGTGCAAGAAAGTTAAAACCAGAGCTGTGGTCTGTAACTGAAATTGACCTGGCAGAGGTGTTCTGTATTGTGCCCAGAGCATAAGAACAGAATTGCCACTTGGAAGAGAATAAGAATGAAGGCACAGGGGAGGAGGAAAGGGGACAAATCTGTAAGGAGAGAGAGGTAAATGGCAAAGTCCCCACGGACAGGTTTTGGCTTCCCTATCTTTACAAATCATCCAGGCAGCTTGGACAAGAGCTGGAAAGCGGGCAAGCAGGATGGGATAGAGCACTCTGAGCAGGGGCTGAACTGCTTTAACCCCTTCGTAAGAAGAGCAGGGACATCTCTTTTTATGGTTTTCCTCCCTTCTGAGGTTTAGATAATAAACTCAAGTGGTTGCCCGTCAGCCCCTGTCCATCTTCTTTAGCAAACTTGACATAGTGGAAGAAATATGACACGTGAATTATTAAAGAGGAGCTAGTTGACTTCTAACCCTGATTGCTTTTCTCAGACCCCATTACCTGCACATTTATCTAGCAATATACTGCAAGAATTACAGGGCATCCAGGCTAGAAGAAGAGGAGTAAAAAGCGTAGCCAGGGCTTGTGAAAATACCAGCGAAAATCAAGGTGCTTTACCTTCCCATTTGCCCCACTCCAGGGATGTTATGGAAAACAAACCACTCTTCTAAGAAAGATTTCCGTTTCTCTGTCCAAGAAAGCAGAGACAGGATATAAAGGATCTGCAGCACCACCCCTTCCATTTGATTCCCATTCCCTTTACAAAAGACTTCTCCTGGGATTTTAATTTTCTCTGTCTTTAACCTCATTGAAATTAGTTCTTAACTTTATGAGCAATGGCCACGTGCAGGGCTCTTTGGTTTCCCATCTCCTCTTCCCCCTCTCCTTTTTAATTCAACTTGTGTTTTCACCCAGTTGCAAACACTTGTCAAAAGCGAAAAAACATTTTCTCTGCACTTTTGAAGGTAGCCCCAAGACCCTAAGGTGGACTCTTCCAAAACTTTAGAAAACCTCCAGACACTATTAAACTTAGGCAACTGATAATATTATAAAAATCAGCAATAATCATTCAGGCATTCAAACAAAAGTTTCTTTGTGTTAATTAAGCGGCCATTATCCCATGAGCTTGGGTCACCCGGCAGCTGTTGGTAGGCTAAAACAGGAAGAGATATATGAACATTTAGGAGCTTCTTCTTTTAAAACGAACAAGAGGAGAGGTGCAGTCAAAATAATAGTAGTAATAATAATAATACTGAGTAATAATAATAATAATAATAATAATAGCAGCAATGATTTTGTCCTTTCGGCATAGATTTGTATATCCTGTTGCCAGGGTGAAGGTAATAATTGAATCTATCCCAAATCTGAGTGATGGAGTAGTCAGAAATGACTCCATCTGACAGAAGAGCCAGGAGGCAAGTGATGGATACTATTGTCCAAACGTGACCCTCCATTAACACCACCTATCAGCATCTGGATCCTGTCACCGTGTCCCATCCCAGAGCCAAGAGGGCTGCCTAGCATATTCCAAGTGCTTCAAGGGCTTTCAGGCTGTGCTCAACCTTGCGTCAACTAAATGGGTGGGGAGGCTGACCCAAACCTTGCTTTCTCTATCAGCACTCGCCTTATTACCCCTTTCCCAGGCCCATTGTTTGGCAGGTGCTGGCAATTTGCTCCTTATCGCGCCTCTGTTTACGAGGGCTTTTTAAATAATAACAAAGGGAGAAATGGTATTAATATTAATTAACACAATAAAATGAAACAGTTTTGGGAATCCACCAAATGAATCATCTCCTCCTCTAATTGGAACTGGAGAGAAAGGGGAGGAGGAGGAGGGGAGGGGCGGGAGGATGGGAGGGGGAAGGGGGGGATACAGATGACCTACTGGGTGACAGGCACAGGTTGGAAGGGTGACATTTTATTGTAAGCCTCCCAATGAAAGGAAGAAAAGGAAGGGACCAGTCAATTTAATGCAAGGACCAAGAGTGCAAGAGTGTTGCTAAGAGACAGAGATGCTGCTAAAGTTCTATCAGAAGCACTACCCTGACCTTATGCAAATAGAGGCGGCCAACTCTTTGTGGAACGGCTGAAAATTCCACCCCCTGTGTCACCAATACCTGGCATCGAGCCTTTTATTCAAATGTTCTCTAAAAACACACACAGAGGATGTGACAAAGCATGACACATTTAGGGGCTGTAAGGAAAAAAAAAAACCACAGACAAAATTGGGAGGATAATAATAGTAGTAATAATTTTTAAAACCCAGGGAAAAAAAAATCAACACGGTATCTTCCTGTGGAAATGTCACCCATCTTTACCTCCTGGCACTGTCATTTTCCTGTGGCTGCAAAGTAACCTAAAGATTCAGAAATTGCCTTCTCATTGCAGAAATAGAAGCCTATTAAGATACCACAGTGGCACTTCAAGTACTGCCATTAATTTACACCCCAGGAATGTGGGGAGGGGATGGTGTGAGGGTGGGTGGGCAGGGGGTGTGAAAGCCTAGTGCAGAATAGAGAAATTACATCCTATGCACCCCTGAACAAAATAAAGTAAGGATGATTTTACTTCCGTTTCAACTATCCACTCTAGGGTAGGGTTAACTGCAAAAGGCTCCAGAGGGGCTTGGGGGCTGATTGGGTCTTCCAGGAAGTTGACTGTTCTTACACTTCCATCAACTGGGAAGGCCGGACACATTTTGGAGGGTGGCCTGAGGGTGGCACTCAGGTGGGTGGGTCTCTCCGACAGGACTAGGAGGTGGGTGCACCCAATCCTCTGGCCTGGGAGCCCTAGTGGAAAGGGGGTGTTCCCTCTGGCCGCTTCTCTGTGCCAGTTGGTGAGCCTCCAGCTCAAGTCCACCGCTCCACCGTTGAGAGAAACCCTATGCCAGGACTCAGTGTGGCCGTCTTGGAGCCTCGGGGTTAGACACCCTTCGGGCCACTTAAGGCGCCGGCCCCGGGTCGGGTTGTGCGCTAGCACTTCCAACAGTCCAGGCCAGTGGATTCACCTCTTCCTTCTCCCTCCTCCCCCTTTCACTCCAAGTTCTAGACCTTCTCTAGAAAAGGAACCAGGCTTCTCAGGACAATCTTTCTACCAGGACCTTGGGGTGCCAGTCCTGAGAAGTTGCCAAATGATGCAGTTCTTAGATTTTTTTTTTTTTTCCTCCAGGGCCACCCCAGCACTGCAGCTTTGCGACCTTCTGGGGCTTAGAGCACGGAGTGGGGAGGAAGCGGGGAGAAGACGGCGGCCTCTCACACCTGCCGCCCACTGCGCCGCCAGGAGCCTGCCTGGGACCGGCTGCAGCCAGAGCCTAACCGGACCTGGGAACTTCAGCCGGGTCCTCAGTCGCCTCCTCCCCCCAGGGAGTGCTGGCTGTAGAGGAGTGGAGTCGGCTATGAGCTAGGGCAAAGCACCAGCAGGAACAACTCTGCAAACTCAATTTAACCAAGAGAGCTTTTTACTCACTCTATTCCCTCGCTCACTTTTGATTCCAATATTGATAAAATGCCCACCGTTTCACATCTTTATGGTAATAGTGGGAAATGAATTCATTTAACGACTGGGGGAGAGGGGGACGGCGGTGGGAGCGTTTCAAGTGTTCAGCGGAGGATAACTTCCCAGGGCAACTTCTCCCTAGGACCCTCCCACATCCCCTCTTAATGGTGGGACTTTTTTCATAATGTGCACAATACTATTAAAATTTCATATTAGCAGTGTGTATGGTGAACTTTGTAATGGGAAATTCAATAGCTGCTGTAAATATTAATGGAATATGAAATGAAGCCACAGCCTCGACCAGCCCTGACAGTAAAACGGAGTGAGCATGTGGCGGCCCCGGGGCGAGAGAGGCCTTTCCTCTTGTCGCTCTCGCTTTATTACATTAGCGCGGGCCTCCCCGCGCCGGCGTGGGCTCAGAAGCCGAGGCGCCGGGTCACCCATGACAAATGTCCCCGTGTCTCGCCAACAGGCCCCGCCTGGCCCTGCCACTCCATCTGCCCAACAGGTCCCCGGAGAGTGCTTGCGGGTGTCAGTTTCAGGTAAAGAGCTCTTGAAAGCGCAAAGTCTCCAAAAAGGTTACGAGGATTCCAGCGCCTCCTCGAGTCCCCGAGGCCCTGGTGGTCGCCACCGCTAGCTGGATCTGCACCCGGGTCGGGGTGGGGGCGCGGGGGGGAGGGGAGGGGAGGGGAGAGGGTCCCCAGGCGCGTTCCTGGGATTGATGGCGCTCTCAGGGCAGCGGGAGTCCTCCCCGTCTCCCTCTTTCCCTCACCTGGGGCCCTCCCCGCCTCCCGCCCCGGAGGACCCGGGCCTCCGAGCTGGACGTGGGGCTGAGTCGGGCGTCCGACGGGGGGCGGGGCGGGAGGGGGTCCAGGCCGGTGGTCCCGGGCGGGGCCCTGCCCGGCTCGACCGCTCGCCCCCTGCGCCGACGTGGCCCCGGCCGCCCAGGCGAGCCTGCGCGCGACCAGGGGGAGCCGCCGCGCAGGGACTGCAGGCGCGGGGACCCCCCTCCACCCCCACCCCCACCCCGCACCCCCGGGTCTGCAAAGCAGCCTCCCCCAGGCGCGAATCTTCGGGGCACGGGAGGGGAGGGCGTGCGCGACCGAGGGAGGAGCAGCGCCCGCCGCCGCCGCCGCCGCGCGGATCGGATTGGTTCCGAGCTCGGGTCGCCGCAGAGGAGGGTCCCCGGGCGGCTGGACGTGCTGACAAACGGGGCCGTCAACACCTCGAGCCGCCCCGGCGGGTTATTTCAACAGGCTCGGGGAAGATCGGCATCGTGAGTGGCAGGCGACGCCTTTCCTCGCGCCCAGAATTATGCGGCCGCGACGGCACTTGGGGAGCTTCGTTTTGGACGGGACATTAATCTTCACTCGTTAGGCGGGAGCCTGGCAGCGTTCCCCCGGGGCTCCCCGCTCCCAGCAGCCGAGCCCCCCCCCCCCCCCCAGCGGCCGGGCCACCAGGGCGCGCGGTGGCGCGGGTCCACGCGGGACAGAGCAGGGGACCCGGCGGGTAAACTGAGGCGGAGTGAACGTGTGGGGGAGCCGCGCGCCGGCCGAGGCTAGAGTCAAAATCCACTTAAATGACAGCCGAGCTGGGGCCGGCGCCCTAGAGGGTCTTGGCACCAGCACCAGCACCTTCGCCTGTTTGCAAGGGGGCGACCAGACTACCTCCCCGTGGACTGGTCTGTCTCTTTTCTTTCTTTTCTTTTCTTTTCTTTTCTTTTCTTTTCTTTTCTTTTCTTTTCTTTTCTTTTCTTTTCTTTTCTTTTCTTTTCTTTCTTTCCTTTCCTTTCCTTTCCTTTCCTTTCCTTTCTTTTTCTTTTCTTCTTTTCTTCTTTCTTTCTTTCTTTCTTTCTTTCTTTCTTTCTTTCTTTCTTTCTTTCTTTCTCTTTCCTTTCTAAAATATTTTATTTAAATTCAGTTTGCTAACATACAGTATAACACCCAGTTCTCATCCCATCAAGTGGGACTGGCTTTTTCTTAAGCCACGAAGCACACCCTGGCTGCGAACTCCGGGCACTTGTCTTCTTATTTCCCTGGTCCCCCCCTCCCCCAGGCGTGAAGTCATAGGCAATTTCCCCTTTACCACCAGGTCTGTGGGGTCACCTACGTTCACTGTAGCCCCCCCTTTGA
The DNA here is from genome assembly GCF_018345385.1 of Vulpes lagopus. Taxonomy (NCBI): domain Eukaryota; kingdom Metazoa; phylum Chordata; class Mammalia; order Carnivora; family Canidae; genus Vulpes; species Vulpes lagopus. Next base: position 104,239,368 of record NC_054827.1, on the reverse strand, counting down.
AATGATTTCCCGTCCAACAACCCCTCCTCCACCCCCGACCCTCCAATAAATCCAGAATAGTTCCTTCATCTGCTCCAGGCAGGCCGACTGCAGAGCTGAAATGAACTGAAAGAAGAACGGAATTGAAATGCCAAGGGTCTGCTTTTGCGTGACTTCCCTGCAGGAGTCGTTTCAACAGGGTATCTAGGTTTCTGAGATCCGGGGAGGAGCTTCAGGTGTGGCTTGCCTTCCCAGGGACCCCTCTGGCCAGTTCCCCCAGCCCTGCGGCTGAGTACACCCCCTGGTTAGACAGCCGGGTCTCCCTGTTTCTTTGGCTCCATTACATCCCCTTTCTCCACCCGAGATCGCGCCACTTCTTTCCCGTGCCCTTTAAAAGAGTTACTTTGGAAGAAGACTTAAAAAAAAAAAAAAAAAAAAAAGGACAAGAAATGGATATAGGGTTTGTAAGTGTTAAATAACTTTCTCAGCATGTATTAAAGGAAGATTGTATTTTATCAACAGCTGATTGATGCAGCCGTGTGATCCTGTCGGTTTGTCTATAGTATCATATTTATTTAACCTGCTGAGGGACTATGTTCAGGGGCAGCCTGCTCATGCTGACAAGAGCATGCACATTACACACTACCCCAGGTATTTTGATTGATTGTTCCCACCCCAAAGCCTTTGGTTCATAATTTAGCACAGCAGGTTCTGCATCACAGACTAGGTTTCAAAAAAAAAAAAAATCCTGTAAGAGATTTCAATGAACAACTACTGCCAAGAAACCTTTCTCCACCTGCAACCCCCAAATATTTTAAATACCTCCTGAGATGGTTTGGTTTGTATAATTACAGAGCACACAACCTTTATTTGCCCTGGTTCCCCACATGTAATCAGATTATTCATTTTAATTTGTGGCTAGACTAACATTTCTTTGGCTGGGGCGGGGGTTGTTGGCATGGTGGTGGGGTGGTGGTGGTGGTGAAAATGTCAGTGTGGGCTTCTCTCTTTCTTCTCCTTTGCTCTCTTTCTTTCAATAACAGGTTGGGGATGTGGCCGTAGTAGAAAGGCAGACAAGTGGTTCTCTTTCTGCAGATGGTCTCTTGAAGTTGCTTTGGGAATTAGGTCCTCAAATCCTTTGGCACAGGCTGGATTTTTACTAGTATTTAATAATCAACATCTCCCCCCACAAGACCCTAACCCTCGTGGGTAAGGAAAGATTTTTTCCCCACAAGTACAAACTGTTAATAAACTTCCCTGACATTTGGGTCTTTTCTAGTAAATGATTTGAATAATCTGGGCACATCCTAGTGGTTCTGAAATTAGCACTACTTACTGAAGGACCAATGAATAATATGAGATTTCTGGAAGAAAGGAGCTTTCTCCTTGACTTTTTAAAAACTAACACCAGCAGAGTACAGATGCGTATGCATGCTTATTTAATTTGTGCTTGAAAAATATTTCCAAAATGGAACACATTTTTCTGTACATCTTCTTGGATTACTGTTAATCTGGTTAGCAATGGTTTAGTGTGTGTGTGTGTGTGTGTGTGTGTAAAGGTAAAGCTTCAAATGTGTGCTGTTTTTCAGTAATAGAGGTATTGTTGTTTATTGTGTTTGGTACTTTTACATTTGTCCTTTAGAAACTCTTGGGATGACTTGTGAAGCCTGGAAAGGCAATCCTAGCACTGTGATGTATCTCTGGCCTTCAGAGTTTCATTTTTGTCATTCTAGATCAGATGGGAAGGTCATTACCAGTGTGGTTAATCTCATAAGTATATAATGCTGCACCAGAGGGTGAAGACCCATAGCATTTTAAAAAGCTGCTAAGGGATCCCTGGGTGGCTCAGGGGTTTAGCGCCTGCCTTTGGCCCAGAGCGTGATCCTGGAGTCCCGGGATCAAGTCCCACGTCCAGCTCCCGGCATGGAACCTGCTTCTCCCTCTGCCTCTCTCTCTCTCTCTCTCTCTCTCTGTCTATCATGAATAAATAAATAAAATCTTAAAAAAAGTTGTTAAGTGCATAATTGCCTCCCCCCTCAAATAAGTCAGCACAAGTAAAGTAGTCATCTTTCTAGTCAGCTCTTAGGTCAACATTGCAGAAAAAAAAAATATCTTGTATATCCCAGTAATGGCAACAATGGCAACATTTGTAATTAGAACTTCTTTCCTCTTTCATCCATTCATCTACTCATTCATTCATTTTCCCTCCTTCTTTAGTGTTGTATTTACAAAAATGCATCTTTGGGCTTGATTGTGTACTTCATAATGATGGTAAAGAGATTAATCAAGTGTGATCTAGACTGGAGAGTCCAGCTTATCCTTTCTTTTAAGTGTCCCTTATATTTTGGGCTGGTTTGGGAGACTCTGATGGTATGCCTTCTTTTCTGGTAATATCATCAGCAATTTTTTGTATCCTTTGATGTTGCTATTTATCCCTAGATGGTGTTCAATGACAAAAACCAAAATATTTGCAAAACTCCAGGACATGCATCTTTCTGTGGAGAAAAACAGTCATTAGCAAAAGTAAGTACAGACACAATATCCACAGAGAAAGTGAAAGGGTAGGCTGACAAAGGAAATATTTACCTATGATAGAGTATCAGCCAGGGGGTACTAAGGCAAATCAAGCAAGGTGAAGAAAAGACGGATTTGTGGTGAACAGAATCTACACACTTTAATTAGGTAAGCTAAGGAGTTTTGAGACACCATGTGAATCAATTTGCAGCCATTTTCCAAAATGTTTTACAAATCATCGGCTTGTGTTGAAAATAAGCCTTTTAAAAGCCATCCACCACCAAGTTCCTTGAATAAAATATAGTGTATATTACCCCAATAATGAAAAAAAAATACGTCCACATGTTGTCTCCTGAGGAGAAAAATAAATTAGGTGGACCCCATTTCTTTTCAAGGGGAGCCCTTCTATCATATTTAATACGTGCTCACACACACATGTTTGCAAAGGAACTTCTTTGGAGTTTGGCCAATTAATAGCTCTGCAGCCCTGGTCAAGTTACTGTATTTCTCTGTCCTTTTGTTTCCTCATCTAGTGAAGTTATAATACTACCTGCCTCAGGGGTTGCTGTAAGAAGTGAGTTATCATGGGGTGCCTGGGTGGCTCAGTAGGTTAAGTGCCTGCCTTTGATTTAGGTCATGGTTTCAAGGTCCTGGGATGGAATGGAACCCACATTGGGCTCCTGGCTCATCAAGGAGTTTGCTTCTCCCTGTACTCCTAACCCTGCTCGCTCATGCTCTCTTTCAAATAAATAAATAAAATCTTAAAAAAAAAAATGAGTTAACACACAAATCTCTTAAAGCAGTGTTCACTGTGTATTTACTACTAGATTGGCATCTGCTATCATGATAGCTCATATATGCATCAGGGTCTCGTTAATTTTATTATTGACAACAATGCTTTTAGTTACAGTCACCCAGAATGTTGTGACTAGACTTCACAACTGAAACTCTAAATATGAAGTGGTTCTATTAAGGCATTGCTCTCAGCCTTGCAATGTGCTCAGTGCAAAACTGCCTCTGGGGCAAAGTGATTACTGTCTTTGTCGCTGTCTCCTGAGGCCCCAGACACACTAAGGCGCCTTCTTTGTAAACAGTCAAAGTCAAAGGCAGCTCCAGGGTGCGGTTGGCATGCCACCGAACTGTTTGTACACCAAATCACAGCAAAACTCCGCTAAGAAACTGTAAGGAGGCAAACAGCCTATGTGACTGGCTTATCAGCTCCTCATTTGGTAAGGATGCCAGCACTCTCCATCCTCCTGTTGCCTGATATGCCTATGTCCTTCATGGCGTATTTTAACATTCTCTGGGGTTTATGATATCCTTTTCCTATGCAAACAGGCACTGTCTTCTATTAAGCTCTTCAAGTTGAAATTTATTTTTAACAGAAAGGGATGTTTCATCATACATTGGGATGTTGATTAAAACCTAAGGTCTTGGGGCACCTAGGTGGCTCAGTGGTTGAGCATCTGCCTTTGGCTCAGGCCCTGATCCCAGGGTTCTGGGATCTAGTCCCACATCGGGCTCCCCGTGGAGTCTGCTGCTCCCTCTGCTTGTGTCTCTGCCTCTCTCTGTGTCTCTCATGAATAAATAAATAAAATCTTAAAAAAAAACCCACACCCTAGGATCTTGATGTGAAAATGAAAGAAATAAATAATATATATTTTTCAGTGTTTGCGTTTTTTCACATGTTGAGTTTTGAAATTAAGACAAATGCAATTCCCATTTCAGTTGGGAATAAAACCAGCATTACCTCCTCTATGGAATAGCTAGCTTCCTTTGTGTTTCTGAGCTGCTCTATTGCTTTTCCAGATAGTAACTCAAGATCTGAGCTAAGTGAAACCAGAGTCCTTGAGAGGCAGCTAACAGCGCCCCTCCCCACTCCCTCCAAGTCACTCTACGTGGATACAGATATGACTTGCTTTTGTTACAGTTAGATCACAGAACCTTAGGTACGAATAGTTCTCATTTTATGTCACTTCCCAAACTAAATCTTGCAAACAAGCCCAGACAGGAGTTCGTGTTTTCTTACACGTGTTAACATTGACCTTGCCGCTTTGAACCACACCCCTCATCTCTTTAAATCAGCATTCCACATCCTACTCACATCTTTTCTTTTCAGCCTGCTCCTGGTGCAAGAGTCTATTTTCAGTCTGTGCATATGCCAGAAATGTCTCAAGTCCTGAGAAGCTGGACTTTCAATGAGGTTAGGATGCAGAAACACAGGCATGTACTTGGTTCATCTGTTAAAATGTTGAGAAATATGGCTAAAATATTTCCTTCTAAATATCATCTGTCATTGCACTATTTGCTAAGAAAAGTGAGTCTCAGATATTTTAACTCAGTTTCAGTGTTAGGTACTTTCTCACATTTTAAATAAGTTAGTCTTTTAGATCAGGGGAAGGTAACTTTAATGAAATATACATAACTTCCTATATGTCTTTTTGTGGTTCTTCCATAGGCCTGGGAGGAATCTTTGACTTCCTCATATTTGGACAAACAATAGCTTCAAAGTCACCCACAATGTACTAAGTAAAGATATGAGAATATCCCCAGATATGCTGAAGTTGTTTCCTGTATGTGAGGCTGAGATTTAAGGAAATATCATGGTTCCCCTTTAACTCACATAAAAACTTTTTTTTAAACATTGCTCTCTTTGAGATTTGCAAATAGTTAAACCAGTTTACACAGTTCCTTTTTCCCCCTTCCTTTTAAGTATGACTCTTAAGTAAGCAGACACTTTAACTTGCCTTCTTATTAGACAGCTTTTTCTTTATTGCTTTTTCATAGCACAGCTATCAAAAATAAGATAATGTCCCAAGATCTGGGACCTAATCAGCTTTCTAGCTGAGTTTAAAGAGTCCAGAGGCTGTTTAAAGCTACCTCTGGTTGTGTGTGCGGGCCTACTGCAGTGTTTGCTTTGCCACATTTTGATGGAGAGGGTAATGTGTTTGCTAGATAAGGCAAAGGGGACTAGCCAAAAAAGCAAGGCTCTGTTTGATAAACCCTGACATATTTAGCCATTTTTCTCCCACATGAAAGGAAGCTTTAAAACTCCAAGGAAAATAGAGGTGTCCATTCAAGCACACTAATGTTTATTGAGACAAAAAAAGTAAATAAATTGGCATTTTTTAGTCTATTAAATTAATTAGCTCTAGAGCTTATCATGAAATTGAAAAGCTGGGTAAAATACAAGTCTGTTTCTTGTTATTTGACATGAAAGGTGAGTTCTTTTAGTCACTGTATATAGGAAAAACAGTTATTTTATTTGGCTTGTCTTGTCCTGGTAAAAGACTTGGACACTGTATGAAGGAGCTCATGAACCAAAGTTAAACTTTTAAAGGGCCGATCAGCATGGACTTGGGATGAGAACTCAATCTGAGATGAGTGTTAAATATACACGATGACATTCTTTGTTAAGTGAGCTATTGCCTGAAAACAGATTTATGAAGCTAGAATAAAAATATGACACCTGACATCTATTCATATTAGAGGTCAGTTCTTTTCTTTTCTTTTTTTTTTTAAGATTTTACTTATTTATTCATGAGAGACACACACAGAGAGGCAGAGACACAGGAAGAGGGAGAAGCAGGCTCCCCATGGGGAGCCTGATGTGGGACTCGATTCCAGGACCTCAGGATCATGACCTGAGCCAAAGGCAGGAGCTCAATCACTGAGCCACCCAGGCCTCCATAGAGGTCAGTTCTAAAAACTCAATATTTTAAGTTCATACGTAAAGACATTTTAAAATAAAATGGCCTTATAATCTAGAAAGAGGTAAAAGTACTGGAGGTGACTATTGATTACCTAAATTATTATAATTATAATTTTCAAGAAAAAAGTAAAGAAATAAAATAACAGAAATCTTCACAAAATAGAGCTGCCTCTCAAAATAAGAATTTAAATGATGTAAGTATGAAGATTATTTGGGGCTCAATTTTTTTAAAAGATTTTATTTATTTGTTCATGAGAGACAGAGAGAGAGAGAGGGAGAGACAGAGGCAGAGGGAGAAGCAGGCTCCATGCAGGGAGCCCCATGTGGGACTCAATCCTGGGACTCCAGGATCAAGCCCCGAGCCAAAGGCACACACACTCAATAGCTGAGCCACCCGGGCGTCCTGAGGCTCAATTTTTATAGTCTGATCACTTTCCATTAAGTTAGAAGGAAATATCAATCCTAAATCAATATCCCAGTAAAATTTTCTATTTTTTCTTTTGAAAGCATACTCTTGACTTTGTTCTGGATGTTTTGTTTCTTTCCAGCTACACTGTAAGCTCCTTGAGGGCAAGGCTGTGGCTCATTGCTCTGTGAATCCCTTATGCCCCTAAAAGGTGCCCATAAAATGTTTGCTAGTGATTGAGCTGCTGCTTAAAGGGGGCTGGTACTGTGAGCTGAATCAGCAATAAGTATTAGTCTTTTTGGACTATTATGTTCTTAAGAAAAGATTGCAGCCCTCTCAGATTTGAGTGTTATTTGGCCTAATTTATATATGTTTTTAAATAAAATTGGTTTAAAAGTAAAAAAAAAAAAAAAAAAAAGGAGAGGTGCGGTTCTCACCCACTCTTGGGTGGCTCAGCGGTTTAGAAAGCATATTCTTCTGATTGTTTTTCTAAATTGCAAATATTTGATAAATTAAAAAAGTGGCCTCAGAAAATTAGTTCATTTATAGCACATTTAATTTTATTTATTTTTAATATTTTATTTTTTGAAGTAATCTCTACACCCAACGTGGGGCTTGGAACTCAAATCTCCAAGATTAGAAGTTGCATGCTCCACTGACTGAGCCAGCCAGGCACCCCTATAGAACATTTTAAAATACAATCACTTGAATCTTTAGAACTGTGTTTCTTTTACATATTAATCATTTTAAACATTTTTTTATGGCTCTGTGTTATCAATATGAGTGTAGATTTTTAGATGAATTTAATGTCAACTAGGGATTAATGTGAATTAATTAAATTGACTGTATCTTCTTTAATGAGAAAAAAGGATTTAGTTTTAATACTGATGATCTTAATAAAGCTTCTCTCTACTTATCTGTATTTTCTCAACATTAGGAATTATTTTTATTAGAAGGTGAATTAATTTAATAATGGCAGAGTGGCAAAACTTGAAATAAATCAAGTGATTGCAAACTGACTTTTGCTATTGTTCTTGAGGATGCATAATTACACCAAGTAACTTTCAATTAGAAAAGACTCAATTGGATGAAGCTATTTAAAAATAAAAACATGGGATCCCTGGGTGGCTCAGCGGCTCAGAGGTTTAGCACCTGCCTTTGGCCCAGGGCGTGATCCTGGACTCCCCAGGATCGAGTCCTACATCAGGGTCTCTGCCTGGAACCTGCTTCTCCCTCTGCTTGGATCTCTCTCTCTCTCTCTGTCTCTCATAAATAAATAAATAAAATCTTAAAAAAATAAAAACATAAATTGGAGTTCACCCTTATTTTTCTTTTGAAACAGCCATCCAACAGAAGTTGAAACAGAATTTACAGCGTAAGGTGAGTTTGAATACACTTGACTCCACTCTCTAAATGGTTAAAAAGTCACATCTTACAAATAGATTTCCAGTAAAATTATTTTCTGCAAAGATGCAGTACCATAAAATAAAATCCTAGCAGAAATCTGTGAGGTCTCTGAAATGAACTCATCACTCTGTGACAAAGACACACAGAAATTCCAAGCACGTATGTGGAGTGCATAGGTTTCATGATGCCTGCTGTATAAGGTAAGATGCGAAGACGAATGTTAGCTGAGCATGCCAGACCACTATGTAGTTCTTATTCCTTATTTTTGGGGAGCATTCATTGAAATTATTGGCCACATTTCTTTTTTAAATTAAATTTTCAGGGGTTCCTGGGTGGCTCAGTCAGTTAAATGTTTGACTTTTGATTTTGGCTCAGGTCATGATCTCAGGGTCTTTAGATTGAGGCTCCCCTTGGCTCTGTGCTGAGCACAGAAATTTTCTTTATCCCTGTGCTCCTCCCTCCTGCTCTTGCACATGTGTTCCCACTGTCTCTCACTCTCCAAAAATAAAATGAAATACATTTTCACTTAATTATTATTATTTTTAAAAGACTTAGTGTTTAAATAATCTCCACACAGAATGTGGGGCTCAAAATCATGACCCTGAGATCAAGAATCACATGTTCTGCTGACCGAGCCAGCCAGGTGCCTCTCATTTATTATTATTTTTAAATGGAAGATGGAGGAGGAATACAGGGAGAACAGTGACCAGCAAAAATAAAACAAACCAAACCAAAATGGAAAGACAAACAAAACAATTCAGGTTCTTACCCCCGCACTTACCCTCCTCCACCTTTTTTCACATTCCCATATACAACACATATTTAATGGTCAAAACTTAGATATTGTATCTACCACCCAACCGCTCATTAATGAATACCATGCTGTCCTCCCCCTTATTTTATTAGGACTCTTGTTTTGTATTTGAGGACCCATCAAGCTCATTCCCAATGCCCTGGCACTTATGAGTGGACACACGTGATGGATCATGAATTCAGTGGGGTGATGCTGGCTTCACGGGTTCATCATCCAACCAGTCAGATATGAGGCTAGGTTTAAAACAAATTATGCAATGATATGCTTTCTAACTTTAAACCTGAAAATATAGTGTTCTAGACCAGGAAGTTCCCAGTTAAGAAAAATTTGTGTCCAGATCTGGTTACCAAATGGTACCAGGCCAGCATAGCTTTGACTAGCACAATTGCCTTGGACCCAGTTCTGGCTTTGCCAGTTAAAGATTGGGTAAGATAATTCACTGGTCTGTCTTGTGAAGAGTGTGAGAGAAGCACACAAATTTCCTAACTCTGTCTCACACAGAATAAGATATTCATAAAAGACTAATCTCATCATTATTCCTAAGGATGATAATCACAATAGATCTCAGTTCAGAAACAAAATAAAAATCAGCTGAGAGACCATTGAGGTGGCATGTGCAACATGTCATAAAAGAGCTTTCAAGAGAAATCAGGTAGAAACAGGCGTTGTCGGTGTTGCATTTCAGCTCAATGTAAGAAAGAATTTCCCAATAATTTGATTGGTTTAAAAACGTTTTAAAAAATGACCCTCCCATCTTTCAGGGGTGGCAGAGGGAGGATAATTGGATTATGTTGGGGTAGGACACATTAGTGTTTCCTAAACCTGGTTGCATATAATGGGATCACCTGGGAAACTTTAAATATCCATGTTATACAAATACACAAGACACATCTTCCAGCCACAAACACAAGCATACCATTTACAAGTGTAATTTCTGGTATCTGTTAGAGATGAGACCCTTTGGGTGCCTGAGTAGCTCAGTTGTTTAAGCATCTGCCTTTGGCTCAGGTCATGAATTTGGGGGTCTTGGGATTGAGCCCCACATGGTGCTCCCTGCTCAGCGGGGAGTCTGCTTCTCCCTCTCCCTCAGCTCCTCCCCCCACCCATGCTCTCTTTCTTTCTCTCAAATAAATAAATAAATAAATAAATAAATAAATAAATAAAATCTTAAAAGGAAATGAGACACTTTGACTATGTAATACCAAAACAAGATGTAGTCCATGTGAGAGCAAAACTGCTTTTTGGATTGTTTCCTGTGAAACTCAGCATATCACTCTGTTTTGCTTTTCCAAATAACATTCTGATATGGGAGAAATCTCATGAAAATAAACATCAAGTACAGTCACAAGGGAAGCAGGGAAAGAACAATAACATGGAGGGTACCCCCAACCAGGGTGCTAGTCTAAAATATTTTTTCTTTTAATAAATGATACTGTAATGGCAGCTACCATTTATATGAGGTGTTATTCTGTTTCTAAATTTTTGGCCGACTTCTAAACTGACACAAGCTTTACTTCTCTGAATGGAGGATGGAGTTTTGTGGATTTCTTTGTATATTTTTTTAATTGGAGTTAGATTTGCCAACATCTAGTATAATACCCAGTGCTCATCCTGTCAAGTGCCCCCCTCAGTGCCTGTCATCCAGTCACCCCATCGCCCTGGCCACCTCCCCTTGTTCGTTTCCCAGAGTTAGGAGTTTCTGGTGGTTTGTCTCCCTCTCTGATATTTCTCACTCATTTTCTTGGGGATGGAGAAGTTGAACCAATCCTGGACTGGTCATTCCAAATGTATCCTGGGGCATGACAGGGTCTCTAGATGGGTTGTGGGGACCCATGATAATTGGAAATGGTGGAACCATGGCAAAATGGAAAGCACAGACTATTCTAAAGAGGGGTGCCAATATTTGACCCCTATTCAAATGTGGCCCAGTGGAAATGCAGATTCAGTTCTATTATAATTTTTGATCTTTTAAAAAAATTATTCATGAGAGACACAGAGAAAGGCAGAGACATAGGTAGAGGGAGAAGCAGACTCCCTGCAGAGAGCCCGATGCGGGACTCGATCCCAGCACCCTGGGATCACAACCTGAGCTGAAGGCAGATGCTCAACCACTGAGCCATCCAGGCGCCCCCATAATTTTTTATTTTTCAAGAAAACCTCATAGTGCCCAATTTCAAAATGTGAAAGGGGCCATTTAAAATATTATTTTGCAGTTCCAGGTCAAGAATCCTGGAGGCTTGATGTGGCTTATCGGTCATTGGCTTATTCCATCTGGACTGGCTGATGGCCATAGCTACCTTCTTCCATTAGTATTTTCCAGCAGCACTTCTCAAACTTCTATGTGTAAGAATCATCTGGAGAGCTTGTTAAATCACAGACTTCTGGGTTCCACAGTAAGGGGCTCCAATTCGTGTTTCTTACAAATTGCCAGTTAAACTGAGACCCACACTGGCTAGTGACTGTGCAAGCAGGGAACCAGTTGTAGTACTGTCCCCTTTGGCTTGGTTACTGTTGGGTATTCATTTGATTAATTCAGGGAGTCTCCCTGACTCCTCCTCTGCTTTTCCTGTTGCTTTCCCTCCCTGTATCAAGATGACACCTTAGGGAGGGTGGCACTATTACATAAGGACATGGGAAACAGTACAGTATTGACGTGGTTAGATTCAGCTTTGCTAACTTGGCAGGAAATGCTCAATCCTGTTTACTTATTATTATTATTTTTAAACATTCTGTAAGTTTAAGGTGTACACATGTTGATTTGATACATTTATATATTGCGACATGATTACTACCACGGCATTAGCTAACACCTATATCACATCACATTAATCATTTCTCTTGTGGTGAGTACATTAAAGAATCCAGTTTCTTCTCCTTTCCCTGTACTATCAGAAAGGGAGACAAAACATAAAGACTCCTAACTCTGGGAAACGAACTAGGGGTGGTGGAAGGGGAGGAGGGCGGGGGGTGGGGGTGAATGGGTGATGGGCACTGAGGGGGGCACTTGACTGGATGAGCACTAGGTGTTATTCTGTATGTTGGTAAATTGAACACCAATAAAAATAAATTTATTATAAAAAATCCAGTTTCTTAGCAACTTTGAAATATGTAATATAGTATTGTTAACTATAATCACAATGCCATACATTAGATCTCTAGAACTTACTCATCTTCCAGTCACAAGTTTATACCCTTTGGCCAACATCTCCCCATTTCCCCTTCCACCCAACCCCTAGTAACCACCATTGTATTCTCTGTCTCTATGAGCTAGTTTTGTTTTTCAGATTTCGCATATAAGTGATATCATACAGTATTTTTTTTCTATCTGATTTATTTCACTGGACATATTCCCTTCAAGGTCGATCCTTGTTGTCTCAAATGAAAGAGGGATTTCCTTCTTTCTCACAATAGAATAATATTCCATTGTGTGTGTATGTGTATCCCATTATATATATACATGTATAACATATGAATATATATATTCCATTGTATATATACCTCACATCTTTATCCACTCACTCATCAATAGACACTTCGGGTGTTTCCATATCCTGGCCATTGTGAATATTGCTGCAATAAACATGAGAGGACAGGCACCTCCGGACATCCTGCTTTTATTTCCTTTGGGCCTATACCCAGAAGTGGGATTGCTGGATCATACGGTAGTTCTATTTTTCATTTTTTTGAGAAACCTCCATACTGCTTTCCATAATGGCTGCACCAATGTACATTTCCCATCAACAGTCCAATCAGGCCTTCATTTTCTCCACGTCCTCACCAACACTTGTTATCTCTTATCTTCTGGAGCCTAACCTTTCTAACAGGTGTGAGGTGATATTTCACTGCAGCTTTGGTTTTCAATCTCCCTGATGATAAGTGATGTAGAGCACTTCTTCATATACCTTTAGCCATGTGGATGTCTTCTTTGGAAAAATGTATTTATTCAGTTCCTCTGCCCATTTTTTAAACTGGATTGGCTTTTTTTTTTTTTTTGGTTACCGTTGCTGTTATTGTATAAATTCTTTATACATTTTGAGTATTAACTCCTTATCACATACACAGTTTGCAAATATTTCCCCCCATTGTATAGGTTCCCTTTTCATTTTGTTGATGGCTTCTTTTGTCGTGCAAGAAGCTCTTTAGTTTGACATAGTTCTGCTTGTTGCATCTGCTTTTCCTGCTTGTACTCAATCCTGTTTAGAAGATAGGGCCACCCCTAAACACTTGGTGGACAACCAGCTTCATAAATAAGTATATTCAATGATACGTGGGTGATTACTCAGTGCCAGGCAGTGTGCAAGGTATTTTATCTATGCTGCCTTTAGTACTGACAACCTTTTCTGACATCAATATTGTCATTCCTAGTTCACTGAATTTCATAGAAGTTAAATAACTCACCTTAGGTCACACAGGCACCAAGTGGCAGGAGAGGGATTTAAAGGAGGAACAGCATGATTCCACAGTCTATTCCCTTTCTGGGATACTTCCAAATTTATATGCACATAGTAGTATAACTTGATATAGTAAAATTAATATAATATAAAAATCATACCTTGCCCCATAAAGGATGCCAAGTGATGAACAGAAGTGTAAATTATATTGCTAAATAAAATGAAATAGATGCAAATAAAATTAAACAATAAGGAAAGGAAGATGAAGTACAAAATGGCATTTCAAAAAGTTTTATTCCCTTGCTAGCAGTGGGTCATGACTTGACTCCGAGCTCATAAAGAAACGGTAGTCTTTAAGAGCACCATTGCACAGGGAGATATGGGCCATGTGAAGGCAGGGTGGTCTCCATCCTTAGTCCTGGGATGCCCTCTTGGGTTTGTGACTGCCTGAGAAGTCTACCTTCTCATGGCGCTCACAGGTCTATCTATCCCTGACATCTACAAAGTCATGGATGATGCCTATGAAGATTATTCTTTGCTATTGACCTACCTAAAGCAACCTGCATGGTATTGTAAACCTGCAGACTGGGATCTCAATTCATTTAATTCCATTTGTTATCTATCTGACACAACACTGTAGATAGACAGGTTTTGAGTTAAAATAGTACCATCGGGTTGATAATAATGCTTCAGATTAATTGCTTAAAATTAAATACGTATTCATGTCCTCCCTACACTTCAACATTGGACATCTGTCTTTGTTCTTCCATTTCATTTGTTTGAAGGTTCAGTACATTCAGTTAGCTGACACAGAGGGAGGGACAGCTTGGTGATGATTCCAGAACAAGGAGAAACAAAATAAACCATGGGAAAGAAACAAGATAAGCACAAAACAGAAATACTTCTTTTTCAAGGGGAAGGAAATAATCTCACATTAAAAAAAGAAGATTTTATTTATTTATTCTTGAGAGACACACAGAGAGAGGCAGAGAGAGAAGCAGGCTCCCTGTAGGGAACCCGACGCAGGATTCGATCCCTGACCCTGGGATCACGTCCTGAACTGAAGGCAGATGCTAAACCCCTGAGCCACACAGGAGTTCCATAATCTCACATTTGAAACAAAATTTCTACAGAGCTTATTTGTAAGTTTCCTCATCTAGAAATGAGGAGATTGGTGTGCTATTGATTTCTGAGTTTCTTTCTGGCACGATTTAGACCATGATGTGACGGCATCGGCTGTGTGCACAGGAGAAGGAGGGAGTAAGCCTCAGAACGCTACAGGTGAGCACCATCTGAGATGGAGTCAAGCAGCTTATGGAGCAACTTTGCAGCTCATGGGATGAGAGGTCTCACAATCTCTTCCATAGGGCCACATAGCAATGATCGGCCTGCTAGCTCAGAGCAGGGAGTTCAGGGAGACGTTTCCAAGGAGTTTAGTCTGCCAACTGGATGACTTAAGTCATCTCTCAACATCTTATATAATGCCCATGTGGTGTCCTCAGGCATTAAGGGAGACTGGCCTGGGTTTTGCTCTGGGGTTAATACACCTGCTATACCCATGTTTCCTAATTTCATTTGGGTTTCCAGAAAACATTTGGCAGAAGTCATCCCCTCAAACACTTGGCTTTTTAAATTAAGTTTCCAGCAGTGACTTCCCAATCTGAAAATGTGTCCCTTCTGATTTTGGTTTAAGCTTGTTAGGTAAGTGCAAATAAGTTAAAATCAGCAGAAGCAAACAAAGTACCTTTTGAAGCTTCCTCATAATGGCAAATGTGATGGTTTGTCCTCTTAAGATCGACTTCTGGCTTCTCCAATAGCTGAGTTGGCTTGCCACATTCTTCAGCAGACCATGCTCTGGGATCCCTGGGATCACTACAGAGTCATGTCTCTTTCTCTTTCTTTCTTTCTTTCTTTCTTTCTTTCTTTCTTTCTTTCTTTCTTTCTTTCTTCTTCCTTCCTTTCTTTCTTTCTTTTTCTTTCTTTCTTTCTTTCTTTCTTTCTTTCTTTCTTTCTTTCTTTCTTTCTTTCTTCTTTCTTTTTCTCTTTCTTTCTTCTTTCTTTCTTTCTTTCTTTCTTTCTTTCTTTCTTTCTTTCTTTCTTTTTTCTTCACAAGAGACAGAGAGAGAGAGAGAGAGAGAGAGAGAGAGAGGCAGAGACACAGGCAGAGGGAGAAGCAGGCTCCATTCAGGGAGTCTGACGTGGGACTCGATCCTGGGTCTCAAGGATCAGGTCCTGGACTGAAGGCGGTGCTAAGCCACCTGGGCTGCCCCATAGTTATGTCTCTTTTACATGCTTTGCTTTGGATGCTGTTGTTTATATTTCAGAGTGTATAAGCAACTGAATGGCTAGATGCACATTTTAAAGCAAATGAGTTTTCCCCCCCCGTAAAAGATAGTATCAAACTCAAAATAAATGAAAGCATATGCATCCTCCATTCTGTTTACTTTTGGGGGTGTTTTGGTGGGATGGCAGATATATGCTGAATTACTACTCCTTTTCCTTTCAGCTTCTGCGAGTTGTAGCTCCTGTCTTGATTTTCTGGGGAGTCAGCAATTCTCCACAGTCAGTTCTTGGGGGACCTGGTTGGACCTGCTTCCATCGTACCTCCTTGGCCATGTCGATTGGTCTAGGGTTTAGCAAGTGGTCCATTAGAGCCAATCAAAGCTTGTATCAGTTAGGATTAAGTTTGGTTTTCAGTGAAAGACATCCAAAATGAGAGTGGCTTAAATAATGTACATTATATTTCTGCCTCATGGTAAGTCTAGAAGTGGACTGTTTAGGGCTAATATGCTAACTCAGTTCCAGACTTCTCTTTTGTAAAGAAATTGACATGCTGATTATGAAATTTACATAGAAACACAAAGAACCTAGAATAACTAAGAACATTTTGTAGAAGAAGAATATGGTGGGAGGAGTTTCAGCACTTGATTTCAAGACTTGATGTAAAATTACAATAATTAAGCAGTGTTGTATGGTATAAGGTAGTACAAATAGACTAATAAAACAGAATCCAGAAATGGTCCTACTCATATATAGTCTGTTAATTTTCAACAGGGACACAAAGCAATTCAGTGAAGAAAAGGAGAGTATTTTCCATAAAGGGTTCTGGATCAATTGTATGGGCAAGTGAAAAATACAGTACTTACTTTATACCATATATAAACTGTAATTCCAGATGGGCCATCGACTCAAAGTATGAGCAATAATTACAAACTTCCAGAAAAAAAAAGAGATTACCTTTAAGCATATGAGGTAGGCAAATATTTCTCAGAATGTAAAGGCATTTTTAAAAAAGATAAAAATTCAATATAAACTACTTCATCAAAATAGAAGTTCTATTTATCAAAAGACATTAAGAAAATGAATAGGATTTGTTTTGGTCTCCATTTTACAGAACTACAGTGTAATGGGGATACTTTGACGTTTAGTAAAATGTATAGTTTTTTGAACCTTGCTTAGGAAAGGTATTTTTTAACTTGCTTTTTTCTCCCTGAAATTTCCTTTGCTTTCTTTGTCGCTATTAGGCATCTATATTGCTCTGTGCTTTTTACCTCTCAAATCCCAGATTTGCTAACCTCAGTATCATCCGAATATTATTTGCCTTTCTACATGTACAGTGTCTTAGAGCCAATTCATTCCATCTATGCAATTACCCCTTTGTCTATAAAGATCTCCACTGGGATTTCCCTGGAAATATTTCAGTGATAGCTTCATTTTGCAGACAAAGGAAACTGAGAGAAGAAAACATTTCCTGGAAATTTGACAGTCTTGGCGTTGAAAAGTTAAGCACTGTAAATTTAACAGATGCAAACAAATTAGTCCTATAATACTAATGTCAGTACATCCCCTGAAATTCCTATGTGACTGCAACTCCAGAGACAGGCCATATCGGGAAGCATTTCCCATTCTGAGTTTCCTTCTTTGCGATACCTGAACGTTACCAATTAAAGCTGTAGGATTATTTTATGAGTAGGTTTATAAAATGAGGCCTCTGTGTGTGTGTGTGTGTGTGTGTGTGTGTGTATTTAGCATACACTGAGTGTGTCTTCTAACTACAATTTCTTACAATTAAAAAAATTCTTTAAAATTCTATTTTTTTAAAAAAAGATTTTATTTATTTATTCATGAGAGACACAGAAAGAGGGAGAGACACAGACAGAGGAAGAAGCAGGCTCCCTGTGGGGAGCCCAATTTGGGACTTGATCCCAGGACCCTGAGATCACAACCTGAGCCAAAGGCAGATGCTAAACCGCTAAGCCATCCAGGCATCACATACAATTCTATTTTTTCTGTGATTAAAACATGATGTTGTTAACAGAGAAGAGAGTTGGGGCACCTGGGTGGCTCAGTTGGTTAAGCATCCAACTCTTGGTTTTGGCTCAGGTGGTGATCTCAGGGTTGTGAGATCGAACCTTGCATCAGGCTCCGCACTTAGCAGGGGTCCACTTTCGATTTTCTTTTTCCTTCTCCCTCTGCCCCTTCCCTTGCTTCTGTTCTCTTTCTCTCTAAAATAAATAAATAAATCTTTAAAAAATAAAAGACAAGAGAGTTGATAGGGGGACAATGGTTGAAGGAAGAGAAGTCTTGTATGTAAATTATATGTAAATATGGTGTCTACTTCTTTCTTTTCCTTTTTTCTTTCTTTCTTTCTTTCTTTCTTTCTTTCTTTCTTTCTTTCTTTCTTCTTCCTTTCTTTCTTTTAAGATTTTTACAATGGAATATTACTCAGCCATTAGAAATGACAAATACCCACCATTTGCTTCAACGTGGATGGAACTGGAAGATTTTTCTTTCTAATGTAATTTCTACTCCAACTTGGGGCTCGAACTCATGATCTTGAGATCAGGCATCACACGCTCTACTGACTGAGCCATATCACTTTGCATTTGCAGAGTGGGCTGTGTTTTATGGAAGATTTCCACAGACATGGTGTTACTTAATTCTCAACAATATCAGAACTCTGAAGTTTTATAATGTCTTCTGGTTTTATGTATCCCTTCCCAAAGTGAATCTTTCAAAAGACAGTTATCAGACTCTTGTTTGCCAAAGCGGTTTGCAAGGGGGAATGTGTAAAAATGTCATGAACAAAACCTCGATTCCCTTGAACAGAAAGGAGGAATTTGCCAGAGGCCAGGATTTTATAGACCTTAACCCAAATACCAATACTTCTGCGCTTCTGTTTTTTGGTTTCCTACCAATCACACAGATGAAGTAGGCTGTAAGTATACGTGTATACAGAATTCTGTTTGGTATCAAATTATGCATGAAGCTGACAATTTCCAAAACTAACTAGGTTCTAATTATGCCCAGGATTTTCCAGGTGTCAGGGTTGTGCTAAGCACTATCTGTGCATTATCTCATTTAATTCTGAAAACAAAGTGATGAAGTTGGCACTATCATCCTCATTTTACAGATGAATAAGTAAAGTGAAGTTGCTGGTATGTGGCAGAGCCAGCATCCAAACTAAGGAACTGAGCCACCCTCCATACCAGCCACTCTAAGCTTATATAATAATTAGGCAGTGGATCACAAGACTTGTTTCCTGATTACAGATTGTGGAAATAGATAATTTTTATTGTTAATGCTTATTCTTAGCTCCAACCACACATTTAATTAATAGATTTCATATTTATTTTATTTGTTTATAAAAATACTTTGCTTTTATGATTAAATGACTAAGTGGCAGGGACTATAACTTACTTAATTATATATTGCTTAATTGGTGTATTAGTTAATTATATGGAGTTAATTTTTAAAATTAAGTAATTGTATTTTATAACATGTTACTCTTCTGATGTTGATCATATTTCTCTGTGAATTTTGAAACTTTGACTCAGGCATTATTAAATATATAAATAGTTAATTTAAACACCAAATTAGTATAAGTTACTAGTGATTATATGTACACACGCAACACATACAGATCAAATATATTAAAATCATTTATTTACAAAATATGCAAAATATATTAAGCATAAAGAAAAATCTGCATGTAACTGCTAAAAGTGAGCCTCAATCTTGAGATTAGTTTGGAAATTCTATTTAATTTTGGCATTTCTTAGTCTCAGTATTCTCTCCTATTATTTAAACAGAAACAATTCTAGGTTGAAAACCCCACTGTGAGAAAATGACTTAACTATGTTGTCAGCTTCTTTAGGACAGGGTCACTGTTTTATATTCTTCATGTGGAATAGCTCCTGGCACAATAAATGTTTGCTGAATTTGAATTTTGAATTTAAGTGAAATGATGCTGAAAATTTTACATTAGCTATCACCATCCATCTGAATTTAAGCCAGCAGTTGCTATCTTGCATAGGGGAATCCTTAATGAGGTTTCCAGTGAGATTATTTTGGTGACAGTACAAAATGAAACATTTCATCTCCTTTGAGTTTTCTGTTTCAGTCATGCATGGCTTAGTCTTTAGGCGAGGGTCTCTGACTCAAACGAAAATGATAACATATATTATCATTAAGATTTCTGATACTTTATGGGACAAGAAATTAATAAATTCAATTCTATCCCTGAATTTTGTAAGAACAAAGAAACTGAAGCCCAGAGAGTTTGAGTGACTTACTAATATCACACAGCTCCTAGTACTAGAAGTAGCTATTGAGTATAGGGACTCTGGGTCTCAGTTAGGTATTTCTTCTACCGCACCAATCACAGAACATCTCGTTAAGTGATTAGAAATAATTTATTACTCATTATTGAGCTTAACACTTCCCTACTAGTTTCTCTATTTATTCTAAAATTTTTATTTATTTATCATGAGAGACACAGAGAGAGGCAGAGACATAGGGAGAGAGAGAAACAGACTCCCTGCGAGGAGCCTGATACAGGACTCAATCCCAAGACTCTGGGATCTTGACCTGAGCCAAAGGCAGACCCTGAGCCACTGAGCCGCCCAGGTGCCCCTAGTTTCTCAATTTAAATCCTTACTCAATGTACATGATGTATAATGAAAACAAAATTTTCTAGTGGGACATTTCAGGATAAGAATTTCCTGTCAAGGATTTAAGGCATTTCCAACACTTAGAATGAGGACAGCTTGGTACTCTAATATACTGCTCTGGAATTGTAAGTTGGGACAGCTCTACCAGAGAGAGTTTAGCAAGGGGTATCCATGATCTTAAGAGGCATATTCCCTTCAATTCAATAGTTTCATTGCTAACATGTGATCCATAGGAAACAAATCTGACAAATGTGCTGAAACTTACACATAGGTGCACATGCTCACACACGTATGTGTGGTAGCATTGTGTATTTTTAATTTAAAAAATTTCTTTTAAATATTTAAGTATTTATTTATTTATTTATTCATTCATTCATCCATTCATTTGAGATATAGCATGCAAACACCAGGGAGAGGGGCAGAGTCTCAAGCAGACACTGTGCTGAGTGTGGAGCCTGAGATAGGGCTCCATTACATGACCCTGACATCATAACTTGAGCTGATATCAAGAATTCAACCAACTGAGCCACCCAGGTGCCCTCTGGTAGCATTTTTTAAAACAAAAAATCAGAAGCATGCTGAATGTCCATCTGGAGATGGGTACTGACACCTACTTATGATAAATATACAAAGAAGGTCCAGCCTTTCTGTTTCTTGATATTTGGATGTTTTCATAAGGACCTAACTTATTGGAGGGAAACAGTAGGGTTAATGGCGAGTGATAGAACTTTCAATGTGCTGCTTAGTGAAATAGTGTCTTATCTGTTTTAAACTGTGGGAAACTCATTCTTTTGGGCCAATGCACAAGGTTTTGGATTTCTTTCCCTTATTGCTACTTCTTTCTGAAGAGCACTTAAAGATAACCTTGTGGTTGCCAAGGGTAAGGGGAACTTGGCTTTACCTGACATCTTCTGTGTTCTTACTGGTCTTTGCTCCCACCTGGTCTCTTTGAAGTAGTAATGTCTTTGTGTTCACTGTTGAGATGTACTGTCTTAGACATTTGCTTTTAGTCTCAAAATGCTACCAAAATCGATTCTTTCTATTGTCCCCTTCTTTGCTGGTATGCGTGCTATGCATGTGGCTGCCCAGCCAGAGACTTAATTCTCCAGAGGCTCTTTGTAGGTAAATGTGACCAGGTGAGTGACAGCATAGGACAGAAGTGATATATGCCGCTTCATAGCTTGGGCCTTAAAATATTGTACCCATGCTCCTCTGAGTTTTCTTTCCTCTTCCCAAGAGTTGGAAAACTGGCATGACTGCGACCCAGCATTGGCCCTGCAATAATGACTATAAAGGGGGGTGGGGCATTATCTGGGTCTTTGAAATGGTGTCATGGAGCCCAGGAGCAGCCAGCTTCTCCACTCAAGACTATTGGGTTGGGGAGAGAAATAAGCATCTTCATTTTTATTTTTTTTCAAGATATGATTAATTTATTCAGAAGAGACACAGAGAGAGGCAGAGACACAGGCAGAGGGAGAAGCAGGCTCTGCAGGGAGCCTGATGTGGGACTTGATCCCAGGACTCTGGGATCACAACCTGTGCCAAAGGTAGACTACTCAACCACTGAGCCACCCAGGTGTCCCAGCATCTTCATTTTTAAAGTAATTGTATCTCTTGCTTCCTGTGTCCCATATCTTCTTTTCAATTTGTTCACTCTTTCATTTTGGTGGAACAAAATGAAAGCTTTCTGAGAAAGCATCGTATGAAAGGAAAATTTTAGAGGCATGTCTAAAAATGCCTTTATTCTCACCTTTAGTTTTATACTTAGTTTGGCTGGGTATAGAAACCTAAGTCAGAGATCTTTTGCATTCAAAATTTTGAAAATTACTCCAGGGAATAAATGTCCAGTCCTTTTTTTTGTAGGGTGAGGGTATGCTATTTCTTGGGTGTATGATCTGGGGAGAAGATGTAGAGATTTGAGTTATTCTTAAGCATGTTTTTAAAACAATTTTCCTTATTTTACTGTCTTAACCTCCCCTTCGCCACTCACTGTAAGTTCCAGAAATACTTGGTGCCATTCATATTTGCATCCTTGGAGATTATTTTATGTAATTCATATTAGTTCACAGTTTCTCCCATGCTTGGCTTTTGATTCAGTTTTCTGAGATCTAATACAGTGACCAGTCTTTCACGTACTTTCTAGATTCAAATTTCTATTGCTTTAATATTACCTTTAATTCTCCTTGCCTTTGTAAAAAATTTTTTTATTATTATTTATTTATGATAGTCACAGAGAGAGAGAGAGAGGCAGAGACACAGGCGGAGGGAGAAGCAGGCTCCATGCACCGGGAGCCTGATGTGGGATTCGATCCTGGGTCTCCAGGATCGCGCCCTGGGCCAAAGGCAGGCGCCGAACCGCTGCGCCACCCAGGGATCCCGCCTTTGTAGACTTATATCTTCAAAAAATATTTTTCTAGCATTTAGTAGGTTGGAGAAATGAGTGAAAGCATATGTGCAAGACCATGTATAATCTTGCTTGAGGATTTAGAGTGTGTGCTCATTTTCTTTTAGATTTCTACTGTATTATAATTGTAAATATTTTATTGTTCAACTGTAGAGTTAACAGCATACACAGGGGCGCCTGCCTGGCTGAGTGAGTAGAGCGTACGACTCTTGATCTTGGGGTTGTGAGTTTGAGTCCCACGTTGGGTGTAGAGATTACTTAAAAATAAAATCTTAAAAAATAATATTCAAAAACTATATTCTTAATGAAAAAACAAAACCACTTGAAAGTATAAACTTTTTAGCTCATGAAATCTTCATTTTTCTCATGTGCTATTTCTGTTTTTCCAGTTTCTGATTGAGAAAAAAGAATTTGAGAACTGTTGCATCACTGAAAAGCAGGAATCTTGAATGTTTATATACAATATTTTATTCTTCTAGTCCCAAAGAGTACTTTTTAAATTGTGTGATGCACCTGAACAGATCATACTACTTTCTCATTCTCTTTCTTATGATCATGGCATGTGTAAAAAGAGATGAGATTGGGATTGCTGTCTTGGATTGTGGAACCAGGTGAAATGGGAATTTGGAATGCCATCACCAAAATCTGGCCTCAGAAGTAGCACTAACTTCTCCACTGAAATAATGAAGTCTAGTATTAGTCAATAGCATTCTGTCTTTTTCTTCAGGAGCAAGATTTCCTTCTCTAAAGTTAACCCAATGTTTCTAACATAATGAGGCACAGTTTCTGTATGGTTTCCCCAGAATTTGGGATGACTATCAGTGTTTTTAGGTGACAAATGTATTTGTGGGATGGTATAGGGAGTCCACTATTTCAGAGTGGGAGGAGCTTTTGGAGAGTGTCCAATCTTGTTGCCTTTCAAATGGTGAAGCAATATCCACAACATGAATGCCAAGATATTTTATGGGTCGAGATTAAAGGCTTCCATATATTTCTGTGTACAGTCAGGTAGACATTGTCTCTGAGGACCCCAGATTCCCCTTTCCAGGCTGCCTTTCCCTTTCTGACATGCTAAACAATGGGCTCTTATTCTTTTGCTCTGCTGAGTCATCTAAGTAAAAGATAAGAGTATCCATTGTTACCACTTTGGGGAGTACATGCATTTTAATTAGGGCTTCCAGATTCCACGGTATTCATTTTCTCATCTGTCAAATGGAGCTAATATTGCCTACAATGAAGAGTTGTTTAAACCATTGGAATAAATAGAAAATGCCCACTGAAATGTCTGGTAGCTACTACTGTTTTTTTTTTTTTTTTAATTTTTATTTGAGAGAGAGAGAGAGAGAGAGAGACAGAGAGAGAGAGAGAGACAGAGAGACAGAGAGAGACTCCCAGACCAACTCTGTACTGAGCATGGAGCATGACTCAGGGCTCAATCCCAACATCCATGAGATCATGATGTGAGCCCAAACCAAGAGTCAGATGCTTAATTGACTGAACCAACCAGGCACCTCAACTACTAATTGTTAAGGGAGAAAATTTGTGGCAGAAATTACATATGCTGTCTCTTGAATCTGGGCTTCTGTCTCCTTGCGAGTCTATCAGGGATTGCGAAGAAAATTATCAACGAAGATTGTGATGCATGGATTTATAGAAGTCTTAAAAATACCTCAGGATTCCCAAGCTGCTCGTGAAAATATGTTTATTAACAGGTTAGTGGAATAAAGCCTGTTTTTATCATAGGCAGAGTGGAATCCTGGTGAAGAAGAGCACCACAATGTGAAGGGCAGGTCTGAGTTTGGCTGATCAAATGCAAAAGTGAACGTTTTGATTAGTCATTAGATTTTTCTGTTTTACAGGTATAGGAAAAGCTAATGAAATGAATCAAGCCCTTGAAATCAGGGAAAATAAGGAAAAAGAGAAGCAAAAAAAAAAATCAATCATAAGGGTTATTTTATTTACTCCAAAGGTGTCTGCATATTTACATGGAATAGTCAGACAGTGTCTTACAATCCCTGGAGGAGATTGAATGCTTATGTCCTCCCCAAGTTCAAGTGTTGAAATTCTAACCCCAGTACATGGTATGAGGAGGTGGGTCCTTTGAGACATAATTAGGTCATGAGGGTGGAGCCCCATGAATAGAATTAGTGCTTACACTTGTCAAAGAGGCCCCAGAGAGCTCCCTCACCCCTTCTGCCATGTGAGGGTACAGGACAGCCATGTATGAACCAGGATTCAGGCTCTTACCAGATACTGAATTTGCCAGTATCTTGATTGCTACTTCTCACCCTCCAGAGCTGTGAGGAATATGTTTCTGTTGTTTATGAGTCACTCAATCTATGGTATTGTTATGAGCAGTCTGAATGTACCAAGAGAATACCCAGAGGTAGAGCATACTGCAATGTTTCCAGCCATCTTTCCAGAGCAGAGGACTTATTCTATTTTTTTTTTAATATTCTATACCACTTGGAAAATTAGTATTAGATGAAGGCCATATTAGGAGTTATCATTTCATTGACATGTTTAAAGAGATGAATGTTCTAATTACTGATGATGCTGACTATTTGAGAATCAATCTTGTCCTTAAATGTTTGACCTAAGTTATGCTGGATTGCTTATAAATAGGGAAAGTAGATTTTACATTTGATTCAGAGGAAGAACACTACATTTAGAAGGTTTGATTCTCTAATTTTCAGACAATATTTAAGAGTATGGGGAAATAATCCTACAAGTTAGGTGAAAAAAAAAACAAGTAATATTTAGAATATTCTCCCAACTTTGTCAAGAATCTGCATTTATATATGAGCATAGAACAAAAAGCTGAAGGTTTATGCTACAAATATCTACACTGGCTTTGATGAATATTTTGCTCTTTGTACATTTTTTTGCATGTGTCAAATTTTCTTTTTCTTTAAAGATTTGAGAGAGAGAGAAAGAGAGAGAGAAAGAGTGCATGTGCATGAGTAGGGTGGGGGGGCAGAAGGTCACAGAGAGAATCCTTGTGCAGACTCCTCACTGAGTGCAGAGCCTGATATGGGGCTTGATCCTAGAACCCTGAGATCATGACCTGAGCTAAAAGCAAGAGTTGGATGATTACTCTCCTGAGCCACCCAGGTGTCCCTTTTGTCATTTCAAAATCTTTTCCTCAGCAATTTTTTTTTTTTTAGTTAGTTAGTTAGTTAGTTAATTTATTTATTTATTTATTTATTTATTTATTTATTTATTTATTTATGAGAGACACACAGAGAGAGGCAGAGGCATAGATACAGGGAGAAGCAGGCTTCCCACAGGGACTTGATCCCAGGACCCCAGGATCATGACCTGAGTCAAAGGCAGACACTCAACCACTGGGCCACCCAGATTCCTCAACAATCTTTTCTTCACTTGAAATGCAGACTAATACAACATATTCCTTCAGGTGAGATACTTAAGCCTAGGGGAGAACTTTTTGTACCTCACCCATTTTAGAAGGGGTTATTTACTTTTTTATCTCAAGCATGGAGTACGGTAATTCAGAGCCAGTGTGTTTGATTCTGAAAATGGGTTTTTTAGCAATGTATGCTGGTTCAAATTTTTTTTTAAACTTAGTTTTGTGAAAATAACTCTGGCTCCAGCTCGGGAAGTTCTGACTTAGGATCCATTTTCCCCCTCCTACTAACTACGTGAACTCATTCAAGTTGTTTGACTTTCCTGATTATCCCAAGATAAAGAGCTAAGTGATAACATGATAAATGATAAGGGCATTTCATGCTGAAGAGTTAAATCTGTCACCTTCAAATGGACCCTTCAGGTATTTGAATTGGAGGAGCTTAGGTATTCTGCTTCCACAGTAGGACTCTCCTTCTCTCTCACACAACTGACATGCTGACACATGCCCCTTCCCTTCTCCTTTTCTTTCTGAATACTTCACTCGAGGGTGACATAAGTTGCCATTTACTAATAGGTGCTCGTTGGGTGGAAGGATGAGCATCTTGAAGAACCAGATGGAAACTCAGTTGGAAAATCACAGGAAAAATCTAAATGAGAAATAGCTCAGTTGGGACAAGGACACAGAGTAAAATGTAAACTGTGTCTGTGCAAGGTGCAACAGGACAATGTTCATACCATCAATCCACTTTCTTTGAGGTTGTGTGGATATTGAGGTCCCTTCTGGGGACCGTGCAGAGCATTCCCTGGGGGGCTGGGGGAGGGGAAGCTAAAATCCTCCCTGGCTGCCTCAGCTGTGCTTGCTGAGAGGGGTCACATTTTCCTAATTTGAACGAAGCTATGAGGGATTAGTGGTAGAGCTGGTCTAAATGTCAGCAAAAACTACTGTGAACCAACATCGAGTCACAGACAAAGAGTTGATATTTTTCTAGATAAGGCAGAGCAGGAAAGGCCTAAATTATAGCAGGGCTTGAGGTTAGATCAGGAGGTTTTGAAGGAAAAGTTAAACTGCTATCTTTTTAAGATGGTTCCAGATCCGCAATAATGCTGGCGTTAGTGACCCTGTAGGCTTTTTGTGAGCCCACAGAGTCACTGGAACAGAACCTCAAATATCTTCATTTTTACTGTTTGCTTACCTACAAACAAAATGGTGCTCACTATTTAGACAGTAGAGCAAAACATATATCATGGACAATTCACTTATATAAAAGTTCTGAGATTTAGTGACTCTGAAATATCACTGTAACTATATAAAATATACAATAAAATATAAATAGATACAAGGAATACTGAACCTCACTTGGCTTCCATGAGTGGAGTCTGGAGGAGTTTCCTCTTGACCATGGGCCCTGCATTGCTGTGATTGTCCCTTGGCCTAGTTACTATCCACCTCTAATCTTTAAAAAGTGTCCTTAATACAGTTTAGGTAGGAAGTGGGCAAAAGAAGGTCAAATAAAAGTCAGAGTCAGGTGGGCTGCAATTCTTCTTCTCATGCATTCCAAATTAAGAGGGACTGTAAGGGTTAACTCTAAAGTATTCCACCTTGAACCCCCGCACTCTCTTTATCTAGCACACCATAATAAAAGATCAAGAGTTCCTGCTTATTATCTTATTTTTCCTGCTTGCTTCACCAGGCTAAGGCCCAGTCTGGTTATGGATTAACACGGTGATCAATAGTAAGCCTGCTGTCTCTCTCTCGGCAGGGGAAAATGAACTCAAAATGCAGTCAAACTCTTATTGATCAAGGATATAGGTCTCACTTTCATTACCTCTGTCTCCTGATAACCCACAAATAATGTGATGAGTTGCTAATCTCTCTGATTTTCAATGGACCCTTCACCCCTCCTGTCTGCACATAGAAGCTTTTATTTTCATCTTGATACACACTCTGTGTAATTCATGTAGCACTAACTCTCACTCTCTTACCGCCAGCCCTGGTCAATCAGAGCTAATAATATCACTCTTCACTGGGGATGGCGGCTCCGGCGAGTTCAAGATACAGAATCTCCGAACATGGCAAGGAAATGCAACCTGGCCTACTTCTTTTGGAGGACAGAGAAATGTGGAGTCCTCGTGGTGAAGCAACATACAAATTGATAGTAACCTTCTTGGGATCTGGCCCACTTCTACCACAGTAGCTGGACTTTATAAGCGTACCTGGTCAAATCTCTCATTTGCTTTTTTCTTTAGTATTCTCTACATGTTCAATGTGGGGCTTGAACTCCTGACCCCTAGATTAAAAGTCCCACGCTCTACTGCCTGAGTCAGCCAGGCTTCCTTGGTCAGATCTCTTGTATGGCTAATCCTGCCTTGGCTTCTGCTTCTCTGTGGATCTGAACTGCGGCAGATCTGAGCTTTTTTTTTTTTTTCCACCAGTGGGAAGATTGGCTCTCCATGTAGACATGGGCTCTGATGCCAGGACAAGATGGTCCCCTTATCTTTGGTGTCTTAATGACCTCAGAAAATTTCTGATGAATACCATAGGACAAACTTAGAAGAGTGAGAGTATTTCAAATATGACATTGTGTTGATTTCTTGTGGCAAAAACAAGATGACGTTTGAGTCAAAAGCCCTACTCTTAGATTTCTGGTTCCCTGCTTACTTGGGTAGGGAAATGAAGATGTTGTCCTTGGCAAGAACAGATCACTTTACTTTCATCTAGAAAATTCTCATCTGCTCAAAGTTATGAGATGAAAACAGACCAAATGAGAGTCTTAGGAAAACAGCAATTTTTGCATGCAGAGTTATCTTCTGATTGGTTAGTAACTCATAGTGACTTTCCGACTTTTTTTGGAGGCACGGGGTCTGCAACTTACTACTTTTCTTAAAGCAAAGGAAGAAAGGACAAAACCAACTTCCATACTGTGGCACACCAGTCACGTTGCTTGGGCATCTGGCTTGTGAGAGATTCTCAAGTATAAAATGGTTATCAAAGATGGGTAGAAGAAAGACTACTGGAATTCAGGATTTCCTTCAGTCCGATAGTTGGAGTTGAATCAGCCAGCAACAGTTGCTTTGCTTCTCTGACATAAAGTCACTGAGCGCTCGCCTAACTGAATCACTTTTGTGAAGAAAGTTGGGAGATTCTTGGCTGCTGAGCTGATGAAAACAAAAGGCAACAATGGGAATAACGTCTTTTTAAAAAAGATTATTTATTTATTCATGAGACACACAGAGAGAGAGGCAGAGACATAGATAGAGGGAGAAGCAGGGTCCCTACAGGGAGCTCGATGCGGGCCTCAATCTCAGGACCCCAGAATCATGCCCTGAGTCAAAGGTTACACACTCAGCCCCTGAGCCACCCAGGCCCCCTTAAAGTCTCTTTCTTGGAGAAAACACCAAATGACCGATAGAAAAGAAACCAACAAGATTACCTGCTTTCACTCAGCCGGTAGGGGCTGAATGGTATTTTCCAGCTTCAGTCCAAACAATTTGTACACCTGTTGAAGGGAAAATAAAATTTGACAGTGGTACAAAGTCCGGGGGATTAAAGTGATTTGCACTGAGCTCTTAAAGCTGAGGTAATTGTAGGTCTCCGTTTCTTCTCTTGTTCTGCAGAGCTGCATCTGAAATTTGACAAGGAAGTCCTCTCAAAGATTCCGCCCCCCCCCTTTTTTTGCAAGAGACTGGGTGGAAATTCCACCTGATCGCTCCCTCTCTGCTCAGCCGTGTCCTCTTGGAAACTCCCTGCTCTCCCTTGGCTTCAGGGAACCAATCCAGGGCAGACTTTTGTTTACTTGGCAGATTGGGTGGCAGGCTCTGGTACCTGTTGTTTGGAAGTCCTGAGATCAGAGGCCCGGGAGGACGAGAGGAGAGTGGTCCTGGTTTAGGCCGGTGAGAAAGCTTGCAGAGCTTTTTGTAAACATGGAAGACCCTCTCGGGTCTGTGTGTTCCCGTGCTGTGCCCTGTCATATACATCCAGGCTCTGATTTGATGTACTTCTCAGGCTGAACGTATGCTACTGAATACCTTTGATGTTGCTATAATTGTGTGTGTGATCTTCAATCATGGATGTCATCAAATTTTATTAAACTTAATATAGATAAAACCAAGACATTATTGATTAGTTCTGCCATGCAAACCTCCCAGGCCTCCTCTTCGAGTGGTTTTCTTCTGGGGGAGCTGTCTTTATCCTTTCGATAATACTCATGCCCTCAGAGCCACTGTGGCTTCTGAGTTTTCTTTTGAAGCCCACATCAATCATATAATTAAGACGTCTTAATACAACTACAGCAATCCCGCCATATTGCGAGGCACGCTCTCTGGTCTGCTGCTGCAATTTTAATTCATGCCCCTCTTTCATGTGGGCGTAATTACTGCTGTTCTTTGTTTAGGGTGTGTGTGTGTGTGTGTGTGTGTGTGTGTGTGTGTGTGTGGCATATTTTCCGTTGATCCAGATTTAACCAGATAGACCCCTCTTTGGATTTAAACTTTTCTGCCTTATTAATAAGATTAATTTGATTCTGACAAAGCCATATTCTCTTGCCCCATCTTCTTAGCCATGCGCTCCCTAAATGATGTCTGCTGGTGTTCCCGTGATGCTAAACATTCAGATGAAAAAATGTAGAATTCAGACAACCTTCCAGATGTCCCGGGTGACCAGATGTTTGATATCATGTTGGCAAAGCATCCAGATCACTGACTCTTTAAAAACAATCATTTTTCATCTGGATGTTTTGGTGTTAGGCAAACACACGAAATTGCCAATTTCCCATTTTTCTGTCTTTGTCATATTTTTCTTCTTCACTGTTACCAGATTGTGCAGTCTCTTTGTTTTTCTTCCTTTACTCCTTTCCCGTATTCATGTTGTGAGTCCAATCCTAACATCCAGTACTAAAATGTGGAATGGGAAGCAAGGAGGGACAGTTGTGGAGAGCACAGTTTTGGGAATAAGATCTGAGCAGAGTAGTAGTTCCAGCTGGATTTCTAATTACTGTGTTTCTATGGTGTAAGACATATGACTTTGGGTCTCAACCAAGTATCTGAATTTCACAAAAAGAACTAGACCTACTTTCACATGAAAATATTGGATCTCTCTGAAGAAAAAAACCTTTGTTTTTTGTTTGAATAGGGTTGGCCTCCTTCTCAACTTGAAAAAAAAATCTCATTCTTAAAACACAAGCAATGGATTAATAACTTTTCTTCCTGTCCGATTTTAAAACATTCATTTCCAGCTTGAATAAGATCATAAAATATAGTCACTATAGGTCCTTGTTAGAGAATTACTTCATGTAGTGGTTGACAGTTCAGCATCTGCATGAGGTTTGTTCAAACATCTCGTATTCATCTAGCATGTTAGATTAAGAAACGAGTAATAGGAGGAGGAGGAGGAACCCAGCCATTTTGCCCACTTTCCTGTAGTAAAGGCTCTCCTGAATTGCACATTAATGGTGTGGACCTGGTGACCTATCACTGTCTACAGGAGAACATTTGGACAAAGTGCTTGCATTGCTTTCTTAAAAATATATCTGACATTAGCGACTTTGTCCACAAAACCCTTATAAAAGGGTAATGCACTTCTTTCTGCCTTGAGTTTAGGTTCTGGACAAAATGTTGTCCATGAAAACTGGTGCTTATCCTGTCTTTTATCTGAGAAGGAAAACTGCTCACCCAGGGCATGCCCTGTTTGGCCTTAGCTACTACGAACCTCTCTAATTTGTCATCAGTGCTGAGCATCTGGGATGTGAGAACATCTGTTCCCTTTGCTGCCTTTAGAAAAGTGGTTTTCAACCCTAGCTGCATGCTAGCATTTTCTGAGTGCTTTTTAAAAAATATCGAAGCCTGAGATTGACCATCCTTCCCTGCCCCCGAAATTCTGAGTGGATTGAGTTTAGTTGATAGCTTATTTGGTAAACCATTTTGGAAGTTGGTGGAGTTGATATGCGTGATAAACAAGCTATATTAAATCTTGTCTTAAGAATAAGACAGGACATACATAGAAATATACAGAGTACTGATAAGCAAGCAAAGAAACTCTCAAGGGGGGCCCCGGACAAGCCACTTAACCTGCCTGGTTTGGCCGCCTGCTGCAGGGCCTCTCCAAGGCCCGGGGTTCCCTGCCAGCCTTCTCCAGCTCTTGGCCTCTCATCCTCCAATTGGCCCAATCTTTTGTGCCTCTGATAATCTTTTATGCCTGCTGTTTCCGTCCTCTCCTTCTCAAGACCCTCAAATGACTTCCCATTAGCTTCTGGGTCATATTCAAATTATTACCTATTGGTTTCAAGACCTCTAGTCAGGCAATCCCTTTTTATGTCACTTTTAATCTCTCCCCTTCCTGCTCCCTTTGTGGCTGTCAAAATCCTCTTCTTCAAGCAATCCTTGTTACTCTTTATCTCTCTTCTTCTGAGTACTGCTTCCTTCAGCTATTGGACAAAAGTTTCTAGATTATGTGCACCTGACTTGAGCTATCCTTCCCATCATCCTAGTGCTTAACCTTTCCCACACACCTCAGCTACCTCCTGGTGCTTTGTAATCATGTAACCAGGTTTTGCTGGCCCAAGGACAGCAAGACAGTCACCAGGCAGTTGTCCAGGGACCTCTTTAGCTCAAACCATGTAGAGGTAACCAAACAGAGGGAGGCATTGAAAAAAAAATGCACGCAGTGTGATTTGTGTTCTCTGTACACTATCCGGATCACTTGACGGTTTCCCCAAATGGCTCTTCAACAAATCCATTGTCCCCTCTCTCCACGTGCATGTATTTCCAAGGCTACTAAGTAAGTCCTTAAAATGAAGATAGATTCCAACGTTCTAGATTTGAGGCTACTGTGATTAATTTCTTGTTGCAAAATATGTCAAGAAGGAAAGTGAGAACCAAATTGTTGTAATATGAATTCAAACCTCCAGAGATGGATTTTCTAGTTTTCTTTTTTTTTAAGATTTATTTATTTATTCATGAGATACACACACACACACACACACACACACACACACACACACACACAGAGGCAGAGATTTAGGCAGAGGGAGAAGCAGGCTCCCTGCAGGAAGCTCGATGTAGGACTCGATCCCAGGACCTAGGATCACGACCCGAACCAAAGGCAGATGCTCAACCACTGAGCCACCCAGGTGCCCTGATTTTCTAGCTTTCAAGTGCAATTGACAATGATTTACCATAGCTCTTGTTCTGAGTTTATTTTGTAATTGTCCCTTAGAAAAAAGGGGAGGAAAGAAAAATCATCTTATATATCTTGTAGCCTCTGGACATGTTCCCTTACACAGAGAAAACATTCAATATGTATTTTTTGGATGAAGTAAAACCATCAGCAAAGCTTTTTTACTTCTTGGATTACTAGTGACAGAATCACTGGTTATGGGTTTGTGTGTGTGTGAGTGTGTGTGTGTGTGTGTGTGTGTGTATGTCTGTAGGGAGTGCCTCTTAGGCTCAGTCAGATTTTGAAGCCTTACAACTAGATTTACTGAATTTTAACAAGCACTCAGGGGTTTTTTATGTGCATTAACATTTGAAAACTACTGCCTTATAATAATATTCAGATATGCTTGGTTATAAATTTTACCCAGCATTCAGAAAATTCAGCCCAGATAAAATGAATACCTAATTAAGGACTTTTGCTACATCCTACACTTCCACCCACAACAACATGCAATTACTAAGACTCAGAGAAGTTAATCTTTTCCCTAAATCTTTTGTTTACATCTTTCATCACATTATAGAAATAAAGTCAGAATGTGGTCCAGTCTGTTAACAAGCTTATGTGTCTTTCAGTCCTGACATTCTATCCTTGACAATCAAATGGAAGAAATAAACAAATACCACCCCAACTATTTTAAACTTTTCTAATTCTTGAAGACTTTATAAAGACAATAAATGAAAATGGCAATATGGTCAAATTTATACTGATCTGAAGCTAACAACCATTGATAACTATAACATAATAAGAATTGATGATAAAGATGAGAATAGAGATTCTGATTGTCCTGATAAAATGTTCCTTCTTAGGCTGCTGCTGAAGTGGGTCAAGATCAAGCAAATGTACTATTTTTATGACCATGGGGGGCAGTGGTAATACTGTTTGCTCTCTGGCCTGTGTTGGGCTATTTGGGACAATGGGGAAAGAAAAAAAAAAGCCAGAAATACCACATCCACGCAGATTTACATCTGAAACCAAAGCAGTCGTTTCACTAAGATTTATACCCTTTGGCTAGTTCTATAGCCTGTTTGAAACAGTTGCCCTATGCTTTGGCTGCCTTAACCTGAGTCCCTAGACAACTGACTCTGTTGTTAGGACTTTGCTTTGCATGTTGACCAGCTAACTGGGAACTTTGGTTTAAATAGTTAAGGGTGGGACACCTGGGTGGCTCCGTGGTTTAGAGCCTGCCTTCGACCCAGGGCATGAGCCTGGAGTCCTGGGATCGAGTCCCACATTGGGGTCCCTGCGTGGAGCCTGCTTCTCCCTCTGCCTGTGTGTCTGCCTCTCTGTGTGTGTCTCTCATGAATAATAATTAAAAAAATCTAAAAAAAAAATAGTTAAGGGTTCCTCAAAGACCTTTAAGACCTCAGAGAAAGAGAAAAACAGAACCAAATGGAGCTGCTTAAAATAAATGGTTTCAAAGTGTATTTGGTGAATTATGAATTTTTAGTGAGGTGCCAAATACAGATGTATCTATCTATCTATCTATCTATCTATCTATCTATCTATCTATCATCTATCTACTTATCTATCATCTATTTTTTGAAAAGATTTTATTTATTTTTTTGACACAGAAAGAGAGAGAGCACAAGCAGAGGGAGCAGCAGGTAGAGGGAGAGGTAGAAGCAGGTTCTGTGTTGAGCAAGGAGCCTGATATGGAGCTCAATACCAGGACCCTAGGATCATGACCTGAGCTGAAGGAAGACAATTAACCAACTGAGCTACCCAGGTGCCCCAATCTATCTATCATTTATCAGTCATATAAATCTTTTATCTACCTGCCTATCCATCCATTTCTGGAATGGAATGCACATCATTTGGTTTTTGTGAATATCAGTAGGAGTAATTCACTGCCAGGTGCTTAGTTCTGTGCATACCATGTAAGCACCCAATAGAGAACTGTTCCTATTACTGCGGTCTTTACCGCCATTTCTCCTGTTAATTATACCTTTAATGTATAAACCATACAATATAAATTGCCCAGTGTAACTTAAAACCATGTTAGATTTGGGGCACCTGGGTGGCTCAGCTGGTTAATTGTCTACTTCCAGATCAGGTCATGATCCCAAGATCCTGGGATCGAGCCCCGAGTCGGACTCTCTGCTCAGTAGGGAGTCTGTTTCTCCCTCTGTCCCTCCTCCCTGTTTGTGCTCTCTCTCTGTGTCTCAAATAAGTAAATAAAATCTTTTTAAAAAAAGTTAGATTTCAAAGCTGAATACTTGAAAATGTCAATAATTGGGGGCCAAGACAATCTTGGATTTGAATTTTATTGTTCTAGAGATGTGGACATGTTCCACAGGATTCTGTCATTTTTCACATAATTTATAAAATCCCTGGTCTGCTGTAGCTGGAAGCAGGCAGAGATTTTTCAAAATAGTGGAAAGGGAAAGGCTTCTTTGTGTTCTGGTTCTACCTGGCTAAATCAAGGTGGGATTGATTCCTTGGGTGTGGGGATTAGGCTACAAGAGGGGCAAAACCTCCTTTCTCCCCAAACCACAGGCCCCATTGTGTGGACTGACTTTCAGAGCCAATGACTCCTTTACAGTCTTCTT
The DNA here is from genome assembly GCF_018345385.1 of Vulpes lagopus. Lineage (NCBI taxonomy): Eukaryota > Metazoa > Chordata > Mammalia > Carnivora > Canidae > Vulpes > Vulpes lagopus. Next base: position 104,203,660 of record NC_054827.1, on the reverse strand, counting down.
TTCCTTTTTTTCTTTTTCAATGCATCACTTTTATTTTTTGTCAACAAACTGTGTCATTTACCATAGTAAGAAAACTCCTGTTGTTCAAGGTCTTCATCAGAGTTCCTACAAATCAGGTTAATTGGTGATCAACAGAGCTTTTCTGCCTTTAATGAGGCCTAGTAGCCCAAGGCAATGCCTACCTCTTGATAAGGGACTTTCTTTTTTCTTATTCTGAACTCTTTGATCACTTAAAAAAAAAAAATACCCCCCCCCCAAAAAAAAACAACCCCACCAACCCAGGAAGAGCAACCACCGGGAATGTCATTGTTTTTTAATTGCCTGATTACCAAATGTTGGAGATAAAAGATAGATGTTCTCAATTAATAACATTTACATAGATTAGCATCACTAACAAGCCTCATTAGTAACTGCTGATTTTTGTTTAGATGGTATCCCCTGTCACTTGCTCTCTCTGGTTGTGCAGTCGAAAGCACCTTTAGTATGACAAAACATTACCTTCTAATCTATTTCCATTAATCAAATAGTAAGGCATTTTAATACACAGTCAGGTTTTTAATTAATTAAAAGTTAATATTACCGAGTATAGATTAACGAAAGGTTTCATGTGTTAATCAAGTCCAGAAAACTGTTTCTAAACTCTGGCTGTCTTTTATAGAGCCTAAACATCTTCACTGGATTCATCACAGCATAAACACAAACACATCCGTTCATGGCAGAGTACCGAAGAAATCCTGAGGGCTCGGTGTGTGTTTGACACTCTACATACACCATCAAGTTAATCTGCCAACAGTCCTGTGAAGGAGGGATCATAAGCAGTGACGAAAGCTCAACAAGGTAGGGGACGTGACCAAGATCACTCCGATCACTCACAATCATGGCACTGCTACTGCTTTCCATTTGAGTCTAGAAAAAAAATTCACTGATGTTGGGAGCAGAAGCCAATGTTGTAGATAACCTACAACTAAACATGAGTCATTTTTAAATCACATCATTCTGTCTTTTACTTTATGAAAACAAATGGAGAATGAGCAACTGAAACTAATTGGTAAATGTGTCCTGTAAATAGCAGGATTTGAGATATCTACATTTATAATGATCGATGAATATAATAATATATAAAATCTGAAACTTAAAGATCACAAAATATACACAAATTTTATGTCATCGTAAGTGGATACGTATACCATGTTTTTCAAGAGAGATTTCCCCCCTAAATATGTTGATAAAAATGTAAAATTATTGTTTCTTTCTTACATCTTAAGGGGAAAAAAGTACATATCTAATAATTATGATACATATTTTGGGCAGAAATAGCATATCTTCAGACTCTCTAAGATATCAATGTAAATTTCTTCCAAAAAAGAATATGAAGAGCATAAAATGGATTAAAAAACAATCTATCATTAATTAAAACTTCAAGGGAAAGACACATTTGAAAAGACCAAAGAGGGGTGCTTGGGTGGCTTAGTGGTTGAGCGCATCTGCCTTTGGCTCAGGTCATGATCCTGGGCTCTGGGAGTCCTACATATGGCTCCGGGCAGGGAGCTTGCTTCTCGCTCTGCCTATGTCTCTGCCTCTCTCTCTGTCTCTCATGAGTAAAAAAATAAAATCTTAAAAAAAAGAAAAGATCAAAGAAAGACATCTTTTTTTAAATTTAAATTTATTTTTTATTGGTGTTCAATTTGCCAACGTATAGAATAATACCCAGTGCTCATCCCGTCAAGTGTCCACCTCAGTGCCCGTCACCCAGTCACCCCCACCCACCTCCCCTTCCACCACCCTTAGTTCCTTTCCCAGAGGTAGGAGTCTTTCATGTTCTGTCACCTTTTCTGATATTTCCCACTCATTTTTTCTCCTTTCCCCTTTATTCCCTTTCACTATTTTTTATATTCCCCAAATGAATGAGACCATATAATGTTGTCCTTCTCCGTTTAACTTACTTCACTCAGCATAATACCCTCCAGTTCCATCCACGTTGAAGAAAATGGTGGGTATTTGTCGTTTCTAATGGCTGAGTAATATTCCATTGTATACATAAACCACATCTTCTTTATCCATTCATCAAAGAAAGACATCTTAATTTGGATCTCAAGTTTTAAAGATATTGATATGGGTAGTGCAAAAAAGGACATGGATTTTCCCACCACTAGCATGTCATTCTTGTGCAGGGGTCTTGCGTCTTCTCTGCATTGTTCCAATTTTGGTATATGTGCTGCCACAGGGAACACTCCACTGCTTGCTTAAGAGAGTCCTGATAGAAACCATTGACTCCATTTAAATATTATAGGTAAAATTTCACAAGGGGCATATCGGGGAAGATTTCCTAAAGGAAATGAGATCTTTATTTTATTCCTCTTGGATTAAGCGATGTTTCTTTGCAATTATAAGATGAGAGATGACAATTTTGAAATTCTGTAGCATAATCTTATCAGTTTTTTCTTTTCTTTTTAAAGGTTTTACTTATTTATTCACAAGAGACTCCGAGACAGAGGCCGAGACACCGGCAGAGGGAGAAGCAGGCTCTCCGCAGTAGCCCAACTAAAGACTTGATCCCAGGACCCTGGATCACAACCTGAGCCAAACGCAGAAGCTCAACCACTGAACCACCCAGCAGCCTCTTATCAGTGTTTTCTGTTTGAGTTTACAAAGGGTTAGGGTTAGGGTTAGGCTTTATGTTAACTCTATCCTTCTCTGATCTTCCCTGTTTTAATAAATGGCACCACCATCCACTCAATGGGTTAGACAAAACCTACAAGTCATCCTTGATTCTTCCCTCTCTCTAACTTTCTCCACATCTATTCCATCAGCAAGCCCTATCCACTCTACCTTTCAAATATCCAGAGTTGGACCCCTTCTTGACATCCCTACCACTAGCTTCTTAGTCTGGGCCAGAACAGAAAACCTGCAGTGGCTCTTTGGCTTCATCTTCCAGTTTCCATTCCTGTCCATCCACGTAGTCTTTTTTTGCAGAGTGAACTCTTAAAAGATTCACATTGGCTCCTTCTCCAATGGCTTCCCATAACCTACAGAATGCCTCTTTATGATGAGCTCCCTCACCCCCTACCACTCACCCAGAGGTTGTTGCACTTGTACCCTCATGACCTACTGTGTGTTGGTCAAACTTAGCAACCTCTCTCAGGCTGCTCTGGTAATTCTTCTCCATCCCCACTCTTTCCTACCATTCAGAATTCAGAGACTCCCAGACAATTTCCTCTTCTCATTTTGTTTCCAGGTTTATTGAGATATAGTCAATAAAGTGTAAGTTTAACGTGTACAAGGTATTGGTTTGATACACTCATGTGCTGCAAAATGCTTAGCAGAGGGTTGGCCAAAACCTCCATCATATTACATAATTACCATTTCTTTTTCTGTGGTGAGAACATTTACGATCTTTTCTCTTGGCAACTCTCAGGTATATAATACAGTATTATTAACTATAATCACTATGCTGTGCATTAGATCCCCAGAACTTAATCAGCTTATCACTGGAATTTTGTATCCTTTGAACAACATTTCCCATTTCTCCTACCCCCCAGGCCCTGGTAACCACCACTCTACTCTGTTTCCCTGACTTCAACTTTTTAATTAATTTTTATCTATTTTTTATTGGAGTTCAATTCGCCAACAAATAGCATAACACCCAGTGCTCATCCCATCAAGTGCCCCCCTCAGTGCCTGTCACCCAGTCACCCCAACCCCCCACCCACCTCCCTTTCCACAACCCCTTGTTCGTTTCCCAGAGTTAGGAGTCTCTCATGTTCTGTCACCCTCTCTGATATTTCCCACTCAATTTCTCTCCTTTCCCCTTTATTCCCTTTCACTATCTTTTTATATTCCCCTAATGAATGAGACCATATAATGTTTGTCCTTCTCTGATTGACTTATTTCACTCAGCATAATACCCTCCAGTTCCATCCACATCGAAGCAAATGGTGGGTATTTGTCATTTCTAATGGCTGAGGAATATTCCATTGTATACATAGACCACATCTTCTTTATCCATTCATCTTTCGATGGACACCGAGGCTCCTTCCACAGTTTGACTATTGTAGACATTGCTGCTAGAAACATCGGGGTGCAGGTGTCCCAGCATTTCACTGCATCTGTATCTTTGGGGTAAATCCCCAGAAGTGGGTAGCTCTATTTTTAACTCTTTGAGGAACCTCCACACAGTTTTCCAGAGTGGTTGTACCAGTTTACCTTCCCACCAACAGTGCAAGAGATTCCCCTTTCTCTACACCCTCTCCAATATTTGTTGTTTCCTGTCTTGTTAATTTCCACCATTCTCACTGGTGTGAGGTGGTATCTCATTGTGGTTTTGATTTGTATTTCTCTGATGGCAAGTGATATGGAGCATTTTCTCATGTGTTTGTTGGCCATGTCTATGTCTTCTTCTGTGAAATTTCTGTTCATGTCTTTTGCGCATTAATGATCTGATTGTTTGTTTCTTTGTTGTTGAGTTTAATAAGTTCTTTATATATCTTGGATACTAGCCCTTTATCTGATATGTCATTTGCAAATATCTTCTCCCATTCTGTAGGTTGTCTTTTAGTTTTGTTGACTGTTTCTTTTGCTGTGCAGAAGCTTTTTATCTTGAATAAGTCCCAATAATTCATTTTTGCTTTTGTTTCCCTTGCCTTCATAGATGTATCTTACAAGAAGTTGTGTGGCCAAGTTCAAAAAGGGTGTTGCCTGTGTTCTCCTCTAGGATTTTGATGGATGCTTGTCTCACATTTAGATCTTTCATCCATTTTGAGTTTATCTTTGTGTATGGTGTAAGAGAATGCTCTAGTTTCATTCTTCTGCACATGGTTGTCCAATTTTTCCAGCACCAAGATTACCAGAACTTGTACAGCAATTCAGCAGTGTGGCAGGATACAAAAATCAATGCCCAGAAGTCAGTAGCATTTCTATACACTAACAATGAGACTGAAGAAAGAGAAATTAAAGAGTCAATCCCATTTACAATTGCACCCAAAAGCATAAGATACCTAGGAACAAACCTAACCAAAGAGGTAAAGGATCTATACCCTAAAAACTGCAGAACACTTCTGAAAGAAATTGAGGAAGACACAAAGAGATGGAAAAATATTCCATGCTCATGGATTGGAAGAATTAACATTGTGAAAATGTCAATGCTACCCAGGGCAATTTACACATTTAATGCAATCCCTATCAAAATACCATGGAGTTGTTTTAGAGAGTTGGAACAAATAATCTTAAGATTCGTGTGGAATTAGATAAGACTCTGAATAGCCAGGGGAATATTAAAAAAGAAAACCAGAGCCGGGGGCATCACAATGCCAGATTTCAGGTTGTACTACAAAGCTGTGGTCATCAAGACGGTGTGGTACTGGCACAAAAACAGACACATAGATCAATGGAACAGAATAGAGAATCCAGAAATGGGCCCTCAACTCTAAGGTCAACTAATATTCGACAAAGCAGGAAAGAATATCAACTGGAAAAAGGACAGTCTCTTCAACTTTTTTAGATTCCGCGTATGAGTGATATCATACAGTGTTTGTCTTTCTCTGTTTGGCTTATTTCACTTAGTATGATGACCTCAAGTTTAATCCACATTGTTACAAATGGCAGGATTTCCTTCTTTCTCATGTTTAAATAATATTCCATTGTATATATATATATATATAAATATAAGTATACAATGTAGTATATACCTGCATATACTCTGTGTGTGTGTGTGTGTGTGTGTGTGTATTTACATTTTCTTTTCCATTCATTTGTTGACAGACACTTAGGTTGCTTCCACGGTTAGCTGTTAAAAATAATACTGCAACGAACATGGAGATGGAGAGGTGTAGATACTTCTTTCAGCTCTTGTTTTTATTTCCTTTGGATATATACCCACAAGTGGGATTGCTGGGTCCTACAGTAGTCCTAGTTTTGATTTTTTGAGGACCCTCCATATCATTTTCCATATGGCTGCACCCATTCACATTCCCAGCAAAAGTGCACGAGACAAGACCTCTTTCTCTTCAGAGCATCCCCTTATGGTGTGCTTCATTTTCTTTGTGATATTGATCACCACATTACTTTTTTTTTTGTCTATTCTTATAATTCTAGAACCTAGAATAATGTCTGGCACATGAAACATGCTAAATAAATATACATTACATGAATAACTGAATGATCACCAAGTTCAGGTGAGGAAATAAATACACATGGAGGTTCAGACCTACCTGAAGTTTTTGTAATATGGGGAACCTTACTATATATTGACCTCTTTTGTCTTGGAAGGCTCCTTCCAAACCATGGGCACAGTGACTGAGGCACTGGATGCCTGGAAAAAGCCCTTGTGCTGCTTTCACAGATCTTAGAACCACTCAGACTCTGGCTTCTGCTCTCCCGTTTCAAACTCTCTTTCATTTGTGATGCTGGGAACCTGGATTCTTTTCTTTGCCTAGTCAGATGGCAATAGCCTTGCTCTATAATCTGTGAATGAGTCAGATTCCCACGTTGCCCAGGACAGCCGTTCAGACTTGTCAGACTTCATTGCTTTGTGTGTCTTTCTGCCTGGCTTTTGCATTTCCAGATGGTTAGATTTTTCCATTGATGGATCCCACTTCCAATGAGTTAGAGAAATATGAGGATGTACTTGGATTTCTAACCTTCTTTATAGAGTTCCAGTGCTAGCCTCTGCAGCCATGGTCTGGTGTCTCCAATTCTTAGTACTTGATTTCTCTTTATTAGAGCATACTTGGACTCATGTTTGCTTTAAATCAATCATAAAATATATTATTGCTTATTTGTTTTCACTCTAAAAGTTTGTTCATAAACATTAAAGTATATTTTGATTGTAAGTAAAAGATCATAGCTTTTCAGGGGCTTAAATCAGAAAAATAATATATTTCAATTAGTTAAATCTGGCATTTCTTTTTTGACTTGCATTTAAAAACTAAAGTTCATTTATTAATTATGAAATCAATATATGCTCATTTTATTTTTTAAAAAGATTTTATTTATTTTAGAGAGAGAGAGAGAGAGAGAGAGAGAGAGAGAATGCCAGTATAAGCAGGAGGAGCAGCGGGCAGAGGGAGAGAGAGAAGCAGACTCCCTGCTGAGCAAGAAGCCCAGGTCCCCAGGATCATGACCTGAGCTGATGGCAGACGCTTAACTGACTGTCACCCAGGCGCCCCAATACATGCTCATTTTAGAGAAAAAGGCAAAGCATAAAACAGAAAGAGCAGTTCCAGCTAGTCCCATGACACGTAGTCACTGTTAATAAGTACCTATATTTCTATCTGTTTTTGCTATGTATTTGAAATATAATTATGATCTTATGAGACATATATATTACATGTAACAAGAAAAAATAATGTGTACTTTTTCTGATCATGAAATAAGTCACAATTTTTGTATAAAATTTAGGAAATAAACGAAAATAAAAATAAATATATGTTGTTAATTGTAAAAACTACACATAATCATTTTAGAAAATTGGAATATTTTATAAAAACAGACATAAAAAGCATTCAGAATTCCACTCAACAGAATAATTATTTACATATAATATGTACTATTCTGACATTTTGTTTTGTGTATATTTACATAGATAATTTGAACTCTAGAGAAGGTTGTAGCATATACATGAAGATGTAAGCATCATTTGTACACTTGAGTCCTACTCAAAGATAACATGTAGAGGGGCTAAATGACAGGAGTATCTAACATAGGTGTTTTATTTGTCTTTTGCATTAAAAAAGTCCTAAAACTAATGAAATGGCTGTATGATATAAGTTTTAACACTATAGGAAATCATCACTTAAATTCCTTGGGAGTTAAATTAGATAATCTATCCTCTAGGTAACTCTCTTGTGATGGGGAAAATTATGTATGCATACATGTATGTATGCATGCCATTTAAAGATTCTCTTGGCACATTTCCTTAAGCTGTTGAGATATTGTTAATTTTGGGGGGGGGAGCATAGATTTTTGAGAAAAGTATAAGATTATTATATTTTGACAAAGTTAGAAAAATACTGTAGTATTCTTTAAGGCAACAGCTGGTCATTTTCACTTTTGTATTCCCAGGACCTTAGCCCAAGCCTGACTCAATATATATTTATTAAAATGAATGAGTCAAATAAAACGTCATTTGTAAAGTGTGTCGATATCTTTATTGTTCTCTTTTAATGATTAAATTAAGATACGTTGGTTGTAAAATATCCAATAGTACAAACATATATTTAACTCAGAAGATGAAAACACCCATAAAATGAAGTCATTATGAACGCTTCTGTTGTTTCCTTTTGTTTTAGCTCCACTAAGTAACTAGAACTAGTGGACACACTTTAAGAGTTCATACCCATTTTTGCTCTGGCTGAGCATTTGGGCAGCCATGGCTATGCAGGACTTCTGGGTAAACACATTGGCCTTGTCGTCCCACCTCAGGGTCTTTCGGTCAGAGAGTGATCACTGCCGAAGCATATGGAAACCTTTTGGCCCAGTTGATTGGCCCGAAGATAGACAGCTCAAGCTCCTCCCTTGCTTTCCCTAACCCTAATTTTTCACTTGTACAAATATCCTGTTTCTCTTAAAGAAAGACACACTTTTTTTTCCCTCCAAGCAATGTGATTTTCTAGAAAGAACAAAGAATTTAAAAAGTATATAAAATCCAATTGACAATCACTTTAGCAGATCTTGGATTTAACATTAGTACAGTTAAATCATCTTTTAACTTTTGTTAAATGAAATCAGTAGTTTCTGTGATAGAAGTTATACTCAAGATCTCTATATATTATGCAACCTTGAGCGCATATGTACAATGCCATGACACTTGAAATTAGCTTGCCACTATAATTAGTTATCTAATAAAGACAGCAATCTTTATTCTCATACTAATGTGTCAGAGGTGGATACAGAAAAACCTTCTTTTCTAATTACTATTTTATTGAATCATCAGTTACTACCCCCCCCCCCAAAAAAGTGAGGGGGAGCTATTTAAATTGCCTCATAAAGAAACATCTACCTGGAAAATAAAAACATACAATCTTCTAGAGCCTCAAGGGGCTAAGTAATTTACCTAAGATCACCCAATCAAGATTAGGAGCCAATTCTCCAGGCTCCCAGATAATTGCACTTTGGACTTCACCACTGGACTGGTGGCACTGGTAGTGATCGATAACTAAGCCTTGGAACTTCCTGGGTCTCTAGTACAGGCTGTGGTTCTCAAGCTAAGTATCCTCATGAAGCTGTTGGAGAGAAGAGGAATGAAACTGGCTGACAAGTTGAAAGCTGTTAAAAAAGATATTCCTTTTATTAAACACATCCTATAAATATGTGTGTGTGTGTGTGTGTGTGTGTGTGTGTGTGTAGTGAACAGATTGGACCACTTCTGTCACCAGCATCTATAGTTTGTTATTTGGTCAATGAGATGAACATCTTTGTATACTCCTAGCTGCAATAACTTCTGTGCAGCTTACAATTCAGTAATATTCAAGTGAGTTGATAATGTTCTATAATGCATTCATCTAGATTTATAGACTCAAGGGATGACTGGGTGGCTCAGCGGTTGAGCTTCTGCCTTTGGGTCAGGGCGTGATCCTGGATTCCTAGGTTTGAGTCCCATATCAGGCTCCTTGCCTGGAACCTGCTTCTCCCTCTGCCTTTGTCTCTGCCTCTCTTTCTGTGTCTCTCATGAATAAATAAATAAAATATTAAAAAATAGATTTATAACTTAAAAAAAATCTAATAAAAAAAGACTGAGAAACTGTAATGTGCTGAGCCTACTTCTGAACAAACTGCTCTCAGGAGTTGCTGGATGAGTTTTTGCTGTGGTACTGGGTTGGATCTTCCAGTTTTTTCTCTTATGTATGTGACTTGCGTTACTCAGATTCCTTATTTTCAGGTTCCTCATCTGCAAAGTAGGAGATTAATGATACCTGTCTCAGGAGTGATGATGAAGATTGAGATATAATACATAGAATGATTACCACAGCTTCTTCCCTATATTATCCACTCAGTAAACCATAGCAACTAATAAATAACAATGAACAGCTCTATATAGCCAATAACTAGTATTAATATAATTAAATATGGCGATAGATTAGACAATCCAGACTGCAATTTACCAGAGACATTGGTGGAAAAGTGCTTTAGACCAAAAACTGATCACAGGGACCAACTTCCAGGTGACAATTATGATGGATTTTAGGAGGTCGATGGATTGCTGCTGATCTCTTTGGTATGGAATATTGCACTTTCCAATCTCTGTTACTTCTTTCTATTTCTGTGTTGGAAATTTACAGAAGCTAAAATAGAATTAAAATTAGCTAATATAATTCTTATTCTTTTGTTGGCACAGCAGCCCCCTGTCTGTTCTGCTTTCAGATCATGAATGCCCCTGACATCCATGAATGCTCATGGCACAGGCTTCCACCCATTTGCCTGATGAGGGTATTCAGTGATGACAATGGATTTGGAGGTTGAAAGTCTTGCCTCAGGCCTTGGAGCTAGGTACATCGAAGCCACTTGAGTATAAAATTTCCTACTTATTTATCTGTTAGTTTTGGATGTTTGGAAAGACATGGCGAATTTGGCCAGTTTTCTTAGAAATTTGGTACGCTTAAAACCATGGCTCTGAGTATGCAGCAATTAAAAAAAAAGAACAACAGAATTACTCAGAATGTCGTGAAATGATCCCAACAAAATACAAGGGTTTAATTTCATCAGGGAATTTCTAATTAATGATGTTTGAGTGGGTTTTAAATTCCCCAACCACATTCCCACCATCCTTACTCACCACTTGGGGAAAGTTTAAGCCTAAGGGCATCTTTTAGATGAATACTAGTAGCCACATTTATGCTGAATGGAACAGCACCAGTAATGCAATTATAGCAGAAAAGAAACCTTGCATTCCCAGGACACTCGCTCAAACTCCATTACAATGTCTTATCCATGTTTCTTTGTTTCATTGCATTAAAGAGTAATAGCAAAGGGCTAACATAAAGTATAAAACAAAGTCTTCATTTAATATTTCCCTTGAATAATCAAAGAGGCACTCTCTTATTTCTGTGTGGGTGCTGCTTAGCCCTGATACCTGCAACTGTTTTTCTAACAGATGATTTTAACAGCAGGAGGCTATCTTGCCTATAAAGCTACATTGGGCTGATCCTTCAGTAGCAAGCCTGGGGAAGATGCACTCAGTTCACTCTGGAATTCCATTGTGGGTGCAATAGTTTATTTCTAGAAGGTTCTTAGTGTCCTAGGGGAGCTGTTTCCACTCAGTGGGGTGAGCAGCTCATACACACACAGGTCTGTTCCTCACTATAAGATTAGATTTCTATTTTGGCTGCCAAGAATCTCTTGAACCTTCTCACTATGCTGGCACATGAGGGAGGGGGGGTTTCTTAAGTTATGTGGAGATCCAGTATAACATGGGTTATCTATCATCAAGAGTAAAGGGAAAGAAAGATGCGTGGGTGGTTCAAGGGTTTCAGGCCATAGGAAGTATGTCCACATATTCTTCCATGTTCCAAAACATCTCTATAGAAGTGCATTTCTTAAGTTATGTGGAGATCCAGTATAACATGGGTTATCTATCATCAAGAGTAAAGGGAAAGAGTAAATAGAAGTGCATTTCTTAAGTTATGTGGAGGTGTTCAAAACATCTCTATAGAAGTGCATTTCTTAAGTTATGTGGAGATCCAGTATAACATGCGTTATCTATCATCAAGAGTAAAGGGAAAGAAAGATGCGTGGTGGTTCAAGGGTTTCAGACCATAGGAAGTATGTCCACATATTCTTCCATGTTCCAAAACATCTCTATAGAAGTGCATTTTTGGGAAATTGCTGTACGGATTAAAGTAAACATTTATAATTTCTAGTTCAGAGAATGGCTTTGTGACCCTAAATTGTCTTTATTTATTGCAAGGATGATATGAAACTCTTAAACTGAATTATCTTTAATTATACAAGAAATGTGTATATGTCCATATGGACTCTTGATGATAGTTTAGAAGGAATTGTCCTTTGAAAGCAATCTAAGACTGATAGGTCGTGGTGGCATTTTAGAAGTTGGGTAAAACAAGTAATCCTCCTATGGAGAGATTATTGAAATGGCAATACAACCAAGATTGCAGCAGGTGATTACAGGTTCTAATGCTGCTATAGCTATAGAAGTGTAAGTATGGAATGAAAAATAATGTGAGTGGAAAAATACTAGTTAGACACCTATACATGTATTTGTATACTATGAAAAAAGCAAGATGTATCTTTAGAATATTTGTTGATAAAAGAATTAATAATAACAAAAAACCTATTCAGAGCCTATAAAATCTCCTCTTTTCCTCTGCACTGCACGATTGCACAGCATCATGTTTAAAAGATGTTGATTTATTGTATCAACATTTTCCAAAGATTGCCCCAGATCTGGAATCACCAGAGACAAAGCTGTAAATCTGCAGAGTCACAGGCACCACATGTCTTGGAAGGCCTGACTCAGTAGAAGAGAGGAGATTGGGAAATTGGTATTTTTAAAAGTTCTAAAAATGGTGATTCTGATGTACAGTTGGGTTCAACACTTCTGGACCTTGCCTCTTGCCATCAAAAATTCAAAAACAAAAGCCAAAACAATCCAAAGTAGGTAGTAATAAGAAAAACAAGTAGCTATGTTGTTTAGCAAAGGACTTCAGGTAGCTTAGGAAAGTCTATTTCAAGAGATCCTCTGAATAGCAGAGTAGTAATTTATAGTGACCAATGAAAGGCCACTTGGTACAATGTGTAAATGTGTGTGATGTCAGTTGTTTTATCTTTTTAGGAAGCAGTAAATCCTGGGGTTACTGCTTGGGTGTGCCATTTATATTTTGAACTCCAGTTTCCTCATCTATTGGGAGGAGATTGCTCTTCTGACACCAACCAGCAGTGATTCTAGGAATCAATAATAAAGTATATTTTAAATAGTGGAAAAATACAAAGTAGTGGATGCATTTACCTAGATATATATGGAAAAGGGGTCAGGTGGGAATATTCCTACTTTGAAGAGAAGATGTCTCAAGAAAGAGGAGGAGGAGGGGAGGAAACAAAGGAAGATAAGGGGGATAGGGAAGAGGAAAGGGAGGGGAAAAAAAGGAGGAGGCTGTTAACAATATTTTGAGCACTAACTGTAGGTTAGGTCTGGTGCCAAGCATTTTGGATAAATTACATAATTTTAATCTTCATGCAAACCCTGGCAGGTGAGGTAGGTCTATCAAATGAGAAAGTCAAGGTGTCATAAACTGAAGCAACAATGTTCCTAAGGACACATGCTAATGAATAGTAGAGGAGGAGTTCAAACCAGGAGGGTTGACTTTGTGTTCTGAACTGCATTAGTTTTGGGGATCAAAAATATGTACATTTGACAACACAGATTGGACTCAATGGATAACTACAGACACTGCCCTATGCTCCCGTCAGATGATAATACTGCTTAGTTTGAAGGAAATTCATAATTATTTTTTCTGTAATTTCTTCCCTCCCCACCTCCTCTCTAATACCTCTGAGCTGTGGCAGATGATAAGGTTGTAAAGCATGCCATGTTTGAAGCTTACTAATGTGGTTTCAAATATCAATCTTATTATAGTGCACCTTGCTGCCAAATGGCTTAAAATTTTCCCCCCATCTGTGACATATTACTTACTATGGTCAGATCATGAGCTTGTTAAGTTTGACAACTTTCCTTTTGATAATTATGTTGAAATTATGGTTTGAATGATTGAAGAAGTCAAGGCATTAAATAACACGGACACCATTAAAGAGGAAAAAAATTATTATTTAATTAGAGGACTACCCTTTCTATTGTTACTTTATTTTCAAGTTCTGTGGAAATAGGATCCCTGCTGTTTGCAGTTTCTGGCTATCTTAATTCCACTCATTATTAATTCCTTTTACCCCTCTCCCTCTAATCAGCCCCCATGCCGTGTATTTGGAAGCCTGGTTTTACTGTGCATTTCATTTTGGTTTTCAGGGTGACTGGTAGACCCAGCAAAGACTCAGTTAGTAGCTAAGGTCAAGGGTATAGCTTGTGAACACCACAGCCACATCTCACACACAGTTTATGCAATTGTTACACTTCAGTGTCAGAGTTCATGGAGAATTTCCATAAATCTGATGGGTAATGTGCCAAATGAGATTAGAGAGGGCTTCATGTGATCACGGTCAAATGAAAATATCTTATGTTAATTTCCTAGTCTAAGCTTGAGGCAGGTAGTTAATACTTTTTGTGAAGAGCTAGAGACACATACGGGGAGGGAACACATGCTGCTGTCCCCACAGAAAGATGAAGCATGTGGGGCTTCCAGGAGAGAGAAATATAGATGCTAGAATTTGCAGAATTTTGCTGCTAGGTTTTAGTCCTAGTTTTTTGTAATATCTGTTGACTCTTACCCTAATTGTTACCCTCAAACATATTTTTCACTTAAATCAATTTTATCGGTTGCATTTATATATTTGGATGCCACGACATTCTTCAAGTTATTTTGTTGCAAAATAGAAAACCAAGAAGGACAAAATAGCATTAGCAAATGGAGGGCTGTTTACAGATTTAATCTCTAACTACTTATCCATATGCACATTTTTCTTTTAAGCCTTGACCTGAAGCAGCCCAATTCAGAAAAGTGCATTTTAAGTCATCCATCTTGGAATTGATACAAAGACACTGACTCACTTATATTTGAAAATAAAACATTAATATTTTAAGGCAGTTGTAAGAAGAGGACTTGCAAAAACAGACCTGTCAGCTCTCCCTGGCCTTCTGGTCACCCAAAACCGCAGAGAACACAGAGTCTTAACCTCAGTCTCTGGTGTTCATTGAATATGCTAAGAAATGCTCAGATGTAAATGCAACTCAAAAAAAAAAAATAAATGCAGGGGGTCGCAGCATCTATTATTGATGATCGGGGCTGTTAGTATTACAGAAATGTAATTTAATTTGGCATGCATTTATTGAGCACCTACCCTGTCCCTCACAAAACCTCTGGGATTACTGATGTTGTGGAAAATCTCAGGAAGAATCGGATGGCTTCTACAGAAAGCCCATAAAATCTCATTAGGGAGACAAGGTCTTTATAACAATCAGGAAACAATGCCAGAAGGCACATGATGAAAAGGTGACATGGCAAGTACAGTCAGGCCCATTTCAGATCACACTCGGGAAGAATCGGAGGAACACAGTATACTTGCAGAGTCAAGTTTTAGGATAACTTTGGAGGAAGGGGTAGGATTTGGGTAAGAAAAGGGGGAAAAGGAGAGCACTTTTAGGTGGTGAGACTAGCATGAGGTCAGGTAGGGCAATGGACACGGTTTTGTTTGAGATCCTGTGAGCTGAGGAAGCAAACGCTCATGTGCTTCAGTAGCAAACCTGGGTAAGTTGCATTCAGTTTACTCGGATTCCATAGTGGGGTGCAAGGGACTATTTCTAGAAGGTTCTTAGTGTCCTAAGGGAGCTGATTTTACTCAGCGGGGTGAGAAGCTCACATACACACAGAGGTCCATTTCCTCACTGTAGGATTAGATTTCTATTTTGGCTGCCAAGAATCTCTGAACCCTCTCATCAAGCTGGTGCATAAGGGGAGATGTTGGTGGGTATCTATTTATCAACAATGATTACTAGTTGATTAATGGATTGATTACTGGTAGGTTGAGTAAAATAGGGTTTTTGTAAATTATGAAAACCTTGCTTTCTGGGACTAGGAATTTGGAATTTATCCAATGGGAAATGAAGGCTCATCATGGGTTAATAGTAGGAGGTGTCAGAAAGGAAGTGAAGTTTAATCTGGAGGCAGGATACAAAGATTTGAACTGGGGAAGAATAGAGAAGTCTAGGTATAATGTGCTAGAGCTGGGATATGGTACTAAAGAGCATGGTTTGATTAGAGAGACAGGGCAAAGAAGGAACTTGATGACCCCTTTGGTGATGGGAAGAAAATGAATACCTATGATTCCCAGCTCTGATGGCCAGGGGAGTGGTGGGGGCAAGCATAGAGAGGGGAGGGCTCGAGATGAATCAGTGTAGTCTTATGTAGGTCTGGAGAGGAAGCCTACTTAGATGTGAAGCTACTGAATTTCAGGTACTGGTGGGCATAGTGATGGCCTAGAGGTAGCTAAAATACAGAGCTGATAAATGTCATGAAGGCTGGAGAGGATGCTTGCAGGCCACTGAGCACAGGTGTTCAGCGCAGCTGGGAGAAGGGATGAGTGAGTACAAAGCTATGTTCCCCATCTGGGCTGTTGATGACAGTCACCTGAATCCTGTTGAAGATACTCCTGCCTTGGATTCTTCCCCAGATGATTTTGATATAATTGGTCTGAGGTGCAGTCTGGGCATGGGGATTTTTAGGCACCCCCAACCCCCAGGTATATAGAGAAAAGAGCAAGATCTCGGTGCACTCTAAAAAGTGAGGAACATCTGATGAAAACTTACTCATTAGGTACCAGGTTATTTGACTGAGGACTTTGCATCTATGTTATCTTGTCTAAAACTCACAACCATTCCCTGGTCCTCCAGGAAAGGTACTAACCAACTCCAGCTTAGGTGTCAGAAAGGAAGTAGAACACACAGAAGTCCTGCCAGTCCTGACTCTCCAATAACTGCTTTTAAGGGAATAAAAGTGAATGTCACTAGTGTGACGGCTCATGAGTCCAGATCTCACTAATGGCATGCTTGAACCCTTGGAAACCCAGACTCTAAGTCCAACATAGCAACAATATCTATAAATATCCTAAACATACTTAGTTCTTCACTTTGCTCAAAATTTTTCATGGGCTTACTCTGAAGCTAAATGTTTTAGTTTCCATACCATTTTGACCAGTTTAGTAATCTAGCTTACCAGCTCAGTCAATAAAAAATAATCATTTTGGAGGAGACAGTGAGATTCAGAAGGGCTAGCTGATAATCAGCAAGCCAAGGAAAAAGCTTGGAAGTAGAAAAATGACATCTATTGCATCTGTACTATGTGCCAGCTGCCAAGAATGATGCTAACCGTACACCCCCTTTTTTGCTGTAGTAGGTTCGTTGTCTTCCCAGCAGCTGAACCTATTCTTCTTTTGGATTATCCCTGTGGTATGGATTTTGAGGCAGTAGAAGCCCATGAGATGGTCAAGAGACAGCTAGAGACTGTCAACATCACCATTGTGCCCCTATCATGACAGCCAAAATCTGACGATGGTGTTCTGGTGAGGTCTTCTAACTAGACAGCCAGTAGCCAGGCTTCTCCTGTGCTCTCTGCTGCCTCGCTTCTTCATTCCTCCCCATTTTCCTTGTCTAGTTTTCCATATTTCCCTTTCCAAATTCTTATTTTCCACTGAAAGTAGCCAGAGTCTCTCTCTCTTCTTTGCAACTAAGAACCTTGGCTGGCACAAACGCTCATGACAACTCTGAGAAACTGACTTTACCATGTCCCTTCTTGGAAATGAAGAAGAAAATTGGCAGAGGTTAAGCAATTTGGTCAGGGTCACAGAGCTAAAGAGGGACAGAGCTAGTGTCCCCCTACTGGGTTTTTCCTGCAGAGGCTATCCTATAACAAGGTGAATAGCCCTAGCCCTTAAATAATCCCTCGGACTTCATTATATCATTTGATCCAGTAATGATGAGACTCCTTTGATCTTGGGGTCCTGCTAAATCTAAATCGTAATATATTAGATTTAGATTTTATTTATTTTTATTTTTTATTATTTTTTTTTTTAGATTTAGATTTTAGAGAAAAGAGGAATGTTTGCCATCCATGTTCAAGTGACAATTAAAACCTGTCTTAAATGATTTCCAGAAATTTGCTTTGCAAGATGAATGATTTGAACGCGTACAGGTAAATTCTTTGGTTGTCTCAAAAATTCCCTGACGTGGAACACGTGGATAGAGGCAGTGCAAAGTTTTCGTGTAACATTTAACATACAAAAAGGGAAGGATTCCCAAGGGCATGGATTTCCTCAGAGAGGCACACTTGGAGGAGCCTTTGCCTATACGCTGGGCCTGTTTGGGTAGAGAGTGAGCAGTTGGACACAGTGGCCAAGAAAAGGCATGCAAGCACAAAGTGCAGACACAAGTGCAATTCCTGTCGTTCTGTGCGCCACTCTCGGGCAGCTGTAGACATGGGTGTCGTGTTCCTGAAACCCTCAGATGGTGATTATGACCGATTACACAAGATGCCATGTTCCCTAATCATATCACTTACATTCTTGCGAATGGTGGTGACAAGGGTTTGAAGGGAGAAGATCACAGCTGTCTAATAATAATAATAAAAAAATCAGACAAAGCAGACAGTGGTGCAGTCAGGAGATCACACACTGGCCCTTGAACGAGACTTGGCTGGTGGGGTTTTGTCCTCTTTCTAACCCAATTTACCACCCCCCACCTTGTCTCCAGAACCCCTTGGTCCCATAATGATGGCAGTTGGGCAGGTGTGGCTCCCACTCTGGATTTATTTATTTATTACATTAGCTCATGCTCCCTGTTCTGTGAAGTGAACATTGTCACTTGGGTAAATTTGGAGCTTGTCACTGCCAGAATCTAAACAGCTCTTGTGAATCAAAGGAAAGCACCACAGCCACCCCCGCCCTGCTCTTCTCTGAAGCTGCCTGAAGCTTAAGACACCACCTCTCTTTTCTGCCACTCCGTTTTTAATCTGTCTTCAAAGGGAAAGCCAACTGTCTTGAATTAAACACAAGGCGGTTCTTGAAGTCATGTGTGATGAAAGTGATTAAATAATTAATTCAAACAAAGGTGACTCTGAGGCAGGTTGGAGGTCAGGGAAGAAAGTCTTGATTTAAAGCAGCATTTTCTCGGCATGCTAAGGAAAAAAAAATTAATGTGATATGAAATGACCATGCTGGAGAGTATTAACCTCTCTCCCTTGCTTTCTTAGCACCAGACACACGGGGCTCTTGCTTCCCCTGAACAGATGAAGGCTATTTTTCTCTGCCTCAAGGCCTTTGGTCCTTCTTTTCTTTTTGCAGGAAGATTCCTTTTCCTGATATTTATCTGGGTCGTTCTTTCCATGCACATAAGACTCGATTCAATGGTCAGCTGCTCAGAGAGGTCTTTGCTGACTATCCTAGCTATAATATTGCCCCTTCCCCTCACCTAGCTTGTATCTTCTTCTTACTTCTTTATAATACCTATGATTGCCTAGCATTCTGTCGTGTATTAATTTTGTCTTATTATCACTCTTGCCTACCAGAACATAAGATCCAAGAAGATAGTATTTCATCTGCAATATTCCCAACACCTACAATAGTGTCTGGTCCAGAATACACAGTAATAAATAGCTGTTCAATGAACCAACAAGTGTATGCACTTGAAAACTGAAATGTTTCAATCTTTTCTAAGATTAAAACGAGCTCTCAGAAATGCTTTAGACAAGGCACATACTTCTAAATCATAAAACCCGCCCTTTAGAATTATAAATTCAGATTCAGGCCTGAACTGAATTCTTAGAAAACAAAAGGGAACAAAGCTAATGCTTTCAACTGGCTGCTTTCCTGGCTTTGAAACAAACTATTGGCCTTTTGAGATTCTTTCTCCAAAGAGTCAAGAATGTTTATCAGAAGGCATGTATGGCTTCCATTTTATAGTGAAATATGTCCCAGGAGGAGCCTACCTCCCATGTGCTCTGCTGGGTGTATATATCTGGTTTATAGCAAGTGAGCCAAAGCAGACAGATCTTGAGCCAGTGTTATGAGTGTAAGCCATAGCCAATCTGATGGGGACTAAATTGTGCATGTGAGTTGGCTATACCCAGCTGTCTGGATGCACTGGATACAATTGTTTGGTAAGCCCTTGACCCTTCACCTGTCCAAAGTGGCAAGTATGTAAGTGGGTTTGTAATGGCAATTATTCTGAATGTTTCAATACTGTTTGCTAATCTCTGCTATCTCTAGACAACGTGTTAAATTTTTCCAAGGGCCCAGTCCTGATGATAAAACTCATAGTCCCAAAGTTCTCTTAAAATCATATATTCTGCTCAATTAGATAACACTGAGTTATAAAGCTAGTGGACATTCCTTCTCTTAATGAAGTCATCCCAGTGATATTTTATTCATGACACTACGCAGCAGAACAAGTCCAGAAAACTTAGATAAAACAGTAATTATTTATATGCAGAAATTAACTGCCCATACAAGAATGAATATACAGGGCAGTGTGATATTTCAAAGCTACTGGCATAATGCAAGCAGGCTTGAGTGCAAGGGATTCCAGGAGAAGTAGGAAGTTTGGTCCACGTGGTATAGGGACATAATCATAGATGTAAAATGTCTGAAGAGCATTGTAAATTCAGGTGTGGATGGGGAGGTTTCAGTATAGAGGAGGCTAGGGTAAGAGCAGAAGAAAAAAGCCTACCATTCATTGTCATGGATGGTAAGAGGCAGTGAGCCACAGTTCATAGTTAGAGTCCTGGCCTTTAGGACAGCCTTTGAGTCAGGGCTCTGATCACCAGCAGGACACAGGAGAGAGGCTTCCTCATTCCATGGGCAGCTAAAGAACGTCAGAGAAACCAAGGCCAGAAGTTACTTACATATCACTGCAACCAGCAGAGAGTGAGGTTGGAAAGTGTGAGCCAGAAGTCACACAGGTGAAAAATGACTAATCATATTGGCTCTTGAGAATCCTTGGCTTTGGGGCTCTGGGGCAGAAGGAGAATTTTAATTTGTACTATCTTCCCAGCTCTGGTTAAGTCAAAACAAAGGTATTCCATATATAGATAAGCTCTATTAATCAAAATAGCTATTTAAATGACATATACAGGCAATTATTTCCTATGATGATTTAAAAATTTCAGTAAATATTTGTGATTGTTTTTAGTGTAGGATGACATAGTATAATTAAATAATTAGGTTTAGATATTATGTCATGGTTATAACCATGAACACAATTAGGAGAATCATTAAAAATTTCAAGACCAATGAATAAGCTTCATTTAAAAGTCTTCTGTCTTTAGGAGAATTCAAATGGAAATAGTGTGGTTGGAAGGGACCAGAAATTGTATGAATGTTATGATATATAGAGACATAATTGCTGTCAATGTAAGTAATGTGGCTTTGCTGAGTAAAATAAGATGATTGCTTAGGGTTTTCCAAAACCTCCTAAAATTGCTTCTATACCACATGTAACCACATGTGGTATAAATAAAATGTGAGTCAAAGGAATGAGGAAAGATAAACATATAATTAAAAACAGCTCAGTAGATACTTGGGCTCATTCATTTCAATGATGGCATCTGCAGTTTATGGAGCGGTTATAGATCTGCAGTATATTGGCGTTGACTACATGCCATAAAACACATCAATGCAGCTTGGGCCCAAATTATTATACACAAACAATAAATCCATCCTGTTAACAGGATAAATATGATAACTGTTGATAATGTTGGAAAGTGGCACAATGTGATCCCTAAGTAAATAGTTATGTGCTCTGAAGAAACAAAGATTACTTTAGCTTTTAGTACCCTCCCATGACTTCCGTTCTATTATCCGTATTATCTGTAGCTTGAATTAAAAGAAAGATTGTGGCCTTGAAAGCATGCTGATTCCTGTTTGTGATTCTAATAAAAGACATCAGGCCAGCCATTTATTTGTGAAAATGAAATCTTCATATGTTGAAGGTCAGTTTTAGTTGAAGTAATATAAGAAGCAAGAGTCAAGGTTCCTCTACCATTAAAATTGCTCATGAAGCAAGTCTTTGGTATTCTACCCTTAACCTTGAATTCTGTCCTGTCTGTTGTAAGAAAAATAGTGAATTCTTGTCACAATACGGTGATGGAGTCACCATGGCTTTGAGTTTGTCTTTAAGAGATAGTTATCCAATCACACGAAAACCTCTTCACAAACACGGTTAAATGAACTAGTCTGATAAAACAGACTTAAATATGGATTGAGTGTAGCTTTCTATCAACTATCGTCTGAATTTATCCTCTAAAAAAAATGGAACTTTAAATTTTTTTTCCATATAGTTTATGTCAAGGGTTAGAATGAATAAGTGTTTTGGGGTAGATTGTCAGGGAAACTGTCGATAGTATTTCATATGCCATTGCATTGAAAATCTGTAAGTATCATGTTTTTCTGAGTGTGAAGGAAGCAAACAAGTATATATAAAATTTTATTGAAAATACCATTTTTATGGCTGTTATGTTATTTGGATAATTGGTATTTTATTATAAATGAATGTAAAAGTTTAATTCAAAAAGTGTTCATGACACCTGGATGGCTCAGTGGTTGAGTGTCTGCCTTTGGCTCAGGGCATGTCCCAGGGTCCTGGGATTGAGTCCCACATAGGGATCCCCACAGGGAGCCTGTTTCTCCCTCTGCCTATGTCTCTTCCTCTCTCTCTGTGTCTCTCATGAATAAATAAATAAAATCTTAAAAAAATAAATGGAATTGTACCTTATATAGTACTTTGTGTTTGGCTCTTTCCACTCAGTGTATTATAACGCTTTTGAGATTAACCATGATGCTCTGTGTATCAATATTTTTTTCTTTTTGATTTTAGATTGCTGGGTCACAGGGTAGATGTATACATAACTTTATAAGAAACTGTCAAACTTGTTTCCACAGTGATGGTAATGTTCAGCTAATCTTTGACAAAGCAGGAAAGAATATCCAATGGAAAAACGTCTCTTCAACAAATGGTATCAGGAAAACTGGAAAGCGACATGCAGAAGAATGAAATGGGACCATTTTCTTCCACCATACACAAAATAAACTTAAAATGGATGAAAGACCTAAATGTGAGGCAGGAATCCATAAAAATCCTAGAGGAGAAAACAGGCAACAACCTATTTGACCTCAGTCACAACAACTTGTTACTAGACATGTTTCCAAGACAAGGGAAACAAAAGCAAAAATGAACTATTGGGACTTCATCAGGATAAAAACTTCACAACAAAGGAAACAATCAACAAAACTAAAAGGTAACCAATGGAATGGGAGAAGATATTTGCTAATGACATATTGGAGAAAGGGTTAGTATCCAAAATCTATAAAGAACTTATCAAACTCAACACCCCAAATCAAATAATCTGTTTAAGAAATGGGCAGAAGACATGAACAGACAGTTTTCCAAAGAAGATATCCAGATGGCTAACAGACACATGAAAAAATGCTCAACATCACTTGGCATCAGAGAAATACAAATCAAAACCACAATGATATAACACCTCACACCTGTCAGAATGGCTGAAAGTAACAACCCAGGGAAGGACAGATGTTGGTAAGGATGCAGAGAAAAGGAAACCATTTTGCACTCTTCGTGAGAATGCAAGCTGGTGCAGCCACTCTGGAAAGCAGTATGGAGGTTCCCCAAAAAGTTAAAAAGAGAACTACCCTACGACCCAGCAATTGTACTACTAGATATTTATCTGAAGGATACAAAAATGCTGATTAGAAGGGGCACATGCACCCCAATGTTTATAGCAGCATTATCAACAATAACCAAATTATGGAAAGAGCCCAAATGTCCATCAACTGATGAATGGATAAAGAAGATGTAATATATATAAATAAGTGGAATATTGTGTATATTCCACATATGTGTGTGTGTGTGTGTGTGTGCATGTGTGTAATATTACTTGGTGACAAAAAGAATGAAATCTTGCCATTTGCAACAAAATGGATAAAACTAGAGTGTATTATACTAAGGGAAATAAGGCAGTCAGAGAAAGACAAATATATAATTTCACTCACATGTGGAATTTAAGAAACAAAACAGAGGATCATAGGAAAAAGGAAGGAAAAATATAATACTAAAAAACAGAGAGGAAGGTAGACCTTAAGCGACTCTTAACTATAGAGAACAAACTGAGCATAGCTGGAGGGGAGATGAGGGGATGGACTAGATAGGTGATGGGCATTAAGGAGGTTCACTTGCTGGGATAAGCACTGGGTATTTTTTTAAATAATAAATTTATTTTTTATTGGTGTTCAATTTGCCAACATACAGGATAACACCCAGTGCTCATCCCGTCAAGTGCCCCCCTCAGTGCCCGTCACCCAGTCACCCCAACCCCCTGCCCTCCTCCGCTTCCACCACCCCTAGTTCGTTTCCCAGAATTAGGAGTCTTCATGTTCTGTCTCCCTTTCTGATATTTCCTACCCATTTCTTCTCCCTTCCCTTCTATTCCCTTTCACTATTATTTATATTCCCCAAATGAATGAGACCATATAATGTTTGTCCTTCTCCGATTGACTTATTTCACTCAGCATAATACCCTCCAGTTCCATCCACGTTGAAGCAAATGGTGGCTGAGTAATATTCCATTCTATACATAAACCACATCTTTATCCATTCATCTTTCGATGGACACCGAGGCTCCTTCCACAGTTTGGCTATTGTGGACATTGCTGCTAGAAACATCGGGGTGCAGGTGTCCTGGCGTTTCATTGCATCTGCATCTTTGGGGTAAATTCCCAGCAGCAGCACTGGGTATTATACGTAAGTTATGAGCCACTAAATTCTGCTCCTGAAACCAATACTACATTGTATGTTAACTAACTTGAATTTAAATAAAAAGAAATAAAGTATACACTTCTGTGGCTTTTAGTACAGTCACAAAATTGTAACTATCACTATAATAATCACTTGTAGGACATCATCATCCCCCCAAACAACAACAACAACAACAAACCAAAGTGGCTGTACAATTTTACATTCCACTAGCAATGTAAGACGCTTCCAGTTTCACATATTTGCCAATACTTGATAATGTTAGTCTTTTTAATTTTAACCATCATAAAGAGCGTGTAGTAGAATGTCATTGAAGTTTTGATTTGCATTTCCCTGATGACTAATGATGTTGAATATATTTGCATGTGCTTTTTTGTCATTCATGTATCTTCTTCAGTTGTTTTCTGTGCATTTTAAACATCGGGTTGTTTGTCTTCATATTATTGAGTTGTAAAAGTTTTCTGTATTTTGGGTTAAAGTTCTCTGTCACATAGATGTTTTGGACACATTTTCCCTTAGTTTGTAGTTTGTAGTTGCCTTCTCATTTTTAAAGAGTCTTTTGAAGAACAACAGTTAAAATTTTTTGATGAAATCTAATTCATATAAATTTTAATAGTTAATGTCTCTGTTCTATCCAACAAATTTAGTCTAGCCAAATAGCACAAAGATTTTCTCTTATGTTTTCTTCTAGAAATTTAATAGTTATAGCCATTACATTAGGTCTACTATTATCTACCTTAGTTAATTTTGTTGATGACATGAAATAAGCATTGAGGTTCATTTTTCATGTAAGACTGTGCAATTGTTACAATGCCAGTGTTGAAAATATTATCATTTTCCCATTGAATTGTCTTGGCATCTCTCT
Source organism: Vulpes lagopus (assembly GCF_018345385.1). NCBI lineage: Eukaryota > Metazoa > Chordata > Mammalia > Carnivora > Canidae > Vulpes > Vulpes lagopus. The sequence goes on along the minus strand of NC_054827.1, from coordinate 104,178,362 downwards.
TGAAAATTATATACATCTGGGTTTGTTTCTGGACTCTGAGTTCTATTCCATTGTACTATTTGTATAACCTCATGCCAATACCATGCTCTTATGATGATTATTGTAGCCTTTTTTTTTTTTTTTAAAGATTTATTTTTATTTATTTATGATAGTCACAGAGAGAGAGGCAGAGACACAGGCAGAGGGAGAAGCAGGCTCCATGCACCGGGAGCCGGACGTGGGATTCGATCCTGGGTCTCCAGGATCGTGCCCTGGGCCAAAGGCAGGCGCTAAACCGCTGCGCCACCCAGGGATCCCTGTAGCCTTTTTTTTAAAAAAAAGATTTTATTTATTTATTCATGAGAGAGAGACAGAGACACAGGCAGAGGGAGAAGCAGGCTCCATTCCATGCAGGGAGCCTGACGTGGGACTTGATCCTGGGTCTCCAGGATCACACCCCGGGCTAGAGGTGGCAATAAACTGCTGGGTCACCAGGGCTGCCCAATGGCCACTGATTTTGAAAGGTGAGAAAATGTGTTCTATTTTCAAAACATTCAACTCAGCAGAGGTACTAAAGTCTTCTTGCCTTCCAGGCTCCCTCTCCCAAGAAATGTCATGACCACAACAAGAGGTAGCACTTGTAGCCTTCTTGATAGCCTTTAGGCACAGACCGAGGCTCTGCTGAGACACCACATGGCCTGGGAATGGGGTAAAGAGCTGGTCAGATTTGAAAATCCTACCCATGGGTTTGTCCAGAAGTGGGTCAGAAGCCATCGTGTTGATTTCATCACAGAAGCCTTTCTTATTTCCCTCTGGAGTATTAGTCATATGGGAGAAACAGAACACACAGCAGGCTCTTCACAGAAAATCAAGAAACGTAAGAGAAGCTGTCTCTCCTCCAAGCCCCACCTGCCATGGAGCTTGGTGATTTGGGATAAGGAAGACTGGACTTGGGTCTGCACTCTGCTGCTGACCAGCTAAGGAACCAGCGCAAGATTCAGAAGATGCTTGGGTCAGTTTCCTCCCTTACTAAGTAGGAATCATAATATTATCACACTTCCTAGGGTTTTGTGAGCCTTAAATGAAATAATACACCTAAAGTACTTAGCACAATGCCTGATACAGATGGAACATTCAGCAAATGTCAGCTACTGTTAGGATTATTTGCCAAGGCCATGGAAAAATAATGAACTATTTTCATACTTAATATTAAATACTTTAAATCATACCATGCTTGGTATTTCTGTAGCACTTCTACAGTTTTCTATCTATTCTAGAACATTAGGGCATTTGGCAAATTTCCTATTTTGGATATTTCTTTTCATTAAACTTTTAGCCTGAAGTTTAGAGAGTTGAAGTTAAAAGTTTGCCATGTCAGAATGGCTGGGTGGCTCAGTTGGTTAGGCAACTGACTCTTGATCCCAGCTCAGGTCTTGATCTCAGGGTTTGTGAGTTCAGGCCCGGTGTGGGCTTAACTAAATTCCTTTGGCTGGACACTTCTTTTCCTCTTTTCCTGGGGAGTAGAGCCACTATTATTAAAAAAAAAAAAAAAGTTCACGATGTCTATTTTTATCTTTAGCTGGCCTGATACCTTTTCTGTAATAGAAACTTCTATGAAAAAATAAACAGAAAAATCAAAACGTTACTATTTTAAAATAGACTATATGGACTGAATAGACAGCCCAGTTTATTTAAGAAAGAGCCGTATCACAGAAATAGAAAGTTACAATGATTATTCTTAATTTTTTTGAGAAAAATGTCTATGGATTTATCATTCCCATTTTTGTTTGTATTTACCTTAGAAGTCCACTAAATTACAGGCATCTTCAAAATATTTTGTGTTTATTTGTGTTGGCTCTTATAAATAGATGTACTGGATTACTTGTTAGAGGGAATGACAACTGGAATAAAATTAGATGAAAAATCACTTTGCACTCTTATCCAAGAGACAATATAAGACACCCCCAGGGAAACACCATGTCCTAAAACTGAATAAATAGGTGCAATAAATATTTATGTAAATGCAGTAATGGAACATCCTTAGTAGTTTTTATCTAAATATCCTGCACTGGAGTGCCCATAGCAACATTATTGTAAGACCATGGGACACAGAACGTGCAAGCAGTGAGTACACAGTAGATTTCCCTCCATTGGTGCCCCAATGTGAGAGGCAGCAGGCCACTTGAATTACACACAATGTTCACACTTTATCCAGTTCAATACATTTTCTCCTCAACCAATCCTATTGTAGATCTTTTAGTGTAGGAAGTAAGGTGCTTTGCTAGTCACTGCCATGCCTAAGTCTTCTTACTCATTGCTACATCTTTTGAGTTTCCTCGGTACTTAGCAGATGACTCATCTTTCTTCTGCAGACTTCCATTGATAAAATGTGATAGAATGTCAGCACACATTTTGTACCAGTTCATTGGTACTATTACCAATTTCAATATCACTTAGACAGTTTTACGTTTTATTTTTTAAAAGGAATCATAACTATTTATTAAATACAATATCATATTTTAAAGCCTCTTTTCTATTCCACTACAAATGCTGTTGGGGAAGTGGAGGTACAGCCTATAGAGTAGACCTGGTTAGAACAAATCATTGCATTCATGTCACTTGCAAGAGGAAGCCACTGATGTTGATGACTTCCTTGGGTCTCTCAGCATGACGAGGAAGGGGCAGTAATAATTAAATGAGTGTGGCTGGGACACCTGGGTGGCTCAGCGGTTTAGCCCCTGCCTTTGGCCCAGGGCGTGATCCTGGAGACCCCAGATTGAGTCCCATATCAGGCTCCCTGCATGGAGTCTGCTTCTCCCTCTACCTATGTCTCTGCCTCTCTCTCTCTCTCTCTCTCTCTCTCTCTCTCTGTGTGTGTCTCTCATGAATAAAAAAATGAGTGTGCTTTACCTTGCTATCTACCAAAGGCAGTTTCCTTCAGCTCAGGTCATACTCTCAGGGTTGTGAGATGGAGTCTTGCATCCGACTCCCTGTTCAGTGAGAAGTCCACTTCTCCCTCTTTGTCTCCATCTGCTTTCCCCCTCTCAACCAAATTAATAAAATCTTCTAAAAAAATTTAAATCTTAAAAAAGTTTTAGAAAAACATTGTATTTTAAGAATTAAGGACATACTGAGAAGCAAAATATATGACAATCACACAGAGAACAAGAGGGTATGAATGGAAGTGTACTGTTATAAGATACCTCCACTATATGTAAAGTGTTACAATATTATTTGATGCCAGTTTGTGATAAGACAATGTTAAATACTATAAACTCCATAGCAACAACTAAAAAGTAAAACAAAACAAAACAAAAACTAATAAATAACAGAGAGAAAATAGAATCATAGCAAGACAGTACAAAGATAAGGAAACAGGAAAAATGTAAAACAAATAGCTCAACCATAGATTAAACCAGAACAAATTTATAATTTTGTTAAACCATTAATTGTAATGGTTTAAATACACCAAGTAAAAGATAAATTTTGTCAAATTTGATTAAATGCAAGCCCCAAAATGAACAAGGGGTGGTGGAAAGGGAGGTGGGCAGGGGGTGGGGGTGACTGGGTGAGGGGGGCACTTAATGGGATGAGCACTGGGTGCTGTGATATATGTTGGCAAATTGAATTCCAATAAAATGAAATTAAAAAAAAATGCAAGCCCAACCATATGCTAACTACAAGAAAGATAATTTAAATATAAATAAGAAAGGGGTCCCTGGGTGGCTCAGTCCAATCTTGATTTTGGTTCAGATCATGAGCTCTGGGTCCTTAGATTTAAGCCCCATGGTAGGCTCTGTGCTGAGCATGGAGCCTGCTTAAGATTCTCTCTCTTTCTCTCCCTCTGCCCCTTCCAAACCCATTCACGCATGATCTCTGACCCTCTCTCTCTCTCTAAAAAATTATAATAAACAAACAGGTTAAACATAGGAAGAGTGGGAAAAGATACAAATGCCAATACTAACCAAAAGGAAGTTGAGTGGATACAGTAATATCAGACAAGGTAAATACCATAACAATGAGTATTTCCAAAATAAAGGGGATGTTTAGATGGCAATTCATCAAGGAGACAAAACAATTCTGTATGTGTATGCACTCATTAACTGAACTTTAAATACATGAGGCAAAAACTGATAGGTCTAAAAGAAGAAATGAGCAAATCCACAATTAAGTTTGAAATTCCAACATACTTCCTTCAGTAATTGATAGAACAATTAGACAGAAAACCAGTAAGAATTTAGAAGATTGGACAACACTACCAGTCAACCCGACCTAAATAACATTTATAGAACATTTTCTAGCTACAGTAGAATATACATTCTTTTCAAGTGTACATAGAACATTTACTAAAACAGATGATATTCTGAACCACATGAGATGACTCAATGATTTTAAAAGAATTGGAACAACAAAAAGTATGTTCCTGATCACAATAGAATTCAATTAGAAAACAATAACAGAAAGACATCTGCAAAATCTGATAATATTCGGATATTTGACAATGCACTTCTAAATGTCCAAGTGTCAAAGAAGAAATTACAAGGGAAATTAGAAAAAAAAAATTCACTTAAAAGGGACACCTGGGTGACTCAGTGGTTGAGTGTCTGCCTTTGGCTCACGGTGTGATCCTGGAATCCTGGGATCAAGTCCCACATCTGACTCCCTGCACGGAGCCTGCTTCTCCCTCTGCCTATGTCTCTGCTTCTCAATATGTTTCTCATAAATAAGTAAAATCTTTAAAAAAATATTAACAAAACTGAAGGCAAAATATATCAAAATGTGTGTGATATCACTAAATGGTGGTTTTGGAGGTATATTTCTTAGAATTTAGTGCTTATATTAAAGAAGAAAAAGAAATCAAGTCATTTATACAAGTTTTAAATCTAAGAAACTAGAAAAAGAAAATTAAATTAAACCCAAACCAATGAAGAAATGAAATTATAAAGGTAAGAACAGAGAACTACAAAGTGGAAGGCAGGAAAACTTAGTTGTTTGAAAAGTCAGTTTGCTTGAAAACTACAGCTCTAGCTAAACCAGCCAGAAAGAAGGAGAGAAAACATACAAATTATTTTTATTAGGAATGAAAGAGTGGAGTTCACTCAAATGCTTCAGGTTTTAAAAGGTTAGTAAGATAATATTATGAACAACTTTATACTAAGATATTCAAAAATTTAGATAATAGGGACATATTCCTTGAAAGATACAAACTATCAAAACTTAGTTAAGAATTGGACAGCTGGGGTGGCTCAGCAGTTTAGCGACGCCTTTAGCCCAGGGCTTGATCCTGGAGACCCCGGATCCAGTCCCACCGCCATGGGCTCGGTACATGGAGCCTGCTTCAGGCATCAATTCAAAGAAACATAATAACAAAATGAATCAAAAATTACAATGTGGCTACTCCAAAATAGCCAGTTTAATATATTAAAAGCCAAATGGGATCACTGGCCACATACTATTTTTGAAAAGATTAAGTTTGTTTTATAGTAAGCTGTGGACATGTTTCAATGGCATTCTTTTTTCATTTTCCCACATCTTAAAAATATTGCATGCAATCCCTGCCATGATTGTCTGATTGCATAACAAATACAGTTTTGTTAAGAACCTGCTGTGTCCCAGGCTTCCACTAAGCACTTTATGCATATTTGCTTGTTCAATGCTAGTATGAACTTAACCCCCCTTGACTGGACACTTTCTTTCCTCTTTTTTGGGAGGCAGAGCCACTGCTATAAAGAACCGTGTACACAAACATTTAGCCATAAAGATATTCCCTATAATTTAGCTTCATGCTAATAAAAGAACTTCATTTTTATTTTTATTTTTAAAGATTTTATTTATTTATTCATGAGACACACACACATACACACACACAGAGGCAGAGACAGAGGCAGAGAGAGAAGCAGGCTCCATGCAGGGAGCCCAATGTAGGACTCAATCCCTGGTCTCCAGGATCACGGCCTAGGCCAAAGGCAGACGCTCAACCGCTGAGCCACCCAGGTGTCCCAAAAGAACTTTATTTTTAAAGGTGAATTTTCTTGTTGAAGAGGCAGATAATTTTGGAAATCAGGACTGACCTGGAGGACCATCACAAAACTGGATTGTGACAATTTGGAGGCTGAGGACATGCTTTTTGGTCTTTCACCTTGAAGTTCTGTGAATTCCATTTTAGAGTAAGAAGCATACTCACTGGGGATGAAGTGGGGGGTCTTCCTCTTCCCTATCCCCCTTAACAGAGGAGTGAATGGGCATTAATGCTCCAAAAATGCCTCCTGTTGTACAATTTGGATTAATTTTTAAGTGAAATTGCACAATAAAGCAGCAAAATTGCTTTATATAGGATCATTTCTAAAACCACAATCCCTAAAAATACTTTGTGTTGGGCTTGAAAGGGGCACTTTTCTGATTTCTGATTCCGGCTACCTATCAAAGACTTCTGAATAAGTCTTAAATGAAATAAGTATCAGCACCCTTGTATTCTTCAGTATCATTTCTGAAAGGATCACCATCCTTAAAAAAATACTTTGTCTTGGGGTTGAAGTGGATACTTTTATGATGTCAGCTCTGCTGTAGGTTACCTACCAGGGATTTCATATAATTATTATTATTATTATTGATTATCATTATTATTTTACATGTGGTGGGTGGGCACTTTGGGGAAATCTGGTTGTACTGTAGTTTGCCCAGATTCCTTGGAGCTCAGTTACTGTTTGAGTAGGAACATCCATTGCCCTTCCCTGCCCTGCCCCATTTCAAGGATGGAATATATTGACAACACTGAGTCAACTCCAGCATATTGTGATTTAGAAACTTCTAACTCTGGATCCTGAGAGACGTGATTTTCATGAAGAACTCAGGCACCAGCAATTTTGCTTGCAAATAGTTTATTCACTTTGGGTTTGGTAGATATGGAGCTTCTTTGTGATTCTGTGTGTTTAGGTAAATGGGTAAGAATGAGTACTATAGGAAGTCAACACATGCTCTTGTTATGCATCATCTTTTAGAGACTTGAAGCCCAGGCTGTAGAAGATAGAAAGAATTTTGGGTGGTGCCTGGGTGGCTAAGTCTGCTAAGCATCCTCCTTCTACTGAGGTCATGGTGGGGCTCCCTATTCAGTGAGGAGTTTCCTTCTCCCTCTCCCTTGGCTGCTCCCCTTGCTTGTTCTCTCTCTCTCTTTCCTTTTCTCACAAATAAACAAACAAACAAACAAAAAAATAAAATAAAATAAAAAGAGGGACTCCTGGGTGGCTCAGTAATTGAGCATCTGCTTTCGGCACAGGGCATGATCCCCGGGTCCTGGGATCCAGTCCCTCATGGGGCTCTCTTCAGGGAGCCTGCTTCTCCCTCTGCCTATGTCTCTGTCTCTCTTTCTGTGTCTTTCATGAATAAATAAATAATATCTTAAAAAAAAAAAAAAGAATTTTGGGTTAGTTCCAGGGTTGGGTGAGGTTAAGTGGAAGTCAAATATAGTATGGTACAGGGGCTGAGAATATGGGTTCTCAAGGTGGACCACCTCGTGTTGCCTCCTGCTAGCTCGGTATAACTTCTCTAAGCCTGAAATTTCCCCAGATAATAAAAGTGATCACCTAATTGGATTGTTTTGAGGATTAAGTTCCCCAATCTGTTTCACTCAGACTAAGCATTCAAAAAAGAGTAAACTACACTCACTTTTGGCTACTTTTATTTTTCAAAATAAGGTTGGAAAATATGGAATGAAAATAAAACAATGTATGCCTGCATCTTCATGATCCAGATTTATTAGTTAACATTTTATAATTTTTTTTGCACTTACACATACACACACACACAATCAGAGAGAACATCACAGATAATGTAGCAGCCTTTTCTAGTGCTTTACCCAGTCCAAGCCCCTTTCGACTTCTTAAGAAATAACCACCATTGGGGCACCTGGGAGGCTCAGTTGGTTAAACACCTGACTTTGGCTCATGTAGTGACCTCAGGGTCCTGGGACAAAGCCCTGTGTAGGGCTCCCTGCTCAGTGGGGATTCTGCTTTTCCCTCACCCTCAGTCCCCCCAGCCCCCCGCTCATGCTCTCTCATAAATAAATAAATAAATAAATAAATAAATAAATAAATAAATCTTTTAAAAAAGATTGATTTACATTAAAAAAAGAAATATCATTTAGTAGTTTTCTCCTTCATTTAAGTATATATTTTTGAGAAGTATCCTGTTGACACATATATATTATATAAAACATATATAATATATTGAATTAATTCATTTAAACTGTTCACAGTATTTCAGCATATAAGTAAAGCACAATTTATTTTTCTTTTCCCCTGTCAATGTGCATTAATCTTTTCCATTTTTTTTGTTTGTTTGCCATTACGAAGAATCTGTAACAAGTATCATAGGGTATGCATTCTTTGTTCACATATTAGAGTACCTCTAAACAGAACAGATTGGTCAGAACTGTTGGATTGTATGGAATGTGCAGTTTCAGTTGCTCTAGATAGTGCTAAATTTGTGTCCTAAGTTGTATCAATTTGCTCTTCCACACACAGTGTACTCCTATTTTTCTGTATCCTTTATAGTATTTAATATGTTAGAATAAAATTTTTACCAACATGAAAAGCATAAAATGTCAACATTATTGTTTTAATTTTTATTTCTTTAGATTGTTCTTTTATACACCTGATTGTCAGAGAAACAGGTTTGGATCTGGGGTTTAGAACAGGGGATGTTGGGATTGGGTAAAGACTTCGAGGAGCAGCCTGGGATGTAACTTAGGTTGAGCCAGGGTGGATGTTCAATGGCTGTACTCATTGGCTTTCCAACTGTGCTTTGCTTTTCCCAGAGAAGCCTTGGAATTCATCCTTAGGGGGTCCTTTAGCAGGGGGGCAGTGCTAGGGCGCTGACATGAGGCAGGCTGATCAGGGACTCAGCCTCTTTCAACCAGAGCATCTTTGCCTAGATTGTCTTCATGAGCTTCTTATATGATTTCATTCAAATAAAGTGTTCAATGGTTAAAATAAGTTTGAAAACCACCAGTTTCAAATAATAGTAAAGTGGATATTGGCATATTCTATTAGAGCACATTTATGGAATTTTTATGAAACTCCTCAAACCTGTGATGTAGAACACTTTGGTTGATTTCGACAAAATGACCATAACTAGCAAGGAGGAAATAATCTATTTCTTTTAGGGAAAAAAGAAGGAGACTGATCTCTTTGAAAAATGAATTTCTTTAGTCTTCCACCAGAGAAGAGTACCTATCCCTTTGGGCCAGAGCCTCAATGTGGAGGGGAACAAATAGACCCAAAGAAAATAAGATGAGAATTGTCAAAATGACTCTCATAATAATACTAAGATTTTTTTTCCTTTTTCATTTTTATTCTCTCATGAGTATACAGTGGAACTTTCCAGAGGCTGCAAGCTGCGTGATATCACATTAGATAAAATGCAGAAGCAGACATGAGAATCCAGCTGTTTTTTATCAAGCCAAACTTTAAATAGATTTATAAAAATGTAAAATAAGTCTACTCTTCTCACAGTATTTTTGGTGAATATTATTTTTCATTAAAATTCATTTTTTATGTTACATGCAATGGTTTATTTTTGTTATTCTAGAATGAATTAAAATCAACATTTTAAACACTTCTCAATTTTAATTTCTAATCATGCAGATATTGACACAGAAAACCACAGAATCAAAAGTTCTTTGGTTACTTAATATTTTTTTTTATTACAATACGGTTGTGAGAACAGCAATTAAAGAGTCTCTGACATGATAAAAAGAAAGTAGAAATTTACTGCTAACTTTTGGTGGAGAGAGATGGGGATCCTTTTGTTAAATGACTAGTACTGACTTTCACTAAACTGAACAAGTGAACACTGTTGTACAAATGTGCAGGCCTCCCAGACTGTGGCATTGGCGGGAAAGAAGCACTGGGAGTAATAGACATGAAGGATGGTTCTAAGGAGGAGCACATTGGATCATGGCCCTCTATGCTGGGAATGATGCAATAAGATGTGTCACCAAGGTAGTAGGTCTGTAAGTGCAGGGCCCAGCAGGTGATCTGAAGATGTAGTTGTGCTGTGCATATGTCTGGTCTTCTTGGGGCTGCAGATGGGGAGTGATTTGAGGCTTCTTTACTCATCATGGCCTCTTTTCCTAACACTTGTGCTGGGCAACTGTTTCAAAGTTTAACACCTTGTCTTAGTCTTTGGAACATTCTTTTTCCTCTAGAAAAAAATAGGACCAACAGTCAGCACAGAGGATTTGTCAAATATGGTGTGATGCTCCCAGCAACTTGTCAATAGCAGCAACACCCTCTGTGCTAGCTAAAGGCAATGTTCCAGAGAGCTATATGGAGATCCCTTTGTGGGCATGGCTGTACATTCACCTGCTCAGTCATCACTCCCCTGAGTGCTCCCAGAATAGTGAAGCTGCTGGCTTGATTTCTCTGCCCAGGGCCTCAAGGGACCCCAGATATGAGTGAATTTTTTGATGGCACCCCAAAAGCCCCAGACCTCTTACTCAGTTACTGGACAGTCAGAGCATATTGTCTGGCAAAGTGTAGAGTGATATCATAAGCCAGCAATCATTTAAACTCTAGACAGCAGGTAGTATCAGAGGTTACCTTTAGTCATTCATTCATCTATCAATAGGATCCTACAGTTAATGAATATTTATTGAGCCCTACTATGTACCAGCTACCATTCTAGGTATTGGAGATAAAGCAGGGGATACAACACTCAAACATCCCTGCTTTTGCATTCTAGTAAGAAACAAACAGTAAACAAAATGAATATGTATAATAAGCTTTGTATATTTAGCAACCTTGGTGACAGCCACCAAGAGAAAACCATAGAAACCATAGAAATCAAGGTTTATATGCAAGGTAGATAAATGGATATGGTTGGAGAAACCATAGAAATCAAGTTTATATGCAAAGTGGATAAATAGGTAACATGTGATCAATGCCTGATCTTATTTTATATGAAGATCTTTCCATATGGCTAAGAGCCAGGACTCTTTCCCTAAAAAACAAATAACACACACACATACACACACACACACCAAGACCATACACATGCACACACACAAAACAAGAACAAAACTACTTCCTAAGGCAGAAGACAGGGTGACTTTGTCTACTGGCCAATCAAAAAGGACACATGACACTATGTGTGATATAAAGCAAAGAAGGCATTTAGGACCAGACCCAGCCTGAATAGATGACCATCTGAATATTCCTACCAGGTCCACATTAGTATCAGATGTCTTCTCAGCTCATGCTGATTAAGAGTTAAGTGTATGTTGTATGTGTAATTACAATTTTCTCACTGGCCAAAGAATTTTGTGCTTGTCTAAGGACCGAAAGGGAAGGACTTGGGACAAAACAAACACAACCACAACCCAACCATAACAATGTACACTTCTCTTTTGGGTCTCAGTGCAAAAAATAAGGCTTTCTCATGAGGATCTAAAAGCCTATGTTGTCCTGGACAAAGGTTCCTCTCACCATTGCTAGTGCTCTGAGGGAGTTTTCATGAGCCTGTGGCAAGGGGCTGGCAGCCTCTGATGTCCTCCTTGGCTCCACTCTGGAACAAGTTCTTGTTGCTCACCATTACCGTAATCGTAGTAACTGCTGGTAAACCTTGAGCCACGAAAATTCCTGCGGGCTGGCAGAAAGCCAGGAGTGGGGCCACTTGTCTGATTTTTCTCTCCTACTCTGCCCATCGACATTGTTCCTTCTCTTGGTAAAGCTTTAGGTAGGTACCTCTATGGTAGGCATTATTGGTTGCCAACTGATAGCCACCTGATGGGCAGTTATTTGGAAATGTCAGAGACTTGCTTTCCCAGACTTCACTGCATGATCCAATCCTAGAGAGAGATCTGAAGGAAAGAGCCTTCTTCCTCTTCTTCTTTCTCTTCCTCCTCCTCCTCCTCCTCCTCATCCTCCTCCTAATTCCTTCTTAGCTGGGACAGGCAAGAGGAGGGATGGGAGTGTTGGATAGCTTCTGAGAAAGATTTTTCTTCCTGTACCAGTCAGGGTCCCAGCAAGAAACAGATGGCTCACTCAGGGTAATTAAAGAGAATTTAATCAAGTGACTGTTTACAAAGTTATGAGCCGGGTTAAGGGAAGCTTACAAGGGACAGTTAGGGAGATCTATGGTGGGGCTAGAACCAGAAGAGGGACCTTACCACCCTGGGACTGAAAGGGCACATGCAGAATGGTTATCAGAACCTGGACAGACTAGTTGCCACTGTGAGAGAGAGCCACCCAATGGAAGCTGTGGCCTTCAATCAAGATATGCAGCCCACTGGAGAGGAGGAGGAAACCAAATGCAACTGGAAGGCAGATACCAAAGGAGGCTATTTAGGTTTGGGAAGGTCAACCTCCAAGGCACGCAGAGGGTCGAGGAGGTGGGAGGTGGAAAGTAGACACAGAAGAGAAAAAAAAATATCCAAGGTACTACCTGAAAAGAGAGAGAGAACCAGAGAGATCAGAGAGCCCAAGGGAGAATACCTAAAAGAGGAATCTTCACCTTCCCTCATCTTTCATCACTTGTCCTAAGAGACCAGCTGATTGAAGCCATGGTCATGGTTTTGTACCTATGTAGATGGACAAGGTAGAGAGAATCTCATGCAAGCCCGACTGTAGTGACTGGGCCCTGGAACCATCTCCTCCAACCTCAGATCACATAAGAAAAGTAAGCTTCTGTTGTTTAAACTCCTTTCATTCAGGAGTTTACTTGTGGTCCCTAACATCTTAATTGATATAATCACTTACAAAGAAGTAAGGAAACTAGTATTTTCTGAGTGCGTATTATGTACTAAAGCCTTTTCTCATACATTGATTGAGTTCTTTTAATAATCCCATTGGATAACAATCATTGTTCTTATTATTCCCATTTCTTGGGCAAGGGACCCACCTCTCTCTGTCTCTGTCTCTGTCTCTCTCTCTCTCTCTCTCTCTCTCTCTCACACACACACACACACACACACACACACACACACATACACACAGGGGTCAGAAGTTAAAGCCTAAGTGGGAATCATGTCTAGGGTAACTCATGATTTTTCTTGATACTCACTATCTAGATCCTTTGGGTCCCTGGAACTTTCCCTTCCTTGGGTCAAGACAACCATCATAACCTTGAACAGATTGTGTGTTGACCTCAGTGAAGTCTACCTGACCTGGGCCTCTCTCTCTCAGTAACTTCTGGAGTCTTCACTCATCCCAGAAGAAAGAGACACCTGGTATTACAAGTTTTACTTTGTGATTTGAGGGAGAACACAGTTCCAATCACTCAAAGGGCCACTGGAAGACGGCTTATTCTCCCTGTCTCTGAGCTGGTGAGGTATACCATATGCCAGCTCACTTCATTACTTTCATCACTGATTTAATAGTTATTTGTTGAGACCCCATTATGTTCCATGCAGTATTTTTAGCTGCTAAGGAACCAGCAGGAACCTGACAGAGCTTGTGTACCAGGGTGAAAACAAATAAGTAAATAAGGAAGATGATTTCACATAACAATAAAAGATCTAAAAAATGTAATATGATAGAGACTCAGGTGTGCAGCAGGGGGACTTCAGATGAGATAGTCAGAAAAGCTCTCTGAGGGGGTGGCAATGGAGCCTTGACAATCTAGGGGGATGTCCAAGGAGAAAGAATGGTGGAGTTAGGGATCTGAGAGGTAATTTCACATGATTAAGGACCAAAAGTAGTCCTATGTGTTTGGGGGAAGGGGGACTGAGAAGAAGTTGGGGCATTGGGTTGTGAAAAAAAGGAATGATCTAATTTTGATTTTATAAGCAGCATTCTGAGTGTCAGGTGAAGAACAGAATAGATTGGAGCAAAAGTAGAAGAGGAGAGCCAGGGATAAGACCATGTTAAGGTGAGAGAAGGAAGCTTGGGCCAAGGTAGTTGTACTGGGAATGGAATCATGAAGAGATTTGGAGTGTGTGATGGAAGTTGAATGTTGATAATAGAAACGGGAGGAATAATCCAATGGTGACACAGCCTTTTAGCTTCAGCAAAACCTTTTGGATTGAATACTTTACCAAGATTTTGTGTGTGGGTGTCCCTGACAACTGACATCACCTCTGCTTCTGGGCCTCTATGTTGAGGCACTTTCCAGTCTGAGCAAGAATTAAGTTAGGATTATAGATTTTTTGATCTTGAGAAGATCATGAAGATTTTCTAAGCCAATCTTCTTCCTTTTAAATTGAGGAGGGGGAGGTGCAGAAAGGTTGAGTCGGCTTTAGAGGAGTAATGAGTAAAAACTGGACAGGACCTCAGGGCTGCTTTTGCCTGCCCAGAATAATCTATGAGGATTTTTTTAAACCGTAAAATGTATTTTCTAAAGTGATTCCCTTTTTCCCCCAAGTAGGACACTGCATTGAGATATTAAGATTTTATTTATTTATAGGGATGCAGAGAGAGAGAGAGAGAGAGAGAGAGAGAGAGAGAGAGAGAGGCAGAGACACAGCCTGCAGCAGGCTCCATGCAGAGAGCCTGAGGTGGGACTCGATCCCTGGACTCCAGGATCATGCCCCGGGCTGCAGGCGGTGCTAAACCGCTGCGCCACCGGGGCTGCCCTGCATTGAGATTTAAACAAACAAACCAACAAACTGGAAAACATCAATTAAAAAAATAGCAGATTCTGAATATTGTGACATCTCACCAAGTAGCAGTCCTGCCAGACATTCCAAAAATTGTGACAATTTTCATTGATTCTTTTTTTCAGTAACAGCAGTTCTAACAGATTCACCAGCTGACCCAGAAAAGGGAAGCTGCCTGTCCATATCTGTCCAGATAAGTGTAGGAAAGTATAACCAAGCAATGCCAATTCCAGACACATTCCTCAGTCTGTATCTTGGCCACATTCAGAGTATTGATACATATGACATCAAATGGATAAAACACTTGCTCAGCAAGAAATCATTTATGCCTGAGTATCAAGTGATTACAATGCCAGTTTATAAGGGTTCATCAGAATCAGTGTTGAAAAAATATGTAGATAATTTTTGATCTCTTAATTATGTAATTAGATGATCAAATAATGCCTACTCTATTTGGTGTACCTATTATGTGCTTAGTGCTTTATATAACTTAACTCACTTGAGTTTCCTTATAATAACTATGTAAAGTGGGACAGAACAAAACATTTACTCATATTTTCCTTCTCTCAAACCCTTGTCCTATTCACTATGGGTGGAAATACTTTCTTATCCCATTGATGTGCGTCTTGGCCAAGAAATTTGCTTTGGTTATTGGCATGTGGGTAGAAGTGTCACTGTTTCCCTTAGGAACTAAGGCTGTAAGAGGTTTCATGTGTTTCTCTTCATCTCACTTGAGTTTCTGACCTCTTCCATGAGAAGAGCGTGCCCTAAAACTCAGAATGAAAACATGGAAGGCAAACCTTCACCTTACCTTAGGCTCTTTAGTTCAGCTAAGCTCAGCCAAATCCAGCTAGAATCAGCTGAACCTTAACCAACATATAAACTCATGAGTATGGAATAAATTATAGTGTTGCAAATCACTGAGATTTAGGAAAAGTTAGTTACAGGACACTGTCACAGCAATAGCTGACTGATGCATTAAGCGTGCATTATTACTGCTACGTTATACACAATGGAAGCAAATCTTAGAGATATTAATAGTCTGCTTCAGTTTATAGGACGTAGAAGTGGCTCAGGTCAAATTGGGCCCTTCAGATTTTTGCCATCTTCATGCAACAAAATGTGTTCTCTCCTCTCCCCCACGTGAAAATGGGCAAAGATTTTATCCTTTGGTCTGCTAATTTCTTTGTTGCTGGTGTTCCTATTTCTTGTAAGGTCTTTATTCTCATAAGATCCACACTATGGCATGGAGAGAAAGACATGGTAAGTATATAGATTGATATAAGAGGTTACCTACAAATTTTATGTGTCATTTCTACACTCAATTATATTGTGAGTCATGAGTGAAAAATAATCTTTCTGTTTTGTGGAAATACTGAATTTAACCTTAAAAAATTAGCACAGTGTCTATTCATAATGTATAATATCGTCCAGAGAGGTGGATATCATTCTCCTTAGTTCATGGAATAAATTAAGACGAGTGATTCACTTACTTTTACCTCATAGCAAGGTAATATATTGATTTTTCCCCTTCTCTTTCCTTTTAAATCTAAAGGAAAACTTCCAATAAAACCTAATTACATCACTCCAATTCTGAACTCTTCCAGAAATTACAGAGCTATCAATATTAAGTACATTTGCACCAATTTGCAAATCTACTTGGCCTAGGCAGATGCCCAGTGCCACTTTGATTCTTTTGTAGTTGAGCTCTTAGAAGGTGGTGTAAAGTGGATTTTCTGATTAGCTTATGCTAAGTTAGTTGAGATTTTAAAATGCAGGATGAGGATTGGGTTGATACTTAAAGATGAATATATTCACACAGAAAATGGCAAAAAAAAAAAAGTGAAAAGGAAGGCAGTTCTGCCCAATGAGACCAACACAGAGGTTGGTCTGGATTTTCTGGATTTTCAGAAAAAATGTGGGAGCTTGGATGGGGCAAGGGTTACAAGGCAGTTCCAACCTGCTACTTGGTACAGAAGTGGTCCCAAGTGCCTTGATTCCTTTACATTCAGAATCAGAGGACCTCCAGGTGAAATCACTTCAAACACTCAATTTAAAAATGAACTAGGGGAATGATAATCAGTTACAGCAGTGACAGTGACATAGATTGTCCCTCACTGGAGATCAGGACTGTACTGTACTCAGAGACCTCAGGTCACAGTCCCCCCATTTACCACCCTGTTCCAATGCCCCAAGAGAGGCACAAAATGGAGAGGAGAGGTGGCCAGTCTCTGAAATGAGATCTCATGCTTGGCAATGCTGGTGGAGAGGTCTCATCTCAGAAACACAGGGTGGGGAAATCATCACAGCTGAAAAGGAGAAGCAAAAGGCTGGACCCTCACGGTCTGCTGACTTCTAATCCTGGCTCTGCACTGCCTCATTAAGAGACATTAGGCAAATCCTCCATTAGCTGCCTCTCATAAAGAGGAGGAGGTGCTGAGAGACAGGAGGCTGACATGCACAGCCCTGGCTTTTGAAAAGGGGGAAAGGGGATTTTGCAAACTATAGACCTGTGAGCTTAATGTCAATCCTGAGTGAAATTCTAGAATGGATTATTAAGAAGATGGTTTGTGAGCCCTTGACAAAAGGAAGTGGTGGTCTTAGAAACCAGGACGGAGTCACTGAGAATGAATCTTTGCCAGATTAATAACTTCATTTCCTTTTTGGAGACAGTTACAAGTCAGGGAGATGAAGTGTGTATGGATTTCAGAAAGACAATTGAGGCAGTCCCTCACTGGAGCCTTATAAAATAAGATGGAGAAATTCAGGGCTGGTGTGCCAATTGCTTTTTAGAGCATTGCATAAAATATTGCTATTTGCCTTGAGGGTGGTCTCAGCCTCTTTTCAATCTGATGGGGCTTGTCTAGTTTCTGCTGGTGAGCATGGCTACACTCGGTGGCCATTTGATCTAGAACTAAACCTACTACTGAGGTGAGGGTGGGTCTTGGGAAGCAGATCTCACAGGGGCTGGGATTAGGAGCAGCTCAACTGGGAAATGCTATGGCAGCAGAAGCTCACATCAGTCAGCATCAAGTTCTGCCAATGGGGCCTGATTAACACAAAATTAAATGATGGTTAGTCAATAGGCACTACCTGTGGCTTCTCAGCACCTATTCATTTATGTTGTGAGAAGTTCAAGTCTTCATTTGGGGATCCACCATAACCCTATGTTGTGTGTATGTGATTCCTGCGGAGGTTCACATCTGGGGTAGGAAATATCATGTGATCCAGGTGTGGCCAATCAAAGCAGCAGTTCTCCTGAGAGACTGATGGGCTCGGGGATGTGCACTCGGTTGGGCTAGTTAATCAGAAAAAAGGAGACAGGTATTCAACACTTTTGATTGAGCTGTGGAGGAATTGGACTCACTACTCCCTCTGCTCCTGAATATGCTTTGATATTGTGATAATGTGAGTCTGGTGGCCTCAATGGAGCCTGAGAATGAAGCCAGTGTAGGAATGGATACAGACCAAGAGCTGGAGAGAAGACAAATCCCAATGATATCATTGGAGCTGTGAATTCAGAATTAAATTTACATCTGAACTGTGCTGTTATGTGAGGTGGTAAATTCCCTTTCTTGCTTAAATCTCTGTGTGTAGAATCTTCTATTATTTGTAGCCAGAGTCCTGACTGATATGTGGGATTTTTCTAGCTTGTCAGTAAGAAATCCAAGAAGAGGTGTGATAAGAGCTATGGCAGGCAGGAAACACCAGAAAAGTGGACTCCTTATCACCCTGTGTGGTTTGGGGAGGAAAAGAAGGAAGGGGTAGTGCAACAACGCTTTGTGCTCATCAAGTCCTGTGTCATTTTACTCTTCCACAAGACACAAGAAGCCTTCTCTGCTGTTGGGCGGGGCTTTCTGCCATGTTCTGACCACTCCTGCCATGGGAAATTATCTGTGTGACTTTTGGGAGGAAGCACCACAGGGCAATGTGGGCTCTCTGTGCTCTCTCTCTTGCCTTGGTGACAGTGACAGCTACATGCTGAAATGGTAGCACTGTGAAATGGAATCTGCCCCCAGGAGAACTCTTCAACTTTGCATAAGTGTGAGACAAACTTGGGTGTGTTATTGACTGAGCTTTAGGGGTTCATTTATTTCCACATGTAGCCTAGTTGAACTAACATGCAACTAATGTATTAGACTAATTACAAACCCAGGAACCAGAATACCAAGGAATTAATGCTAAGGAGGAAAACAAAAGGGAATTTAGCTTAAAAGAGAGAAAACTTAAATAGGGAGGCATAATTACTCTCTCCTGATGGTCTCAGGGTTTTTACGTAAAAGATTCAACCTGTCCTAAAGGGCCTCCGGAGGCAGTTTTGATGAAAGGGTAGAAATTCAGCTTATTTCATGGAGGCACTGTTTTAAAATAAAAATGTCTGTTTTGGGCAATACTGAGCTTCCCATTGTTTACAGCATTCAAGTTGATCCTGGGTGACCAATTAGGGAAGTAATAGGACATTCAGCATTCAAATACCAGCTCCTGTTGATTTGGCAAGTCATTTAATTTTTAAACTTTTTTTCATGTGTAAAATTGGTTAATAATACCCAAGGCAGAGAGTCGATGGGGAGATCCGTGGAATCATGCTTGAGGAGGATCCCAAGCATAGTGGCTGTTGAGTTAATCCTCCAATGGTGGCCCTGATGCTAAATACGGTGCTACCAAAGTTGATGATGACATGGTAGTGGACTTCTGAGCACTCAGGGAAGCATGGAATTGGACAACACAGCTTCCAAGACTGTTTCCAATCCTGAATTTTTATTGTTTACCTGTAATAAGGAAAGAACTCTTTGTCAAGTTCTGAAAACCAAAGTGAATCACTGTTGCCTGAGTCCAGCAGACATACATCTCACACAGGATCCTCATCCTCTGACCAATGTCCCCTCCGACATGAGCATCCCTCTCCAACTGGCTTCACCTTGCCAGTTGAGTCTGGCTTCAGAGCTGAACTTAACCTGAAGTTTTGTCTTCCTTATAATCCCTTGTAAGTCTTTGTGAAAGACTTAAGACTCCAATAGCTTATCAGAGCCCATACTGGTTTAGCCAGAAGGAACCTCTCTGTTGGTATAAACTCTACAACAACTGCCCAGAGATCAGTACGAGGGCCCCTGGTCAGAATCTGAGCTCTGCCGAAGCAGCTGTATACCTCCAAGACTGACAGTTCAGATGAAGGTGTTCAAATTTGACTTGTTAGCAATGGATGGAAGAAAAAGGCACAGGATCTTTAACTCCTTTGGGTGATCTTCCACATTTGCAATTCTCTGCCTCAGGGACAAACATTTTTCCAGTCATGTTTAATGTTTATGCTCAACATCAGTAGCAAGAGATTTTAGGGTGCTCAAATTAGCACTAGCTGTAGAAATGGAAGTTTGGTTAAAGCTTCTCATCATGCAGCACGATCCTATCAATCCAATTCTGTCAAGCAAGCTGGCACTGACATGTGATTGTACAACCCTAATTATCAGCAGAACCTGAGCTTCCCTCCCTCCCTCAAAATCATCCTCCTTCAGTGAACAATGTAAGCAGTCAATGCAACTGAAGGCATTCCCAGAACTTGCTGCAGGAGACAGTTGAATTGAAAGGTTTAAGATGAGAAAAGTTCCCGTTTCCTCACACGTTGAGGTTTTCTTTAGCCTGAGGAGCGAAAATTCTTTCAAAGCTGGAACGAGTGCACACATTCTGAATTCCCTGCCAATGAACATTGCACATTTGCAACCTCTCTGCTCCTTAGGTAGAAAATGTCAGAAAAAGGTCCCAAGTGCTACTGGTACCTAAAATCACACACAATAGACTTCTTAAAGCCCAAAGCCTCTTATTCGGCAGAGAATAAACATATACTCTATAGATTTTTTTTTTGGTCTGTATAAGTCACAGTTGTGGAATATTTGCAGGCACAGAGACAATTCAGTTTTCACTGTGCTTTATAATTTTCCAAAGGTGGTTATTAATAGGTGTCAGAACAAGGGTAACTTTGTAAGCTCACAATCCCTGCAGCAACGCCTCCTGGCCCTTGATTGTTTAGGTCTGCTAATGCAACCACACTGGGAAAATGTTTTAAATGCACTAACACTTCTAAATGCCATTTTCTCATCAAAATATTTTCCCTTATTTGGTCCACCGAGCTAATGCATTTATGTGACACCTACATTAACACCACAGTCACTTCGCACCTTGACCCCTTCCTTCTAGTCAAAGCACGCTGTGAGGTTGTGGAGTATAAGCCTCCGAAAAAGAGGGAGGCAATTAGGTAAAATGTAATACCGGCGTTTGATGGTCTTTGTTGATTGAGTAACCACTAAAGTGGCTCCCGAATTGTGTGATGTATTAGGGCAACAAGTAAGAAAATAAATGGCTGGGATCCGTATCTATATCTATATCTGTCTAATGGTACTCTGTGTTCATCATTTCAGTCCTGTGGGTAGGAGAAATCCTTGGGACTCACTGTTCAGCATCCTAATATTATATCAACTCAGGGACACTGGACTTTATATCCATAATCTTTGCCTTGTTAATCCAGTAACCTAATTGGGCCTGGGAAATAACAATGGAAAACATGTCTGGAATTGAAATATGATCAGATAGTGGAGGTAATAGGAAATATAAGCCCTTCTCTTTTCCATTTACTTCGTATTTGGTTTACCTGTGAATCTATGTGGTGTAGGGGCCTGGAATACCCTGAGGCTGTTTGCTGTAAGCAAAATGCCGATATTGTCTGCAGGAAGGAAAGTGGAGATGTAGAGAAGCATTAGGAGGTCTCAAGGAGAGAAAGTGATGCTAGCCAGTCACCATCCTCCAGGACTCCATGGTTTAGTATCTAATGTACCCTTGGATGTTGGAAACATAGAGAAAAATAATACCTAGACTCAGGGACCAAACTTTTGAGTATGAGAAAATGAATCAAGCAGAGCAGAGGAAATTAGGGGCGAAAGCAGGGGGTGCATGGAGAATAATGAAGATTGTGGGGTGTGGTGCCAGGGTTTGAGTTATAAGCTGGTACCTATGTGGTGTGGTTAGGGACAGAAAGTCCTGGCTATGCTTGGAGGCAAGCTGCCAGGAATTCAGGGGAGGAGGGTTTTGTAGAGGAGCTGGTGTTGGAGCAGTAGCACCTAGAAGCATTGACTGAATTTGACCATGAAGAGAAACAATTCAAGGAAGAGAAAACTCAGAGTTGAGAAAGTATTGGGCATGTATGGAGAATGCAAATAGCTCCTTTAAATCTCAACATCATGAACCAAATTAGTAGATGTTTATTGGATGTCTGTGTTGTAAGTACAAAGGGTCAAGGGAGATCTTTTCTTTCCCACATGCTTTGCCAGGAACTTAAAATAAAGGGAAATAAAGTTGTTTTCAGAGTATTAAACTGTTAAAAATTCATGAACAATGGACATGATGAACCATCTGTGAGAGTAAACCAAGGCATTTTCTAAACCAAGGCATTTTCTGTAAAGTTGAACAGGGGAGTTTCAGAATAGCCAACAGACCAATCCAGGTGACCTTGTAATTCTTAACAGAAGGCAAAACATAAAACAGGAATGTGACTGCTATTTGGTGAGTAGAGACCTATTTTCTTAAACTGTGTATGGAGAGAGAATTTCTGAACAGAAGGGGCTTGATAAACAAAGAGCAAGATTCCCAAGAGGTCTGGCAGCAGCCATTTTCTCAACCAACAGATATCATCCTATGAGACACCAGTGAGTTTTTTGTGTTAAGAATGAGTCTTCATATTCAAAAGGGACACTATATACCACCAACATGGGACCTGAGAAAAGGCTACATAAAAAGCCAGAAGTTAGTGGGATTGCTTCAGTACTGGCCAGGGAAGAAAGATAGTGTGAACATTCTGGTCCCAGAAGAGATGCCATCTTTGTAGAGTAAGTCATCAGGCCTCACCATGGCCAACAGAGCACATTATATGCCTGGGACTTTTTATATACTGTTTCATTTAATCTTCATAAGATCTCATGTGTTATGCCCGTTTTAAAAAGCAAGGAATCACTTTTAACAAGGAACTTGCTCAAGGTTGTACACTGGGTGGTGGAGGTGGATTTGACTTATGTCTTCCTGGGTTTCCCAGCTTTTGTGTGGAGGGCAAACACAGAGATTTTTGCAGAAGGAAGTGACTTTTGAGTGAAGAGTGGTCTGGACACAAAGTGGTATCATTGAGCACTTGGCCTGATGCTTTCCTGAAGTAGGTTTGAAAAAATATAACATAGATAAGCAAGCAATGAGACCCAATGTAAGGTGGGTCAGAAAGAGAGGGGGTGTGATTCTGGAGGGTGTGTTATTGAGTGCTCACTCCACAGGGAGGAAAATCAAAGTAACAAGTTCTTAAACCAACTTAATCGAAAGCTTACTTTTGCTAGCTGCTTTCTTTCTTTGAGTAGTTGAAAGTTGGATTGTGATAGTGTGCATGCTTAATTTGATTATTTTTAAGAAATATGAAAGGCTGAGTATACATCTAAGCTGAGTAGGCATTTATAGAAGGTCAAGAGGACCAGCTTCAAAATAAGACAGATCTAGATTCCCAGATCTCAGGAGCCACAGTTTACTAGCTCTGGGCCTCAGTCTCTCACCAGAAAGGATAACAAAAATCCTTAGCTCAGGGGTACCTGACTGGCTCAGTTGTTAGAGGTCTGACTCTTATTCTCAGGGTCATGAGTTTAAGTCTCATGTTAGGCATGGAGCCTACTTAAAAAAAAAAATCCTTAGCTCACTGGATTATTGTAAGGATTAAAAGAAAATGCCTAACCCATAATAAATGCTCAATAAATGTAGCTACTGTGTCCTTTATGCACTTTTCTTTTCCTTTCTTTCTTCCTTCTCACCTTGTTACTTTCCACCCTGTATTCCAACTCTATCTTTCCCTAGAATATCTGGGTACTTGGAACAGTGCCCTGTTCTTTTACCTCAGTTTGCAAAATACATGGAATAGCCTGTCTGATCCTGTTTGTGGTCTGTAGTCAAGTGAACTTGGAAGGAATGGGGATTTGTAGAGCCTCCCTGGGGACTGGATCTTCCCAAGATGTTTTTGGGTCCCTTTTATCTGATCCTTTATCCACCTTCTGTGTTGTTTTCTTTGTGATTTTTAAATGTAATCTCTCTGTATATACATACAGAATTATATATATGGAAATATACATATAAAATATATAATATAAATATATAATACAAGATGTTATATATTTAATAATTATACTATATATTTAATAATTAAATATAATGTAAGTATATATAATTATATATGAGTAGATAATTACTTATCCATAAAAAGAATGAGATCTTGCTATTTGCAACAACATGTATTGACCCAGAGGGTATTGTGCTAAGTGTCAGACCGAGAAAGACAAATACCATAGGATTTCACTTATATGTGCAATCTTAAAAACAAAACAAATAAGGGAAGAAAGAAAGAAAGAAAGAAAGAAAAAAAGAAAGAAAGAAAGAAAAAGAAAAAAGAACAAAAGATGAAAAGAGAAAGAAAGAAAGAGAGAAAGGGAAGAAGAAAGGAAGAAAATACTCTTAAATGTAGATGGTAAACAGGTGGTTGCCAGAGGGGAGATGGGTGAATAGATAAGGGCATTAAGAGATACAAACTTATAGCTGTGGAATAAGTAAGTCATGGAGATGAAAGGTACAACATGGGTTATAGTCAATAATACTGTAATAACATAATGAAGCAGATCGTGATTATACTTATCATTGTGAGCATTGAGTATGTCAAGTGTTAAATCAATAAGCTGTACACCCAAAACAAACCTAACATTGTATGTTAATTATACCCTAATAAAAAAATAAAACTTATGCTTTTAAGTGTTAGTCATTCTTTTTTATTTAAAGTTTATTTTTTAAAATTTTTATAAGATTTATTTATTTATTTTAGAGAGAGAGTGGTGATAAAGGTTTAGAGAGGGGGGGGGATCTCAAGCAGACTTCCCCCTGAGCACTGAGCCCAATGTGGTGCTTGATCTCACAACCCTGAAATCATGACCTGAGCCGAAATCAAGAGTCGGACACTTAACTGACTGAGCCGCCAAGGTACCCTAGAATTTCATGTTTAGAATTGTTTTTCAGGTGATGACCTGTGGCAACTAGGGAAGAGGAGGTACTATTATTTTATTAGGATAGTACAACGCTTTCATGGCCATTTCTTCAGATAAAGTATTTCTTTTTTGGTGTTTATTTTTGTTTTAAAGGAAATAAAATCAATAATGACCTATGAAAAGTTGTACTAGGATGAGAGACAGCCTCTCCTTCTTAGTTGGGGAGAGTGAAGGGAAACAGGCAGAGGGGAGGTAGGTAACCCTGGATCCCATAACAGACGAGAATTTTCCAAATACAGTTCTTGAGGCAAAGGTAGATTTTCTAGGGATAAATTCGGAGATGAGCAGACCAAGAAAAGAACACTAAGTTTTTTGAAAAAGACAATTTGCTCCAAAACACAAATTAGACAAAGCAGGAATGGTAGAAGTTTCAATAAAAAGGTAGCAATATGGCAAATGATCTCATTCTCTATAATCCTTTGATATAACTCCTTCCATTCATGTTGTTTCCTTTGTACTTCCTAAAATATCCAGTGATATCCAGTATCATCTCTACTTTACAGATTAGAAAAATGAAGCTCATAGAGGCCAACAGACTTGCCCAAAGTCACTCAGGTTGAAGGGAGCCAAAGCTGGAACTAAGGTTATTCTGAAGGGATCATTTGGGTGGTGGATTTTGTTGGTGAAAATTCTTCTTTTCTACCCAGACTGGTACATGTATTCACGATTAAGCACTACATAGTTTTCTCCAGTCACTTATCAGCAGAGCACTGGTTACTTATACTCCAGAATATACTGTCTTAAGGATTTCCCTGGTTTGCTTGCCTTGGGCTGAAATTCTGGCAATGTGGTCCTAAACTGTTGGAGAAGCCAAGGTCTTATCTCCTGAATGTCTGACAAATGCTCACATTTATTGTGTTTACTTGTGCAGTCACTGTCTGCTTTATGTGTATTAATTCATCAATCCTCCAATAACCCTAAGAAATAGGTGGTGTTACCATCTCCATCTTATAGATGGATACAAGGAAGCAAAGAGATCACATATGCTGTCCAAACACTCATAGATGAGGTGGAGCTGATAGCATTTAACATTAGGCAGTTTTGTTCACACCATGTGCCCTTTAGTTGCCTACCGCTTTCCCACCAGACAAGAGGACTGGCAAACTTATCAGGTCTGCTGGTTGGCCTCCTGATCCTGAGAGAAGGAGACTAGTGCAGGCAGTGAGATGAGCATGATCAGGGCAGAGACAGACCCAGAGAAATGGAGGGTGACAAGTATGCTGGCCACAGAGGACCGGTGAGTTGCTGGGGGAAGCATGTTCAAGTATCTTAACAGAAGTGGCATGGGTCAACAAACTTTAAATCCATACTTTTCAACTTCTCTAGGACCAGGATAAATATATACCTGCTTAATTTTTTTTGTTTGTTTGTTTACCTTGATACACACTGCAGTTTTAGAATTTAGATGGAGAGTCTTAGGAAAGCAATCTGGTCAGAAGAAGAATTAGGGGAAGTTACTGGAGGCTATGATTACAAGTCCACTATTTTTGCTTTAAACATATTTAGGGGGCGCCTTGGTAGCTCAGTCAGTTAAGCATCTGCCTTTGGCTCAGATCATGATCCCCAGGGTTCTGGGATTGAGCCTTGCATCTGGCTCCCCACTCAGCGGGGTGTCTACTTCTCCCTCTCTCTCTCCCCTTGCTCATGCTTGTATGCTCTCTCTCTCTCTCTCAAATAAATAAATAAATAAATAAATAAATAAATAAATAAATAAATAAATAAAATCTTAAAAAAAAATTCAGGATGGCTTGTGAGGAGCATGGTAAGGGAATTTTTGGGAGGAGGTTCAAGCTTTTCCCACTCCTCTTTGCTCCTGCATGGTATCTACCTGTCAATTCAGTTACAGTTTTTTCCATATCTGTGAACTATTCCTGGCTTGGTTGGAAGGAGGTAGTTATGCATTGCATATTTTCAATAAAAAAAGATTTACTTCCATTACATAGGAGTTTGTGGAAGCATTTTACAGCCTTCCATAATCTTCAGCAGCATGGAATCGAGCCCTTTGTGTTATCTATTTAAGTCTTTAAATTTGGTATTTAGGTTAAATACTAAATATGGTTCTTCGCATTATTCCAAGGTCACTATTCATGATGGAAAAAACGTTAAAAGCATCGAAGTAATGCATGAAAAATCCATTATTAAGAGCAGTACCCCCTTATCTACAATAGCAGTTACTTTAACGTGATTCCGCCTGCATTGTAGTGACACGCTGTTGCCATCACTGCTAAAGCTCTGTTAATGTTTCCATTATACATCTCTATTCAGCCTTTCCACCAGTTTATAATTCAATATATTCTTAGGCTAAACTTTGGTTTATGGTAATCTCCGTTTTAAAACTTCCCCAAAGAAATTAAAAACATATGAATGAAAACGTGCGGACCATCCCATTTCTCATGGATGGGGGAGCAAAACACCTTCTTGTTTGGGGGATTTGAGTGGGAAATTGATTTTTGTCCTTTAATCAGTTGTGGCCAGGATTATAATGCTATTAATGCAAAAGCATGCTGAACTAATTAAGGACCAGGGAGCTGGAAAGGATCCTAGGAGGTCTCCCATAGGCCAGGTTATATGAAAACCTCCCAGACAAATGGAGTACAATGTCCAAAGAGCCCTGGGAAACCCATTCCACGATTGTTATTGCTAACTTGTTCCATTGTTGAACAACCCCTACTGTCAGGAATATTTTCCTTATGTCTAACTCAAATCCTTGCAGTTTAAGCCAATTTCCCGCTGCTTTTAGGGGAAATGGCAAACAGCTGTTGGACATTGCAGGGATAAGAATTTGTTTTATTTGATATATACCACTATTGGAGCCCTTGTAGGCTCAGCCCTCCCAGAAGAACATTTCCTTCCTAGTTCCATTTTTAAAACTCTGAATCATCGTCTCTATCTTCATAAGTGTTGGAACCTCTTACAGATCCAGAATCAAATAACCTCCTAGAATTAATTTGCCCCGCCTGTTAATGCAGAAATACAGTTTTCATATGGCCAATTAAAGCTTTCCAGGTTTTTTTTTTTTAGAAAACAAAATGGGGCAGAAAACATTTTTTTTGGAAAACAAAATGGTGGCTCAGTGGTTTAGCGCTGCCTTCAGCCCAGGGCCTGATCCTGGAGACCCAGGATCTAGTCCCATGTCGGGCTCCCTGCATGGGGCCTGCTTCTCCCTCTGCTTGTATCTCTGCCTCTCTCTGTGTCTCTCATGAAGAAGGAAAGAAAGAAAAAAAGAAAGAAAGAAAGAAAGAAAGAAAGAAAGAAAGAAAGAAAGAAAGAAAGAAAGAAAAGAAAAAAAAAAAGAAAAAAAAGAAAAGAAAAGAAAATGTGCCTTGCTAAGTATCTTGGAATTGTATGTGAACCCAAATCATTCGCTGCCTCATTTGCAAGAAGCTGGTTGGCTCCAAAATGTGCAGATCTGAATGCAGAGACATGATTCAAACAAAGGTTCTACCTGTTTTCAAAGCACTTTCCACTGATCAGTGGTGGCTCCCCAATTTCTGTAGAAAAGTAATTTAGGGGCAGAATCCAGCTGGCAAGAAGGACATGGAAACTTGTCATAAAGATGCATTTGCTTATTAAGTGTCCAAATTTCATAGAGAATGAACATTTACTTAAACAGGATTGGGAAGATAATTGAAATAACAGGGGAGAGGATGAAGGAAGCTGAAGTTCATTATCCTACCGATCTGTGCCTCTAAAATGCCCAGAAGTGGTGGTGATGCATTAGGAGATAGTCAAAAGTGTTGAGCAACATTCCGGAGGCACAAAGAGTGTACAAAGCCAGTAAGTGGTCACAAAGCCAGTAAAGGGTATAGCCGGAGTTTGAAGTCGGAGTTAGGGTCATCTGGTTCAGGAGTCTGTCCTTTTTTTTTTTTTTAAAGTAATTTCTACACCCAACATGGGGCTCACACATAAAACCCCAAGATCAAAAGTCGCATTCTCTACTGACTTAGCCAGCCAGGCATCCCTGGCAGTTGATATTCTTAACCACTAGGCACTGCTACCTCCCCATGACAGACATACAGACAAGAAAGGGGAAGTTATCTCAAAGATGGAGCATTTAAGCGTTATGTCATGAGAGATGAACTATTAGGATAAAAATCTAAAGCAGCTCCATATCAGGAGAAAGAATGCTTCATCACAGTGTGACAACAGAAGAAGAGGGAAAAGAGCCAAAAAATTAGCAATGGAATGCAACAATCTAGAAGAATAGTACAGGAAAAGGGACCACCCAGACATAGGGTATTCAAAGAAGAGAGGGATATAGTTGGATAGGACTTTGCTTTGGGAAGTAATTAGGAGACATGGCCCTCTACCTTATCATCTTTTGATTGGCTTTCTTGCTTAGCTACAAGAGTGGAGTATGTTCCTAGAACAAAAGAGCTGATTGATAAAACTGGATCCACCCAAAAAGAAGTCTTTAGCGGATGGCCACCTGGTTCTGCCCTTGACCAAAACATCCATTTTATCATTAAGGATATACATGGACTTATCAAATGTGAGCATGATCTAAGGCTCAGAAAAATCAAGACAAAAACTAATCACAACAGTTTGGGATAATATGCTGAGTCTTACAAGACCAGATTCTGTAAAGGAAATATATGACTGTGAGCTTAGATATAAAATAAAGATGTCAACTGCTATCAAAGCAGGAGGGAGAAGTCAATAGTAGCTGAACTATTAGAAAGAATGTAGAGTCTTTAGTTTATTTTAAGCCTAAGTGGAGCCATTAATAGTGGAGACTGTTAGAAAAAAATTACAAATATTAGATAAAATAAAATACTATTTTTAATGTGCTCATAAGGCTTCATAAAGGTTCATATTAGGAACCATCTCAGTTTTAAGAAATACCTCTCTACAAAGATGACTCTTTGGGTTGGGCTGGCAAGCTGTTTTCAAATATTAAAATGATGCACACATAAAAGGGATGCTGTCAGTATTGGACTTTATCTGTATGGATATCACAGGAAAGGTTCTCAATCCCATTGTTGGGGCATATGTTGGGGTATGTTTCTAGTAATTCATTAGTAATATCTTGGTCATACTATGATAAAGTTTCTCACTTCCTTATTTTTTTGACATTGCTTTTCTGGAGTGAGAGGAATGAGGTATGGTTATAACAAGTGATTCCAAATCAGCAGGTCTTTGTTTTTGTGTTTTAGTCTGTTTTTTTTGTTTGTTTGTTTGTTTTTTGTTTTTTAATGATAACTGATTCTCACTAGTGTCCTATCAATGTCATAATTACCCACTTTCTTGGGGTAGGTGATGAGATAGTGGATGGGGCATAAGAAGGTGCCAGTGATGTGGAATGCTGGGCAGGGAATATGGATCCTTTCACCAAGTAAGGACTATTGAGGGCCATGATGGATGTACATGATGGATGTACAGTATGGAGGGATTGCAGGTTACCTCCCTGGGAGGTAAAACAGAGTAAGACCTGGATTATCTTTGAAGGCACTGTAGGCTGTGCTATGGGAGAAACACTATTTCCTGTGAACAGAGGAGCTTTATCCCCATTCAGTTTAACATATTTTAAGTTGTCCCCCACAGAAAAAAAGCTATCCTGGGAATATTTTGTCTTTTAACACCTTGGAGCTTCCTTGAGATCCAAGGCTTTGTTTTATTTAGTAAATCTTCTAACAGGTTAAAATCTCTCTGTAGAAATAGATTTGGAATCGCTAACTAGCACCATTATGTTTATATAATTATATAAAATTATATATAATGGTGCTAGTTAGCGATTCCTAATCTATTCAATGACTGCTATGTTATATGCAGCTAATGAATCACTAAACTACTTCTGAAACTAGTAATACACTATATGTTAATTAATTGATCTTAAATTTTAAAAAAAGGCATTAAAGATGATTTGGATGGATAGTTAAGCCATGAGAGATGGGGGATTCTCCTGCCTCTTTCCTGAAGGTTTCCACTTCTTTTGCATGGATGGCCAAGGAATCTTTCTGAAGGTAGGTGTACCTTCAATTGATGTTGAGGTCATTTATTTTTTTAAACATTGTATTTATTTATTTGAGAGGCAGAGAGAGTATGAGTGGGGGAGGGACAGAGGGAGAAACAGACTCCCCACTGAGCAGAGAGCCTCACATAGAGCTCCATCTTAGGACCCTGGGATCATGACCTGAGCTGAAGGCAGACACTTAACTGACTGAGCTACCCAGGAACCTCTATTGAGATCATTTAAACCAAATTTTGATCACTCCTTTCCTGCTTTTGCTTCCTGCCTTACCAATACAAGGATTTTTGTGGTTTTGTTTGAGAGTTGCTGGTATTTTATTAGTGTCATATCTTCAGCAATTTATTTTCAGAAGTACAATGCCACTCTTTCTTTAAAAAGTCAAGATATATACACACACAATTTAACAGAGCCATAGTTGTTCTACAAGGTTGGTTAGGAAAACCAGTACCCCGTCCCTCCCCCACATTTCTCCTTCCCAGAAGCAGAGCCACCTTATTGACTTTTCTGTTTATCTTTGATAATATTTCCATATTTTTATTTTTATTTTTTTTAAATTTTTATTTATTTATGATAGTCACACACACAGAGAGAGAGGCAGAGATACAGGCAGAGGGAGAAGCAGGCTCCATGCATGGGGAGCCTGATGTGGGATTCGATCCCGGGTCTCCAGGATCGCGCCCTGGGCCAAAGGCAGGCGCCAAACTGCTGCGCCTCCCAGGGATCCCTCCATATTTTTATTTTTAAAAAAATTTATTTTTTATTCATGAGACACACACACACACAGAGAGGCAGAGACACAGGCAGAGGGAGAAGTAGGCTCCATGCAGGGAGCCCAAAGTGGGACTCAATCCCAGGACTCAGGGATCATGCCCTGAGCCAAAGGCAGATGCTCAACCACTGAGCCACCCAGGCATCCCTCATTCTGTATTTTTAACTGGCACAAAGGCATATTTGTTTCTTGATTTTTCAGTTTTAAGCTAACTCATACCTTACCTGTGTTTTCATTCTTCCAATATAGTTATTTTGAAGATTTGGTTAGATAAGAATCCAGTGTTTATGTCGTTAAGACCATGCAAACACCGTTTAAAAGACATTCAGATATACTGTCTGTTCTGTTACTTGTATCTTTTCTCCTGGAGCTGCCCTCCTCAGGGATGGTTGCCATTTCTATCTTGGACTCAGTTCTCAACCCACCAACCTTCACTTGAGGTTCTGGATATTCTCTGTGCTCTTGGTTCTTGTTTTCTCTGTCCTTCATCTCTCTCTTTCGTGGTTTACTCCCTTGATTTACTAGTGCACATCCTTTAGTAGCTTTCTGAGACAGGGTATAGGAGGGACTTTTTTTTTTAAGATTTTATTTATTTATTTGAGGAGGGAGGGGCAGAGAGAGGGGGAGGAGAGAATTTGAAGCAGACTTCCCATCCAGCATAGAACCCAACACAGGGCTCAATCTTAGGGCCCTAAAATCATGATTCCAGTTGACTGAACCACCCACGTGCCCCAGGAGGGAAAATGTTTTTGGGACCTACATGCCTGACAATGTTTACACTCATATTTATTTGGTAATTTTTCCAGAAACAGAATTTTTGGTTGATATATTTTTTTTCTTTCTTGGTTGTTTAAAGTATTATTCTATTGGCCTCTAGCTTCTAGTGCTACTGCTAAGAAGTTGAAAGTCCTTCCTATATCTCATTCTTTCTATGTGATCCATTATCTTCCAAATCCAGATGGTAGGCTTCTATCTTTGTCACCAACATTCTGAACTGTCATGACAATGCACCTGTTTGGATCTATTTTCATTCATTATGTCTAACATTTGATGGGAGTCTTTCCATCTGGAAATCTATATTCCATAGTTCTGAGAGAATCTCTTGAATTATTTCATTGATGACTTCCTTCCGATATCTCTGCTTATTATGGAGCTTCTGTTACTTAGATACTGAAGGCCCTAGGTAGATCTTGTTCACATATTGTGAAAATGTGAAACATTAATATATTTTCTTTTAAAGATTTTATTTAGTTGAGAGAGAGACAGAGAGAGCATAAGCAGAGGAAGGAGCAGAGTGAGATGGACAAGCTCATCTTGTGGATAGGTGGAGCCTAACTTGAGGCTTAAGTTAGGTGTGGAGCCTAACTTAAGGCTCAGTCCCAGGACCTGAGCTGAAATTGAGTCAGATGTGTAACCAACTGAGGCATCCAGGTGCCCCTCACACATTTTCTTTATTTTCTTTTCATCTCTGTGCTTTGCTCTTTTACATGTCCTCAATTTTAACTTTTAACCCTTCTTTTTTTTTTCTTAAAGATTTTATTTATTTATTCATGAGAGAGAGAGAGAGAGAGAGAGAGAGAGAGAGAGAGAGAGGCAGAGACACAGGCAGAGGGAGAAGCAGGTTCCACACAGGAAGCCTGACGTGGGACTTGATCCCGGGTCCTGGGGATCAGTCCCTGAGCTGAAGGCAGATGCCCAATCGCTGAGCCACTCAGGTGTCCCAACTTTTAACCCTTCTATTAATGTTTTTATTCCTACTGTTAGGCTTCTAATTTCTAATAGAATTTTTGGTTAGTTTTTCTAAATGTTCCCTTATAGGATATTATTTTATTGTATTTTGCTAAGTATTATTATTTTTAATTTGCTCCCACCTGTATGATTTGCTCCTATGTTTGAGGGGATATGAATGAGAGTTTTTTGGATATGAATGAGAGTTTATTTGAATGTTTCTGTCCCTCCAAGTTGCTTTTTCTCTTTGTGTGTTCTCATCCCTGTCGTTCATGTCAGAAGCTTTCCTGGTGCCATCATTTCCCTTTGTCTTTGTGTTTAAGAAAAAGGAATTATATTTTTAACTTTTTGAGGAAACTCTGTGTTGTTTTCCAGAGTGGCTGCAACTATTTGGGAAAAAAGAGAGAAGAAAACCAAGAGACAGACTCTTAACAATAGAGAACAAAACTGATGGTTTCCAAAGGGGAGGTGGGAAGGGAATAGGTTTAATAGGTGTTGGGGATGAAGAAAGGCACTCGTCATGATGAGCATAGAGTGCTGTATGAAAGTATTGAATCTCTATATTGTACACCTGAAACTAATTTTTAAAAAAATTTTATTTATTTATGTATTTGAGGGGTAGAGCAGAGAAGAGGGACAAGCAGAATCTGTACTGACCGTGGAGCCCCACACAGGGCTGGATCTCATGACTCTGAGACCACCACCCAAGCTGAAATCAAGAGTCAGATACTCCACTGACTGAGCCATCCAGGCATCCCCATCTGAAAGTAATATTACACTGTATGTTAACTAGCCGGAATTTAAATAAAAACTTAAATAAAAAAGAAAAAGGAATTCAAATAGTGGACTTGGGCTTTCCATTTGAAAACTTTAATGTGGTATAATTCCCCATTTGGGGAATCTCCAAAGTTAGCATCTTTTTTTTTTTTTAATTTTTATTTATTTATGATAGTCACAGAGGGAGAGAGAGGCACAGAGACACAGGCAGAGGGAGACGCAGGCTCCATGCACCGGGAGCTCGACGTGGGATTTGATCCTGGGTCTCCAGGATTGCGCCCTGGGCCAAAGGCAAGCGCCAAACCGCTGCACCACCCAGGGATCCCCAAAGTTAGCATCTTTCAATCTTTCCTTTGGGAAGAGGGCAGTGACCTGTTTGAAAAGTATTTTAACCTCTTCCTTGAAGGTTAAGCTGTGAGCATTCTGGACCTGTAGCCAATGGAGGGCTGTGTGTCCCACAGCAC
Organism: Vulpes lagopus; assembly: GCF_018345385.1. Taxonomy (NCBI): domain Eukaryota; kingdom Metazoa; phylum Chordata; class Mammalia; order Carnivora; family Canidae; genus Vulpes; species Vulpes lagopus. The sequence goes on along the minus strand of NC_054827.1, from coordinate 104,143,981 downwards.
ACACGGGGATTCCCCCTGGATTGCATATGATATCTGTCCTCAGATGTGTCTGATGTTTCCCTATCTAAAGCCTCTTTTTTTCCCCTCTCTTCAAAGATTAGAGTGCCCATCTTTTGCAAGGGTGAAGGAGGAGCACATCACCCCAGTGTGTAGAAATGGGGAAATATTTGGGAATCTGAATGTTTCTTTAAAAAAAAAATCTCTCTTTCATTTAATCCTTGTGTTAACACCTATTTTTTCCATGCCTATTTTCAGAGCTATCCAATAGCACCAATTCTGAGCCTTTTGGGGATGCCTGAAATGAATTGTTTCCATCAACTTCTTTTCCCATGCTGGGTTAGAATTCTGTTTTCTTGTGTTAGCTATTTTTCTATCTGCCTTACAGCTTTGAAAATGTTCATGCTATTCTAACATTTTCAGTTCTTCCTGTCCTTGAAGTTTTTTTTTCCCTTAGGAAAAAAAGTAACTTTTATTGTTCATTAATAAAAATAAATACATGCAGTAAGCCCACCATATTTACCCTGAAATTCATTGCTGTGTTTATTCACTTTCTTTGATTAGTGAGACTAGAAGTTAGAAGAGAGAGAGGAAAGAGGGAAGGAGAGTGAGTGAGCCAGTCAACCCCAACCACTGAGAGCTCATCATCTAAGGAATCGAAGAGGTATGTGTAAAGAAAAGGTCTGAGTGTGCTGTCATCGCCCACTCTTCTTCAATTTGAGGAACACACCATGGTCATCAATTTTACGGTAGAAGATTTCTCTAGAAGGTCCAAGTTTCCTGCATACAGAAAAGGCCACTGGTATTGAGAAAAAAAAAAAAGTATTGGTGTGTTGTAATGGACTGCTGTGTTCATAATCCTGAATGTGTTAGCTATTATTAGCTGTGTGTTCTTGGCCATTATCTTTTCTTGCTTTAGTTTCCTCTTCTGGAAATAATAACTACCTACCTTTTAGTGTTGAAGTTAAATAAGTAGATGGAGATGCTTAAAATAGAACATCATAGAACTGTGCCCAATTATTGTTGTGTTTTTCATCTACTGGCTGCTCTTCTGTGTGACTCCCATTCGAATGAGGGAAAATCAGTAGCTGGAATTGAGAGTCAGAGGATGTCCTGATCTTGGACCAGATGTCTTTTGAATGGGAGAGGGGAGGGGATGGGTCAATTTATTGATATTCATCAAACATTTATTGAGTGCCAATCTTCTCTTCTTCCTGAAAATGCCGCACTGAACAAAATTGCAATGGTTTCTGCCCTCCTAGGCTAACATCTAGAGGCTCTGTAGTCATGTGGAGACACCTGTAAAAACTCACGCTTCTAGAAAAATCCTGACAACAGTACTCATTGAGTCCCATTCCTAGACACCAAAAGTAGCTTGTACCAAGCTGCAGAGGACTCTGGAGTATAGCTGTGAATGGCAGCCCCAGGCTTGGGTGTTCCCTTAGGTTAAACTTCCCCATCTCATCACACTTTACTTTTGGGGCATCTCACCGTGGGTCAGAGAGTCTTCTATCATTGAGCCAGGGCTGCATCCCCCTATCACTCAGGCCAGGAGAGGGGAATTGGGTATAATAGAGCTCATTACATATCTGGAACGGAAGTGCCCCATCTGTACAGTTCTCCAGGGCAAAAGCCCCCAGCACCTTCCTCATCAGGAAGCCTTGTAGCAAACTTACTGACTTGCTTCCGTGCCTTGCCAGATCATTGTGATAAAACAAACTTTCTGGAAAAGAAACACATATCCTTGTAAAGAAGAAATGGTCCATGCATTTGGGCTGGCAACTTGTGAAGGAAGCAACACCACTTCCATATGTCTCCTGCGAAGCCTCAGGAAACTCATGCTGCTCACATCAGAACTCTGGATGGTATATGATTTGCTGCTCAGTGGGAGGACATTTAAAATTCCTGAAGGAAATACTTGGCATCAATAATCTCAAGTGTGTGCTACACGGTGGGATGGAGAGCAAAGAGCTGTTTTGCTCGGGGCGCTTGCTCTGCATGGTATGCTTTGTGAGGTATGCAGCTGTCCTGCATTTCCTACAGTTCTGTGGAATGAGAGACCCCGGGGGAGGAGAATAAAGTGGGAAACTAGAACACCGGGTATATGCAATGTATACCCTCTGCTCTCAGATGTCTTCACAGGTCATTCTGTGATTGAGCAGCACACGCAAAACCCCAATCAGTATTTATCCATTTGCTGAAGCTGCAATCTACAGATGGCTTCTAAGCTTGGGTCTCTTCCCAGATGGAAGGATGTCTCATGCTCTGTGCCTGTTCCTCTGTGTCTCTGGTAAGACACTAAATGCATGGTCATCTATTGTCTGCTTCACTAAGGAATACCTCGTGCCCTGTGTGGATGGAACAGCTGAAGATCCTCAGGCACGATATCCAGTGGAGGAAGGAGTAGAAACCAGAAAATGAGACATTATAATTGACACAACCCTTAGATACTTTGCCTATTCAGGCCTCAGCCAGTGCCATGCATGGCTAAATGCTTCAATGCAATTTCCAGTTATTTCTGTGTCACCCGAGTGGGTTGCAAGTTCTTTGAGGGCTGGAATTACAACAGGTTCACTCTCATGTCTCCAGAGAGTGTCTGGTTCTGAATGGGCTAAATGAATGGGTTATTAGCAATAACCAGAATAGCGACAAGATCTTTTTTGTGTTGTGGAAAGGACATCAAGCAAGGATCCCAGCCTCATGCATCCTGGTCTCACATTTACCAGTTGTGAGCTGGTAATTTGGGCAAGTCACTTCTTAGGTGCAGCTCCTCTCCAGAGGACATGGAAGAAGGGATCCCTTTGGTCCTGATCAGTTTTAATATTCATCAGATGAAGGGACCGAGAGCCTCATTTCCCCACAGCTCGTGCTGTGGGCTTGTGAATATCTCAGGCTCAGTCTGTAAGTTCTCAGTCTGAGATCAGACAGAAAGGCAGAGTGTTGATTCACACAGTAGACCCACCAGGCAGGTACGGAGTCACACTTTTGTTCCGCCAAGTCAGTAGTCACTGGAGATAATGGCTGTCATGAGCTCCAGCCATGGGGGCCGCATGACCCGCAGGTTCTCAGCACAGGGCTGATACTGGTTCCTAACTTCCCTGCAGTTGGCTTGACTGTGTCCTGTGAGCGTGACTGAGGATTATCTTCAAAATAAATTGGAAAATGACTTTCTCATTCCCAGAAACAATCAGCTGGGGTTGGGCATTCACAATACGCTTGTTGAACAGTGCGTGAGCCTGCTCCGCCCAAGAGAGTGGTTCTTGAGCACAGAGATGGACTGTCTTCCAACAGTATTTGTCTCTCTATTCCTGTTGAACCCAGGTGCTTTCTCACCCTGGTAGCAGGATTTGAGCCAGAGGGAAACCACCTGGCTTCCCACCGCCACCACAATGCCACAGTGCTCCAGTTGCTGTGTAGGTCATCCTTGAGGTCATGGAAATGACTTTACAAGTCTCGGTTGGATCAATTAAAGTACAGCTATGTGAGAGAGGCCACTATTTATTTCTGACATGTCTTTACTGGGTGAAATATGGACTTCTTTGCAACTCTTAGCTTTCTTCTTGGCTTTTTCTGCATTTCTCCTGTGTTTCTGTTACTGTATGCTTCTGTAGGTGTCTGAGTGATGTGTCCCTTTGAGTCCCCATCTTCTTTCCATGGGACAGTGAGCTCCTTAGGAGCAGGAAGTAAGCCTCATTTACGGGTGCATCTCCCAGGCCTGCCAAGCTCAGTCAGTGTTGCTTAAACGGAATTAATCCCCCTCCCAGCCCCATGATCATCTTTCAGACTGCCCTGAGATTTGGATCCCTCCTATAGTCACCCCCGTTTGCCTCTAATTCCTAATAATTTATACCTCCACAATAAAAAAAGAAACACAAAAGGAACCAGCGAGGCGACGGGCTCTCTCAGTGGTCAGATAGGCTTGCATTCCTTGAGGGTTTTCAGAGTCCCATCAGATGTTCCCACATGTGGAATTTTTTTGAAGATTAGATTTTCTCCAGCTTGATCTTCATTTCTACATGGTATTTTTAGAGGGCTCTTCAATTTTTAAAGGGCTTAATTAATTCCACAGATGACAGGTTTAATGTATACAATTCAGTCTTTTGTTATTTTATAAATAGGGGCTTTTATTACCAACGTTTGAAAAAGCCCAAACCTATGGCACTTTTATTTTAGAGATGTCACTTCCTACCTGTTACAAAAAAATATGAATTCCTAAGAATGCATTAGGCTAGTGAGATTTGATGTAGCCCAAACCCCGGTGTCTTAATACTGTGCTGGCAAGGCCATGTGCTCAATGCTGTCTGAGTCCTTTTGGAGAGATCTAATAAATGTGTGAGGTAAAGGGACACTGTGCATTTGAATCTGGAAGGAGAGAGTTAAGTGACCATCCCCAATTACAGCCTCGGAGGGGGTGATTAAGATCAAAATTGCAGGGAGGTTTTTAATTTAGCTGCCTAGAGAAGCTGCCCCCAGTTGAGCCAAGCTCATCAGATCATACACATGCTTCATCCCCTCACCCTGCTCTGCCACTCAGAGCAATTGTATCAGAAAGGGCACCAAATGGATTGTGTGGCCCAGTACCCTTTGCCTGCAGGTCTACCAGAGTCCCCTCACCATTTTATTAGAGAGAGCAAGAAGGAGCAAATCAAGTTGAAGTCAGGCAAAACAAGCAACAAAATAGGGAGAGGTTTAAAGCATGACTTTGTGCATTCAGTCTATGTGATTCTTTCTTGTTGCCAACACGTACAGATACAACTGTACACTATGTTAAGGACTCAGGCTTTGGTTTGTCACTGTGTGTGCTTTCCACCACAGGCCCATCTCCTGAGCCCATTTTATATATTTCATCTGAAATAAACTCACCCTGCCCTGATTTCTTCTTAATGCTGTGTGTAACCCTAGATGGCAATGCGTAATTATACTGATAAAGCGTGTGGTTGGTATGAGGAGTTACTTGGGAGCTGTGTGTGAGGGAGTGAGATTCCCTTTGGGCTATAATGATACCATAGTGCTATTAGGGAGAGGGACCTGCTGGTAATACTAATAACATCTCCCATTTCTGTACTGTTTACTATGTGCCTCACACCGTGCTAGGTGTTTGCTTGCATTATCTCTAATACTGAAAATACCTGGAGTGTAGGTTCTATTATCCTTCAGTGCAATGATTCTGCACACAAGTGAAAATAATGCAACACAATTCTTGTCTACAAACATTTTCTGAATGTTATACACTGCTCCTGAGGTACACTTATCAATAGGTCCACACATCCATTATTTATATAGATAAGGCAATATGATTGAACTTCATATTAGCATAAACCCGGTATAAATATTTATAAATTAATGTTTAATTAACATGTTGGTTTAGGAAGGTTTCTATTGGTAATATATAGCCAATGACATTGTAAAGTTGTAGAACCGTCTACAAAATGAATGTTTGTAAAGTTAATGAGGCCATTTTTCAATTGAAAAAAAATGCAGGTTAAAATCAGTACCCTGTGTACCATTTCTTATGGTTTTCCTAATAACATATTCTTGAATATGAATGTGGGCCTCTAGTTAACTGTTCAAGGCCTCTTAATTAAATTAGGAATAATGAAATATTTTCAGGATTCCCATTAAGAACATTTACTGATGAATACAGTTTATTCTTTTCAGACTAGAGCTTGACTTAATTCAACATTCTGATTACATTGCCCTATCATAGTAGGGTGGCCTCATCAAAATGATGATAATCCTCAGTTCAGTACTTTGAAAGCAGCTAACTTTTCTCCTTTTTTAATAGGCTCCAAGTCAGTAAACTGAACTAATATGAAAAGTCTTCAGCTCAAGTAATGATGTGTTTTCAACTCAAATTTTTACCTTGTAAATCTATCTATTCAACATGTGCTCCAAAAGGAAGGTGCAGTTGACAATGGGGTCATTTAAGTCCAGCCTGACAAAATGTCTGAAAAGATTTATTTCAGCCTTATTTTTGTTAAACGTAAAATATTTTCACACTTCAAACACTAAAGATTTTAACTGTTTCTATTGCAAAAATATATAATATTAAATATATAACATACTTTGTAAATATATATAAACTCATATACACATATCTATAATATATAAACACAAACATACTTATAAAATTACTGATAATTAAAAGATGTCTGTAATCTTTTTTTTTAGATTATATTACAACCCAAGGAGATGTATTACTTTATCATCTCAGAAAATTCCTTCTACATTGAATTGCTTTTTTATTTTTTAATTCTGGAAGACTCTATTCTCTTTTTCATTCTAGAATTTTCTCCTTCATTATTAGATGATCCGTTCCTGATTAAGTAACTCGGCTAAGTTTATAATAAAGACTTTCTATTGTGAGAAAAAGTTAAGTTTAGCGAACTGTTTTTTATTTTTTTTATTTTTTGAAATTTTATTTAACTTGAATCTGTCCATATACGTGAGGCAATAATTCCTGGTTAAAATGTATTATGTTATCATTTGACAAATCTAAAAATGTTCATGAGGCATAATTCGCATCTCTGATAATTTCTTAGAATATAGACTGTAGGATAAAGGGCCATTTAATAATTTCAATCTGCAGTGAACTATGCTCACATAGGAAAAACATTAAAATAAAACCAACATGAACTATAGTTTTAAAATATACATTTTTGACACTGTGTTTCAGTTACCACAAACAAAATACTGGTCAATACTTTCACCTATAATTGGTGCTGCTTACAGTTTGTAAAAATTTCAAAAGGTTTATAAATAAATACCAATGTAGTGCAGACTACCAAAATAAGGAAAACTAGTTTCAAATTTTAGTAGACTCTTATTTCAATATTGGGTTAAATTTCCTTAAAGATTGAGGTTCTCACCTGACAATATAATTTCCATCCAAATAATTCTAGAATAGCAGGACTAAAAAAAGCATATGGATATTTTTCTTTAAATTATAATACACTGTCTATGCCTTAGGTCTTATAAAATACGAAACACTTTGCTTTTAGTTTGCATTTGAACACATGACTCAAGGAAGCATTTTTCTTAATTTAATAACAATAAATTTTATGAAAAAAATACAATTTAAAAAAATTTCTCCATTTCAAATTGAAATGAATATCATAGTACCCCAATCTGAACATGGAATCCTTTATTTTAGTAATTTAAATTTCAAGAAGAAATAGAAATATTTTTGTTTTTGTCCTCTCTCATTGCTATTTGTCAAGTAATTTTTAATCAATCAAATCAAATGCTAAGTTAAATCATCACACTAATATTTATTTAAGTATATTTCTAAGAAATGCTTTTTCCTTAAGTTGCATGCCTAAATGAAATAGAATTCAGAATATTGTCCTTTATGTTTTCTATGGATCATTTAAATAATTATTTTGGAAATCTTTAATCAAAGCAATTAATTAGACATTTAGGATTTACTTGGATGGTATTAAATTATGATAACTGGAGCTTAACAACATTGCTTCTTTATTTTACTACAGTAGAAGTTTACTTTTCACTGTCAATATTGTCAGTATTTTGAGATTTAGAGAAGATTAATTTTATATATGCCTGATTACATTTCTATTTGTTTGTGGACTAAACTACAATAAAAATAAAACTAAGCTCATGCAGATTTCACAATTTTCACATGGACCACCAAAATTAGAGATTTTTTTGTGAGAATATTTTTTTCATTCTATTATAATATATGAAGAAAATTTCCTTCTTAATTATAATTCCATATGATAAAATTCAACTGCAATATTTATTTCAAGGGCAGTAAGAATGAGGAGGTAGCTTATAAAAGTTTAGAAGTATTTGCTACAGTATATTTGGCATTTTGGAACAGTCATTTTAAAAGGCAATAGCAGGAATTGCAAAGAAAGTAATGATTTATGAGTTTGAGTCTGATTTTATAATTTATTATGTTAGGTCATTTGTGATTTTGAAATGTGTTCTATCATAGAAAATTACCATGAAATATTACTATTTGTTTCTGTAGTCCACAGTAAATAACAGAATCTAGCAAAACAATTCAAGTATATCTGGATCCTTTCTATTGAACCTATTTCTATATTTTAGATCATTGCTACAGACTACACACCAGTTGTAGTTAATGAAGATTGAAAGGTATTTCAAAGGTATAATTCTATTAAAATTCTAAGTATCATGGTTAAGAAATAAACCAGTGAAGAGTATGGCATCCTGGTTATCCTTTAAAAATAATACTGTGACAGAGAGTTTTGCTAAGAGGGGAAACATTTCTGTGCAGAATGAAAGTAAATTTTCTGTTTCTCATTGGTTTGTGTCAATATTGGAACAAGTGTACTCTGTTTGCCTTCCATTTATTTTCATTTGTAAAAGTATTTCATAGAAGTCTGCAAGATTGAATTCATTTTATTTGCTTTGTGCATTTGAAGACTTCTTTAAGTATTCTTAGGTAAATAAAGAATAAATTTTAAAAAATAGGCAGTAACATTCAGTAAAAAATGACACATTTTTTCTTTCTTTAATTTATAGAATTTTTGGTATATGGTGATGTTATTAAAATCTTTTCTAAAAGACAAAATTTCCAAAGGCAAATATTGCATTTTTTTGTCATTTAGTTTCTCTGTTACTTTATTTTCAAATTCTTGGCATTCAAGAATCAGTATTCTTCATAAAAAATTATTTAAAGTGAACACTTTTATGTTATTTTATTTTACTTTTTTGAGTGCCAATATTTACAAATTCCCAAAGCAAAAGCATTGCAACATGTAAATATTTGGGGGTTTCTTTGTATAAAATATTTCGGCAGTTTAACACTTAAATAAATATCTTAATATTTTTCATGAAAAGTGAACATTCTGTGTTAAACAATAAAAATCGCTGACATCTGGAATCAATATTAATTATTTCAATATCAAGTCTATCACTTCAATTTATGAGTTAAACTTAGGTTGCTCACTGTGTAAATTTTTTCACTAAGGTAATTAGTGTAATTAATTAATTATTCAATAATTGAAATTCAGGTTAACAAATTTCTATATATAAAAGTTAAAAAAAGTCCTTCATTCAAACTGTGAACTCTAAGCCTATAAAACTCTTCAAAGAACCCCAAGATATCAAGCAATCTTTTATTTAGCTAAACCTACCCCCCACCTTCACTCTTATTCATACTTAAATACTCAGTATGCTCACAGCTTGGAAAAAAGCTAGAAAGCCTTAATGGATCACTGATTTTAACTAAAGAGGTAGGTGTCTATCCCTTATAAATGAATTCAAAACAATTTTTGTTTTAGCATTAATAGTTTTTGTCAAATGAAAACAAGCTTCTTAGTGTAGGAGAAGAAAGTCTTGAATAGGACACTTATTAACATATCTTTTATTTTAAACTCAAGGACAAACATTCTAAAACTATATCTATTACAGTGGGAAAATGGTGCATTAACCCCCACCCCCCAATATTCCAGCAGTGGACTTCTTTTGAGCAAAAGATAGCATAACCAAAGTACAAAGTAAAGTACAAAGTATAAGGTAAAAACAGCAGGAATATATAAAATCGATTTAGAGAAAACAATATTTAATCTCATTATAGCTTAAAGCTAATACAGTGAATGTGGGTGAGCCTTTCATTTTTCTTTCTTTTTTTTTTGTATTTTTTGAGCCTTTCATTTTTCATGAAGTATATATTCTCAGTTTAGGTGTTATGCCACTGAAAGTGTATTTATACTTAAAGATCATGAGGTGCAGATTTGAATTTTCATCTGGCTACTAATAGAAGTAACAAGTAACATGTTTTAAAGATGCTCATGCATTTTAGATAAGGTTATTAGAATCAACAGCAAGAATAATTTCCAATGTCATGGTGAGCTTTCTCGAGATTAAAAAGAATAAAAACCTGGTCTGCTTTAGTTTTTGTTCCTTAATTTTTTGCATAGTCTTTTAGAAGACATACATGTTTCATTTATACCTTTTTTTTCCTGCAAATAATCCTGAAGTTCTAACATTTCTTTTAAATGATTTTTTTTAGTCTTGGAAAATGCACGACAATTTGGAAACTGAGGATGAAATGAATTCTAGATCTTGACAAAAGCAGGGCGAAAGGCAATTTCCATTTTAGCTAAAAAAGGAACTTCAACAGAATTAAATCAGGGATCATCAAAACGTCACTCTAAAATATTCTGGTGTTCTTTTTCTTTTTTCTAAATGTAGTACTAAATATCCTTAGTATTGGAAACACGAGACCAGTCATAAATCTAGTCATGATCATTTGTGCAATATTGATCTTGAAATTACCCCTTTGAGAACAAAATGTATCTTTTAATGTGTGATTATGAGATGTTACCAAAAGAAAAAGTTTGCAACAAGTGTCACTATTCTGTAAAAAGCATTTCCATACTATCTATGTAAGATTCATTTAATTGCTGAATTGTGAAACAAACATTTTGCACAAAAACGTAACTGTTTGCTTTCTCTTTTTTTAAAGTGGAGTCTTAAAAAAAAATACAACAAGCCAGTATTATTGATTGTATTAATTAAAGTAACTCCTCACATATGTTTTCTCTGTACTTCTGCATTCACCTTTCAGCATTTTGGTTTGAGAGTTTTCATAAATGCCACCCCCCTATCTTTTTGACACATCATTCTGAGGTATTGTCAAGTCCAACCCAAGTAGTAGTCACACATCCAGGAAGACAGTAGCAGTTTCTTTTTCTAACCTTCTCAGTGAAAACAGGTAGAGGCATGAACAAGTATATTATGACCCCAGTGCTTCTGTGGTTTTTGAGTCTGACACCTGTCAGATAGAAACATGCTGGAGATGCTCTTATCAATTATAAGAGATCATCGATAGCACGGGCATGTTGGAATGATGAGGAAGGTTTCCTTTTTGTTGTTGTTGTTGTTGTTGTTTTTGAAAGCATGCCATCTGTAGGTATTAGAAGGGGCTGAGAGAAAGACTTTTAAATACTTACAGGAAAAAAATCTAAGAAAAATAGTCTTGAAAGCATCTATTTGCCCTTTCTGTAGCAGATATAGATTTAGGGAATGAAAGCTTTCATTGAAAGCTAAGGCTATGGTCAGATAACAGAGCATAATATAACACAGTAAAATGAAGCACCAGTACCAACAACTATTAAAGATCTCAACTATTCCAGTTAACTAATTAAATATCAACAGTTGGAGCATTAAGGAATACCCTGAATCAAATAGAATTTATTTTTATGCTGTTTTTCTAGAACCAAATTTTATTGCCTAACCATGTTACAGAAAGCTGGTAAGGCAAATAATTTTCTTCAGGTATCAAACCAGTTCTTAAAGGAAAGGAAACTCTTTGGCTAATGAAAAAGAGAAAATTGTGTAGTCTGTCCTTCTCTCTAATTTACATGATTTCTTTTAAATAAAATCATTTACTCAGTGACAGTAAATGCAACCAGCAGATGTTTAGTTATTTGCTGAAGCAAGACAGTATATTAACTGATGGAAGTATCAATTGCAGTTGTTAAAATAGACGCTATTTAGGAGAACTGTGGGATTCAGAAATAATTATTCATATAATTAGAAATTGGAAATGAGTCAACAGGAATTGTTTTGGCATAAAAAAGACATTTGAAATGACTTTAAGTATGGTTCTACCAAAGTATATCCAACGCATATTACATAAACATTAAATTTGCTGTTTTATTTCTAAGAGCAGACCGAAATCTTTGAGATAGATTGGATTTGGTGCAAATTAAAATCCTGGTAAATTACATGTATTTTATGGCAACAGTTTAGCTGAATATCTTCAAGGCTGGATACCCTTCAAAGTTTAATTTTTTTTTCTTAATCGGTATCTCCCATATTAATTCGGTCAAATTGTTGCCTATTATTGGACAGGACACATGCAGAGGGAAGACATTTAGGATTTGCTTATGTGGGCAATTATGTAATTCTCCCTGTTGTCTTAAAAAATATAGCATAGGAGAGAGTATCAGAATAGTCCCATGCTAAAGAAACTGGGAATGAATTATTACATTACAGGAGAATAGGAACTCCTCTGTGAATATATTACATCAAAATTAGCATCACCACTGAACTGTTACTTGGATTCAGCCCATCTGAAAGATGGTAAACTACTTAGAACGACATCACTCCATAAAACACACCATCACCAATCCCTGAAAATTAACAACAGTTTGGTTAATCAAGGATTTCATCTCCACATTAAACCGAGTCCAAATTAAAAAGCTATGATGCTAAGGCACGCAAAAACATTTGTTAAGCAAAGTCAAAATTAATGACAAACAAAATCAAGTTTCCTTTGTGGCTGATTTTCAGGCAGCTGCATCTAAATATAAAAGAACCATCAAAGAAAGATATCCATTAATTATTAACTCAGAACAACTTCAGAAAGCAGAGCCCTTAAACTTTCATTGACATCACTCTGCCAGTCTCCTAATCTTTGCAAGTTGTTGGTAAGAGTTGCATTAAACACAGCATGCCACCAATCCCGCCTTTAACAACTGCAGCTCCAGAGCGCGCTCGGCGGCCCGAAGACCACACGAGAGAAACCCTACTTGCTGTAGGGACATCTTTAAAAAACATCCACGATCTCACGTTCTGAATAATCTCCTGCGTTTCTTTACCTCTCAACCACACAATAGGGTGTCAATAGCCTAATAGCAACGTGCATGATGAAGAAACTCATCCCTCTGGCTTTTTTCCCCCTGTGGAGGTGTAAGACCACTGTCAGGATTCAAATACCATGCCATCCTATAGCGTAATGCAGTGAAATGTATAGATCAGTCCTGAGCTTTTCCACTGCGGAATAGGGCTCTAGCATAGGTGATGGTAAAATGTGGAAGTATCCAGGGCTGTTATATCAGCCAGTGAGATAATTTAGGTTATGAAGTATTATTTGTGTTTTCAGTTTTTCACTGAAATTAGGTACTTTTCAATTTATAAATACTTTTGGCTTGATTGCAAATATCAAATGCAATGTAATCTCTGTGAAAATACCCCTAAAAAAACTATGTTAATATTTAGGATTTAAATCTAAATTTCTACTCTGGAATTAGAATAAAGTCTGGAGCCATAATGCAGAGAAATAAGATTTTCCATTCCCTTTGAAATTTTCTTTTATTCTTTTCTTTTCTTTTCTTTTCTTTTCTTTTCTTTTTTCTTTTTCGTTTCCTTTCCTTTCCTTTCCTTTCCTTTCCTTTCCTTTCCTTTCCTTTCATTTCCTTTCCTTTCCTTTCCTTTCTTCTAATTGAAGTATAGCTGACACACAAAGCTTACAATAGTTTCAGGTGTATGACACAGTGGTTTAACACCTCTCTATGCTATGCTATATACATTTTGAATTTTTATAATCTGGCATCATCATAGTTGAGTTATTATTTTGCTTTAAAGTACAGAGAAGCAAAACTTTCATGTGGCATATTTCCAACCTGGATATCAATTTGTTATGAGAGAAGTTTTTTCAAAAACACCTCAGAATCTATAATTTTGAGAACATTTTTTGCAGGTATAGCTTCACAGAAAGGAGACTGCTGTTACATGGCAAGGAGGGACATGATTTTCAGACCCTTTTGGGGCCCTTATTCCACTTCCATTTCCAGAGAAATCACTCTCTCTGCCTCCTAAAAACTTATCAAGGTACAGACGAGCATCATCTAACTAAAGGAAGCATCAAATACCGCCACATTTCAATAAAAGTCTAAAAGCCACCAGAAGTACTGAGAACAGATAACAAACATTAGATCAAGTTGATCTGCCATAAACTTCCCAACCTTTTAGCTCTAATCCATCTGACCACCTGCAACGTCTTCAGATCTTCTCTTTGTATCACAGAACTCGGATTGTTAAAAACCAAAATGCTATAACTTTCTAGACCTATACAAAAAGAACAAGATGAGGAAGAGTGTGTACCCCTGTGATGATGCACATTGAAAGGTTTTATCTCTTTGCTCTATTTGATTAAAGGCCTTGTATTGAGTTAAGCAGCAAATCCTGGAGAATAATTAGTGGCTGGTGGGTATTTTTGGCTCCCCTGCCCCCCTCCTTTTTTAAATGAAAGCTTAAATGGGGGAAAATGGAATGTCAGTCAGAAACTGGTTCATACCAATCATAATAATTATAATCTATTAGAATTAAGCCATAATCATTAAAATTTCTTCTTTTCTCCTACCTTTGATGGCCTGTTTCATCTGTTTCATTAAAGCTGTAATTTTTACAGATGCTCTTCATGTTCTTATGTTTTCATCAGTGTCTAAGACAGCCTACAGGAAAGAAATAGCTCTTTGCCTATAGAAATATATGTTAATACATTAGTTACTTGAAGCAAGCAACTTTTGCAATATCTGTGTCTGGGTGTCTATAGTTGTCTTTATTTGGGCCTGTCCAGCATTTTGTTGTGTTCTACTCTTGCCGGGCAGCTGGACCCTGACCTTCAAGTTCTCTCCCTCTTTTTTTTTTTTTTTTTTAAGAAAAAGAAAAAAAAGAATTCTTTTCAGATTCCAAGTTCCCCCCTCTTACCCTCCCACTGACACCATCCTATTCAGAACCGGAGATAACTTTATTCATCTACACATCATTGTATCAAATTCAATAGGCAAACTGCTTCAACATGCCTCAGAGCTGGACAGGACAGTTATGTCTTCATTCCCACCCCCCTCCCTCACTGCCTGCCACCCCCCTATCCCCCTCCTCCCCCATACTCCCCGCCCCCACCAGCCCCCAGTGCAATGAGATTTTTACCACTGCCTTTTCAGGCATGAAATGAGCGCAGTTACAAAAAATAATTTCAAACAAGTGTTTTACTACTCTGTTGGGTCACTGTAGATATATTTCCCTGCAAACTCTTCAATTGGATGGAATACATTACTGCCAGGCTGAGTTGCTTAGAATCATCTCGAGACAATATATGCTGGAAAGGAAGAAGGGGATCTGTTTATTCATTAAGTTCCATAAACTACTGATGTATATTTTGATGAAAAATGTGCTTGCAACCCTAGTGTTTGCTTTAGTATGAAATTAAGAGCAGCAAATGTTAAAAAACGACACCAGGGCGCAGATTACACAAAGCGCTGAAAGGAAGAATCACAGGAAGCAAGAGCAAATATCCTGTTCTCAGAAAGCAAAATATGATGTCTGTCTTCTGATCAATTTCAGGAGAGAATGGAATTAAAGCTGTCCCTCTCCCCCTTTGGCTCTATAACACTATGATTTTACTTTTGGGAGTTTGGAATTCTTAAAGAGAAAAATAGAATTTGCTTAATATCAGGGAGATCAAATAACTGTTTGATGTTGGATACTCTTGCTACAAAAATCAGTCTACTGTCCTCAGTCAGGACACCCGGGTATCAGATTAGTGTGTGGGGTGGGAACTAGCTTGCATATGCGGATTCTCAATAAGGCAGGCAGCAGGCTTGTAGATAAAATAGTTCCTTTCTTCCAAAGTTGGTTTTCTCTTTTGAAAATTTCCTAAGGAGTCCTTCTAAAACAAAATACCTTTTTGGATTCTGATGTTTAAAAACAACAACAACAACAACAACAACAAAATCTTGGTCGAAACAGTTCTAAACTCAACTAGGCATCCTTATCCATCCCTGGGACACCCCCCCTCCCCTCCCCGGCAACACCCCCCCTCCCGCAAGATCAGAATGCAAAGCCTGAAAGAAAGTTGAATGATTAAAATTACATAGAGCATCTGAAGTCCTTAAACTAGCTAGCCGTTATAAAACATTCTAGATCCTGGAGGTAGAAAAGGAGAAACAGCTTTTTAAAAAGCAGACTTACATCATTGACTAGGTGTTTTCTGCTCTAGGTCCTATATGTTTCTGTGGAGGGTGTTGCAGACATTTGGAAGGATTTGGGAGTTTCAAAAGAGAGAAGTTTATACATTAGTGCTGCAAGTTGCAAAACACCGTTGATATTTAAATGTTTATTGTGCAAAATCTGGGATAAGCTTCAGCATGAGGGCCCCTTTAAGTGCCTACAACTCTTGCTAATTCCCCTCAGCATTGAGGCTTGTACAAAGGCCTTAATCCAATTCCACTGTTTTCAGAAAGCCTATGCTATTTTCTCTCACATAAACTAACAACACTACCCCATCACTCTGCAGAGCGGGTCAAAGAAAAAGCCCTCTTGTTTATCCTTCACCAACACTTTGTGTTTCTTGGGCGAGCATAGCGAGGAACTTTTAAGTGGTTCCCCAGGCCCCACAACATCTTTAGGGGGAAAGAAAAGCCTTCAGACATGGTGGGGCTGGTTTTTAAGGATGAAAAATGTACTTGGGTGTTAGGCCTTCTCCTCCTCTGTTATCTGTGAAAAGAAATTGATCACTGGAGCCTCATTCTGGCAGTTCTGATTTAGATGATGGGAAGTCGGGCTAGCTTTGATTAGGTGGCTTGCTCATTTTGATAAGGTGGTATTATTTTTTCCCTAAGACTGTAGGTTCTTTCTCACTCCCTCTCTCTCCTTCTTTCTGCACCTTCCTTTCTCTATTCCTCACCTCCTCTCACCCCTCCTCACAATTACCTTTCATTATTTCCTGCAGAGATTTCTTCAGGTCACATAGACAGTTCTCATTATTTATTTTCTCTGTTGCCAGTCTCCTTTATCGAAATGAGGTATTGATTCAGCCCAAATTTTAGACACTTTTATTTTTTGCACCTGCTATTTTGGTGGTCATTTCTAATGTCAGGTGGAAATTCTGCTAATAAATAATTACACCTGCTGTTGGCAGTGGAAATCAGGCATTTGCCTCTGATTGTGAAGATACAAGTGACCAATTACTGTAGTAATTAAGTAACTGTGGGTGCAATTAAAAATGACCATGATTTTGCCCCACGAGTGAATGATTGAGGTGGGATGAGGAAGCCAATATGACAATGGGTAGGAGTCATTTTCAGACTTGTGCCTTGGCAAGTGGTGCCACCAAAAATCAAACCACACAGAATTCTGCATCCCAATTAGAAGAAAAGGATGTCGTTTTCACTGATTTCTATTCATGATGTCAAACCAATGAAGCTTGTGTTGGCTACGTTTGAATGTTTTCACATTTCTGTAAAACTTAGGAGAAGAAATTCTGGTGGACAGATTTCAAGTTTGTGTGTTTGGAATTGAGGTATGAATCTTCATGTATTTGTGTGGAAAGATTGCTCTGTGTTCCATAAGCTTCTGCAACAAACAATAAGATAATGTTTGATGCATGACAATATATCTCAAAGACACTAATCTTTGCAGGAGGAAAACAGTTACACAGTGCAAAAATAACCTATGGCAATTTGGGGCACTTCTTCTTATGAATCATGCCAAATATTTGAAATGGTGGCTCTCTCTCACCATGTAACAGGAGTTGAAATCAACTATGGACAAGGCACTCCAAACTAAACCCAATGCGGTTAGAAGAAGACATTTTCTTTGATGAGTTTGTGTAAGAAGAAAGTAATCAAATCAGTGGTTTTTCAGACCCTAAATCAATCCCATTTCAAGACCTGACACAAGTCCTCTGACTTCTGAGATTGTATATTTATCTAAGCATGAGAACCAGGCTCTACTCTCCTGATGATTTGTATCTTTGAAATTATTTTTCACATACATTTAGCTGGTAAGAAAAGAAAAAAGCCTGCATGAGATGGTGAACAATTTGGACATCATGAAGTTGAACAAATCCTGCTTGCTATCTAATGGTCAAATATTACCTATCAAAATTAAGTCGCTTGTATAGTTAGCGAGGTTTTCATCCTTACAGGCTTTCTCAGAAGACAGGCCAAAGACCTGAATGAGCCTGGTAATGGATTTCTCTTTTTGCCTCATGGGGTCACTACTAGAGGGGAATCTGTGTCATGATGAATGGTGCCAGATCTCTTCTGCGAGAAAGGATGACAGGATCACAATTTCTCCTGAAAGTGGTGGTGATGTAGCTTAAAAACAGGGAATATGAAATAACACTCTTTCAGCATAGCAAAAAAGATTTTTTGGTTTGTAACAAACTATGATATGCAGCCTAATGGTGAGTGGTTAGTTATGAACAAACAGCGCAGATACATTTGAATCTGACCTGGAGTTGCCATCACTTGGGTAATTAGCAAGAATATATTTTTTGAGATTTTCATTAGTTGGGCCAAAGGCCTGAATGAAGTTTTCTTTCCCTCAGGGAAGGAAAGAGAGGAGAAAAGCATTTAGTCACCAATATCCATTGGAGACGATCTGAAGACAAATGGTGGTTTTGAGCTATCCTGTTTTAAAAGATTATTTCTCATTCAGATAAACCTCACCAGTTCCATGTACCCAGTGAGATGCAGGGAAGATGGAGTTATGCATAGGGAGTTAGGAGATCTGAAAGTATTGCCATATTAGCCTCTGTACCACAATCTGAAACTTAAAGAGTTCATGGCAGACAAGTTGGAAAAAAAGATGGAGCTTCTGGTTGGGTCCATGGAAAAGTGGGGAATGCCTGTCTTGCCTACCATCTCTGTATATTTGTATTATTATTTTCCTACTCAAATAAAATAAGGCCACTGGCCAGTTGGCCCACAGGACAACACTTACAGGCAGGGAAAACCCTTAAAATGTCTGATATTGAAGAGTTTCATGTATAATGTGGTCTCTAACGCACATATAAAACAGTAGCTTATTACAACATTCTCCCATTAAAATATAGCATTAATTAAAGAAGATTCATTCAGCATAGAATGCATTGCATCAAAAAGACAGTAATGGAGCGGGCTAAAACTTATAGTGGAGGGGCAGCGTAAGATAGTTTTCATTTCTTTTATTTGTTTTTTTGGTAGTTTGCCCCCAAGCAGTCATTCCTCTGGGCTGGTGGTCAGGCGATCTCAGGCATTATGGATTCTCTCTCCAATGTCCTTGCCATTTCTTGGGGCTGCCTAAGGTCCTGCCATGTGACACAGCAGCGAAGCCTTGGGAACACCCTGTCAGCAGCCCATCACTGGTCATCAGGTCACATTTGAGTTCCAACACCCCCAAGGGCCTCTTTACAGTTACTTCGGTCCAGAGGTTCTGTGGCTTTTTTTTTTTAAATATTTTATTTTATTTATTTATTCATGAGAGAGAGAGAGAGAGAGGCAGAGACACAGGCAAAGGGAAAAGCTGGCTCCTTGCAGGGAGCCCGACGTGTGACTGGATGCCAGATCCCGGGATCACACCCTGAGCCAAAGGCAGATGCTCAACCGCTGAGCCACCCAGATGTCCTGGTTCTGTGGCTTTTATACTAGATTTGGGACAGGGGTGAATCATGGGTGAGGCTAGGGGTCATTTGGTAGGGTCTACCCTCTGAGCAGTCCTGTCCCCTCTGAGCTCCTGCTGTCATCAGGTGGGATACAGTCTCCCCCATCAGAGGTACCTCCCCTAATATTTAGTGTCTTTAGCTTCGGGGAAATCTGTGCTTCATGCTTCCCTGCCAGCACATCCCTCTCTTCCCTCTCTCTAGGATACACCATGTCTTCATGAGCTCCCAGGGTTGCTGACTCAGAAGCAAGCCAGTGAGAAGAATAAATGAAGTGGACCCTGTGAAACAAGAAGTTGTGAGGACTTTAGGAAACTGGAGAGTAATTGAAACTTTAAAGCCTCTCAAGTTCAACTTAACACACACACACACACACGAAAATTTCAGTGTAGAACCTTTGGTTTAATTTTTTACAAAATATAGGATGAACTCTTGAACATCTCTTTTCAATTCTACAAAATTCCCTGAGGCAGGGAAATCTAAAACTACCCAAAGGGCTGGGCTATGTGCTCTGACCGGGGTCAAGGTATTGGAGAAATCCAAGGGGAAATACACAGAATCGTATTTCAATAAATTAAATAATGATAGCTACATTTTTTGTGTTACAATTTATGTATGTATGTATGTTTGAACCAACAGTGGTGTGTTAACACACTTGGAAATTTTATTCAATATGCATTTGAGTACCTACCATTTACCTGGTCTCTGGTGGGCAGTGAGGAGAGGACGGATATTATATCCAGTCCCCAACGAGTCCTTAATATGTATTGGGAATGGCAACAGTTAATAAAGAAAAAAAACTGTGCAAAACAAGTAATTTACATGCAACATTTAATCCTCAAAACAACTGAGAGAGGCATGATTATCATGCCCATTTTACAGATGAAGAAACTGAGGCACAAATGGGTTTCATAAGTAACTTGCCACAGACCACAGAGCTGGTAAGGGGCGGAGGGAGGAGTAGATTATTGAGAAGTCTGACCTCAGTTCCAAGGAGTTCTCACTAACATGCAGCATCCAATTATCCATACCAAACCATATTCACAGGGGTAGAGTCTGTTCTTCGAGATGCAGACTGGTATACTAGCACCAGAGTCTGGAAAAGAGTTATTAGTCCAAATTTATGCTGGTGTGCCAGCAAGAATCTGCTCAAACTCTGAGACAGCCCCTGTCGGGAGCCCTAGGCGGCCACTTTGTCAGCTCCCCCAAGATGCTCCCTGGAATGCCTTCAGCTCCCTCGGAGCCACGCCCTCTTTCTAATTGCAACACACCAGTGCTATTCACAGGTGGAACAGCCAGCAAAGGCTCATTTAAACCCTCCTCTCAACGGCTTTCTCCCACCTTCTAAACTCCAAAGGGGGCAGGAAGAGACTCACAAAAGCCTCTTCTTTCCGAAGCCCTTGTAATAGGCTCATTAAAGCACCCGTCTGGGCTTGTTATAAAATACTTTGGAAGCAGCCCCTAAGTAGCTGACTGTTTGTAACAGATAATATCAAATTGCAGAAACATGTAAAAGCACATACAAAAACAGTAAAATGAGATGTGCCCTAATGATACCAGCCAAACAAGCAGGGGAAGTAATTAGTCACTTCATGTACATGGTTTGGGATTTGTAGCCGAGCTAATTTTATGGGAGGCCATGTCAGCTTCTAACTTTGGTGTTTTGTGTATGGTGTAAATAAATGATGTTCTATGGAGAGTTCTGTCCCAGGGTATTAACAATGCCACAATCTCATTTTGGTAGTCACACATAGTATTTATTAAACATTGTTCCTAAGCCTCTCTTAAGGGATGCCGTGGTGTATTTCGGTTATTTATGTTTTTGCTTTCATCACCTATGAATTTATGTTATTGTAAAACAGTCTAATAAAAAAGTATTTATTTATACTACACAGAGTGAAACTTTTTATATTGTGTGATGTTAATGCTAAGATTCAATTTCTTGATTTACAATTACAACTCTAGATAAGTCATCTTCTATGTAGGACATTGAAATGAGTGACGTACATACACAACTGATGACTGTTGATTACCTTCTGGGAAACCATACCTTGGAGGAGATTACAGTTTGAGGGAGAATTTCTAAATTTGGGTAGATAATTCAGTTTTGCACTGTTATTTGTGAGATACTCATCAGTTTCTGGAAAAACGTTACTATATTCATTTCAACGAATTATTCCTCAGAAAACTACATGTATGGTCTCTCTGGAAATGAAACATTTTCTTTCTAAAAATCTAAAAGAGATTAAAAATATTTTTGTACACCTCATCAGAGAAGAACCATTAGTGTTGGTATTATTGATACGACTTTTGATATCGTATATGCTTACTGATAAGCATAATTTATATAGAACCTTATTTATTTAATCAATTTGCCAATGAAATACATAAATTGGAGCCTTTTCCAGCAAGGCCCCAATTATAGGCCATTTAAAATTACTTTTACATAAATTTAAACTTTGCTTCTTGTCTTCTGATTTGGATTCATGAAGTTCCAAGACTAAGGAGGAGGCAATCTAGTGCGAAGACAGACACTTGGGGGCAACCCCAGTGGCTCAGTGGTTTAGCGCTGCTCTCAGCCCAGGGCGCGATCCTGGAGACCGGGGATCGAGTCCCACATCGGGCTCCGTGCATAGAGCCTGCTTCTCCCTCTGCCTGTGCCTGTGCCTCTTTCTCTCTCTCTCTCTCTCTGTCTGTCTCTCATGATTAAATAAATAAAATCTTAAAAAAAAAAAAGGCAGACACTTGAAACTTAATGAGAACCCTGGATGTTCTAGGTGTTCCCCTGTCACATACAACTGCGACTATATCATCGTGTGTCCTTGGTGTCCTCATCTGCCAGACAAGAAAGCTAGGAAAATCATTTATTTATTTATTTATTTATTTATTTATTTATTTATTTATTTATTTATTTAATGGGGAGGAGTAGCAGAGGGAAAGAGAGAGAGAGAGAATCTCCAATAGATTCTCTGTTAAGTGTGGAACCTGATGTGGGGCTAGATCTTGCAACCCTGAGAACATGACGTGAGCTGAAATTGAGAATTGAATGCTCAACTGGCTGAGCCGCATAAAATAATGCCTTTTGTTTGTAATACAGTTTTAATCAGACAAAAATATATTCACATCTGAAGATCTCCTTTTGAATAGTTGGACAGTTATGTCAAGATTAGTTATGTCAAGAGCCAGTAAATCCACTTGCAATCAATTTTTTCTACAGATATAAACATATGTTTGCAAAGATATTTATATACCTGCAGACATGGAAGCATTGTTTGTGACAGCATAAGGTTGAAAACAATCTACACATGCACCAATAAGGAGCTGCTTAAGAAGCCATGACCCTTATGCTTAAGAAATCTGGTGTATTGATACTGACATGAATGGGGCTTTTCTAAGGATGGTGAGGGAACTATGTTTAAGATGAATTACTAAGTGAAAATAACAAAGTGCAGAAAAGAATATGTAGGGTATTCTATGATTGATTTTTTTTAGAAAGTATAGACGCACACAGGTGTTCCATGTTTTTAATATCTCTAATAAGTTACCTAATACTATGGTAATCTGATTGTCCCAGGGAATAGAACAGACTCCAAGGATGGTGACAGGTGGCTGAGTTTTTACTGTGTGCTGCTTTAGATCTTTAAAAATGTGTACCATGTGCATCCACTAGTTATTTTTAAAAAAGAGCTAATAAGAACAAATATTCAGTGTTTGGTACTTACCAGGCATTACTCTCATGCCTACAGATACTGATTCAGTGAATCTTTATAATAGCCAGATGAGATTAGAACTGTTACTATCACACCATTTAGCAGATAAGAAAAATGAGGCAAGAGGAAGTTAAGCCAGTTGTCTACGATCACACAGATGAGGAGGGGCTTATAAGCATTGGGTCCCTGTGCAAAGCTCTCTAAGGTTTTAGAACACTTTCCCAGATGTTATGTCTATATCTTATATATACAGGCTTGCTGAAATCTCCTGGCTTTGGTAGGACCATTCCTTCCCACTCTGCATTCAGTCAAATAATAATATTACATGTGGCTCTGCCCACAGCAAGGATTAGTGGTAGCCATTTGGCTTATCTAAGAACGGCTAAACCCACACAAGTATGCCTCTGTCTCTGGTCCAACTCTGCCGTATGTGGAGACTCAGTGTCCCCTCATTTAGTTAAAAGCTCAACTTTTACTGTCTGTGCATCATTATAATCTATGTGGTCCCTTTCAAATACTGTTCTTTTTTTTTTCTTTTAAGATTTCATGTATTTACTTGGCAGAGGGAGAGAGAAAGAAAGTGCTCATGTAGGCAGAGCAGCAGGAAGAGGGAGAGGGAGAAGCAGGCTCTCCACTGAGCAGAGAGCCTGATGCGGGGCTCCATCCCAGGACGCTCGGATTATGACCTGAGCAGAAGGCAGATGCTTCACTAACTGAGCCACCCAGGTGCCCCCAAATACTGTCCTCGTCTCACAAATTTGCATGCTTTTAAAATTTGAACCCAACTTTTTCTAAAACATTATCCCAAATATATATTAGTCTGAGCATGGAATCTAGATGACCCACTTTCTCAGAAACAAATACACTTCCTATTTAGTCATAAATACAATTCTAATTAAAAGCCAATTCTCCACTCCCCCAGATCAGTACTTCATTTTTTCTCAATACCACCATTAAAGAGAATTTCCCATTATTTACAGATACATGACTCACAGCATTAATAGAATTTTAAAAATTGATTTGTTTTTTTTTTTTAGCTAATGGGGACAGAACATGGTGCATTTAACAATGGTAAGCAAATGAGTTGAAGTGGAAGAAGGAATAAATTATTTAACCTTTAGGAAAGGTGTATTTCTCTTTTGTCCTTTGTAGTCTCTCAGGAACTGATTTAACTGGAGACTGTTTCTCCAGGATCTTTAATTGCTTGCCACCCATTGCTTCAGGTTTGCGTTGCATCTGCCAGTCAGCTTCTAAATTCTATGCTGCTTCTCTCCTGAGTGTGCAAGAGCACTTTGGCTCTGAGTTCTCACCTTTGCTGGCTTGTAGCTCACTTTGTCATTAAAAACAAAACAAAACAGACTTGAAGCTAACACCCCTCAGGTATGAGTACGAGTTCATGCCCCCTTCTGTGGGCTGGTCAGGTGATGGTGGTGGTGGTGGCAAGAAAAGTTAGACTGTGTTTTTGAGGCTGAGTGAATAGAAAGAAGAAAAGTTCATAACCCTGACGTATGCCTCTCCTTCCAGAAATTAACTTGAAGTCTTTTGACATATCACATTCAGTTGTGGGAACAAATCTGCCTGTAAATATTTGGGAGGGTAGACCAGAAGTCTATTTGTTTGTTTCAAATAAACCTTGTAGAATTCTATTTTCTTCAGAAGAGCCTGGAAAAGCCAGTTTCTTCCCATTGCCTTCGATTCCATTTAAAGTATTTCATGAAATGTAGAGCTCTTGAAGGGATTTATTCTTTTACCAGCCTTGGTGTTTGGAAGTTCCTGCTATGAGCAGTGAGGTTTTGGATCTCATATCAAAGGGTTTAAAGTTAATGATTTTAAGTATGGTTGGATTTTATTGCTCCTCTGGTGGGCTAAAAACTTTAGCCACTCTTTGACCTCTGCTCAGTCAATTCAATTCCATCTAATGCTCTGTGACTAATATGGTGGATATTTAATCTACTTTGCTGCTGAAATTACTTTTAGAGTCACTTTTTTTTTCCTTGAAAAACTTCCTCCTGAGAGAAATTGCTTATCGTAAGCTCTAAATATGTTGCATATTACAGAATACATTTTTAAAAGCTTTTTTTCCAGAGACAATTAAACCTTATCACTTATTTTGCTATCACATTACAAATGAGACAGGAAAAGTGATATTATTCTAGAAGTAAAAGTAGAACCAAAAGAAAGAATGACCTGAAACTGCCCTGATCCTGGTATTAATGTAGATTCATAAGCAGTCATGTCTTAGCCAAATATTTCCTGCAATGTAATTAAATTGGAAGACAAAAATCAATGAATCACAGGGTTATGCATTCAAGTACGTTTCTTTTGTCTCTTTCCTTGTTAAGAACACGTGTGGCTGCTTTTCAAGGCTAATTTAGAAGTAAACATGGTCTATTTGTTCAATAGGCAAGATGGTGACTGTCTCGGACACTTGGGAAGGTGTGGCCCAAATATAGTCTGAATGGATGAAAAGACCTGACATTCTTCCCAGGATCAGAGAAACTGGGTCTAATCTTTCCCTTGTTCCTAATTAGTGGTGTGACCTCAAGGCCACCCTTTTAAACCTGTGTCTTTGACAAGAGGATTTACAAAGTGTCTTTAGGGCTAACCATCTAGAGTTAGCTGAGACCAAAGCCGTGGTCACCTGTACCTGAACTCTGAACTCTGATGAAGGCACCTGGGGTAGTCATTTAGGACAACCAGTTTCAGTGTGAGGTAAGCAGAGTCCTTTCCTTCCCACCATCAATCACATTAAATATAAAAGTCTCTTCCCAGGGAAATTTGCATTTAGACAGGGATCAGAGACTTAAACTAAAGAGGTAGCCAACCAAGGTGGAAGAGGCCCTGGGGCTCTAGAGATAAATTTCCAATCCTGGTTTTACCATCCATTCATTTGGTATTGTCACTTCTCTGAACTTCAGTTTCTTTTCCAAATGAGAGGAGTGACTTGTAAGGACCTCTAATTATCCTTCTAATTCTACAAATGTGACCACCTAGAAATTAAGACCTTCTGTAAAGTGTCAGAAATCAAGGCCAGTTGCCTCCCAAGGCTAGTGCTAGCTCTATGCTACCACCCCAGTGACTTTAGCTATAAAGGTCAAGCATCATCCAGAAGTGGGTGATACAGTGACAAGAGATCTAGATTCAGATAAGCCAGCCACAGGCAAAGTTTTGTGCTTCAGTTTCTTGAACTGTAAAATGAGGATAATAGTGCTTATCTCATTAAGGAGTTGTGATAAGAAATGAAATCTAGACTATGTTCAGCATGGAAGATACTTGAAAATGTCAGTTTACCTTTGCCTATCTCTCTATCCTCCACCACTATGTTATACCTTCTATGATTGTCTTCCAAAAAAGTAAGACAAAGATGGATTGCAATAAATTTTGAGTTCCTGGCACTTTTACCTCCCTTCCATGTGCATTCCATTCACGAAAGCCATGTAACTTTTCAGTTTCTAAAACAAAAAGCAGTTGATGTGAAACTGCACAGTGGACTTGCCCTCTTGGACTTCTACAATTGCCAAGAGAACCTGTCCTGGCTGACTGTTGGCTCCAATAGGGGGATGAGAGACTCAAGGAACAGAGCTGCCCTGCTGACCTTCAAACTCTTGAGTAAGAAATAAATTATAATTGTTTTTTGCCACTGAAATTTTGTGGGTGTTTGTTATGGAGCATTATTGTGGCAATTGTCGCCTAAGTAGCCCTAGGCAAGTGGTAGCAGAAAAATAATGGTGATCTCAGGGTTCTCTAACATATATTTGAGTACTTATTATTTTCTAGCTTCTGAGCTAAAGTACTTTACATGTCTTATGCCATTGAACTTTCACAGGAACCCTATGAGATAAATCCTGCTGTTATCTCCCCATTTTATCAATGAGGAACCAGAGGAGAGAGAGGTTATATAACTTATACTAAAGCACACAGCTAAGGAGAGGCTAAGCATGGATTTGAATGTAGGTAATCTGGTTGGGGTTCAAAAAGATCTGTTTGTTTTGACTGTGGTCATCTTTCTTTCATCATCATTATCACCATCCATAATAATAATAATAATAATAATAATAATAATAATATAATAGCAATAACAAAACGATAGTAATAACTGCTATTACTATTTACTGAGTGTGTACAATGAATAATGAATTGGGCTAGATTTCCTACATAGTGTGGTAGACAGCTCATAATAATCCTGACGTACTGGTCTTCATACTCTTATGTAATTCCCTCCTCTTAATGTGGCCTAGACCTAGTGACTTACGTCTAACAACTAACATATGGCAAAAATGACAGGATGTTACTTCTGAGATTGTGAGTAGGCTGTGACTTTTGTCTAACTTGTACTCTTTCTATGTTCTTTTGAGTCCTTTTGGATTTATTGTTCTAATGAAGCCAACCACCATGTTGTGAGATGCTCTGTGCAGAGGCTCAAGTGACAAGAAACTGATGCAGGGCTCTGGCAAATAGCTCTTGAGGGACTAAGGGCTTGGTCCGACAAACTACAAGGAACTGAATCCTACCAACAGCCATGTGAATGGGATAGGAAGAAGATTACTCCCAATGGAGCCTTGAGAGTGTTGCAGCTCCAATCAACACCTTGACTGTAGGCTGTGAGGAACCCAGAACTAGAGAGCTCAGTGAACCATACATGTTTGTGGATTTCTGACCCCGCAGAAATGTGAGAAAATAAATGTTTTTGTTTTAGGCACTAAATTTTGGGATAATTTGTTGTGCAACAACTGATAACTAACTCACTATGACATTCTATCTATGCTCCATCACAATTTTGGATCTCCATTTTAGAAATGGGGAAATAATCTTGGAGTCAGCTTGCATATGCGAAATTAAAATATTTAGAAACTAGTCTAGGAATGAGGCTCTGATAGGATCTCAATGTTGATCCTAATTCCTGCTGTGATGCATGGTGCTGTGGGCTGGGGGTGCCTTGAAGTGCCCAGACAGGGCAGAGAGAAGAATTTCAACCAACTTCTCTGTCACAATAAATCTCCTTCCAGAGCCATCTTATTCTAGTGATGGAAATAATCATTATGAGTTATTCTTTCAAATTAAAATATTATAGGTCCCACCTATGAGATCCATTATTTGGTCTGAAGTGTCAGCAGCATGTTATAGCAGCTGCTGTCATACAATCATGTTGTGAATTAGTACATCGATCCCCTTGGAGGAGGCTGAGGACACCAAGCAGGGAAACAAGCACAGGCAGATCTGAGTTCCTGACCACACTTTGCAAATGACCAGCTGTGTAATTTTGGACAAATTGCTAAACTTTTCTTAACTTCAGTGTTCTTACCTTTGAAACTGTAATAATGCCTTCTTCAAAGGTAGTTGTCAAAAACGAATAGGGTATGCAGAGTGCCTGGCTCCTAGCAAGTACTCATCATGTGTCAGCTGATATTAACACAATTTGATAAGGGATAGCAGGGCGATGTTTTCTTGAACTTCCCCCTCCCAATTATATTTCAACCATCTCATGAACAAAAGAATTGTTATCTTTTCCCATCCCTTTCTTGATGGCACAGCTTTTGCCTGGGTATATACTGGAAATAGATTTTGGGTGTTGCAGAGAAAAATTGGAGATATAATCCTACCCAGATGATGACCCCCAAATACGATTATGGTTTGGATGGTGTATTTGTCAAATGGGCTAAGTGTTATAACAAGCAACTGAAAAGTCTCCATGGCTTCATACAAAATAATTGGGTTTTTTTCCTCCATACAAAATAATTGTAAGCAAGTTGTGCCTTGCTCACCTTACAGTATAATGAAGTCAATGGGGAAGCTCTATTCTGTTTAGTCAGTCGCAGACTTCTTCTTGAGTCTTTACCCTGATCTGGGTCTCTGTCCTTTATATCCAATGGGCAAGAGGTAGCATGGAAGATTCTGCAGGAAGTTTTCATGGGCCACATCTACTCAGGGTGAATATCACTCCTATCCTCAGACTATTGCCCACAATTTAGTCACATCTCCTCCCCTCTGGCAACATGTATTCTAGCTCGGTGCCCAAGGAAGAAAGGAAGCTGGTTTAGTGAACCTATAGCAGTATCTGCCATCATAATTACAGACTGGGGTCACTAGCACACATATCTGTGTGGGATATGCAGGGTCGGGGGGGGGGGGCGGTACAAAAAGGTCTTGGGGGACCAGAATGGGTACACTCATCTTAGAAGGGCATTCTCATGTGGACTGGTTACCAGTCTTTCCAGTTTTTTTTTTTTTTTATTTAAAGATTTTTTTTTTTTAATTTTTATTTATTTATGATAGTCACAGAGAGATAGAGAGAGAGGCAGAGACACAGGCAGAGGGAGAAGCAGGCTCCATGCACCGGGAGCCTGACGTGGGATTCGATCCCGGGTCTCCA
The DNA here is from genome assembly GCF_018345385.1 of Vulpes lagopus. NCBI lineage: Eukaryota > Metazoa > Chordata > Mammalia > Carnivora > Canidae > Vulpes > Vulpes lagopus. The sequence continues at coordinate 104,114,697 of NC_054827.1, read as the reverse complement.
GGATCGCGCCCTGGGCCAAAGGCAGGCGCCAAACCGCTGCGCCACCCAGGGATCCCTTTTTTTTTTTTTTTTAAAGATTTTTTTTCCAGTCTTTCCAGTTTTTAAAGCAAATGGGAATCTGGATTTTTATGTGAAAATGGCTGATTTTAAATTGTTAATTAAAGTCCATTTTTTAAAAAAAGTGTGCAACCTAAAGCATGCATCTGTAGGTCTTGTTTGATGTGTAAATTGCTAACTTATGTTCTCTGGTCTAGACACTCTGAGGGAATGAGTTTTCAGGAGGTAGAGACATGGATGCTTAGTGTTTTCAGAGGTAATGAGGGTCAGGGAATAGTCTAGGATGGTATTTGGGTTCCCTTACAGACAAAAAGAAAGTTTGTGGGTTCTGTGAGTGGTGAAGATTGTAGTATCCCAGAGGTAGAAGGATATTTGCGAGGAATGGGACCTGTCAAAGGGCAAAGCATCAAGTATCTGCCTTGGCCTGAAGCTGACAGCTTCCCTACTAAGCCACATCAGTGGACAGATGGTAGCTGGCCAGGACCAAGTTATCTTGTTCCCCATTTATCTCAGAGTCTGTTACAGTGCCTGACACACAGTTTAAGTACTGTTGAATTAATGAATGATTGACTTGAATTGAATGAATAAATGGATGCAGCCTGCAAGGCAATGATGGGTATCAAGATAGTGATACATAAACATGTGTGCTCACCTGGGAGTTTACGTAAGCTCCCTAGGACACTGATAAGATCCCAGGAGGGGAAAAAGGGTTTCTTTTTAATTTTGGATGTGGGAATATGAACCATATTTCACTTGATTTAGAGAATAAAGAAATGCAGGGTTTTTTTGTTTGTTTGTTTTCATTCTGAGTCTTGGAATGTAATTCAGAGCTGTCATTAACATGAAGGTTTTGGAGATGGTGGAATTTCCCAGTGAAGCATCAGGTCAGAGGAGCAGTGACCTTAAGGTGGGCAAGAGGAAGAGGCTGAGAGCATGGAGGAGAAAACTGGCCCAGTGTACTGTGAAGAGGAGCTGCGGAACAACTCCAAGCACAAACCACCAGCACTGTCAGTGGCAACACACCTTTGTCTTGTTAAGCTCTTGCAAAATTCACCACGTTATCTGTTTCATGGACCTCTTTGTCAAAGAATCACGCTGAGTTTTACCTAAATAAAGGAGATACACATTCAGTCAGCTGATTTATTTTTTAATATTTTATTTATTTATTTGTGAAAGAGAGAGAAAACAAGTAGGGGGAGGGTCACAGGGAGAGGGAGAAGCAGACTTCCTGCTGAGCAGGGAGCCCAATGTGGGACTTGATCCCAGGACCCTGTGATCATGACCTGAGCTGAAGGCAGACACTTAATCTCTTAGCCACCTGACTTATTTTTCTTTCTTTTTTAAATTTAAATTGTATTTGCCAACATCAGCCACCTGATTTAAATTGCACCTGTGTATCAATCCCTCTCTGTGAAATAGTAAGATGGTGAGTTACTTAGCTTCTGTGGTTCAAGTGTGTTTGGGTTTCCTGATCTGTACAATAATGGCAGCATGGTGCCTACCACGTAAGTTTGTTGTGAGCAAGAAATGAACCAGTAGTCAATAGTATCATCTTATCAGTGAGGCCTTTTCTGAGCAGTCACTACAAAAATAGTAACCTCATCCCAGGACAGCTTCACCTCTTTTCTCTGCTTCATTTTACAGAAGAGCTTTGGTGTGATCAGGTCCCCCACAACTGAAACATAAGAGCTTTGGTGTGATCAGGTCCCCCACAACTGAAACATAAGGCCCAGGAAGGAGAAAACTTTATCTATGTTGTCCAAAAGAATTGTTCCAGAACCTACAACATTGCTCAGCACATAATAGGTGCTCAATAAAAGTTACTGGTGTGGGGGAAACAATAGTCTTTTCAACAAATGATTCTGGGACTATTGGGTCTCCACATGCAAAAGAATAAATGTGAACATCTGTTTCACATTATATACAAAAATGAACTGAAAATAATTAAAATTCTCAATGTAAAAACTAAAATGATACAACTTTTAGGAAAAAAATCTTTGTGACTTTTGTGATGTAGGGTAAGGTGATAGTTTCCTATATATGACACCAAAAGAATAGGCAACCAAATTAAAAACAGATATAAATAAGACTTCAACAAAGTTAAAATCTTTTATGCTTCAAAAGACACCATCAAGAAAATGAAAAGATAACCCACAAAATGGGAGAAATATTTGGAAATCATATATCTGATAAGGGTCTAGTATCCAGAATATATAAAGAATCCATAATAAAAAAATATAAAAAGACAAATATCTTAATTGGAAAATGGGCAATGTGTTTCAATAGACATTCCTCCAGAAAAAGATATACAAATGCCCCAAAAGCATATGAAAATATACTCGATACCATTAATTGTTGGGAAACGCAAATCAAAACTTGAACAAGGTATCACTTTATATTCACTAGAATGGCTATAATAAAATAATGATAATAATAAATACTAGTTGGAATGTAAAATGGTGCAGACACTTTGAAAAACAGACTAGGTCTCTAAATGTTCACTCAAGAAAATAAAAAAATTATGTTCACATGAAAACTTGTATGTGAACAGTCATGGCAGAATTATATACAATAGCCAAAAAGTGAGACCAGTTCAAGCTTCCATTAACTGATGAATGGTACACAGAATTTTGACTATCTACATAATGGAATATTATTCAGCAATGAAAAATAAAAAAGAACTTAAAAATGCTACAAAGGGGATAAATATTTTTTTTAAAAAAAGGATTTTACTTATTTATTCATGAGAGACACACAGAAAGAGGCAGAGACATAGGCAGAGGGAGAAGCAGGTTCCCTGTGGTGGAGCCTGATGTGGGACTTAATCCCAGGACCCCGGGATCATGACCTGAGCCAAAGGAAGATGCTCAACCACTGAGCCACCCAGGTGCCCCGGGGATAAGTCTTGACAACATTTTACAATGTGAAAAAATCTAGACAGGTGACATGTTGGGGGGCATATGAGCTCTGGAGTGGGAAGATCAAAATTCAGGTTCTGCTTCTATTATTTGTATAAAAGTGGTAAAATTGTTTAATTTTTCTAAGCCTGTTTCCCTCTTTAAAAATAATACATGATTTTCTTCTACTGTTCAATGAGTGAGACAGTATATACTGAGGACTTTCAGCTGCAAGTGATAGATATCCCATTCACATCAGATTGAGTACAAAAAGGGATTTCTTGGCTGGTAATAAAATTCCAGGGACAGGTAGGCTGCAGGTATGAGTGGATAAGGGAGCTCAGGTGATATAGTCTTAGCTCCTGTTTACTCTGTCAACCCTCCACTGTACTTTACCCTGCATTGGCCCCACCCAGAAGCAGAATCTGTCTGGTGGTAATATGATGGTGCCAAGAGCCACTGTAGGTTCACAGGCTAAATTCTAAGCAGCCTCTGGGAGGGGGAAGGGGACAGGACAGGAAGAGATTTCATTATCCTGTCTCAGAGCTCTGTGAAGAAGAGCATCCCTTTACCTAGCAAGGTCTGAACTGATTGGAAATTACTGAGACTCTTACTTCCTAAACCTACTCTGTGGCTAAAGGGATGTAATATGTCACTTGGTAGACTTAAGCCAGGCACCCAGCTCTCTCCATGAAGTATGAATGAGGGAGGGTGGCTCCCCATTGAAAATTGGGGTAGCTTTAACTAAAAGAAGAGGTATGGATAACAAGTAGGGGGCAAGGACACCTGGGTGGTTCAGTGGTTGAGTGTCTGCCTTCAGCTCAGGACGTGATTCTGGGGTCCTGGGATCGAGTCCCACATCAGGCTCCTTGCAGGGAGTCGGCTTCTCCCTCTGCCTATGTCTCTGTCTCTGTCTCTGTCTCTCTCTCTCTCTGTCTCTCATGAATAAATAAATAAAATATTAAAAAAAACAAGTAGGAGGAAATAGTACATATTCTCTATAGCACTGTTTTTCAGACGTTTCAGTTATCACCTAAATTAGAAATCACATTTTACATGAAGATCTGGTAAATACATAAGTATTTTTTTAAATAGTAAGATGACTATACACCTTGCTCTTTTCCTTTAAAACATTCCAAGTTTTCCAAATTTAGCAAAATCACTGTGACTTCTTTTAACTCAAGTATAATTAACTTACAGTGTTATATTAGTTTCAAGTGTAAAATGCAATGATTCAACAATTCCATTTACATATGTATTTATATACACATGAAACAAGTTTCATGATTGATAACCAACCTTACTGTGGACAATGGACTCCGGTATTTTCTAGTTCATTCTAATCTGTTTTGTTCAATCTTCTACTACATTAAAAAATGTAGCTTATTACAGTAATTTGATTTTATAATTCATAAATTTAAACCCCAGTTTAAGGGATGCCTGGGTCACTTACTAGTTGAGCATCTGCCATGGCTCAGGTCATGATTCCGGGGTCCTAGGACTGAATCCCACAGGAAGCCCTTTAGGGAGCCTACTTTTCCTTCTGCCTATGTCTCTGCCTCTCTCTGTGTGTCTCTCATGAATAAATAAACACAATTCAAAAAAATTAAATAAACCCCAGCTAAAAAAAAAACACTTCTTCATAGGAAACACATGTAGAAGTACATTATAAATCATAAAGCACTATTTATTTATTTATTTATTTAGAATGTGCATGTGATCAGGGCAGGGGAGGAGCAGAGGGCAAGGGAGAGAGAAAGAATCTTAAGCAGACTCTGCACTCAGTGGGAGCTCCAGGTGGGGCCCAATCTCATGACCCTGAGATCATGGACCTAAGCTGAAATCACTGATTAAGCCACCTGGCACAACTGTATAGCCTTTTTAAACCTTAACACAATACTGTATATTAATATTAAGATGAGACCAATGCCCTCTTAATTTTGAAAACAGAGTATAAGAAGATGCAAGCACTACTGATTTGAAACTAAAAATTGTTGGTGCCCCAGGCAGGATATGTGGATTGACCAAAGTACTGTTGGCCTGCTGAGTGAAGTGCAGTTCAAACACAAGCAAGAGTAAATGGAGCCAGCTGTAGATCCTCCCAGATAATCAGATGGTTGCTATGAGTTGGATAAGGCAGAAAAAAAATCCAGGCTAGAAATGGATAAATGACTTACTGCAGTGACTTGCAACATGAGAACAAAAATGAGGTAGTTGAGGAAATTTGGGCTCAAGCAAAGGCCAAAGCCCATAGTACTGTCTTACTTGGCATGGACAAGGACCTGGATAATGACTATCCAGAGACGGGACCTGGATAATGACTATAACTCAGGCAAAGGTTTGCCAGTAAGTAAAATGCATCCAAAATAACAATGGCTTAAGCAAGATAGAACTTAATTATTTTGCCCTTACATAAATGTATGGAGGCAGACAGTCCAGACCTAGTGTGGGATTCTTCCCCATGAAGGCTTCAGGGACTTAGGATTCTTCCCACTTATAATGCTTATGCCTAGAATAAGCCCGTGTTCTTGTGGTCCAGGATGATGGATAGAACTTTAGGCATCAAAACTGCAGTTCAGGGGGCCCCTGGGTGGCTCAGTTGGTTAAGCATCCAACTCTTGATTTCAGCTCAGGTCATGATCTTGGGGTCATGAGGTGGAGCTCCACGTCAGGCTCTGTGCTCAGCACAGAGTCTGCTTGATATTCTCTTTCTCCCTCTTCTCCTGCATGCTCTCTCAATAAATAAATAAATAAATAAATAAATAAATAAATAAATAAATAAACAAACAAACAAACAAGCAAACACTAACTAGCTAAATAAAATCTTTAAAAAATGCAGTTCAGGTGGCAGAAAAAGGGGGCAAGAGAGGAGAAAAGATAAAGCAGATGGTCATACCAGTCAACTTTTAAGAAAATTCCCCTGTACATGCCCTGGCACTTTATACCTCCTTGGCCAGAATGTGGTCATAAGGCCACATCTAGCTGCAAGGGAGCCTGGAAAAATTGCCCAGCTTAAAACAAGATATTTGTTTTTACTCTGTTAATTAGCTTTTCCTGCAAAACAAATCATCCCCTAATTAAACAGCTTCAATAACAATCATTTTATTTAGCACTCAATCTCTGGGTCAGCCATGTGATTCTTTTGCTCTGGCCAAGTGTGACTAACTATAGTTGGCAGGATGGCTTTACACACATATATGGTGGGGCATCAGCTTTGTTCACCTTCACATGGGTTCTCATCTCAAGCAGGCTACTAGGACTCATTCCATGGTGGTATTAAGGTTACTTCTACAGTAAAAGGGGGCAAACCTCAATGTGAAAGCATTTTCAAGCCTCTACTTGAGTCATAGTTGTTAAAGTTCCATTGCCCAAAGTGACTAACTCTGATTCAGAGGATGAGAAGTTACACTCCACTTCTGGATTGGAAAGGAAGAATATGTGGCTATTTATTGTGATCTGCACAGAAAAAGAGGAGAATGGATATTGTGGGACAACCACCAATCTCTCATTTTATCATGAGAAATACTACACTGCCCCCTCAATGTCTATTGTTTGAGACTGGTTATGACTAACTTCCTGCATTCCATCTTCACCTGGGTGTGTCTTAAGATGTCTAAAATTCAACATATTCCAAACATAACTTATAATTTATCTCCCACACATAACAAAACAAAGCTTGTCCTCCTACAGTATATGACACAATAACCCTTCCAGTTAGTTACTCAATACAAATAGCTGGAAGTCCTCTTTGTCAACTCCTTCTCTATTACTTTCTCATATTCAAACTATAGCCAAGTTCTGTTGATTTCATTTCCTAAATATCTCTGGAATCCACCTACATGTCTTGATCTCCACTGACACTATCTAAGTCCAAGGGACCAGGCATCCATTCTTGCCTCCTCCAAGCTGTTTTTCATATTATAGCTAAAGTGATGAAAATATAAATTTCATCATGTTACTCTCTAGTTTACAAGCTTTCACTGGTCCTTGTATTCTTGGGATGGAAATAAATACTTTACACATGGCCTGCAAGATCCTGCATGATCCTGGCTCCTACTATTCTCTCTCTCTCTCTCCTCACTGCAATATATAGCTTCAGAGGAAGGCAGAATAATATAGTTTTAAAACAATTCATAACCCAAGATGACCAATTGCTCCTTAGGCCACCAACACCATCATTCTTAATGTTATCAGCTTGATATGCCACAGGCTCATCATAGGTCCTTTTTTTATGGGAAACTGGAACATCTGTCTGTTGTTCCTCTTCTTTCTCTGGCCAAAGAAGATAAAGTCAGAAGGTATGTTGGGGGTTCCTATCTATGATTGGAAGTAATAGTGAATAAAAATGGCTACATCGGTCTGAACTTACATGGAAGCCTTGAAAGGTGCAAGGTGTCCCACTTGGAAGGTCCAGCACAGAATCACTTAGATAGGCTAGTCAGAGCTGAAGTTCAAGTGAGGAGCCTTGAAAGGTGCAAGGTGTCCCACTTGGAAGGTCCAGCACAGAATCACTTAGATAGGCTAGTCAGAGCTGAAGTTCAAGTGAGGAACCATGATCTGTTTCTAAGATAGAGATTGGGATGGAAGATAAATGCTGGGCCAAAACACAGGTAAACTGGCACAGAGGAGAGTAGGGAGGGCCAACTGGGTAACTTTCTGAATAGACAGTGTGTTCAGTTAGTAAGGGACTTTTCTTGTGCTGGCAGATTTCTTTGCAAATTTCCTTCTTTGATATCTTGCTTTTTGGGTATTTTGGAAACTAATGTTCAACGAAATCAAGTGTCTTCCCAGTTCTAATCTAATTCATCTTGCCTGGGGCAGTCTGTAGGACTAACCAGCAACTTCATTTCCTCAGGACTTAACTCTGTTCCTTCAGGCATTAGCTGGTGTGTCCACCTCAGAAATGTCCCTCACCTGTTCTAAGGGGAACAGACTCCTTACCTTCTCTCTTCAGTGACCTTCATATTCGAACAAATTGCCAGGAAAACAGATAAGATTCATAACTGTATCCAAAGGTGCTAGAAGCTGAACAAGAAACTCAATCTTACTTAACAGCACATTTGACAGTAACTCAGATGAAATTACTGATGCTTAGCAATCATAAGAAAATCAAAACCCTAGGGAAACAGTAGTTGGTAAAATCAGGAACTAAAGGCAAGTTGAGTTTGTACAAAGGATTGAAAATCTGAAGGATGGTATAGGAGCCTCACTACACTGGAAAGCCAAATGAACAAAGACATAATAGTAATGTGAAAGCTGTGTAGCCTCACATTTTATAGAAACCTCACAACTGGGCATCATTGAGATGCTCTTGCCAAGAAGACAGGTATCAATTCAGGCTGCCTTTCTAGGAATGCATCCTTCAAAGTGAGGAACATGGGAGCCTTTTCCTATCTTAAAGTAGTCTGAAAATGAAAAACCTGAGAGATTCATTTTGATAAGGAGACTGGTATAGTGTTCTGATTGCAGGGGAAGTGAAGGGGAAAATGGTGGTGTTCATGCTAGAATACTGATATTCACTTCCATGTCACGATTTTATTTCCTTGAGGCTAAATGTATCTGATTATTTACAATCAATTACTAAGAACCTATATGTCAATCTAGAATTCAGTCAATAATAAAATGTCAGATGTAAATTGTTGACATCTGAAGAATATCTGCACTTGGTAATTCATGAAACTCTACTTTGAGGAGCAAAGGGGCTTTGCAAGCAGAACAATCAAATTTACATGATTCAAAGGATCTAGGTCTATCCTTTACTTGAAGATATGTCATTTTTTTCCTTTACTCAATGCACTTGTGAAGGGCAAAAGACCACTTTTTTCTTGAGTTCCCAACTTGTGACTTTTTAATCTCTTTCTTTATGGAGTCTCCATCCTACCAGTGATGTCCACTGGACCTTTGACCTTATTGTGCCTGGGCTTTCATTCTGTTACCATGATTCTCCATGTAAATTCATCAACATTTTTGCACTCTCCATGTTTCATATAATCCCAACAGGGTAACGCCAGAGAAAGCAAGAATTCAGAGACAATACATAGTGTATCAGGTGGAGTTCTTGACTGCAAGTAAAATAAACCACTTCTGGCTAACTGAAACAAGAAGGGAATGCACTGGAATATCAGGAAGCTCAGAAACCATTGTGAAGCCCAGAGAGTCCTGCCTGGCTCCTTAACACTACTGGCACTGAGAGTCAACTACAGTACCTTTTTGCTGCTCCTGAGTGAGTACTGCCCCCTACACTTCTGCAATCCAGGTAAGAGGATCAGTTTGGAAAGTCTTATCGGGTACTCACACTTCAGTTGCCAGCAGATAGGGAGAGAGTACATGTAACCTGTTTGCCTCCTGAGAAGGTAGCAGGATAGGTTTCCTGCCAATGAGCTATACATAATGAGGACTGTCCCTGAATAGGAAAGGAGCACCAGAAGAGGACTTCAGATATTCTTTGCATTGATTTTGGTCTTTCTGTGCCTCACATCATTTGGGATTTGTCTTCAAATGGCCTAGGAACCAAAGCTGTCCCAAAATCTGAGAAAAGACTAGATCATACTGTTAAGTATGTCCAACTGTGAAGGATAGTAGGATTCTAGGGTGAATCATTCCAGGAACTTTTTAGGAAATTGCTGTTCTTTATCCAACAAAATCTCCTTGTGTTTCTTTGCCTTTCTCCTTTAGTGGAGCTACTGAAAGTTGCACTTCAGCTCACTTCCTCTCACATGAATAGCATGAAGCATTTTCAGCTTAACCCCAAAGTCTAAATATCAGAAAGTGTATTTCTGAGCCATCTGATATATAATGTTTCATTGATAGTTGCATATCCTTAAGGAAGCTGTCTTTTGATTTATTGTTGCTGCTATCATGCCTATTTTATTCTGTATATTTATTGTAGGCTGCCACAATCCTTTGTAAAAATATAGGATAATAAATAAATGAGTATGGCAATAGCCAACAAGTGGGTTAGTAGCAGACTAATTAACTAATTACCTAAAGGAGCAAAAACAAAATATACATAGTAATTTAAGTTCTGGCTTGTCATAAAGCAGGTCTGACCATACTCACCTAGAGTCTTGTCTGTTTCCAACAATAATTGACCAGCTGTAAATGGTCTGTTATTCTTGCTTCCTCATGCTCTGGCATTCAGGCAGATAGTCTGACTGCATCCTCTTGTCTCTCCCACAAGTCTGGCTATCATGACTAGGTATGCTTTCCCAGCTTAGAGAAGAACACTCTCTGTGTTCTTTTATCTTTAGTCAGGCCAGAATGGTTTAATCCTTGAAGCCTCTGAATACATTACCATATTCATAACAAAATAGACTGCTGATGAAATGATGATTTCAAGTTTAAAATTAGAATATTGCTCTGGATTATCTAGATAGACCCCATCTCATCAAATGAATCCTTAAAAGCAGAGAACTTTCTCCAACTAGAGAAAGTGAGATGCTGCAGAATGAAAAGTTAGATTTCCAGAGAGGTCATTGCTGACTCTGAGAAGAAGGGACCCCAGGACAAGGTCCAGAGTGATATTTCGGCTCCCAGTCCATAGCCAGCCAGGAATTGGAGTCCTCAGCCTTACAACTGTAGGAAGCTGGAGTCTGTCAACAACCTGGATGGGCTTAAAAGCCAATTTTCAGAGCCTGCTGATACGGGTTTTGACAGTAGATGCCTTGATGTTGGCCTGAGAGACCAAGAGCAACAGCCAATTTCACATGGACTGTGAGATAATAAATGGTGTTGTTTTCAGCCATTAAATTTGTGGTATTTTGTTATGGCAGCAATAGAAAAGTAAAATGAGGCTCCTTTGGACCCGCTTTCTGTTAGGGTTTTAAAAGCCTATAAGGTCTTTGGAGATAGGAGAATGTTCTAAGCACACCCTCCTCTGTTAGAATCCAGTTGAGACGGCTTCTCAGACTCTGGGTAGGATGTTATGTGTCATGAAGCAAGCAGTAAGCTTGGGGTGGACCCAAAACCAGTTGGGAATCTCCTCATTTTCCCATCACCCTCAGCTGGGTCACATCAAGCTTTCAGTATTGTACCAGGAAGACAGCAGACATTTGTTAGCTGTTGCACAACGTGCAAAGGTGTCACCCAGGTAGAGAGTGAATGCCAGTCTTTGGAAAAGAGTGGTAAGAAAGCTTCCTCACAGATAAAAATCTGTGTAGGCAGCATTCCCAAATGTGATGACGAGTTTCCTCCAAAATTTAGATCAATGAATTTAAAGGTAGGACACATTAAAAAGATGAAAGTTTGAATAGTAATAGTGACCAATGTTGGCTGCTAAGGAGGTTAAGACATTTTTTTTTTTTTTTTCAGTAGAGCCTCAGCAGCAGTTACATTACCTGGCATTAAGGCTGCTCCCACTTTCAAGTATGGACTTACTGTCTTAAAAAGCAGTAACCTAGAGTATCACCTTTATGAAGTACCTGGATTAAAAGTACTTAGAAGTTGCAAAGTTACTCTTCACAAAGCATCAAATGGATTCCCCTTATTTTTTAAATAAGAATAATCTGTAGACTGCGTAGTAGCCATTTTCATTAAGTAGACAACTTAAAATAAAAGAAAGAGAAGGAAAGAAAAAGCTTTGAAAACTTTACTCACAATATCTTTTCATTCTTTCTTTGATGTATTTGGAGTGAGGAGAATACATTAGTGCCTTTTAGCTTGGCAGCCAACTCTCTCAAATGTAAGTAAATGGAAAAGAACTGACTGGAGTGTTTACTTCATTTTCAGAATTCTAATGTCAAGATCGTTTCCTCAAAGGATGAAAAAAAAGTAGAAATGGTGCTGAAGTTTCAACAACGCCTTTCTTTCTTGGGAGTAGTCAACTTTAATGAAATAGATGCTGTCATGTGGTAGATTTTCTCAGGAACAGCAGAAACTGCCAGTCCTTTGACCACACAGCCCAGTGGCAGGATGGTGGCTAAGCTGGTAGCTTGCAGTCATTCTGGAGACAGGCATCAGGGAAAAGTAACAGAAAAAAGTTAGTCTTGACACTAAAGCAAACACTACATAGTCTTCAATAAACCATTCCTTGTCTTGGTGGAGTGCTAGATATCTACCCCCAAATACTCTTCTCTTCTCTCTCAGAAACAGTTTCTGATGGCACAGGACCTCCTACTTGAGATGAGATTTCTCTGCCTTTTGGATTGTTAGTTGTGGTCAATAAGACATAAGTGAATGTAATGCGTGCCACTTCCAGGTCATGACCTTAAAGCACAGAAATGGGCTCTTGGATTCTCTCAGGATAAGACATGGGCTATGTTCATAGTAGTGACCCAGCTGCCTTTCACCCAGATGAAGATGACACTTGAGAGGACTATGGTACAAGTTGGAAGTGCTGGAGGCCATGAGTGAATTCTGAGGAGGCCCTACCATCTAAATTTCCAACCTCCAGAGTTATGTGTGAGAGGAATCAACTTGCATGTTATTCAAACCACTATGTTACAGTATCTCCTTGTTTTCACAGCTTAGCCGTTATTCATCTACCATCCCTTCCTCTGTACCCAGAGCTTTTTTGCTGCTCAATGCTCATTGCAGTGCCCTTACTGGATCTATACGTTTTTGCTAAGTTATTAATTTAAAAATGATTACACTTCTGTTAACATGCCAAGCACCATTTTCTGCTCTGAAAATAGTCATGCCAACCACTCCTGCACACTCATGAGTTCCATGAGCCATTCTCCTAGGGTTAGTCAGCCCTCACATTCCAAGTTGTTTTGATAACCCTCTGCTAATAAGTGTCTGCCCCCTCTGTGAAAGCTAGTGGATCCTGACATTGGCTTTCAAGACACTGACTTCACCCCTAGATAACAAGGCTTATGGTGGGGGGGTTGGAAAGTGTGGCAAGACAGGTGGGTCCCTTATGGTATATCTCAAAATGCTGTGCCCAAAGCTGTTGTTACCTTCAAGATTGGAATTGTTTTGACCAATTGTTTTAATCCCTCTGGTGTATCACAAGAGATATACAGATTTTGAGGAAATCTTAAGATTTTGGCAGTCTTTATCCATTAATTGGAAGCAACATGTTGCTTTCTATTAAACAACTCAAATTTGACTTAAAATAATTTTTAAAAAGGGATTATTACAGTTAATAAAAACATAAGTGAATGCTTTCTTCAGCTTCCTCAGGCCTGGTGGAGTTGAGAAATATAGTATGATCCTTAAGATAGACTCAAACTTTTAAATGATAGGATGCCTACCTTCCACAAAATGCTGTTTTATGATTTTAAAGTCTTATATGGCAGGATGTATAAATAAAGCTCAATTATGGTAAAAAGAATTGTTTTTAAACCTAGTTATGTAAAGGTTTTAAACCTTTAAGAATTCCTGGTATTAAAAAAAAATATCTGTCTTAAGAAGAGAGATGGCTACTCACATTTCAAAAGCTTTCAGTTTGAAATTTCTTCCATAGGCAGCTTATGCTGTGTTTCAATAACATTTGACTTATAAAAGTAAATTGATAAAAGTTTTTGATGACTCCTGGGAATGTACACAGATACAGACTGTCCCCTAGAATGGAGGGTGCAAAATCTTCCTTCTATAAATAACTGCTTAACACCTTACAGGCACACACACCCACACACAATCTTATAGATATGTAGCTTGTTCACACAAAATTCTGCAGGGAAATGGAAGCTTTTCCTACCAAGCTGCTGTAAACAGTGGCAAATCAGAAGTGGTAGACAGACATTGTGGCACTCTTCACACAGCGATATGAGAATTCATTTACTTGTTAGAGGTTTGTGTATATTAATTTCAAACTTACTTTAAGGAAAATACACTTAAAATATTTAAACCATCAATCACTCAACAAATATTTAACTGGATACTACCAAATGCTGTATTATTCTATTTGGTGAGCCTTCAGATATGAACCAGACTTATCTTAATCCTAGATCGGTAAAACTTCTTTTTTTTGTAAGTCACCTGGAGGGCACAACAAATAACAACCATAACAAAAAGAAATCAGCCAGAAATATATCATATTCGGTGCACAAAAAATATTGTTTCAAGATAGCTAGGTGTGTGTGCTTTCCCACCCTAATCCCTGAATATCTCTACACCTGTCCTTTTTCATCAGCCAATGCTGGTCATCTTCTTGTTACCTGCTTTCTCTCCACTGAAATAGTAATCTAAAATAGAAAACAGGGGCAGCCCGGATGGCTCAGTGGTTTAGCGCCGCCTTCGGCCCAGGGTCTGATCCTGGAGACCTGAGATCAAGTTCCATGTCGGGCTCCCTACTTGGAGCCTGCTTCTCCCTTTGCCTGTGTCTCTGCCTCTCTCTCTCTCTCTCTCTCTCTCTCTCTCTGTGTGTGTGTCTCTCATGAATAAATACATAAAATCTTTTAAAAAATAAAATAGAAAACAGAAGTTAGTACCAATGATGAGATGACCAGTTGGGGGACTGGATTTCAGTTATGCTCTTCATGGATAAGTGTCTTGGTTTGGTACCATCTTGGAACATTTGGACAACCACCTGGTCTTGGGTGAGCTAACTGTGAGGGTCATTCTAGTCTGGCTAGAGGTATGGGGCTCAGGAGTCAGGTGCAGGGGGGCTGAAGAGAGCAAGCAAGCCAGACCTGCTTTGGTGTCTTTGGGGTCAAGTCCATTTATCTAGAGAAATGAAGAAGAAAATCAGAAACCCAGCAACTTTAGAAAAATACCCATGAATCAAAGGTGGCAGAGCAAAAATTCCCTGAGTGAAGCTAATATGTGCAATAGGTGGGAAGGTAACAACAAGTCTCAAAAGTGCCATGAGTCCCCATCCCCTGCCCCCAGCTGCAAGCACATGGTCAAGTCTATATCTGGTGCTAACATTTTCTATTCAGGTATATGGGCTTTAACCCAACCCTCAGTGAGCTTTTCAAAACAGCCTACTTGTTAGCATGTGGATGTTTCTTCTATGGAATCTGTAAAAAGCTGCCAAAAGTAAAACTACTATCAGGTGAGTTATATGCTCTTGGGAATCATAACATATCAATAGATGAGGTTTTATTGATGGAAGTTAGTAAACAGTAGGTCATGTGGAGAAAGGAGAGCTGCTACAGGCACAGTCGGTGAGACCTATCTTTGCATTGACCAGGAGGGGGGGTGTTTCTAATTCTACACACCTGGTCTTGTTTTTAAGATCCAGACTGAGGACGAGGTTAGTGCTATATCAGGCTAAGCCAAGAGCTCTTTTCAGCCGGCATGTTAGGAAGCACATGGGATAAAGTGACATCTCTTCTTGTTTTGTTGCTGCTGGTGAAATTGTGTGACAGTGGTTATTTTGGTTATGCAGCTGATTTGGTAGGTGTGGTAGAGAGAGGAAAGAGAGAGAGAGAGAGATTCCATGATTACTTTCCTACCATCTCTTAGAGGAAGTCTCTGCCCATATTCAAAGATACCTCTGCTTATAAGACTGGCTGAAGGCTGGTTGGAGGAATATAAATGCCTATTGTCCTTCTCTATGGCAGATGCTTTATTTGCAGCCAGCAGCCCATCAGGCCCTGTCACATCAGACATGGTTATCACACATATTATGTATCCTGGAACTTGGTGAGCACGAATTCCGCTCAATTTAACTGTGTTACTCTGGAATACAATTTCTCCTGACCTAGAGGAAAAAGTGTATTCATGAATCTGTTGATTTGAATCTATCACAGGAACAACATAAACCAAATATTCCTCACATTAATTAAAGAATGTAATGACTCCCATCACCATCCTAATGGTAAAAAGCGCAAGAAATTTGTTTCAAAAAGAAAAAAAAGAAATTTGTTTCAAGTCAACATAGGTGATTTGTTTTTAAGCTGAATTATGTGATTTTAATTATTACTTTAGTGAGAATGTAGTACATGCACACACATACACGTATGTACATATATACACATGTTAGTCATTATGCAAATATGAAAAATTACATCGTATTTTATTCTGTGTTTCTCATAGTATTTAATATATATCATTCCTTATTGGTGCATAGTAACCTGTCCCCAAACTTGGGGACTTAAGGTAAGGACAATTATGATGTCTCGTGATTTCGTGAGTTGATGAGGCATTTCTTCTGAGCACAGTATCACCTGGGTGGTTAGATGGCTAGAAGCTCCAGATAGCTAGGGGTTAGTGCTGGCTGGGGTTTCACCTGCAGGCTGTTGACCGGGATCTCATTTCTTCTCTAAGCACATAAATGGGCTGTTTGGGCTTCCTCATGGTATGGTCGTCTAAGGATAGTCAACTTCTTACATGGAAGCTGGCTTCTAAGCCTGTTCAGTGTGCTCAGTATATGATACAGGATGCAATTTGAGGATGAAGAATTGAAGGATCCACAGATATCAGCATTTTGGAGAAAGAAAAGAACTTATAAATCATCTAGTTAAACTGTCTTCTTTTCAGATGAGAGAACTAACTAACTTATTACTCGGTGTTATCTCCACTAGACTAAATGTCATTGGCCTTGTTTCAATGGCACTACTAGGTAACCATTTTGCATTGATTCAGTTCCTGCTGACATCAGACATCTGAAATCAAAGTAGTTGAACAGTAAGCAATTGGTCATGCTCCAATCAAGGAGCATGTTCATATTCTGATCATTGCTTTGGGATGTGGCTGATGATCTAGCATCTAAATTGGAATTACTACAAATGAAAACTCTGACTCCAGTGGCAAATAATCAAGATACACTTGATACTTGTGGGAGTTTCCACAAGTTTCCAGGGAGAATCAAAATCAGCATGTTGAAGAGATCTTGCTATAGGTTAAGGAGGGGAAGATCATCTCCAGGGAGGACTGGAGGATTTTGCCCAGCTGAACCAAAAAAATACGCATTTTTAAAATCCTAATAGATTTTACTTTCCTCAGATATTCTGTTTCCATTGACAATGTTGGGGGTGAATATAACATTGTCTAAAAGTAAATTGATCTTTATATTACTTATTTAATTTATACGAATTCATTTCAACCTGTCTTCTGTTTGGTGATCCTCAATGTGCTAGACAGTTTACAGACACGAAGAAAAAAGACGTTTATGTCTCACCATAAGGATTAGCTAAATTAATTATGATACATCCACAGGATTCATCATATAGTGATTGCAACAGAAGTTATAAGAGAATATTTTTAACAGCTTTACTGAAGCGTAACTGATATATAGAAAACTGTGCTGATTTAATGTATACAATTTGACATATGGATATATTCATATACTTGTGAAGCCACCATCATAATCAAAGGAATAAACACATATAGGAAAACATTTAACGTAGCAGAGAGAGATGCTCAGGGTAACTAAGTGAACATAAAAAGTGCTAAGGGCCATAAGACATGAACAAATGCATGGTATAGTCCAATGTCTTGAAAAACAATCTTTGTGCATAGCAAAGAATGAGAAATGTTAACAAGTTGTTTCTGTTTCCTAGTCAATTCTCCTGGGTTCCCCAGGAGAATAACTTTCTCCTATATTTTTCAAATTTTCTACAATCAATAGATATTACATGTTTGTAAACATAGAAAGGAAATAAAAATTATTGAAAACCACAGAAGGGGAGTGCCTGGATGGCTTACAGTCGGTTGTGGGATTGAGCCCCACGTTGTGGAACCTGCTTCAGATTCTCTCTCTCCCTCTGCTCTTCCCCCTCCTCCCTGCCCTTTCTCTCTGTCTCCTAAAAAAGAAAGAGAGAAAGAAAGAAAGAAAGAAAGAAAGAAAGAAAGAAAGAAAGAAAGAAAGGCTAGCTATATCTGTCTTCTATCTTTGTCTGCTTAGCTATCTACTTTTCAATTTAAAATTGTTCTATGCAGTCACCTAACAATTTTACGAAAGAAATATATCGTAAGCCAGGAAACTTCTAGTACTATGCATGTCATTAAATTCTACTAAAGGACAAAAGCTGATGTATCTGAGTCTGCTGGAAGCTTTTCCATGATGAGGGTGTGGGTCCACACAAAACACCTAATTCTGACCTTTGCCTGTTGCACCCATATCATCATAGCATAAAGCCATTTGATTCCAAGCCACCTTTGATCAATGTTTAACGATTGGAGTTTATGTAGCAATCAAAGACATCATGAAGCAGCAGATATTTATAGGTTCTGCAAAAACAGCTTTTTCCATGGTGCGATACAGTTCAATTGATGCCATTGGCATTCCACAGCACACAGAAACATATCAAAGAAATTTGTTATGCTTTGAGCATGAAAGAGAAGGAAAACACAGATAATTTGAGAAACTAGAAAACTTATCAGGGATGGGATCCACAGGCTGCCTGTCAGTTGGCAGACGCAGTGCCATGGAGCGCTTGGCAGGACAGTGCCTGCATGCAAACCACGACAGCAGGTTTGCCTCCAACTGGAGGATGTTGCTATTCAAGGGGACTGGTGAATGAAACCAGAATTGCATCAACCACAGTGGAGAGGCGGGCAGGAGCAGCAGACAGCTGCGCGGGTGACCGCTTTACAAGTAGGAGCTATCAATCAGAAGGCGTGAAAGGCCCAAATCCAGGGAAACCAGGATCCCACCCCCTTGATACCAATCCTAATAGAGTGCCAGTCACTGATGCAAATATGGGGCCGAGGAGCATGATGATAGCTCCTGCCTTCCCCGCAGAAGGATCTCAGTGGAAGTTGGCCGTTGTCCTCACGGAGGGACAATGCTGCATTGCAGCTGAGAATATTTTTAGATGACAAAGATTATTGTCTCCCTGTCTCAGTTGTTTGGGCCTGTTTGGGGCATTTCTTCAGGTGTGGGAGCATGGATGGTTCTAGCCCTCTCCTATCCCCTGCTGAGCTCAGGGGTATCTGCAAGGAAGGACATAACCATGGGCAGCCCAGACGCTTGTTTCTAAGGGAACATGGCCCAGGGGTTAAGAGCATTGCTTCTAGAGCCAAGCTGCTTAAATCTGGAGCCCCAAAATAATCTTTGTGAACTCAGTTTTCTCATCTGTAAAATGGATTGGTTGGTTACTGGTTACAAAGCTTGAGCAGCATTACCCAATAGAAATGTGATATGGGCCACATGTGTAATTTTCTTGAACCTGCATTTAAAAATTAAAGAAAAAAAATGTGTCATTTAAGTAATACTTTATTCAATCCAAATCTGTCCAAAAAATTATCACGCAATCAATACTAGGATGTTACTCATGAGATCTGGTGTTTCTTTTGGTTTTGGGGTTTTGTTTCTTTTTGTTTGTTTGTTTTGTTTCGGTTTGGTTTTTGTTTTTTGTTTTTGGACTAAGCCTTCAAAACTCAGAGAGTATTTTATATTTACGGCACGTCTAAATTTAGTCTAGCCACATTTCAAGTGCTCAGTTAGCCATGTTTGGCTAGGGGCTACTGTATCAAACAGCCCAGCTTTACACCATGAGAAACTCAATACTATTTATGGACAGCCTAGAATTTTTGGAAACTAAACTATTTTAAGATGTTCCATAAATTCAACAGATAATCTCCCTGAGATCTAAGGCTGAAAGGTGACGGCTTATAATTTCCTCTGCCAGCAAAACCAGCATTCTCTTAAAAACAATTCTAAAAACAAGTTCTCTGATGTTTATATTTCTAAAATTCTATTCATCTCAATCAAAACTATCTGTGTGAGATAATAGGCCAATTATTTTTAGAGTTCTTTAAAATAATTTAAAATAATTTAGTAGACATAAATATACATGGGGATATACAACTGGGATACACGAAGTCTGCCTCAGCCACAGATAAATTATTAACCAAAGGGATCGAAGTGGGATCATCAGAACGAACCACCTCCTTACCTCATAATGATTCTCTTATTCATCACCATTAGTAGCATTAATAACATTAAAAAATAACGACACACATCCTAGAACATTAATAACACTAATCTTGTCATCTTTGAAAAATACGAGACCCAGTTACTTTGCACAGTGGGATGCAGGTATTACTGAGAAAAATAATTAAAATATTAATTACACATTGGATAGAGCATTGCCTATCACTGTTATATTGTCATTACTGTAGTTATGTTGCTGAATATTGCTTTATGCAGATTTTGCTTTATAGAGCCTTTATGAGAAATAAAATCTTTGGTGATTTTCATATTTGCTGTCTTAGGCAACTTGAACTCTCTAGGACATGAATGCATGATATATAAGATGGAGCCTATCAGATGGAGCAACCAGGAAATATATTAACCTGGCTTTGCTGTGGGCCTACGCTCATTAATCTGAAATGTTGAGCATGTAGCATTGTAGCATGTGTCCTTGAGTCAAATGGATGCTTGTATGGAAAAAATGTGGAGCATTCATTTTAGGCATGCACTTGGTTCAGTTTATTGTCGGGAAACATATTTACATGAAAGTAGAAAGGACTGTGGATTCAGGTTTTCTGGGTCCCCCATACTCACTTCTAGGGCCTCACTCACTCCTGCCATCACAAAGTCCTCTGTGTCCGAAGCTGTTGTGACCAAGGCAAAACTGTAGACAATATTATGGTAAACATAGGCTGGTTCAAAAAAGATTGTTCCCCAATGCTTCGCTCACTACTTCTTATCGAGTAAAAAGCAAAGCAGGCTTGTTGTTAATGACTTCAAAATCAGACATCAGCAAAGCAGAATGAGAAAGGGAAAGAGAAGCCAAGCCAATGTCACATACATCTCTGGTCCAGGCAGGAGCAAAATTTTGTCCTCAATCTGCCATTTCCTGACTCCTCTCAGCCTCAGGGTTCACTTGTGTGAAGTGGTGGTCTGATTATCCCTCTCACACAGTTTTGCAGAAGGCCTGGTGTGTGATGTCCTTAAACGTACATGCACGTGATACAGACAACACACGTGTCAAGTCTTCCGTGACTTGAATATTCAACTGCATGAAACTCATCCACATTCATTCAATCTTTCTGTCAAAAACATTGCATAGTGGTCCATTTCAGTGACAGAGTGTCATGGGTTAGGTTAGGAGGAGGACATAAGGTTCCCTGCATCTAAGGGTCTTAGTTTGAAGGGGAGACAAACCTACAAAGCAAAACTACTCCAGGCCATGGCAGAGAAGGTGGGGAGGGTTGGACTGTGTGCAGTGGCACTCCGCCAGCCTCCGGGTGGAGGAGGGACTCTACTTTTTAATTTTGCTGTGTGAAATGCAGAGGTTAATGGGTATAAAAATGCTAAGAATGATGATTAGGTCCCGTTTACTAGATCTGACTACCTTTGCTGTATGTATTGGAAGTGTATGTCTGTATATATTTAATACACAGGCCAACCTGTTATGGTTAATTTGCTTTTCTCTACTATTTCTTTCTCTTTTTAAAGGATTTTATTTATTTATTTATTTGAGGGAGAGAGAGAGCGGGGCGGGGGGAGGGACAGAAAGAGAAGGAGAGAGAATCTCAAACAGACTCCCTTTGAGCATGGAGCCTGACATGGGGCTCGATTTCACGACCCCAAGATCATGACCTGAGCTGAAAGCAAGTCTGACGCTTAATTGACTGAAACACTCAGATGCCTCCCTCTACTATTTCTTTTTGAGGACCTCTACTTGAATGACTTTTACAACTTAGTTTTAGTTTCTAAGGTGCCCTTAGGGAATTTGGCACATGGATTTATTTCCCTCAGGTCTCTGCTTAAGAGTGTCTGACCACTCACCAGAAATAGCCCTCTATCCTCATTGACTTCAGCTCTGTGCCCTGCAAATTTTTTCTTCATAGCTGCTGTTGCCTCTTGAAAGTTAATATACCATTTGTATCTCTCACTAGAGTATAAACTTGAGAAGGGTGGGACGTTGTTTTGTTGGCTACTATTTGTTTTGTTTCCCAGAACCTAAAATAATGCCTGTCATTACAGATGGCTGCCAATAAATATCTTTGGAAAGAAGGAACATGTGAAGAAACGAAACAATCCTTGAGGAAAAGATCATATGCTTGGGCAAAAGGATGTGGACTTTAGATGGGAGATGTTCAACTTTTAATCCTAACCTCCTGGTATTTTAAATATGTAGCAATGGACATGTTGTGTTTCTGTGAATCTCAGTTTTCCTATATATAAAATGGGAGCCTTAACTATCATGCAGAATAGCAAGAGCACAAGGGCGCTTTCAAAATCTTTTTGTAGCAAATAATCTCATGTGAACAGTCAACCTATTTAATCATCTCACCATGTACAACACAACTGGTTAATTTTGGAAGTCAATGTGAGAGCGAAGTGAGATAAGACAAGCATGATATTGGCACAAGGTATTTCTTGAACATTAGTTTTAATTCCCAGGTGTGTTAGATTTGAAGGGATTGTGTTTAAATTTTGTTATGTTTTCCAAATCACCTTTAATCTATATATGCCAATCAAATAAATATTAAACTTCAAGCAAAGAAGCTCAGAACTATCTTTTCAAACAAGATAACTAGGGAAAAATTCACACAAAGATTTTCAGGATCCCTTTGGCAGCATTTGATCCTTAAAAGATATTTTCTCTATGATGAGCCATCATTTACGTTGTTATGTGTTTTTCTCTTTACCTCTGAGCCTATAGTCCTAGTTTTTTTCTTCCTCATATTTGGCTATTCTGGAATGTCATAAAAATTACAAAAGAAAATAATAAAAAAGGAGGTAGAAATTCAAAGTAAAGTTCACTCATTTTTAGGTGGGATATATTGTTCATGGAGCAAAAGTAGTTCAAAGCATTCATGATTATCTTTGGGTTTAAGTTTTGGGTCCTTTTGTTTGAATTGCCAGTATTGGAAAATTTTCAGCAAGTCCTAAAATAGTGACTTCTCAATTCTGCAGATGGGGAGCACTCTACAATCAGTCCCTTTCAATGTAGACAGCTGATCATTCATTGGAAACAGAGTCCCTTGTAAATCAAACCTTTGACTCGATTGGTCTGTTGTATGCATCTCCTTCTACGATGTCTGTTTTGCAAATGGAAGAAAAATTCACGTAGAGCCAAGGCTTCTCCATTCAGTTTCAGCCTTGGGAAAGATGAGCAAGGCACTGACCTGAGTCTGTTTGTCTGAAATCCCTGAGTAGAAAGCCAGGGAGTTAGGAGAGCTGGTTCTGATTAACCTATATGGAGAGTCCAATGTAAATGCTATTAAAAACTCATTGAATGGTATAGGAACTGATTACTTACCCAGGGAGTTCTAAGTAAATCGAAGCAAATTGCCTGAGATTTAATTTAACAAACATTTACCAAGCATCTGCTCTGCTCACAGCGCTGGGCTTAGAGCTATGGGGTGCAGAGACCAAGCAGACCCAGGCTGCCCTCCACGAGCTCATGCTCTGGCTCCCTTTGACACACCTCTGGAAAGGGCACACATCTACCATTGTGGCTTGAGGACATTTGACTACTTGACCAAAACCTGGGGCAAATTGTTCAGGTTTTACGGTATACAGCTAGAGAACTATGACCTGCACAGACCAATGTAAGAAATGCCAGAATGTCTAAGGTGCTGAAAGGAACACATAATAGAGAAAGAGGTTCCCAATTTTGACCCAGAGAGCCAAGGGGGATTTCTTGGAAGACAGGGGCCTTAAATGACCTCTGGGTTTTCAACAGACATATTCTAGAGAGGGAGACTTTCCAGGCAAGGAAGAGTGGCTGATAATACTAAATACCAATGAAGAAGTGCTTCCTCTGTGTGAGTATTGTTCTAAGCCCTTTACATGTACTCACCCACTTATTTCTTATACTCACTCTGTGAGCAAGTATGGATATTTTTGCCATTTTACAGATGAGGAAAATGAAGCACAGAGAGGTTGAGTAACATACTGGGGGTCACCCAGCTAGGAAGTAAGTAGGGAATGCGACATTGGTTTATTCTTTATTGTATCACTGTGCTACCTTTCAAAACCTCCAGGTAGGAAGAATCAGGATGTATTCAAGTTTTTGTGCATATATGGCAGGACTGGAAGGAAGCTTTGAGGAGGTTTCTAAGAGGCATGGTTTAAAAAGTGTGTAGGGAACAAGTGTGTAGATATTCGGTAGGAAATGGAAGCCACAGAGATTAGGGACAGATAAAACCCCTCTTTTAGGAAGAAAAGGGAGCCCTTTGTAGCTCAGTCTAAAGCAACTTCCAGGACTTTTCAGTAAACATCACTGAACTTATCCCTGTTGGTGGCACAGTCCCAGGGTACAAGCTGACCACCTGAGCATCTAGCCCTTTATGGATACTTTTGAAACCTGAGGTTTATGAGGAAAATGAAGAGAGGTACAAAAAGTTAATCTGGTCACTTAATAGTCTAGATTTCATGATCCCTCCTTTTAGTTCTAAGACTATAAAGCTTGTGTTGAGAATGGCATCGAGTGAATTAAGGATCATAAGCACATTTCCTTTATACCATTCTTTATTCAAAATGCTCTTCCTAGGGACACCTGGATGGCTCAGCAGTTGAGCGTGTGCCTTCGACTCAGGGCGTGATCTTGGAGTCCCTCACAGGGAGCCTGCTTCTCCCTCTCCCTACATCTCTGCCTCTCTCTGTGTGTATGTCTCTCATGAATAAATAAATAAAATATTGAAAAAAATGTTTTCCTTAAAACATTAAATAAATGGTCAAATGATAGTACAATACATTTTCATGTTAATTTCACCATTACAAATGGCGGCCACACTTAGAAAAATGGAACATGAGATTGCATTTTATTCTATCCAGTAGATAGGAGATTTGGGACCTGCATGATTCTGTGGGGTGAAGCAGGAGTTCTGTTACAAGTACTTAAAAGGGGAACTTATTTGGGTGATTTTTGATACTGTTATTATTGCAACAAGCCATTATAACAATATTTTTGAAAACATGGCTATTTGAAACCACTACTGGGAAAGTAATCAAAAGGCCATGGAAAGGAAACTAGCATTATAGATTCTAGAATCCCAAAGTTGCCCAAATGGTTTCATAAGGGCAAAACTGCCGTTACAGATCCTGAATTATTCAGACCTGTGCTTTGGAGAAGCGAGGCTTTAGTATGCTGAAGATGTTGTTGAAGGCTTCCGGGGTCACCGCAGATATTAAAAATTGGTACCAAGACACTAGACTACTAATCAGACAATGGCAGAAGGACTCAGATGCACTGTGGAATTCCTAATAATTCAAAGAGGGTCTGGGCAATAGTATTTTTAAATACAGAAGCAACACATCCACATCTAATTAGTGATACATTTGTGCGAAAAATTCTCCAGCGTCCATCTCAAGTTTCTGTAAGCCATGAGAAAGCAGAGCTTTGGTGTGTAAGAAAAAGCATTCTAATGGCTAGCCTGATGGTAAAGTAACCCCTACAGTGAAGTTATAATTACAATTTTGTCAAGAGAGTAGAGAAGTCAAAGTTTCACAGGGAAAAAAAACCTATTTACGGAAAAATATTATGCTTTTCATTTGATAGAAAAGTAATTATTGCAAAAGGACTCCTGGAAGATCTTGCAGACAGTCACCCCCTCTTTAATAAGTCCTTGTGGCAGCTAAGTGGGGATCAGGAGTATTCTTTATCAGGTTTGCATTCAAGTAGTACTAAATCTATGCAGGTAGGAATTAAATAGTATCTGAGTTTAATTAAAATTATAAAAAAGGAGAAGAATGGTTGGTAGACTGCTCGACTGCATTTTAACCAGTAACCTCAGACCCTAATTAGAAATGCTTTTCATATCTTCTCTGTGCAAGGGCTTAATCTGACGTGAGTCTGTGAGCGAGGGCTTGGGGACCGGTGTTAATTCTGCATTCGGTCTCGGTTTGTATGGAGGCGGGCGGCGCTGATTGACCGCACCGAAGCACGGATCCCATGACCTTGTGGGGATTTTCATGTGAGGTGTTAATTGAGAGGGTGGGTTAATCTTTGAGCATCATTGTCCCCAAGCTCTGGGCAAAGTTTGTGCTTCGTTTCCTTACTCAACAGTACATTTGATCTCCACCTTGTCCCTCCATGACAGTTTCCTAAGCCCACCACCAACTCTCTCTTGATAAATTTGTTGGGGGAAGATAAGCTCTTGCCCTCTTGTTTGATTTCATGAGCTTGTTTTTCTGCCCAGCTCTAAAGGGAGAAGAGTATCTCACGGAATTATATTCAAGTCCTACTTAGAGACAGATAAATGCACACACAGTAAAGATCTCTGCTTCTCCTTCCTGTCCCTGCCTGCCACTTATTACCCCCCCGCCTTCCTTGCATGGTTCAATGTCTCAGGGAAGAAAAGAAAAGGCTCATCCATTGGGAGATGAGCAGCATCAAAAGCAAGGAGTAAGCAGGAGGCAAATTTGAAGGAAAGGTTTCCACCATATTCCACAAGAGTGCTGTGAAAATGTGATTTTCTTATTCCTCCCATGCAGAAAGCCTGGAGTAATTAGAAAAGCAGGCAGGCATTATAGGGATGGTACTCCTGTAACAATATATGCACACATGCAAGCACATGCACACACACTCATGCACATGCGTGGGCACACACACAGTAGAGTTTTCATCCAGCACTGTATAATGTACAAAACAGCCCATTACTTTTGTTTTTAAAAAATAAATAATGAATTACTTTTTTTTTCATGTGTTATTGTACAGGCTTGCCAGTTCTATCATGAGGAGTAAATTTTTACTCGAGGCAGGATTAATGTATACTGGCTGACCTTAAAAATGACTCCCAAGTGAGCAGGATAGTAGTTAAAGAAAAAAAAAAAAGCAGAAGTAATGGTGCTCGTACAGGATACACAGGAAACAACAATGATTAAAAAAAGAAAGATTATGAAAAAAAGCACAAATGTTAGCTGTCCTTGACACGCAATGCATTTCTCTTATTTGTTTCATGACACCAGCTGTAGAGGACTTTAATTACAATGCTTCAAGACCCTTTCTAGCGCCATTACTGAAATGCTGGGACACCGGGTGGAACAGTGCGTGGTGATGGGCAGCTGCAGACCCCGCCCGCAGGGGAGGAGGAGGGCTGTCACCACATCTGATCACACAATGGGTCACTGTGCCTCGCCGGTGGCAGGCTTCCCCCATCACCTCTTCTGACTCGGCAAAGCACGGGTGCAGAAAGAGGTGGAGGGAGGGCAAGGCTGCTGTCCATGGAAGTTGTCACTTTCCCTGGCAATCACCGCAGTAAGATGCAGACAGGGCTCCAGTAAGGATCCTTGGCTTCCTCCCCAGTACGGCCCCCACCTCCACCAGCTCCTGCCTGCACCGTGCCCCTTTTTCCAGACTGCTTTTAATTATTTTGAATGGTATATAGTTAATTAATATGAGACCAAAAAAACCCCTCTGTTATTTGAATTGAATTCATTTCAAAGAATATTGATAAAGTAATATTCATCCTCATCCTCATATTAATAAGTTAATGACTTTAACATTTAAAGATGTTTCATGGTTCTGATAATGAAACTAACCTTTGGCCGGCACAGTTGCAGTCTTTTTGCACACACTGACTGATTTAATACCCTGAAATCTAATCATGTCCTTAACCAATTCTCAGATATTCAGATTTTTCTAAACCTCCTTGTCTCTAACTTGCCAAACACATCAAATTCTCTGTGTCCTCGTCCTCTTGAGGGATGAATCCTTTTTCTTATAAGCTTGTTGGTGCTTCAAAGACATCATCCTTTCCCTCGATTACACTTTTGACTCCTCTGTAAACTAAGGGCTTGGATTTAATATGCACAGGTACTGGGTTTAACTCTCGCTAGGGTTAAAATTCAGCAGACCCCTCCAAGGGCACTTCTATTTCCGCTATTTGTCAGGCACTTGCCTTAAAAGCAACCCAAACCCTCCCACTTCATCAGCGTGGCAATCAGCTCCCTCATCTGCAGGCCTGGGGTCTGCGTGAGTTCTGGGGTGGGAGAGGGGGCTGGAGGAAGGGTTGGGGAATCCATCCTAGTTCAAGGAGGCTGCTGTGGCAGGTCCGCCATCCTATACCCTTACTGCTGCTATAATTCTGAGCCCAGATTTCAAATTAAAGTTTTTCTTTCTTTCTTTTTTTTTTTCTTGGGCTTGGCTTCTTGAAGGAAAAGGTTTCAGGAAGCCAGGTAAACAGGCTAGGCCGTCTGAGCATAGGGGATAAAGACAAAGAGGCAAAGGGGGTCGGAAGTTGAAATTGTGACGGAGGCCACAGGGAGTTCAAACAAAATTTGGCCTGCAGAAGGCAGGAAAAAAAATCCCCTGGTGACAGATGCCATCTTGTGGGTCATTCTGCCACTCTGTCTCCTGCCACTTTGTATAACAAGAAGAGATAAAGGAGGACCAGATTCTTGGAGCTTCCAATTGGAAAAGTAATTAAAAAATATGTGAGTGGAGCTGGCTCTAGGGTTTACATGCTACCTCGAGTATCAATGTTTGGTGCTTCAGCTTGGAGGTGTAAGAAATTTAAAGGCAGAAGGGGAAAGGACTACCTGTAGAGCTACAGTGTTCTCATTTAAGTATAAGAAATGCTAGTTTCTAAAGGTCCTGAAATGTTTGCTTCTTTAGCAACTGATGCAAAAGCAAGTACTTGCTTGGGCAAGACCCAGACTCCAAACCTAGTTCAGTGAAAATGTGTCAGTCCAAGGAATGCCTTGCAAACATCTGTAAGCGCATTGGGTCCACGCAGATATTCTGTTCAGCAAATCTTTTTGAGATAATTCTCTTTGAACTTGCTCCCATGTAACACACAGGTCCACAAAAATAAGATCTCATTCTTATCTCTTGAATTGCACTGCCTAAGAATAAAGAAAAAAAGTAGCTGAGAGGTTAGCATTAACAATAGAGGTTATGGTTCAATTTATTCATTCATGAAGGCCCCTTTTGGGTTTTTAGCACATTTACAGGCTATCACAGTGTAGACATAGGTGAGAAGAGACAGATTTTATTGGGTGGTGGGTAAAGCACTGCAGGGCTAGCCCCAGTATCAAGTCGTGGTGCAACATGCAAAAAATGAACTCTTTTGCTTTATGGCCAAGTATTTTCTTCATTACAAAATCACTTAAGGAAGAGAAACCCCAATCTCTATGTTGTATCAGCCAGGACAATTTTATTATATCGAATACCACTTTGTCTTTACCTATTCACTATTTAGTAGACAATTGCATTTGGAGGGCAGGTTTCATTGTCATGTACATAAGTCTTCAATAGCATCTATGTTTATTTCTTGTGTTTCAAAGGACAATTAATTTAATAGCTGCTGTAAGCCTTCATTTTAGCTTAGTTCAGAAGCAAATTATAAGTGTCTATAAGGTGGGATTCATAGGTCTGGCCTTCCCTTTGGTTAGTTCCAGGTCTTTATAGGATTCACTTTAAAAGGATGCACTCCTGACAACAGGATCACGTTGCATTACTGGAGGATTCCTCAGCAAAACATTTGGGTGCTTCTCTGAAACCCCAAGTTTTCTACTGTTGGGTTATTTTTGAACTAGAACATGGGCATTATTTTCATATTCTTCATGGGAAATTTTGACATTTTAATAAAGCACCATAAGAACTTCATTAAGGGGTCATAAAAACAAGCTAATATTAAATATGGTTCTTTCCTTCCCACTTTTGGGAAGAATATCTCACAGAGCAAGAGAGATTGTGTTCCATAATGAACCAGCTTTGTGATCCCAGCCCAAGGTTGTTATCCAAGCATGAGCCATCTGGCTTTGCATGGGGTGAGAGTGTGTCAGCTCTCCCAGAATTTCAGCATTGGCCAAGGGGCACGGGCTGGGGGCCTCCACTGGAGAGCTAGCCTCTGCCCTTTGAACTTCTCCACCTTCCCACCAGTTCCCCCAAAACAACTCTGCGAAAGACAGGAGTCAGCCCCTGAAAAGCATACCAGGCATTTTTAAACACAACCCTGACATTTCCCCAGCATTTCCATAGCTGAGACTCTTCCCGCGCACAACCTCTCCCCAACCCCCCTTCAATCAAATAAGGCACCCGCTCTCTCATGCTACTGCAAAGAAGGAAGAAAAAAAAAGTTGGCAATTTAATTCAAACAAAAGAAGCTTGAAATCTATAAGCACAGCAACTCCGAGGCTTCTGGCAAATAGAATTCTAATTAGTATGCTGCTATTTTTCTTTTAGACAGATGAGCGATGCCCCCTATTGACTCTAGCGGGCAGGCTGGTAAGGGGGAAAAAGAGGGGGGGGGCAGGTGGGGGCTAGCCAGCAAACACTGCAGATTGCAAATTATATTGCAAACCTTGCCAAGTCCCGGCTCTTGGCATCAGATTTTTAATGACACCCTGGAAAAAGGAAAAAGAAGCCCTCAGCTAAGGGATAAAAATGAAGGGTTTTACACTGTGATAAGTCTTCGCTTAAAACCCAAATGGCCAGGCACACATTAGAGTTTTAAAATATTCATAGATAGAAGTGAAAATGAGGATATGAGGAAGTACATTTGTTGCTTGGTCAATTGACAACTCATTCTGCATATTAATACAGAGTGATGATCTAATTTTAAAGGGATAGTCTATCCCTTTTTTTAAAAAAAATGTGACTTTTGATTACTCCGAGACTAAGGGCAAAACATCACAGAAATGTCTTAGCAATGACACAGAACGCCGCTTTCTTTTGATGTAGACCTGGGACTAACTACTTCTTTGGTCAAGAATTCTGGGGGCTTGAAAACTATGCTTCTCTTCTTGTGTAATCTCTCTGATGTATCTCCACTGAGCACTTTGATTTTTTTTTTCCTTTTTTCTCCCCCCCCCTTCCCTTTTGCTGTACACAAGGCTCTTCACAGTTGTAGGATTTTATACACAAATAGACAGATCATCACAGGCAGGAAGGCCATTCCTTTTAATAATTAGGCCACCGTCTGTTCTTGAGGAACGAGTTTTGGCATCTTTGCTCCCATGTTGAGGGTCTGAGCATTAAGAAAAAGAAACAAAAAATTGAAAGAGCCCCAGCCCCAGATACCATCATTCTCTGAGCAATAAGAGTCTCCTGAAATCGCTTTTAATTGAAAATCTTAAAATATAGATTTTGTAACATCCGTCCAGCCAGACTCCATTGCGGCTATTTGGGGGTGAGGGTAGGAGTGGTAAGTCAATTTCACTTACTTCTTTGTAGAAATGGAAGCTAGATTGTATCTTTTCAAGACAACATTGGAGGTCCAGAAGAAATGTGTTAAGAGTTCTAAGAACCCTTTTGACTTTTTGACTTGAATACCCTGCTTTTCATGGATTAGTTACATACTTTTCTCCTAAGGGGGCAAAAGCCCATGCGTTGATGTGACTAAGAGAGGCACTTTTCCAGTGCAAAGGAGTGTGAATTTTTCAAAAACAAAATG
This sequence comes from Vulpes lagopus, assembly GCF_018345385.1. NCBI lineage: Eukaryota > Metazoa > Chordata > Mammalia > Carnivora > Canidae > Vulpes > Vulpes lagopus. The sequence continues at coordinate 104,083,606 of NC_054827.1, read as the reverse complement.
ATGAGATTGAAAACAAAGTGCCAGGCCATGGCCAACACAGCAGAGCCCTGCCCTTGGAAAGTGGAAGGTGGAAGGAATCAGGGTGTATTTGTTGGTCATATCAGCCTAGAAGTAGAGATAGTGGGTACTTAGGCAACCAGGTAAAGAAGGAAAGTTCAACTCAACTCTTATAGGAAAGAATGAGATATTTTAAAAGATCATTTTTTTTTCAAGAAGGAATTACACCCCAAATTGTACAGAAAGCTTTTGCTGCTGTAAGGAGAAAACATATATTGGTCAGGCCCTCACAGATGCCATGAAAATCACGGATTTTCTTGGAAAAATAAAGAAAGAGTGACATAGAATCCCAAAATGCAATCTGAACTTGATTTAGACAAAAATAAACCCATAAGCCACTTAGCTTAAAGCTATTTAGTTTTGTTGTTGTTATTATATGTAAACTTAACACATTCTATTTAAAGTAACCCCTTCTAAGGTCACTTGCTAATGACTCATAAACGTGGGGGTGCGGGGGGGGGTGCAGAGATCATTTTAATTTTTCACAGCTTACCTGCAAAGTAGTTGCTGCGGAAATCTTGTCTGAGTTGGTTTTGGATGGTAAGATGTTTAGAACCACCGTTGTTGGCAGCTGCTGGAAAACCCCGGGCATTGAGATTTGAGAATGATCTTTAAATGCCATCCTGAATAATGATCCACCTTACGTGATCCCCTAGTGACTAAGTCAGGATGTTTAAGGATGGTGTTTCATTTATTCTGAAGGAGGAGACACAAGGCTGGTCAAGGCTTTAGTGTATGAGACTGGGCACAGAGTTTAGAAGCTTTTACATAAAGATAGTAAACGAGAGAGAAAAGTATTGCTTTTGAGAGGGATCCAACCATTGCAAAAAGGGGCAGTGTCCTACCAATTATCAAAACTTGCAATTACTCTTGAAAGAGCTGTTTTTCAGTGAAAAACTTTCTCTACCCCTCCCACGCCCCCACCGCTACCCCCAACCTTAGATACTGGTTGAATTCCCTTTGCAGGTGAAAGGAGGTGACAAGCAATTTTAGCACCCAATGGCTTAAAGGAGTTCAAATGACCACTGAAGTCATATTAACTTGTCAAATTGACCAGTATTTTCTGTCATTGAAACATTAGAATGAGCAGCTCCAGACAATAAAATTGTTTCAATTATACTGCATTAGGGCCTGGGCACAAGTAGCAAAAGGGGTAGCAGCAGTCCACATGTTCCTGAAGGCTGACAGTAGAATTCCACTGGAAACCGTTTAAATGCATACCTGTAAGGCAGCCATAAGACAGACGGGTGAATGAATTTCCATGGCGGTAAGTGGGCAGATAAGTTCACCACAACCTCCCTCCGCCCAAAAGAATGTGACTGTTTATTCTTGTAAGATTGGCTATGGATATGAAATAGATTAAATGAAATTATCCCAAGTTATGAAAGTCACAGTAAATTGGTGCTAATTATACTAATTGAATATTAATTGAGATTTTGTCTATAAATAGCAAGGGGGTGAGGTAAAAAAGAACAATTTTCATAGTCCAAATGAATACAGTACTGTTAGCCCTTCTGTTTGCACCAGAAGAGGTATTGATCCTTTGCAATCCCCCCTACTTTGTTTCTCCAAACGGAAGCCGCCTGCAGGAGAGAATGCTGGAGCTGGTATGGATTCCTGCACTGTTGCAGGCTGCTGCAAAAGGGGGAAGCCAACTCAGAGTCTCTCCAGTGGGATGGCATGTGTGTGTGTGTGTGTGTGTGTGTGTGTATGTGGTGTGCGTGCATGTGTGTCGCCTTGCCCAAAGTTCAAGGTTCTGACTGCCACACCACTTGGCCATACTTCTTGGCTCTCTTACTCGAGCAATGCTTAGGATGATAAGTTGTTCTCTAGCCAAGAATCTTAGGGTTGGGCCGGTGGGCAAAGGGCAGATAGAATAATTGAATGGGACGCGTGTGTGTGAGAGGCAAAGTGTACGGGGTAGATTGATACTGTCTCCACTTTTATAGCAAAGGTCCATCATGTGTCTGAGAGGTTTATATATCTTTATCATGACCCTTTCTTTTTCACCAAGGAAGAATAGGCCCCTGATAGAAAACTATTATCAAAAGAAAATATGTTCTTATTATGTACTTAACTTTTATTCTCTAGAGTTGGAATTACTGCAGTGTTTTGGGTTTGGTTTTTCATCGTCAGGCAGCCTGAATTCTAGCCTATCCTGCCATGGCCGCAGTTCACAATCCTGCATGTGATTTTAAATAAATGACTCGATTTTTGTTTTTGTTTTATTTTATTTATTTTTAACATTTCAACTCTAATATTGTTAACACACATTGTTATATTGGTTTCAGGTATACAGTATGATGATCCAACCGCTCTATATATTGCTCAGGGTTCATCAAGATGAGTGTGCTCTTAATTCTGTACCCCTATTACCCCTATCTCTCCCCTTCTTAATTAATCCCTTCTTAATTTCGTCTCATCTCACCGAGCTATTGAATTTGACAATATTCATTGGACACCTATCCTGTTTACAGCGCTGTGCTGAAACTGTAAGGGATAGGAGAATGAGTAAGGCACAGTTCATGACCTTGTGGCACTCAGACTTAAGCGTGTATGTGCATATTTGTGAGGGAGTATGTGAATCTGGGCAAGGGCACATTTAATCCTGTTAGAATGTAGCCCCCTTGGTTTGCCGTATTGGGTAGAAATCCCCTTTCGGTAGTTCACTTGCCTTGCTATTCTTTTACTCCGGTATAATGGAAGGTGTTCTAACTACCAAAATGAAACACTTTCTCTACAAAGTTAAACCAAGTAGTTATGTTGGGCTCTAGTGGCAACCACCTGCGGTGGTTTTCCCTCCATCCTATGGTAATCATGCTCTGAGGTAATCAGCATTTATGTATGCTTCACAATTACCTGTTTAAAAAACCCATTTAAAAATTGTGGATTCTACATTCAAAGTCATGGAAATGTCTTAAAATACACCAATCTCTTTGTGACTCCAGTCATTTTGTGGTTCTTTCCCAAACAAATCCTGTATGTATACATTATGCATGATTAAAAAAAACTACACACATATAATGATTTACTGCATATTTATGCTACAATCAAATTCCCAAGGTAATTCTATAGTCAGGACAGAGCACATACGAGTCTTCTGTAACTACTGGCTTGAAACAGTAAATTCAAAAGAGAGTGTTGGGGGTTAGCAGTTGGGGCTGAAAGGGGAAATCAAGAAACAGCAGTAGCATTGCTTTTGTCTTCATCCTGCTCTTCAAGATGTAAGAATCTCCAGTGGGTGGGAGACCTACATTCCACCTCCCAATTCTGGTGATAACACTTTATGCAGGTTACATTTTACAATTACCTTTTTAAAATGCCAATTAACCCGTTCAGTGCTGTTTGGCATACTGCGATCTGTCAATAACAGCCATTTTGCATACTAGAGCCAGAGAGTAAGACAGGCTCGTGGACAACCCCCCCCCCCCCCGTGCACACACACGTGCACACACTCACATGGATGTCAAGGGAGGGAGGGCAGAGGAGGAGGACAGCTACAGAGACTTGAGTCGCTGCAGCAAGCCTGGGAAGTGTGATTGTGCTACTTAATGTTGTATGGGAACTTAATAATTTTTTTTCCATTGATAAAAATCAAGAATAAGCAGATGTAGTGGGATTCCTATGCCATTGAGAAGTATAATGAAGACCTGAATGTACAGATATTATTCACAAGAAAGAAAGCACTAAATGAGATTTGGCAATATCCCCCATTTTTAATTGTATCTCACCAGCTTGAAAAGCAACTGCAAGTTAATTTTAACCATATCGCTTTGGCTGTTATATTTAGTGTTTACTCCGAAGAAAGTAGCACGGATTTAAACTCAACATTTTCTATTTCAAGGCAATTAATAAAATTACTGTTTACTTCCATGGCGTCTTCAGCCTCCAGCTTCAAAACACTTTCCAAGGACCTTCTCATTTCTTCTGACTAGGGGGTACACTGGGCAGGAGATGGGGGTGTTTTATTTTATTTTGTGAATGAAGAAATGGAGTTACTGTTGCTAGATCTCTAGGGCCCCAGCAGAACTTCTAGTCAAGGTACAGTGTGTATAACGCAGGGTTGGAGTTCATTGCCTGGTTGCCTGGAATTCTGGTCTTCTGTTGGAATACCATCAAAAATCACAGGAATTTTGACTGACTTATGAACAAGAGACAAAGTGGGGAGGGGAAAAATTGTTCTGGTAAACAGCAGGTCCTTCACAGGCAGCATGGGTTCCGCCACAACCCAGGTGAGCACAGATGTATTACTGTCTCAGTGAATTCGTGGCAAGAGGCATTTCCCCAAACCCTGACCTTGTTCCCACTGGATAAAATGACTTAGACTAGTATTGTGAATGAAATTCAAACAAAGATCCAGGTTTTGCTGGCCCAAAAGGCCAGCTCCATTGGAATGACAAAGAGGATGGTTAGGAAGAGGGAATGAGTCTATTTTGATCCTGTGCTCAGACGGAAACATCCAGAAGCAAGTGGGTTTGTCAAATTCAAGCCTGTTCTCTAGAAGTCTGTTTTAGGGTTGTTCTCTGGATGCAACTGTCCATGAAAATATTGATTTGAAGGATTACCCAACCTGAGCACAAATAACGTGGTACATCTGCATGGTTAATATATCCTAATTTTGTATTATGAGCAGCTATAACTTTGCACCAGTAAATGGCAATGTTTCTCTGCATTTGAAATGCTTGTAAAACTTCAGAAGAAGTGAATTCCAAGGTGGAAGACAAAGATTTTTCTCAACAAGCAGTGAATGTTGAGTTGCTGACACACTTTTCTGCACACATAAATACAGATGTAATTGGTCAATGTTTCCAGTAAGCTCTGTTTTTTTTCCCTTTGGCTTGTTTCAGAGGATAATTTTTCCATCTTTTGTGCTGCAAGAAATAAGAATTTACTGTGGAGACTACTGTACCTCCAGACTGAAGAGGGGGAGTGATCCAAGAGCAGAATCAGGCTGTGAGTTACAGTTAACTGGCCATTGCTCATCATGTTCAACTACTTAGCTTTCAAACTTGGTCATTTACCCCTAAATGAACAAAACATAGCTCATAGTTTTTCTCTCTAATAAGGAGTTTGAGAGGAGATTGAGGAGGGTGGACATTCTGGGTCTGTCCTTGAGCCACAACAAATAAAATAACTAACATTTAGCACGAACTTCCCCACTGCATCCTTATAGTTCATCTTTAGAAAATACCACAAAATAATAAAATAAAGTGGCTTCTGCAGTTTTAGAAAGAACCATATCTATTATTCCAGACAGTTTGAAAAATTCTACGATATTTAAAGTTCTCCCCAAGCCTTAGTATGTGTGTGTGTGTGTGTGTGTGTGTGTGTGTGTGTATACAACTGATATGTGATTTAACCTGAATCAAGACAAAGGGTATATAATTTGTGTACATGAGTGTGTATATATATATACACACACATACATATATACCACCATTTAGCACTTAATGGAAAAAAAAGCAGAAAGGAAAAATAACTAGCTAAAAGGACAAGAGATGCTCAAGTTGATGGTCTGAATCAATCTGATCCCAAATGGAGATTTATAATTGAGATCACCCTGGGTTTGAGGTTCATCCATTCTCTTCCTTCTCTGCCTTCCTCCTCTATAAGGTAGAATATGATTGTTTTTAAAGGATATTTCACTGTTTCCTAGTAGCACATGCATAAAGAATAAAATGTGTCATAAAACAACTGCTAGAGAAATTATAATTTAATATTAGTGATATTTTTTCTTCAAATATTCCTCTTAATACACCCCAAAAACAATAAGGTTGGGTGTGAAGAAATTGTTTTATATGCAATGGTCTGATGCACTCTCTGTATTGGCTGGGAAAAAAAAATTACAGCTAACGTCTGGAGGCTGAAGCACCTGGAGTTATAACAGATGTTCCTTGTACAGTTAGCGTACAGGCAGTTGACATATTTAGGGTGATGTGTCAAAGCGAAGGCAGGTAATATGGATTGGTAGCTCTTAGGTTTTGAGTAACACAAATATGACTGTGGAGTTGTAAGGGTAGGAAGGACAGACATGGTAACGTTTTAAACTGCCTGTTAGCTCTTCATGAAGGCTAAATGATAAAGGTTAGCTGGGTTTGGCTTGTTGATAACACAATAAAGTCAACTTTATTATACCGATTTTTATAAATATATTATGTACACATCTCTATTTCTCTTTCATCTTCTGTCTCTTTTTTTAAATGAACAGTACACACTACACATAATATAGTGTGAAGGGGTAGAAAATTCTTTGGTGAACTTTTGAGTGAATTGCCTTTGCATGTGAAGTAACACATGTAATTCTGGGAGGTATACTATAAAAATATACTAAGAAATAAAATTTAGTGGGCAGTCACCTCAATGCCTTCCTTTATGGAAGTTTTGTCAATTACCTCCCAAAGAAAGAAAGACAGTGGTTGGACAGTGTATGGCATTCAATGTAAGTATCTCAAAAATGTGAACATGATTGAAAGAACACAGTGTAAATAATAATTTGCATGATGCTGTCCAGATAGTATGTCTGAGACACTTGCTGATCACAAAGTAGACAGTAGCAATGCCAATCCTCTTCATTCTGTGGCAAAAGGTTCACGGGAGGTTTTCTAAAGACAATTTCATGGGCATACCAAAAAATACCCCAAAATCATGTAAATGTGAATTTCTTTCTTTTCTCTCTGCCTGGCACACGTGAGAAATATGTGTCGCTCAGTTGGTGCAAACTACAGTAGGTGGATGGATATTTACCCAAGGAAATTTGAGCCATGGCCTTTCATTTTCAGAGAGCTGCTACCTAATCTCAGTGTAGCATCCAGACAAAGGACACCTCATTCCTCTTGCGCCTGAACTGTGAGCCAACCCTTTGTGAACCACCTAAGTGATTAGAATAATGGGCTGGGGGAAAAAAAGATAAAATACAAATTTCACTCAGATCTGCGTTGGATTACTTCCTCGTGCCCCTGCCTTTATTGAGCGATTTGGAGTTTCATTAGAATTCAGAATTCCTGTGGAAAGAGAAACCACGGTGGCACGGACTTCTCTTTCAAGGGGATTGCAGGCTGACCCATCAAAATGAAAAGGCTCAATGTTGTGGTGACAGGTCCCCAAGCAGCCTTGAGTGACAGCTTCATTTCAGGAGTTCTCCAATGAGGTTTGAATTGAGGCAGGAGAGGTAGTGCTGGGGACACTTTGTTCCCTAAAAGTGGCAGAGTCAACTCTGTGGTTCACGGACCAGGGGCTGAAGTACAAAAGAAAGCAGAATCGAGCCTCTGAGCCTCCGCTTGCTCATCTCCGAATTCATTATTCATGTCTCACGAATATTCACTCCGCACAGGGTTGTGTGGAAAACTTCAAGTCCCTACCCATGGATTGCTTTTTATTACAGTTGTGGGGGGAAAATAATAATAATAGAAAAGAAGATGTAAGGAAGCTCTGTGAAGACGCTGCAGCCAAAAGGTACCACACCCTGCCTGGACAGTTTTTCCAAAAGAGGCATGATTCTTTCAACAAATACTGCACTAGAAATCTCATCAGACAATGCCCTGAAGTTTATCCTTGAAAAAAGAAAAGTGCAAGCTCTTTCTCCTTAGATATGATCTGATCTGAACCACAGTAATAATGAAAAAATAACAATGCATAATGGTTTCTCATAATTGTGTACTCTATATCCTGGAATAAATTTTGTACATCTTTTCTGGAAATAGGACACCTACTAATGTGAAGTGGCTGTCCACAACTCTGTGGATGGAAAGTGGTCAGATTTTCCTATTTCCAAGGCAGTAAATATTCAGTCACTGTTCCCACCTTCCAGTGCCCTAGCCACTAAAGAAAGTCATCTCAGAGGAAGCAGACAATGGACAAAATTCACCTGCCCCATCCAGTGTTTTTCTTATGGTGCTATCTCATTTGGATGTTTCATCTCAAGAACAATACCCTCCTGGATAAGGAAAAATTATAAAATTTATGCCTACTTTCTTAAAATAATGCTCATCTTTTTGAAAACTCTTTTTTAAAAAAGTAATTTATTAAAAAAATTGTTCATAGGACATGCTGGTAAAGAACTCCCTTTTTCTCCTGATACATCCAAAATGTATTCATTATATTCCTAGAAAAGCATTTCCCTCACCCCTGTGTTGCACAATAAAAACCACAGCACTGTTCTTAAGATGCATATATTATTATTTTGTAATGGAATGATAGAACCTAGGGTGGCATAAATCTATTGACTTGACAGTATCAGCTAGGGGTAATCTTATAAAACTTTATCCTACATATTTTCCTTTTATCCAATTTCTTATACTAGATGTTTTCCTTCAGTAAACAGATATATGCTACATATCAGAGTTGTCTTCAAAAAAACTTCTCATCTAATCTTATCTTTTCAAGAATTTACCATATTCTGTTTGTCCCATAAAATTAAGAGGACAGAGAATTTTGTTGTCTCTATGAGATCTTAAAAGCCACATACATTTCGAAAATGAACCAGAATATTAGGCTTTCTTTGATTTCAAGGAATTTCATGTGTGTCTAATATGTGTGCTAATAAAATGCAGAAGATATTTTTCAACTATTAATGGTGTTGGAATTATTAGTCCCTGGTTCCAATAAGAGTAAGTCCCCAACTACTGGTTTTCTTTGGATTCTTTTATTTTCGGGTCCTAAAATGTCATGGCCTTAGACAAGTAACTAACTAGTCACATAAAGAGTGAGGACAGAAAATTATGTAAACTTGGCTAAACCTAACCAAATCATTCGCAAAATATATTTACTTCAAATCTATGTAAAATGTTGATTAATTATATGCTGACTTGTCCAGGAAAATTTCTGTGTTTTGCCTTTCACTTTTTCAGGGAAAGGTAACTACTGGTTTAATTCTTTTTTTTTTTTTTTAAGACTTTATTTGTTTATTCATGAGAGACACACAGAGAGAGGCAGGGGGAGAGGCAGGCTTCCTGCAGGGAGCCCAATGCACGACTTGATCCCAGGACCTCGGGATCACGACCTGAGCCAAAGGCAGATGCTCAACCACTGAGCCACCTGGGTGCCCATGGTTTAATTCTTAAAGATTGCCCATATGTCTGCAAGAGGCCAGTGTAAATAGAATCATGTATGCTGTGAAGTTTCCTACTTGACTGTACAGCTTGCAGTTTCGCCCTTAACTATTTATTCAGCACTTACTATAATGACCAAGCTGGAAACCTGAGTGAAGAGGGAGAGCCCATCAGTGTTCCCTGGACTGGTCTGCTTTCCCTCCACGTAGGAACACCTCTTCTAGGCAATGAACAAATCTTTTTTCTTTATTCCTCCATTCATATCAAGAATGCTGTCAGGAAAGTGCCAAGTTAGACTCCAGATCATTATAGAATCATTTTTTCCATTCTGGATGAACTCTGAATAGCCTGATAAGTTGTATTAAATTGAGAGTTTGGGGTGCTTTGGTGTAACTGATAAGGCAGGGGGAGCAGCAGGTCAGAGATGGGGTTTGGGAAGTACGCAATAAAGTAAATAGTGGGGATCTAGAAGGGGACAGGGAAGAAAAATGAAACATCAAATGCTATGAGAACTTCAATACATGTTGTCCACGCTGTTTGTGGAAAGTCTTCATGTCTACAATTTTTCCCCTAAAAATTATGCTTGTTGGGAACAAAAAAATCCCACAGAAATTGACAGTTTCCTTTTAAGTTCTGCCTACCTCACAGTGATATTTGATGATGCATCCTTCCATACTCATTGTGCATGTATATGGACATACATAGGCATGGAATAATATAGTCTGGAATATAATATAGGCATGGAATATATAGCCATAAAATATGTATATGTTTACATTCCATATGTATTTACATGAGTGCAATAATATATTGCATATATGTATGCATATATAGTTAGATGGGTAGATAAATATTCATGCAAAACAGATCTATCTCAGCCTTTTAATGGTTGTATGATATTTCATCAGAGGAATACCATATAACTTAATGTACGTTTAGCTTGTTTCAAAATCTGGGCACTAATAAAACAGCAAACAGCATGTAAAAAAGACCCTTGTATATGGTTGTTCATTCTTCCCTCATTTAGCTTTTAGAAGCAGCATTCTCGAGTCAGACATCCTGATCATTTAGAAGTTCATTACAGGTTACCAAATTGTCCTCTGGGAAACAGGTAACAATCTACATGTTGATGGGCTCTATATCTTAGTCTGTGACTCCACGTCCTTGCTAAAATTAGCTTATTACGGTTATAATGTTTATATTTGAACATGTGAAAACTTAGATTGCATGTTTTCTATAACTTGTGGTTCTTCCCCTGTGGATGAGGCCCAGGCTTTTTTGTGTATTTATTGACATTTTAATTTCTTTTTCTGTGAATGATCAGTCACATCTTTTCACCTTTGTGTAAGTTTGTTTTTTACCTCATGACTTTATTCATGTTCTGGTTTTCATAGTTTTCTGAAGGAATTTGACATTTTTTTGAGCAGATAATCAGTGGTTTGGTTTTAATTTCATCATGGCTTTTTGAAGTGACGCCTTCTCTTTTCCCTTTATTTTTTTATTTTGTTACTTTTGCAATTCTTCACTGTAATTCACTTGTGGATGTAAAAAATTCAGTTACAGAATTTAATCTAAATAAACTATTTAGAGATGTTATTGTAATTACAGTCCCCTTGGCAGCATAGAGACAGACACGTGGCCCAGTGATTTGTGATTAGTCATATCCATTTGAAGATCCTGGACCCAAATTGGCTATATGATCAATATTTATTCAGTGAATTGTGAATAAAAACGGAGTGCTGACTGCCTTTTAAAAGATTCACAGAGAAAGAAATAGGTCACAATTTTAGTGTTCTGAATAGCAGTTTTAATGCTGAACAGTTTAAAGGAAATGAAGTTCAAATTTGATGCTCATTTTGTAAAGTAAAGGTCTCTAATGGCACAAACTCCAAGAAAAGGCTGAACAAACCCTACAGCATAATTGGTTACTTAAAATATTGCTCAAAAGGGAATCTGTTTAAAATTTTATCTTAGATTCTATGTGGCATGTAAGAATAAAATTAAAATGTCTTAATAATTAGAATTAAAGTCACCAGAAAAAAATGATGACAATAAATCACTGAAATGATTTCCAACCATGTTTTGACCTTTTACACTAGACACTAATTTTTGAAGACCTTTTGAAAACCGAAACAGAGAATGATTTAAACCATCCACATTCCTCCTGACTTGAGCTTTCACAGACCTGAATGCTGATTGGAAAATCCTGTCATGGTTTCCCCGAAGTAAAAGGGTAATAATGACTATATTAATATGACATTTCAACATGCAACACGATGCAAAACAAGGTAGAAGAAGAAGAAGAAGAAGAAGAAGAAGAAGAAGAAGAAGAAGAAGAAGAAGAAAAGAAAGAAGAAAATATTACTCCCAAACACCAACTACTCTGGATGCAATTTTATTTAGCACAGTGTGGATTTTATTTGCACCCCATTACTCATAAACACCCAAATGTAACTCTTTCTCTAGAACTCCTTTTGAGTTCAATGTGATAATGAATGTGAAGGGTCCAGGCGGGGGGGAGATGAGGGGGGGGGAACTTTGTGATTTTGCAGGTTCACACCAGATAGGCATTTTTTATAGCCTGAAAGGGGATGTTTTCTTTTGTTAATGGCTTACAATCCGATGAAAGGACTCATCACTCTATTTTAGTGCTCCGCCACATGGCGCGTATCTTTTATAAATTACAGGCTGGCGTTGTGTGCACTTGGGGAGAGAAAGGTTGGTTTTTCTCGCTGTGAGCCATCCTGCCTAATTGTCGTATGCAAATAAAAGCAATTATAAGGCTTTTAGGGTGAAGGGATGACAGCTGAGTTTGGCAGTTGAGAAGGCCTCACCCACCTTGTTGGCATAGCAACAGGGAGGAAAAGGACAAAATGGTGTGTATACACAGGAAATATATATGTTTTGGTTCAAGAATTTTAAAATATATACCAATGTTGTAATGTGAATTGTCAATATATGTAATGAATGCCTTTGTTTAAAATATTAAATTAAACTCTATTTATTTCTCGGCCCTTGGAATGATCCTTGTCATCTAACTACCATTTATCTGCTATCATTTGTGATTTTAGTTGCTACTTTTAAAGTTCGGTGCAGATCATAACAACACATTCAATAATTAGCAGATTATAAGTTCTTGATTTTAACAACCATCAGAAACACTACTGGGTGGAAGTTTGGTGAAAGGAAATCCCAGTAAAGGAGATGATGTAATGTGGGAAAATGGTGCAAAGTATGCAGCTATCAGTGCATAAAGTTCAATATTAAAAAAAAATGTTTGTGCTAAAGTGTTAAACAAGTAGAATAAATAGCATGCTACTAGCATACAAAATTAAAATGAGTCACAAATGGATATCTTCTATGGCAATTTATTTCACAATTACTCTTGTGGAAGCTTTCATGAATTAAATATGAGTTCTGTCTTGAAATTAGGTGTTATAAGGCTAAATTACAAGAGGCAGGCAGTAATTGAGGTGGCAGCAACACGGGGTCTGGTGAACTAATCTCTTGCCACGTCACATGGCTCCCCCTCAGCCAATGAGAAGCCTCCCATCACAAAAACAGAGGCAGCTGAGAAAAATTGATTTCTCATCTGAGCCATATTTGATAGCTTTTGAAATCGAAAATTGAAATTAACTAACCTAAGCCCCGTTGTAACAAAAGAGCAAATTAAATATGCAACATCGTTTCCTATTGGCAGTAAGAGGGCCTGCCAAGGTAAATTTGTAAATAGAGTTTAAGATACAATTCTGCTCTCTCTCTCTCTCTCTCTTTCAGTGTAAAAGTATAAGTGTATAGTGGCTTTATAAATTATTTATAAAAAAAATCATCAGCTGCAAATGGCCACTGTGGTTAAGGACTTCCATGGAGAAAATCATTGCATTAGGAGAGCTCATTGAATGAATCAAAATTAAAAATCATCCTCAGTGATTCATAGACATTACTTAAAATGAAAAGTGGGAGTATTTTAAATTTTTTTCTGAATTTTGTTTATTCCTTCTCTTTCCCAAAATGCAAAGAACAAATCTATCATGATTTACTGAAATTAAGAAAAACAACCGTGCTATAAATTTAACCATCCAACCATCTTGTAAATAATTATAAGAATTAATTTTGGTTTGCTAACTGCTGAAAGCAAACCTATGGCCCATTGTGTAATATGGGATGCTTTCAAGTACAGCTCTTTTAAAATAATTTCCCAAATGAATACCAGTGATTCAGCAGGTATGGTTATTGATTTTGGATTTATAAATTTACTAGATCAGATGAAGAAAATAGACATCTCAAAGGCTGTATCCTAGATAATCCAAGAATGACAGTTTTTAATTTATTATTTCACTCCTGCCTGTGTAATAGGCTTCCCACAATAATGTTTGTTTTACCACAGAGAAAGTGTTTTTGGTCCCTACTTTCCATTGAATTTATAAGTAGGCAAATTAATTTTATATGTTTAAGACATAGATGATTGAAGATAAAAATCATGAGATCATAGTACAACCCTGTCTCCCTTATTCAGTGCTGAACCATATAGAATTCGGTGACAAGTGTAATAGAGGATATTACACTTAGCCTGCCTGTCAGCCCACAGATCCCATAAAATCATTTTCTGTTCTAATTTATTATTTTTAGTGTCAATCAGACTCTGACGAGATGAGTAACATCATTAGGTACCGGGATCAACTACTCAGCACTTTTTAAATGCAGTTTGAGTAGTCGTCATTATCCGTACCAGGAGACATAGTCAAGGTTCAAAAGTTTTTTGTTTGCATAGAAATTTTGTTGGTAAAAAGCCTTAGGAAGAGAGAACTTAGAAGCTTTTTCTCTTTCTTTCTTTCTTTCTTTCTTTCTTTCTTTCTTTCTTTCTTTCTTTCTTTCTTTCTTTCTTTCTTTCTTTCTTTCTTTCTTTCTTTCTTTCTTTCTTTCTTTCTTTCTTTCTTCTTTTTTTCTTTCTTTTCCATTTCCTTTGTAAAAATTAAATTGCAGTGAGGCACCAGGATGCCACACATCACTTCCAAACTGTAGGTAATGTCCAGTTTTCATTTGCCCGCTGAACCTTGAAACAGAAGTCCTATTGCGCAGCCACTCAGACAATTATCCCTGCTCCCGTTTTCTCGGCTTCGCTCTCTCTCTGTTGGAGGTGCGTGAGAGACAAATGTGCCCAAGGTGAGCAGCCCCGAAGAAAGAGAAAAAACTAGAAATGAACTCAATCTATATGCAGGACATTTGCTCCCTGAGCATTTGTCTTCATCCCTGAACTCTAAGAAATGCTTTTTTTTTTTTTTTTAATTATTTATTTTCGAAAGAGAGAGAAAAAGCACGTGCACACACAAGCATATGAGCAAGTGGGGGAAGGCGGTAGACAGATGGAGAGGGAGAGAGAATCTCAAGCAGACCCCCTCCTGAGCAGGGAGCCCCAATAGGGGCTCGATCTCATAACCTAGAGATCATGACCTGACCTGAAATCAGGAGTCCTACTCTAACTGACTGAGCCACCCAGAAAACCTTTTTAAATTTTTTTAAAAGATTTTATTTATGTATTCATGAGAGACACACACACACAGAGAGGCAGAGATACAGGCAGAGGGAGAAGCAGGCTCCATTCAGGAGCCTGACGTGGGACTCGATCCTGGGACTGCAGGATCACATCCTGGGCTGAAGGCAGACGCTTAACCGCTGAGCCACCAGGCGTCCCAGAAAACCTTTTTGAAAATAACACTTTAATTTGTTATAAACTCCACTCTGGGAAAGCAGTTGTTCCAGATTGATAAATTGCGTTATCCAGCCCTGAGATGCTCAAAATCCTTTTACCCAAAGTATGTGATTGAGTTTCAGAACCAGTTTTAACTAGGTTGGAGTAGGTGCAATTGTTTCCATTTTATGGATGATTAAGAAAGAAACCATCTAGAGAAATTTATGAAGGTGTATCATGGATGTCAATTGGTTATCTCTCTTAGAGTTGGGAATTTAAATATCTAGTTTCCAATCACATGACATGGATCTGACTCTTATTTCCTGCAATTAGAATTAAAATTTTAAAATGTTTCAGTTAAAAAAAATTAAATGTTTCAGTTTACATCAGATTTTGTGCACAGAAGGAACTATGATTACAGCTATTCTTTTATTCAATCAGTGTGATATTGAGAATATTTAGCATCTGGTGACTTGGGTACCGATCAGTAAGGAAGGATACATGCTGTAAATAACTGTTGTGCTATGGCATTGTGTGTAGACTGAATACCAGCTCTGGACCCAACCAGTTTTCTTAAGAACCTACTATGTACTGGGACTTCTGCCTTGTAATCACTGCCTCTGTCATATTCTCTTTCTGGTTATATCCTTAATTTTGTAAAAGGCTTTGAGGATATTTAGACATTTGCTCTATTCTGCATGTTCCCCATGTCCTTCAAAACAGTAGTCCTACTAGAAAGATGAAGGACTTCACAAACCTCTTCTAGTGGTGAGATTTTGATACTCTCAGTGATCCCAAAAGAGTCACTTGAAAACTTTCCTATCATTCATTTCATGGCATTTCATGGCACCTAACCTCATAAGGGGAGATTCTATGACATGTGACCTTGTGGGGTTGTTTTAATGTTCCAGAGCACAGGTACAGTGTCTGATCCCTAGCAAGCTCTCAGTACATGATTGTGGTTATCATTTCAGAAATGCAGATTCCAGCTTAAAATGAGGATCCAGGCAGATGATGGACAATAGGCATGCTTTTGAAGGGTTATCTCCATAAGAAGAAAAGGATGACAGTATTTATTCAGAGCCTGCTTTGTCCATTCTTTAAGGCTATTTCACATTGATTTAATGTCTGATTTACTCCTCACAATAACCCTGAGACACAGGTCCTATTTTTAAAATGCCCATTTTACAGGTTGTTATGTTAAACTCTCAGAGGTTAGGTAACCACGACTCTAAACAGCATCTAAGTTATATTTTCTTTACACTGAAAAACTACATAAACAGGTGTTAGTCATCAAATAAATAGGACTTCTGTATGATAGCAGAGAGTAATTCTGATTTTTACAAGTTATCTTCTGAAGACTATGTACATTCATGGTATTATTAACATATACTTGTGTGGATAAATAGTGTAGATGACATACAAGCTTCAGTTAATTTCTGGAGAAAGAAAAGTATTCAAGGAAAAATGGTTTATATTCATATTTTGATATAGCTCCTTTAGTTTTCTTTCTGAGCAAGGTCAGATTCATGCATCTTAAGCTACCTTAAGATTTGATAAGCACACACTAGAGAGAGTCCTGTACATTCAAGACCCTAACCACTCAAATATGGGTTTTGGAGGGGGGTTATGTTTGTACAGTAAGTGTCTTTCTGAAAAGTTCCCCCTGTCCCCCCTAAGTGAGTTAGACTTGGAGCAAGTCAGTGAATGCTTTGTGAGATCTTTTTAGTTTTGGAATCTTGAGGATCAAATCTTTTTATCAGTTACCACTCCTCTAAGCAAAGCATCCCTGAGATGCTGGGGTTACCTCTGAAAAGATGGTGGTCTCTCTTCTCATTGGTGCTTTCTCCACTGGTGGATGCAGACAAAAAAATGGTACTTTCTCAGCTAATCAGGAATGATTCAGGTGAGGGAAGTTGTGAGGATGGGGCAGGCTTAATGCAAGCATTCCAAGCAGAGAGAGACAGTGTATGCAAGGGCCAAGAGGTCAGTGGAGAGCAGAGTCTGGTACAAGAACTAAAGTCAATAAATATAGCTGGAGCATAATGTGTGGGAAGTTAAGAAAAGAAACGAGTAGAATGGAAAAGAAAGGTGGAAGCCATGTTATAAATGTCTTCCAAGCCATGGTGGAGAGGGTAAGTCGAGGACTTGAAGGTTCTTTGAACAGGAGAATGGTGTAATGGAAATGTTCCCTGCCCACTGTATAGCTTAGAGACCACAAGACCAAAAAAGGAAAAATGATTCAGCAGCAATTCATATAAGACATGGCAAATTTCCACTGGGGTGGTACTGGCCTTGGTGATGGTAAAAAGTGGAGAGATTTTTACTAAAGATTTAATTTATTTGAGAGACAGAAAAAAAAAAACAAGGGGAGTGGCAGGCAGAGGGAGAGGCAGAGGGGGAGGGAGAAGCAGGCTCCCCACTGAACAGAGAGCCCAATGTGGGGCTTGATCCCAGGGCTCTAGGATCATGACCTAAGCTGAAGGCTGATAGTTAACAGCCTGAGCTACCCAGGTACCCCTGGAAAGTGGAGAGACTTGATGGTTATTTAAAATTTGATGATTAACTGTCCCAGGGCGGAGAGATTAAATGATAAACTACTAACTCCTACACATCAATAGTAGAAAGACAACCCAAAAGAAAAAAGATGGGAAGGAGAGATGAATTAAGGAACTTACATGAGTGGAAACACAAGAGGCCAAGAAGCCTATGAAAACACACTCAACCCCACCTCCAACCAGGGAAATAGGAGTTCAAACCAAAGTGAGACACCACTTTACATCCAGCATATTGACAAACACTGAAAGATCTGACAGTGCCAGCAAAAGTGAGAAATAATACTAGCATCATTCCAAGCAGTCTTTGATATCATTTTGGACACCCATTTGGCAAAATCTAGCAAAGGTGAACATGTACATGCACTCTGTTCAGAAAGCCCCCTTCTAGGTGTGCGTCCTGGAGGAAATCATACTCTTGTAAAAAATGTGTGGAAATACGCTCATTCCAGCATTTGTATTTGTGTTTGTACCATTAAAGAATATAAAATAGATAATTTCAACATCTCTTGGTATGGAATGGATACTTTCAGAAGAGACACTGACTTGATGGCATACTGTATAGGAATTAAAATCAATGAATCAGGTACCTGTGTGCCAATGTGGGCTGCATTCAAATAATGTGGGGTTGAAAAAAAAATCAAGCATGATGTTGTATGCCAGTGTGCCACAAGTTGGTTACAATTCTAAAAGATGTGAGTGAAGATGGTATATTGGTGGTGGAATATACCCAGGTAGTAGAGCCAAGGAGATACATACTGAAAAAACAGCAAATTCATGGTAGTGGCTAGATCTGGGAGTGAAGGAGAAAGAGAGGAGAATGGGCTAAGAGAAGGGATGGAGGGAAGTATAAAGTGAGTTTCACTGCACTTATAATGTTTTTATTTTTGGTGAAGAAAGAATGAAAGGCCTCTGTTATTTCTTGATAGAAGGATGTATGTGCTATTATGAAATCATATGCATGCTTAAAGAAATTCTAAGATAGTGATCAAAAACAGTCCATGTATTTAGAGGATGATATGAGAGGCCTGAGACTCTTTCTGTGAAATTGTAGAGAAAGAAACCTGATGGAAGCAAGCCTCAGGGTGAGGAGAAAGGAAGAAGAAAAGAGAGGAATTTAACACTTTTTCAAAGATGTTGCATTACATAGGGAAGAAAGAGATAGTGATATATAGTTGAAGGTTTTAATTTTGATTTTACTATTATTATTAGAAGAAAGAACGACCCTTATTCAAATGCTGATGGGTTGGAGCTAGTTCTTGAAGACGGAAGATGGATGGAGGTACAGAGAACAGGTAAAGCTAAGGCTTGAGCAGAGAAAAGGCTCTTTTCTTGGAAAAGGAGAGGAAGGAAGGGGTTTGGATGAGACTGGAGAACTTCAATTTCTCATGGCTTCAACCTCTAAAGTTGTGTGATCTGCTTCAGGATAGTTCATGGCTGCTGACTTCTATGCTTTCAGGGCAAAAATTGGAGATCCAACTCTGAGGCCGACACCAGGGCATCACCAAATTCAGACTCTGAGAGTCCATGCTGGTCATTAACCAGAGCTGGTATCAGCCCTGGAAGACTCATGAAGCAGCATTAGCTTAAGATCCACTCATCCCTTTTACCTTTTTCAACACATCCACCCAAGCAGCGGAGACATTTAAACTTGACAACCCTATCCAGAAGTTGCCAATGAGAACCTTGGAATATGTTTCAGCACACATACAAGATTTTTCTCATTTTTAAAAACCAATGGTTTTTTGGTTTAGTGTTACATATTTGGTGCCTTTGTGGGTGGATGCCATCTATCAGATGCCTCAGAGCCTTGACTGTCAGAAGGATGACTCCAGCCCAGGTAGCGGTGCAGTGCAGAGCTATGGAAATCATCATCCCAACTTATGATTTTGTAACTTTGTATGTTTGCATATCAGATTTCCCAAAAACAAGCCCACTTCCAAGGATATTAACTAACAGGTGACAGTGGGGGATTGTTTCACTTTTTTTCTGAAAAATGCAGGAAGGATGAGAGCCACTTGAAAACCCCCACCCCCAAATCCCAGTCTTCACTGCTGATGCCCCATTTAAACATGGCCCTTTCTCTGACATGAGGGCTCACAAGGTGAGCCCGCATTGATTCATTGCTTGCTAGCAGTAGTGAGCCTAAGCTGTCCAGGTTAGTCTTCAGCATCAGAAACTAGTTTTCTTTTCATGAAGATTTCAGCTTGACTCTATCAGTGGGGGTCTCCTGTTAGTTGGTGGAACAGAAAAAAAAAATACTAGTTGCTTCTCGTTACTTTGCCATCTCCCACAAATGAAATGAAATAAAATAATAAAATAAAAATACAGGCAGTTGTTAGTTCCTAAAGCCTACAGACTCACTCACACCGGCGTCAAGTTCAACTCAATGCAACCACTTCAATGTGATTGGTTTAGAGATCTTGTGCTCATATATAGTGCTTACCTAAGCTTACTGCTTTCATGGTCTTCATCGAAAAGGAGAAAATAATCAGGATGCCAGTCATTCCAGGAGGCTTCAAAAATGCTCAAATCAGAGTGGAGACAGATCTATCCCGAGAACGTTTCTGTAGAACAAATTCTGCAGAGAATATTCAGTCACTGGACAAGGTTGATAATTCTAAGAAGCCTACAGAGGCATTTAATCTTAAAACTGCCAGTACAGAGAAGAAAGTACCCTTCTGTCCATGCTTCAGATTTTTGAAACAGGTCCCTCCCCCTTCCCATTTCTTTTTCCTTTAATTTTCAATATAGAGATTGGAGCAAAAGAGATTTTTAAACAAAGTGGGGCAGGCGCTCCTAAAAAAAATTACTTGATTATCTGAAACTTTTATGTGCTTACAGGAATTAGAACACTGAAAAGTTTCTTAGAAGAATAATGCTAGTTTTGTGAACATATATTTTGATGTATATGCTTTTAAAAATTATATAGTTTTCAGCAGGATGAAGCTCGAAATGAGATTGCAAATGCTTTAAAAAAGGACTTTCTCTTCAACGTTTATTATCTAGACTCTGAAACTGGTGTTATAAGAATTTCATACCTGTACATTTCAGGGGTCACACACGTACCTCCCATGGAGGGAACACACAGGGAGTTGCTCTGGGAAAAATAATAGATTGGTAAAAAAAATATAAAGGGATATCTTTAGATGAGGGCTTTAAAGGTGGATTTTAAGAGTTTTGAGGTGCTTTATTTCTTCATCTGTAGCAAAGGAGTGATTTGCTTAATTTTGAGTTTTCCTATCTCCAAAGTTTCACTGTGAGACTCCGGGTCTCTAACTTCCCCACCACCTCTCACAGGGCTGCAAATACTTCACCCCACCCCAACACCTACAGTGGAAGTTAGCTGCAGGCTACAGTTATATAATATCACAGAGAAAGATGAGGAATTACATTATTGTCATTGCTGGAAGGC
The DNA here is from genome assembly GCF_018345385.1 of Vulpes lagopus. Lineage (NCBI taxonomy): Eukaryota > Metazoa > Chordata > Mammalia > Carnivora > Canidae > Vulpes > Vulpes lagopus. The sequence continues at coordinate 104,062,843 of NC_054827.1, read as the reverse complement.
TATATTATAGCTATTTCAGAAAAGAGATTTATAGCAGGATTTAATGAATACAACTAGTTTCCTTATCAGGCAGTAACCATACCCATGTTGCATGTATGGTAAGATTAAATTAAGCCATTATAATAACCTTACAAAAGGTGAATATTTGGTGGAGGCAAGTCTGGATAGATGAAATTGCATTAGCTTGATGCCATGGTATTATTCATTTCGACACAGGTTGTTGGTCAAGTCTGCCCAAAATGTGCCTTCTAATTTTTAGGCATTTCCCTTATTAAGGCACATGAAAAGGTCTAGCTTTAGGAGGTAGATATTATTGGAGTTATCAATCTCAGCCTACTTAAAAATATCACAGGCTAAAACTTTAGAGCAGTGTTCCTTCACAAAATTAACATTTTCCACCTTCGAGCGGTTTTCACACATTTACTTTTACTGAGAATTATTATTTTTTTCAGGGATCATTATAGGAAGGGTCATTGTATGGATAGGCTAGAATACTGGAGGATTTGGAACATTAATTCAGATTTCACAAAAACCAGTCTGGAGCTTAGGAAAAATTATCAACAGACAACTACACTCTATTTTAAAATCTTTATTTAATACCATCTCCCTGGTAATTTGCAGATATATTTAATTCTGAGGGAATCTTGTTTCACTATTAAAAAATTTTTGGACATAAAATTTCCAAGGTTGTTATTTCTCTCTGCACTGAGATTTTCCCATTTATGTTCTTCAGGCTTGAACTAATCTAGGCTAAATGAGATTGTTTTGTCACAATTTTTAAGTGACGATCCAGGAAGGTCAACAGTGGACTGTTAGCATTTCTATTTTGGCAATCTGACTGAATATTATGGTCTTGTAATAGAAGAAAGACCCACACAAATTTGATGTTCTACAGAGGAATAAAAAAAAAAATGTGAAACAAGAGGAATTGAATGGCAATGTTTCTGAGTCTTAAATGTGTTATTTGCTGTTAGATTATTATCTCCTGCAGCGTATACATTTAAGAATTGTCATCTTAGGGGTGTCTGGGTGGCTTAGTCAGTTATTTATCTGCCTTTGAGTCAGGTCCTGGGATTGAGCCCCAGGGTCCTGGGATTGAGTCCCATATTGGGCTCTCTGTTCAGTGGGGAGCCTGCTTCTCCAGCTTCCTCTGTCTGCTGCTCTCCCTACTGTGCTCTGTCTTCTTTCTCTGTAAAATAAGTAAATAAAATCTTTAAAAAATTGTCATCTTACAGCCTGGTTTGGCCATCCCCAATTCAGACAGTGGCACTCCCCAGTGACACATGACCCCCAGAGCTGCTCCTGAGCCAGCAGGGAGAAAGCTTAGTGGAACTCTTCACAAACATTCTGGTTGTCCTGAATGACACTCACATTGTATAAGCCCATTTGTAAGAGTAGTTACAAGCCATAGTGCAGGTTAGGGCTCGGGAGATGAGGTCCCCCCCACAACTGCAGTTGGAATTGGTAGGGTTGGTTAATCTCTCTCCATCTGACTTCCCAGGTTCAAACATCACTTCCCTGATGCCCCCCCCCCTCCCTTATACAGTCTCATAGCCTCCTCCTTCATGGTCTTCATACAGTTTGTAATGACGCATGCACCTGATAATATTATATCCATCTTTCCCCCACTTAGCATTGCTCACTTCAGCATCCTCAGCACCTGTCACAGCACCTGCCACATAGTAGCTGCTCAATAGATGTTTGTTATTTGAATGGAAGGGACCACTGAACGATTCGAATGTTTTCTTGTGCACAGATATCAGACTAGTGGGTTGCTCAAGATCGGAGACCCTTAGAGGTGAGTTACTCTTAGACTAACATGGTACCTTGATTGGGTGGAACATATTTTCAAACAGATTTTTAAAAAGCTTCTTTTAACTGTGACATTGTCTTAGATGAAAAAGGAAGGAGGTTTTAGAAAAACTCCAAATGTCTCAGAGTGGGATGTATTTGTTAATGTCAGTGAAATGTTTCTATCAAGCAACTCTCTGTATATTTATTTATGTGCATGAAAGGAGTCAGTCCTTTCGATCTAAGAATCCTTTCTGAGAGGAGCAGATAATATGGGGGAAATAAATGCAGAAGGCTCTTCAGCAAATAAAATGGCTTGTTGTTAATTCATTATTAAATGTTCCTGTAAAAATATGAATAACAAAACAGCACATCTCACTGTAAATAAATTCACAGGTACAGTAATTTGTAAAACACTTGACTCCAGCTAATGTTCTCCTTTCCTCAAACATCAATGCAATTCTAATTTAAAATAACCAATTGGCTTGTAAAACAAATGTTATATACCATTTCAAAACTGACTGTCTAAAAAATAAAAAAAAAACTGACTGTCTAATAATACCTCTGAGTTTTTCTGTGTGCTGGATATCTAGGTATTTACATACACATTACTAACCCCTATTAATTTTACTTTGCAATCAGTAGAGGCCTTAAATTTTATTTTTATCTGGAGAATTACTCCTACCTCAGGATCCATTTCAAGATAAAACTAATTTCAACCTACTGATAGAAAGGTAGAATTTCAAGTCACATTCAAATTTTACATTTTTTTCAAGGCGTCTTACCTTTTTTTTTTATAAATTTATTTTTTATTGGTGTTCAATTTGCCAACGTATAGAATAACACCCAGTGCTCATCCCGTCAAGTGCCCACCTCAGTGCCTGTCACCCAGTTACCCCTGCCCCCCGCCCACCTCCCCTTCCACCATTCCTAGTTCGTTTCCCAGAGTTAGGAGTCTTTCATGTTCTGTCTCCCTTTCTGATATTGCCCACTCATTTGTTCTCCTTTCCCCTTTATTCCCTTTCATCATTTTTTATATTCCTCAAATGAATGAGACCATATAATGTTTGTCCTTCTCTTTAACTAAGGCGTTTTCTCTATATTTTCTTCCAAGTATGTATTTAACCTGGAGTTTTTATGTTTTTTCACTTTCTAGAATCTTCTAAGATTGTTAAAGTTTTAATGATTTACTTTGTTTGTCTAATCACAACATAATAATGAAACATTTATGGATTTTTAACATAATCCCATACAACTAGAGGATCCTAATTATTTTTTATTTTTAAATCATTTAAAATTTTGAATCATATTTTCACATGATGTTTAGTTCCTCATTGATTAAAATAGTCCTTTGTTTTTCGGAAATATTTATTAGTCGCTGAGGCAGTCAGCTTTGCTATCAACTTCTTATACAATGCACACCAAGAAAATTGTATCTCAAAATTGCATTAAAGCTAAAATAAACCTTCAAAATTTTTTCAAAGGTTTAAGACTTAGAGAGTCAGATGTAAATAACCGAAGAATATTCTGCTCGGCCATTGTTGGAATGGTATTCCACAGGGGATATTGTTAATGTGACTGACAAGTCAATTATATCCCATTCACAAATGTTTTGATGTCTGCAATATTAATAATACTGCATTGCCCATGAGAAGTGCTACCCTAACTACTGGCACGGAATAGTCACAATAAATGGCAGCAAATGTAATTCTAACCTCTGACTCTGTGACAAACAGCATGGGTACTCTCTGCCGCTCTGCCTTTAATTTCAGTGGGCATCAAAGGAAAATTCAAGCGCCTTGAAAAATAACTCTAGCCCCATGTCTCTGATAAAATAAAATGCTTACCCACAGACATAAATTACCATGGAAATAAAAAGAGGACCAAAAAAATTACACAGTTTCCTAATGCTCTTAAATCAAAGTAGCAGAGGGAGCGGAGGGCTGTGAGCCGAGCGCATGTTATTATGAAGCCTTGCTGCTTGGTGAACAATCTCTGGTGGCTTTAATCCAACAGGTTTGCTCAGTTGATGATGATGAGGGAGGGTGTTATTCATAATTTTCAAGAACAGAGTATTTCAATAGTCATTTCTGTGGATGCCCACTTGGAAGTTTTTGCTGGGCAGACTCTATACATTAGAATTTAGCCAATATGAGCCAGGACTGTGATTTAATAGTTAGAAAACTATTGATTCAGTGGGATTCCATGAAGCATACCCAGTGATAGGCAGTTTCCCTCCCCACTTTATAAGCCATCTTTGCCTGTCTACCAGGTCTGTGTTCCTTCCTCCCTCCTCTACTCCTTCCTCACCCCCTTTCAAACCTCCTTCTTATCTTTACACAAAGAACAATTCCCCTTAAACGTAAACACACAGGTAATGCACAGAAAATGAAAGGTCCTACTCGGCACCCTGTCCTCTCTCTCAGAGGTCACACTTGCAGACAGTGCACTGTGCGTCTTCACAGTGGGTCTGTTTCTGGACAAGTACGTACATATGCATGTACAGGTACAAAAATATAATTGGTGCCTTTTAAGTCACAAATGAGGTCAGGCTGTTCCTATTGTTTGCAACTTTTAAACCCTTGACATGACTTGAAGAACTTTCTGCATCAGTATCTAGCGATTTATAGATACAGCATGGTTGATTTAACTATTCCTTCTTTGATAAAAATATAAATTGTTTTCAGTATTGGCTGTTGATAGTGATATAAAGAATATATATGAGCGGTACTAGTTTACATGTAGGGCTTTCTCTGGGGTTTAAACCAGAGGTAAGATTGCCAAAGCAATGGATGCATGCATTTGCAGCCTTACTGAGTGTTGGCATATTGCCCTCCAATGAGCTATACTCCTTTGTCTTACCAGTCTCTCTCAGATTTCTTACCATATTACATCCTCTGCCATTCTTGAGGTTGTCAGATGTGTTGACCTTTGCAAATCTATTGGTTATGAAATGATATATCATTGTAGTGTTGATTGTATTTCCCCAATTACCAACGAAATTGAGTCTATCTTTATTTGTGTATTGGCCTTTTGTGGATTTTCTGTTCAGTCTTTGCCCTTAAACAAAAAATAGCTTACTTGAGAAATAACTCCAAAACCATAAAGTTCATTCCTTCCAAATGTACAAACTCAGTGTATATTTGTAAAGTTGGACATTGATCACCCTTCCGAAGAAATCTCATACACATCCATTAGTAGTCACTTCCCATGACGCTTTCCTGGCAATCATTAATCTACTGTTTGTCTCCACGGATTTCTGGTTTTGTACATTTCGTATAAATGGAATAATTCACTGTGTGGCATTTTATGTTTAGCTTCTTTCACTTAGTGTAACATTCTCAGTGTAGTTCATTCTTTTTTTGTGACTAGATTATAGTCCATTGTTTGGATATACCACATTTTGTGTATGCAATCACCAGTTGATGGACTTTTGGGTTGTTTGTACTTTGGGCTTTCATGGTTATCCTGCTATAAATAGTCCTGAACAAGGTTTTGTGTGAACATGTTTTTAATTGTCTTGGGTATATACCTAACAGTGGGATTGCGGGATTGCTGGGTCGTATAATAATCTTTAACCTTCTGAGGAACTTCCACATTGTTTTCCAAAGTGTCTGTACCATTTTACGTTCCCACCAGCAAAGTATGAGGCTTCCAATTTCTTCGCATCTTTTTTTTTTTTTAAGTGGGCTCCATACTCAACATAGGGCTTAAACTCACAACCCTGAGATCAAGTGTTGCATGTTCTACCCACTAAGCCAGTCAGGAGCCTCTCTCTACATCATTTCTAATACTCATTATCTACCTTTTTGATAATAGTTTGCCTAATGTGTATGAAATGGCATCACATTGTGGTTTTGATTTGCATTTGCCTAATGAAGAGTGATGTTGAACATCTTTTCATGTGTTATTGGCCATTTATATATCTTCCTTGGAGAAACGTTTATTCAAATCTTTTGCCCATTTAAAAATTGGGTTATTTGGGATGCCTGGGTAGCTCAGTGGTTGAGCGTCTGCCATTGGCTCAAGGTGTGATTCAGGGGTCCTGGGATTGAGTCCCACACTGGGCTCCCTGTGAGGAGCCTGCTTCTCCCTCTGCCTGTCTCTGCCTGTCTCTCTCTGTGTCTCTCATGAATAAATAAATAAAATCTTTAAAAAAGTTTCAGTTATTTGCCTTTATTTTTGACTTATAAGAGTTTCTTGTTTTGTTTTATTTTGTTTTCCGGCTACAAGTCCCTTATCAGATCTATGATGTACAAATACTTTCTTCCATTCTGTGGGTTGTCTTTTCTTTTTCTTTTTTTTTTTTTTTTCTATATATAGAGAGAGGCAGGCAGGCAGAGACACAGGCAGAGGGAGAAGCAGGCTCCATGCAGGGAGCCCAAAGTGGGACTCAATCCCAGATTTCCAGGATCACACCCTGGGCTGAAGGAGGCACTAAACCGCTGAGCCACCCTGGCTGCCCAAAGATTTGCTCTTGTTTTCTCCCAAAGGTTTATAGTTTTAGCTCTTACATTACAGAGGTAGAGATCCAATTTCACTCTTTTACACTGGATATCAAGTATTCTAGAGCCATTTGTTGAAAACTCTTCTTTCCCCATCAAATAATCTTCGGTCCTTTGTTGAAAGTCAAGTGACCATAAGTGTAAGGTTTGTTTGTGTTTTTCCAGACTTCTCCATTCTAATCTATATGTCTGTTCTTATGCAAGTTCTGCACTACCAATCATTGTAGCTTGGTAGTAAGTTTTGGAGTTATGAGGTATCAATCCTCCAGTATTATTTTTATTTTCCAGTTTTGGCTAATTTGATACCACTTCTTTTATTGGGTAGATTTTCTTGATCTCATTGGCCTATAGGAATTCCTTTATATTATAAATATAGTTTTTTGTTTGTCATCATAAATATTTTATTCAAGTCTATCACTTGATTTTGAATTCCAGTTATTATATTTCCCATACATTACACATATGACGAAGCCAAATTAATTTACTTTTTGGCACCTGTATTCCTTATTTTAAATAAAAAAGTGTTTTTTAATAAAATAAATTCTTTCAAGAGTTTCTTTTAATAATTTGGTTCTTTAGTTTTAAATTTATCTGTAATTTATTTTGAATGTTTTCTAAGGTGATATAGCTTTTTTTTGTACTGGATTTTCTGCCATTTCTTCACTATTTCAAAATCTATCTGTTGTCACATATTAAATTCCTATACTTATAGTATCTATCTATCTATCTATCTATCTATCTATCTATCTATCTATTTAGTTTGAGGTTTTCTAATCTCTCTTGTGATTTATTTATTCAAGGTAACACCAATGGATATTCTTAATTATTATGGTTTTATAATATAATTTGCTATTTATATGGCAGTCTCCCATTTCCACAGTTATTGTCTGTCTTTTCTTTTTAAAACTTTATTGGCTACACTAATAAAATATTTTTTTGAGATAAGTATTATAATTTGTTAAATTTCAAATAAGTCCAATGGCTTTTTGTTTTGGGTTTTATTAAATTTGCAAATCAATTAGATAGGAAATTGCCAAAATTGTAGTCTTCAGCATTACCATCTAAGACCATAAGATATCTCTTTATTTATTTGGATCTTCTTTTGCAGTTTTGTATCAACTTGTATGCTTTCCTTCAAATAAGCCTTGCAAACTTTTCATTAGCGAGACCCATTTCAAATATATATGTGTTTTGGGGACTAGACTGATTTTCCAATGAAATTTTATAATAGGTAGGAGTCAGTCCTCAGCCACAGTTACAGGGACTATGAGTCGTAACAGAAGGAGACAATGGAGTTCAGTGGTCATGGTCTGGCCACAACAGTTAGATGATCTGGAGACTTCCTCCTAGCTGAGTGACATCAGACACATTGCCTTGTCTTTGTGTGCTCATTTCTTTGTACCTAAAGTGGTGATGGCAGTACCTCCCTTATGGAATTGCTGTGTGGGTTTATCCAGGGCATGTAGGAAGTATTGAATAAACATTAGCTATTGGTATCAATTTTTAAGGAGCATCTAATTTGTGATCCAACATAGAGCATCTAGTTTAGGCACGCCTTTGACTTCTTTCTTTCTTTGTGACTGAGGCAAAGTTAGAAGGTCTGGTAAATAGGATTGAGACCCTTGGAAACTTCCAGGTAGGAGAGGGAGAGGAAAATCAGAATGTGATTTAGCAATAGCCATGTAAACACAAGGAGGAATTTAGGTGCTGCCCTGGTGGTGCTCTGCAGTGACACTCTCCACCAGAGGCTGCCACTGGGCTCTAACAACCTCTCTCCAGCCAGCCCTCCCTCCCCAGTCAGAGTCTCCTTAATATGCAGATCTCACCATATCATTGCCTGTCCTGAAGCTCTCAATGGTTTCCCAGGGGGCTCAAAGCAAGATCCAGGCTCCCATATGTGGTTGTAGAATTTGGCCTCATTACTTTTTAAAGTGTTGTTGCATCTACCATTTCTATATTATATCTATTGAAATATACTTTGAAAACAAATATATTTAATTGGATGCACAAATATTCTTCCTACCCCAAATTTCATGGCCCATTGCTTATCACACAGAAAGGTGGTGGAAATAAATACTGTAAATTATCTATAGGTTGTCTATTGTCCTTATAATAGATATGTAGATAATTTATACCATATGAGAGTGCATACTGCATATCTGCATGCAATATTTCCACTGGATACACATTTTAGAATCCCATACAACTTAGTGAAAGCTTAAATAGGGCCCAGAAGGTCAGTGGTGACCCTAGGATTGCCAGTAGGGTATGAATGTGAAGATGAATCGTAAGATAAATTCATCTATTAATTTCTGTTAAAGTGTGGACAATGATCCTGATTGCAATCAGTAGCCAAGGGGACAGAATGCTCATCCCGGTCCTGGGACAAATGGGTCTTTGATCCTGAGTGGGTACAGAAAAGTTATCAGGCCTTGCTCAGTTATTCACGTGTGAACCCACTAGAGGCTCTTCCAATGTTCTCTTAGGTTTCATCAAACTAAAAAATATTGTCATTTTGTCCCTCTCTCCAGGAGAGACCATAGGTAACCTCCTGCATTCTCAGTTATTTGTTTAGTTCTTGGTGAAAGAGGGTAGACAAACAAAATAGAATATCTGACCCCTACCTTTGTAGAATTTGCAACATATTACAGAATGAAGTGATACACAAACGATTTACTTTAATTTCATGTTTTGGTGCCTTAAGTTTCGCTAATGAGCCTGTTTGTGCAAAATCCAATTACTCATTCTATTTCTCACCCTTCACTACATATGTGAATACATTCATTACTCACTTCCCCAGACCACTCCCAATACCACCAACCACATAAAGAGAGCTTTGTGAAAGGGGTGGGATTCCAAGCAAGGGGAGGAGCAGATTTGAAAGGGAGGGCATTATTCCAGGTCTCAGAACGAGTGTGGAGGAAGTGTAAAATCAGGAGTGGGAAAATCAAACATCAAGAAGTTTAGTTTGGAGAGAACAGAGGGAGCCTTGAGGGCGAGGGTCTTCAGAAGGATGGAGAAGAGAGCGAGGAATGAAGACATTTTTCAAACTGGGATTGAATGACAGCCACAAAAGGAGATGAAGACCAGAATTAATCTTCAAAAAAGAGCAAACTAACACAACTTAATAAAGGTATTAAAAATGGCTGAAATACTGCGTTTGTATTCATCAATTAAGGGTAAAAGTGGGTGAAGTCCAAATATCTACTACGAAGTGGCCCTAAAGTTAGAGTTTCGGTACCCGTCCAATTATATCTGTAGAGTCGTCAGCTGGGCATCTGTTCCCTCATCAAAGCAATGTGACATTTAAGACACAGAGTCAAACAGATGGCTGTGTTTTGCTGAACTGGACTTTAATGAAAAAGTCCAGATTCTTTTGTTGCAGACGAAAGGGATTATTGCCTTAGAGAGTGTTCATCATGGGGGAAAAAGATAATGCTACATCAAAGAATTGAAGTGGGAAAGAGAATATTGAGATGATTTTACAGAGAGAGAGAGAGAGAGAATATATATATATATATATTGTGAAATATTCCAAATTCATAAAAGAGAAAGCTAAATCCAAGATCCATTAAAAATCCTAGATACTCTAGTTAAAATGATAAAAAATTCAGTTGACCTGATTCAATGCAAAAATCGAGAAATATGGAATGAGGTATTCCTTCCTATAAAAGAACAACAACAAAAACAAAAACAGACACAAGAGGTAGGAATAATAACAAATTATCATAGGGGAAAGATTGTAAAAGTTGACATTTGCCAAAAAATCTCAACCTTTTGAGCTGAACGACCTCCAAATGACAATGGTACTCTTGTTTTGAAAGGTTGTACATCTCTGCTTCATGAGGAATTTGTTAGATGCCTGCTAACCTAGATTGTACCTTTGGGGGTTTGCTAAAGGGAAGTTATGTCATCAGCTCTGTCTCTTGGCATCTTGTCAGAGATCATCACTTGTGGTTGGGTTTTCATACCCATCACAAAAACAATTTCTTAGGCTTTGTGACTTTTTTTTTCTGCAATTTGCATGGTTTTGAAACTCCTGATTTTGAAGTTGCAATTTCCCAAATAATTATCTTTATAAGTAAAGATATTTCCCCCCCTTTAAGGGGGAAAGTGTAGAGGAGGGTGTATGGAGATGGTTCTTTTCCAATGCTCATTAATTAAATGAAAATAAATTGTAAACTCATTATAATGCAGAGCGCTTTAATTAAAAATGGGTACATGTAATAGAATAAAAACAACAAGAGAATGAACTTTACTTGGAATTTGATAACCTTTTATAAACATAGTTCTTAATCAGTAGCAGAATGGGCACAGGAATGTTTGAGTGTTGTTTGTAAATGTAGATGATTTTTCAGTAATTGTCTTTATAAGTAAAGTCATGTGGAGGGAGACTCACTCAGTAAGGCTTTGAATTCACTCACAGCATGAAAAAGTTATGGGCTGCAGTGTGGCATTCCAGTGCAGCACTAGTGGCGATTCTCAAAATCAAGTGTTTTCCAAGAGGCTTTCATTAGTTCACTTAGGAGCAGCTCAATATCTCATGACACAGATGGTTTCAAATCAGGGGTTTTAAGTGCATCTTCTAATAACTACAGGCAAAAGAGAAATCAGTTTGCTTTCCTCTAGCTTATAAAAATAGTACCAATTATCAGATAAACGTAAAAGGAAATCATCAATGAACTTGACTTTGACAAATACAAAAGGTTCTTAAGCAGCATGTGTGAAAATGATTACATGTTACCTTGGATGTGTCTGTTTTAATGGAACATTTTCCCCGCTTGATATTTGAGTCCATTTAGTTTATAACATAAAAAAAGGCAAGTCTCTGTACCCCTAGCAGGATAAATAGAAAATCAGTCCAGTCCTTTCTCTAAAAATTCTTTCATTTTTATCGACTTTACTACCATTGAAGTTTACACATACCCTTCTGGATCATTCTCTGTGTGCGTATCTTTTCCAGCAAAATAAATTCGTACTATACACACTGTTTTGTAATCTGCTTTTTCCAGTCAATGATCTACACCTTTCCATTTCAGTAAATGTCCATGGACTGATACTCAGTCTGTGGTTGGGTGACACAACTGACCCCCTAAATCCTTTGCAGGGCGAATTATGGAGCAACATACTGAAGTTGGCTGTTATGCCACTGAGTTTCTTCCAACCAGCATGTTCTCTTTCTCGACTGTGACTCTTGAAAGAGAATGGGCCAGTTTATCTGCAGAATGTGCCCCCTCCCTGCTTTTGGATTTGTCTGTTTCCAATTTTACTTTTTTTGATACATTATAACAAGATTCTTTTTTTGCTTGGATGGTCTATTTTAATTTTGGGGGGCGCTAGAAATTTGTTCTTTAGAGAATAAAGTATAAATTTAAATAGTAACTATGATAGCAAGTAAAATGGTAAGAAAGCCAAGTTACTTTGCACAGCACTGTTGCACTGTTCACTTGGCACCCCTTCTTGTAGAATCATGGACAGCTCCCATTTGGACACGTGGATGAAAAAGCAGACGTAATTCAACATTTCTTTTTTCTATTGCTTTCAATACCATATGGATGAAAATAAATTTTACGTCATAGAATCCTTTAATAAAAAAAATGAGGTTAAAGATTCAATTCCTGTAGTTTGTTTGTTTCTAAGTGGTGCTTCTAATAAGTGACCAGTATGAATATATGCTAATATGCTGTAATAATTTGAGATCATTTTCATTGTCCTCATTCCTGTAGGAAATTATAACCCGTTATTTTATATTATGTCTCTAATAATCATTCCAAAATAATAATGCAAATGGGTTAGTAACCCAGGGGTCCATCATTTTTCTCAATCTCTCTGATTTTTACATGAGTATAAGCTTTTTCTTCTGGGGCAGAATTTTATAAGCCTTTTTTTTGCAATATTAACTGTAAACTGTGCAATTATAATTAGATAAGAGTTTTAAGTCTACTTAAAATTTATATATTCAAAAAATAACAAGAAGTTTACATCAGTGTTTTTGTCTGTGATGTATTTATCAAACAAATATATTATTACTCTCTAGAATTAGGTACTTGGGTGTGTCATAATAAAGTGGCAACATTTAAAAACTGAAGACATTTACAGGGTGCTTACTGTGGGTGAGGTTGCTAGAATAAGTACTTTGTAAGGATTATTTTAATATAACCTCACAAAAGCCCTTGAGATATGTTATTATTATATTCATCTTACATTGGATACACAAAATAAAAAAATTGAAGTGTGTTTTTATCAGGGGTGTGTGTGCATGTATGTTTGTTAAAGAAACAAAAGTAGATATCTACTTAGTGACCTATACTTTTCAGAGGTTTCTTTTTTTTAATATTTAATTTATTTATTTATTCATGAGAGAGAGAGAGGCAGGGAAACAGGCAGAGGGAGAAGCAGGCTCCATGCAGGGAGCCTGATGTGGGACTCGATCCCAGGACCCCAGGATCACGCCCTGGGCTGAAGGCAGGCGTTAAACCGCTGAGCCACCCAGGGATCTCCTTTTCAGATGTTTCTATATTAGAACAGTCTCAAGGAGAGGTGGTTTACAGTAGTTGTCTGCCAGATGCCTGTGTAGAAAATACCTACCTAAGGCCCTACCATTAATTCCCCAAATAGGAGAAGCCAGAAAATCAATATCATGTAAGTACTATGAATTTAGCCTCCAGTATTGCTAGCCTGCCACTGAGGATACTGGAGATGAGACAGGTTAGATTAGCAGGCTTTTTGAGAGCCTTCATAATAGATATCAGTCCATAGGAACACCCTTACCCAACCCCAAAACAAACCAACAAACTTTGCTTGTACTCATTCTACTGGGTATTTCCATTTACTTCACAATTCCTTCAGTACTAATGCTCATGGGCTGATTCTTATAACAGGAGTATTTGTTTTGAAAATAAATCGAAAAAAGGGCATGCAAATAACATCCATGAAAGACTCTTAGTTTGATGGTCTATTTTCTTTTGGAATGGAAAATAATAATTTGTTTCTAGATAAATATCTTATGGCAAATTTAATCATCAGGTATCCAGAAATGAATAAGCTGAGTAGAAGAATGAGTCTTAATTGCACAGTTTTAGCCGTAATTGTGACCCTTCAAACATTTTAGGGTTTAATGAAATTAATAACTAAAATATATGAATGTTAAAAAAAAGCAGAGTTCAGAAAATAAACATTCTACTTAATTTGTAGGAAAGATTCTTGGGCTATACTAATTGCCATACTGTGTCACAATTCAGGTTGTACTGATTAGGTATACTCCTAGAATAGAGATACTATGTTTAGTATGGTTGGAAAAAAGGGTGATGTTATTTCCAGAGCTAGGATTTGAGATTGTTTTTAAAAGGTATCCCAAGTCAAGAACACCTATTCAAACTCAGTTACCTAAAATAATATTAAGTATGTTATTTAATGATGATTGCTGTTAATTGGGCACTCATTTTACACTAAGGACTTTAACTGAGTTATTTTAATCTTCACAATAATTAATACTATTCCCTATTTGTAGGATGGGTAAACTGAGGCTCAGAGAACTTAAAGTCAGGTCCTAACCCAGGTCTCAGATCGAGGATTGGATTTTTCCTGAATTTCAAAGCAGATCTATTCTGAAGTCCAGGCCTTGACCTCTACATTATAATTCTCCCTACCTCAATTTAATACCAAATATTTGATGAAACATATTGAATTGCTAAAAGTAGTCACAGAGCTTCTACCAAGAATCACCCAAGAGTATAGAAAAAAAAAAAAAGAAAGAAAGAAATAGGGTATAGAGACCATAAATCCCCTATAGCATCCCCTAGAAACTTCCAGAGAAGTAAGGAGAGGGAGACAACTATTAAGATCAGGTAACTATCTGTATCCATTTGAAAAATGAATTTCTGATTTGAGCTTCCTTCCATAGAAGATACAAAAATCACCAGTCTTCCAAATATGAAAGTGATAAATACTTCTCAGGGGCAAAATGCATCCCTGTCACATCTAGAGCAAAATCAACAGAGTTTGATAAAGAAGAGAAAGAAGAGAAGAGAAAGTGGATGTTCAGAGCATAACACTATTTTGGGAGTTTCCATTATGACTAAATTATTTGTTCTGTAATATTTGTTCATCAATAAGTTTCCTAGATTTTATTTTCTTACTCAGCCATTAAATGGAACATGCTTTGTCATACGTTGAAATAGACATTTCCTGTTCCAGCATGATGATATTCAAATATACATTTATTAAAATCCAAAGAAAAGGTTGTTAAGTATTATAATAAACATTTAAGACATCAAAAGTGATCATTAAACTTTATAGTATAGTGAAAAGTCATGGGAAGTTTAATATGTTTAGCATCTGAAATTATTGCTCAGATTATATGGAATTATCTATTATCTAGATCACTAGCTCGCTTTCTCTTGAAAAGTATTGGCAACTGTAAATGTCTCCAGAATAATATTTTCTGCACAAATAAAAATCAAGCTCCCTGCAGCTTCTATTTCTACATAGGTTTCTCACTTCCTCTGACATTGGAGAAAAACCTCTTTATGGAACCTGAGAAACTGAGTAATTATTTGCGCATGAGCCTAAAATGTGAACACTGGGATTATCAAGTATGTATCGTTATGAGAAAATCACCTGCTTTAAACCAGTTTCTTAGTAGACACATAATTTACCTTAATAGAAATTTTGTGCCAATAAACACCATGTATTCACCACAGAGAGGTGACCAGTAAATTCCAGCATCCAACATGGTCCTCAGCACACAGTAGGTGCTCACCACTGACTTTTAAAAATTTTTATTTACTTATTCATGACAGATACAGAGAGAGGCAGAGACATAGGCAGAGGGAGGAGAAGTAGACTCTCTGCAGGAGCCCGATGCAAGACTTGATCCCAGGACTCCAGGATTACACTCTGAGCCAAAGGTAGACGCTCAACCACTGAGCCACCCAGGCATCCCAATTTTTTTGTTTTTAATGAAAGAATGAATGATAGGTATTTAAAAAAATCTTGAGGTATCTATCATCTCATGTATAATAAGTCACACATATTATGACAAATGTTTTCTTATTCAAGTATGTGTTAGTGTATTATTAGAGCAAGAGGGCCCACAAAAACAAAAACTTTTGATTATTGGACTTTCATTTTGTGCTGGATGTTGTTTCAGATGCTGGAGGTGCAGACACAAATGACCACGAGGCCTGGCTCAATGAACTTCCAGTCATGCTGTGTCCATTCCAACATAAATGGAGCTTGAGTTGGGCTTTGTGCTGGTAACCCGTTCAATGATAAGATAGCAGGATTTCTAATGTAGATTTGTGTAGCAAAAATGTGTAAGGAGCTATTAACCGGCAGAGAATTGCATTGAACTGGTTCACAAAGGGCCCGTCTAGCTTCCAAACTGGCCAGCATGTCAACTTGTACAGCCTCAAGTGTGGCTTTCATTTGGATTTCCTATGTAACCAACAAAGTGTGCAAAGCAGGCATCAGGGAAGAGCGCAAATACGTGACAACACACAACTGCTCGTGTCTCTCTAGTTTCTTATGATGCAGGTTAATGTATGGCTGTGATTTGATCAGCAAACAAGAAGAGACTTCCAGGTTGGAGGAATCAAGGGAGCAGGGACTCTCAGCCCCTGCAGGGGCCCTGCCAAGTTCCCATGGAAAGCTCCTCCCACTCTCAGCCTCTAGAATTCTTGGCACAGACTTTGCTCTGTCCAGCTTCCTTTTTTTTCCTCTGACACTGGGGCTAGCTACGCCTTCCTCCTAGATTTCTAATACCTCCACGATTTGTTACTGGACAAGAGCAAGTGAAAGTGCAAAGATGTATTTCTAATAAAAGAAACACATAGAATAAATAAAAATAAATAAACCAAACACTTGTGCTGTAGGATGCTGTGGAGCAGCTCAGACTTCCTGCATCTGAATTTCTTATCTGTAAAATGGGGCTAAATATATTTCCTTTCTCATAAGACTAGTGTAAGAGCAGAGAACATAATACCTGTAAAGGGAGCCGGCAGGCACTGGTAATCAGATATCATCCTGCCCTATTATCATAATGGGTCCTTCATAATAACCTGGATTCTGCTCTGTGCTTCAACTGTTGACTGAGCTTCATGGCTGGAAAGACACCTGGGGACTCACCCAGTGTAACCATTCAGCTGCTAGGCTCATCTTTCCATTTTTATCCAACAGCAGTTGCTAACTGTAGCCTAAGTGTTTACCATTCATTTCCTCTCTTTTAGTATTGATTGGACTCTCCTCTTCTTTTGGCTTTTACTAAAATGATAAAAAATGAATAGCATCATACACTGTGCAAGGCAGCTTTTACATACGATATCTCATGTTGTCCCCACGACAACGCCTGGTACCCTTATTCTCATTTCATAGACAAAAAAGTGAAGGTTGAGTAATACTAGGGATATTGCTCCCACGTGATTAAATTGACAACATTGGACTCTTCGATCTTCTGCCATGACATTGTTTCCTGCATCTCTGTCTTTTATGGTAGTCGAAGTTGTTGGTTGGTTTTACACCAAGGCACAAATGAGCATGATACAGCTGACATAAAATGAATAAGATTTGAGTGTGGAAAAGCTGAATGTGCACACACAGTGGAGGTCTACCGAAATCCACACTGGAACCTAAAAGACTAACTTGGCCTTCAAGCTCATGGGGATTTTCAGCCTTTCGTTTTGAATCTGTAACCTATGACTCTAGAATCCAAGTTTACCAATTCTCATCTGCCACAAAAACATTTAATCCTTTTTAATAGAGAGAGTTCTCTTTGAAAAGTAGCCGGGAGTCCGCACATAGGAAAACGTGTACCCTACAAAGCCCATGGAGATGGATAAACCAGAGCCCAAATTATGAAATGAATTTGAAAACCTCTTGCTTTCATTTACCTTGTTGTAATTGAGCATACTGGACTAGAGGGCTGGCCAAAATAGTTGAAGGATTACTACGTGATGACCAATTCTTGCCTTGGAAGACCAAGAACCATGAAAAAGAGGAGAGGGTCATTTATCTGTTTTCTTTTTAAAATTTTAAATCCGTCCTATATCTGAATCCTCACACAAATTATAAAAGCACTGAAATCAAACAACCATGGTTCATTCCTGGCCTTTGATTTTTATAAACATGCATGTTAAAAAGAGAGAGAGAGAGAGTGAGAGAGAGAAAACCAAACATGTGTGCTGCCTTTTAATAAAGATCATATTAAAAATTCAATAAATAGCAATATCTCTGATCTCTTAACAAAAGCTTCTGGTGTACAGGAAATTAAATGAAAAAAAAAAACCTTGTTAATCCTTTTTGATTTCTGTACATTGTAGCTAGAAGCAGAATTCTTTAACTCACAGATTTCTCCTTTTTTTTTTTTTTCCTTTTTAACATTTTTTTTTTAATCTTTTCTTGCACAAACGTTGTCTGGGCAACACTGTAAGTGCAGCATGATTCTTAGAAACATTTAAAAATAAAGGGGGGGGGGTGAGGGAGAGAGCAAGCAGTTGTGTCATTGTCTCATCCCGGTGGCCTTGCAAGGAGGAATCTACCTCGAACCAGGTGATAACCTGATAGACTTTATCTTGTCTTCTCCCGGCCTCCCTGAAGCCTGCCAACACTTCGGCTGGCTGTTAGGCATTTTAAATATCCCCCCTGAGCCCTAACCTCACCCCCTTTCTCTTCTTGTCAGCTGGAATGTCTCAGAGCTGTCAGAAGCTTGTTGCTTATTGATGTTTCCGTGTGTTTTATGTCTTTTCTGAGATATGACAGGCCCTGACACAGTGCTGATTTCAATCAGGCTGCTTCTAGAGAAGCCTAAGATTTTTAGTTGCACAATCCACGTTTCGAGCATACTTCAGAGGCCTCTGCCTAATGAAAATGTTTCAGGAGGCCGAAATAAAGGCCCCGTGCTCAAACGAGCAGCAGCTGAGGAATTCACAAGGTTTGAAAAAACACGTGTGTACGTGCACGCACACACACGCACGCACACACACACACACACACACACACCCCATAGTCACCCCTCCCCCGCCCCTGCCTTTTGTTATAAGAAAAGCAAGAACAGAAAGTGACCTCTGGAGGCAAAGGTTGTGACACTGAATCAAATCCCTTTAGACCTGAACTGACAGGCTAGGCCTGGCTTTAGATTACGTTATCACATCTTAGAACGAGGCTTGTATGTACCTCAGGATTCTCTACATGTAAAGAGCTGGCGATTTTACCCCTGCTGCCCTATTAAGTCAAGTTCTGATGTCCTGTCGAGAATGAAAGCTTATCACACAGAGGGGTGGATAAAGGCGGGGTGGGGGTTGGGGGTGGGGGGGAGGGAACAACCAGAAATGGAAATAAAATGTGTTGCTGGTAGAGTCCTCATTTCTGTTATTTATAACGCTGGCCATGTGGAGATGAAAAATATTAGAAAAGGATTATTGGTGAATCATATATGATTTCCTGAAACTGATATAAACATCTCATTTTGTAACACATTGGTGGGATTTCAAGTGAGGCAAAGGACAGACTCAGGATACCAAAGAAGTTTGATATAACCAGCCTCAGCAGGTGCATTCAGAGGCCACCATCAAATTCACTTCCAGAAACAGAAGCAAGAGTGTAGGATAGTTTTGTGTACATGTCTGGCAAGTTGTGCAAACTTGATTTAGTCAAACGATCGATCTCCTTGTGTCTGTTTCTCCAGTCGAAAATAGGCACACTCACATCTTATATTTGTGGGGAGAAGGGTGTCATTTCATTATTGGTCTTTGGGGCTTTAAAAGTCAAGCAATTGGCACAAGCTTCTAAGAAGGTGATAAGGCTCCAATGATAAGGAACAGAATAAAAAAATTCCCAGTGACTAGTGTCTTGCTTTTTTTTTTTTTTTTTTAGGGTGTGTCTTGCTTTTTTACATGACAATGTACCCCCTTGCTGATCTGCAATTAATGGTTGTGGTATGACTCAGGACTTTTAAGGAAAAAAAAAAAAAACGCTTGAAGGAAAAAGATTATAATATTGGGCCACATTGTCTGGAATGAAGCTATTTCTTGAAGGATAAATATCCAGAGGGAAACAGGCATTAATCAGACATTCTCAAAAAAGTTGTTATTTTTTTTGGATTAATTCCTTTTTTTCCTTGCTCTAAACTGGAAGATAAGTCCTATTGGAAATATTCTTTTCCTGATTAATCGACATTACAAATGCAAAATGCGTGGCTCCTACAAAAGCCTTCAATGAATATTATTTCCTTCTCTCATCCCCTCTTTGTAGAAATGTGATCATTTTGCACTTGTTATGTTTCCAAGTCAGGTTCCTTACTGCACTAAGAGTTTTAGTGGTTTTACCTTAAAAAAAAAAAAAAAAAGCCAAACAAAATCCCTTCCCAAAAAAACAACAGATCCTCTGCCTCCAAGCCACACTGAGTGAAAATGACCACTAAAAAAAGTGCTTTTCTACCTCCATTCCATTTTTAAAATGTTATGATATTTTTAACAATATTAATATAATAACAGTAGCATGTGTTTATTGGGTTAGTCTGTATTTTATGACTTAGTATCGAATTTATGGCTTGTTTCTACAGTACTGTCACTATTAATTTTTGTTCCCATTTTTTTCATCAGCTAGAACATTGTCATAGGACTATTGCTTGCTCGTGATAAGCAGCCTCTGCTGTTATTATTTTAGGTCTGCTTATCAACAGTCAACACATCTCCCCAAATTATTATTTTTTTTAGAAAAACTATGTTATCAATTTAACCCGTTGGTCACCAAAGGGACTCTTCCTTCCAGCCACTCATAAGGATTTTGGCATGCTGCTAGGTGGTGAAGTCGGAGAATCAGGAGGGAAGTCAGAAAGAGCTGTCACTACAAAAATACCACAGGAGGTAGAGAAGGCCTTCACAGTATGACTTTAAGATAGAAATTGATATTGGTCCTGACTCCTGACCCCACCCAGGGAAACTGCAGCCCGGGAGTCAAAGCTTTACTGCCCCTTGGAAGGGCTGGTTGAGAGAGAGAGAGAGAGAGAGAGAGAGAGAGAGAGAGAGAGACTGGCCGGGAACTCCCAGAGATCACGGGCCTGCCAGCCTCTCTGAAAATGACTGCCAATTTGGCCTAGTCTCAGCTGACTGCATGCCCAGGAGGGAGGGAATGGCAGTAATAAAGCAGTTTAGTGGAGAAAGATATTGCTTCAAGCTCCCAAGGCTTCCAGTCTATTTTATGACAACATTATTCACTCACACATCCATACAGATACACACACACACACACACACACACACACTCAAATGTACAGACATGTGAACACTCATATGATAATCAGGATCGATTGATCGATCTATCTATCTATCTACCTATCTATCTAAAATCTTTTGGGCAGAGGATGATTTATGCCCATAACAGAAATGCTATAGTTTAAAGCTAAGATTCAAATTATCCCAAGAGTGGTAGAACACTTTAGAGTTTTCTTCCCAGAATTAAATAATAGGAAAAGCCACACTTAGATGAAGCCTGGGATTCTGTTGTCAGCCCCATGGCTCACATCCTGGACAGTTCTCTGTATCTTACCCTTTCCCTTACTTGGGAGGGGCATTTGGCTCACAAAGATGGTGTAAAGGTCAGAATTCTGAGAATCCTTTGTGACTTCAGAGAGTGATGATACCCATATAATACAAGTTCATATTCATATGTACAATGTGTTACAGTATAGAATATATATGCACAACTATCATGTCAGAGTAATAGCCTAAAATTAATTACACTCTACTAAAATTTGCCATTTGAAAATATCCATGCTTTTAAAAAAAGAAAATTCTATGATTCTAAAAATCCACAGAAGAGGAAACAGGTAATGGCTAGAGAGAATTTTAATTTTTTATGGTAGCTCCCATTTTTGGAGCAAATAGCAAAACTGAATTTCAGCACTATAGTGGGAAAGGATGCCATGCTTTACAAAAAGCCTGAAGAATTGAATTACACTTGCTATAGTAAGAAATATTCCTCAAATGCCTGGGATGGTTACGCATCTGTTTGTGCACTGTGCAGTTCTCACCCAGACGGGCAGAGGAGTCGTTGTCCCCACTTTATGGAGGAGAATATTGAGGCTAGCAAAGTTAAGTAGCTCACCCACGGCCATGCAGTCAGCCAACGAGAGCTGAAGTTTTAATTCAGACGTTCAGATGTTCTGCCTCTAGATTTGTTAAGCTTTGTAAACCCGTTGTATAAACAAACCTCTGTAAGTTGGGGCTCTTTATAGCAGAATTTTGTTATGTGAGTGCCCAGAGAAACCTTACATATTTTGTGCACATTTCCAATAGGAGTACAATTATTAAGAAATTGAAATAATAATACCAGCTAACACTACATAGACGAAAATAAATTTTGTGGTAAAGATGCCCCTGTAGCATCTGCTGGGCATGCAGTCTCTAAGAGACAGACAGGGAGACTGAAGCTATCTCTAATCCATTTTACGAGTGGGATCATTTCTCTTCACACTTTCTATAAACTGAGATTTAAATGTAAAGATTTGATCTCACAATTTTTAAGGGAGATAATCCAGTCTTTCCTCTCTTGTGAAAGTAACAGCATCTACAATTGACTAATTATAGGGAGAATTGGGCATTCCATGAAGATTAAGGGCAAGCAGCTAATTACACCCACAAGTGGCTAACAGCAGCTACAATTAGCTGTTTATAGGAGCAATTATTGGTGTAGCCAATTTTGTACCCCAAAATAATTACAGGTGCAAAATCTCACATGCCGTTAGGAATGTTCTCTTTCAAAATGCTGGCCTTATGGGTGCAGATTTCTCCATTCATTTGCCTACATAGAGAAATAACCAGAGAGGCCTAAAATGTGAAGATGCCAAAATGTGACCAATTCTAAAGCTATGTTTAATAAATTTATTTTTGTGCTGGAAAAACTAATTAATTTACCTCGTATGCTCTATTAGCAGTTGAAGCATTAGACAAATAGAACATTAGAGAAGGCTTATAGGCATGTTTCCTTTATACTTGCTATGTAGCAAAATATATAACATATTCTAAAATAAGATCAAATTACAACATATACTAAAAGTGTTACTGTTAAAAAAAAAGAAAAAAAAGAAAAAAAAAGAAAAAAAAAGTGTTACTGTGCAAATTCTGGGTTTATTTTTTTTTATTTTTTATTTTTTAAAGATTTATTTATTTATTCATTCAGAAAGAGAGAGAGAGAGAGGCAGGCAGAGACACAGGCAGAGGGAGAAGCAGGCCCCATGCAGGGAGCCAGATGCGGGACTGGATCCTGGGTCTCCAGAATCACACCCTGGGCTGCAGGCGGTGCTAAACCGCTGTGCCACTGGGGCTGCCCAAATTCTGGGTTTATTAAGTTGATCTCAAGTCTGTATTCATTCGTGTACTCAATTAATAAATGTTTCTGGGATTCCTAACAAATTCTTGTATTTTTGGATGTGCAGACTTGAAAGAAAAAGGCACCCATGGCCAATTCTTAACTTTCCCAACTTCTGGGGCACCTGGGTGGCTGGCTCAGTGTTGAGCATCTGCCTTTGGCTCAGGTCGGGGTCCTGGGATGGAGTCCCCCACCAGCATCCCCGCAGGGAACTTACTTCTCCCTCTGCCTATGTCTCTGCCTCTGTCTGTGTCTTTCATGAATAAATAAATAAAATCTTTAAAAAAACAAAAAACAAAAACTTTCCTAAGTTTCTAAAATTTATTCCTGCTCTGGGCATCCTAGAAGTAGAAATATGGTCACGGTTCATTTTTTAGCTCAGAACTGAAGCCACTGACACAATTATCTTAACATCTCTCCCCCAAATGAGATGTACACCTCCATCCCTAAATAAACAACAAACTACAGAACACTGAACAATCACCATTGGATTTCACAAGTTTTCTATTTGGCTCCCAAATTATGTAATAATATGATTTAAAAAGAACAATGGCTATAATTTTATGTTTTTATATATCAAGAGTTTCTCAATAAAACAAAAAACAAGAAGAAAAAGTAGTTCTGGTTGTCGTATTATTCTATTATGGATTATTTTATCTTATTTTTATTTATTTATTTTTAAAGATTTTATTTATTTATTCATGACACACAGAGAGAGAGAGAGAGAGAGGGAGAGAGAGAGAGAGAGAGAGAGAGAGGCAGAGACACAGGCAGAGGGAGAAGCAGGCTCCATGGGGGGAGCCTGACCTGGGACTCGATCCCGAGTTTCCAGGATCACGCCCTGGGCTGAAGGCGGCGCTAAACCGCTGCGCCACAACGGCTGCCCCATTATGGATTATTTTAATCATTTCCTGAAGTTAACAGTGCAGGCATAAAACGATCTGTTCTGAGTCAATCATGAGGCATTATTTTAAGTTCTAATGCTCTCTGATTTTGAAAAGCCAAGCTTGGAAGGCAAGCAGGAGAGTTAATGAGATTGTGACTTATTCATGACTGTATTTCCAGAAATGAATGAAACACATGAAAATTCCAAATCTTCTTGGTTGAATCATCTACAGATACTATTGCTTGATTAGCAAACAGGGTTATTTACAAGTAGAGAAAGGAATTTAAGGTAGGAATACAGAATGCTTAGTCTGAATAGAGCCACAGAGCCATGATCTTGGTGGTCACCACAGAGCTTTTGAATCCTGACTGTGCCTCTAATTTATCTCTCTGACCTCTGGCAAGGTATCTTCATCCAGGAGCAGCAGATCAATTTCTGGCCAGACTTGAGTTTGAATCCCAACACCACGACTCACTAACTTCCCATAACTGCCTGCAGAGTTCCTCAGCCTTATAGAGACTAGTTTCCTGATCCATAAACCCCCTAAAATAGGGACAAGAATCTTTTCTTCATGAGGAGGTTGTCCTTAGAAGTGAAATAATGTATTTCGTTACTGTCCTTTCTTTTTAAATATTTTATTTACTTATTAGAGAGAGAGCGCGCGTGTGTGTGCCCGTGAGTGGCAGGACGAGGGGCAGAGGGAGAGGGAGAAGCAGATTCCTTCTTAGTAGGCTCCCTAGCAAGTAGTAGCCCCAAGTTGAGCCCGATCCTAGGACCCCTGAAATCAAGGCCTGAGCGAAAGGCAGACACTTAAGGGATTGAGCCACCCAGGCGCCTTTCATTATTGTCCTTCTTCTGCCTCCATAAATTAAGAGAGATGAATTTCATTATCTGTAACCTTAAAAACTGAAACAATAAACACCCTAAAATACTCTTGACTCACTTTCTCTCTTTATAAAATGTGATTCATCACACTGAATTCTACTTGGATCACAAAAAAAGATTCTAGATCTATTCATTCATTTAACAAATATTTATTTAGTAGAAAACTATCTAAAAGTTAGATATGTTTAGATATCTAAGATATTTTAGATAAAGATATCTAACACTTAGAACACTTATTGTGCTTCTTACATATTTTAACCTTGACAACCATTCTTATGAGATAGGTACTTTCATGAGGCCCATTTTATAGACGTGAAAAATGAGTCACAGAGAAGTTAAGTAACTTGGCCCAAGTCGCCCAAGTCATATAGTCTGAAAATGACAGAGCCAGGGTCTGAGCCCTATAGTTTAATACCATCTTCTCTCCTACATCTAAACTGCTCAGAGGTGGATCTAGACATTCAAAACCCAAACATTAGAAGAGCTGTCTCAGAATTTTCTCTGGGTTGAAGAAAAGCCATAGCAGCTTTGCACAATGGGGAGATGGCCTATTGTGAGTAGGGCCTTTCCTAGCATAACACTCATTGCACCACCTTATTGTTCCAACTCATTTGTGATCTCTCTTTGCAGTAGGCTGTGAATTCCCTGAGGCTCCTTCTCCACCTGTTTGCTGCACACCCGTGCCTGGTGCATGGGTACTTAATAAACACTTGGTGAGTGATAGAAACCATTCCAAGATGAGAAGCATTCTATCCTGCTGGAGAGGCGGGAAAAGCACCTTGTTTGTGAGCATAGCACAAGGACCTAACTACACTGGTGATACAGATGATATCTATACATGAGTAAGAAGTTTGCAGAATACGGCAGGCTGCCTTGTTCACTCTGGAAGTAAACTATGTACCTAATTAATTTAAAATATTGTTCCCTTTTAGGAGGAGCTCTGCATCTGTATTAAAAAAAAAAAAGGCTTTAGAACTGAAGAAAACATTCACTGAATTCTTTTCCCAAGAAAAACTATGAATGCAAAATGTAGTGTCTTTTTCACATGTATATTAAAACAGTCAGGATATGCATTAATAGAAAGATTGGTGAGAAGCCAGGGAATCTTTGACTCTCTTAACTGGAACTTCCACCATGAAATTCAGTGTGGTTAAGTTAGGTTTGGCAGGAGTTTTTCACTGCAGCTTTCATGGAGATAAACATATAATTCGCAACAACGCTAGTTTATATGTCTGGTTTCCCACATCAAATGAACCTTGGATGTATCAGAGATCAGTTTTGAACTCCTTTCCTTGTATGTAAAGTTAGGAACTTTCAGAATCAGGTTTGGGACTCTACCCAGAAAAGATTGGACTGTAAAATCAGGATTAAGCCGTCAAAACAGAATCTAGTTACTAGAAATCCAGCAAACCTTCTGTTATTTTCTAAACAGAACTGTCCCATGAAGCTAGAAGCACTTTTAAATTCGATCTTGAGTAGTGATCTCCTAAAAATGTATATATCTAGGGAGAGATAAGAATGGCAATGAACTTGTTTAAATTGTGGAGATCTTTAGACAGCCATGTAATTATTACCTACTTGCAAATTGGTATGCTGATTTGCATAACAAAACCAGTGGAGAACCCTTAGAACTTGTGACTTGAAAACTAAATGTCATATTCATCAGTAATATAAAATGAGTACAAATACATCTGGTTTTTTATTTTTTCTTTTTAGAGAGAGAAAGATAGAGATCATGCACGAGTAGGGCGAGGGACCAAGGGAGAGAGACAAAATCTTAAGTAGGCAGGCTCCAAACCCAGCACAGAGCCCAATGTGGGGCTCCATCTCATGACCCAGAGATCATGACCAGGGTGAAAATCAAGAGTCAGAGTCTTAACCTGCCTATCCACCCAGGTACCCGTACTTAATATTTTTAAAAATTAGAAAAGAAATAGGTACCAATTTGATCTGAATTACCAGTAGTGATTGGAGATGCCAAGAAGATTCTATCTTCTTGCCAAATATCTTTTCCAAGAAATGTGGCTTGTACTTGAGCTCCATGATGTGCAGGGACCTCTCTCTAAGGGTTTTCCCAGAAAAGCCAACTCCTGAGACCCTTTACACTCTTCTTTCAACTCTCGGATCTCAGGAGTCTAGAAGTGATGAACCCAGAGCCCTGGACCACTGTTTGAGGCTCTAACACACCCCAAGTAAAGGCCAGTGCTCCCTTTGTGGTAAGGCATGGTTTTGATACTCAAGAGTGATGTTCTTCATTAATGACCATGGACCCCATTTCCAAGGAGTCCAACAAAATCATGTGTGTACAGTCAAGCTGTTCTTCTATTTTCAGAGACATCCATCATGCACAAAATATGAAGACTCCCTATTTTAAGAGGCTTCGCCAAGAAGAGGCACCAACTGTACTTTCAAGAGTGAATTCTGGATAAATGTTAAAAATAATAATACCTAAAATAAATAACAAACAAAAATAATTAAAAATACAAAAAGAAATTCTAGAGTAAGCATTTCTAAGAAATGTCAGTAACTATGCACGAGGTTTTTAAAATATCATTTTAATAAAATTGTTTAAGAATTTGTTTTGGAAAAGTGAAACACATTGCAATACCAACTTGCATATGGACCTCAGGGTTCGACTAGTTTTTGTGAGATGAACTGGAGTATTTTGGGGTAGCGTGTGTTTCTTCCAATGATGTGCTCCTCCTATGCATGTGTATGGTGCCACATTTCCATCTTAGCTCCTTGTTGGTTGAGTGGCTGAACCTCAACTGATTCTCATTTTGGGCTCATATTTTTCTGTTGCTCTGTCTTGCTCCTGGTTCAATCCCCCACTTTCCACAGCTGTTGGCCTAGGGAATGTCAACATAGTCACTCTCTGCCCAAACTAGAACAATCAAGAGAATTGCCCCCTAAATGTATGGGGGCTTTCCAACATCAAACAAAATTTGTTTTACAATTTTGGGTGGCACATATCTTCATGCCCTGGGTGGAGAGAATTCCCATCTAAAATGAGATATTTTCTAACTTTTCCTGCAGAAAAGCAAAAATACAGATATTGCCTGGGTGGGAGGGAACCCAAGACTTTTCAGAGTCCAAGAGGCTCCTAGCTGAGTTTGACTTAGGATTTCCAGTATGGGTAAGATTCTCTCTACAAGGGTGGGTTAGAGTAGGTTTACAGCTTCTCCCTCCAGGAGATAACCCAAAACTCGAACAATCTAACAAGAGATATGATCATATCCTCAAACCTGACCTGTGCTTAAAAAATGTCATGGTTGTCCACTGCCATTAATTCCGCAATATGGAATACAAGGTCATTCACAATCTTGCCTCTACATGGTTTTAGTCTGCATGATCCCTGGCCCCTTTTACCCCCTGTCCCCATCCCTACTAGAATAGTTACTTTTCAATACACAAATGAAATAATGCATGGCGTTTTCTGATTTGTTTGTGTTGTTGTATCTTTTCCACCTGACATAGTGATGAAGGTTGAGGATAAGGTGGTAAATGGAACACACAAATTCCCTCTTTTAATTATTCTGCCATTCTTTGGAGGGGAAACAAAATATAAATGAAAAATCACAGAAATAGACCAGAGCATGGTAGATGGAGGGAATGTTATGGGGCATAACCAGGTGATGTGCTAGAAAGCCCAGGAGTATGTGGTCTGAGGATGATGTCTGGGCTGTTACCTGAACCCTGCAATGCAGATTCACCATGAGAAGTTCATTAAATTACATCAGCTTGGTTCACTTCCTGAAGTAGTCTGGTGCATCCTCTCGTCCTGGATGTTCACTGTTGCTAGAACAGAAAATTGCTTCCCCCTGGGGGTCCCACACTTGACCAGACTTGACCAGATCACCCATTGATAGGAGAGTTGCCAAAGTTGTTCACTTACACAGATCTCTAAGGAAACTAGAATCCAGGATTTGGAAGAGTGAGCTTGGGTTCTGGAAAGGCACAAAAGGCCCAATCTTTTCTATGGCTTTTAGTTTGCAACATCTGGTGATTTTTCAGATCGTTTATAATTTATTGTGTTCAGAGCATGACACTAAACAAAATGAAAGAGCTTGAGAACCTCTGAACAAAATTTGTTGTAATTTTACCCAGGGGGGGAAGAAAACCCTATTATGACTGGGGTTCCATTAGGAACCAGTATAGGCTCTGACTCAGAGGTAAAGTGGTGGAGTTTATCATAGACTGAGTTCTCCGGGAGGTACATGAATATACCAAGACAGCTTATTAGGTAGCATTTTTTGTTTCTTATTTTGTTTCCATCATCCACTCTCTCCAAAATTTAACTATACCTGAGTGGGAAGAGAGGGTACATTGACCAGCGTTGACTGAACACCTTGCCCAGGTGGCCAGCTTGCACAAATATACCTGGCTGCTTCTGTTCTGATTTCTGTTGTGGTCCTTCATTCCCTGGTAAAAACCACCTGTCCAATCCAATGCTTAGCAATTAATACAGACAACTCGCTGCAAAGACTAATATAGAAAACTAATGAGGGATGCTTTCTAAATGACCAGCTTTGTTATAAATAACCAATAATGAGCAATTGCTGTTGCTTGCTCTAGTCTGCTTTCTGATTTAATGGTAGATGGATGAGAGACAAAGTAGATATGGCATTTGTTGAGCTTAATTGAGGGTCTGCTCAGATCTCCCCTGTCCCCAGTTCAAAGTAAACCTGTGGATCCTTATTTGAAAATGATCCCTAAAATAAATATCATTTTTAGAAAAGATTTTATTTGTTTAGGGGGGGGGGGAGGAGCCGAGAGAGAGAGAGAGAGAGAGAGAGAGAGAGAGAGAAGAAGAAGAAGAAGAAGAAGAAGAAGAAGAAGAAGAAGCAGAGATCCCAAAGTGGGGCTTGATCCCAGGACCCTGGGATCATGACCTGAGCCGAAGGTAGACGTTTAGCCAGCTGAACCACCCAGGCACCCTTCTCCTGGGATTTTTAAATGACCTCTCCCAGGATATTTGCTTTTATGGTCTGAGTTGGGGTTGCAACTATTAACGTTTTAAAACAGCATTCTATATTATTCCTATATGCCTTAGGTTGAAACTCTCTGCATGAAGACTTTTTGAAAAACAGAAAGCATTGACAAGGCTTATTTCTCTTATTCTCTAATTTCAATGCCTTAAAATGGCATTTTTTATCAGTCACTGCAGATGAGGAATAGAAAAGGCCCATTATCTAATAAATTATTGGATCAGGTATGCAATGTATAAATGTTCAGACAAACATGGTAAAAAAAAAATGATACCTTCCAGATACAGAAAGTTGCTAATCTTAGTTGCCTTAAATACTTTTCTTTCCATAAATACACTAAATCTCTCATTTTAGCAGGATTTTAGGACCTTTAATTCTGTAATCTCTTTGATAAGCCAATGAAGGATGATCATTTGCAGTGCAGGCGCCAAAGGGTTTCTGAGATTGTAAACAAACAGTTTACCTAGAGTTGTTGCACAGAACATTATATTTGACTGTCAGGCACATAAAAATTCCTCGGAGACCGACACAATGCTCTTCTGCATTTGCGCTAACAGCTGAACCCCCAG
Organism: Vulpes lagopus; assembly: GCF_018345385.1. NCBI lineage: Eukaryota > Metazoa > Chordata > Mammalia > Carnivora > Canidae > Vulpes > Vulpes lagopus. The sequence continues at coordinate 104,032,855 of NC_054827.1, read as the reverse complement.
TAGGTGTATCTGTGGTTGTTTATCTAAGGTAGCAAATAAAGGACAGTATGTATTTTAATCACTTATCTACATAGATTTGGGTTTAAATTCAAATCCTACTTAAATACTGCATCACTATTTTTATTTTAAGGCCTGGTGAGTCTTTTTTCAGTTCTTCAGAAAATGAATTTAGGTGTGTGAAAAGAGATAAGTAACAGTGTGTGAACTTCTCTGCTTGACCACCAAGCAGACATAGTAGGGATAATTGGCTATTGCAGGGCAAATTTTCCCATCACAACATTTTAAAAAAGTGTTCAGAGTCCCACCAAAGAGCAGACTGAAGGCATGAAATCCAATGTTATGGAAGTCCAACCCTGGCCTCTCAACTAAGAAAAGACAACCAGGTCCATCTAAGTAAAAGCTTTGAGTTTTACATACATGGTTTATTGTTGAATCTTAGATAAACTGCCAAGCAGCATTCCTTGCTACTAAAATGGAATCCCCAGCTTAGAAGGGACCCCCTAAATAGTTCCTGTAATCTATTCCTTAACTTCTCTGAGGGCAATATTCTTGAAACGTTCTGTCCTCAGTTTACCTCACCTGGGGCCCTTTTTTTGAAAGCAGATGCCTTGAACGTATTGGATCAGCCTTTCTGGAGAAAAGCCTGTATTTGCATTCTTAACAAGTCCTCCAGTGAATCTCACACATATCGAAAAGAGGGAAGCGTGGCCGTGGGGTCCATACCTATGAGAGATGTGAGATTACAGGGGATGGAGCAAGGAGATGAGTCGACTTTCCCCTGGGATTCGCCAAGACCCTTCCCACCTTGAGTAACCTGGGTATTTTCCTGGGTATTTCCAGGAAAAACCTCTGCCTCTAGAAATGAGGAAATAAGTGGATGATGGTTCTTCCTTTAAGCATTCTTTCAGAAGTTAGTTTGATGAGGCTCTTGCACTTAGTGAACTTTTCGTTGTGATCCTGAAGGAACTTTGGCATCATTCATCTTTAATTTCGTTGTCCAGAGGAACTGTATTATTCCAGGGGTGCTCAGCAGATTTTCCACATGAAAAAAATCTTATGACCAACTCTTTTTATTTTTTTAAAGATTTTATTTATTTATTCATGAGAGGCACACAGAGAGAGACAGAGACACAGGCAGAGGGAGAAGCAGACTCTCTGTAGGGAGTCTGATGTGGGACTCGATCCCAGGACCCCAGGATCACAACCTGAGCCAAAGGCATGCTCAACCACTGAGCCACCCTGGCATCTCTTTTGACTTACTCTTAATGCTTGATTTATAAACTCCTTGTGCATGCCCAAGTCCTTCAGACCCTCCAGGGCAGGGGGAAGGGATGTAAAAAATATCCTAACTTAGACACTTCCTGGCTTTGGACAGATGAGCCTTGGGGATAAACCCCTTCCTATCTTCCTCCTCTCCCCTTCTTCCCAGACTTTCTGCTGGGGCTGGCAGTCAGTCACACTGTGGAAACTCTGAACTTTCAGATGACATGAGAATGCAGAATTACAGGAAAGAAAGACAGCGAAGGAAAAAAGTTAGGGGAGGAGTCTCATATTGGCAGCCAGCAAAGTATTTTCTTTATTGGGAAATTTCACATGAAAATCTGGAATTCCAGGCTTTAAAACAAACAAACAAAAAAAAGATCTGGCATCACTGAGATTGCTCCCATGTGGCTCGGACTGGCCAGAGAGGAGCAGGGTTAGCACTATTCAATTTGTCATAATTCTTTTCAACTCCTGACCCATTGTTCTAGACCAAGCCCACTTTCTCACTTCTGTCGTCTGCTAGCTCCTCCACAATGTGTTTTGTGACCTCTTAGTATAGTACAAGTTATTCCTACATATTTCTCCTCCTCCACTTCAAAAATGCAGAAAGTTTTAGTTTTTTTTAAAGGATTATTTATTTGAAAAAAAAAAGAGAGAGAGCTCATGGTAGTGGTGGGGGAACAGTAATGGGAGAGGGAGAAACAGACTTCCTGCTGAACAGGGGGAGCCCAACGTGGGGCTCGATCCCAGGAACCTGAGATCAAGACCCAGATGCTTAACTGACTGAGCCATCCAGGTGGTCCAGAAAGTTTTGATTTTGATTCCTGAAATTCTAGCTGTCACTTGTACAGTATACATTAACCAGATTGCTTTGTTCCTGATGTTTGAGTTTTGAAAAAATGAGTGTGTTTATGGGGGGGAAGGACCAAGAAAAACTTGGAAAGAACTTGAAGAGCAAACATGTGAGGAAGCCTTGGAGTGCCCTGAAGCCATGGTGTGATGGGCAGTGGGTGTGGAATGGGTCGGGAGACAGACACTGTGTGAAGGTTTCATTCAACTTATTGTGTTGGCTAGACTATGGATCCCAGTAGTTTGCTCAAATGTGAATGTCGATGTTACTTTGAAGGTATCTTGTAGAAGTGATTAACATCCACAGTCTGTTGGCTTTATGTAGAAAGGACTGCCCTCTGTACTGTGGGTGGGCCTCATCTAATCATTTCAAGGTCTCAAGAACAAAGCCAGAGATTTCCCGGAAAGGAAGGACTTCTGATTCGAGAATATAACATGGAAACCCTGCTTGAGTCTCCACCTCACTGGTCTATCCTACAGATTTTGGATTCAGGGCCACGCATCAGCTTCTGTCTTAAATTTCAGCCTACAGCCCTGCCTGTGGATATCAGATTTGACAGTCTTACAATCCTAGAAGCCAATTCCTTAAAATAAACACACACACACACACACACACACACACACACACACACATACTTGTATCCTATTGGTTTTGTTTCTTTGGAGAACCCTGAGTGATGCAGATGTCTACTTCGATATTTTTTTCTGGGTTCCCTTCTGATCAGAAAACAATCCTCAGATGCACTACATGGCTGGTTGTCTTAACACCAAGTTTCCATTATGTATTCACCCGATAGCTTCCTGCGGTTTGTCCTGGGATCCCAACACATCCCTCACAGGAGCAATATTATGAATTATAAACAACAATTTTAAAACCACCATTTGGAAACAATCTGGCCATAAACTGGGGAATACCTAGAAAGAATAAATGAGATAATGTTCAAATATTGAAACTAGAACTTTACCAATGCCTCAGGGTGGCCTGCAATGCATTCTTCTCCAGAAGTTGCATACATGATATATTGTTCCACACATTCTATGCAAGTATTCTCTTGGCTCTGACTTTGGTTTTAATGCGATATCCTGTGAGGAAGTTGGCTTTGTTGTTTTACGTTCACATTTGATATTTTGGTTTTTTGTTTTTTTTCTACTTGAAATTGTTTTGCTGAGCCTATCACATAGTTATTTTCTACCCCAGGTGGTCACTTATTTTTGTCTGATTTTGAAAAGAACAAAAACAAAAACAAAAAGCATTCTTTTATACAGTGATTTCCTGCTTCTGAGGATTTTCAGGAGTGGTATGAAAGTTGAGGACACAAGAGGAGTTCTAAAATTCATTGAGCTATATAACTAATCAGGTTAAAAACAAAATAAGTTACTATACTGTAAGGATTCTCTGTAGACTATGTCTTTTTTATTTATCATCATATCCCCAAGTGCTGTCATTATGTCTCTTTAAAGTTTACAAAGCACTTTATATTTTAAAAGGCAATTTGAGTGTTGTCTGGCACTCTAAATGTACAAAGGATACAAAGATAATCATGTACCTCCCACTATCTCTAAGAACACCCTGCTTTCTCATCCATCCATCCATCTATCCATCTAGTTGTTGCTCAACATATTTTTTGAATACCTACTACGTGTCTCACTTTGCTTGATGCCAGATATACAAAAAAGGAACAAAATAGACATGGTCTCATTTCCTCCTGGGTTTGATAGAGGAAAAGGGCAGTTAAAGAAGATATAATAATAAAATTTGATAAGTACTAGGACAGAGAAAGAAGAGAATGCTCAAGGAGCAGGGGTATAAGCACTGGGGCAGGGCTATAGATGTTAGAAGGATATATCCTTGAAGATTTAGTGTATGTATCTTGACATATTTGTAGGGAAAAGTGAGAGGAAATATATGATTACCTAGCAAAATACAACATTCAAATTTGGTTCAAGATAGAGGTAGAAAGTAACTCAATAATTTGGGAAGATAATTATTTACCATTTTTAAATAGGTGCCATGACCAAAATGGTTTTTGGCTGAGTGTGATACGAATTTTAAAAAGTGAATAATCAAAAAAAAAAAAGTGAATAATCACTATGTAATTTACACCAGTGGTTTTCAAACTTTAATGTACATCCATATCACTGTAAATTATAATTCCATAGGTTGAGGGGAGGCATACGGTTTTGTAGTTTTAATAGGTGCTTATGTGATGTCAACGTTATTGGTCTAAAAATCCATATTTTGAGTGGTAAGGTTTTGTGGCCAATCCAAACCAGTGTATCATTTCTCATGAAGCTATAGAAACTTTGATTTGAGACATCTCAAAGCAGGGCAATTTTGTGTAAAATATAAATTTAAAATATGTTAAATTGAATTTAGCAATGTATTATAAGAATAACATATCATGACTAATAGAAATTTTTTAAAAAATGAACATTTGGACTTTTAATAACATAAGTAATTATATCAACAAATAGAATTTATTTAATCAATGAATATCAATAAGACATTTTATAAAATTTGGAAGATACTACTGATAAAATCTTTGTAGCATAATACAAATATGATAAAGATCTATATTTAAAAACCAACAATTAATACCATATTAAATGGTGAAATAGTAAAATCAGTACTTTTTATTAATTTTTAAATTAATTTCAGATACAATGGACAATTCCCATTCTCATCACTACTATTTAACATTCTTTGGAGGTTTTAGCTACGCAATAAAGCAAGAAAATGGAATAAATTACTTATTGAAAAAGAAAAGTATCTTCATTGGTAGAAGATATGATTGCATACTTGGTAAGCCTAAGAGAAGCCACTTGAAACCTATTGGAATTAAGAGGATTAAAATGAATAATTATAGGGATCCCTGGGTGGCGCAGCGGTTTGGCGCCTGCCTTTGGCCCAGGGCGCGATCCTGGAGATCCGGGATCGAATCCCACGTCGGGCTCCTGGTGCTTCCTCTGCCCACTTCTCCCTCTGCCTATGTTTCTGCCTCTCTCTCTCTCTGTGACTACCATAAATAAATAAAAATTAAGAAAAAAATGAATAATTATAATTAACAAGTTAATATGGATATTCACAGTTTCTCAAATACAGAAATAATTAGTGGAAAGTGAAAAGATTAAAAAAGGAATTCACAATAATACAATAAAAAGTAAAAAGTACAATTCCAAGAAAAAAAAAACTTGACAAGTCATAGGACTTAAGTGACAAAAATTTCAAAATTACATTGAAAGTCACAAACAAGAAACAAGTTAGAAAGAATAGTGAGCAAAATATTTATTATACAATATCATGACTATCAAACGTTCTCAACGTAGCATATAAGTATGCTGCAATTCTTTTTTTTTTAATATGCTGCAATTCTAATTAGAACTCCAATCCCCTTTTTTGAGAATGAATAACGAATGTGAGAGGAGGAATTTGAAGTTCACATGGAAAAATAAATATTGAAAGGAGCCAAGAAAATTTTCCAAAAGATAAAGGAAGTATAAAAATAAACTAATTAAACATTCAATGACTATTTGAATAACCTTAGCATGGGAAAAGACCTTCTCAAGAGACTTAAGAAACCAAGAAGCTCTAACAGAAAACAGACCAAGCCTGGGAAGATAAGTTGCAACACATACGACAGAGACCTTGTCCATAAAATTCTACGTATTTATAAGACAGACAAACGAATGAAGAGGAAAATGGGCAGTGGATATTAGCACTGAGTTTTCAAGGAAGTGGAAATCCTGGCAGGCAACAAACTTAATAAAAGATGCTAAAAAAAAAAAAAAAAAAAAAAAAAAGAAAGAAAGAAAAAGAAAAAGATGCTGAACTTCTCTCACGATGAAGGAACCACAGAGGAAAACCAGACACAACAATTTTATTACTATTATTGGCAAAACGAAAACAGACAAAGATCACATTAAAAAGTAGTAATAGATAGCACTGATCAGGGATATGGGCAAATGAGCATGTTCTTATATTGCTGAATGAAGTCTAGACTATTGCAACCATATTGGGAAGCAATCTGGAACTATCTATTAGTTAGTTAAACCACATGTGCCTTTAGACTCTGCACATCCTCTTTGGAAAACCTATTCTTTTGAAATAAAGGCATCAGTATGCAAGGACTTATATACAAGAAAATCTGTAATGGTATTACTTTTACTTGCAAAGGGAGAAAAAAATAAGAGAAAAGGAGAAAGAAGGTAAAGAAAAAGTCCTAAATATTCAGTAATAGCAAAATGGTTTAGTAAATGATGGTGTACGTGCGGCATGGAATATTTTGCAGCATTAAAAAGAATGTATTCTACTTCCATCTTTTGATCTAGATAATGTCCATGCCATTGTTAAGTGACATGAGCTAGTTACAGAGTAGCATGAATAATAGGATCCCAAGCCTGTAAAAAAGATTTTATATGTGTATATATGTGTTTGCATATGTTTGATGTGAGCATGGAAAAGGTGTAGATAAATTCAGAGAAGGCTCTTTGGCCCGATTATCTCAAAGGAGTAAATAATGCAGGGCTTTAGGGGGACCAGATGAGATGGTTATGTTTTCCTTAAAATAATAACAATCATTACACCGGATCCTAACACAAACATAAAAGAATGATTACCCTTAGCTAGGAAGAGAGAGTGCGGAAATGTTCCAGGTAAAAGCGACAGCCCCAGAAACATCCTAATGTGAAAACTGAAACAGATTTAAAATGGGGGAGAATATAGAATGGTTCAGCCTTGTAGAGCAGATGTGAGCGAGTTTGGCTTGGGACTGAACTCAATGATAAGCCAGGCAAAGGCCTGATCAGATGTGAAGTTGAGAAATGATTCTGAGGTGAAGCCAAGGTAAAAGCATGATGGCAGGGAGTGAGCAAAGGAGGCAAGTAATAAGAAGAATGCTGAAGTAGGTCTGTCACAAATGCTGGAGGACTGGGGAGGAGCATGTGGGGAAGGACAAGATGAAGGAGCATGAGGGGGCAGGAGAACACCTAAGGATCATTTTGGAAGCAAAACGTGCAGGTGATTGGTGATCAGTTGGATGTGGGTGATGAGGGGTCAGACGAAGTTGGAGTTGGACTGGGCCCATGGCTCCAAGGTCATGGGCACCAGAGACCTGGAAGGAAGAAGGAACAAGGATGGGTTAAGCGGCAGGTGTGAGTTCCATGTGGGTGTGCCAAACCAGCTCTTCCAGAAGCTTTCTCAGTTAACGCATCACTTCCATGGCCCAGCCACCAGAGCCTCCTCCTCCTCCAATGGCCTCGCCTTAGAGGGGGTGTAAGACTCATCTGGATGGTAGGGCTCCCATGTCTTCGTTTACAGATCTGCAGCCTTGCCCTGCAGCCCTTTCCCAAGTCTTGGAGGAAATGCCAATGCCAGTGGCTGTGATGAGTCTGTTGGCTCCCACCTGCGACCTGCAGACTGGCCACATGACCATCCAGGGCTGGACGTCCTTTCATCTCAGGTGGATTATGTGGCACTGTGGCTCCTCCAGTCAGGCTGGTGCAGCACCTGCCCCTCCCCCTGCACCCTTTCCCCACGCCCCTCCCCCATTGCCTCCAAGAGGAGCCTCGGCTGGGTCCTGCCGGGTGCCATGGGGATCCGGGCTGAACCCTCCCCACCACTCCGAGAGGAAACGTGCGTTATCAGTGTCTGCCTAGCAACTGAAAGGTGACACGTGGGGCCTTCTTTCAACCCATTTCCTCTTGATGAGAGGAAGGGATTCTCCTGCGAGTTATTACCTGAAATAATACCATATGGTAAAATGTAAACAACATCTGCATATTCATGTAATAATTTCATCTGTTTAATTAGTTCCAGCAAAGCAGTTTACCCTCTGAGGCCCTTGCTGTCAGCTCGGCGCTCATACATCCAGGGCTGGCTGTCGGGCTTGACAGCCTTCTTTTGTTCATTCTCTGCTTGCACCTCAGCAGTTACTGTAAGTGAATCTTCCGAGGGGTGGGGTGTCTGTCCCTACCCATCCAGATATGGAGGGGGGGAATCTGTCAGCTTGGCAGAGAACTACTAAAGACACACTTGACAGATCAGGTGATGCTGGAAAAGAAAAAAGACAGATAAGATTATTTATTTCTTGTACTTTCCTAGTTTGGATGCAAGCTTAGGTGAACTCTTGTGGTAAAGAGGTTTTAATTCACTGCACCGTGACACCGGTGGAAAACTTCTGAGTCAGACGGACAGCGCAGTAGAACTAGGGTCCTCAGTCCATTTTTGCTCTATCTCAAGGCACTTGACAGCAAGCACATTTGTTTAGCTAAACACGAAGCTAAACATGTGCCCTACAGGCTCAGGGCATCCATGTGGTAAAGAAGCTAGCCATTGGAAAGTGAGTGAGTAAACACAGAGAGACACAATAGAAGAGGGTTGGGCTGTCCGTTTAAATATAAGCAGTTTGTCTCTTTCTTTCCCTACATAACAGGATTGGAAGTGATTGTAAAAGTGATTTTTTTAAGACTTTCTTTTGTAAATATTTTATTGATTATTCATGAGAAGAGAAAGAGGCAGAGACAGGCAGAGAGAGAAGCAGACTCCCTGGTGAGCAGGGATCCCGATGTGGGGCTTGATCCCAGGACCCTAGGATCAGGCCCTGAGCCGAAGGCAGATGTTCAACCACTGGGCCATCCAGGCACCCCAAAAGTGATCTTGGAAGTAATCTTTAGGGGCACCTGGGTGGCCCAATGGTTAAGCATCTGCCTTTGGCTCCTGGAATGATCCCAGGACCCTGGGATCAAGTCCCACATCAGGCTCCCCCCAGGGAGCCTGCTTCTCCCTCTGCCTGTGTCTCTGCCTCTCTGTGTCTCTCATGAATAAGTAAATAAAATCTTTTTTAAAAAAGTGATCTTTAGACCAGAACTTCTCCCTTGAGGATCTTGTTAAAATGCAGATTCTCATTTAGCCGGTCTGGCTAGGGCCTCAAGATTTTGCATTTTTAAGGCCTCCCGGGTGAGGCTAATACTGTACATTCATGCACCACAGTACGAATAGTGAGAATTTAAGATACCATACTCATTTCATAGATGAGAATAAAGACCAGAGAGTTGACGTGGTGTGTCCAAGGTTAGCCAGCTCATTAAAGGTCAAACCAAGACTAGAGCATTCACTTTGCTTGAAGTCTGGAGCTCTTCACATATAGTAGTTATATTTTTTAAAATTTCTTACACACACATACACACACACGGGTGCACATGTGTGCACACACACAATGCTGAGCTGCTTTTCTTGAGACGATATAATTAATAATTACTATAAATTAATATAAATATACTTAGCCTCTCAATGACCAATAATTTCTCTGAAATATTGATGGCCAGGTTGATACAAAAAAAGTGAGGTGATAAACTGGATCATTGTACTTGCTGTGAGTTCTAAGAAGAATTTAGGAGATTGTCATACTTCTAGAGATGGACAGTTCTTATGTCAGAGAATCTTACATCAGCTAGAAGGCATGAGGTACCTTGAAACAGGGCAATGAATAATCTCAGGGGTTTGCTCCTTCCCATTGACACCCCAATCAAATCATTGTCCAGATTTGGTCTGAGCAACTATTGTAATAGGGACAAGACTGATTCTTGGGGTGTAACTTTGCACTTTGTGACAACAAACTAAATGTTGCATATCTCCTTATTATATCAACTCAAAATAGTTCCAACACTTGGGTGGGATTATACTCCCTGGAATCATCAGAACTACTTGAACTTAGATGCAAAATTAGTGGATATGTGCTTTTTTTTTATTCTGGGAAAACGGAACTCCCCAAAAGATAAAACCATAAGGCTGGACTGAAAGATCTGATTCACCTGCTCTGTATCTGCATGTTCATCTCTAAAATAATGTTGTTTTTAAGAGTAGGTCTATACTAAAGCTAATTCATCATGGATCTGATGGATTTAGACTTAAGAATCCCCTCATTAAAGATGGAGCAGAGCAGGACCTCCACTCTTGCTTGCCAGCCACAGGACTGAGTCTGCCCATCTTCAGATTAGCTGGAAGCTTGTGACTTCATTGTCACCTTGCTGTGCATTTTCAGTGTTTTTTTTTTCTATTCTTGAAAGAAATTGTACAACTAATGGAAACACCCCCCCCAATACAATAAAATCATTCTCTTAAGTTTTCCCCTTCCATTAAGTGGTTCATATGTGGAGATTTTTATGCAGCCCTAAAATGATGCCTAAATTAGTGCTCAGAAAAGTCAATTATACTTTTAAAGCTACTGTCTATAATTGTTATGGTCTCCTTGTGCGTGTATCCAAATTGTTTCTAATGGGCATTTCAGGGCATGGGGGTTAATGGTATCTTAGCGAGGCAAAAAATGCTGGCCAAAGCAGGGTTAATTTATCAAAATAACTTTGCATGGTGTTGTTTCAAAGCAATTTTAGTGGGTCTCCAAACCCGCTTAACTCATTTCTGGTGTTTCATGGTGTTTTGAATGGAGATACACTATTAACACTGTTGTTTTAGATAATTTGGCTTTGAATCTATCCAGATTAAAGATTTTATTTCTCCTTTCACAAATAAAAAGAACCTCTTTCAAAGATGAAACCTACCTAATTAAACTATTTTTGATCTCTCATTTCTGCCAGTTCTTTGCTTTCTTTCACCTCCGCCTCATAATCTTGACAAGGGAGACTCCCATGTCCTGATTTGCTGGTTTCTGACTAATCCAATGGTGTTTGCCATGGCATTGGCCATGATCAATAACTAATTATTAAACCAGCATTTCTTTCCAGGGCTTCTTGTTAAAAAATTGCTTTTGGCTGAGAGAGAAGGGAAAAGGTCATCACTTTGACATGGTCGCGAGTCTTTCAAAATCCAGTGGGCCGTCCAATTGAATTACTGTCCTAAACTAATTGATATAAATTTGAACAGAAGAATGCTTGTTACTGCAGAATCTCATAATGATATCCTTGGCAAGGAAGCATTGGGAAAGGAAAAAAAAATCCCAGCACCCGTTACAAAGCATCCACACACCACTCTAGAATTAGAAAAAAAAATTCAAGTTGAGGTGGGGGGAGCGGCTGGACACGGTTTGATGGCATGTTCAGACTTCTCATATCCACAATATTGTGAGCACTGAGGCAGTCAGTCTCTCCTATTTTTATAGTCATAAAAAGGCAGAGAGGCCTTTGATATATTATTTAACTTCTGTACTGATTATAACTTGCAAAGCATTTGAGTGACACCTGTCATTTCATTGTTACCTAAGGCTCTTAGTTGGGGCCCATCTGATAAGATGTTACTTCTGAACAACACAACTTTGAAAACTGGGAGTGTAAAAAGAGCAGCACAAAAATATCACAAGCATTAAAAAATAAACCATTCCTCCCAGTCGCCATCCCTCTTGCCCTCATCAAGTGACAAATGACAAGAGAGTGAATAATGTAGCTTCCTGCCAGAAATCTTTTATGTTTGCCTATTGATTTAAATATAACATTGGACTAAAACATCCCACACATAGGTTTGTTTAGATGAAAAGTTGATTTGGAGGAACTGCTTTAATCGAGCTGGCGGGTGAGAAATAGATCCACTCCTCTACCAATTTGTAAGGAAACATCTATTAGGTGGGTGTTTCTATTTGTGCTCCAGAACTAGATGTGCCCTGTAGGAATCACACTTCCCCTTTTAGTGGTGAGTTTGTAGGACTGCTCCAGCAGCTCAGACCTGCCTTTATTCCAGGTGTAGCCATTCTCTGTATTTATCCTATTCGAGATTAAAGTTCCTAAAAATTTCCTTTTCTTTCAGATGTTATCAGCCTTGTCCTGACCAAGTATCTTGAAAATTCACATATACTGGATTCATTTCCAATTTTATTAAACTGCTTAAAATTCATTGAATTATCTGCACTCCCACCCCCACCTTGCCCAATTTTAAAAGCAAATTTTCAAATAATGGCCTTTGTAGTGAAAGTAAGCTCTAATGCTCAACCCCATTTTGCAGTGTTTTGGGTTATTCTCTTGGTCCTGTGGTATACTACAGTATGATATAATGCTTATAGATCTTAAATATTTTTAATCAAATAAAGTCTGTTAAAAAATAAAATCAGGGGTGGCTGGCTGGCTCACTTAAGCACCTATTGATTTCAGCTCAACTCATAATCTCAGGCTCTGAAATCCAGCCCCAAGTGGGGTTCCATACTCAGCAGGGAGTCTACTAGAGATTCTCTCTCTCCCCCTCCCTCTGCTCCTCTTCTAGACTCTCTCTCTCTCTCTCTCAAATACATAAATTAATTAAAAAAAAAGAAAATCAATGTTCCTTTCAATATCGTTTGTGTGAAGTTTGTTTAGATAGCATGGTCATTTGGTCACTATAGAAAATTGAGGACCATTGCATTATAAGGATCACCCCATAATCATAGTCAATACTGAGTCAGGCAGGAGGCTTGGTGCTTTGCCCAAATTCTTTAATTTTACCTTGAAGCAACATAAGAGGGCACACACTTTATTCTAATTTTAGAGATGCAGGAACTAGGACCTGTGGAGACCACACTTTGCAAGGCATGGGTTTGAACCCAAACCTGAGTAAGCTTGGAGCCTGCAATCCTAGTGACACAGGTGTGCTCAGAAGCTAAGGACTTTGGAGGTTTAGTTGCTGGGAGAGGAGAGTAACTTCCTGGAGCTGGAGCCCTAGGATGGAGCTAGTAGTAGCAATGTCTATCAGGAAGCATGAAGGTGGCAAGTGTTGCAGCAAAACAGACCTGATGCCCAAGAGGAAGCATTTGTGCGGCCCCCCTCAGGGAGAGAAATGGGCGACTGGCTTTTAAAGTGAGGTTTCTTAAGGCGTTTTGGAGGAGTCTTTGAGTCCTTAAGATTGTGGATCCCAGCCTCCCCCTTTTTCAATGGAGAAAACCTTTGACTGAAAACTTTCTGCCCCATACCACCTGACACTGTCCATGGAATCAATGAGCTGCCACCTGGAAAGTTCGAGTGGGGATGGAGGTGACTAACCTGTCCATGAAAATGCACTTGCTTTCAAGATCATCAGAGTAGGAGTGATGGAAAGGAGGATACAGTGGGGAGTACATTTGGGGAAGGGAGTAGGCAAGTATGTGGTTGGTCAGGAGGGCCTTGTGTTTCCAGCCATGACAGTCAGAGGTACAGAGGACAGGAGAACCCCAAGAAATAGCAAAGGGCCTCATAGGAGGAGGGGTTGGTTCCAAATATTCTCTTCACCTGATCTTAATTCTAATACTATCCCTGTTGTTCTTCTCTTCTGGAAGTGGATCCCAACTTGGAAGAGTAGCCTGTAATTTTATCCAGAGAGTCTACATAGGTATGCTAAGGTGAAGAGTATTTCCCAGGCCAGGTGGGCCACATCTACTGATAGAAAAAAAGGACTGAACATATCTGTAATGATCCACACTTGTAAATAAATTGTAATTTGTTATATGAAACAGATGAGATTAAAAATGAAGTTCGGCTATGGGATATTTATAGGAAATAGCCAACAATGTGGTAGCAGCAACAAAAAAGGGAGTCAAAAAATACACGTGGAAAAGTACAAAAACAACAAAAGCTTACAATTTTAATGCCCAAATAAACAGGAAATACGGTCATGAAAGAGGAAGTTTGTGCTCACAGGTAAAATGAGAGGCATGCCCTGTAGAGCCCCACTGGGAAGCACTAGGGTCGGTCAGCAGGAGAGGGAGCAAGGGGAAAAGTTGGGCAAGGCAAAGCAGGCTAACCAGGTTTATGATTGCCCAGTTTGAACCATTTTGGTGGACTCTAGGGCCTAGGGTTTTCCTTAGTTGTCTCTTATCTCGTTCTGGGGTGGTCCTTAGTTTGGATGAATTGTATCCTAGAGTATGAAAGCTGGACAGAGAGACAGGCGAGATATATGGGCTTTGAAGGAGCTGGTTTGTATATGAGAGTAGTAATTGGCTACTCTGAAAGGGACGGTCTTTCCAAGATTAGCTAGGTCCCAGATGTCACAGCATCAGAATATAGAATATAAAAAGCAGATTAATACACCAATGGCAGTCCCATCTCATTTCTGTTTTTGTTTTCTTTCCAGCCCTTCTCATGTGCTATATATTCAAGTCACTTTGGTGTGCTTCTCTAACATTTAGCTGGGCATGGATTTTGGGGTGGCTTGTTTTGTTTTGTGTAGTTTTCATCCTGCCTGCACATTAAGATCACCTGGGGAACTTTTACAAAATACCATTGCCAAAGACCAGTGCATAGATATTCTTATTTGATTTCTCTGGAGTGGAGAATGAGTGCTGTGTCTTAAAAATCAATGATTTTAATGCACTGACATAGTTGAGAATCATCACCCAACCTATGAATGCATAACACCTAAGGATCTGGAGAAACCAGTTATGGTAATTTTGAAATGTTGACTTTAACTCACAGACAGGGAAGAAGGTACTGACTATTTACCAAAATTATAGGCATTTAAGAGATTTATTTACTTAGTATTTTAAAATTAAGCTTAGGGTGACATTAAAGAAGTATTATCTATTTGGTATCTAATGCAATACATTACTATTTTTATGCATTTACAAGAGTTAATTTTCTTAATTGAGGAATTTTATGCATTGCAAGCACTTATTAACCCACAGTTTTAAAAGTTTTGAGATGTCATCTGAAAACATCTGAATGATAGGAGAGAGCTCAGAAAAAACAGAGATGAAATGCTAATGAAACGTTAAGAGTAGAGTTCAAATAGACTCCCAGACTCCGAGGTGGGAATGAAATTCTTAGATGAAAATGGATGGAGAATATTGAAAAGAAAAAAAGAAAAGAAAAGAAAAACAATTGGAAATGAGAAGGGGAGGGAAATACTGTTGGAATAATGACGTGGAAGTACTGGATTCGAATAAGGACCATGGTGAAATTGACGAGGACAAGCAAGACAGGAAAAATGAATGACAGTTGGGAGCACTGTGAGATATTGGGGGCAAGAGTTAAACCCATCAAATAATACACCAACTGCTATCCTGATGGCGGGGCTTTGCTCAAACCGGCTGTCAGAGGCCCCTCTTCCCTTATGAGAGCTGCTCGCAGCCCAATATAAGCTAAGACACAAGAAACTCAAGGAGAAATACAGCACAACCCAGAAACTCCATCCATTCAGTGGGGCTGGGATGAGTCTCAGGCGAGATCTACAGAATATAATCTCTAGTTTTACTCAATATTGTGTATGTATACAAAAATGTCATATGTGTGTTAATTGTATATTCATTAATATTTTATTGGCTACTAGTGATATCTGTTAGAGCAGTGCATGTTTATAACTACTGGAACTAGTTGGTAATTATTTCATTTGTTTGTTTACTTGTGCTTTTTGTCTGCCTCCTACAATAGGACCATATGCTTCTTGAGAGCACGGACGGTATCTGTTCTTGTTTGTTGTTCCCTTCTTGGTTCCTGCTGCATTACTTGGCCCCAGCAAATGCTCAGTTAATGTGGGAGATGATGTGAAGTAATGCTTATACTCTAGGCTATGACTATGGGAGTGTCATGAAATCATGACTTAAGTAGGATATGGAGTTGGGAAGGAAAGGTTGAATGATCTCTCAACTGGAGATTATAAGAAAGGTTTTTACAGAAGGTGGTAAGCTTTCAAAAAGCAGCCATTATTTACCACCTTGGTCCCAGTCATTACATGGAGCTCTCTGGAACCACATTAATAGTGGAGTATCAATGCCCCTACCTACTCAATCTCCACTGGAGTGGGAAAACAAATGATACCATAAGTAGTAATCTTACCTAATACCAAAGGTTTTGAAAAATGACTCATTCAAGGACACTCTATTACTTTCATAATTGTATGAGTGTTTATTATTTCCTAAAAATTCTAGTTCTGGTTTATTATAGAAATAAAAAGTGAAACAAACCTTCTAAGTTTGAAGGTTCTAAGTAAGAATCACACACACACACACACACACACACACACAAGAATCACAAAGCACAAAGCAGTTTGAGCATGCTCAGTCTGGGAGCAAGAAACAAACAAACATAAGCACCGCTGTTTTGCATTTTTCCAGAGACCTGAATGTGAAGGTATGAAAAACTAGAGTGAATGTTTCAAAATATCTTCTCCGCTCCCCCTGCTGCCACCACCAGTCAAAAATTCTTCACACTAAATCTGAGGGGAGAAAGCTCTCTTTAGGAACTTATAATACATACTGGCTCTGAAAATTGTTAGTTGGAAATAGGCAGGCTCTACCCTGGCCCTCATCAAATTGTGATTCTTCACTTGTGAAGAAAAAGCTGGAAGTGCCAACAAATGTGTATAAAACAGCCTCCCCACTCAAAATAATGCCTATTGGCCAGTTGGCCAGTTGCTTAAAGGGTGACCTTGTTTTGGGGCTCTGCTACTTGAATTTAGCCCTGAAAGACAATGCTCAGCTTCTCCTTGCCCTTTCTCAATCAATCAAAAAGAGTCATGGAAATAATTATTAGGCTGGATAATTATTTTACAAAATAGAAGGTGCTTCCCTTGTCCATTTACATTTCACTGCCATTCATTACTTCCCTGAATACTAATCACAGTGTTCAGCCTTGATCACTCGGTTTAAGGCAAGGGGTCAACTGAAGAGACGGAAGGAGGACCTCGGGCATTTGCAATGTAAAAGAAATCTTTCACAGGAGAGTGTTAAATAATAAATGTGATCTGGGGTGATGGTATGGCTCATCTTAAACATGGAGCAGAGACTCTCCCCCTGCCCCCGCAAGCACCACCATGAGCTGTGGACTCCCAGAATGGCTAAACTCATAGCGAGTCGTCTGCTCTTTCTCTTGAAGGTGGGAATTGTTCTGTGCTTGGGGTTTGAGTAGAAAGAAGACTACATTTTATCAGGACTTGGAAGCCTTACAAGTTTATCTATCATTCCCTCTCCCCCACTTTTGTTTAACTCTCACACTAGCAAAAGTCCATGCAAAAGCAGAGTTTTCCCTTTTCATTATTATTTCTCTCTTCACCCAAAGTAAGTTGTTTGGGACCCTCCAGTGCCTTTCCTAGTTGGGTTTGGCTGCTTCTGGAAGCACTCAGCTCCAATTCTACTAACAGTTGAGGTCTGCTTCTCAGGGATGACTCTTATTTTGGGAATCTCTTGTCTTGCATGGGAACATGACTCAGTCAAACAGCCAGTCTTGTGAGGTGAACCCTGACCTGACCTGGTATTAAGCAAGGTTTTCTTCACTTTTGGAAGTTTTTTTTTTTTTTTTTTTTTAAAGTGCAGTCTCAGCAGTCATCTGGTATAGGATACTAGACAGGCCTTCACTCCTTGTTCAATTAAGTCCTCTGAGGTCTAGTTTTCTGCTTTGGGCCTCTCTCTAAATTGTTCAGCACCAAGAAACATTGATGGTTGCAGAGCTGAAGTGATTTTTGGACTCATTTGCCTTCTGGGATGTGACATAAGGCGAACCGTTGGAGAGAGGTGATTCATATGTTTAAGCTTTTGTCACATGTTTTCACATGGGTCTTCTCATTTCATTTTCATAATGACCTTGTTATATAGCTATTCCCATAGTGTCCACTTCACAGTTGTGAAAATAGAGGCCTGGCTGCAGTTTGAACCTATGACCCCTTGACCCCAACTCCTACATCTTTGATCTACATCATACTTTGGTACCATCTTCTGCACCTTGAGGCCTGACAAGCCTCAGGGCCTTCCTCCCCTTCTCAAACTCCTCAAGAAACCTTTTTATGAATTTTTATATTTTAAAGTTATGCCATATGTTGCTGTTATCTACTTATAATCCATTGCTTGTGAGATTATCCAATTTTCCTCAAGGTAGCAATGTACCCACTTAAGAGAATTCATTTCTCATTCCCTTTGGCAGCCAAGAGAGGCCATGCCTATTCTGGGCATAACATCTGAATGACATCTTCTGGTGGCGCTCCCATGAAAGTTATTATTTCCCAGATATAAGGGGACAGATGCTGCCAGCCTTTTGATTTTGATCCTTATCCTTCCTTTCTGCTTTGATGGAGACTAAGCCTCACTCATGCAGTGCAGTAGCTGTTTTACAAACACAGAGATGAAAGAGGTGTGAAAATTGCTGAGTGGAAAGAAAGGTGTCTGGGTCTGATGGCATTATAAAGTTACGATTGGCCATGGAATCACCTACTTGTGGATTTCTTAATACAAAGGAAAATAATTCTAGTTGAATTTTTGTTATTTGCACCCAAATACAATTCTGGGACTCAAGGTTATCTTTGTAACTAAATTAAATGTGCCCTCTAACAAATTATTGCTGAGTGCAGTCACAAAGAGGGCCATTAGGACTGAATAATAGGAATCCTAAACACTGAGAAAATACTGTGATGTCAGTGTTGCTGTTATCAACTGCTGTGTAACAAATCACCCCAAACTTTGTGGCATAAATAACAAATTTTTGTTATGCTGACTGATTTTGTGGGTTAGGAACATACAAAGGACATGCATGGGGAGACGTGAGGGGCCACAGAGTCTGGGCTCAGTCTGGAAGACTCAAAGGTAGGAGTTATCTTGAAGACTAGGAGCTGAAATCATTTGAAAGCCTGCTCACACATTTGCTGGAGGCTGATGTTGGCTGCTGGCTTGAGCCTTAGCTGGGGAATTCACCAGAACGCCTACATGTGGCCTTGCCATATGGTCTCTCCACTTCCTTGCAACATGGTATCTGGGTTGCATGTACAAACATCCCAAGAGCTATATTACCTTTAATGGCCCATCCTTGGAATTTATAAAACACCACTTGCTCCATATTCATAAGCACCCATACAAGAGGGTGAGGGCATATAGATTTATCCTCTTGTTGGGAGTATTGTCAATGTCATAGTAGAAGTGGATGTGAGATGGGAGATCTTATCATGGCCATCTTGAGAGATACAATCCACTCAGCCATTCAATAGATTGTACCAAACACCTCCAAGAATACTAAATATCCCTCAGGTTCCTGTGGACCAGAACAAAGAGGAGGCATAAAAAATAGTAAACACAACCTTTATCTTTTCAGTTTTATATGTTTGTGAAAAAGATTTCAGATATTCACAAATAACGGCTCGGTCTATTGGGAAGTACCTATGGGCTGGGCACGATACTAAGCTTTTTACATGCATTGCCACTTTTAATGTTCTGTACCCAGGTTACAGAAGAGTATCAAAAAGGTTAAATAATTTCCCCAGTCTCTATAAGAGCTGGATTTTCATTCAAATCTAAGTTGGCTAGTCTCCAATGCACTTGCTATTTCTTCTATTCATAGAAGCTAGAAGCTGCTTTCTCTATCTTGCCTATTCAGCTCACATTGCTTAGGAGTGGCTTCCTTTCCCCAATTCATTTGGTCCCAACTCATGTATTGCTCTTATTCTATCATCCATGCCCCTAGATTCTTACCAACCCAGTTGCCCGCCTAACTGGTTCCTTCTTATGGGCCTGTGCATTGGCAATCCCAGCCCTGATCCTTCCCTGGTATTCAATGTGGTTATTTGCCTTATATGGAGACTTCCCATGCCATCTCTCCCAGCTTGGAGGTCACCATCTGGCTCTTTCTTCCACCTACAATTTTGGGAGGAATCAGGTAATTGATTGGCAAAGGGAGCCGTTTTTGAGTATTGCCAACTTGTATTTTCCTATTCACTTATAAAGAAGGCCAAACCCCTCCATGCAATGATGCAATTTTAGTACCAAGCAGTGGCAACAGTCTTAAGAAGTCCAGGATGTGTTGGTTTCATATTGTTGGAAAAGTCACTTAGGGCCACGCTTGTTAAGCTTTTAAATGGATATGAGTACCTGCAGATTGTGTTAAAATGCAGAGTTGGGCTCATTAAGTCTCAATGGACACTGAGATTCTGCCTCTCTAACCAGCTCCTACTGGAGGTCCTCGGACCATGCTTTAGGTTGTGAGGCTCCAGGGCAGTGATTCTTAGCCTTGGCTGCACATTAGGATCACTTGGGAAGTTTATAAAAAGGGTGACTGGGTGACGGGCACTGAGGAGGGCACTTGATGGGATGAGCACTGGGTGTTATACTATATGTTGGCAAATCGACTTCAAAAAAAAAAAATATATATAAATTTAAAAAAATAAAGAAATAAAAATGCACGGACACACAACATTGTGAATGTATAAAATGTCACAGAATTGGATACTATGAAATAGTTGATTTTGTTTTGTGATTTTGACCTCAATAAAAGTTAACAAATAAGAATAAATAAATAAAGATTTTAAGATGTAAAAAAAAAAAAGACTGATGTCTGTGTCACACTCGCAGAGATTCTGATCTAACTGATCTGGGATGTGGCCTGGGTGTTAGGATTTTGAAAGCTTCTGCGGGTGATTCTAATCTGTGACCCAGGTTAATAATAATTAAATAATTAATTAATAATAAATTAAATATTAAATAATAATAAACCCATCATGTCAACCAGAATACCCCACAAATCAATGAAAACAACTTCTGGGAAAAAAATGCCAAAAGGGAATGGAGTATACTCAATTTTGTGGTGGAAAAAAAAAAAGGAATTTCTCTTGAAATAAGGGGGAAGATAGGAGGGAGAATTCTATGTATTGACACACATTTATGTTTCCTGACTCCTGTACTCCTTGTACTCCATACTGCTCACTGACTTATACAATGTTGATAAATTTGATTCCTCCATTTCCCCCCTTTTTTTTTTAAAGGTAAGGTCATATGTAGTTTAACGTGTTGACTATTCTATTTTTATAGCCAAGAGAGGGCTTTGCAACTTGATTATACAAGGTAAAAATCAAAGTATTTTCATATCTAATCTAAAGAGTATTTTCCATGTGACCTGAGCCCAGAAAAAAAGAAGAAGTTTCTCTGGGAGTTTCAGTGAAATCTCTCATTCCCTGATTCTTTAAGAGTAGAATTGTTTAGATAAATAATAATGAGCGAATCCTTATGGAGCCCCTACTATATGCTTTCATTTTCTCGTTTTCTTTAAAGTACTTTTTGTTCATTAATTTATTGGCTTTTCATGCCAACCCTATGAAGTAAACACTATTAATGTGCCCATTTTATGGATAAGGAAACAGAAGAATTAAGCAATTTGCCTTGCTCCACTGCTTAATGGCAAAGCAGCTTTTGAACCAAGGAATCCATGTTCTTAATCACAGCAATAGGCTGCCTAATAGAATTACCAGGAATCTTAGAGAAGTATAGTGGGCCTTAAAGATATAAGTATTTGCAAAGAGAATAAGACTGTTGCATTTGTAGTTGGATGACAGATCAAATTTATTCCCATGAATTATGAACTAACACATAAGAAAGAAACCAGAAAAGGGCATTTTTTTTACTTCATGAAATGAGAGAGCTAGGCTCAGAGACATTTAGGGCCTGCTTCAGATCACACAGCTACTTAGCAGGAGACTCAAGACCAGATTCCTAAGGGCCTAGTGGTTGGCCTTGGCTCATTGGAGACACCTGTAGATTAAAAGCCTTAGTGCAAGAGATATGTTGACTGTCTCCACTTTTAATCTTGAGCTCTTTCTGCTCCGCTTACATATTCCCTCTTTGCATATAAAAGATCACCTGCCTGAACCAACTGAATGTTTCTTCTGACAAAATTGTGGAAATTTGTGTTTCTTTATACAAAATGCTTATGTATTTCCCTTACAAAGAAGTACATAACTGGTGGTAAAGAGTTAAACAAAAAAAAAAAAAAAAAAAAAGCATGAATTTAAAAAAAATCTGAGAATCCATATAGGGCCTTCTCATTGCTATAATGATATCAGTTGCAACAAGTCCAAGGCCCGACCTCATTACAAGGGTTTAATTGCATTGTTACACAGTCTCACTTCTCCTCTCTGGCCTCTTTCTCTTTATGACAGCTTTAGAAAGGAATTTCAGCTCAAGGTCAAAGGAAATTAATTACTGCTTTCTTAATCTGTGCTCATCTACATTTAGAAAACTTTGGGCTTTCTACCAACATATTCTTGTCTCCTATTTGTATAGACCCAAACTTATAAAAGTAACACCTCAGACCTTTATAGAAAAGAAAAAGTGCACAGAAGCACTCAAATAGCATGTATTTAATAAGTGTGGATCATATCCCAAGAAAGCACCAGGTGTAGAAGAGAAATTCCAGCCATTTAGCAAAGATGGCAATGCTTTAAAAGTTGAGAATTATCTTACATAGAAAATGCACCCAATAATTAGACTTAAGGCTATTAAATTGGAGTGTTAATAATGTTCATCTAGTAATGCTAGTAAAAAAGAGTGTTCTAAGATAAAGGGACGATGAGTGGGCATATTGATTGGCTATAGAATGAATAGCTACAGATTTAAATATGGCTTTTTGTGGAGCATTCCCATATATAGTTGGTTTAAGCTCTAGGAGGAACTGATTATTTTCATTATTGCATTAACATTCTCAAATGTCCTTTCCTTTTCCTTTCTCGTGTCTTCATTGGCCAAGAAGACACCAAGTCAATGGATGTAAGTCAATGGGTATTTCTATCAAGTCTCAGGTGAGGAAATCTTGCTTGTCCCTAGACCACACTCTGAGTTAAGGTCCAGAAGAACAGTCCCAGGCATCTGAAAAGGAAGAACAAGTCGACAGGACCTTCCTTCTCCAGACAAAGATATTGCTATTTGGTTAAATCTTCCTTTAATATCTTTAATACTAACATTTCTAGGGGAAGCTGTAGGCCTCAGCTTGGGTTGCTATGACCCCACACATTCTTAGCTAGTGGAAGAAAGGTGATTTGATTGACAGTTACTCTAAGATGGCATACAACAGAGAAGGGCATAATTCCCTCCCTAAGGTCATGGTTCTCAAAATGTGGTCCCCAAGCCAGCAGCATTAGAATCAGTTAGGAACTTGTTAGAGATGCAAAGTCACCCCCACCACAGACCCACTGAACCAGAAATTTTGAGGATGATGCTTAGCAATCTGTATTTTAATAAGTTCCCCTGAGTATTCCAAAGCATGCTAAAGTTTGGGAGCTATTTTACCAAAAAAAAAAATAAAACTTCTTTTACAGAAGAGGAAAGAATGAATCTTGGAAGGTGCTGTGGACCTTATTTTGGTATAGCATCCTGAGAAGACTAATACAGAAGGGCAAACACAATAAATGTTACCTTTCTCTAAACCAAACAAAGTTGGGCTCTCCTTCTACACTATGCTTTTGACATTTCCATTTGAATATACTGAGTCTATATCTTCTCCAAGTAGATGACTTATTATGACCTCTGGACAATGTATGTGTTGTTCCAGAATAGAGAACCCAGAAATAGACCCTCGGCTCTATGGTCAACTTATCTTCAACAAAGCAGGAAAGAATATCCACTGGAAAAAGTACAGTCTCTTCAATAAATGGTGTTGGGAAACCTGGAGAGCCACATGCGGAAGAATGAAACTGGACCATTCTCTCACACCACACACAAAGATAAACTCAAAATGGTTAAAAGATCTAAATGTGAGACAAGAATCCATCAAAATACTAGAGGAGAACACAGGCAACAACCTTTTGAACTTGGCCACAGCAACTTCTTGCAAGACACATCTATAAAGGCAAGGGAAACAAAAGCAAAAATGAACTATTAGGACTTCATCAAGATAAAAAGCTTCTGCACAGTGAAGGAAACAACCAACAAAACTGAAAGGCAACCTACAGAATGGGAGAAGATATTCGCAAATGACAGGTAAAAGGTTAGTAACCAAGATCTGTAAAGAATTTATCAAACTCAACACCCAAGAAACAAACAATCCAGTCATGAAATGGGCAGAAGACATGAACAGACTTTTCTCCAAAGAAAACCCCATGTGGCAAACAAGCACATGAAAAAATGCTCCACATCACTTGCCATCAGGAAAATACAAATCAAAGCCCCAACGAGATACCATCTCACACCAGTGAGAATGGCTAAAATTAACAAGACAGGAAACAACAAATGTTGGAGAGGATGTGGAGAAAGGGGAACCCTCTTGCACTGTTGGTGGGAATGCAAGCTAATACAGCCACTCTAGAAAACAGTGTGGAGGTTCCTCAAGAGGTTAAAAATAGAGATATCCTCTGACCCAGCAATTACACTACTGGGTATTTACCCCAAAGATACTGATGTAGTGAAAAGCCAGGACACCTGCACTCCAATGTTCATAGCAGCAATGTCCACAATAGCCAAACTGTGGAAGAAGCCATGATGACTTTTGACAGATGAATGGATAAAGAAGATTTAGTATATGTAAATACAATGGGATATTACTGAACCATCAGAAAGGATGGACACCTACCATTTGTGTCTATGTGGGTGGAACTGGAGGGTATTATGCTGAGTGAAATAAGTCAATCAGAGAAGGACAATCATCATGTGGTTTCACTTATATGTGGAATATAAGAAATAGTGAAAGGGACTCTCAGGGAAAGGAAGGAAACTGAGTGGGGAAAAATTAGAGAGGAAAACAAATCATTTTTTTAATAATAATAAAAAAGGAAGACAAAAAAAAACAATAAATGTTACCTATGGGTGTCTACTGTGTGCCAAGCTATGTGTTAAACAGTTGGTCAGTATGAACGTATAACATCTCATACAGATGGTCTCATATGTCCACTGACTTTTCAAAAATAAATAATTATTTATTTCCTTATTTATTCATGTATCAGACATTTATTAAGTGCTACAAGACATAGGCCTGTTGATTCAAAGTCAAATGAGGATACCCTTGCCATAATACTGCTTAAGGTCTATAGGGGAGATAGATGAATGAGTAACACTCACAGTCTAGTACACAAGTGCTGTGAAAATGATATAGCCATGTAGTTTTCATCAGTTCAGGGGTGTGAATATGGTCAGCTAATTATGCTTTGGTGAATGAAACTGATTAGTGTTCTTATCAAAACTGACATCTAGAGGGAGGTTTTAGGGAGAAGAAGCAGCCTGAAGTAGGCCTGGAGCTATATGAGAGATTGGTGTGTGTTCAGATATTATGAGCACATCATCCTGCAAGACTCCAGAGAGCCACTTCCTTTTGAGAAATGGCTGGAGTTCAAACATCAAGAGCAAAAATAAGAATTTTCTGTGGTAATCTGTACTTTAGTTGAAAGCTTGAGGTAAGGGGAGTGAATTGGACTTGATGAAAGCCAAATTGCTGTGTGGATGGTCAGAGAAGTGTGTTACAGTTTGAGAAAGCACCTCGCTTTGGAAGACTTAGCTCTTGCCTCTCCCTCAATTCTATAAGCTTACTCATATTCTCTCAATATATACATTTATCCCCTTGAATGTCCAAAAAATATTCTGTAGCTGGCTGCCAAACAATCCTGATCAATGTGATTGGAACAGATGGTACACAGGTGCCCTAAAATTCAGATTAAAAGGTGTTTATTACTATGAGCACGTAGCTTTATTGTATACTTTCAATACATGTAGAGGTTGTGGTACTTAAATATTTATAATGTTGGATGTGATGTTCAGTATGGTTTATCATGTTGTCTCAGAATGGTGGGTAAGGGAAAAATTAGGGACAGAGATGGCCATTGTCCTCCATTCTAAGCCTTCAGGCCCAGCAGCCACCTGCCATCGGCATACTAAGAAGCACTATCCAAAGAACCAGCATGATCATCCAATGGTGAGTAAAATTGGGATACCTGAAAGAAAGGAGGTAGGAGGTGTTGGTAGTTTACTGTTCAACTGGACAGACAACTAGCCAGGGGATTTGGTGATTTGCCCTTGGCTTCCAAAACAAAGAAGGGGAGCTTGAAGAAAGATGCCAGTGTTGAGAGTTAGGGGGGAGTTGCAAGAGATTGTACATCCATCTTTGACAAAGCAGGAGGGGGTGAATTTGATTAGATACATGTGGTAGGAAAAAGTTATAAGGCCCATTTACACAAATAAGTGGAAAACAATGAGGTAGAGTCAGAGCCATGAGAGAGGTCAGGTGAAGTTTTGAGGATGTTTATGGAGGGAAAAGTTTAGATATTATTGTAGTAGATCAGAGTAAGCTTCACGGAAGAGGTGGAATTTGAGTTGAGTATATAGTGTAGACCAAAATCACACACTGGGAGCAAGGTGTGGATGACATTGAGGCAGAGAACAAATCAAGGTCCAGAAGCAGAAGTGCGTGTTTGTTGATCAAGCAGGGGGTTTGGGTGGAAACTACAAAAGTGAAATATAAGATAATCTTGTGTCAGATGGTGGAAAGTCTTGGATGTCATTTTAGGGTGTGTGGATTACAATCTGGGCAGTGGGATATCTTTAGAGTTTCTAATTTGGGCATTGATATAATTCAGGCTAGTTCTTCTTAACATTCTCAATCCACAAGATAGATAAATACTGAGATAATTTGTGTATGGTACACTGGAATAAAAGGCGAGGGAGCTTTGTCAAAGGCAAACACTCCAGGAACTTCCAGTTCCTGATCTATAACCCAAGAGTTATAGGGATGAATATCTCAGTATAATGGAGCAAACCTGTCACTTACTGGTGCCTACAAGGTGCCAGGCACTGTTTAGTGTTGGGGTGCTAAAGTGAATGAAACAGAAAATTCCCTGCTGTCACCTCCTAATAGGGGAAGCAAACAATAAACAGAAGAACAAATTGACATGACAATGCCAGGCAAGGACTGAAGCTAGGTAGGGAAAAAAAAAAAGCAGAGGTAAGGAAAGAGCAGTGGAAGGCAGCCAGCCAACATTTGTCTCTGGGAATGCAACACTCCCATGGTGGCCTGAGTGAAGTGATGGAACAAACCAAAGATCTAGAGGGAGAATATCCTAGCAAGAGAGAACCAGGGTTTGTATGGTTGAAGGAAACAAAAAGAACCACAAAGTCACCCATGAGAGAGTGAAGCAGAGAATGCTAAGGGATGAAGCTAGAGTTATAGTTGAGTCAGAACATACAGATCTTGGCAGTTCATGCTAAGGAGTTTATTTTAAATATAAGACCAGCATAGTCAAGAGTTTTGAGCAGTGAAATGATGTGTGGCAAGTTATGTTTTTAAAAGATTGTTGGTGCTGTGGAGTGAAAAATACATTGTAATAGGCAAGAGAGGTCTGGGTTTGTGCTAGGCTATTAGCAGTGGAGGTGGAGGGAAGTGACTGGATTTAAGATATTCTTTAGAAGTTCAAGCTGAAAGGAACCAAGAGAAAGTGGAATTAGAACATGAAAAGCAGAGAGATGTCCAAGTGACTTTTTACATTTTTGGCATGAAAACTAGATGAATACTTACAGAGATTTTGAAGTTTGACGGCAAGGTGTGTTGGAGGTAAGGGCTTGAGATACTTTTCAGAGATCCAAATGAAATGCCAAGCCAGCAGTTGGATATACATATCTAAGAGAGACCAGAGGACAGAAATGGGGACACACATTTGAGATCTATCTTCATGCAGTTTGTAGACCAGAGCACAGGATGAAAGAATGTAGTAGAACATGCAGATTAAAAAAAGGAGAAGTGGAATTAAATTTTGTTGTATTTCTGCTAATTATTAAGCTTTCTGCAAATATATATGCTTTTACCTACAGCATATCATGACATAAATACAATTAGCCCCCATTCAATGTTGAAGAAATGGGAAATTAAAGCTGTAAGGAGCTACTTTCAGTAGTTCAAAGTCATGCACAAGGTGAATGGAATAACTGAGATGCAGTCCCAGATCTTCTTGGGTTCTAAGTTAGGTAACAAGTTAGGCCATAGATAGAACAGCTTTGAATTGACAGAGATGGGGAGTCAGAGGGGCAAGACAGATTGTGGAAGCAGTCAAGACAATAGAGATTTGAAATTTGAGTGACAAAATGGTAGAAACTCTGCAGAATTGGAGAATTGAATGCTTTACCTGAGGTCAAAGAGGGAAGCTTCATGTTTACCTTTACACCACTTTGCCAAGACATAAACTAGTGTATGGGAAAGGAAGATGTCTTGGCAAGAGACTTAGTGCTGTATTTGAAATGTGCACGTGTGATGATGCATCATGTGGGTGAACTAGGATTTGCTATTCACTGATGTCTGACCTCACTGATGCTCAATCTATATAAAATTCTTGAAAATGCCAATTCTGAAGGAAGAGGCTGAATTCCTACAGTAAAGAGACTCTCTGATGGTCCTGTAACCATTTAAGATCTGTAAGGAGATCCAAAACTTTGAAGAAAATTCCATCTAACTTGGCTGCAGAAAACATTTCCAATGTTTCCAGGCAGTCCTGGTAAAGCCCACATAAAATTACTTAGTTATCACACACTTTTTGTGTTAGTATAAAGTTGCTTAGTGCACACTACTACACTGAGACTCACTATATGCCATTCATCTACTGAATCCTGCAGCCTACATTTGATTTAGTCCCCTGGTGGCACCTAAATTTAATGGTGTTCTATTCTACTAATGGTGTCTCCCAGCTGACATTGCAAGCTGACGTTTTTGTATTACTAGCTGGATTATTTAAAGCTGGGCTGTCCAATATGGTAGCCCCTGGCCACATGTGGCTATTTAAATTTAAATTAATTAAAGTTAAATAAAATTTTAAATTCTGTCCCTTGATCGCACTACTCCCACTTCAAGTACTCAATAGCAACATTTGGCTAGTGCCTACTGTTTTGCCTAGAGCAGATAGAGAATATTTCCATCATCACAAAAAGTTTTATTGAATGGTGCTGTTTTAAAGCACCAGTGTTGGGCTATCTTCCTCACAGGTCCTCTGTTCTATAAATATATCACCGCTATGAAAACTTAATTCTGTGTGGCAATTGACCCAAAGAACCATGCCTAATCCCCCCAAACATACACCTGCCCCAATGACCAAAGCTCAGTTACAAATATCATTCAGAGCAAACAGGAATGGGAAAGTAGCAGCCAATGGTGGAAGGCATAGTAGATGAAGACCCAGTAAGGCAAAAGTGGCTCGTTTGTGAAGTGTTGCAGCTAAATGAGTATGCAGAGGCAGAGTGATAGCACAGATGAGAGGGAGGTAGATAAGCCATCAGATAATCATTACATTGGCATAAGCAGTGGAATCTTTGATTTGACTCTTAACTGAATATCTTGAGGGAGATGGAGAAAAATACAGAATTGACACAGATAAGTGCCAAGGAATCATGTCAATCTTTGGAATTTAGGAGTGGCTAATATGGGTCAATGAGTTTTAAGGCTGATTTGCTTGGAATAGAAACTGAAACCTTGTAGCACCAGTGTTTGCTTTTCTACCCAATACCAAAGCCATCTTAACATCTGGATGCCAGCCCCTCTGAAACCCGCTCTTTCTCCCACTCAGAGCACAATCATTTGCATAATTATGTTAAGCTAATGCATTGGCTGAAAGTCCCAGCCCACCTTCAATTCTCACAAATTTAAAATCAATTATAAACCACTTTAAACTACCAGACTGAACTTAGTACCTTAAGATTCTCACCCATGGAAGAACCAAAATAGAAACAAGATTGATTGATTGAGAAGTTCAGTTTTATGGTGGTAAATGTTGAGTTCTTAATTTTTTTTTCTCTGGGCAGAAGTATCCAGTTTTTAAATGAAATTAGTAGATTCTGAACTACTTTTTTTAAATATAAGGTTTTAAAAAATATATGTTAAATTTTGGATAAAAAATTCTTTTGGGGTAACTTTAGCTGAGCTTACTCAGGATTTGCAGAATCATTTTATCTTAGCTATCATTAATTGTTGTTGCTGTCATTACTTATTGTCACTTATTCTGTACTAGATATGGAAACTGAAACCCAGAGAAATCACTCTGATATTAACAGTCTTAGTAAGAAGCAGAGCTGAGTGAGATTCAATGAAGATGGTTCACTGATTCTCTGATGGAATATTTCCCCCTATTTTATAAATACTAAATATCAGGATAAAGGTAGACTAACTGAAGATCACTCAGAGAAATTTATATTTATGACCATAAATGTTGATGTGTTTGAATGAAATTATTAGAGTCTCTTCCATGAAGTATAATCATAAAGCAAGCTAGCATTTCCTGTACCTGTCAGAAAGCAAAAACCCACTTATCAAGAATATACTAAACATATTTGAATAGAAAGTGCAAGTGTTTCAGCAGTGGGTGCTTGGCTGGATATTTCTGCGACTAAAATACTAATAAAAAAAACTTGTATTGGTTACACTGAGCAGTTGTATATTGATAACACAGGAGCAGGAAAGGAGAAGTGGAATAAGTAGTTGAGATTTAGAGAACTATTAATCCCATGACCTCTTCATTGCATTTTCCCTAATATGATTCCTCATCCCCATGTCTGTACTTCCCTCCAGGCTAAGTTCATTGTCAGTAGCTAACTTGTCCCCTAGTCCCTTGTGTTTCCCTTTTTTAAAGCTCTCATCACATCATATAATCATTTTCTCTTGTCTGGGGCCACCAATCCCCTGTGAACCCCACCATGCCAGCTTTGGATCTCCAGCCTATGCCATCAGGGAAGGAACATAGAATCTCAATCATCACTGGATGAGACAATCAATAATTCAACATCACTTATTATCCTTAGTTGTAGAAAAAAGACTCTCTTTAAAGGAGGTTTTGATCATATCGGCAACAATAGACCATCTGACCTACCTGGAAATCTTGACAATTTACCTGTTGAGGGGAGTATATGATAGCTGGAGTCAGTGCCTTGAGGCTTTCCTTGTTTCTGGGGCATGCTCTGCTTGGAGCAAGTTTCTTGGCAAGGCGCAAGGCTTACTTCGCAAAAACTCAGAGAGAATGCCACAATTAAGTGGTAATGTTACAAAATGTTAACAAAATGTTCCTCTCTCCACCTCTCTTTCTCTCCAAACAGGTTGTGTTTTTGTTTTTGTTGTTTTGTTTTTGTTTTATTTTCATCTGAAAAGCCCTGCAAATGATAAAATGAAAAACTGTTCATTAAACTAGGGTCCAGTCAGGTTAGACACTTTGGTCAAGCAATGGAATTTCATTTACCTGTAAGTGTAATTTACTGCAAAATTAATGCTGTAGCATGTAGCCATTGTCACATAAAACTAATTGTTAACCTAAAGGAAAAGCAGAGTTTCCTTTTTGCTAACATGACATGATGAACATCTTTTCATAAGTGAGATTTACAGGTAATTCACTACTGAAGATTGAAAAAAAAAAGAAACTTGAATGGGCTTGGATGTATTTTTCAATCACTGGCCAAATTTGAATCTGCTTAAAAAGGAATAAAAAGGAGGACAGATCATCACTTTGTTAAAAAGTCCATGGAGTCATGATCTCAAGGTCTTGAGTTCAAGCCCAGCGTCAGGCTCATCACCCAGGGCAGATTCAGGTAGAGATGCTCTCTCCCTCTCCCTCTACCCCTCCCACCTATGCTCTCTCTTTAACATAAATAAGACAATCCTTTTTATTTTTTTTAAGTCCTCTTGATTCATGGAAACTGAATAACACGGAATTGGTAGCTTTCCAAAGGAAGACTAATAGTTCCTCCAGGAAGTGCCTCTTATTTTGTTTCTGTGCTATATTAAAAAAAATATTTTTAATAGAATCATCATTAATCTTGGCATTCAGGCTATTTCTCAATTTAGAGAGGAAACGTCTCAAGTATTTTATGTTATGAAATAGCTTCTACCTTTTACTTAAAAGGGGATCCTCTTTACTTAAAAGAGGATCTTTAATCAGATCCTCTCTCCTCATGAAATTTCTTCATTTTGTGGTCCTTTCTGCTTATTTCTTGAGTTTTTATCTCCATCATCCTCCCTCATGCCTTGGTATCCTTGAGATATTGTGGAGATGGGCGTGAGGAAAGGAAATGGGTTAATTTAGATCAAGGTAGGGTCCCACAATCTCTAAGGACTCCTCAGGCCCTCTCTCTACATCTCTAAATTCTGCTGGCCTCAGGCAATAGATCAAGATGAGAAGAAATCATCTCAATTCCTCTGCCTGGAATGCTCTATGCTCTAGGCATTCTTCAAATGCATTGGATCTTTACTTAATCATTCTTTTTTTTTTTTTTTCAAAATTTATTTATTTATTTAATTATTTGAGAGAGAGGGAGAAGATGAGTAAGGGGAGGGGCAGCCAGAGAGGAAGAAAGAGAAGGAGAGAAGCAGACTCCCTGCTGAACATGCAGCCTGACATGAGTCTCAATTCTATCACCCTGAGATAATGACCTGAGCCAAAATCAAGAGTTGGACGCTAGGCTGACTGAGCCATCCAGGTGCCTCATGGGGCAATCAATGAATCTTTTCCACATCAAATCTTTTTCTGCAAGTGTAGGCACTCTTAACTACTACAGAATTCTGAAACACTGACATATATGTATATTTATATACACACATATACACATATGATAAATAATCTATTTGTGATTATAGTGTGATATGAACATAGTATTAAGTGGGAAGAAGTGCCATATACAACAGAATACATATTGTATAATCCCATGTATATAACACACAAAACTAGGCAAAACTAATGCATGCTGTTAAAACTCAGGAGGAAAAAAAAAAAAAAAATAAAACTCAGGAGGGTATGTACTCTTGGGGAAGGTAGTGGTTGAAAATGGGTAAAATAAAGGGGATTTTGGGGTGCCAATAATACTTTTTTATAAAACTGGGTGACTTGAAAGATGAGCACTGGGTGTTATTCTATATGTTGGCAAATTGAACTCCAATAAAAAATATACCAAAAAACAAAACAAAACAAAACAAAAACAAAACACTAGGTGGTGATTACATAACATATGTGTTCAGTTTGTGAATATACATTGATGTACTGCACAGTATGTATATCATATTTTAATAACATTTAAAATAAGAGATAAATAACCATATTGACATAGTAAAATGTTTGAAAAGTGGAAAAACAAATGGCTGGTAACCATATAAAAAGGGTTCAATCTCATCAGTAATCAGGAAAATATAAATTAAAATAACAAAATGTTGATTTAGCTAACAGAAAATAAAGTAGTAAGAAGAAGATGGGTGATATTCTTAGTTGTAGAGGGGGGAAAGAGTCACTTTTATTCAGAATTGGAGGGAAATTGAATTAGCACTGCCCATTTAGAGAACATCGTAATATCTGTCAACACTTCAAATGTAATACTTCATGAATAGGAATTCTATTTTTCGATATGCAACCTAAAGAAATATGCATATATTTGCACAAGCGTGTGCACATCAAGGGTCTGCATAATAATGTTGTTTGTACAAACTAAGACATGGAATCAAGTCCATTGTGTATGATGGCTTCTTAGATGGCCCCCAGGGATGGCCGCCTCCTGGTGTTCATGAGCATATGAAATCCCCTCCCCTTGAGAATGAGCAGGATCTGGTGACTTGCTTTTAACAAATAGAATATGGCAAAAGTCATGAATGGCACTTCCAGGATTAGGTTTCAGCATTTGCTTTTTTTTGTTTTGTTTTGTTTTCAGGTTCTCTTTTGCTCTCCTTGCACACTCCAAGAGAAGCCAGCTACCATGTGAACTGCGCTTTGGAGAGAACATGAGGCGAGGGACTGATTACCCTATCCAATATCCAGCCAGGACCTGAGATTTGCCAACTGCAACATGAAGAAGTTGGGAAGTGGATCAGCCTGGGGGCAACCGTAGATCGGGTGGACTACCGCCCTTGTCGACCCTCAAACACAGGGACCAGCTAAGCCACGCTTGGATTTTTCCCTCACAGAAACTGAGGTAATAGACGTTTGTTGAGCTTAGCTGCAAAATTTGGGGGCAATTTGTTACTCAATAATGGGTAATTCATACATCAATCTTTAGAGTAATGCTTAAATAAATTCCAATAATTCTATATGGTAGATATTCGTCAGCATTTTAAAAGTATATAGTATTTCTATATGCGTGGATATAGAAATATTCTTTTTCTTTTTAAAAAAATTTTAAAGATTTTATTTATGTAGTTGAGAGAGACACATAGGTGGGGGGAAGGGCAGAGGGAGAGGGAGAAGCAAACTCTCCACAGAGCAGGGAGCTCAACGCCAGGCTGGATCCCAGGACCCGAGATCATGACCTGAGCCAAAGACAGATGCTTAACTGACTAAGCCACCCATGGGCCCCAATATAGAAAGGTTCTTAAGACATATTGTTTAAGTAAAAATAATAAAGTTACAAAACTGTATGTGTGGGCAGAGTCCATATAATTAAGAAAGCAAATTTTGTATATTTGTAAGTAATGATACATACTTCTAAATCCAGAAAAAAAGTTTTGAAAGGAAAAAAGTGAAGTTGATTTGGGAAGGGGAGTTTTTACATAACATTCTATCACATATAATTCCTTGAAGTTTTTTAAAGCAAGAATGTATTCACACATTAATGATATAAATATGTATATAAACAAATAGGGGTGCCTGACTGGTTCAGTTGGTAGAGCACGCAATTCTTCATCTTAGGTCTGTGAGTTTGAGCCCCACATTGGGTATAGAGATTACTTAAAAAATACTTACATAAATAAGTGTACTTATTATATACTTTTATATATATGTGTATATATATATATATATGTAAATTCTTTTAAAGTTATTTGGAAAACTGTGATTGTGATTGTAAACAATTTTAAAAAGCCTAAAAATAAACTGCCAGCCTACCACCCAATTATAACCTTTTTTATATCCATTCCTTTCCCATTCTTATTTTGAATTTCCCTCCCTTCTCATACAATATGAATATAGATAAAGATATATGTTTGAACAACACTGAGATCAACTGCATATGTGATCTTATAGCCTTTTTAATTTATTATATAGTAAACATTTTCTATGTCACTAAATATTGTCCAACAATATCCATGCTTAATATCTGCCGACTATTTCAACATATGGTTGTACCTTAAGTTAATTACTTAATTAACCTGTTATTGTTGTACATTTGGGTGGTTTTCAATTTTTCTGTTACAAATAATGCTGTGACTAATTATCTTTCTGGATTCACCTTTGTGCAGTTCATGTTTATTGCCTTAGCATTTATATATTGGAAATTGTTGGATCAAAACGTACGCAGTCAACAATTTAGGCTTTTCATACATTTTGCAAAAAGATTACAGTGACAGTAGCAGTAGAACAGACACACAAGGACTGAAATCAGTGGTACAATATCATGCTGCCCAACTTTAATGTCAGCCAGTTTTTTCACTACTGTGTTTACTGCAGAAAATAATGGTTATGATGGTGATGATGATAACGAGGAGGAGGATGGTGATGGTGATAATGGTGATGGTGATGGTGAGGATGGTGATAGTGGTTATGGTGATGAGGAAGATGGTGATGGTGATGATGGTGAGGATGGTGATGATGATATTTTTCAGTAGGCCAGCATAACACACATCCAAAAGAAGGAAAAAATATGATACAACCTAGACATCAATATAAATAATATTGAAGAGGAACTCTATGAATGACTTTCAAAATTTAAGCATCAGGTGGTTTATTTTCAAAAAGAATTTTAAGTTATAGAATGATATACTGTCTTTATCTGTAGCCTTTGGTATGTTCTTGTCGTGTTCATGACAAAGTTCTCCAGGGTCTCAACTTATACACTAAGTCATGCACTAACTTATATACCAATATATACAAGTTTTTTTTTTAATGGCGTTTGAATTAACTAAGGCCAATCAAAGTTTTTATGCCAGTGAAGTAAGACTTCTTGAAATAGTAGTCTGGCTATGAAGAATGATTCTGGGAAGTAAAAGATGAGAGACTTCTGATTTATAGACCCTGAAATTAAATCACTTTCAAAGCAAGAGTTTATAAATATAAACATATATATGCAATAAAATACATGCCATATACAAAATACACACCATTATAAGAATATGAAATACATATAAATAATATAATACACCACATAGTATATATAATAAAATATATATATATACACACGATAAAAACAACGGCATCCCCCCTCCCCTTCCATTTTACTTATAGAAAGCAACTGTGCTATATTAGGAATATAAAAGGTGGACTTCAGTAAAAGATATTGTATCATTTTTCAGTTGTAGTAAACAAAAGAGATTCCTTTGTGGGATTCTAATATACATACTTCAAAGAGTCATGATTTTTATTAAGGTCTCTAGAGGATTTAGTAAATATTAGACAGATACAAGTAAACAGTCAAATAAAATTTTACTGGTTAAAATAGCATTTGAAGATCACTAATAACATCAACTTACATATTTTAAAGATGAAAAATATAAGGTCCAGAGAAATTTGGTGTCTTACCCATGGTAACAAAACCAGTTTATATCAGCATCAGAACTAGAATTTAAATCTTCATCTCACTCTCCAAATTAGGTTTTATCCATGAACATAAACTGCCACCTGCCATTTCATAAACTTTCTTCCTTCTCAGTAACATTACATGACCTTCTGGGGTAGGTATAAGAATTCCCCAGTGTCTGGCTAGAGCCAGACAAGAATCATAATCTTTCAAAGATTATTAAACTTGAGTACTACCATGCTTGCAGACCATTGGCAATATCAACATTTGCTTCCTGATATGAGGAATCAGGAAACCCTCTTCTAGTGAAAGGTCTACCACCAAAACATAGGGAAAGCAGGCTGCAATTTTTGCATAATGTCCAGCTTACCGTGATATATCCAGAGTTTCATAATGACCTTTGACCTAGGAAGAATCTCCAATGCCTAAGTGAATTTTGGTAGTCACAGATTGTACTTCATAATTCTAGGAAGACAATATGAAATATTTTCAGATTAGAAAAAGGAAATTTGAATGGCTGTGTTTGGCTTTAAAATCATGAAAAGAGCCAATCAGTAAAAATTGCAGGATGACAGAACTGGAGATTGCCTTAGAGATACTTTTGCAAATGAAAGATGGAGACTACATAAGAATCGCTTAGAATTAAAACACAGGTCTTTGTTATTTACTTGTATGCATTTTCTGCTCCCTACTTAGAGCATAAGAATTTTTCTTCCCTTTGAAGTCAGTTTTGGATAATTCCTCTTTACAGTATAGCCAGTTCCATCTGGAAATCTCTCTTGGCTCTAATAAAAAGTGAAGACAATCTTTCCTACTCATGAAAACAACTAAACTTAAATTAGAGTTTCTTTTAAGACTCAAGTTTTGTTCTAATATGTGATTTGAAATCATACTCTGTAATGATTTGCCATTTGTGTCATATGTGTGATTTGTCTCTTCTGGTCTTCTACCTTGAGTTACATTTGAGGTTAGATGTTCCAGAACTAGAACCAGTGAAGACTTACCTTTTGTTGGTAAACAGAACTGCATCTACTTCAATGAAGAGTTGAGTGACTGAGCCCCATGTGGGCTGAGGTTCCTAGAACTTGTATTCTAAGATGTCATTCTTGGTATCCTCAAGAATCGTTTGAGGTGTTCAAATGACAATTCCAAACAGTTCTGTTTTAGTGGTCTAAAGAATTTTTTGAGCCTAAGGAATTAACAAATGAAGACCAGTATATATTATGATATTTGATGTTCATGATGTGACACTGTAGGACTAGTCTTTCTTACACACACACACACACACACACACACAAGTTTCAACAAACTAATCAGAGAGAAGAAAAAGGGAGTGACCACATAGGAATAGGTGTATAAATCCCAGGCAAGTTAAAGAATAGGGAAATTGTGCAGAGTTAGCAAAATTGGTAGATATTGTATCTTATATCTGATTCCTTATTTCACTTGTCCTTTTCATCTCTAACATAATATACTAAGAAGTTAAGTAAGAATGGAAGCATTTCCTACATCTAAGACCAACTGAAAAGATTCCCAGTAGAACTGTCTGAATGCAACAAGAAGACACAGGGAGCTCTAAGCAATAAAGATAACTGGTGGAGTAGGGCCAGATTGTGGAAGACTTTGAAAGCCAGGAAATGGCATCTGGACTTAGTACTGAAGAGCACAGGAATTCATATGTATGTTGTTGTGTTTCTTTTTAATAAAAGAAATGCTTATTTGGAGAAGTTTGTTTGATAAGAACATGTGGACTCAATTGGAATACATGGTAACTATATAAGTAGGAATTTGAATAAGCCAGAAAATGAGCTGGAGTTGTGGATAAGAGTGATAGCAAAGTGTAAGGGAAAGTAAAAAAAAAAGAAGGGGGCGGTGCCAAGAGGACTTTGTGGTAGACTGATCATAAGGGTGAGTGGCGGGTGATTCATATTTAGGGTTAGAAAGACCTGGGTTGGCTATCAGTTCTATTATGTACTAGCTTGTGTCCTTATTCTTATTCTGTCTGAGACTTGGTTCCTTCATCTGTAAAATGAGAATGACAATAATAGAAGCTATTGCTTAGGCTAGTTGATAGGATAAGTTCAAATGTGTGCAAAAGTACCTAGTTCAGTACTTTTCAGTTGGTTGAGTACCTAGTTCAGTACTTTTCTAGTTCAGTTGGTTGAGTGCCCTACTCTTGGTTTCTGCTTAAGTCATGATCTCTGGGTCCTCAGACTGAGCGCTGCATTGGGCTCCATGCTCAACATGGAGTCTGCTTGTGTCTCTCCCTCCCCCTTTGCTCCTCCTTGCTCTCTCTCTCTCTTTCTCTCAAATAAATAATAAAGTCTTTTTTTAAAAAAAAAGATACCTGGTCATTTTAGAATGAGAGGATTTATTCTCTTTGTTGAGAATTAATTCAGCCTGGGACCATTGGGATCAAAAGATGAAAATACTCTTGGGGTTGGAGTCTTGCTGGAAGCTGATGTGGGGGTAGCTGTGAGACATGGTCCCGAAGATGTCCATCAAGGCCATCAGAGCATATCACCCAGAGGGTGAGATGACAATTCAGACAGGCCATTATAGTATAGGAACTTAGATGAAGTCCAGGAAAGACTAAATATAGAAAATTGGAAATATCGGACTAATGTGTAGAGAAAAAAATAATTTAAAGATTTATGAGTGGTTTACAGAAAGGTAAGTATTGATGCCATGGAATCTCTAGATCCCCTTAGGAAAACTATAAAGAAAGATTAAGAGTTAATACCTATACATAAAGTAATACATCAAACTATCAAGAATAATCCACAAAGAAAGAACAAAAAAGATAGGCTTTTCAATACTGAATTGCTTATGCTATTAATTATTTAAAAATATGAAAAGTCCAGAAAACTACAAGCTAATTCAGGGGATAAAAGGAACAGAAAGAAGCATCTTGCAAGTGAATTCCAGAGCTAAATGCAAATGAATTATTTTTATTTGTTCATATTTTAAAATCTGTGAATCAGGAATATCTTATAATTTAAAAACTCATTGCCAGTGTATATTCTTTCTTAGTGGTAGATAACATAATGGCTCACATTATAATCAGTGATTTCTTGGATTCAGTTAAACTGATTATTTTGTTTTTGCTTTTACATATGAAAGGGAGGTTGCAGCCAATTATAAGGTGCCCATTTAGGAAAGAAAAGGGAATATATTGAATATTGAATATATTGAATTTTTTTACTTAATTATTAGATAATATAAATTCTTTTAAAATTATACAGGACACATTTATCAAAAGTATCCATGTCCTGGACAAAATGGGAAGTGTCAGTAAGTAGAAAATGATTAATGTCACAAAGAACATGTTCTCTGACCAATGTAATAAATTAAAATAAATAAGAAAAAAAAGTAGTCAAAGATCCCTATACATATTTGAATGAACAAAATACTCCTTTAATAATCCATGGGGACAAGAAGAAAGCACAGAGGAAATTAAAATATATTTAGATATGAACACTAAAATTGTAAAGATCAAATTATATGGGTGTCAGATAAGGCAGTACTTAGAGGAAAATATATAGCCCTGTTACATCATAACAGTAAATGCTGAAAATTTTTCAGCTAAGCATCCAGCTTGCCAATATAGACAAAGAAGAAGAGAGTAAGAAAATGGAAGGAAATAGAAAATCAGAAATTAATGAAACAGCAAACCAGAAAAACAATTAAAAAAACAAATGAACATTGGCTAATATTGATTGAGAAAAAAAGTGAACTGTAATAAGAAGGGCAATATAGAACTAATGTAGAGATGGAAAAAACCCCACTGGAACAGGATCTAGAACTGTGCAACAGCCTCACACATATTTGAAAATATTACATACAACCAAGTTGATATTGTAGATTAGTGGAGGAAGAAGGATAATTCAAAAACTGGTACTGGACCAAATTTTTTAATAAAAAATTTAAATAGATTCTTCATGTACACAAAAGTCAATTCCAGATACGTTAAGGATATAAATCTGAAAAGCAAAACTAAGTATTTGGAAGAAAATATAAGTAAATGTTTTAAGATAATTAGATAAAAAGGAATTTCTTATAGGACATATACAAAGAGAAAGGAAAAATGTTGATTAATTTGGCCACATTTAAATTAAAAAAAACTATGAGATGGAAGATAACATAAAAATATTTAAAAATATGTTGCACACTAGGAGATATTTGTAACTTATATGATCAAATAAAGGCTTAATAAAGGCTTAATATCTAGGATAATCAAAAAGTTCTCAAATCAATAAAAGATCAATAAACTAATAGAAAAACCGACTGAAGATACAGAAGAAAACATGAATGCTTAATAAACATATACCAAGATGGTTAACCCTATGTACTGGTCAAGGAAATGCAAATTAAAATCACAAAACAACTATTTTGCAAGTAGCAGATGCTTAAAACTTAAAAAGTTAACACAAAATTTTGATGAAGATGTGTAACAAAATGAACTACTTTTTTGAAGAATAATTTGGCAATACTGGTAAAATCAAAGACAATAGAATTTAAGAGTTTATTTCTAACCACTCCCAGGTCTGCCTTTAAAGCAGCAGTTCTTTTTTTTTTTTTAAGATTTTATTTATTTGTTCATGAAACAGAAAGAGAGGCAGAGATACAAGCAGAAGGAGAAGCAGGCTCCCTGTGGTGAGTGAGGGTGAGCCTTATGTGGGACCAATCCCAGGACCCTGGGATCACAACCTGAGCCAAAGGCAGAGCCTCAACCACTGTTCTTAAACTTGAGTTTCCCTCATGATCAGCTGGAGGGTTTCTTAAAATCTGTTCCTGTGATCTCAGAATTTGCATGGGCAATAAGTTCCCAGATAATGCCAATGCAGCTGCTGGTCTCAGGACCACACTGAAAACCACTGCTCTAGAGATCTGGTTCTGCATGTGCTCAGAGAGACAAGAGTAAGAATGTTCATTGCATTGGTTGTAACAGCAAGCGATTGGGAGTAACCTAAATGTCCATCGTCGGGAGAATAGACAAACTAGTACAGTACGAGGCACACATCTCAGTTATAGATGATGTACTTGATCTAAACAAAATGTTGATCAAAAAAGACAAAAATACATACAATATGACACAATTTTAAAAAAGTTAAAATGCATGCAAAATAATCCTGCATATTGTTTGTAAATATATACATATATTTAAAGTATATGTAAAAATGTCAGTGTATGGTAGGAAAAATATAAAAGTTTACGTAGTAATAAGAGACCAACCTCAAGACAACGATTATCTCTGGGCAGGGAAGAGACAGCAATGAATCCAGGAGAAGCACATGAGGGCCTTCGGCTATACCTGTGATGGTTTAGTTATTTACCTTTGTTGAAAATGGAAATGCAAATGGAAAAATGATGAGATCAAGTGGGCACATGCCATTTGTCATATTATTTTCTATTTTTTGGGGTCTGTTAGAAATATTTCATAATAATAGTAGTTAAAACAAAGATAGAGTTGCTAACTCAGAAGCCTGTTACCTCACAGATAGAATATTCAGATTGGAAGGACTTTTCTTTTGACTTGATACAGAGTTTCTTTAATCCTAAAATGTCAACAAAAGAAGAAATATTTTAAAAACTAGGTATTTCAGAGAAAGACTGTTTAGAGTACATTTACAATTAATATTCTATATATTTATTCTCATTTAGTCCTCTCATCGATTCAGAAATAAGCAGAAAGGAAGCTGTTCTTTCCATTTTCCAGTTGGAAAAACTGAGGCTCTGGGAAGCTAAGGCAGTAATTAGCTGAATAAATGTCTGAGCCCAGGCAGCCACCTGGGTCTTGTACCATTGGTCTCTATCCTTGCATACAAGCATCCAGGCATCTAGGGGACACATTGGTAAATATCCTAGTCAATCTTAGTCTAGCTGAGTTGGAATTGTAACTTTTTCCTTCAAATTTATTTTGTGTCTAATAAAAAACTCAAAGGATTCCTTGTTTATTAAAATGCTTTCAGCCCGTTCCCTATTCTGTGGATATAATGTTCTTAGTTTTTCTGCAAGCCCCTGGAGGCAGTGATGCAGCTGATGGGTAAAGCCTGGATTTTGAAGTTTGTATGGTCTGTTTTCAAGTCTTTACCACCACTCCCTAGCTGTATGTAGAGGGCAATTTTATCAGCATGGAAGAACCTTAGTTTTCTTATCTGTAAAGTG
Source organism: Vulpes lagopus (assembly GCF_018345385.1). Taxonomy (NCBI): domain Eukaryota; kingdom Metazoa; phylum Chordata; class Mammalia; order Carnivora; family Canidae; genus Vulpes; species Vulpes lagopus. Next base: position 103,990,517 of record NC_054827.1, on the reverse strand, counting down.
GGGCTACCTCACTGATGGGGATTGTGGGTTCTAATGTGTGTGCAGGGTGTAGCTCAGTGCCTGACACATAATAACAGCTCAAAAAGTGAATGCTGTTTGTTTAATAATTATTACTCTTATTTGTTGACATATTGATGAGTTATTAAATTTATTCTCTTTCTCACTTCCTTTCCCATGGACCTTATCAAATTTAGCATCTCCTATACAGAAAGGTAAGCATGAATGTCCACAATTGCCAAAATATGGAAAAAGCCTCAGATATCCATTGACAGATGAATGGATAAAGAAGATGTATATGTATATATATACAGTGGAATATTACTCAGCACCAAAAAGAATGAAATCTTGCCATTTGTAACTAGGTGGATGGACCTAGAGGGTATTATGAAAAATGAAATAAGTCAATCAAAGACAAATGCCATATGATTTCACTCATATGTAGAATTTAAGAAACAAAACAGATGAACATAGGGGAAGGGAAGTAAAAATAAGATAAAAACAGAAGGAGGCAAACCGTAAGAGACTCTTAACTATAGAAAACAAACTGAGGGTTGCTGGAGGGGTGGAGGGTAGAGACATGGGGTAACCGGGTGGTAGACATTAAGGAGGGCACATGATGAAATGAGCACTGGGTGTTATATGTAACTGATAACTCATTAAATTACACCTGTGAAACTAATAATACAGTATAAGTTAATAGAATAAATAATCTAAATAAAAAGTAAAAAAAGAAAAGTAAGGATGGATGTCCAAAAAAAGAGGGATGGTAGTCCATATCTCATTAGTTGATTTCTGTCAATTCAGAATGAAGAAGGGGTGAGGAGACAGGAGGGAGAGGGAGACAGGGAGGGGGAGAGAGAAGAAAGAAATTTCTGCAGTTTTTCAGTTCAGCAAAATATTTGAACAATTACAAAGTAAAAGAAGTGGAATAATATGTATGCAGGTTGCTCATAATATTTATTGAAAGAATTGACCTATGTTTAGACTATTTCTTTTAAAAGCAACAATGTAAAAAGAAAGCTAATCTGTACTTTTGCATGATCATCATTGTAATTTTGGTGTAATATACAAATTGCTTGTAAATTACTACAAACAGTACGAATTTCTTGGTTTCTTAAGAATTGATATTCTGTTAAAAAATTGTCATATAGGTAAAGTGGTGTGCCTAGAAAGTGTCAGTGAACATTGCAGTCCTACAAATTCGCTGAACTTTTTGTTTAAGGCTTTTCCTGGAAATAATAAATTTGGAAAAGATGCTGTAATAAATAGTGGTTAGATCGAATTTGAGGCATCACTACCAAATAGTATTTAATAATGGCCTTTGAGTAGTGATACTGTGAACTGAACTAACCTGTTCACCTAGGAAGCCTTTGAAAGGGTGGGTGGGTGGGGACTACAAGCAGATGCTCAGTGTGATGATGGATACCCATTCCAATCTCCTTTTAGTTTCAGGAGAGGATTTTGAACATTGATCCACTGCATACTCATTACTTAATGAATGGACCCATGCTTTCCTGCTGGCTTAAGTCTCTGGATTTTTGCTGCTTCCTCTGCCTGGCATACCCCTTCCACCTGGAGAATGTAACTCAAGAGTTAAAGAACTAATTCAGGGATTTTTTTTTAAAGTTGGCTTCACATGCAGCGTGGAACCCAACTTTAGGCTTGAATTCATGACCCTGAGATCAAGATCTGAGCTGAGACCAAGAGTTGGATGTATAACCAGCTGAGATACCCAAGAGCTCCTAATTCAGGGATTTCTTGAGCCAACTCTGATCCCCAATGGAACTGATAAGTCTCCCTGCTGTAATAATAATAATAATAATAATAATAATAATAATAATACAATGATAATAAGCTTTTATCAAATATTTTTTATATGCCAAGCATATAAAAGGTGCTAAGCACCTTGTATAACTTAACTCATTAATCTTCACCATGATGAAGGTATTATTATTATTAAAGGAGTCAGGACATGACTTTGGGCTGTTTGACTCTATTACTTATGGACTATACTCATACCCATCAATATCTCTGCAGTGTAGGATTTCTCTAACTATATCCAATAGAGTACTTATTTTTTCTAAGATGTCAAGAGCTAAACCTGAAATATAAAAGAGAAAAATAGGCTAGTTTTGTTTGCAAATAATATCTTGGAGATCACAAGAGTCATAATTTCAAGGCTCTGAGAAGTCCTGCAATAAGGACACCTGTTTAATTTTGCTTCTTATAGAGTTTCTCTAAGAAAAACATGCCCAGATTCAGATTTTAGTTTGTTCTTTCCTTCTCTTCTCCTTATCCACTTCTTCCCTCCCCTTCTCTTTCATCCCCATTCAGACACATGCTGGGTAGACATATTTCAATGTCACATGTAATTTTGTACTTATCAAACTATAGAGTAATTGTTTCTACAGATATTTCTTGCATTAGCTTGTGAGATTTTTGTTGTTGTTGTTGTTGTTGTTAAATAGTCTCCATGTCCAATGTGGAGCCTAACATGGGGCTTGAACTCACAATCCTGAGATCAAGATCTGAGCTGAGATCAAGAGTCAGATGCTTAACTGACTGAGCCACACAGGTGCCCCTAGCCTGTAAGCTTCTTGAGGATGAAACTGTGTCTTATTGTTATATTATTAGCTCTGTTCACTGTGACATGATGGTTGTGTACAGGTTTCTTATCAGGCTCTTCTCAGGAATGTGTCAGAGATACTGCTTCAGCTCAGAAGGGAAAAGTGGGCATTGAGATAACTGACATACTGGACATTGGTGACTGGTTGACCAATTGTTCCTTGACCATATTACAAACATGAAAGACAGGTAGATTTGTCTGACATCAAGATGTTGGTGATTAGTGTAAGAACTCTGCAGTAAGGACATACCAGTTCTGTTTTATGAAGATCTTGAGGGAGGTATCCTAGGATTGAATATTTTACTCCCTGAAGATGAATTCTTAAGATGAGTGAATGCACATTTTGAAAGCTTCTTGGAAATAATTCTCTGGGTCAACAATTTTATTTTACATATGAGAACATTGGGACCAAAGAGGGGAAATAAGGGTGTAAAGTCACTTGTTACTGGCAAAACTAGACTAGAATAACCACTCTGGCCTATTAGTAAAACAAAACAAAATAAAAATTCATGGAACTCTGGCCATAAAATAGGTATAGGAGATGGATGCCTTTCTTTATGAAAGTGGGCAGAAGCCAGCACAGATGCCCATGAGAAGCATGTGGGTCAGGAAAAAGTTTGAGTGAAAGAACCGTTGGTTGGTCTATGGAATGCCCATTTGGCAATCCAAAGGTGAAAGGCCACTTGATAGTTTACCAGCTAGTAATGCTGACCTGGATGCAATGGGAGTATCCCAACCAGTGAGCCAGGACTAGAAAGGCCTTGGGATCCAGGACTTCGGAGGGCTATAAGACAGAATTTGCTGGGAGAAGCTGTCCCCAAAATAATCTTGTTACATAGTAAGGCAGGACAATATTCTTTACAGAAATGGCTTTGAACTGGGTGATATGCTATATGCTGGCAAATTGAACTCAAATTAATTAATTAATTAATTAATTAAAAAAAGAAATGGCTTTTTTTTAAAGATTTTATTTATTTATTCATGAGAGACACAGACAGAGGAAAAGCAGGCTCCATGCAGGGAACCTGATATGGGACTCAATCCTGGGACTCGAGGATCATGCCCTGGGCCAGAGGCAGGTGCCAAACCACTGAGCCACCCGGGGATCCCCAAGAAATGGCTTTGATTGGAGAAGATGTGCCTCCTGGAGATGTTTATTTTTAAATTTTATTTATTTTTTTTTCCTAGAGATGTTTATTATCTCTTACTCAAAGATAGCATAGTAAAACTACAGATGCTTTTTGTGAATTAAAGCCATAGGCTCCCAAATATGAAATAATCATTAACATTTGTTGAGCAATTTCTATGTTCTAAGCGTTTTATTTATGTTAACTCACTGCACCCAGTGACTTCATGAGGTAGCTATGATTACTATGCCTGTTTTATGGATGAGAAAACCAAGGTATAGATACACAAATAACCAGCCCAAAGTCGTATAGCTGTTAGCTAATGGGAACCAGGATGGAAGAATTCGCTGGTACTGCACATTTCCTACACTTATCTTATAAGCACCAGTTTAGTAGGCTAGGGCTAGATTTACCTAAGTAGTTTGAGATTGTTATATTGTTCTGCACAGAAGTTTGAGCTATAAAATGATGACAATTGTGAAGGGTGCTGAGGAGATTTATAGTCGTGATGCAGTTGACATTAAGTATTAAAAAAGCAAACATGAATCTTGAAGAAACTGGGAGAAAATTGACACATCTCCTGGGACTTGTAAATCTTGGCTCTTGTGGAGTGGGATGGTGTTGTAGAGGGACAAGACAGGGGGATATATGAGATCATGGAAACTCATTCTTTCATCAAGGCCTCCCACTCCCTCTTTGAGATGTCACCTACTATGTGCAAAGTGCATACAAGGGTTAGGTAATAGGACTGGCATCAATTCATCTGTGGGATGGTTTATTATCCAGTAGTCAATACACACAGGTAAGCATAAAAGTAGTAACATAAAAAAGAATTCAGAGAAGGAGACTTTATATCTACCTTAGGGACTTTGGAGCCACTTGTGGAAGAATGGGTCTTTTGGATGGAATTTGTGAAGGAGGAACTTTGATTTGTAGATTTGGGGCAAAAGAGATTCCAGATATTCTTTGTGTCTAAGCAGAGTGGAACCAAAGTCCAGAGGGGGAGAAAATGATACAATATTTGGAGAATAGGGAACAACCCTGCACAGAGGCAGGGTTTGGAGAATGGATGGAGAAGTAGGGAGGTCTCCCAAGTGGTTGCCCCAAAATATGGGGAAAACACCCTTAAAGCCACTTGTAACATCTCTTTGAGGTGATTTTCAAATGCCCATCACAGAGTAGGTGCCCAACTAGTTTTATTGACATAATGAATGAATCCCACAATGTAGGAAGATGAAGTGATTTGCAGCATCCTAGGATTGCCTGCCATTCAATTAGCCTGAGGTCACATAGTAATCATAGCTATAGAACATGTTAGCCCTTGATTCCCTGACAAAATTCCAGACATTAAAACACTGGACTGACTCTTTGGGAGTGTCCGAAGATAACCTGGGACACTTGTAGCATGCTCTCTTAGGCTAGCCTATATCTGCTGATCTGAACTATCTTTCTTTGGACTGTGTACCATCTTTTCTTGTTTAAAACAATGAGCACTACAAACCCCAGCACGTTGGATTTATTCACACGTCCATAAAAGCCTAGCAACCAAAGGTATTATCTTTATTCGGAAGAAGTAGAGCACTTTTAAGGTTCAGAAATATATATATATATATATATATATATATATATATATATATATATATGCTGGGTTTTGAAATGGTCATTTTTTTCCCCCTCAGCTATGCCATTATAGTGATCAGCCGAGCTCCGGCAAGGTAAATACTTTTGGAAAATAAGTGGAAATTTGCTGCAAATCAGTCCCTTTTGTGCATGGCCACAGGAGCATGTTGAAATGTTTGGACACTAATACCCATTCATTTTCTTGGCTCCATAAATAAAAGCCGCCAGCTCTGTGGCGGCCGTGAAATGGTATTCTTCTGGGCCCAGCAGGGACCCCCATCCTTATTACCACCGCAGGGGGCAGGACAGGCCCAAAATAGCAAGACAACTAAATCAAGACATTTTCAAATGTCTAACAAAATGACTGTGTTTTAGAAAGAACCAAAAGGTTGGAAGAAATTGGACAGCTTTTGTACTTAGTGTAATACCTTTGTTAAAAGAGTTCAGATGGGAAAAAAAGAATCTTTTAAAAATGCATCAGCATATTTCAGAATAGCATTTAAAATCTCCAAAGATCTTATGAAACTGTAAATCGGGTGCACTGATGTAGTCATCAGAGGATTCAAGCTGAAGATATATTCCATTTGGGGACCCCAGACCATGGATTGTCATGGGGCCGTCAGCAGAATTGGGCCAGTCTTATTATGTGTGTAGATTTGATGGAGGTCAGGGAAGCTTTTGAAAGAGGCTGAACAGCTATTTTGGCCTGCAGATCTTTCTCAAATTAAGATTTTTTTTTTTTCCGTAAAGAGGCTAGTAGACCTGAACACGTTTTATTTATTACCCTTTTCTTTCATCAAGGAGAACAATTAGCAGAAGTATTTCCTAAGAGTTCTAAAGGCACCATCATCTAATGGTGATGCCTGGGTGGGGCTAGGAGCCTTAGAGCAAATTCAGAATATATTTCGGGATTCCCTCCCTTTCACTGCCACCCCTCCCTGACAGTTAAGAAGTAGTGTTAGCCCATTTTTAAGAAACAATTAGCTCCTTTTGTTGGTATATTATATCTCCCATAAATTAAGTATCCAGTCCAATAACAATTAGTCCTGAATACTTTTGCATCGTGTAATGCCACACCACTGACATTATTATAATTAAGCATGTAAATATAACTCATACTTCTGACACAAACCAGTCATTTTCTGTAGTGTGACTCAAAAAGTTTCCTTGGAGTGCAAACCCCGCCAGACTCTTGCCAAATCCCTCAAAGTTAACGTGCCACACCAATCTAAAACACAAGTCTGGATTTTTGAAAGTTGATAAACAAAGAGAAAACTATCCCCTCCACCCCACCGCCACCCTCCCCTCATCTCATCTTCAGTCTTTTATGACTCAGACTTTAATTAGAGCCATAAACATTACCTTGCCTAATAAAAATTCCAGGATTTCAGAGCTGGCTCAGAGAATGTGAACCACATCTGGTGACAACTGGAGCTAATTAATATCTTTATAGGTGTCTTCCATCCACTAGAGTTTAAACAGAAATAGTCAGGGGTGCTTACATCAAAGCCCGAGGCGATCGAGGGCTGTTGCTTGCTTTCCAGTCTGAACTGATAACAAGTAGACCAATTTTTATAGGCTAGTAAAAGCCAAGTGTGGAGATAGTTCACGCAGAGAAGCACTTTACTCTGCTGTTCTTGCCGTTCTGTGCTCACGTCCCTGGTTTGGTCTGCTTTAGGCTATCCAGCTAGTTAGTTAGACAGATGCATGGGCAACAGGAGAAAAATAATGAAGAAAGATGGGAGGAGCTAACAAATAGCTTTGCTTAGATTTAGAGAAAGCTCACAGTGACCCACACATACCACATCTTCTTGCAGAGATGTTTAAAAATCTGCTCTGTGCTTCGAAGCATTTGCTTGTGGCACAGATAAGGCTGATCTAACAAGACTGAGGGAAATTAAGAAGCAGGCTGAAGTAGTATCTAGTGCTAATATGTGTTTTGAAGTGTACCAACTGGCCTGGTGCAATGTCATAGCTCTAGGCAAAACATGCAGGTGGTCGAGGAACTTCTTTTTCAAAGGTTACCCTATAAAGAGCACCAGCCCTTCACCGTCAATATGGGCCAGTACCCTGGGAGCTCCCGGACAATCAGAAAATAATGACATCAACCTGACCATGGTTAAGTACATAACATGCTGCAGGTTCACGGATGTGTAGCCTGGAACAATAAAGAAAAAATAAAGACGCTTGCTTGGCGGGCCCCAGCTGTTATTTGCCATGCTGTGAGATCAAGGAAAGGTATGATATGGACTGCCATTTCAATTGGGACCAGGTTAATCTCTCAATTGGAGGAAAGGAAAAACAACAACAGAAAAGCAGCTCTCAGAATGAACAGAGGGGACGAAGGACAATATCTTTATTTGCATAATCTGTGTTTAACCCTTTACTAATAGAGACCACGTTTCCTTCAAATAAGCTTAATTTTCTTTAGACTGGTGGGCAGAGAGCCCTAACACCTCAAAGTTCAGCCAATGAGCGAACTATCTAATATTCATTTAATATGTATTGCTGAGACGCACGGCTTAAGGGGTAAAACTCTAACCGTGTAGATTAAAAGTGACAGGCATCTCTTAAGGGAAACACCGTTGGAATCTATTCTGGCCCTGCCTCCACTGCTGACTTTGTGATCTTCAGAAAGTGGCTTAATCTCTCGGCTTTAGCTTCCTCACTTGGAGAATGGGTTAGAATTAAGTAAGAGAGTTGGGGATTAAGTAAGCCTCACACACCAATATTGTTTGAGAAATTTCTTTTAAAACACAAAGAGCTGTGTGCTGTTAAAGGCCGCGGAATTGCTGACTGCACAATCAAATGTCGAGGCAGTTCTATGTGAATGAGTGTGCGTGTGACGGTGTGCACCTCGGAGGATGAGGGAGGTCACCGGGGATGTTGGCGGCAAAGAAGTGGGTGAGCAAAATCTTGCCAGAAGTTGGTTAGTGGAACCAGATTTTCTCCCGCCCCCCTCCCCCTACAGGAAAGTACTGAGTTTTAAGCACATGGTTTGTTTTTTTTTTCCCCCTATTTCTTTGTTTTTGTATTTGTTTAATCATTTCCTGTCCCAGTGCCTTCTACCTATGGTTTTTACTTCCCAGGTATAACATACGAGGGCAAAGATCTCTGCTGCCTTAGAAAAGAAGATGGGGAAGATGTTCCAAAATTGTTTCTGGTTCAGCCAAGGAAGCAGCTCTTAGGTTCCACTGTTACTGTGAATTTGGTTCATTGATTCTTATGTTATTCTAGATTTTGCAGGAGGTTATAGGCTGGAGACAGGGGTACAGATAAGTTGTATCATTACCTATGGTCCCATCTCTGCAAAGAAACTGCTCTGAATAGTCATTGTGAAGAATTCCTTCTCCCCCCGCCCCCAGTTATTTACTTCTGTTTATTTATAAACATACTGTGGAGAAAAGCATATGGAGAAGGAAAAAGTTTACACAATCTTAGCTTCCAGCTCAAACAGAATGACTGTTTTGACATGGTTCTTTCTCTTCTAATTATTCTTGTATTTTTCTTCCTTATGGAGTCAAGATCATGTCATATGTGAATTGTGTTAAACTTTTTTCTCAGTATTATTCTATGTTTCTAGACTTCATAAATATGACTTTGATTTGGCTGGGTGACATTTCATCTTCTGAGTTGCGTTATAGCAAATATTTAATTTAATACTAAAGTAACGCTCCTATAAATAATATTTCAATTAAATCCTTTTGTTTAAGGACGTCCTCATATGAGATTTTTTCTTTTTCTTTTTTTTTTTTTTTTAAGATTTTATTTATTTATTCATGAGAGACACAGAGAGAGAGAGGGAGAGGGAGAAGCAGGCTCCATGCAGGGAGCCTGACGTGGGACTCGGTCCTGGGTCTCCAGGATCACACTCTGGGCTGAAGGCGGCACTAAACCGCTGAGCCACCTAGGCTGCCGAGAATTTTATTTCTTAATATAAATTCTGGGTGGAAGAACAGAGTAAACTCTTGAAAAGCAATAGATTTAGTTAAAATTCCTCTTTATAATAAATCCTATTAAAAATCACCTAAGTATTTATAAATACTTTAGCTCCAAGAATAGAAAAGAAAATATTACAATACTTAAAAAACACATTTGGCCAGAATTTTTATACCTATAGTCAGAATAGGCAGTAAATCACACAGAGAGAAATTAGGCTGTGTGAGGACTCACTACTTCTATTGTTGGAAATAATCTCACCAACCTGCAAGCCTAAACCCAGTCTCTGGACACTAGTTTCATGGCACAATTGACTATATGTAATGAAGTCTGTGGTATAAAGATGTCTTCTACTATGCTTATAGTTAGATATATCCCAGAAAACTTCTGGGATTGTGGGGGGCTTTATATTTATTGACTCTAACCCACAAAATCCTATATAAGAGTATATTTGGTTTTGACCACATGATCATAGCCTGGGAATGTAATGGATAAGACCTTCTCTTAATATATTATTTCTCTCCTTCAGGCTTTACTCTGGATTAGCATCTACTGTCCTGCTAAGGTTTCAAGTCCCTAGTGTATCCAGTGGAGGAAAACTAACCCTGTTTTAGTTAATACAGAGAACTTAAACCATAGCAATTTAGATAAGTAATAGGTAAGTGTCGCCTTAGACCAAGGTTTTTTGATAAGCTGATACTACATTTGTGACATATTTGTGATGACTTAGGCACAGAGCATTTGTATTCAAATTCAGTAACTTTGGGACACTTGAGTGGCTTAGTTGGTTAAACATCTGCCTTCAGCTCAGGTCGTGATCTGGGAGTCCTGGGATTGAGTCCTGCATCTAGCTCCCTGCTCAGTGGAGAGTCTGCTTCTCCCACTGCCCCTCACCCCAATCATGCTCTCTCTCTCTCTCTCCCAAATAAATTTTAAAAATTTCAAAAAAACCCACAAATTCAATACTGCATTTTTATAAATTCTTTCTTAACCAAACCAATTTTTTGTTTGTTAGTTTGATTGGTTTTTCCAACATTTTGTTTGTCTGAGGTAGCTTTGAATCTTTAAAGACTCCATGTACCAAGGCTGGGTAGCTTGTAAAATTAAATACACACTCATCAAACATTTGGCAATTTTATTCAAGGTAGAAGCTGATTGTGGGTCACCACAGTTATGAATATGCCAAAACAAAAAGAACAAACCCCAGGAATCATAAAATTCAATATAATAGGAAAGCAACCTAGAAAGAAAGTTTTTTTCCCTTGAACAAAAGAATCCTGGCTCATCTCTTTGAGTAGTTTCCATTAAAGCTCCTCTTTAATGATGTCTGATAAGATGTTAAAATGTCACAGATTAGATCAAAGCAAAGGATGAAGGATGGGGACAAAAAAGTAAGAAGTAGAGAACCAAAGTACCTACCTTTTAATTTTTTATTTTTAGAGACTAAAGCAAAGCCCATAAAAAAGACAGGTTTGTTAAGATAATAAGTTGAAGATGAAAGATTAATTTTTTAGACTATTTGCCTCATGATTTAAGAAAGCAAACCACGTTGTAACAAAATGTAGAACCATCTACTGTTAGTGAGGTCTTTAATTAAAGAAAGGATGACCAGTCTTTAGATTCTGCCCTTGATGAAAATCTTATGGAAAACAAAAGCTGAAGTTTCTGGAATCTTGGGCCAAATCTCTGGTTAGAGCAAACATTGACACTGAAAACTATGGAATCAACTCTTTGAGGGCAGGGGGAATCTAAAGACCAATGTTCAGCATCTAATTCTCCATTGAGGATTGGTCAATCAATGAGTTATCATATGACTTGAGAGAAATCTATGTCATTTCCTATGCAACTATTATTTTATGAAACTACCACTAAGTCGCCCCATTAAAAATGACCATCCCCTCAAATGAGGGAACACTTTGTATTATAAAGAATGTAAGAGAAATCCCAGAGGCTAAAATATCCTTTCTGAGATTCCCCCAATCTCATTCTTTTCCAGTTCTCATTTGAAAATATGTTTTCTGTTTAGTTGATAATCAGATAAAGTTTAGTAGTTAAGCCATCATTTTGTTTCCCTGGCAAATAAATTCGTTTTGGAAATACACTAAATCCTATCTTATTTCACCCAAAAATTCCATATAACCGCAATTTGGTGTGAGTGATAGGTAGACCTCATAGCATCCAGAGAAGTGTGTGGCATTCCAGCTAGCAATCAGAAGTGGATCCAAACCATCCCGGCTTGGAAATGTCACAAATATGTTCCATCATAAAGCCTCTAGTATAATATATATATTAGAAGCATCTGTTCTAATTATGTATGTACTTAAAGCTACCAGCTGCTTTTCAGTCTGGGTGGAAGGAAAGGGGGATTAATATTAAATAATATTGACAACTAATACTCCCATTGAATTTGTTATTATTCCAGACGCAATCTTAAAACATTGTCTATTTTTTTTTCTCATTCATTTAGCTTTTCCTCAGATATTTATTATAGGGGAATTCTACTGTCATGTTCCACATTGGAAGAAGAGAAATAATTATACTACTCTACCTTCCAATATCAAAGCAGGAATTTTGCTTCATTAGTTATATGAAAGGGTGAGATAAGGGGTTCCCCAAAACAGAAAGAGAACCAGAAGGGAAATTAACATGCAATGAATGCACATCATGTTTTAAAAACTTTAGAAATTGTATGCACCGTCATATAATTGTCACAGCAGCATTCACACATTGGTATCATCATCCTTTTAGAGAATGGGACACAGATATTCCAAAACATGGGCTTGCCTGCCAGAGAGGAGAGCTCCAGTAGACTAGGTGGGATCCACTCACGTCTCCCTGACTTCAACGTATTTCCTATTAAGAAGAAGTTACTTTGCTACTGCTTGAATTTCTAGGAACTATTAAGCAAAACACTTTCTCTCTCTTTCTTCTTTCTTTTCTTTTCTTTTCTTTTCTTTTCTTTTCTTTTCTTTTCTTTTCTTTTCTTTCTTTCTTTCTTCTTTCTTTCTTCTTCTTTCTTTCTTTCTTTTCTTTCTTTCTTTCTTTCTTTCTTTCTTTCTTTCTTTCTTTCTTTCTTTCTTTCTTTCTTTCTTTTTCTTTTCTTTCTTCTTTTTCTTCCTTCTTTCTAATAAGATGACCAAAACTGGAGTTTATCTTACTACCTGGATTCACAATGATGTTTGACACAGCAAATACTGACTGACTTTCTATAGTCCAAAACTTTCTTCCATTGTGATTATCTTGAACCACTAAACTTGTGTCTCCCGGCACCCTCTGTAACATAATAATATCTCTCTGGAAAATATTTCTAAGGTAGTGTGCACCTAAATAAAAGCCTGGTAGAGATTCTCAAACGCTGGAGAATTTGTCCTCATAGAAACTATCTTCTCTGGTCTACCCATAATGACCCGCAGAGTTTCATATATGAGAGGTTAATACAAGTGATAAGAAAGAATTGAAATGTATTTTTTTTATCATTTGGTTTTTCGTGTTGGCAGACTTCAATCTAAACACAATTTTCATGATTTTTAAAGGGAAAGTAGGAAGAAAAAAAATCCCAGATGATGGATTTATTTATTGCTTTTCTTTTTAAATCATCATTTGTCCCAGGATTATCTTTTCTTTTGAAAGGAAACATTTGAGGATGCATGTCTGGTTTTGAAAGAATTCAATGATGGGCTGGGAAAAAAACTAGTGAAAAGCATGGAACCAAGAACACTGAGAATAGAAATGTCACTGTTCATCCAGAGGACTGCATTTGCAAAATTCCACAGCTCCCTGGACAACCCCCTATAGGAGGCCACCTGTAAGAGTACAAGACCTTCCACCTCTGGGGGCTCTTTCGTCTCCATGCTATACATTCGAATAGCCAGCATGCATTCCGTACAGTGCTAAATCTGGTGATAGTTTTTCTGAAGTGTACACCTGTCCATTAGGAATGGCAAAGAGATTCCCAACTCATTTTACATAGGCACTAGCACAGCAGTGGATGTTAATGACTTTGGAGTGTTTTGTCTTTGACAATAAGCCGAAATCTTGACTATGCAATTGACTGCAACTACATAAATTGCTATTTGGAATGAATCTTAATATATACACTTGTGTATATGAATACAGCGAGCTGCACTTTCCCCATACGATCATGGTTGTTAACATTCTACCCATTTTAAGTGAGCAAATTTGAATAAAATGGCTGCGTAATACATTCTGTGTTAACATCAGCTATTTAAAGAGCCCAAGGATTAAAAGTTAATTCCATCCTTTTAATTCAAGGGACATATAAATGGCATTATGGGTAGAGCCAACCCTTCTTTTATCAGTCCTTTCATGCTGCCTCCTCACTAATTCTTGGTTGTTCAAATGCTACCTACATAATAAAAGCCTTGAGTTAATTTACTAAGATTTTACACCAGTGCAAATGAAAGAAAGGAAAGTGCTAAACAAGGCAATTAGCACTCTGTTTAGTGCACTCCCAAAATAAATGTAGGCAATTTACAATTTGGCAAATGGCACTCTATCCAGATCCAACTCATTTATGCCTAAGGGGGTGGTACAGTTCATTAGGGGGAAAAAGTGTTTATATATATTATGCTATTGAGGCCCAACCCATTTTGTACTCCAGCAACAGATGCGACTCCTCCTGAGGTTTATTAGTGTTTCTTGCAGAAAAATGCCAAACTATTATGCTTTCAAATAAATGGTCCAAAAAGAATGCCTTTTACTATTGAGTATTAGTAGCTAGCTTTACAAGATGGGGGTGTAGAAGTGTGTGTCAGGGATAGTTTGCAAGACCTATAGTCATGGGTTGGAGCCTCTTTTGTGGCTCTCGAAGCATGCATTTCCACTCGGATTCCAGTTGCTGAGATCCGCTGGAACTGTTCATTTGAAGTACTCCTGACTGTTTCTTAATTGACAGGAAGGTTGCTCCAAGCCTTTCATGTTTATTCTTGTAAGCCTCTTATTAGTGCAAAAATAATAGATGTTGTTAATGCAGAATCACAACCAACATTAATATTTAAGATGCTAGAATGATAAAGGTTAAACATGTGTTTATATTGCTTTTGAACAAAGAGCTTTACAAAATAGTTCAGAAACATAACGTTGGGCCAAATTTGGAATCACTGTGCCCGATCTGAGTTTCTCATTCTCTGAGATTTACTTTTTATTTTAGGATGATGAAGTTCTTGTGCTTCACTTTTGCTAAGTACTGTCATCTGGAATTTGGATTCCTGCAAGAAAGAAAATATGAAAATTAATATCTGAGCAAGGAAGCCCTGGTAAAATCCACTAACCTCTCTTGTATTTTTTTTTTTTTATCTCTGAGTCTATAGCTCCACACAGCTTAAAAAAAGAAAGAAAGAAAGAAAGAAAGAAAGAAAGAAAGAGAGAGAGAGAGAAGGCAAGGTAAAAGCATTCTTTTGTGCCCTCTAGCTGCTGAAAGCACAAATGGAAAATAAAATTCTCTGATGATTAAATTTACCTCATCTGGCTTGCGAGGGGTTTGGGGCGGATGGAGGGAGTGGGCAGCCCCATTATCCCTAGGAGCTAAAGTTTTTCTTTATAAAAATATACCCAAATAAGGTTACCTTCTTGAATTAATTGTGCTTTTATTATCACCAGACAAAAGCAGATTGATAATTCAGGAGGGACTCTCAGAAAATTATACTGGTATGTCACTGCTCTCAAGCAGCTGATTAATATGACACACACATTTTGGACTATATGTTGCTTTGAGTGTTGGTTACTGATTTTAATTCTATTTCTAAAGGAAGCTGAGTAAGGATTACAATCCAAAGTGACTTCGGTTTATTTGTTTTAGGGATAGTGCAATGGCTTATAGAAATAATGACAAAGCTAGGATGTCCATGCATGTTTATGAGCGTGAGCAGTGTGCATACTTCATTTGTATGTACTCTTCCACTTTCAGGGCCTTTTTTTTTTTTTTGCAGGAGAATGCTATCAAAATTAATCTTTAATAAAATGTTGAATTTGTCGATGGAATTCCAGAGAAAAGCTCAGGTTGCAGCCCTTTAACTCTGAGCTCCATTTCAGATGTAAAAAGTCAGCACCACATGTGGCTACCTGGCCACTGAAGAACATTTTGTATAGGTGGAATCAATGGCATATTTGTGGGATGATTTCACAAAGGAAAGACCTGAATGCCCAATTTCTTGCACCATTCATTTGCAGGGAGGCAAAGCCTTGCAGCCTGGGACATGCATGCCGCCCAGAATTGTGTAAAAGTGAAAAAGGCCAATAGTTTGAAATTTGCAGACTTCAGAAAAACAAAACAACCCTCTAATTTTCCTAAGAAAAAAGGTTTCCTAGGTGCCCTACACTTTTCAGTGTGTTTTGTAGAATGCTTGAGCACGGGGAGGGAGCGGATGGGGTGGGAGAGAGCTATTTAATGATTCAAGGAAATAGACAAGAATATTTTTTTCCTCCCAGAAGTGAATGCACGGCTCAGAGGACTTGGCTGATGAGTCTCAGAGCCATCCCAGTCATTCCCAATACAGAGGAAAGTTCACCATTCAGGGCTCAGTCTCAACAGATGTTCTAAGTGGCGCCTCCTGAGTCGCTCTTGTGTGGTAGAGAAATACAGAAATCAAGCTAAATCAAATTAGTCAGCAGAGTAAGAAAATAAAGGTCAGGTCCACCAGCATCTGAGTAAACAGCCTATGCCAATATGGCCATCTTCAGGCAGGAACTAATTAAGGGCTGATTGTCCTTCTCGGCGAAACCTCAAAAATGCATGGCGCTGAATTATTAAAAACAACACACACACAAAAATAATACAACTCCCCTTCCCCCCAACACCCACTCTGCAGTGTGCCAGATGAAAAGATCGGGAGCCATAATATCCAACGGAATTGTGTCTCTTGGATAGACATATTCCCTAAATCCCCAGCTCTCTTTGTTTTGATTACAATTTTTCTTCCTTTAAGGGAGCAGAAAGTATGCTCACGGACTGTCTTGTGTTACAGCTCCTTTACCTTTGTCTGCCTATCTCAGCTGGTATTTAATTGGTCAGCAATAGGAGGGAAGTCTCCTTTGAGGTAATGAATATTGACTGTTTATGTTGAAATGTCACTGTGAAAAGAAAGCCCATCACCAAAAAGGGAGAACCCAGTGTGAGAGTCTCCGACACAAAAGAGACGCGACTGGAATGAAGGCATTGAAAAGCAAAGCAGCTGAAATTCAAAGAACAGATGAAACAGAAATGGCCTACATGTGTGGGAATTTTAAGCTAGCCGTTGACAGGTGAAAAAGTCATTATTTTACCTGTTATAACCAAATGTAATTGTGTGTTTTTCCAAAAATGACACCAAGGCCATGGCTCGTAGAAGTGTTTTAATTGAGAAGCCATCCTCATCTCTTATGAATAATTTTCGTTCCACAAAGGTAATGGGGCAAACCTAACAGTTAATAATTACATGGATTCCAAATAGCAGAAAAAACGATGAAGAGAGGGAGTGATTTTGCAGGGGGTAGTGCTCTCCTGAAATGGTTGAGTCCTGCCTTTTCAAACGAACCTGCTGAATCTGAAAAGTTTGGGCCATGGGTATTCTAGATTTTCAGGTAAAGAGGAGAGGGGGAGTGGTGACAGGCCAGGAGAGTCTGCTGATTCATTCAGACAGGGTTGAGAACATGACCATTTAATAGTTTGGGATGTACTTTTGGTGTGTCTCTGATTCAAGGGGTGGCCCTGAGCTGACAGGGTAACTAACCCTTTCAGCCCTGGCTGAGAGCTTGTATATTGAAGTTGGGTTTTGCTGGGAGCTTTGGCTTTATCAGCCACAGCAGATTTTATGGGATTGCGTGAATCGAATTTTCCATTCTTATATTTCTCCCAAATGGTGACTGGCCAGATGAGTAATATCAGAAAAAGACAGCAAACAGAGAATAAGTGTTGGAAATGCGTAGGAAGTTTGAACGTTGCCAAGTGTTTAAAAGCTAGGACTTCTCTCCACCCCCTTTGGGTTTCAGGACCATTTTGTGATGGCCACCAGTATTATATTTCTTGCCTTTTTATTGTGTAAAAGAAGGGGAAAGAAACAAAGAGATAACTATATAGCTATTGAGTCACACTCATGGGAAAAAGAAAAAGGCTGAAGAACCCAGATAAACAGAAAACTAGAGTTTCTGGTCCTCATGAATAGGCAGTTGTATTTACAGTGTGGCTTTACTGTTCACATATTTAAAGTTCACATATTTGAACTTTCTCATAATTGGGACCCCATCATCACAAATTTCTGAGGCAAGAGCTCATTACCTTTCTGTTTGGATCACTCCCAAATGCAGAGAGGGTTCTCTGTTTTTATTGTCCAACCATCCAATTATGTTTTTTTTTTAAAGCCCAATAAATAAAAGATGACATCTGAGTCCCACCCGGCGTCATGCTTGAACCCTAACCTGTGACACTCACCTAACTCGAACTAACAAGATGCACGCCCCACGAAGAGTGATACTTCTTCATTAGCAAGATCCATTTCACCTTTAAAAACCCTTGGCTTCCCGTTTGCTTTAAGCGAGATTGAGACATCTTACGTCTCTCAATGGCATTTAGGAGGCCTCCAAGACAAAAAAGGAAGTCATTACATCTCCCATTCACCTGCAAAGAAGATGTCATTAAAAGAGGAAGCAAAATGAAACCCTGTCAACTTGTTAGGGCCCAAAAGGTAATTCTGCCATCAAATATGGAGCGGGAGGGGATGGGGGGATGATACAGAATCCTATTATTACTGACATGGAGGAACCTAGTGGTGTCAAAGGTGTCCGGTGCCAGAAAAGTTCAGGTGTTGCTAAATTCATTAATGTGTCAGTTTGAAAAGATGTGATGTCATTCCTGTTGTCTGTAGGGATGAAAACTGGAATCTACTTGCTCCTATCACTACACTATCATCTTAATTCTGTTCGCTCTGCACCTGATTTGCCATCTGTAAGGGGTTAAGGGCCATGGGCAATGACTCCTTAAAAGGCTACTAATATTTGACATATATCATTTTAATCTGCCCTCCCACCACCACTCTCCTCCACCAAAAAAAAGGGGGGGGGGAGAAAAAAATGTTACATCAATTCTCCTTGTTTTAGTTTGCTTACCAGACTTTTGCTAATAAGGGGAGTAGAGGGACAGTGAATCTCTTCTGCTCTTTTATTTATTTTTCTTATTAAATATAAATACACTTACTTTACTTCATAAGGTTACGTACCTCCAGATAACCATGATACATTTTGGCAGGAATTTGGTATTTAAATCTCCAGGCGCTAGAAAAGTTCTCACTTTCTTCATTTATGAATATTTTCTTCAAATTTTATTTCAATAGTTTCTTTTGAAGATGTGAGGGGACATCATGGAGGGTGTCTTAATAAACAGGATATAAATGAATGCTGTGCATTTGATGTGATAAAAAATATTTATTTGGCAACTTGCATCGGAAAGTATTTAGGTGGTTATAGTATAGAAAGAAAATATAGAATAAATTATTGTGTTGAGTAAAACCTGCCACATTTAATATTGATATATTATCAGAAGAGATAACACCCATTTTTCTAAAGATATGTGTTACCCATGATGGTTTTAAAGACAGACCACATTGTCATAATCTAATTTTTTTTCAATTTGAAATACCATACTGGGTTGATCAAGTTTCAATGAATTGCATGGATTATTTCAAAAAAGTGAAATCACCAATTTTCATACCTTGGCTCAAAGCAATATTTATCTGCTTAATTTGCTTTTTGAAGGATGAAGTAGAATTTTTTGCAGTTTTCTTCCAGAAAACTTCAGCAATTAAATGATGAGAAAGTGACAAAATGCTCTTCCTAGCTACCCTCCCAGTGTCATTTCTATTAAAACCACTTGGGGATCCCTGGGTGGCGCAGCGGTTTGGTGCCTGCCTTTGGCCCAGGGCGCGATCCTGGAGACCCGGGATCAAATCCCACATCGGGCTCGTGCATGGAGCCTGCTTCTCCCTCTGCCTGTGTCTCTGCCTCTCTCTCTCTCTCTGTGACTATCATAAATAAATAAAAATTAAAAAAAAAAATAAAACCACTTGAGTGCCATCCCGGTTTGGGATATTCCACTCATTGCCATTTATTTTATTTATATAGAGGTAGAGCTTAGGGCACATGCTACCTTGTTACTCTCATACTCTCCCCACTAATAAAGAACATAACACCATTTCATGCATGGGAAAATAATGTGGTCCTTCTTTACATAAGTTTGTTGGTCCACATTGCTGGCAAATGTAAACCTGGTTGATGCACTTGGTGTGAGTGCAAATTATGTGCCTGAACTTCCCCCACCCACCTCCACCGCTCTGTCTTACCATCTATCTCCTTTGCAGAAAACAGAAACTTTCTTAAAGCACAGAAAATAATCCATCTGCGAATGAGATCTAGCTGGTACGCATTACACCTTTCTCCAAAGGACTCAATGAAAAACCAAAAGATTTTCCTCAGGCCATCGAGCCCCCTTTAAAATTTAAAAGGGCACTCTGTTAGTTCTGAAATACGAAAACTTTTATTTGAAAGCCATATGCTGGGCAGCCTGGGTGGCTCAGCGGTTTGGAGCCGTCTTCAGCCCAGGGCGTGATCCTGGAGACCCTGGATTGAGTCCCATATCGGGCTCCCTGCACGGAGCCTGCTTCTCCCTCTGTCTGTCTCTGCCTCTCTCTCTCTGTCTCTCATGAATAAATAAAATCTTTAAAAAAAAAAATGAAAGCCATATGCTTACATGTTGAAGCAGTTTGCATGTTCGAAATAACCCAAGATATAACAATTGTGAGATGCGCATGGATGTATGATCCCATTCATGATATTCTGACAAATCAAAGACCTTGCTATTTTTCACTGCAGCCCCAGACCAACATGTGATTTTTCATGCCCTGATTTCAAAATTCCATCCTGAATGTTCACGTATGCACGGGTAGGCTGTGTGTAGACCTTCTATGCAAGAGAGACATTCAGCCCCAGATAAGTACCGCATGCAGCTGTTGTGGGCACGTGGCTTCGCAGGGCTTGCCTTCGTTGATATATAGAGCACTTAACCCACTGAGTAGCACAGAGGTGGTGGGAAGGCTCCCCCTGGACAAGTTTTTCAAGTTGATCCTGGTGGTTGTATTGTTGGTCCCTCTGGGTAGTGGCGGGGGGCAGAGGGGTGTGTGTGTGTGAGGCACACTGGATTTCACTTGTAGTAAGAAAGAAAATCAATCTTCTTGCCCCAAAGGTGGAACCACTGATGCAGAAAGTCAGTGAGGCATCGGAGTCTTGGAAGGAAGACTCTCAGGAAATGGCTCCAGGCTTCAGGCGAGATGCTGCACTCCATCAGTGCTCTCTGGAGAGGCAGGGAAGCAGACTCTGTTAGAAATCACAAGGGTGTGGGTTGGCTCTGGCCCTCTTGAGATGGTGTGCTTTTTGATCAAGAAAGAGGAAAAAAAAATAGCTGGAATTGGGGATGGATCTGCATATTGGAAAAATAAATGTAACTGCAATGCTTTGTTCTCCATTCACTAGAGTGTGGCCTATACCCTACTCAGGAAAAATCGTGCTCAGATTACCATCACTCCTTCTCTAGAAGGGCTCTTGTAACTCTTTTGATATGTATCAAAGTTTGCATATAGTGCCTTTTGTCTAAATGTATTATTTGATATTAGCGATTACTCGGTGATGTAACACCCTCCTACTGGAAGATTACAGAGCATTCTGCAGCTAAAATCATTTTTTAAAGAATTCCAGATTATATACAGTAATATAATCAGTGACTGAATTGTTGTTACTACTTGCAAAGGCAATGCATTTATTGAAAAGAACCATTTTAATGAAGTGATCATTTTAAGACCAGGAATAAAGGGTGTGAAAGCTTTTCATGGTAGCATTCAGTGCAAACACTGGCTTTGTTGCTGAATTGTCTTGCCCTTTGAAAGGCCAATCATTGTTTTGGGAGCACCCATTTGGACATGGGAGGGTCAAGGATTGCAAGACCCAGGTGAGGACACCTGGCTGCACTGTCTCCTAGATTGTGAGGTTTAAGCGCTATTTTTGGTTCCTACAAAACCATCCATGATTATACACTTTCACTGGCTCCACCTCTTCAGTGGAACAGAAAAGAAAATTGTTTGTGCTGTCAGTAATAACAATAGGGATTTTTTTTTTTCGATTTTTTGCTGTGCTTAGAATTTCCAAAATTCTTTTCCTTACCCAACTGCTTTGCATTAGGAAGGGCAGGTAATCAAAAAATTGATGCTGTTTTCATATTCTTTTCAATAGCTTTAAATGGTTTCTATTGTCCTAATGAAGAAGGTACCAGGAAAACGTTTCTCTAGTGGTGTGAGGAGAACATTCTTTTCGGTTCATAAATAGGGTAGGTGAATTTGTTGTGGCAGCTTTTGAATTCCACTTTTCTCTTACTGGGGTAATGTTCCCAGCTAAGGGCCCAGGCAGAGGGCCCTGTAGAGGCTGATTTTTTTCACGGTAGAGAAATCTGAACTTTGGGGAGCATGAAAGCAGCGAAGCAGGTAATATTTGATATGGACAGGGCATTCTCTGATTTGACACCCCCCTCTTCTAAACCTTATCTTCAGACTTGTCCCTAGCAAACTCCAACAGAAAATAGTTCTCCAAAACGCTATGAAGTATAGCCAGGGCTCCCCTCATTTTTCTTGAAAACTTCATGCCTACTTAACATGGAATCATGGGATTGAATGAAAATTCTACTTACTCCAAATTCTACCATTAATCCCGACAGTGGCTACATTTCCCTTCTTATTCCATGAGTAAAAGTAGCCAGGTTTTTCTTGGTTTTTCTTTTTTTGTTGTTGTTGTTGTTGTTTTTTCTTATAAAACACAACCATTTGGCAGAATATATTAGATCAGAAATGGGGTATTCTGGTAAAAGAGTGGCGGAAACCCACTGTGTATCAAGCTGCCTTGATTCCAAAGGATGGAGACGCTAGAGCATGTGCCTCAAGTGGTGCTCATTTATTGCCAGTGCTAAGCTGTGCTTCTGACATTGGCTTTGAGGAGGAAATTATGACATTTAAAAGAATCTCCCAAGCTTTATAAAAAGCATGCGAATATCTATAAATATTGATCCAAAATGAGTGCAATGAATAATTTATAGTGAAATATACTTTCTTTGTCTTTCTGTTTTTAAAGCAGCTTGGTTTTTTTCTTTCTCCAAAAAATTATGGTTAGATAAGCATATTTTTTCTTTTATCATTTTAGAGCCATTTCTTATTTTTAGGAAGAAAAGGCCTATTATTTTCAAAGTATGTTTGAAATTGGGGGGAAAATCCCAACAGCACACATCACCAAAATGGAAACATATTGTAGATATTATAGTGTCAGAGAAAAATATAACTTGAGATTTTAAAAAAGTTTATATAATTCGTTGTCATAATTTTGTTGTCTTTGGTGCATATTTTCAGTTTGCAGAATCATTTAAACATCTCTTATGTTTACTTGAATAAAAATAGGATTTCATTTGTTGGAACTAATGATTCCAACCCAAAATATACTCTTGTGTAATGAGAGCAAAATAAACAGGTGCGCTCAGCATCATTCACAGTATGCCTGACAAGGGGCAGCCCATTTGGAAGATGTACTAAATATTCTAAAACCTCACCAGGAGTTGGGCTTTAATTGATCACGATTCTGGGTTTTTTTGGAACATCTATCAATATTTTCACAAGGGGTCAAAGTACCTTTCGCTTTCTTCCTGTCTTTCTACCCTTAGACACAGATTCAGAGAAATTAATGCTCCACAATTTTCCTGGAGTAGCCATGGGTTGTTAGTTCATTAGGCTTTTAGGAAGGCTTTTATCCACTTAAATAAAAAGGCCTTATTTTTTTTTTTTTTTGTTTCTTTACTGTTGAACCTGCCATCTCAGATGGGCTAATTTTTGTTGTTATTGTCTTAAAATTTTTGTTTTTTTTTTCTTTGACTCATGATGGAAAGAGAGAGAAGAAAGGAAGAATGCATTGAGTGTGGTAGTCGTCCCTTTTGAAAGACTTCAACAACTGTGAGTTTTCCCACAACATCCCATTTAGTTCATTTAGCCCCTCGGACTCACTGGATGCCTCGTATGCAACAGTGATTTGGGAACTATTGCTCCAAAACACATTGAATTCACAAGTTTCCTAAAATCTTGCAATGGTGCATGGCTATTTTCCTTGAACTCTTCATGCAAACTTACTTTTTAAATTCTCCCCCCAAAAAAAGGAAATCAGAAAGTTCTGTTTTATTGCACAGACTACAAAACTGAAATGCTATGTGGATTTTTCCTGAAATAAAACAGGAATTCTGTTTAGGTTCCTCAAAATGTATGCTCTCAGCTCTACCTCTGTTCCCTAGAGGAAGCTTGGTGCTGCACCACAGTGAGCAATGGTTTGGAAATCAGAGCAGAAAAGGGTTTCAATTCAGGCTCCATTCTGGTTGGCTATGAGCCTACGCAAGTAACAACCTCCTCAGTACTGTTTGTTCGTTTGTGCAAGAATAACAACACAATCATAATAATGCCTCATAAAATTGTTTTGAAGATCAAATGAGAGCGTGTATTTGACCTGGGAGGGAAAAGCCTCAATAAGAGCCTTTCTCTTTCCACCCTGGTCTGTAGTAGTATCTTCTTATACTTTGCCTAGTATTTCCCCTTGATAAATGTATTGTGAAAGAGACAACTCTCTGAAAGGGATATCTGACTCTGCAGCTTCCTGCTAAAAATCTCTTAGATTTCTAGTTACTCCAAATAGGTCTAAACTCCTTAACTGATTTCCCAAGTCTCTACCAAATGCCACAGTCTTCCTGTCCTGGGCTGTCTGTCCCGCACGTTCTCCTGGCATTCAGGCCAATCAGTGCTGTTCCCATTCACACCTTAGTCTTGTTTTCCTGCTTCTGCTCCTTTGTGAATTCCCCTAATCAGGATTAATTTCTCTTTCCTCTCTGCTCCCATAGCATTTTGCGCCTGAAACATTCCGCCCTGGCTCTCCCACCCACTGTATTATGAATTCCTTAGGTCAAGGGTAGCCCTTATACAGAGCTGCTCACACCTAGTGTGTATGCCATCACCTTCACACTGTGACCGTCAAATATACCTCTAGGTAGAGTGACCATACAATTTGTCATCTAAACTGGGACACTTGTCCAAGAAAAATGCTAGACTTGATGAATGCTGGGACCACGGGCCAACTAGGTGGCCCATAACTCTGAGGTGGGAATAAGAGCAACAAATTCATGTTGCCACTCAATATTCTGGTGGGTTTGAGGAGACAGTAAATTCACCATTGGATAAATCAGCCTACAGAATATTCACTGGCAGTGCAAGTCATTCATTTCTTGGTTTTGGTTCTGCTTCTTTTTAAGATGCTCTGTTGCTAGGACTGTGATGTGGCTCTAATTGTATAGATGGTGAGTGATTTTCTTTTTTCTTTTTTCCCCTCAGTCCCACCGTCATGCTAGGAGCATGCTGATAAAGACCTGCTTCCCCACAGTGGGTTGGACTTAAATCTGTGTTTGGGGAGTGGAGGAACCACTTTAAGCATCTGATAAGTTGGGTGGATAGCACCAGTATGTTCAGAGCTGATTTAAATCCAAGCATATCCACCATAGATAATCTGTTAGGAGGGGGTGACTTGGAAACACATTTGGTGACATATTTGATAAACGATTGGATTTTAGAAATTATTAAAGCCCAATACAAGATATTTAGCAGGGGTCAATGCTTCCAGAATACTTCAATTTATGATGTAAGAGACCACTGAGGGAGACGCTGCCATCTCCCCTGTAATAAAGTTCATGGCAGCATGGGGTAAGCTGTCTTTGTCCTTGTTATTTAAGTTTTGGCAATAAATTTGGTGCTAACTACTTGATGGGGTGATAGGTATGGTAAGCAAAATTATGCTTGAGATCTAAGCATTAGGCTTTCATAAAATCTGTAGAATTTCCTATGTAGTCAGTAACAATATAAGTTAATCTTGTTCTTACTAAGAAATTCTCTAATGTTCTATGTTAATTCCATTCTGTTTCATGGACTGATTGTTTCTAAGTGTTGTGGAGGGGGACAGATCTTACATTAAAACTCTCTGTCACTTGGATATACTTGTGACAGGATGAAAATGTGACAATTGAACAATGCTATTTGTACCATATTTATATAAGGTCTACATCTGTGCATGAGTGTATTGTTTGCATGGCAAACAACAGTCTCATTTTTTCCTAGCTGTCCGCTCTAACGGAGACAAGCCTAAAGGACATAAATGCCACATCCCTCAGACAATTGTGTGAATAATTCTCCCTGGGTCCTCTCCTTCTGGGTTTTGGCTTTGGCTCCCGGTGTTCACAGCATTAAGAGGGTTAAAGGTTCTGGCATGGTGAATTTATTGTTGACATCTCACAGTCCTTAAAGGCAGGATCACTAATGGGTGACCTTGGGGTTCGACCGTTCCAGACCCTGGAAGATCAAGTCTCATCCCCCCTCCTGCAAGTGTGGTGACCCCTCTATTCTCACTCTCCCCAGTCTAACCTTTAACTCACTGATCTTTGACCAAAATATTAAGCAAACACCTGCTTGGGTCTGTGGTCAAAGATTGTAGACTTGAAGATCTCCCATAATTTCATGTGAATAAGCTGTGGTGATAATAATGAAACGTAGAGCAGATCTGTGAACACACTTACAGTAAGTAATTATATTGTTACTGACCACATAGGACACAGATTCTGTAACAACTCGTGTATCTGGTGAATCAATGTTAATCAAGTTGACCAGAGTATTAATGAATTGTCAGTGGATACACTAAGGCTTCTGTTATTTGCATTAACACTGACAATAGTGCAACAATATTTATTCTCTATTACTGAAAGAGACCAAGTCTAAAATTAATTTTAGAATACCTTAGGTTTACCATTGACAGTAATGCAAAATGCATTAATGTTTAACAGAGGTACCAGCAATCATTTATATGATTAGATGGAAAAAATATTTAGTGAGGTCAGCTGAGATGAATTTTGTGCATGGAGGGAAGAAGAAAGGAATTTTACATTGAAAAAAGCCTCTGAATAAAGAACAAAAGAAGTAGAGCCCTTTGTATTCCCTAAATCATCCCATGGATATTTTATAAAAACAGATTCACTTGATATGATAAGATGTCCTAAAATAGGAAAACATAGCCACAAACATTTCTACAAAAGACTAAGACTTTCTGTCACTGTGCAGAGTGAAATGTAACTAAAAAGAAAAAAATTACTAGCCTTCATTAGTCTAGTGTAAATTGTTAAGGCTCATCATTATAAATCAACATAGAATAAGTAAATTAAAAAATAAATTAAGCCAAAGAGTTAAGATTTAACTATTGCTTGTCCAAATGTTTTAGAAATAAATGATAGGTTTATGACATATTACTTGTACTCCCTACTTAGAAAGCTTTCATTAATTTATTATTCTGTTTTAACATCTATACCTCCACTCCCAGAAAGCACCAGCTTCCCAGATGTTCAACCTGAGTGGAATTATATGATGTACAGAAGAAACTTCACACTGCATCACATATTTGCACCTTTTTTCTTTATACTATAGTACCAGTAACTTTGAAGGAAGTAATTAATAGCACTGCAAAATAATATTACATCAAATCATTTTTTTCTTTAAATTAAAATGTAGTGTTTTTATCAGTGTATATCGAAATTGATTTTGTCTTATTTCCCCTTTGATTTGGTCAGCGTATGTCATTGTTTTCTGATTTTAAATATGTGTCATGAAGCAGAGACACAATATAAGCCTTGAATGTCATCCCCTCTCTCCACCCCCCTGCTTCATCTTCACAATATTACTCAGAGTGGCCCCTGTTTGCCCTTCTCACCACCCTCCACACCTCCCCTTGCTCTAACTTAGACTCATTATTCTTTGGCTAGACTAGGTGATGTGAGAACTATTTTGCATCTTCATTTTAGAGGCAAGGAAACTGAAACAGATGTGACATAGTCACTAACTGACAGAGTTGAGATTTAAATTCAGGCAAGCTGACCCCAGAACCTTTCTCCTGACCTCTGTGCCATCTTCTTACAACCCAAGTAATAACTCCACTGAGGAGGCCACACAGCTTGGTTTCTTCCTCTGCTGGGCAACCTTATTTTGCATTGCAACAGATTCAGTTGAGCATTTATTTTTTTCAGTTGAGCATCTGGCAACACCTCCTATAATGTCCTGAGACCTAAACCAGAAACTACCCATCTTCACTTTCCCCAAAATTTCTGGCACTCAGCTGACACTGAAAATGTATATGGATAAATGAAACAAGAGTGGAAGTCAATATAAATCATAAAAATAAATTTTTCTTCCTGCATGTACATCAGATATGACAAGTATATATTTTTATTTGGTGTCTGGGTCCATAGAAGAAATTTTATTAATGAAAAGTCTTTCCCCTAATGAAAGAAACATCATGGCAGCCTTGACCAAAAATTAAGGAGATGTAACATCTTGATCTTGATTAATTTGGACAGATCCTTGAGGCATGCATATGTGTCCTCTTCTGGCAACGATCTTGTCTCATATAACCTGGATAGAGATATTTATATGGATCTTTTTGCTTCTGAATTACATGGCCGAAGAATGAAGTAATCTGGAAGCTGTGGGTTCTCATGCATAAAACATAAATGCCAAATAAGTTAACTTGCTTAATTAAGAAGAGAATGCACATGAGTATGATTACATGGCATGGGAGAATGATGTTCTGATAAATTTTAGGAGGGTTCTGAGAAAATAAAGTTTTGCCTTGCTCACTTTACTTCATAAGCTTGGCCCATAGGTCCTAAATTTCAAATTAAAGAAATATCTTTAGAAATGATATGGAAATTATTAGAGGCTTGCACAAGGTGAGATAGGGAGGGGAAAGTTGTTGATCTAATTCATTTCCTTTTGTTATAGGCAATAGTTAAGCCATGGTTTCTGTTTCATTGTCGTGACTCATTATAAACGGATGATCTGACGAAATCAAGAACCTGAAGAGGGACATGTTGAGTTCTATGACTGAAGGTTGGAAACACTTGTACTGAAATCCTGTCTTATTTGCCTCCATGAGAAAAATCTCACAAGCAAATTACTGCATCGATAGTATATACCATCCTCTTTTCCTCAAACGTGTTTATTAGTGAAATGGCTTAAACCATTTAACCATGTTGTGAATTAAATGGAAGTGTCTGCTATAATACTGTAGTAAGAGCCTGAAACATATGTAACTAGAACTCATCATGATTAGACACAAATATGATTTCTTCTCTGGAAGAAAAGGATTTTAGGTGTAGGCTTATGGATGGGAGAAAGGATATAGAGCATCACTGCTTATTATAAGTGGCTTCAGAAGCAGAAAGGGTTCTGCATTTTCAAACCAGAAATTGTTAAAAGGAACCAACAATTGAAAGCTTTCTTGATGGCTACTTATGCACACACGTATATAGACATATATATAAATATCTTTTAAAAGACTGTAGCTTTGGGTTTTCAAGGAAAAATTCAGTGATATATGAATGATTTGAAAAGAGCATTCCTGAATGAAAAATGTGCATCAGTCAAAAGCATCAATAAATACGTCTTTTTCATATGCAAATGGAAATTTCTAAAGTAAAAAAGGCATTGTTTTATAAATAGTGAGATAATATTCTTCAAAAAGGTTACCAGTGATTACATAAGTTATCTCTTTCATAAAGAAATTTAGACTCACAGTTGCTCTTTTCATTAAAGCAAGCTTCGCATCCAGACTCATGCTGAAAGCCAAACTCTGAATTTTAATTAGAGATAATAAATAATTATATTACTTAGGAAACTGAAACTATTAAAGACTGCTGGTACCACACTACTGTATTTGAAGGGTGGGTAGTGATATATAAGTCACATTAAAGGCAATAAGTGGTAGGTGGAAAATTGGCAATAAGAACGGATAAATTTTAATGCTAACCAGCTAAAAAAGTAAACACGCATTGATTCCACAAGAGCTCAACTCCTTATTTTGAGGTGACTATAACATTCTCCTCTCCCCAAGTAAGGTGGTGACTCTTTATTTTTGATGTAGGGTGGGGGGAAGAGTAGCAGGTGCTGTAATTTATATTCCCTCCAACTAGAAAAATTTAACTTTTTTTCTTCTCCTTTCTTTCTTTCTTTCTTTCTTTCTTTCTTTCTTTCTTTCTTTCTTTCTTTTCTTCTTTCTCTTTCTCTCCCCCCCCCTTTTTTTTTTAAAGAAATCACATTGACATCTCAAGAGAAATTACTACCCCAGAGTCAAGGGCAGAAAAAATGGAGAGACAGACTTCCTCAACCTGCACAGCCCAGAGGGACCAGCTGACGCAGAGAAAGCAGAGACTTGAGCCATTAGAGCCAGGACTGGGGCTGACACTGACCTAGCCGACACCCAGCATTGTCCCGCCATCTGCACAAACGTGAACTTTGCCTCCAAAACTTGGCTTCTCAATTAACATGTCCAGCTGGGGTAGAATTCCGTCATTTCCCTAATATCCTTATTACCACTGGCCTGACATATTAATATTAAAAATATATGTGCACAGATCAAGGATTTTCTTAAGCACTTCTGTTTTTATTGCAGATAATAGGCAGGAGGTGAAAGCAGACACAATATAATTTGAAAAGCATAACCCTGATTAGGCGCTGATTGGAATGCCGTTATACCTTACATTTAAAACCTTTTTATTATTAGAACTAGCTGTCAAAACCAGGCTCTGAATCTCCTATGAGATAGATTCAAGGGCATGCGATGCTTTGCTACTTCTGTGCAAATAAATTTATAGTTCAAAGTGCCATTTTCTTTGAATATGTCCTTAAGTATCAGAGACCTGTCATGTGCATTGCTGAGGTGTTGGTAAAGATGTGTCGTGTGGCTTTAATTTGTTCTCTTTTAATGGACGCTCATCATTATTCTCAGTTATTGTTCATTTCAACGTGTTATGCATTGACATGGTAAAGAAATAAGACCATAATATTCCCTATTGGATGATAAATGGACAATGTTAGTGAGTGTGGGGAGACGGAGAAGTGATTACCTCTAATCCTGGAGGTGAGAGAGGCTTGCATGTAGTATTAGCGTTAGCAGGGCAATCTGAAATCTCTTGCATCAAGGCATGGCTTTTAGAAAAGCTAGACTCCCTCAGCTCAATGTTTGGCTCTCTGTTCCAGTAAACCTTTGAAACTTGAGCAAATTTCTTAGTCCCCCTAACCATCAGTTTTCTCATCTTTAGAATGGGGTAGTACACAGTGTAGGGTATTGAAGGAAATATTGATTGAGATGATATGTGGAAAGTCTCTAGAAGAATACCAGGCATATAGTAACCAGTCATGTGAGCTATCATTGAGGTGTTTAGTTAGTGTTTTGACAACGTCACTAAATGGTTTTCAAAACCTCTGCTTAAAATACATGTCATGACAAGGAGTTCACTAGGTCCTCTGGGCAATCTTTCACACAGTTTTGCTTGTTAGAAAGCTTCTTCAAGTATTTTTATGTACCCTGTGTCTATTTCCTCCTTTTACCCTTTTACCCTTCTCTATGCTAATATCACAGAGAAACAAGCTAATGTTGCTTCTGGCCAAATATCCAAGAAAAGTCAAGCCTGAGAGCTATCACTCTGTGTCCAACACTTTTACATATTCTCTTCCCTGGAACAAATTTCCAGACTCCTCTATTTCTCATATCACCAAGATTAAAATTCCCCACTATTCAGAGTTGCCCAGCCCAACCTTACTTCTTAACAACCCAGACTATTTCTATGAACTCAGCTGTCTTTGGCAAAAGAGCCTGAGCAGTGTATTAATGATGGTCAAGGCTCATATCTGGTCCCTATGTCTTCCTAGATGTGTGACATAGGCCCATGGGTGAACTTCCTGAGCATCAGGCTCACCATCTGTAGGGTGGGGATGACATTTTCATCCTTGCTGGCTGGCCATGAGATGGATGACTGAGACCCAATAAAAGCAGTAAGAGATGAATGCACAGGAATCCTTACTCTGAGTCCTGTGCTTTTCATCATTCGGGGCTGGATTCCCTTTCCCCCTCACTTCTAAACAATGCTACAGTTTATCCTCTTTGTGGTTCAATGACAACAGGACAGGTTTAATGTGAATTAGCTCTTGCGTCAAAGGAGAGGCTGTCCTTCAAATGCAGCACATGGTGGACCAGTCAGAAAGAAGAGCAGAAACTCTGGTAGGCAGACTTTGACTCACAGAGGGATTCCACACAATGTACCCTGGGCCCATTCCAAATGAAGGAGGGAGGCATCCAAGGATTGCTGATCCCAGCCATGCAAAGGCAGTGTTTTATGAAGAAAAGGAAGTCAAAGCTAGGATGACTGTCCAATTAGATAGTCAGCCAGAGCCCTAAAGATCTGGGTTTAAGTGACTTAGTGGGAAAGAAATCTGGCCAAGTAGATTCTAGTGAGAGTGTGTAAGGCCAGGAGAAGGATACACATACAGCCTGGAGACATTTTTTGAGGTTAGGAGAATAGCTGTTGAAGCCATTTATAGGGAGCCTGGGCAGGAGGTAGAGAAAGAGCTGTCAGGGTAACCAGCTAGGGCATTGTGTGATGTGAATTGTCACAGGCCTGTTTGGGCTTCTTCTCATTCTCTGTTGATTGATTGACCTTACTGCCTCCCACCAGGGGCAATGTGATTCAGGGAAATGAAGCTAAAGTGAAAACCAAAAATATAAACAAATTTGAGCTGATTACTGACCTCCATCCAAATTC
Organism: Vulpes lagopus; assembly: GCF_018345385.1. Classification (NCBI taxonomy): domain Eukaryota; kingdom Metazoa; phylum Chordata; class Mammalia; order Carnivora; family Canidae; genus Vulpes; species Vulpes lagopus. The sequence goes on along the minus strand of NC_054827.1, from coordinate 103,958,470 downwards.
ACTTCACTGGTCTCAATTTTTTTTGGACACATCTCCAGTTGGAATATTTAGAGTGTAGACACCAATTTCAATATGCAGGAAAACTAGATGTCATGCCATTCTCTGGTTCAGAAAATAATCACAGAATGTGACTCTGAAGGAAATTACATTTTAATGGAGTTTGACTTAGTAGGATGCTGTTATACTAGAGCAGTTGTTATTGTTGTTGCAGTTTTGTTCCTAATGGTGATTGAGTTTATTATCTGAGTTAACTTGTGTTGCTTCTCATACTTTTACTGAAATATTGACAATGTTAAATCTTCATATTTAATTTTGTCATTATTCTGTGGGTAACCAAACACCACTTGCGTGTATGGACATAGTAATTGAGCATGACATGTGTACACCCATTTACTTATAGGCATAAGCTATTCAATTTTGAACATATGTGCATCAAGCTATCATCCACCTATCTACCTACTTACCTACCTATGTATCATCTATACAGAATTTCAGACAGAAATTCTGTTATCTGCATTTCAGAAGTAACTGTGGGAGAGAAAGATGAATCTCAAATAGCCAGAACCAATTTGTGCTATAATTGAGGGAAAAAGAGAAAATAGGGTGCATATATATTTTCTTTTTTTTTTTTATTTATTTATGATAGACACACACACACACACAGAGAGGCAGAGACACAGGCAGAGGGAGAAGCAGGCGCCCCACTGGGAGCCCGACGTGGGATTCGATCCCGGGTCTCCAGGATCGTGCTCTGGGCCAAAGGCAGGCACTAAACCGCTGCGCCACCCAGGGATCCCTAGGGTGCATATATTGATCAAACACCTACTATGTGCTATGTATTGTGCCAGACAATTATATATATATGTGTGTGTATATATATATATATATATATAATTTACTTAATTCTTACATCGACCTTAATATGTAGATATTATTATCTTCAGGATAGCAATGAGGAAGCAGACCCTTGGAGGGAAGTAACTCACAGAAGGTTATTCAGTGTGTCCATGGCAGACCAGTCTTTGAACTCAAGGCTGTCTGCTTTCAAAGCTTGTGGTGTTTCTACTGCAGCCTATTGCTTGCTAAGAAAACAAAACTCCAAAACATAGAAATGAATTCTAACTAACATCTATAGCAGGCAAGAAAATAAGTATATATGTAGCAGGTGCATCATCTCTAACTCATACTGTCTTTATCCAGCAAAGTGACCTTGAGCAGGTTAATGCCCTTTGGAAGCTCCAATTTCTTTATCTGTAAAATGTGGGGTTTTGCTAAATTAACTCTAATGTCTCTTCATCTCTAATCCTCAATAGCTTTTTCATTATGTCCTGCCATCCTGGTCGTGGTGTGTGCTTCTTGCTCCCTGGAGCTCTCCCTGAAAGTGGTGTGCAGGTTTGCCTCTGTGTGACATGCAGCATCCTGAAATGTAAACTTGACCGAGTTAGCAATACACATAGAATTTCATCCCACAATGGCCACTAATGATCCCTAATCAAGACACAATCTGAAAGGTAAACAAACCAACAGCTCCTTTGTTTTTGTGAAGTGAGAACTAAGGGTTATTGATTATTCTTCTGACCCAGGACAGATCTGTATAGATCTGGGGAAGATTGATGGCTCTTTTGATCTGAGAATCAGCCAAGCCTGACAACACAATGCCACGTAGAACTACTGTCAGGACGGCACCTGACGGCACTCCTGCCAGCTTTCTCTTCCTCTTCTTCATCCCCTTCAAAAAACTGGTCAATTACATGCACTCCATCATAAGGTGTGTCATAATGAAGGTCTCCTTATCAGTGTGTGATATTTAGCCTAGGCACCTCTAACTCTTAGGGGTGGAAAAAATAATAAAGATGTGTTGTGAGCCAGGTCACAGGGATGCTGAAGGTCTCTTAAAAGGCCTGGTTATTGCCTCTGAGGCCCTAGGGTTTACTGACTTGCTTGAAGTGCTTTGCAGCCCCATCTATAGCTGAGAAAGCTATAGGACCACAAAACTTCTGCATGAATTTACCTGATCAGTAAAAGAAGGACTTTGAGAAGGAACACAAGGTCTTAGAAAAAAGCATGTCTGAGGTCTTGAACATTTACCTGCAGTAATTTGAAGATATTGTAAGTTAAGGATATCAGCCACCTATTTGTTTTCATTAGGTACCCTATTGGTCCTACTACGAAGTTGGACACAATAACCCATACATACCTACATTTACATGTTATTTTATAAACACGGTTTGTATTTTTATCCACAGTTTTCCCCAGTAGGGTTGTACTTATGTAATGAGAAACTTTGTACTGCAGTAATTGACTACCCAACAGAGCTAATCACAGGCTAGCTCAGCTGTAGGAGTGGAGACAGGGAGTGAAAGTCACCCACAATTCTAGAAATATTCCTCTACTGTTGAGCGTTGGTTTTTTTATGGGAAGTATTTGGTTAAGGTTTTAAGTTATTCCTGATTGCATAATGGTTGAGTCAATAACCAGGTTGTAGATAGAAGACAGATTGCTTACAAATCTTTCAGCTGCTGGTCCACTGCTTCTCTCAGCCTGTCATGCTATTCCCAGGTTTTTGAGATGATTTGGAAGGGTACCCCATGTTAGGGATATTATTCAGATAGATTAGCAATGATTCCTGATGTTCTGATCCTTCTGCTCTGCTCCTCTGCCATCCCAATACATTAACTGTTGTCAGAAGGACCTGAGAGTTTATTTAATGATTCCAGGGAGTAGCAAGGCAGTGCTACCAGCAGGGAATTCCTCACTGACTTTTATAGCCACAGGAGCTTCCCACAGAGGACAGAGCCCCACTGCTGCCAGTCAGCCTCCTCTGCCAGAGGTCAGATGTGATTGTCGAGTGGCCAGAGTTAGGTCACTGACAAACACAGAATATGATACACCTTCCATAAGGCGTCTGGACTAACAGACTGTTTTGTCTGTCGGCAAAATCATGGAGAAATATTTTCAATCTTGCAATATGGCCAAACACACTAGTCTGAAGCGTATGTTTGGCTGACATGTTTATGAGGTAGCTCTGGTTTCACCAGAAAGCAAAAGCACCATTCTTCTTTGTAAAATGTTTCTCATGTACTTTTTTGGGGGTCTATTTTATTTTTCACTACTTCCTGGAAAGGATCAAAACTGACTACAGTGAACACAATACAATTAGCAGTAAACCATTAACAACAACTTAAGGAAAAGAAGTCAAGTCAAAGGGGGGAGAAGAGGAAAAAAGTCTTGATATTGAGGAAGATGATAGTAATAAAGCACAACATTTTCCCGTGAGCTTCCTAATGGCAAAGAGAGAAGCTTGATTGGCTCTTGTTAATGAAAGGAACCCTGTCTGCTTGTAATGAGAGAAATACTACTTCCCTGGCTCTGTCCCATTAAAACAATAATAAAAAAAACCCCACACGACAGGAGGTAGGAGACAAATTACATAGGGACATTGGACATTTAGTGTCTTTCATGAAACTTAAATAATTGCTGCTAGAGACTGGCTGGGTCCATTGGCATCCCACTTATTCAGGGGTGATTTTTCAAAAGGAGTATTTGGATATATGGTATGGAGGGTATGGGATAGTTGGCTATATGGGGGTTGGAAGGCCTCTCTGTCCTCTCCACTTATATCCTCCAACCCCCATTTATTTGGTTACTATAGACAGTGTTGTCAAACTATGGTCTCTAGGCCAATACCAGCTGACCCCTTGTTTTTGTAAATAAAGTCTTACGGGAACAGCAGCCTACCTATTCATGTATTGCCTACAGCTACTTTCAAGCTACAGTGGCAGAGGTGAGCAACAGTGACCATATAGCCTGTAAAATCTAAGATATTTACCACCTGGCCCTTTACAGAAAATGTTTACCAATCCCACATCTAGAGATATACCCAAAAAATCTGTCCTAAAAACTAAGAATTATCTGCTTATATTAATTATCTGGGAGAAGTATACACTAAATCATTACTATCCATGAAGAACTTTGTGCAAATGCATCTTTGTCTAAATATTTTTGTATGCCAGCTAACTGATCGAAAAGAACAGAATAAATGGAGCACAGGACAAGTAAGCTTTCTTTGGGAGGACAGTAGGGTCTATAAATCTGGCTAAGGTTTCATAGTGGAGGGATCTGGGAGACTGGCAGGTAGCATGATGGTAATAGATGGTGTTGGGGTGAAGGGAAAGGGTGAACTGAGACATGGTTTAGAGAAAGGGAGCCTGTGAAAGGGAGGATGAAGATGCTCCTCCTTTCTGAATTTTACCTAAGAACAACTCTGGAGGTGTACCATCTACACTCTATCACTTTTCTCAATTCCCTAAGTATCACAGAGTAGCCTCTTAGCAGTCCGCTTACTGGGAGTTGCCTAAAGAGAGAGAATCAGACTAATAAACCCAAGGAACTAATAATGAATGGGGTGACTTTAGGATTCAACATGCTCATATATCACATTATGCTTATCTTTAAAACATATATGTAAAATTTACTCCAAATAGCGGTGGAAGTAGGACACTTGATTTATTATTCTTTTCTATGTCAGGTTTAGTCCTCTTACCTCTGTTGAATTTGTAAAATTCGTGGAAACAGCAAATAAAACTGAAAATATTAAATGACACCTTAAAGGTTTTATTTTTTTAACTCATATTTTTATGTACCTTACACTTTGAAAATTTATTTTATTTTTTTTGTTGTTTTTTTTTTACACTTTGAAAATTTAGGGTTTGATCATTCTCTTCTTAAAAAAGGTAGGTAAGTTGACAGAATTTTAAAGAAAATCTATATAAACTCTGTCTCTGTATTAGAGACTTTCCTGACTTCAATACTCAGTTGACTTAGGGGCATCTGACTTTGGCTCAGGTCATGATCTCAGGGTTCTGGGATTGAGCCCCGTGCAAGGGTTCCTGCCGAACGGGGAGTCTGCTTCTCTCTCTCCCTCTGCCCCTGTGCCTGCTTGTTGTTTCTGTCTCTCTCTCTCTCTCAAATGAATAAATAAAAATCTTTTAAAAATTGATTTAAAATGTGTGAAATATGCACACGTATTTCACAGGGTCACTTTCTATATCAGTTCAAGAGGGAGACAAGTTTCAATACAAGTATGTATATTTTGAATATCATAGGCATATTTATTTTATTTTGTCTAACAAAACTTTCTATTGAAATGAAAAATTGCTCTTTTAAGAAATTTTCCTCCTTTTTTTTTTTAGCACTTATAAAGAATCCACTATAGTTTTAACGAATCCAGAATTCGGTAATTAAGAAGAAGAAGAAGAAGAAGAAGAAGAAGAAGAAGAAGAAGAAGAAGAAGAAGAAGAAGAAGAAGAAGAAGAAGGCGGCTCTGAAATAGAACCTCTTAGTCAAAAAGAAATGTGATTTTCAGCTCCTCCTGCTTGCATTATGTTAGCTGCTGGGGAAGTAGGAGTCTGAGAAGTTAGCTATTCTTTCAAGGTTTTTCAAAGCAATAAGGGAAACCAAGCCAATGGAACTAAAACTAGAAAATCTGTGATTGCTGAATTGTGCAATACGTACTATAAGTTTAGTAGAAAATCTAGATGGTAGAAATTGATTTTGGATAAATCAGTTAGAAAAAAATGTATGGAGGTGTTAAGGCTAAGCAGCATGATCAATAATAGAAATACGCTAGTAAAAGGTGAATATTAATGATTCATATAATCTACCCATTATAGAAAAATAGATAAATGATCTTAGAAGTAAATTAAATAATAAATATTATATTTATCAAAAAGGTTTTATTAATGAAGGCAATTTGAAAATATGGTAAAGAGCAAATACTGAATATTCTTTTATATGTTCAATTTTTAAACAAAAGAGATGCCCTCTTTGATTCTTGGAAATATGTTGAACTTCAGGTGACATGAAAAACAAGGTCATTTCTTGGACACTATGCTTAGAAAGTGCTGTGCTAGTAGTATATGGCTCATTGATTTTATAGTGTTAGTAATTCTGCTGCTTGAGGCAGAGGTTTTTTTGTTTTCTTATTTTATTCACTTCTGTATCCTCAGAGCCTAGAACAGTACCTGGCACAGAGTAGGCACTCAATAAATATTTGTTGACTGAATCAAAGCAGGAGTGGCTGTAAGAAGAAAGTTATGAAATTCAAGGTGCTGTAGAAATGCAGTGAATGTAGTTTTTTCTTTAATGAAAATATCCTTCTTTCTAATAATATCATTTTTCAACACATGTAGCATATATTGCTGGACACTGAAGAAGATGTTACCGACTGCCTCATAAACACTTTAAAAAATCGTGGACTGGTGAGTCTAAGTTACCTATTTTTAATTCAGTGTTTAATCTAGAGGGCTATATATTATTGACAAACTAGCTGTACTGAGTCATGAATTTTCATGCTCTGAAATTTGGTGTTCAAAAAGAATTCTTTTTCAAAATCTGAGACTTTTGTGACTTCTTTAACTGTAAGAGATAAAAATAATAGGGTTACATTTTGGAATTGCATTCATCCTGCTTTTATTGAGGTAAAATTGGTATGTAACATGTATCTTTCGGGTATAGAACATTATAATTCAATATTTGCATACAATACACAGTGATCACTGTCATGAGTCTACTACCCATCACCATAGAATTGAGCTTTTTCACCCATTTCACCCACTGACCTCACTCCCTTCTGCTCTGGTAACCACCAATCTTCTCTGTGACCATGATTTTATTTTTTTATTTGATTTGTTTGTTCTTTGTTTTGTTTTTTAGATTTCACATATAAGTGAATGTGGTATTTGTGTTTCTTTGTCTGACTTAGTTCATTAACATACTCTCAAGTTCTATCCATATTGTTGCAAATGGCAAGATTTTCTTCTTTTTTTTATGGTTGGATAGTATTCTAGTGTATGTGTGTGTGTGTGTGTGTGTGTGTGTGTGTGTGTGTATGGATGTATACATATCCATTCATCCACTGATAAACATTTAAGTTGTTTCCATATATTGCCGATTGTAAATAATACTGCAGTGAACATAGGGATTCTTGCATCTCTTTTGAATTAGTGTTTGGATAAATACCCCAAAGTGGAAAAGCTGAATCATATGATAGTTCTATTTTTAATTTTTTGAGGAATTTTCATACTGTTTTCTGTAGTGGATGCACCGATTTACTACATTCCTACCAACAATATATGAGGGTTCCCTTTTCTCCACATCTTATCCAACACTTACTTTCTTATCTTTTTGATAATAACCATTCTAATAGGTGTGGAGTGATATTTCATTGTGGTTTTGATTTGCATTTTCCTTATAATTAGTAACACTGAACATCTTTCATGTGCTTTTTGGCTATCCTTGTAGCATGTCTCTTCAGATCCACTGCTAATTTTTCTTTTTCTCTTTTCATTTTTAAAGAAAGTTATTCGATTTTGTTTGTTTGTTATTGTTGAGTTGTATGAGTTCTTTACATGATTTGGATATTAACCCCTTTTCAGATTTATGATTTTCAAAAATCTTCTCCCATTTAGTAGGTTGCCTTTTCAGTTTGTTGATGGTTTCCTTCACTGTGCAGAAGCTTTTTTTATTTTTTTATTTTTATTTTTATTTTTTTAATAATAGATTTATTTTTTATTGGTGTTCAATTTGCCAACATACAGGATAACACCCAGTGCTCATCCCGTCAAGTGCCCACCTCAGTGCCTGCCACCCAGTCACTCCCACCCCCTGCCCTCCTCTCCTTCCACCACCCTTAGTTCGTTTCCCAGAGTTAGGATTCTTCCATGTTCTGTCTCCCTTTCTGATATTTCCCACTTATTTTTCATCCTTTCCCTTTTATTGCCTTTCACTATTATTTATATTCCCCAAATGAATGAGACCATTCTCCGATCGACTTATGTCACTCAGCATAATACCCTTCAGTTCCATCCACGTCGAAGCAAATGGTGGGTATTTGTCGTTTCTAATGGCTGAGTAATATTCCATTGTGTACATAGACCACATCTTCTTTATCCATTCATCTTTCGATGGGCACCAAGGCTCCTTCCACAGTTTGGCTATTGATACAGTCTCATTTGTTTATTTTTACTTTTGTTACTCTTGCCTTTTGGAGTCAGATAAAAAAAATCATTGCTAAGACTAATGTCAAGGAGATTACAGCCTATATTTTCTTCTAGAATTTTCGTAGTTTCAAGTTATACATTCAAGTCTTTAACCCATTTTGTGTTATTTTTTTGTGTGGTGCATGATAGTAGTCTAGTTTCATTCTCTTGCATGTGGCTGTCCAGTTTTCCCAAAACTATTTGTTGAAGAGACTATTCTTTACCCATTGTATATTTTTATCTTCTTTGTCATAGATTTAATTTACTATATATGTTTGGGGTTTGGGGGGCTCTCTATTCAGTTCCATTGATCTATGTGTCTGTTTTAATGACAACACCATACTGTTTTGATTACTATAGCTCTGGAGTATAATTCAAAATCAGAATGTGATAAATCCAGCTTTGTTCTTTTCCAAGATTTCTATAGCTATAGAGGATCTTTTGTGGTTCCATACAAATTTTAGAATTGCTCTAATTTTGTGAAGAATACCATTGGGATTTTGAAAGGATTGCATTGAGTCTGTGATTGCTTTGGTTAGTGTACACATTTTAACAATTTTAGTTATTCCAATTCATGAGCATGGAATCTTTCAACTGATTTCTGTCTTCAATTTTTTTCATCAATCTTTTATTATTCAGAGAATAAATCTTTCACCTCCTTGATTCATTTTGTTCCTAGGTATTTTATTTTTTTATGCAATTGTAGATGGGATTGTTTGCTTAATTTCTTTTTCTGATTATTATTAGGGTATAGAAATACAACAGATTTCTCTATATTGATTTGGTATCTTGCAACTTTACTGAATTCATTTATTAGTTCTAATAGTTTTATGATGGAGCCTTTAGGATTTTCTATATTATATCATGTCATCTGCAAATAGTGACAGTTTTACTTCTTCTGATTTGGATGCCTTTACTTATTTATTTTTTCTTTCCTACTTGTACTGGATAGGATTTCCAATATCATTTTGAATAAAAATGATGAAGAATTGAGCATCCTTGTTTTGTTGTTAATCTTAGAGGAAAATTTTTCACCTTTTCACTGTTAAGTAGCTATGAACTTGTCATGTATGGCCTTTGTTGCATTGAGGTACATTTTCTCTATACTTACTCATTGATAATTTTTAATCATAAATGGATGTTGAATTTTGTCAGATGCTTTTATTTATTTATTTAGATGATCATCATTTTTATCCTTAATTTTGTTAATGTGATATATTACACTGATTTGTGGATATTGGACCATCCTGCCTCCATAGAATAAATTCCACTTGATTGTAGCATATGATCCTTTAAATATATTGTTGAATTTAGTTGTAATATTTTGTTGAGAATTACTATATCTATTTTCATCAGAGATATTGGACTATAATTTTCTTTTTTGTGCTATCCTTGTCTGGTTTTGAATTAGAGTAATGCTGGGCTTCTAAGATGAGTTTGGAAATAAAAATTTTTGGAAGAGCTTGAGAAGGACAGTTATTAAATCTTCTTTTAATGTTTGGTATAATTCATCAATGAAGCCATCTGGTCCTGGACTTTTGCTTGTTGGAAGGTTTTTGATTACTGATTTAGTCTCCTTGTTAGTAATTGGTCTATGCAGATTTGCTATTTCTTCATGATGCAATCTTGGAAGGTTGTATGTTTCTAGAAATATATAAATTTCTTCTAGGTTGCCCAATTTGTTGGTGCATAACTATTCATGGTAGTTTATTATAATTCTTTGTATTTTTGTGGTGTCAGTTGTAACTTCTCTTTCATACCTGATTTATTTGAGTCCTTTCTCTTTTTTTCTTAATGAGTCTAGTTACCAGTTTGTTAATTTTATCTTTCAGAGAATTAGCTCTTAGTTTCATTGATATTTTCTAATGTCTTTTTATTCTCTATTTCATTTATTTATGCTCTGATCTTTGTCATTTCCTTCCTTCTACTAACTTTGGGCTGCTATTGTTTAAGTTTCTTTAGGTGTAAAGTCAGCTTGTTTGAAATGTTTTCTTGTTTCTTGAGATAGGCCTATATCACTGTAAATTTCCCTCTTAAAACTGCTTTTGCTGCAGCCTATAGATTTTGGACTGTTGTACTTACATTTTCATTTATTTTCAGGTACTTTTTTGATTTCTCCATTGACCCATTGGTGGTTCAGTAGCATGTTGCTTAATCTCCACACATTTGTGATTTTTCTGGTTTTCTTCCTATAATTAATTTCTGATTTCATACCATTGTGGTCACAAAACATGATTGATATGATTTCAGCCTTTTAAAAAATTTATTGAGACTTGGGTAACCTGGATGACTCAGTCAGCTGGGCATCCAACTCTTGGTTTCAGCTTAGGCATGATCTCAGGGGCGTGAGATGGAGCCCCATGTCTGGCTCCACACTCAGACAGCTGGGAACCTGCTTGGAAATCTGTCTCCTTCTGCCCCTGCCCCTACTCTCATGTATGTTCTCTCTCTTAAATAAATAAATAAATCTTTAAAAATATTTCTTGAGACTTGTTTTGTGGCCTAGAGATATGCTCTATCCTGGAGAACGTTCCATATGCACCAGAGAGGAAAGTGTATTCTGCTGATTTTAGGTGGAATGTTCTGTATATACTTACTTAGTCCATCTGGTCTAATGTGTAACTTACAGCTAATGTTTCCTTAGTTATTTTCCATCTGGATGATCTACTCATTGATGTAAGTGGGGTGTTAAAGTTCCCTAGTATTATTGTATTGCTGTCTTTTTCTACTTTTAGGTCTGTTAATATTTGGTTTATATATTTTGTGCTCTCATGTTGGGATAGACGTTTAGAAATGTTAGATCCTCTTGTTAGACTGACCCCTTTATCATTATATGATGTTCTCCTTTGTTTTTTTTTATTACAATATTTGTTTTAAAGCCTATTTTGTCTGACACAAGTATTTTTATGCTATACCAGCTTTCTTTTTGTTTCTGTCAATTTGAAATATCTTTTTCCATCCTTCACTCTTAGTCTGAGGAGAGCTGAAGTACCTCTAGTAGGAAAAACATAGATGTGTCTTGTTTTTCCAACCATTTTGTCTTCTGAATGGAGAATTTAGTCCATTTACATTCAGAGTAATTATTGATAAGTAGGTATTTATTAACATATTGTTGATTTTTTTTTTAGCTGTTTTTGTAGGTGTTCTCTGTTCCTTTCTTCTCTTGTGGTTTGGTGAGTTTCTTTAGTGTTATGTTTTGATTCCTTTCACATTGTCTTTTGTCTATAAACTATAGATTTTTGCTTTGTGGTTACCATGGGGTTCACATATAACATCACATGTCTGTAACAATTTTAATAGCACCTTAAATTTGAACGCATTCTAAAAACTACAATTTTTTATTTTCCTTATCATGTAGATAATTTCAGCCATTATATCTTCAAATAGGTTGTCTACACTTTCTCTCTTTCTCCCTTCTGGAGCCTCTATAATGCAGATGGTATTCTTCATGATGCTGTTCCACAGATCCCATAAACTATTTTCGTTTTGAATTCTTAAATTTTTATTTTAGATTTTAAGTTCTTTTATCTTTTCATTGCTCTGACTGGATGAGTTCCACTGTCCTATCTCCCAGCTTGCTGATTTCTTCTTCTATTTGATCCAATCTGCTATTGATCCCCTCTAGTGTCCCCCCCCCCCTTTTTTTTTTTTTTTGGTTTAGGGATTGTATTCTTCAGCACAGTGGTTTCTGTTTGGTACTTTCCTGTGTATTCTGTCTATTTGCTGAAGTTCTTTCTGGGTTCATCCATTCTTCTCCCAAGTTTAGTGAGCATTTTTAGGACAGCTACTTTTAATTCTTTATCAGGGAAATTAGCTATTTCTGTTTGATTAATGTCTTTTTGTGAGATTTTTGTCTTGTTCTTTTGTTTAAAACATAATTACCCATCTTCTCATTTTGTTTCCCTCCCTGTGTTTGTTTTTATGCTCTAGGTAAAACAGCTACATCCTCCATCTTTTTTCCCTTTTTTTGAGGGACAGAGGGAGAGAGAGAGAGAAAGAGAGGGAAAGAAAGAGAGGGAGAGAAAGAGGGGGAGAGAAAGAGAGGGAGAGAGAGCATACGAGCACTGGGGAGAATGGCAGAGAGAAAATCTTAAGCAGGCTCCATACCCAGCTTGGAGCCCCATGTGGGTCTCAGTCTCATGACCCTGAGATCATGACCTGAGCCAAAATCAAGAATCAGATGCTTAACGGACTGAGCCACCCAATGCTCCTACATCTCCCAGTCTTGAAACAGTAGCTTTGGGTAGGAGATGAACTTTATTGTTCAACCTTGCCCTAGCTTTTGGTTGTTCCTTGGACCTTTGTGATTGTTTGGTAATCTGATTTGTTCTTGATAGGTCCCACTTGTTGAAGGTGTGTCAAGACCTATCAGTCTTCCAAAGGGAAGGGATTCAGAAACTGCCTAGTTTCAAGCTAATTGTCAGGTAGTTCCTCAGACAGCAGCTTTCAGATATGTAAATGTATACATTCTTACGGGTCTGCAATCATAAAGCCTGCTGACTTCCAGACTGGAGATCTAGAGGTGTTTCCTGGATGACAGTTGCTAAAATACTGGATTTGGATGTGTGTCTAAGCTCCTATCTGGGAGGTGTCAGTGAGCTGCAGCAAGGCAAAGGGAGGGTATTAATACGGTGTCTCTCTGACCATGTGTCTTGGGGGCACTTCTCTAGCCTAGGGATGTGTGACAAACTTAAAGCTTACTTTTCCTTCTAGGGTGTGGTGGCTACCAAGGACAGTCTCTCCTTTGTTTTAGGCCCATAGGGCCCAGAAACAATCTTTCCTGGCCACCAGAGCCAGGCACTCAAAGGGCATCCCCTCTGTGGGTTGTGCATGACTGCTGGATGTGGTACATTGGTGTGCAGGAACAGGGCACTTGGTCAGACTGACTGACCAGGCATGCAGGGGCAAGGTGTACCCACCAGACCTAGCATTCTAGATGGGAATGCAAAAACAGAGCTTGCTAGTGCCTCCATCCCTGGAGAGTCCCAACAGACTCCTTCCTCTCTGGCAGATGCTTTAAGATTAACAAATCAGTTTCCTTCACAGATGGTCCAGGTGCCTTTGAAATCATTGCTTTTGACTGGGTTCTAGGGTAAGTGGATCCATATATGAACTCTTTAAGACTGGATTTTCTATTTCCTCCAACCCTGTAGTTTTCTTGGAAGGAAGCCACATTGGTATTCAAGAGTAGTTGCTTTGGGGGCTCATTTCTCTACTGAAGCTCCCAAGGGTTGGGATGCCTGATGTGGGGCACAAAATTCTTATTCCTCTGGGATATGCTCTGTACCAGGAGATCCATTCTGACTGGATTGCTGCATCTGGGTGGGGTTTCTTGAGACCACATCTCTGCCTCTCCTACCTGTCTATGTGTGGCCTATTTATTCTTTGCTGTATAGATATTGTTCAGCTAGCTTTCAGGTTCTTTTTTCAGAGGAAATTATGCTGTATATGGCTATAGATTTTCTGTGTTTGTGGGAGGAGCTAATTTCATTCCATGCTTCTATCTTAACTACTGCCCCCCATATTCACTACATTTTTAATCTTCACTTACAAAAATATGAAGTAAAAGCTTTCAACCTTCACTTTTCAGTAAGAAGGCCGGGAAATATTGTTTGGAAGGAGTATCAAGGATTATGCTTTTAAACAGCAGGAAACTGGTCAACAAAAGAGGAGAAAGTATTGACTGCAAAATATCATGCACAGAAATGAAGGAAAACAGAGCTCAGCACTGCAAATATGCCTAAGGCAAAGAATGTGGCATACTTGGTACACTCTACCTACCAGCACCTAATGCCTGACTAGACATTTTTGCTTCTCTTTATTCCTAATAGGAACAAAGGAGTGGAATTTACTCATACATAGTAACTACTCCTAACCACAGAAGAAAGAACTAGGAAAGCAAGGTAGATGCCTATGTTACTTGCACCATTTGGTGATTTGATTTTTACAAATGCTTTAAGAAATGCAGTCTTTAAGAAATGAAGAAACTCATTTCTTATTGTTTAAGGGCTAGAAAGACAAAACCTTTATTCAAGGAATATTTTGGTCAGTGGAGAGAAAATGGAAAATAAAAGTGATTGTGAGGAAAACAATGCGTTACATAGTCTACATTTCCCCATTAAGTCAAGCATTCAAAAATAACTGGTAAACTGAATAGTGAATAAGACATTTAATTGAGATGCTTTCATAATTTTTCTAGCTATTTACATACACAGAAGTGTTAAGAGTTATTTGCTTAAACCCTATGTAATATAAAAATCTTACCCCTTTGCAAGTTACCTGATTAAGAAATGTTAATTTTATTGTATGTAACATTCTTCTCAAGATGTCCATCATGCCTCTTGCCACAAGTTTCCAAATGGTTCAAAGTCAGGGATTTCTAGCTCACGAAAAAAAAGTACAAAACTGAGTTTCAAAATAGTCACGTCACTTGGGTGCAGTACAAGCTGTATCTTATGCCACAGACATTCCATTAAAATGTTTTGGTAGCAGGATCCTTCCCCCCGCCCCATTTCTCTATTTCTAGTTTAAAATAAAGAGTGAATTAATGCATTTCACTAAATCACAAAAATAGTACTTACTCATATTAAGACTTTGTGAGTTTCAAAAGCTATAGCTTTTCTCTTTAGTTTTCTCTCTAAGGTTTTCTGTTTTCTTCTTAAATGAAGTGTTATGTAATCAAAATAAGAAGACTTCCATGAACGTCCGTCTAGAGATATTAGCCAGCTAGAATAGCTGTCTGACCATTTTGGAAATATGTAGATAATGAAGATGTCACTTAAAATGTACATGTATTTGGGATATGCAAAGAAAAGTAATACGCGGCAACGATATCTTTGATCACAGAAAGAATTCAGAAATAGGAGAACTGTGTCGAGGATGGTTATCATCAGCCCATTTTCTATTCCCTGTGCTCAAATCATTTCATGCATTCTACAAACTAAGCCCCGATGTTGGGCTTCAAAAGCAATTTCAGCAGCAAAATAAGGTGCTTTTCTTCAATTTTCAAGCCATTTGTATGAGGTTAGTGTTGTTTACCCACCTGGTACACTGATATTTACATACCCCTTTAAAGAAAATTGGTAGGTATGATTTATGGAGTACTGTAAGAGCACAATTTTCCATGTAGTGCACCTAATCTGAAAGGGCACTTGCAAAGGTCACTCTGGCCATACAAATACCAAGTCTTCTCTTTGGAATAAGTTAGGATATTCATTTTTCTTGGAAAATGTCAGCAGTACCCTACTCCAGGGGTTAGTTTATGCAGATAAATGCGTAAGCCTTTAATCTTAGAGCAAAAATACTCTACACAAATGTAAAAGCAGTCCATCTATCACTGTTAAGACCTGTAATTTGTTTTTATTTAAATCTCAAGCCAGGGTGGAGTGGGCAACAGGACTGTTAACATGGTATCTCACACAGAAGCCAAGATCAAGGCACATGAATATGCTTCGACTCTCAACACTGGTGGCTGGCACACCGTGTGGCTTGAATAGCCAGAATTGCTGCTCTGGGCTCCTCTGCACTTGCTCCTTCTGCAGCTAGAGGCGTCCTGTCCAACTCTGTGCACAGGACATTGTCAGGTAAGTTTCCTCTCCCTACCTGCATTTTCTCTGCCTGGCAAAAAGCACTAGGCAAAAATCAGGTGTACTCTTTCTTTTATCTTAAACTTAAGAGCTCACTTCAACTCAAGGGGAGAAAAACCAACAAATCATATCCTTTGTGAAATTGTTTTCTTTTTCCAAAAGAATAATCATATTTAAAGAAGATCTGTGACTTTCCCCATACATACTCATCTCCAGTCCTTAGATTTTTACATTTGCAACAGACAAGAGAAACAGTGCATAGCCAATTGTATTGAATACATATTGGCACATTTTTATACTCTTGCCTTCTTTTCATACTGTATAAAAGCTATTCTTGAAATGTAAGCTTTATTCCAAAATATAGTTCTCTGAAGGCCATTTTTCTAATATTAAATTTAGTGGACATGAATGCAAGGTAACATATTATTATGAAATGTTTGCCTTTATTTCTATAAAGTGAGCAAAGAGGGTGGGAATTCAGGAAGAGACACTGACTTTTTCCTCTGATAAGATTGTGCAAATGAGCATTTGAAGTTTATGAGAGGCTCATGGACAAGACAGTGTGATCCCTAGAGATTCAACCAACGCTGACATTGGTTTTGCCATTTCAATATTGTCAGAATGGAAGGAGATTACAACCATCCATGCAATGAATTCCCCTTTGAGAATGTGGATATCAATGTGGAGAAGCAATAGAACATGTTGATTATAGATGACACCACTTTATGTTTTTCAGAGAGAAAATGCAAAAATACACCACCTGTGTGGATTCAGGCACCATCTTAAAAAAAGTTTTTATTTCAATTTTAAGAGTTAAAGTGGATTTGTTAATTTGATCAATGTATATTAGTATGTCATGTGGTAACCTGAGCTGGATGATATTAAGTGAAATTTTAAATATCAAAATTTCAAAAAAGACCATCACTGAGACTAGGAACCTAAGAGAAAATTATAATGTGTCAAAAGTAAAGAATCTCTACTCTCCAGCTAATAAAATTAACCACAAATTCTCCAGTTCATCTTGCCAAATATTTTAGTAAAAGGAGTGTAAGAAATTTCCAAAAGATGTCATACTCAAATCAGTGGACCCTAGCCAAACTTCCAAATTGTTGAAGTAAACTGTAAGTTAGCAAGTGTGATGGAGGTTGTACAGATGCATTTTCAGTCTGCAAGCTGAACCAGCATGGCGGTTTGTCTTTCTTCCTTCCCCTGCTCTTAGTTTTCAACACCTGGTGTATACCACGCTTAGGAACTTTGGACTCTACCACTGTTTGGCATTCTTGCTTCAGTGCCTAATAGACAACTCATATCCCAAGACAAACTTCTCTATCTTCTACTTGCAGATTGACTCCTGTCACTGTCTTCCCCATCTTAGTGACTAGCAACTCCATCTTTCCTATTGCCTGGCCAAGAGACTGGGGCTTATCTTTGGTTCCTGCCTCCTCTCCTGATCCACACCCGTGGCCAGCACATCTTGTTGTCCTGGACTTCAATCTGATCCCTTCTTACTGTCTTGCATCATCTGAATGTTTCCGCCTGCCCTCCCCTCCATATGTTGACATAATAACCCACAAATGATGGTATTAGAAAGTGGGGTCTTTAGAAAATGATTAGGACATGAGGATGGAAACCCCCATGAATGGGATTAGTGCACTTAAAAGGAAAAAGAGACTCCAGAAAGCTCCATCTGTGAGTCAGGAAGGGTGTGCTCATCAGACACCGGATCCGCTAGTGCCATGACCTGGGACTTCCCAGCCTTCAGAACTGTGAGATATACATATATTTGTTTATAACCCACTCAGTCTATGGGGTTTTGTTCTAATAGCCCAAACTGTCTGAGACTCTACCTTTACAGTTGCCGCTGTGGTTCAAGATCCCCCTTTGCTCTCTAAATGACTGCAGTAATTTCTATCTTTGCTTTCTACACTTTCTTCTTCCAACAGTTTCTGAAGTGGTCCTGTTCCAATGTAAATTGGATTAGATTATGTTGGTCCTTTGCTTAAAACCGTTCAACGACCTCCTCAGAAGTTGTCCATTGGGCACTAAATCTCTGAACGCTCTGCCTGCCACTTCGGAACTACCCTACCCCCACCCCTCAACTCTCATTCTTCCTCCCCTCCCTCACTGGGCTCCACCCCCTTGTCTCCTTGCCTTTCCTCACCTGTGTCTCCAGGACTTTGCTCTTTTTGGGCCTTCTGCCTGCAATCTCCTTGCCTTGGAGGGACACATGGTTGAGTCTCTTATTTCCTTGAGGTCTTTTTTCAAATACCACCTCCGTGGTAATATTTGTTTGACAAGCCTCTCTTTAAAATTGTGTCCTTCTCTCACTCTCCATACCATTCTGGCACTCCCAATCACCCTTCAATGCTTGTTTTATTCCCACAGCACTTATCACCATCTGACATAGCATATGTTTTACTTATTTTATTGTTTACCGCCTGTCTCCCCCCAGTATAACATAAATCCCCGAGAGCAGACATTTCTGTCTATTTTGTTTACTGCTGCATCCTCAGTGCCTAGAAAAATGTTTAGCACAGGGTAAATCTTTTAAATATAAATATTTGGCAGTTGAACTGACAAATGCCTTTAACTACTTGTGAGATGCCAATAATTTTATAGCTGCATTCTTATACTTACAAAGCCTCCCCCAGAATGTGTAAGCTTTAGGTCTTGCTCATTTGCCGCCACACATTTATTATTTCTTCAATAAAACATATGACGAAACACATGGGAAATTAAAAGGCCAGACATGGTCTCATATGAGTGCAAGCTAAGTTTGCTCATGAGCATGACTGATGGAATTAAGGTCTTGACTGGGAGTGTGGAAGACTTGAAGGGATGAGCACCTTTGGCAGAGGAGAAAAAACACTGCATCTCTGCGATGTACAGGTGGAGTGGTCCCAGACTTTGTGATTCTCAGCTTTCTCATCTATGAAATGGAGCTGTTGCAGTGCCCCCCCCCCCGCCACTGATTTGCCATACGGATTACATGAGATCATGTCAAGGCCAGTGGAAATTCCAGGAGGTTGCACCCATCATGCTTACCACTGAACTAGGGCCACACACTTCATACGTGACTTAGGAACATGTATGCATTATTCTGCAAAGTGCCTGCCATGTCATAGGCAGCAGGCTGATAGTGAAGATAATCACTGCACATGTTTAAATATCACCTGGATGCCGCGGCCAAGCCATAAGAAACAGTCTCCATCCAGCATCAGTATTTGGATCATAAAATTAAATTCCTCTACCACCACACCTGCTATAGTTTAATTGCTCAAACTTGGGATCCCAAAACAGGTAGGAGAGGACCACACTGGTTCCGTATGGCCAAAACTGGGGTTGACAAAAGGTAGCCCACAGAAAGAAGTTCCACACATTGCTTGTTTTGGGCAGCCCGAGTGTTATGAACACTTCCTGCATTTTTAAATGGTGATAAAAATCAAATGACCAGTAATAGTCCTTCGTGACTAATAATAATTTGATGAGAAACCAATTTCAGTGACCATCAGTAAAGTGCTACCAGAACACAGCTAGGCTCTTTCATTTAATTGTCTCCTGCTATTTTTGTGCTACAGAAGTAGAACTGAGTGGTGGAGACTGAGAATGTATAGCCCCCAAAGCCTAAAATGTTTACAATGTCACCCTTTAAACAAAGTGTGTGGGACTCCAGGTCTAAGAGAATCTAAGGCCTCATATATAGGTAAACCTGGTTTTATTTCTGTTGCTTTAGTAGCAAAAAGCAGTGGAGCCAAGCAGAGATCCATAAAAGTATTTCTGGGAACTACTGCCAAGTATGTTGCGTGCGTACCCGCAGAAAGATATTCACAGAAACAGCTCATGTTCCCTGTGTCTCAGATGCTCTTTTTCCCCCTCATCTCTGGAAGAAAATGGCAGAGCACGTTTTACATCTTCTGCAAAGAAAGCTCAATGTGGGCTGAAGGGTTTATTCTTGATCTCACGCTGCCTTCCAGCATGACTCTGTGCTTCCAGTCTTGGCCTCAAAATGTGATGCTTTTTCAGATTATTTATTCGATTTGTTTCCTTTCCTTTGGAGTTTGGCATTCTGTCCCACAAGCATGCTTTTCCAGAGATGTCAAAGCCTACTAAATTTAGGAAAAGTAGGTTGCCTTCTTCTGGCTTGTTTCTTTTCCTTTCTTTAGCCCTAATTTAAAGCCAGCATCTCCCTGCCCCTCTCCTCTTTAGAGCTCATCAATTGGTAATTCATTAAAAAAGAAAAACAAAGTGTTTTTGTTTCTGCCAAGTGTGTGGGTGGGTGAAATATAGTTTTGGGGGGAATGCTTGGGAACTTCAGCATATGCACAACACCAAATTCAGAGCCCTTAATTGCAAAGTGTTCTTTCTGTTCCTGTTGGAGGGGGATTCCCATGGATACAGCTGCCAGGACTATAGGACTAGGGTCCAGTCCTTCTCTCCTGAAAGGCTCTTGATTGGGAGACAGGGTACTTTCTGAGGCCACATTAAGCTTGCTGCCCTATATTATGAGCCCTGTGACAGCAGAGAAATACCAGGTCTACTTTTCCAGCTTCCCCCCTGAAAAGGGTCCTTGCAGCCAGAGGACTGACATTTCACTGTATTTCTGCCTTAATTAACGTCTAGGAGATGAACTCTGATTCCCACCCACAGCAGCATCAATTAGATAGAATTAAATGCAGTGCTTCTCTTCAGTTCTGCTATTTTTACCTGCTGGCCATCCTTTTACCTCTCAAATAAGACAACCACATAGTGGATTTCTAGATAGTAGCTCAGAATGAGACATCTGGCTACAAAAATATGCTACCTGAGGCTGACAGGCCTTCAGGTGCCTTGGATACCCTCCTCGGTCTAGCTGTGGAGGGCATTGGGATCCAGAAGGGAGGGATCTCTGGTATTTCTCATTGGAAAGTTCTAGTTCAGGGAGCAATGCTCTGCTTCTGGTTGAGGATGGCCCATCCCATGATATGCAAAGGAACTAAGCATATGAATGTTAAGGGTGCTCTCCCACTAATAGCAAGGCTACCTCCTGGACTCACCCTAATCCCTGTCACTTTGCCAGGGAGCCACTGCAGAATGGAGAATACCGTGCGGGCTTACAGATCCTCTGGAGACTCAATGCTGCTGTCACCATGGTGCCTAGAATACTCTCCTCATTCAGTAAGAAAACATGCACCTAACAAAAGAGACAACAATTAGTTCAGGGTCACCAGCAGATTCTGAACTTCTGCTAGGGAGGCTTCTGTTAATGAGGGCACTGGAGCCAGGCTCATCATTTCCTAGCTCTGTGGCTTTAGGCAAGTTACTTAGCCTCTATGGATCTCAGTTTCCTTATCTACAACATGAGAATGATAATCGTCACTACTTCATAGGCTTCTGATAAAGACTAAGTGAGATAAATCATACAGATGGTAGTCATATCTCAGCCGTCAATTATGTGCTTAATAATGGCTAAGTTTTGTTGTCACTGCAATGATAATGGTCAGGATATGCCCATACTTGTTAGACCCAGGGCAAAGATCAGGCCCTTTCTTGGCTTCTGAAGACCTCTTGAGATTATGGACTCTTTAGCTTTGTTAAAAAAAAAAAAAAAACAGCAGAAGAAAGTATGACATAAAAATAGTAAATCAAACTGATTATAATTGAAGGGATAAGCCTGATTATAGACTTACATGCCAACAAGGGTGTTCCTGCTCCTCAATGTGCTACAACCTTCTCAGATTATTTTTGTAGGACTGTTAATGTTCAGAGTCCCAGAAGCAATGATCCCATTGGAAGAACTGGGTCCCGTCCTGGGGGTAATTGTGGGTGTTTCAAAAAGGGTTATGGATCTGGGAAGTGACTGGGGAAATTGACCAACAGAGAGGGAGGGGCATCCCAGAGCCACAACCTTATGGGAATGAAAGAATGGAACCTAATGGGAATGGGGCTGTGTTTTCCCTGGGGCCCAGAACACTAATGGGCAAAGTGATCACTGTCAGGAAAGGGTGCAGTGGTTTGCTTTCTGCACACCTAGAACAGCTGGACACCAATTAGGAGAAGTTTTGAAGAGGTTTCCAGACCATATTTGTAATTAATTTTTGAATCAGTGGTTTGGCCTCCTACTAGAATTTCCCATCCTGGGAAGTAGAGGAATTCTCTTCATCGTAAGGAATGTCTTTCAGGAAGGTCTTTAAGGATGAATCCTCATGGTGGGGAGGTTAAACTGGCTGGTTTCTGAGATCCTTTCCTAATTTAAATTCTGAGAAGATATTTTGTTAATTTGTTTGTTTGTAGCAAGAGCTTATTTATATGGGCTTAGTGCACCAAACCTTTCTCTCCTTTCTATAGTATCTAGATTTGTTCTGTGAGTCTGAAATATAGATGTGTGTCATTCCTGCCAAAGATGCAGCTTTTCCACTAGAGAATGTTCTTTGGAGAATCGGAAGCATTAGAAATGCATATTTCCCCATCTAAGAAAGAAATCATCCCTTATGTTCTTCAAAAGCAAAATACGGGGAAAGGATTAATATGGAAGTCCTAGTCTTTGAACGCAAAGTGTGACAGTCACTTCACATTGTTGCCACACAGGCACCCAAAGTAGTACAAACTGGATGAGCTTCCAAACAGGCGGTTCGTTTGCCACTGAAGCATGACCAATGCCTCAGCTACAACAAGCAAACAAGCGGCTGAACATGTTAACATCATTTTCCATCATTTCTATTTGATGTGGATTGGGTGGAAAATCTGGGATGCAAGCCATGATGTAGATTTTCAAAATTGATTAGCATTTTCTGGACATTGGCAGCCATTTCTATGGCATTTCAATGTGAGTTAAAATTGATTAGTGCTTTTGGAAAAATGTATACTGAATTGCTGTACAAATTGAGGCAGCTCCAAACATGGGTTGATGACAGGATGCAGGCACACAATAGAATATGAGATCCATGCAACTATGGCCACTCTACTGAGATGAAATCTTAAGGGAGAGGGTGTGAATGGTTCTGTGCAGTTTTAGATTAGCTGTTGGTACTTGTCGAACCCTTAAGACTCTACTTGTGACAATGTGTAAAATGGGTTGCATACTTGTAAGGGAAAGGTTGTTTGGTTCTTTGTCATAACATTAATCATGGGGAAACTCATTTTAGTTGTTAATGTGAAGGCACTATATAAATTTTGCAGAAATTCCATTGTAAACATGTAGATGTCCACTCTCCTTAAAGTTTCAGAGGTTTTCAGAATGGCTATAGCAAACATTCAACTGATTCCAGATGCCTGCTTATAGGAATGATAAATTGGTTTTATAATTTCTCAATTCTCCTCTATTTTGCCACATAAAACCACAGTTCTCTGAGCCACTGTGTCCCTTTTCTGTTATCAAACACAGACAGGAAGTTAAGAAGTGAGTCCTAGCAGGCCACATCTTGGAAGAATGAGAACCTTCAAAGGTCAGCTTTTCTTGATTGTCAATAGCTGACATTTAAGCATTTATTTCAGACATTACTGATAATGTTTTTTGAGATAGTCAAGAAGAATTGCTGTGTCGGTATGCAATTATGTTCATAATGAGATGCAAAAATGCAAATATGGCAGTACGTGCCGGTTCTTTGGAGTGCCTTTTGTCAGAATTGCAAGCACCATGAGACTTTGATAGATACCATGTCACTGTGCAGAGTTGGAGGGCTGATAGCTTTTAAAGAAGCATCTATAACATGATATCTCTAGATGCTAATTAGCAGGAACCTTTAGCAATGATAAATGTGGAGGTCATTTGTTTTTTTCTTGGTAAATCTTGACAACTTCATTGAACCAATTGTATCAATAGGATTGTTGGTAGATGCAGTGAACATCTTTATCCTTTTTTATTTAATGCGCCATACAAAATACATTGTATATTCATAAGCATACCCACTATCTTGCATGATTGATTTTTGAAGTTCATTTAAAATGTAAATAAGAGGATAACCCATTAAGTAACTTCATGAAATACTTAAAAACTATATGTTTTCAATATATTATTTCCATTTTTTGCATTTTATCCTTTTATAAAAAAATCAGAGTTTATATAGATGGTGGCTTTGAAAATTATTTCATATTATGAGTTATTCCAATTGTTAATCTGTTGTTATTTTTCAAGAATCACAAAGTAATTACAGCTAAAGAAATGGCATAATGAAGGAGGCATAAAGCGGACTTTTATTTCCAGAGCTTTCTTTTTCACAAGCATAGTATTTATACTGAATTCTCACAATGGCAACAGGAAGTGATAACTTGGAACAATGAATGATCCTAGCCAACAAACCATGTAGAGAGAGATGAAAGCTCAGCCATGTGTTCAACAAACATTCCATAAATGTCTACTGAGTGCCATATTCTGGCTAAATATGGATGAAAGCAACACAGCCATTCCCCTCAGGAATCTGGGGTGTAACAGGGGTGTCAGATATGAAAATGACAATTATTTTACAAAATGACGGGGGCCACATGGCAGTACATGAAGGGGCAAGAAAGTTCTGAAGAAGGGATCTTACTTCCCAGATGGTCTGCTCCATTGCTGAAGGTCTCTGCCCATGAGCAGTACATACTTTTGCCAGCTTCCACTACCTGCCTCACTCACTGACTCTAGAAAAGGGGAACGGGCCTTCTACTTTTTGTCTGTATGTAGTAAGGCAACTGAGCAGCACCTGCCAGCGCTCATGGGCATGCTGAGACCAGGTGGTGGTAACAGCTTTTCTAAAGGAGGAACTTTTCTCTCTAGTCTTTCACTATTCGTAGGATGTGAAGGCAACAGCTGCCAGAGAATTAGTTTGAGCCAATGACCTAATTAGAAGTGATCGCCCCATGAAGGCAGGGAAAATGTTGCCATGAACTATGACCCCAGTGCCAATCTATCACAATGCCTGGCACAATTACCAAATATGGGGTAAAGAAATGAGTAATCAGGGGATCCCTGGGTGGCGCAGCGGTTTGGCGCCTGCCTTTGGCCCAGGGCGTGATTCTGGAGACCTGGGATTGAATCCCAAGTCGGGCTCCCGGTGCATGGAGCCTGCTTCTACTTCTGCCTGTGTCTCTGCCTCTCTCTCTCTCTCTCTCTCTCTCTGTGACTATCATAAATAAATAAAAATTAAAAAAAAAGAAATGAGTAATCAAAATGTTATTGAATATTCTGATTTGTGTAACTAGTATGGCTCAGTGGACAAAAGAAATGTCATAGCTATAAATAATTTTTCAGTACTAGAACTGAAACCAGAGAAATCCAGCCTAAGACATTTTCCCAATTTACCTAATAATCAGTTGCTTGGAAAAGGCTCATGGATAACTGATACTAGATCAGGGATATGGACTACTTTTCAGGGTAAGATATACTGTCAAGCAAAGGTCAAGAAGCTGCATCAGATGCAGAGCAAGGAAAGAAACTGGGGTCATTCAACCAGGAACTTAAGAGATTTTATAATTCATGACTGATATCTTCAGTTCTTTGGGTCAAGGATATATAAATGTCATATAGATGAGAAATTTGTTTTATTTTATGTATCCTCAACAGCTCAGATTTATGCTTAAGCATGCACTCGTAAAGGAGAAAGATCTAGTATAGGAAAGATATTTCCAAGGGTTCCCCATAAGAGAAGGGGCAGAAGTACAGAATGGGTGACCCTTTGTTGAGCTCCCAAATGAGAGGATGCAGGTACTAGTTAAATGCTGGTAGTGCGGGATCCCTGGGTGGCGCAGCGGTTTGGCGCCTGCCTTTGGCCCAGGGCGCGATCCTGGACACCCGGGATCGAATCCCACGTCGGGCTCCCGGTGCATGGAGCCTGCTTCTCCCTCTGCCTGTGTCTCTGCCTCTCTCTCTCTCTCTCTCTGTGACTATCATAAATAAATAAAAATTAAAAAAAAAAATAAATGCTGGTAGTGACAATGAAAACATGCCACTAAGTTAGTAGCTGGGCACACTGATG
This sequence comes from Vulpes lagopus, assembly GCF_018345385.1. Lineage (NCBI taxonomy): Eukaryota > Metazoa > Chordata > Mammalia > Carnivora > Canidae > Vulpes > Vulpes lagopus. The sequence goes on along the minus strand of NC_054827.1, from coordinate 103,932,916 downwards.
ATTTCGACTCTACTCTTACAAGAGTGAAGTATGGTAGTAACTATGTCCAGGAAAGGGCAAACCAAACTGACTACTCAAGAAAAAAAATTCATTGGAAGTGGCATAAAATTGCCTATACTTCATAGACTAGTTAGCCAGAACCTAGGGATTGTGATACATTATACACAGTCATTTTCTTTGGCCAGGTTTCTACCATCAAAGTTTTGCTGTTTCTTTTTCTCCTCTCATACCCTTCTACTCTGTTTCTTCCCCTAGCATAATTGATTCAACATATAAAGTTGTTACTGCAGACACACACTGCTAGCTGAATATCTTTCAACTTGGAGAACTGGGAATGAGTCCTTAGGGTCTTGACTGCTGGTCTTGAGCTCTTAGGTTTAAAATCTACTGGGTGTTATACTGCCTCCTTCTAGTGTTAGCTAGAATTCCATTCATGCCATGGTTGTGTATTTTGGTAGTAGGCAGGTATGCTGGAGAATATTCCGTCTACAAAATGTGGAGTGGAAAATAAATGTGTACCATACATTCATTAAATTTCATCTTAACCACTTCACGATCAGGACCACAGTGTAAGTAGGGGCAAAAAATTGGCATCAACAATTCAAATAGCTATAGTGATGTGTGGGAAATAGTAATCTTATGAGAAAGAAAAAAGTTTGGCTCTTTTTTTTTCCTTTTAAAATGATCCTAGTTCCACTGTTAATTATGAGTTAGTTTTCACATTCTGGACACACATATTTCTGAGTGGCTGTCAGGGATGCTATTGCAATAAATTGTATGCTTAGGTCTCTACTTGGATGTAAAATTTCCATTTCAGAAAAAAAATGATACCTCAGACATTGCATTTCAGGGTGATAATTGCACTTCTCAGGTGGTTAAGAAAAAGATGATCTACAAATAATAATTAAAAAGTTGTGCCCCAAGGGAATGGGGATGTCAGATAAGGAACTCAAATATGTGAAATGTTAGACTTACGGCTTGACCTTGTCCCACTGTATTCAGTGTTATAAATTCTAGATACATTTAAGCTTCAATATTTGGAGGTGACAGTTTGAGGGTGCATTAGGTGGAGAAAAGGTAACATTTAAACTAGTGTATTAAACTATCCCTCTGATGACATAGCTTCTCCCCAAATACTTGAAAAGTGTCAGGCGATTAACACCAGTAATTAATCAACTCCAGTTCTCCTCTGTACTTCAGAGGCATGTGATTGGGGGAGGTAAAGAGTAACTTTCCCTTCCGACCCCTGGAATGTGATTAAAAGAGGTTAGGTAAGGATGAGGTTGAAATCCCACAGATGTGTTATACTTTGGTCTACACATAATTTTAGAAGTTTTTATTTATTATTATTATTTTTTAGATTTTATTTTTATTCGAGAGAGAGAGAGAGAGAGAGAGGCAGAGACACAGGCAGAGGGAGAAGTAGGCTCCATGCAGGGAGCCCGACATGGGACTCCATCCTGAGTCTCCAGGATCACGCCCTGGGCTGAAGGTGGCGCTAAACCGCTGAGCCACCCGGGCTGCCCTAGAAGTTTTAAGATTAGTTTCTCTCACATAAAAATCAGAAATTCAAACAAGGAATTTGGATCTCTGAGTCTCTTGGTTTGGCAGGTGAGGGTTGGGGTGGGGATCAAAATATCTAGCAATACTGAGTCCATTGTCATACATAGCCATCATTAGTCCTGACCACTTTCTTAGAGTAAGTCATGAGTGCTTCAGATTACTGCAGTCCCCACTGACTGTACATTATTCACCTAATTTTGCTGTTCTCCTAGCTCCTGTATGAATTTGAGTTTGTGTCTGAACTTAATTCTGAAGGAAATCCTACCCCTGCCTGTGTTTCACAGACCTGCACAGAGCTGAAGTTCACAACATGATGACAGAGGGTCTACTGTGTTCTGCACACTCTGCTAGGGAGCACAGCAAAGATTAGAAAGATGTGACCCTTCTCTCAAGGAAGTCAGGCTGGCTCAAGGGTCAGATATACAGACAAATAATGATGGAAGCACAGAAGCCGTGCTGCATAGATGCCTATACACAGTATTCTGGGACAAAAGGAACAGTGAGTCCTTGTGCTGTAAAGGGGACATAGCGTCTAAACGGGGTCTTGAAAACCAAACAGATATTTTCTATCTAAAAGGAGGAAGAATGGCATTCCAAGGGAAAAAAAAACATCCTAAGCAGAAGCATGGAGGGACCCTAGAGAGAGGTGTATTTGGGGGTTGATGGATAGCTCCTTACAGAGAAAGGATGGGAAGATAATGGGAGATGACTCATGGGCCAGGTTATACCACAGAGTTTGGTTTTTAACATTTATAAAATAGAGGATATCTCGATGACCTCAAGCAGAGAAGGAACCCATCAGGCTTACCTTTAGAAAATAAGTCTTTTCATAGTTGTTGAAATATAGGTTTCTTGAAAGGTGAGCTATGCTAGTGACATGGAAGAAATCTTGTCTATGGGTTAGTATTAAGGATAATCTTTTTTTTAAAGATTTTTTTAAATTTATTTTTATTGGTGTTCAATTTGCCAACATATAGAATAACACCCAGTGCTCATCCCATCAAGTGCCCCCCTCAGTGCCTGTCACCCAGTCACCCCCACCCGGCGCCCTCCTCCCCTTCCACCACCCCTAGTTCATTTCCCAGAGTTAGGAGTCTCTCATGTTCTGTCTCCCTTTCTGATATTTCCCACTCATTTTTTCTCCTTTCCCCTTTATTCCCTTTCAGTATTTTTTATATTCCCCAAATGAATGAGACCATATAATGTTTGTCCTTCTCCGATTGACTTATTTCACTCAGCATAATATCCTCCAGATCCATCCACGTCAAAGCAAATGGTGGGTATTTGTCGTTTCTAATGGCTGAGTAATATTCCATTGTATACATAAACCACATCTTCTTTATTCATTCATCTTTCGATGGACACCGAGGCTCCTTCCACAGTTTGGCTATTGTGGACGTTGCTGCTATAAATATCGGGGTGCAGGTGTCCCGGTGTTTCACTGCATCTGTATCTTTGGGGTAAATCCCCAGCAGTGCAATCACTGGGTCGTAGGGCAGGTCTATTTTTAACTCTTTGAGGAACCTCCACACAGTTTTCCAGAGTGGCTGCACCAGTTCACATTCCCACCAACAGCGCAAGAGGGTTCCCCTTTCTCCACATCCTCTTCAACATTTGTTGTTTCCTGTCTTGTTAATTTTCTCCATTCTCACTGGTGTGAGGTGGTATCTCATTGTGGTTTTGATTTGTATTTCCCTGATGGCCAGTGATGCGGAGCATTTTCTCATGTGCTTGTTGGCCATGTCTATGTCTTCCTCTGTGAGATTTCTCTTCATGTCTTTTGCCCATTTCATGATTGGATTGTTTGTTTCTTTGCTGTTGAGTTTGATCAGTTCTTTATAGATCTTGGTAAATAGCCCTTTATCTGATACCTCAACTTTATGGTCAACTAATATTCGACAAAGGACGAAAGACTATCCACTGGAAAAAAAGACAGTCTCTTCAATAAATGGTTCTGGGAAAATTGGACACCCATGCAGAAGAATGACACTAGACTACTCTCTTGCACTATACACAAAGATAAACTCAAAATGGATGAAAGATCTTAATGTGAGACAAGATTCCATCAAAATCCTAGAGGAGAACACAGGCAACACCCTTTCTGAACTCGGTCACAGTAACTTCTTGCAAGATACATCCATGAAGGCAAGAGAAACAAAAGCAAAAATGAACTATTGGGACTTCATCAAGATAAGAAGCTTTTGCACAGAAAAATAAAGTCAACAAAACTAAAAGACAACCTACAGAATGGGAGAAGATATTTGCAAGTGACGTATCAGTTAAAGATTTTTTTTTTTTTTTTTAAGAGAGAGTGCATGAGCAGCAGTGACAGAGGGAGAATCTCAAGTAGACTCTGCTGAGTATGGAGTCCTATGTGGGGTTCAGTCTCATGACTGGAGATCACAACCTAAGCTGAAACCAAGAGTCAGATGCTTAATGGCCTCTGCCACCCAAGTTCCCCATTTCCTTCTTTCCTTCCTTCCTTCCTTCCTTCCTCCCTCCCTTCCTTCCTCCCTCCCTTCCTTTCTTCTATTTCTTCCTTTCTTTTCTTTCTTTCTTTCTTTCTTTCTTTCTTTCTTTCTTTCTTTCTTTCTTTCTTTCTTTTTCTTTCTTTCTTTTTCTTTCTTTCTTTCTTTCTTTCTTTCTGTCTTCTTTCTTTCTTTTCTTTTCTTTCTTTTTCTTTCTTTCTTTCTTTCTTTCTTTCTTTCTTTCTTTCTCTTTCTTTCTTTCTTTCTTTCTTTCTTTCTTTCTGTCTTCTTTCTTTCTTTTCTTTTCTTTCTTTTTTTTTTTTTAGTTTTTTTTTTTTACTTTTCTTTCTTTCTTTCTTTCTTTCTTTCTCTTTCTTTCTTTCTTTCTTTCTTTCTTTCTTTCTTTCTTTCTTTCTCTTTCTTTCTTTCTCTCTTTTTCTTTCTCTTCAAATAGGCTCCACATCTAGCATGGAGCTCAATGCAGGACTTAAACCCATGACCCTGAGATCAAGACCTGAGCTTGTGTCAAGAGTCAGATGCTTAACCAACTGAGTCCCCTGGTGAATATTAAGGCTCATCTTAATCCATGAGTATATTTGCATATGATTTAGGAGGGTTTGGTTCCATATAGCAGTGGCATGTGTTGTTTTGTTGACTTCTATGGCATCTTGCATGCCATGTTGCATCCATATACAGCCATCCAAGTGTATCAGATGACTGCCAATGATGGCAATTTCACAACATCAGTGCATAGGTACTCCCTTTGCCATCACCATATGCTGCCACTTGAACAATAGGAATAAACAGATTATGTGTAATTCATGTGCTGCTGCCAAGAGAATCAGCTGGGTTCCAAGGAGTCCCTAGGAATATCATTACTGTTACGAGAGCACTCTGAAATTCGGCTGAAGGTGATCATTTCAAATGAAAAATCACACAAATGACAATGCCATGAAGACAAGAGAGCCCTGTCTATTAGTATGGCCATCTTGAGAGGTGGCATCCATTTGGAGAATAATGTGACTGGGATGGATTGAAGGTGGTGTCATAGCTTCTGCATGATAAAGGAGGACCGACCTACTGGTTAGTCCTGCCACAGCGACAAACTTGACTGGGTGAGGCAAAGATGAGGGCAGAGCACATATTGTTTGACTCTGCCAGTCTGAGGGCATAGGCAACTGCACTCTGGATGGAGGCAGATGGCAGACAGCACCTGAAAGCACCCCCAAGCAGTACTATAATGTTCAAAACCAGGTGCCATATGTATAACTTTCTGAAATGATACAGTACATTGTCATGGTGGATCAAACACCTTCTTAGTTTGTTTTCCACTTCTCTGGCAGGTGCAAAGTTAGGTCATCTGATCCTCTGCTTCTGTACTAATGGTCACAAAGGAAAGAAAACTATAGCTCTGTTTTCTGGCCCATAAACCTGTGTCTACTGCTCCCATAACTTTTGTCAAGCTCTGCTGTTTCTTCATTTGTCATCCCTGCTAGATTGTTGAGTCCTCGAGGGTGGCAATTTTACTCTTCATCTCTTCTTCCAAAGACCATGTTTCTTAAATTATAGTGCAGTGGGTGTAGTTTTTGTGCCAAAATGGTTAGCAAAGTGGGGATGCTGTCTTATGGGAATATTTTGGCAACAAAGCATTTTAAATTAAAATACTTCGATATATTAAAGGACAGTGTCATTTTTATTGGCACGCTAAGATGAAACTCACATTTCTAAAATGTTTTAGTTAGGATTAGACTACTTTGGAGTCACCTCTTAGAACTTGCTGGGGCAGGGGAAAACACATTCATGTCTTCTGTTGTTGGAAGCTTGTTCCTACATCTAGAAGCAATCATCAGTTGTTTAGTACTTGCCTGTGGGAAGTTGGGAGGAAGGAGAGAAGAGATTGGTCACACTCAGTGTTTTTCACATAGTCTTCACTATATTATATATGAAACACATCACCAATGTCTGGATGGGCCAGTTGGCCAGTTATCCTCTAATATTAGAAACCCCACCATAATGATGGCAAACTAAGTCCAAATATATTGATTTCAATGTGGTCTGAGTAAGAGCAGTGAGTGGAGAAGTACAAATTTGTCTCTTCTGTGGGTAAATGAAGCCAGAAGCATGCCTTTAGAGGTCACTTTGTCTCCAAATAAAGGGTATCAGGTTCCATTAGATGAAAACCTTGGGACTCATTATGCACACTTTCTGGCTAAATACAGATGCTCCTCTACCTTCTCACATGATTTAGTTCCTCACTACCAATCTTTCCCTTCTAATGCAGATTTTCCATCTGGTCCCTAGAAGCAACAAATCCCTGGCCACCCACTTACCCCTTATCCTGCTGTCTCCTATGGAGACTAATAGTAGGTGGCACTATAAGGTTAAGAAATTGTCCACTGGACACTGCAATTACTAATCTTAATTTCTTTCCAGTGTGAATCCATACTTTAATCCCAGAAGTATATAGATATGGTTGTTGGCTTTTTTGTTTGTTAACCCACTCATTCAATAAAGATTTATTGAGTAATACTATTTTTTGTTGAAATATTTTAGGGAGATAGAGAGCACCAGCAGAACAGTCAGAGGAAGAGGGAGAGAGAATCTCAAACTGATTCTGAGCTGAGCATGGAGCCCAATGTGGAGCTTAATGTGGAGTTTGATCCCAGGACCATGAGATCATCCCCTGAGCCCAAAGCAAGGGTCAATTGCTTAACCGACTCTGTTGCTCAGGTGCCCCCGAGTACTACTATTTTTTAACCAATAGTTACACAAATAGTGTCTTGAAAGCACAGATGACTCAAGAGTATAAGTAAAAACTATGCATAATTATAAGTGACTATTTCCTCATTTTGCACATCTATTTTTGTATTATTCTGTAAAGAAGGGCTAAGTAACTCCTTATTGGTGTGGGATTCTCTCATTCATCCATTCTCATCTGTGAGGCAGAGCAAGATTGTCACCTATTTTGATGGAAAGGAACCTGAGGTACAGGGAAGGAGAACACCTTTATATTCTAAATGCCACCAATTTTCTTACAGAGATTTTTGTTTTCTCTCTCTCCTTCCCTCTTATCTGCCTCTTCTTGCTTAGAAGCCAGACTAGACCTAATTATGGCACTTACTGGCCATGTAAAAATAGGAGTAAGACTTACTGGTTTGCTGTGGATATCAAATGAGATGAAGGAACTCATGTGCAAGTTCTCAGATCCATGCTTTCAGAAAGGAAATAGTTAATGAACATCAGGCCTGATATCTCCCATGGACTTGATCTTGGAGCCTGGGTGAGATGGTCAAGCAAAAGGGGCCAAGCTTCAAGATCTCTATCCTCTATCATGACTACTCTTTAATGCTTTTATTCCCTTTTTGATTAGCTGTGGACCAGAACCAGTATCATCAACATTATGTGTTTGAAGGAAAACAGTAATCTTCTTTGGCAAATTTAGTCTTTATTCCCTTACGCCCTGATTCCCCTTTGTAATGGCATCAACTCCCTTTTTCTAGTACCCAAGCCATCTTCTGTGTCTTACTCTTTGCCATCCACTACATAAAATCAGAGGACAAATATTGCTAATTCTACCTGTCTTTCCTTCTCTCCATCCCCACTCTCCTAACCATGCACAATTCTTTGTCATTATGGGTTGACTTGGATTATTGCTAAAGCTATCCTGCTGGTCTTCCCTTAGTTTATTCTCCTGGCACAATTTTATCAGGTTAACCTTCTTAAAGCACAGCTCTTCCCCCAGGTTCTCTGATAGTATACCATCGCTCCAGGTTAAGTCCAGTCTTGCTGATGTGGCATTAAAAGCATCCATGCCTTTCCAACCATGTTTCCACACTTGGCCTCCCTTTGTCTCAACCCACTGTGTCTTTTTTCCATATTTTTTGTTTATGCACATGAAGTGCTTACCACGCCACACTTCTCTGGGCATCCTACTAGTCTTCAAAACCACCTGAAATGTTACCCTGTCCTCACAACCTCCCCTGATCTCCACTTCTGTGCATGCTATCTCTCTCCTCTGAATGTACATCAAGGGGTGTTTAGGAAGCATTAGGTAAATTAATAAAAAATGAATTAGTGAGTAAACAAATAAGTGGAAGAATAACTTATCATACATCACAGCCTTTGAATATAATCAACATGGTATCACTCTAGACGTCTCCTGCTGGAAAAACAAAATATCAAACAATTCAGGAAAGACAGGAGAAAATCAACATTCAGTAACCACAGCAACACCAATAATGAAATCCATTTTCCTGACATTTGCTCTTTTAGAATTATGTTTTTAATGACAGGATATTCATTCATGAAATTATTTCCTTTATGTCAAGATTTTATTCTGTTCCATCAATCTGTATATATGTCTTTACACAATACCACACTATCTTGATTGCTCTGGCTTTGTGGTATATTTTTAGCTCAGGTGATTTGATTTGTTCATCTTTTTCAAAATTATTTAAGTTCTCTAAAGTGTTATGTTTATTTTAATTTCTAATACCCAAAGACATTATGCTTTTAGAAGATAGGAATGATGGGTTAGTAGACTCAGCTATCTATTAGCAAAACAGCCCCGGAAAGAGCTTCTAAATTCATGGATTTGTTGAAAACATGATTTTTTCAATAGTATGCATATATTGCATGTGTGAATGTACATGTACATTGCATACATGAATGTATATATTGCATTCATGAATGTACGTGTATATGGTATGCATGTATATAATGTATGTATGTATTACTTTAAAAAAAATGAATTCTCCACCTCTTGGTAAATCAGTGGTGGATGGTACTCAGGATTCTGTGCAGTGCCTGTTTTGTCCCCACCCAGGCTCTCTGTGAGCTGGCCCCCATCACTGCTGGTAGGTAACTATGTGATATATAACTTGCAAGCAGCCCTGCTGTTTGTTACTGGCCATTAATCTCCCTGGTGCCTTTCTTCCATTCAGACTAAGCCTTTATGTTCTAAATCCAGCTATTCTAACGCTCCCCACTTGTGCTGTGTAGAAAAGACTCAGACTGGCAGATTATCGCAGGGCAGTTAAGCATGTAATTGCTCAAATGAGTTAAAATCCCTTCAAATATCTGTCTTTGTACCTCATCACACCACTTCACGGACTCAAATATTTGACAATTGATGAAGATAAACTAAAGGGGCCTTCATTAGCTACCAACCACCGTGACAAGCTTCTTTCAGCGAAAGGCTGGTAAATTTTGGAACTTATTATCTACTTAAAAACTGCAGGAAAGCAGAAAAATACTTCAGTGAACTTTAGAATAGAGAAAGCTAGAAGCTTTGCATGGAAGCAGGGGTCAGGGAGAAAAAACTGGTTGGCTAATCTGAGGCTGCACTTGTTAAAAATGTGGGGTAAGACAGGCAGATGCACTTATCCAATAAAGGAAGGGAAATATTATCAGATTCTCCCGGCACCATCCTTAATGACCGTGTGTTAAATTTAGAGGTAATTACAGAAATGGCGAGAGGGTGGCAGAAATCCAGTGCTGTGCAGAGGCTGATCTTAGTGTGGGGTTGCCTAGCTGCCAGGAGCCACAGCCCCCTGCTCCAGGATAAAGTCAGGTGCTGTGCTGAGCGAGTGTCTGGGGAAATGCATGGAACTTTGCTCTGGCATAAACCCCAGCAAATCCTCTGACTTTCAGGGACCTCACTGCTCTGTATTAAGCTGTTCAGATCTGATGCCAAGGAAAACAGGTGCTAACATGACCAATGTGCATCAGAGTAGAGTAGATGCCGGGCTGAGAATGTGATGGTCTTGAATCTTACCACCACGAGATGTCAGGCAATTATAGTTTCAGTCGCCTTATGTACAAAATGGGCCTACTAATTCATGCTGTATATGATTTTTCCATGAGGATTAAATCAGAGGAGTGCTTGGTACAAATGTTGGTTATTATTACTTTGTAAAATGGGGGCGGTTAAAATTCAGAGTGCATGTGAACCTGCAAACTGCATCCTTGCATAGCAAAAATAATTGAAAAAAACCACACCAAACAATAAACATGGAAAAATGGTAGAAGGAAACTTATTACATTTTCTTTTTTGGGATTGGTTTCCATAAGCTTAATGTGGTGAGGCTGTTCTGATTGCTGTACGGAACAAACACTGTTGGTTTCCAAACAGTGTCTGGAGCACAGACTTACCCAAGCCAACCCTTGTCTACTGTGGGCCTGGCCAGACATTACTCTCCTGTCTGGTTAAATAGCATGACTAGTTAAACAACAGTGGTGAGTGGACATCTTTGAATAAAGTCTTGACTTCTTGGGAGTTTTAATGTGTTATTTTTTAATATGATGCTGGCTTTTGTTTAGACCTAATAGATCTAATTAAACACTCCAAAGAGAATGACATTAAAACAGGATTAACTTTTATAGATTATACAGTCTGTCTTCTCAATGTAACTATCATTTATCTGTTGCCGCACATACACAGTTGCATGCATATATACATTAGGACTCCACAAAATTCAGCTGTGGTTCTAATCTTCTACCCCAAATTGACGATTTGATTTTGCTTTGAGTTTGGGGGGAAGGCTGAAGACTTTGAAATGGTCCTTTTTGACCTCAGTGTGTAATTGCTGATCAAATGATCATGTAGATTATTATCATATCTATTAAGTTTATGTAATAGTGTAATACAAGGTAACTAATACAAACAAGGTGTATTTTTTAGTATACTGTGATATATTAATATTCACTTTTTGTAAAGATGTGTTCTGCATGCAAATATTTTAAACATTTTATATTTTATGTATTTTATATTTAATATGTTGAAGTGCTATTAGTCAAGTATAGAATAGTATAAAAGATGCAACAATAGTTGTGAAACTTGTTGCTTTTGTGTGCAAAAGACATTAAAAGTTTGCCAATTATTAAAAAAATAGATGGTGGACATAAATATGAAGATTAGATAAGTAGATTAGAACATTGGGGAGTCAACTGCTGTTTATATTTTATTAAAAATACAAAAGAGGTATCCCTGGGTGGCTCAGAGGTTTAGTGCCTGCCTTTGGCCCAGGGCACGATCCTGGAGTCCCAGGATCAAGTCCCACATCAGGCTCCCTGCATGGAGCCTGCTTCTCCCTCTGCCTGTGTCTCTGCCTCTTTCTCCCTCTATGTCTATCATGAATAAATAAATAAAATCTTTAAAAAATACAAAAGAAATAAGAATAGGGATAAGATCATGTCATAAACTTCATAGAATTCTTTGGGGCTAGTATCCGTAATGATTAAACACATCCTTTAGAAACTGTACCTATCTTTGGCTATTTAATTCCACTTATCCCTAGTCCTCCAAAATTGTCATATCTTCTGAGGATGAATTGAAAGAACATCAAAGTTATCAACTCAAAATTTCTCAGGAAATAAAAATTTCAAAAGCGCATACAATCACATTCACAATAAATCATCATTTCAGACAAAGATTGTAGGGTGTAAAAAAATTTAGAGAAATCAAGCTACTGCCCCAGGTACCTCTAATGAGCTCAAGTAAAGAGCCCTTCCAGTGGTGCAGATGTACAGTGTAGTGACTTGTATGATCTGGTTGCCCACAGTCCTAAAAAATGACTGTTCAGAGGGTTGATGGAAGGAGGCAGGTGGGATGGTGGTAGAGTGAACTATATGGAAGAGGAGCATCAAGGCAGGGGCAGTTGCTATGTTGTATGTTAGTGATGGATCACAATTCTTTTTTATACTTTTTTTTAAGATTTTATTTTATTCACTCATGAGAGATACAGAGCGAGAGAGAGAGAGAGAGAGGCAGAGACATAGGCAGAGAGAGAAGCAGGCTCCATGCAGGGAGCCCGACATGGGACTCGATCTCGGGACTCCAGGATCACGCCCTGGGCTGCAGGCGGCACTAAACCGCTGCGCCGCTGGGGCTGCCCTGGATCACAATTCTAATCCTGAAAGTAGTATGACACTGTATGTTAACCAGAAATGAAATAAATTTGAAAAAAAAGACAGTTCTTACATAATTGAAGTTTGACCTTAATAGTTTTTAATAACAGAATTGAAACAAAACATTTTAAGATAAATTTCTGTCATTCTGTAATCTGAAGGTGTATTCTCTGTTCATGATGTGTGACATCACTCTACTTATGTTAGTCTAGTATAGACATGATGCCATCATGCATTATATACTTGTTCCTTTTCTACCAGGTTTTATTTAAATCATGAAGGGCTCTGAATTTTTAAGTTGATTTTTGGGGCATTTATTTAGGTCTTTATATCATTCTTTTCCTTTGATCTCTTTTTAATTTTTTTTTAGAGGGAGAGAGAGAGTCTGTGGTAGTGGGGTAGGGGAGAGGCAGAGGGAGGGGGGAGAAAGAACCTTAAGCAGACTCCATGCTCAGTGCAGAGCCTGAATCGGTGAAGCGGGGCTCAATCTCAGGCCTTGGAGATAATGACCTCAGCAGAGATCAAGGGTCAGATGCTTAACTGACTGGGCCACCTAGGCACTCCTATTCTTTGATCTCTTAATGTACCCCTAAGGTTTGCACACAGACTTAATTGCTAGAGGTTATTTTAAGATTGTCATATTTTAAAATTATTTTATCATCATTATTTGGGAAATTGGGTCTTTGCTTTTCTGCTTCTAGCTTATCTATTACTCCAGTCAAGGCTATCTTAGATTCACAAAATGCTTTTGAGCACTTTTTCCAGGTCTGGAAGATTATGTAAAATCTCATCATTCTTAGGTTTGTTACTGTTATACTGGAAGGTTGTTCATGACTCTGGCCAAGGCTCTTCTGCTTACTTGGTTCCTTCCAGGCATGTTGCCTTTCCAGTCACCCATCTTTTCTGGTCCACCTCCTATGCCCCACACTGCTCTCATTATGTTGTTCTTGGTTCTGTGGACACTTGTGCCTTTCATGTTATTTCCTGTGTCTGGGAAGACCTTTATTTCAGTGTCCACCTATTAAAATTCCATGTACCCTTCGATATCCAATGCAAATATTTCCTACCTTAGGAAGGTCTTATATTCCTGGTCTTTTGGGAGAAGCAGGGAGAAAAAACTGAACTAAGTGCTCTTCTTATACCACCATCCCACTTCTAGTGAGATGTGTTCTTAATAGCTTCGAGTGACATGGTAGTAGAAACTGCAGGCTATGTCAGCATTTTGCACATCTGAAACTTATAAGCCACAAACACAAAAGAGGAGCTAGGTCTTTATCAACATGATAACCACACAAGAGCAAGGTCAGTGTCTATTTGGTTTATTGTTATATCCCCTGGACATGGAACAAAGTAGTCACTCAGGCAATATTTGTTTTATGAAAGAAAAGATGTGAAATACACTGATAATGAATTATTCAAAGAGTTGGCATAGGTCTAAGCAGCCTTTCAGTATGTAGTAAGATTAGAGATAAAGCTTATGGATATTATAGTGCACTAGCAAGCACACGCATGCACACATTTTACTATTTCTGTTATGTATAACAATATAAATTGTTCTTTGGAATATACCAAAATATAGGCATGAGATTATTCTTTGAATTAGATGTGTTTTTGTTTATAATCTAAACACAAATATATTACTTATATGACTAAAAACTATTAAAGTAAAAACCTTCTAAATCATTATAAAATGTAAAAGGAAACAGAAAAATATGCATGATTATCTGATTGTAAGTCAGGAATAAATCTTCAAGCATAAAAGTTAAAGAAGAAGCCATAGTTTGACTACATTTAAAAGTATAAATTTCTTGTGGGGCCTGGGTGGCTCTGTTGGTTAAGTGTCTACCTTTGGCTCAGGTCATGATCCTAGGGGCTTGGGATTGAGCCCTGCATTGGACTGTCTGCTCTGAAGAGTCTGCTTCTCTCTTTCTTTCTGCCCCTGTTCATGTGATCTCTCCCTCACTCATTCTCTGTTTCAAAAAATAAAATCTTTTATTTATTTATTTATTTTTAATTAATTTTTATTGGTGTTCAATTTACCAAAAGCATAAATTTCTCTGAATTTACATACATATATAATATACAGATATTTATAAATATGCATTTATTTATATACAGACATATCTATATACACTCACATAAATGAAGTTAAAGATAAATTTAAATAATAAAGATTGGGGTGCCTGGGTGGCTCAGTGGTTGAGCACCTGCCTTTGGCTGGGGTTGTGATCCTAGGGTCCTGGGACTGGGTCCCACATTGGGCTCCACGCAGGAAGCCTGCTCTTCTCTCTGCCTAGGTCTCTGCCTCTTTCTCCATGTCTATTGTGAATGAATGATTAAAATATTTTAAAAAATAGTAAAGATTATGTGCAATAAATACTATTTCTATCTATATCTATCTCTCATCATAAACCATGGATGCCATAAGGAAATTATACAAATTTTTCAATTGCTAAATGAAAAGAATTGTTGACCTAAAATCCTCCACCCAGCAAAAATATTCTTCACCAGTGAAAGGGAAATCAGGACATTCTCAAATGAAGAAAAAGCAATAAAACTTGTCTCCAGCAGACTTACTCTAAAAAAGAGGCTTGAGGCTAAAGTAGTTTCTATATACACAAATGAATTGATGAAGACTAGCAACATCAGGTAGGAAAAAAATAACATGGTAAACAAAAATATGGGTAAATGCAATAGACTTTCATTTTCTTTGTTAGTTTTCTAAATTATGTTTACAGCTAAAGTAAGAATGGTAACACTCTCTGATGTGGCTCTAAATGTGTATAGTGGAGTTAAGACAACTACCCTTTAAGCAAGAAGGATAAAGAGACATAAAGGGAGATAAAATTTCTGTACTTTGCTCAAACTGGAGAAATGAGAATGCCAGTAGACAGTAATGCTATGTACATATAACAAAATGCCCACAGAAATTACTAAAATAGCTGTATGAAGTGATACAGGAAGGCAGAGAAAATAAAATAGAGAAACAAAACAACAGGGTATACTTAAGGCCTGACATCAATAATTACATTATATGTAAATTATATAAATTAAAGGACATTGATTGTCAGAATGGATTAAAAAAAATGACTCAACTATATGCTTCTGCAAGAAGCTACCACCCTCAAGTATTATGATACTGACAGGCTAAATCAAAAGGATAGAAACATATATATGTATATGTGTTGATAAAGGGGTCAATCCACCAACAAGACACAGCAATCCTAAATGTATGTACCCAGCAAAAGATGAAGATGTGTGAAAAACAGAGAATTGAATGGAGAAATAGGGAAATCCACAATTGTAGTTGGAGACTTCAATGTCTCTCTCAACAATTAATACCACAACTATACAGGTAATCAGTGAGAATATAGAAAAAACTCAGTAATACCATCAACCATCAGAATCTCATTCCTGTTCCACCCAACAACACAAGATTCATTTTCTTTTCACTTACGCATGGAATATATATATATACCAAGACAGATCATATCTTATTCCATTAAAGAAACCATACTTACGAGAAATGAAATCATATAGTTAGCATGGTGGAATCAAACTAGCCAAGAAATAGAAAATAAACAATATTCTTAAAACACTTGTCAATAACACCTACCTAAAAAAACAAAAACAATAACTTTTAAACAAAAAAGAACTTGCAAGGGAAATTTAAAAAAATTATCTGGATGAAAATACAATCTATCAAAATTTGTGAAACAGAAGGAAAGTGGTACTGAGAGGAAAATTTATAGTACTAAATGCATATGGTTATAAAGTCTCAAATTAATAATCTAGGTTACTGACTCAAGAATTTATAAAAAGAACAAAACATCATGATCAAGTGGGATTTATTCCGGGGATATAAGACTGATTTAATATTTAAAATATGTATTCCATCATATTAATAGGCTAAAGAAAAGAAACACATGATCATATAAACTGATGCAGAAAAAGCATCTGACAAAATCCAACACCATTCATGATGAAAAACTCTTAGAAAAATAGAATAAAAAGAGAATTCCTTCAATTTGATAAAAAGCATCGACAAAAAACCCTACAGCTAACATTATACTTGTGTAACGCCATGAGTCTGGGAAATAGGCCTGGTTGTCCTTTTTTACCACTCTCATTCAACTTAGTGCCAAAATTCCTAGCCAAGGCAATAAAGCAATAAAAGGAAATAAAAGGGCATGTAGATTAGAAAGGAAAAAAATATATACTGCCTCTATTTGTAGATGATATGAATTATGTACATAGAAAACAATAGTCTATCAAAAACAAAAACACAAACCCAGAAAATTGCTATGACTTTAGCATGGTCACTGTATACTAGAATTAATTTTACATCTAAATAACTACATACAAAATAAATTGTATTTCTGCATAATTATGATAGCAATAAATATGTGAACACTGAAATTTAAATATGATACCATTTATAATCAATAAAAAATTTCAATGTAAATTTAACAAAATATTTCTAGGATTTGTATGCTGAAAATTGCAAACTGTTGAAACAAAGTAAAGGATTTCTAGATCAATGAAGAAGTATACCCTTGTTCATGCATAAGACTCAACATAGTAAATATGTCAATTCTCAATCTGATATGCCAACTTAATGCAATTCTTATTCAATCACAAGGGACTTTTTGTAGACCTACATAAGATTCTTCTAAAAAAAGTAGGTAAATAGAAGATTCCAGAATAACTAGGAAAATTTTGCCAAAGAAGATTAAAATGGGAAGGAGGTGTCTACCTAATTTTTTTTGACGTATTCTTTAGTTGCAGGAATCAAGAGTGTGGTACTAACGTTAGATACACACATAGATTAATGGAACAGAAAACAGACTTACCGAATATGCACAACTGTTTTGGGTTTTTTTTTTTTTTTGACAATGGCGTAAAAACAATTTAATGAAGGCAAGAGAGCTTTTTCATCAAATGATGGTGGAGTAAGTAGACAGTCACAACAAAAAAGAAAACACACACAAAATAAAAAAAAAACCCTAAATTTTACACTTCACACAAAAATTAACTCAAAAGAG
The DNA here is from genome assembly GCF_018345385.1 of Vulpes lagopus. Lineage (NCBI taxonomy): Eukaryota > Metazoa > Chordata > Mammalia > Carnivora > Canidae > Vulpes > Vulpes lagopus. The sequence continues at coordinate 103,915,932 of NC_054827.1, read as the reverse complement.
ATCACATATTTAAATGTAAGATAGGAAACTATAAAACTTCAAGAAAAAAGAGAACAATCTTTGAGATCTGAGATTAGGCAGAGATCTTAGACATGACACTAAGAGTACAATGACATGACATGGGAAGGAATGGTAAACAGGAACTGGAAGTATATTATTGAGTGATTCTTATGATATGTTATTGAATGGTAAACTGTTATGAATGAATGTTATATACATTGCATGTTATGCATGTTATGCATGTTATAAATCCTAGAACAACCACTAAAAAAAGACAGTAGTGGAAGAAAAATCAGGGAAAAATTATTATTCAAAATAAGGCAGAGAAAAGGGAAAAGAAGAATGAATAGCAAAGAAGCAGAAAACAATTAAAAACATTAGGTAAATTTAAAACCATCCATTTCATTAATTACATGAAATATAAATGGTTTAGACATTCCAATTAAAAGGCAGAGGTTGTGACACTGTATGAAGAAGCAAAACACAACTCTAGGCTATGTACAGAAAACCCACTTTAAATTTAGAGACATAGCAACAAATAAAGGGCTGGGAAAATAGAGTATACAAACACTAATTAAAAGAAAGCTTAAGTGACTCTTAATATCCAACAAGATGAATTTTATATAAGGGATATTATCAGGGATAAAGGAATAATTTGCATAATAATGGGTCAATTCATTAAGAAGGCATAACAATCCTAAAAACAGGCCTTTAAAATACATAAAGCAAAGGGATGCTTGGGATGCTCAGTTGGGTTAAGTGCCTGACTCTTCAGAGTCCAAAGATGGAGCCTCCATCAGGCTCTGCACTGGACAGGGAGCCTGCTTAAGATTCTCTCATCCTCTGCCCCTCCGCCCACCCCTCTCCACCTCCTCTTACTCTCTCTCAAAAAAAAAAAAATAATAATAAAATACATAAAGCAAAAATTGATCGAAGAGGAGAAAAATAACATATTCCAGGTCATAAAACAAACTTCAACAAATTTAAAGTCATTGAAATCATTCAAACTATTTTCTCTGACCACAATATAGTTAAACTAGAAATCATTAATAGAATGATATCAGGAAAATCTTCCAATGATAGGAAAGTAAACAACATGCTTCTAAACCACACATGGGTGAAAGAGAAAGTAACAAGGAAAAATATATGAAAATACTGTGGCTGAAAATGAAATCACAAATTCTTTTTTTTTTAATTTAAAGATTTTATCAATGAGAGACATAGAGAGAGAGAGAGAGAGAGAGAGAGAGAGGGAGAAGCAGGGTCCATGCAGGGAGCCCGATGCAGGACTCGATTCTGGGACTCCAGGGTCACACTCCTGGCCAAAGGCAGGCGCTAAACCACTGAGCCACCCAGGGATCCCCAAAATCACAAATTCAACAAGAAAACAACCAAGTTATAAAGTGGACAAATATATAAACTGACACTATGGAAAATATACAGATGGAAAAGGAGCTTAGGAAAAGTTGCTCAACATCATATGTCATTAGGGAACTAAAAATTAAAAAAAAAACAACTATTAAGATATAGCATGTACTCTTAGAATTGTTAACACTCAAAACCAAATGCTGGTGAGGATGTGGGACAACAGGAGCACCCATTCTTTGCTAGTGGGAATGCAAAGTGTTACAGATACTTTGGAAAACAGCTTAGCAGCCTCTTAGCAAATTAAACATTCTCTTACCATAGGATTCAGCAATCATGCCCAAATGAGTTGAAAACTTACATCCACCCAAGAATCTACACACAGATATTTATAATTGCCAAAACTTGGAAGCCATCAAGATGTCCTTCAGTAGGTGAATGGATAAATAATTTGTAGTACATCCAGACAATGGAATATTATTTGGTGATGAAAGGAAATGAACTATCCAGTCATGAAACACATGGAGGAAACATATTTAAATGTGTTTAAATGTGTATTGCTAAGGTAAATGTGTATTGCTAAGGTAAATTGCTAAGGTAAATAAGGCCTCTGAAAGGCCACATACTGTATGATTCCAACTGTAGGACATTCTGCGAAAGACAAAACTATGGAGACAGCAAAAAAGATCAGTGGTTGCCAAAGGCTCAGGGGGAGAGATGGAGGGATGAATAGGTGGGGCAATGCTATAATGATGGATACGTGTCGTTACACTTTTGTCCAAACCCATAGGATGTACAGCACAAACAGTAAACTCTAAGGTACACCATGAAATCTTGTTCATAATAATGTATTAATATTGGCTTATCAATGATAACAAGTGAACCTCACTAATCTAAGATTTTTAATATAGGAGAAGCTGAGGGGAGTATATAGAAACTGTACTTTTTGTCTCATTTTTCTGAAAACCTCAAATTGCTCAAAAATTGTCTACAAAATTATAAAGGTGTGACATGTGGAGCCACTGCAATTCAATGTCTGTGTTCCCTGGGATCCATTCCTGGGTCTAGGAATTGGGGAGATGGACAGGACACCCAGTCATGATTTCTGTGGGACTCACAGGGATGCTCAAAGCCACACTGCTCCAAAACTGAGTTGCCATTTCTCCTGAAGCAAAGTCTCACAGGAACTCCTCAGCCCTGCCTTCCTTGGTACTGTCTGCAAGTTCCAGATGAAAAACCTGAGAAATATGATCATCACAGGTGTCTTTGCTCTCTATTATCAGGCACAGGGCCACAAGGCATCTGCCTCAAACCTCCTGCCCTTCTGGCATCATGAGTGCAGTGGGGGATACTCCTAGTTCATGAGGATGGGCTGATGGTTTGGAGCAGGCCTTATTCTCACAGACCTAGAGGTCCTGGAAACCTGACGCAGGAAGTTTCACTTCCAGGAGTGAAGTGAGCAAAAGTGGGCCCGGCCCCTCTGACCTCACAGCCAGGATTTCTGTGATTGGTCCCAGGATCAGGGATGTGTAGGGAAACCTAGGGCCATAAGCAAAGGCCTGTGCTGAGAAAAAAGTCAAATGAGTCCACTAGGGTTCATCCTGCTCCAAAATAGAATAGTGGATTCCCTGGGCACCAGATCCCATGCCATCTTGGAGCTAGATCAGGACCTAGCACCCCTGCAGAAACAGCTACCATCTACTTCTGCTCCTGCTCTTATAGGGCCCCTAGATTGGCTGGCTGAGGACCCACCCCTGCTGGGAGATCCACACTACCTGTCCTTGCATCTACACTTGCAGAAGCCCTAGAGCCAGCTCAGGACTCAATACCCCATGCACGGAGAGCCATCACCTACTCCTGCTCCTCCAGGAGACCAGGAGCCAGCTTAGAACATGGCACTTTTGTAGGGAGAGCCTGTGGCTGTACCTGCATCTGCAGATGACCTGAAGCCACTCCAGGACCCAGCATCCCTGCAGGGACAGCCAGGTCCTATATCTGCTCCTGCTCCTACAAGAGACCTGCAACCAGGTCAGAACCTAACACTCTCACAGAGAGATCAACCTCTAGACTCACCCTCAGTACCAGCTCCTTAATCACCCCCTGCCCCACTGAAATTTTTCTTCTCATCCCCGTATATTGTTTGTTTGGGATTTTAAAATTTATTTTTTTCATTTTACATTTTTATGACATTATACATTTTAGGGTTTAAATAAAATTTGTTTTATTCTTGAAAAAATATGGCATCAATGAAATAATTTTTTACTGGCAAGTTTATAGAATTAATGCTCATATTAGAAAGCAAGAATTCAAATCAATAATATAAGTTTTATCTTAAATTAGAAAATCTGAGATGCCTGAGTGGCTCAGTGGTTGAGTGCCTCCCTTTGGCCCAGGGCATGATTCTGGAGTCCTAGGATCAAGTCCCACATTGGGCTCCTTTCATGGAGCCTGCTTCTCCCTCTGCCTCTGCCTCTCTCTTGGTTTCTCTCATAAATAAATAAATGAATCCTTAAAAAAACTATATAGAGGAAATTTTGTCATTATTAGCATACTAATCACAACAAAACTGGACTATACCAGGAATGCATGGTCTATTGGGCACTCAAAAATAGACTGATGTAATTCACTGTATCAGTGGATTAAAAGAGAACTAGATAATCATTTTAAAGGATGCATAAAAAGAGCATTTGAGAAAATTCAGCATTCTTTCATTTTAAAAACTCTTAGCAAAAATACTATTAGAAGGGGAGCTTCATCAACCTGATGAAGGATATCTTCATCAAAACCTCAACAAGTATTTTTTATAGAAATTGACCAACTGATTCTAAAAATGTATATGGGAAAGCAAAGGCAAACCTAGATTGTCAAAATGTTTTTGAAAGAGGAGATTAAAGTTGGGGAAGTGACATTGCCTGATTGCAAGATTTACTATAAAGCTACAATAATCAACATATACAGGTAGGTGAATGGATTGATGGAACAGAATGGAGAGCCCAATAATAGAAATACATGTGCCTGTCAGCCAAGGGGCCAAGATAATTTAATGGAGAAAGGTTGATCTTTTCAAGAAAGGTGCTAGAACACTGCACATCCATATGTAAATATATAAACTTCAACTTATACTTCATATCTGCCCCCCCAAATATTAGCTCTAAATGGATCACATCTTCAAATGTAAAATCAAAAACTATGAAACCTGAGGCACAAATACGAAATATGTTTTTTGTATTTAGGCAGAATTCTTAAATGTAACACCAAAAGCACAAATCATAAAAGATAAAATGATAAATTGCACTTTATTAAATTTAAAACTTTTGTTCTTTGAAATATGCTGTTATGAAAATGGAAAGACAAGCCACCCAGTGGGAAAATTGTACTTGCAAACCACCTATCTGATAAAAACTTCTATCCAGACTTTATAAAAAACTATTTTTAAAATATTTTATTTAAATTCAATTTGCCAACATATAACACCTAGTGCTCATCCCATCAAGTGCTCTCCTCAGTGCCCATCACCCAGTTACCCTATACCCCCACCGACCTCCCTTTCTGCAACCCTTTGTTTCCTTAAGTTAGCAATGTCTCATGGTTTTTGTCTTCCTCTAATTTTTTCCCACTTTGTTTCCCTCTTTTCCCTTATAGTCCCTTTCACTATTTCTTATATTCCACATATGAGTGAAATGCTTAAAGTTCAATAATAAGAACAAAATATCTAATAAAAATTGGATTTGAATGGACACTTCACTGGTGTCTTTTCTTCACCAAAGAAGAGGTAATGGATGGCCATACAAGCATCTGAAAAGTTGCTCAACACCATTAGTTACTGAAAACCAAACTGAAATCATGATGAGATATCAACTTCACATGTATTATAGTGACTAAAACCAAAACAACAACAAAAAGCCTGACAACATCAAGTGCTGACAAGGAGCTGAATAATGAATATCTCATAAGTATTTCACTTATACTATATTTGCAATGCAGTTTTATAACAGAACTCCTTTTTCACTAGCCTTGTTTCTATAGGTAATGATGGTAGAAAAGTCAATTTCTCAGAAAGTTAGATATATGATTATCAATCCCACTCATGGGATTTGCTCTGGAGTATACAAAACATGTATCCATACATACAACTTCCTATACTTGAATATTTACAGCAAATTTATTAACAGTCATCAAACCTAGAAACAGCCTAGATGCTTATTAATGAGCAAATAATTGTGACACGTGAATACATATGATGGAATACTATCCAGCAATAAGAGAGGAAGAGATGACTTACCCATGCAACAACATGGATCAATCTCAAAAACACTGTGATAAAAATCAGACTGAAAATGCAAAGTGGCAGCTCCAGGAGTACATCATTCATACCTCTCTCAGGAGATTATGTTGTGGGGGTCCTGTTTGACAGCCCCTAAGCAACCCCCTTGGATTTACCCTCATATTAACCATGTTACCTGAGAAAAACACTTAAAATTTGCTTTGGAGAAAATTAATAAGACTAATGGAGATTTATCATCCTGCATTTAGAAATAGAATAAAATATTCCATAAAGAAAAACCCTGTGACTATTTCCCTCTACTCAGAATAATTTGAACTTTTAGCCTCTAACTGAAGTTAATCACACTTGATCTCTTGAGTAAAAATGTTTTTAACATGAAACAATACTCCACTGAGATTCAACAAACTCTATTTTAATTGTAATTGATTTATACCAAAAGATAAAATGAGTTAATTAGGACATGCTATTAGAATTATTGGCAAGGGAATACATGTGATACAACTAGCAATGAATGGGGATAAGATGGAAGATTATTTTAAAGTCTGAAACAAAATAAATTTTAAATTCTAGTATTATTCAGTTAAAAAAACACATATGTCCATGTGGATGAAAAATTTACTCTTTGACAAAATATTTTTTTACATCCAGAATATATAAAACAATCTTCTATTAAAAAAATCATACAGTACCACCTGGTTGGTCAGGACCAAACATGTGTTCATTTTACATAATTTTGCCTTGGTTTGAGCCTCTAGCAATTCTGTGTATACAAGAGATATTCACAATTTCTACCCAGCAGAAAGAATGCTTCTATATCTAGTATCTTCATTTCTCAGGATTTTTGCTCTTCCTATGTCCCATAATTGTTTTCTATAAGCTCATTTTTATACCCCAAGAGCCATGCATGATGAGGAGTGGAGTAAGTAAGGACTTCACGAAGGCAGAAAAATTCTTTTACTGCAATATGGGCTATATCTCCTCCTGCTTTTCCCTCATAGCACCCTAAAAGAATAAGGGAGTGTTCTTAGAAGTAGAATCCCTGAAAGGTGACAACATAGAAGAATCAGCTGAGAATATTGACTATAAAAACAATTTTGTAGATAAACATTGTTTGAAGAACAAAATAGACACCATCAAAAATCAATTCAAGATCTGAATGAGTTGGTCAAGGACCTTTCCCAAAAGCACCAGACAGAGATAAGTGTACAGAAAAAGAAATGTTTACAGAGAATGAATATAGAAGTAGTCAGAAATAATAAATACGATTTAACAAGATACAGAGGTGTCAGATTAAACATGTCTAGATTTACAGATATTAGAGTAAAATGTAATGATTTCAAAGGCAGAGAAAATTGTAAAATCACCAAAAGAGAGAAAAGTGAAATGTCCACAAAGGAATAAAGAACAGGTTGCTATGGGACATCTCAATGGCCATCTTGGAGGCAAAAGCATAAGAGAACAATATCAAAAGATTGAAACTCTGAATTTGAAATTCAGTTTTTATAACCATTTGTGACATTTACACATGAGGATGAAATGAACCTATTTTAAGAAATGAAAGGTTTTGTAGAGTTTGTCACATATCAACTATCTTTGTAAGAATTCTTGGGGATGCAGCCTGAAAGAAAAGACAGATTCAGAAGAAGCATTGACCACCGCCACCCTTGGAACTAGCTAGAGTAAGGGATGTAATGAATTATACCATTGTCTAAACAACAAATGAAATAATTTGTCCTTTACTATATAGAACTAAAACTCCAGAAGTTACCAGTCTGGAAGATGAGATTTGAGTGGAGGTATGGGAGAAAGATGAAAACAGGAAAAAAGTATTTTTTTCTTCTTCTCAGTTAAGAGAGGAAAATATATTGTTTAGATCTAAAAAACTGTTAAGAGAAAAATGTCAGTGTGGGTGTTTTTTTTTTTTTTTCCTTTTTTTAGTTGGGGAAGGATAGAGGGAAAAGGAGAGAGACAATCTTAAGAAGGATCCACCTCCAGCTAGGAGCCTGAGAGGGAGATGGATCTCACAACCCTGAGATCATGACCTGAGCTGAAATCCAGAATCAGAAACTTAGCTGGCCGAGGCACCCAGGCACACCATGGGTTTCCATATCTTATGGGTAAGTAAAGAAGAATAAAGACCACTTAACACTATGCTTAGACATTTTCAGGAAATAGATAACCTTATCTTACACATGTCCTTAAATAAGAAAAAAAGTGAACTGTCTAGTTCATTTTTGTGAAGCTGGTGGAACTAGAGCTGGAGGTCAGGACTAGAAAAGGAAATTACAGGCCCAATGGAGTACTATCTCAACAGGTGATTTACCCCAGAAACTTGAGGGTAGTTGAACATAAGGTCGCTTCAAAATGTAATTCATTATTAATGGCCTAAAGAAGAAAAAGCATATGATTAATTTTTAAAAATGCAGAAAAGTCTATACCAAGATCTGTTTCACAAAAATCTATAGAAAACATTGTATTTTAGAAATTTTAGGGACACCTGGGTGGCTCAGTGGTTGAGCATCTTCAACTCAGATTGTGATCCAGGGTTCTGGGATCAGGTCCCAAATCAGGCTCCCCACAAGGAGCCTGCTTCTCTGTATACTTATGTCTCTGCCTCTACATGTTTCTCATGAATAAATAAATAAAATATCAAAAAAAAAAGAAACTTTAGAAGTGTTCCCTAGGTTTCTACTCTCATTATTTTTCACCTTAGTACTAGACATTCTAGATAGGGAAATAGGAACAGAAATGAAGGTGTATCAAGAACAAAAATTTTATTTTGGAAGTGTCCATTACATGAAAAATCCAAAAGAATCAACTGATAACAGTATTGAAATGAATTGGTGTTTAACTAGATAGCTTGATTCGAGATCTATATTCAATACTCAACATTTGTTCATTATCCTGGAAATCATAGACTAAAATAAGTAATAGTTAATAAGCTACCATTTTAAATGGCAAAAAAAAATCACAAATTATTTAGGGGTTAATTTTATAAATCATGCACAAACCTTTCACAGAAATTTAAAACTGTATAGAGGACTTTGGAAAAAACATATATAAATAGAGATATTATGTCCTGAGAAAGAGAACAGTGTTATAAAAGTATTGATTTTTCCAAAATTAGCCTATAAATTCCTTACAGCCCAGAAAGGAATTTTTAGAAAACCTTGATCATTTATATATGACTTATACAAAATAAAAAATTATGAAAATATAAAAACAAATTTGGAAAAAGAAAAGCAAGGTTAGGGGGTGGTGGCTGGTGTGCAGAGTGGAATTAGCTATACTAGATAGTACAGCATGGGACAAAGCCATTCACAAAGAAAGTGTGAAAAGGATGTAAGTATACAAAATTAGTGAAACAGTTTAAAGTAGGAAAAAAAATCCATGTGCATGGGAATGTGATGTGTTATAGAGTGGTCAGATTTCACAGACCAGTGAATCAGTAAGGAAAGGAGCACTTTATAAAGGGAAGGGAAATCAGTTATTTTAGGTAACTACTCTGTATTATATACAGAAATGAATCCAGATGAATTAAAGTCTAAAAAGTGAAAGTTAAGACTGTGCCTGATAGAAAGAAATGTAGGTAATATTTTATTACTCCAGCTTTTATTTTTTAATAATAAATAAATTGATTAATTAATTTGGGGAGAGGTGGGGGACAGAAAGAATCTTAAGCAGATTCTATGACCAACCCAAGCTGGGAGGCAGGACTTGATCTCATGACTCTGATATCACAACCTCAGTAGAAATCAAGAGATGGGAGGCCTAACTTGCTGAGCCACCCATGTGCCCCTATTATTCCATATTTTAAACAAGATTCAAACAAAGTGTAAATCATAAAGGGTAAATTAGTGGATTTCAGTATATCACAAAAGCTTTTATTCAGTGAAGTCCATCACAGATAAAACAGATAAATAATTAGGAATAATACTCTACAATTTTCAAATTATTAAGATCTATTATATGTAAACATATGAGTGTGTGGGGGACCTACCTAACTCACTAGTAACCAGAGAAATGGACTCAAGGCTATTTTGAGATACCACTTGTTAAAAATGGATATTGTTAATTTGAGTTGGATATTCTTGACTGTTGGTGGAGCATGGCTAAATGCTGCTGCTGGTAGGAGTGTAAATTGATATAGTCATTTGAGAGGGCAATCAGCAGTATTTAGTAAAATGGAATGTGGATAAATTTTATGATTCACTTGTCTAATTTTGGCTATATACTCTTGGAGAACTCTCAAGTGAGCACAGGACAACGTGTATGGAGATGCACTCCCAGTATTTATTTTTGTAAGGGGAAGAATTGGAAGTAATCCCAGTATTCATTAATAAAAGACTAGTAAAATGCGGGATATGCATATGAGGCAGTAGTATACTGCAGAAGGAAGGATATTGATATGTAGCAACATGGATACATTTCAAAAATGTAATTACATGAGAAGTAGGAAATAGAACAAAATATATATGAAAATGCTATTTATATGATTTTATAAGCATGCAATATACCTTTTCCTCAAAAATGTAAATATAATAAAGGAGGTAGGGAAGGTGATAAATAACAAGGCAGAATGTTCATGAATTCCTGTCTGGGTTGGAGGGTGCTTAAGAGCCCTTGTGCAGTTACTAATCTTCTAAACACCAAGGTCATGGACCTGATCATTACTATTTTTGCTTCCTTTCTGGAATTAAACCTTTTCCATGTGACAAACTCAGTGTCTTTGGCTCATTCTATGCACAAAATAATAAAATGAAGAAAGGTAGTTTTATTTATTGCAAGAAAAAAATAGATAATGTATATTCTTGGCAAATGGCATGACTGTGTAATTTTCAACTTTTATTTTCTTTAGAAGGGGCATGCATCCTTATGTGAATAAAAGCCATCTCAGCTATAGATTTATCTTTATTTTTTTTATATTCTTAGACCTCCTTCTTAGCCAAAAGATACATATTCTAAAAAGATCCAGCAAATGAAAATCTGTCTTCTGATTCTTGACACAGATGAAATTTAGTACAATTCTTTGACAATGAGGAAACAATAAATTATCATTGATTCAGATTAAGGTTCTCAAATGGGAGATGCCTCCAAAATTCTAATGGTTCCTTGTCTTTAAGTTTTTGTTTTGTTTTCTTTTACAAAAAATAGAAAATTGTAAATATTGGTATTTTGAGTAATGGAATAAAATAACACTTACTGCCTTAAAATGAAGCTTATTATTTATACAGTTTCTTAACTTTAGATCTACTATCTACATATATAATAATGAGTTAAACATATCAATTCAGCATCCCCCAAAGTAAAATCATGAGGGGAAATCTCATTATGAGCTTACATGTTTCTGTACTTAAGGAATAACAGGAGGTTCCCACAAAACTACTTATTTTGTTAAGGATGATTGGACTCCTTTGCATTATGGTTTTTATTAGAATTTTCTATTTTGGTGGTAATATTTTCACCTTGTTTGGCACCAACATATGTAAACCTGACCCTGTATTTAGAAATGCACAAAGCATGGAAATGGAAATGGCAGTGTTGTGCTTTTGATTAAAAAAGGTACAACCTGACCTTGCAATTTAGTGCTAACCAGTTCCATGGTAAATATAACTATATTACATAGTGGGATGCAATCCCCAGGGTCCCCAGGTCACTACCTTTTTAAGGATCTTTGGGACCACCATTGCTGCACTCTCAACACTTGGTCTTCCCACCTGAGCATTCCAAGTGAGATCAACAGTTAGTGTATTTATGATTATAGTGAGTTTGGAGATAGAACTATCTGAAAATTCCAACATCTTCATGAGTTTTGTTGACATCAGACTACTCATGCCTCTCTAGGTATATTTTCCTTAAATATCTTAGCGAGATTTACCACAGTTAGGATGGAATTTTGCATCTTTACCAGATTGTGAGTATTTTTTAAGTTCTCCAAGCATACAGAATTTATATCAGTTTTCCCTGTTGCTCACCTAGCTGATAACACTTTCTATTTCTTTCCCTTTCCTTCAAAGAAGCCAGAGAAGAATGAAGAGGAAAAAGAGTGGGAATTAACATCATTTGAGCATCCCTAATACTCTTAGATATTTTCATATTATTTAATTTTAACCAGAAAGGTAGCATTAGTCCTTATTTTATGAATGATGAAATGGAAGTCCCTAAAGTCAATAAATGTCAATATCACACAGTCACCAAAAGGTAGAGATTTGCTCTAGTTCTGATTTCTGAAGCCCTGGTGGTGTCACTCTTCCATTCTGAAAAAAAGAGATGGAGAAAGAAAGGAAAACAAATTCTAGTGTCCTGAAATTTCTAGTTGAAAGAATAAAATATACCCCCTTAGGCTCCACTTCATGCAGTGCACCATTCTCTTTCCTTCTGATAGAAAAGAAGGCAAAGCTTGGAGAGAGCAGTGTTTTGGGTACAGAAGGCTGGGAGGTCATCAAAGTGCCACTGTCTCGGGAAAGTCCCGAGACATTGAAACAAGGCTCTGAGGTTTGACTCCGGATGCCATTGTCTCTCCCTGCCCCTTGCCCCCACCAAGAATGCCACAATCTCACATGTTGCAAATTCTCTCCGTGAGACCTCTGAACAGTTTAATCACACAAAATGACTGATTTATTGCAATTTTTGTATGTTATCAAAGAGAAAACTATATTTTTTGCTCATCTCTTCATTCATACATTTTTTTTTTCACTCAGAGAAAAATAGGGTCAGAGTCTCATTATCTTCCCAATATTTCTCACATTACCTAGGACCCATACATTTGTGAATACGTGGTGCCAAGGAATCACAGTAACCTGCATTAGTCTTGGGGATAAATAATGTATTAATTATAAATTAATCTACAATCAGATGAATTCTACATTAGATACTTTACAGGTTTCAAATACATTTTCTTCTTCCAAAAATGAGACTATTTCCCACATGAAATAGAAAATGTTTTATGTGATATAATTTTAGACCAGTGCTTATAAAGCATTTAAAAATCAGTGCTTATCAGAATTTCTAAAATATTGTAAAGTATATGTATAATGTTGATGGGTTGTAGAAGTTATGAAGGAGTATATGAAGTATATCAACTTCATTAGATCATGCCAAGATGTTTTTTAAAAAAAATAATAAAAATCAGTGCTTGACATACTAAAAATAACAATATTTTACAGTTGTCATGTATTGAGTGCCTTTTATGTGCCAAGGACTTCATACATATCTCATTTGATGAGCTGGGTATTACCATATCCATTTTATTAATCACATTATCAAGATTCCTTTAGTTTGTAGCTAAGTGGCGAAGCTGGGAGTTTTCATTTATTCAACAAATAGCTTTGAATGCCTAGCACTAAGGATATGGATATTTGGACACTATGATATATTGTGTTCCTGTGTCATAAAGTTTTATATATACAAATTATATGCATTTAATCATGTGTCAAAATAGTTTATCCATATGTATGCATTGGGTATGAGAAAATATGGTTCCGATAAAGTAATATACTTGATTATTGGGAGGCCTAATTGAGAGTCTAATTGGGAGGCCAATTTTTATCCCCAAGTAACAGGCTTATTAGTTTTGTTGTTGTTGTTGTTGTTGTTTTACAAGACTCCTCTATATTTATTGTCCTCCAAAGGTCATTACCATTATTGTCCTCTCTCTAAGACATTCCCTACTTTTCTGTGGTTACTTTAGGATTGGCTCCCAGCCCTCCTTCCACATGATGCCTCTCTTCCTGGTTATGCCGTATCCATGCTATTTGCTCCAGCTTCATCTAAAAGCGTCAACTTCCTCACCCCTGATGACCTACAACTGCCCTCCATTGCATCTGTGCCTGGTTAGACTCAACTTTTAAGTGCCAAGAATTTTTCAAGCTTCTAGATTTGAAATGCAGAGCTTACTCTTTCTAATCACATCACATGTCACTTTTCCTATTAACTTCTACCAACGGAGCCCACTCTTCTTTTTTTGAAATCCCAGCCTAACAGCAGCTGGCATTTAATTAATCGGTGTTTCCTATATAACAGGGGCTGGTCTACACTCTTTGCAAACCATCTCTGGTACCATCCCAACAACCCTCTCTTATGTACTTCAGACATGGGCAGGGCTGGGATTTGAACCCAGTTTCTCTAACTTCAAATACACATCTTTTACAGATGTTTTAGTGCCTCACACCCTCTTAATCATCCCATTTCTTATTTATATGTCTCCCTCCCCACAGTCAGTAGCTTCAATTACATTCTTGTTGGCACTTCAGAGTTTCTTTTTTTCTGGGACTTTCCAATGACTACTCTGCTCATCTTCATTTCTAAATAAGCCTGACTTCTGCTTTCTCCACTTGCAACAGGTAAACAGTGTTGTAGAATGTTGATTTCCAGACTGCATTTCAAGACTCTGGTTGTAAATCAACTTACCGGTGTGAAAAATGCATTCAAAATATCAATGAGCATAGGTGACATTCCATCTAGTAGGTAGGGTTGAACATTCTTTTGGGAGATTTTGGTTCTATGCAAAAAATTTTGTTCTACATTTGGGAAACAGGAGCACGACTGGATGGTGACAGAGTGAGAGATCACCTTATGCCAGTCAGAATGGCTACTATCAAAAAGACAAGAAATAGCAAAGGTTGGTGAGGATGTAGACAAAAGGGAGCCCTTGTTCACTATAGGTGGGTATGTAAATGTAGCAGGCACTGTGGGAAACAGTATGGAGGTTCCTCAAATAGTTAATAATAGAACTACTATATGATCCATATGCCTGGACATTTACCCAAAGACAACAAAAACACTAATTTGAAATATGCACCCTTTTGCTTATTGCAGCATTATTTACAATAGCCAAAAAGATATGGAAGCAACCCAAGGGTCCTTCAATAGATAAATGGATAAAGAAGATGTAGTATACATGCAGAATGGCATATTACTCAGCCATAACCAAGAATTAAATCCCACCATTTGTGACAACATGGATGGACCTTGGGGGTGTTATGCTAAGTGAAATGAAACAGAGGAAGACAAATACTTTATGACTTCTCTTATATCTGGAATACAAAAATCAGAATGAATGAACAAACAAAAAAAAACAACACTAGACTCATAAATACAGAGAACAAACTGGTGGTTGCCAGAGGAGAGAGGAGGGAAAGACATATGACATAGGTGAAGAGGATTAACAGGTACAAACTTCCAATTATAAGATAAGTAAGCCACAGGGATGAAAAGCACAGCCTATATAGCCAATAGCACTGTACTAACTTTGTAAGGTGACAGATGTTGACCACACTTATTGTGATGAACATTTTCGTCATGTTCAATGACCAGGTAGTATGCCTAAAGTGACTATATTGCTGTGTGTAGACTATACCTCAATTAAAAATAATTTAAAAAGTAAATAAAACGTCACATGCTTCTGGGTTGAGAAATACATTTAAAAGTAATTGTAGCAAGCTCTTATGATTGAGATCACAGAGGGTCCCCCCACGGTACCTTCAGCACATCACTATCCCACTTGGCAACACTTTTTTTTTTTTTTCAGAGCTATTGACCAGCTGAATACCTATCAGAGCTGGTCCTGGTATGCTCTGTTTTCTTGAAATCACATTTGACCTTCTTACACCTAGCAGGGGGCCTTTCTCCTATTTTATGAAGATACCTCCATGACCTTTTTGCTGTCTCATGATTTATTGGTCAGCTTTCTGAGTATTTGTGCACCCCTTCAGAGAACACAGCTTTACGTTATTTAATCCGTAGAGTCCCTGTGAGTAGCTGGAGAACCCTGCTCCCCCAAACTCTGCTGCTCTACCTCAATCTCTCCAACTTCCCTGCTTCACCCCTACAGCTCCCGTGCATTGGTCTTCTGGCCTGTGCTCTGTGCCACCTACGTTTGGAACGCTTTGTCCTCCCACAAGCATGGCGCTTCTGCTCGGCTTAAATGCTGTCCTATGAAAGACATCTTATCTCTTAAGGTGGTGCCATTTCTCTCTTTTGTGTTTCTATAACTCTTTTTGGTTTCTTTAAGCTCTTTCATGACACTTTCTGGTGTGGCATAGAGTTAACTGTGTGCATGCCACCACTTCTCCCCTAGGTAACAAACACTTAGGTATTCCAAGTCTTATTGTCCTTTGTATCTCCCAGCATGCCTGTAGAAAGACACAATATCAACCTAGGGGTCTTTGGGCCCCAGAGGAACAGACCTGCGTGACTACCACAGACCAGACCTGGCTCTCAGAAGGATGCAGGAAGGGCAGAGAGTGCCCTCAGAGCAGCATCAAGCATTTCTCTTCAGTAAGAACAGTCCTACAGAAGTCTGCACGTCTGTCCAAGGGATATTTTTTTAGGTCCCTCCAGTGAGAACTACTGAGTGAGGGAAGGACACTAAGCCAGGCAAGTGCCAGAGCTGTCCTGGCTTAGAAGAAACCCCATGTTCCAACTAGGAACCAATATCTTCTGAAACAGTCTCTAGCTCAGCTGCTAGGTTCCCTGCAAGGGCCACACCCTGATAGAAGAATCCTAACACCTACTCCATTTATACTTCCTCTCTGTAGGGATGCAGTTCCCCAGTTAGGGGTCACCTGAACCATAAACAGTGTTGCCTGGACATACAACTCACTTCCACCTTTATCAGATATCCCAGCAGAACAGAGATAGAAAGTTCTATCTAATGACAAATGTGCCTGTGAAGGAGGAGCAAGGGCTTTTGTTAACTTCATAACCACAGAGGACAGCTAATGTCTACTGAGTATCTATTACTATAGTTGTTTTTCATAGCTGCATCATCCTATTTTTCTAATAAATTTGAAAACATTGTTCCTATATGTTTTACAGATGAGGAAATTGAGGTCCAGTCCAGAGAGGTTGAAGAACACCCAAGATAACTGTTTAGTAAGCAATAGAAGTTTAAATTCTCATTTGTCTGGCTTCAAAACTAGTATTCTTTTTTTTTTTTTCTGTACCATGCTGATTAACTTAGCATTAGACAGAAGGCATGCAATGAATATTGTTTAGCGTTAACAGTCTTTGTCTTGGACTAGCCTAATATGAACAGAACACCTGCATTATTTTAAGTGAGCTCTCCCCACCCCACCTCAGCCCCCAAGATACAGATGGGTTTATCATAGAATGGTTATGTCTGAAATCCAGAGTGATTTAAATAAGATGCGATGTCTATTTCAAAAAAAGCCTCATAACAAGTAAATAACAGAACTAAAACTTTCATCAGTTTCTCTGTGTCAGGTCAATTACTCTTAGTCTCAGCCTTATTTCTTTGCAGAGTAAAGGGATTATGTTTGATGATCTCCAAGACCTTTCCCATTCTGACTATCCTGTAAGAACAAAGTCTGAGTCCTTTCTGCTCTACCTGAGAAGCCTAGATGGCCAAGGGGAAGCAAAGATGAAACTAGTTGAAATGACTAACTTTTTTTCATTTATGAAAAAAGCATTATTCATAATTTTCATTATGAAAAAAGCATCATCCACTATTTGGTGAAACAGAGAACTGCCCTCTGAAACACAACCAACATCTCTTAGCGAGTATTTTAGTCAGAACTAGTATTTACTTTGGAAGCTTATTACCCTTACTATATAAACAAGCTTGAGGGTTTTAATTATATGTGAGAAAATAAATTTTATACGTAGAGACCATCACATAGTTATGGCAGAAATTACTTCTTCAAAATTTCTAAAGTGAAGCCCTGAGGCAATTTTTATTCATGTAAAGGCTCTTCTTCATCTTTGGTAAGAAAGCCAATCATCTGGTTATTTTAAGTTGGTTACCAAATGGAAATATACATTAAAAAAAATTGGCAACAATCTTTCTTAAATGCACCAGAACTGTAAATACTGGTTTTAATTAAATATTGTCTAAACAATTATTAGTATTTTACTCTCTCAAACCTCAATGAAATTCATCATTAGGAAACATAACATTCAAGAGGTCATTTACATGCTTATTTCTTTTTTCTTTAAGATTTTATTTATTCATGAAAGAGAGAGAAAGAGAGAGAGAGAGAGAGAGAAAGAGAAAGACATATGCAGAGGGAGAAGCAGTTTCCATACAAGGAGCCCGATGTAAGACTCGATCCTGGGACTCAGGGATCACCCCCTGACAAAGTCAGATGCTCAACCGCTGAGCCACCCAAGCATCCCAACATGCTTATTTCTAAAATTGTGTCACGGAAAAAAATAAAATTGTATCATGGATATAAATTTCTCTTTCAAATCCATTCTTAATCTGTTTAAGATTTCATCTTTTAGAAGTTGCTTAAAAATCTTTAAAAATCTCATTTGTTCTAATTCCCTCAATAAAACAGTACTGGTAATAGAAATATATATTTTTTAATATTAACAGTATTTTTTTAATACTAACAGTTTTGTGTAATCAAATTTGTCAAGATTTTTTTCTTCATGATGCCCTCAATTGCTTTGTGTATAGAACAGACTCCACCATGCTGAAGTCAAATAGCTATCTATATTTCCTTTGTGTTCTATCTTTAAAAAATACTTCATGCTCTTTAAGTATTTTATCCAATTAGAAAACTGGAAGTTTTCTTTTTAAAAATATTCTGGGCTAACTTTTCCACTATAACACTAATCCAAACTTTATTAATGGCAACTTTTGCTATTTCAGGCATTTATACAGACATCTGTGGTTGACCTAGGTCCTAATTGATCTGCCTGTGCAATTGACATGCTGTTGTCAATGAGAATGCCGGCAAAGATTATTGGATATGCAAATAACAAGTCAATATCTGACATTATGGCAAGCTTGGATTTGGCTATATGTTAATTCAATACAAATCTACTTAAGTTCCTGCTGTGTGGCTCTCCTAAAAACTAAATTTAGGAAGTGACACAAAAATGGCAAAGATAAATCAGATACAGCGCTTACTCCTAAGATATTCTTTTGTTTAGCAAGGAAGCAAGATACATAATAGACAATGAAGAAAAATAAAAATACTTCTATGTTGTCCAAAATTCTTTGGAGATACAAAGGCTGTAATTAAAATTAGATTTTAATCCTCCTATATTTAGTTATTTTCATGTTGATATAACCAAAACATCACACTTATTGTGCTGTTAGGAGAGGTGCCAAAATTGGACATCCCATTTCTTCTCTTCAAATCCTTACAGTGTCAATCCTGAAGCACAACTTTTCATAATTCTACAGTGGATCACTAGATTTCTGGATTTCCTAAATGTCTTGCTAGATTTCTTCGAAAGGTTAGTCGTCCCAGTGAAATTTCTGACCAGAATATCTCCAAACTTTCCCTGGGGACAGCTTGAGTGCATGCAGTCTTTAGTAGCCTAGCTTAGTGACTGTCAACTGTCTCCTGTGTGGTCCAGTATAGTGTTAAATCAGGGCCTGTGTGAACATTAAGATGAGCAAAGGATATTTTAGTGTTTGACCCTGCCCAAACATGTTTCCAAAAATCAGAAGTACACAAGGCCTTATTTACTGATCATGATACATTTTTAAAAGCTGAAGCATTAAGATGCTACCAGTGCGGACCCACATCCAGACCCTCTGGACCTGGCAGGAGAAGCCATCAGTTCTGGCTACTGGACTATGTTCCTGACCCTTTGCTGGGTGCTGGAGAGAGATATTCATCAGACACAAATCCGCACTGGAGGAGTTTTCTTGCAACATGTGGAGCAAGGGTTTGAGCGTTTTTGGGGAAAAAAAAAATCCTCTCCGTGTTCACTTAGGACAGAGAAATAAGACTATTTTGAAATGGTAATTGACCCCTGTGAAATTCATTCACCCTGTACTATTTAAGACAACATTTATCATTAATTGAAGGATAGAATGACATTATCATCTAAGCTTTGTCATCTATATGTTTCTGAGAAAACGGGAAGCAAAATTTGAACAAGGTTCTGCAGAACTAGGAAGAATCTGACAAAATAAAAATTCAGTCATTCCCTTGGAATTTTAGACTTTTAAGTCTCTCTCCTGTTTAAATTTTGCAGAAGACCAGTTAAACAATCACTTTGGCTGCACTAAGCATCAGTATATTTCTTATTGTATTATTTATGAAGCATATAATTTGAACCACTGGCATAAACCATGACTCATGTCAATATGTTTCCTATTATATTTTGAAAAATATTTGTAATTTAATAAGGGGTTTGTATAAAATAAAATTTTGTTTAAAAATTTCTGAAACTTCAGAGAATTATTTCAAACAGTTTTAAGGATGGTAATGAGAAATATACAAATGTTGGATTTTAATTTGGTTCTCTTTTGCATTTTAGTAATGTGGTATAAAAATCATTCCTGCATTTTTATCAAATTTAAGTTTACTACTGTTTCAACCATCTGTTAAATGTCTATTTTGATGTGTAGCTTTTCCAGAGCTCATCATTTAAGTGCATCTTCAAATTAAAATTTTACAAATGAAAATTTGAACATGACTGAGTGAAGTTTACTATAGAAATCTGGCAATTCTGAATGTGGCCATAGGACAGGGAGAAGGGAAGCTTTGTGCAACCTGCTCCTGGCTTGTCTTCTGGGTTCATAGGTTCATAGTAGGAACACTCTGGAAACTGTAATGAAATGAAAAAGAGCTAAAATATTTCATCAAAAGGGTGTAATTATTTATGATCAAATGCAGCCTCACAACTGGCTAGGATACAGCTTTGAAATCCATTCCAAAGCAGATGAATAGAATACTCTTAACACTGTCCAACACTTCTGGCCCATTTCCCCTTGAATATGTTATCACCACCCTTGTTACAGGCCTTGCATATGTGGGACTACATTCATGGCTTTGCAGTCTTTTGGCAGAAATCATGGAGCCCTTTTCTTGCTGCTATTGCTTGCCCTAAGGGGCTTTGGCTTCTGTGGAGTTCAGCTAGTATCTGTTTGGAAGTCTAATTATGACCATAATTACTATTGTTTCCTTCAAATGTCACCCATGAACCATATTTGACTTACTTGAAACTTTTCTGAGCCTACTACATTCTAGCTTCAAGGAGATGCTTGCTAATGACTGCATCATACCCCCTCCCCCTCGACAATATAAATATTAAAGCCATCTTTTTATTCTGTGTCAAGTCCCCCATCCAAACTTTCATAGCTTGTATGGTTCCATCTCTGATTTGATTTCCTCCTACTCAGTATTCCTTCATGGCTCCATAACCAGTATTCCTCCATGGCTCCATAACCAGTCCATATTGTGACTCAGTAACCAGTCACAGAGAATTTTCAAGATCCCTGAACTGGACAGAGCTCTGACTTGCATTTAATCTCCTCAGTAGAGCTAAATAAGCATTTTCTACAACTGTTTCTGAAATCCCCAGTGCAATTACAACTTAAAGATATTACAGGTATGATGGATTTAGCAGTTACAATTTTTTAGTCGTTTCAAGTAATCCTACCTCATTTACTTCTTTTTTGTTTTGTTTTAGTATAAGCTGCCTCCAAGTTACCATCTCTTTCACCTAATTAACAATTTTTCATCACTTATTTTTGTGCTCCACCTCCCCCCCTCCCTCCCGTGCACATGTCCCAGGGACTATTCTTAAGAAACTTCTATCTTTGGGTCACAGTGTAAGCAGATATTCTAACAGCTTTCACAGGCATAGGAGCTTGAGCCCCCGGGAGACGCTTCCTTGGTACATCTTGAAGCCATCCCATGAGGTCTGCTACTATCATGGGGCACTGCTAGAGTGATAGACTGTGACCCAAAGGTTTTATATTATTCTTTCCAAATTTGGGGAAGACTACACAAGCTTACTTCTGCTCTCACATCTTTTTATCACCCTTCCCTTTCACAAATAATTTGATTCACCTGACCCCAATGGACCTTTAGGTACTTAGTGTCCCAGCACATTCTGGAGACTGCATTGCAAAAATATGCTTAAGCTATTTCTATTTTTTTGCTTTGCTTTTATTTTTTCATGGGCCTTGTTTAGTAGCCATATCCCAAGCCACTTCATGGCACAGTATACTAGTTGGCCTCAGACCCACAACTGAGCCACCTCTCCTTAGCCCCTATGCCACAACTCTTTGGTTTCTAATTTCCCTCTGCTTTATCTTTACCGAAACCTCAGAAACAAATCTGATTATTCTCTGCATTCCTTTCCTCCATTTTAAACTTTCTACACCTTGTTTCCTCTCAAGATAAGTGACTTTCAAGTCATATGTAATAAAAGTAAAATGCGGGATCCCTGGGTGGCGCAGCGGTTTGGCGCCTGCCTTTGGCCCAGGGCGCGATCCTGGAGACCCGGGATCGAATCCCACGTCGGGCTCCCGGTGCATGGAGCCTGCTTCTCCCTCTGCCTGTGTCTCTGCCTCTCTCTCTATCTCACTGTGTGACTATCATAAATAAATAAAAATTAAAAAAAATATTAAAAAAATAAATAAATAAAAGTAAAATGCTTGTCGTTGCCCAGAAAGTAAACAGAGGTACATACACATATATTTGACATGTCCAAACAAAGGGGGGGGGGAATGAGTGTGTTCATGCATTCATTCAACAAACATTAACTGAGCATCTACGATGTACCAAGAATTTATCCAACCTGGGAAATAAATGAATCAATAAGATGGAATCCCTGCCCTCAAGGAATTTACAGTGTTTTGAGAGAGATGAAGGACAAATTAATTGGCAATGAGGACACTGACTTCTGAGCCACAGAGAGGAGCAGGGGGTGGTGATGCTGGTGGAGTCTTTGGGTGGGGGTGGGCGCTCTCTTCTCATTGGGAGAAGTTCCAAAGACTTTCAGAAAGGAGTTAAGTCTGAGAGGCACCCAAAGAATCATGCCATAAGAAGGAGTGCTTTCTAGCAGAGTCAAGAACATGCGTCAAGATCAAGGAACTAGAGAAAAAGTATTCTTTCCTGAAACTCAAAGTGCTTCACTCTGGCTGGAACATGTCCTGCCAGGTCAGAGGTGGCTGGAGGGAAGCCTGCATAATCAAAGAGCAGGGTAAGGAGTGAGCAAAGTTCCCCTAATGACTTACAACACCCAAAAGCTCCACATTTCAAGAACAACCAATTATTGAAAATCTGGTCTGTGAAGCTATTTCTTGCCCTCCTTTATTCGAGTGGAAGCTCGGGTTGGTTCCATAATTTTTCCAGGAACTCTCAGTTTATAATCAGCCTTTCAGTCAATTTTAGTCATAAGACAGATCCATTTAGTAACTAAAATACCCAGCCCTGTGTAAGTAATGGTCAAAACAGAGAATTTCATTTCAAGCCTTTTCCACCCTTCATTAGTGGGCGTAGTTAACTTCTCCCCAGTTCCCAGGCTTGAGCTTTCCTTCTGCTCACCCATCTTTGATTTCCACCTCAGCATTCAGGAATGGGGCAGTGGATTGGTTTTCATGGATCTGGTTGTGCATGTTCAGGGCTGACTTTTCTGTGAAGTACTACCGAGTGTCCCCTAGATTTCCCCATGGAGCACATTTAACTGCTTCCCAGCCATGGGCAAAGCATGTCTTCAATTCAGCAATGACCTCCTCCTTCTCAGCCAAACACTCCTCCCAACCACTACCATATCCCTCCTAGCAGCTATTATGGACATGATATAATTTAGCTTCTTAGTCAGCTTTTCTCCTGGAGCAACACATCTGGTCAATGCAACACAGTGATCCACCTTGACTCCACTTCCTATCTTTGGCAATGCAGCCACTTCCCAGGGAAGTTGAGTCTCTGCTCTGCTGTCTCAGTCCCTTTCCTTAGAGCAGTCATCTGTGGGTCAAGCACCAGTGCATTGTGCTTTGCAAAATCCAAGAAATGCATGTCAAGGGCCCTGTGTGGTACCTTCAGTTTTCTTTCGCTAGTGATATGGGGGAGGTAAAAATGCCACATCACTTCAAGAACTTTCTACAAAGAAGATCCTTCTCTTTCCCAGGCCTCAAATATTTTATACCCTTCGTGTGGGACTAAGGCCTGGTATCAGTTTTTGATCTCCTTCTTTGACCCTTTTAAAGCTCCTTATTAAAAAAAAAAATAGCCAAAATTTTCCACCATTTTTTTCTTGGCCTTTTAGAATATCAGTGAAAATAAAGTATGAGCCCTCTTTTAACACATTGTTATATACTGTATTTGTGTTTATATAGTTTGTGATTTATCTTGGCAAAGAAGAGATCCGTAAATTTAATAGCCTTAAATGTGGTACCAAGGACATGAATCCTGACATTTATACGGTATATTCTTGATATCTTCTGCTTTTCCCCACACTGTGGTCCTGCCCAGAAACCACTCATTAAGAAAAAAGGATGGATGGTTTCCTGTTGTCAGATTCCTCAAAGTTGCCCAAGAATAAGGGGTGGTATTGATTCAAATTAGATTCAGATAAGCAAGTAGATGGAGGCTGCCATATAGTCTGGATCCTCCACTCAATCCAATTTCTTTATTCTCTTTATTGCCTTAGGCTAAATTGGATCAGACACTTGACAGATAGCTGGGGTATGTGTGAATAGGTTGGGTAAATTATGGAGGAATGGGCACTCTTTGGACCCTGAGACTCTTCCATATTCTTGACACAGCTCCCTCAGATGCTCCCTATATGGATCTCTAGTTGCGCCTCTTCCCTGAAAGCACATCTCTTTCTTTTTTTAGGAACCAAGAAATCAAGTGGCCTGGGCCACAGCCCAGATGGGAGAAGAGAGTGCCCTTCCTGGTATGATTGAGAGTTTCCACTGCCTCCATTCTCTGTTCTTCCTCTTCTACCTAGGATTCCACCCCTTCTTGTGTGTTCCCATCTGATTAGATTTCCCTGTAATGTATTTCCCCCCTACTCCCTATTCAGCGGTTTTCCTCCAAATCTCTGCATTTTTGCCATTATATCTGATTTTCTCTTTCTAGAGAAAACTTTTTAGAAAATTATTTGTTTCTCCATTTCTTTCTCATTTGCCAGCATCAGGATGTGAGTGTTCATCTTTTGTCTTGCTCATCTAATATTTCCTCAGACAAACAGGGATGGCAGGAGCCTCAAATGGCCGCAAGGGCAGTAAGGGTATGGAAGGAAACAGACAGGTTGCCATGTTACTACCCAAGGAACAGTTGATGCAGCCAGATCACCCTGCCCTGGAGAACTCTCTGGATGGCCCATTCCCACACTCTTAGCTGCCCAGCCTTTCTCTCCCCACCCTCCTGCAATTATTAACTATAAAAAAAATAACAACTGAAGAGATCAAGCTCCTTATTAATCACCCTCACTATCTGGCTCTTTCTTCTCCAACTGGAAATAGTAAGAAATCACACCCCAATGTTGTCTGTATCCCATTGGATAACTCCTCAAAGGATACCCTGTCCACCTGGCCCAGCCTCCCTTTCCTTGCATTGCATTCCCTCTGCCCCTTGTCAATAGTGACTTTATCACAGTGGGAAAAACCAACTCTCCATTAATTTTCAGTTCCCTACACCAACAGAAGCCTGGCCAAAGGTCAATAAGTGTTAATTAAAGTGATATTCATCAGTGATACTAGACTTCCAAAGTCTTCTTATGTATCTATTAAGTAAATCAGAGGGAAAGACCAACTAAAGCATGAAGGCAGAATAAGAAGATTTGAGGAGAAAGGAGAGAAAAAGGGTGGGTGAATATTGATTGCACTGTACTTTTAGTGTGTAAACCCTAAAACTAGAGCAGTTTTTCTGAACAGTCTGAGACTGCTCTGGGCTCTTGAGAGCTCTATGTCTGCACTGCGAAGAGCCTCAACAAAGGTGCATGTCTCCTGTAGTAAAGGATTAAGACTGATTCCAAATCTCAGCTGATGGAAACTCTGGTCTCAGCTTTTAGGTTGGGTTTGTGATTATTGATCTGAAATGCAATGGGACCATTTTTTAAACCATGTGAGACCTTTTGTGCCTTCCCCTTCCCCTGCCCATAGCTTGCCATAAGGAAAGCTGAGTCAGGCTACGGTTGAAGGTCTCTGGAAATTGGTTTAATCTCAAACAATTTTTTGATAAAATTCTTGAGAAAGCAGACGTCCCAGTATGATTTACTAAGTACTCAATAGACGTTTGTTGAAATGGGTAGATTATATTCCAAGCCCTACTGTGGATGATGACAAAACAAACACGACCAGCCTCTGCCCTGAGACATCTTATGTAGCCATTGTATCAAAGCTAAGAAGTAGAAAAGAAATGGTCTTGTTCAGTGCTCTTGTTTCAAAGACTTGATTAAAACTCAAAGGCATCTGCCAACTTCAGCTGACTCCTCCTTCTTCTCCTGCCATCAGAGGCTGATCAGATGGAGTGAGCACAGAGGACTGACTGTCAGTACCAGCTAGAACATAGGGTTGGGAGCCCATATGAGGTCAAAGGCCAGAGATCACAAATAATGGCACAGTCTTCCCTCACTATACCCGTGGGACAGGTACCCTGATTATCCACCCAAGAGCCCATCAGAGGACACCTCCTCTCGCCCTCACTTAGGGTAAAGAGATCTTGAATCCTGGGTAGAATCCAAACACATTTGATAGAGAATCAGCCCTGAGTCTGAATAATTAATTTCAAAGCTAGAAGAGATTAAATGAACTGAGGGTTTTTTGGTAGTCCCAAACTGTCTGACCCGCATCCTACCACAACATTTTCTCCCTTTGCTTCCATCTGTACCAGGGGTTTATATGGGGGTAGGGGAATGTGATGATTGTGGGGTACATTTTCAGCCTTACAGGTACCTTGTGCCCAGCACTGCTGGCCAGAACTTTTTTCCCCTCCCTAATTTCTTCAAACACATCCTACATCTGCCCTTTATTTCCATTCCTTCCTCCTTCTTCTCAGGACTTTTCTCTGCTCCTTTACTTTTACATTGAAGCTCTGAGTATGTGAGAGATTCTAGGGTGCTAAAGGTATTGGCCTCAGGGGGCAAGGTATTATAGATGAGAACTCAGCTTCTGCTCTTTTGCATGCCCTGAACCTTGCCAGAGTTTGGTTGTATAGAGATATTTTTGCTTCTGCCTTCTGATGACACTCTATCAGTATTCATTTATTCATTTATATATCAACTCACTGCTTTTTGTCCTGGATTGTCCCCCAGGGGATGTTTACAATTATTTTGCTATATTTCTTTTATTATAGCTCTGTTATTTTATCTCTGCATTTTGTTCTTTTTCTGCGTCTCTCTTTGTATAGCTCTCTCTCTGTACCTATGAGATTCTCTTTCTCTGATTGAGACATTCTAGCTTATTCATTTGTACTTTTTTCCTCATAGGAAGGCAGGGCACAGGGATAGCAGAGGTGGAGTGGGATACCCCCTGACTATTCCTGGGGTGTGTTCTGGCAAACCAGCTTATAACCAGATAAGTACGGAACAACGTACTGTCTTCAGGTCCTATTCCATTGTTCTTATCTCCTTCTGGGCTTGCCTTTTCCTTACTTATTCTCCTTTCTTGCAGTGGCCATCATTTGGTGAAGTAATGTCTTCACAAAACCACATCTTGCCTTCTGCCCACCAGGCTCTCTGCCTTTCACTGGGGACTCTGATAAGACAACTCCCTGTGTCAGCTATAGATCCCACATCCAGAAAGGCTAAGTCTTTTGAGATGTCTGATTCCTAGGAGTTTGGAGATTCTCTACTTGGGACTGCAAGCCACTTCCCAGGAGATCCTTATACCCAACCCAGCCATTCATGGACTAGGGTCTTCATGGGTTTTTTCCATTTACCATCCAAGAGTTGAGTACTTCTGTTAATTTACAAACTCAACTTCTCACCTTTTGTGTCTTAGAAGGTACTGGAAGTTATTTTATAAGATTAAATGCTTTTAGAGGAAAAGACACTGTTTCTCATTCATTACTGTATCCCCAAGACTGACTTGTTAGAGTATCTGAATGATATATGAATTTTCATGATGTGTTTTGAATGATATCAGAATAGATGTCTAACTCCCAGTCTTTTATGTATACCAGAGGCAAGAAAATATGCAGCAATTTGGGAGGCAGATATGGCAAAGGAGCCAGGAAGAAAAGACAGGAATATGAATCCATGAGTTTTAGAAAGGATTGCCAGGTAAGGCATAGCTTCTCTATGTCAGAGTACTTGTAGCTGAAGAGTCCTAATAGATCCTAGACAATCTGAAGTCAGTCAGAGACTTAGGGATGGCAGGAGTTGCCAGAAGATCTTGCCTTCCCAAGCAGGTGTAACCAAAACTACAGATCAAGACAAACTCCTTCAGCCCTTGGCCAAAAAAAATGTATACATTAAATTTAGAGGCTTAATAAATGATCATGGAAAAGAACAGAGTCCACAAATGCTCCCTTCAAAATAGGCATCCTCTCTCCTCTGCACCACAAGGTCACATCTGTCAAAGATGCAAGATTTCCTGAGGCCCACAAAGCAGCAGGATGGTGCTCTGAGGTCCAGTGGGAGCAAAGTCTTGCCAGAAGAGCCAATCCAAAGGAGTCAGCCAGGGATGGTCCAAGCCAAGGTTGGGGGTGGGGGTGGGGGAAGCAATACCAAGCAAAGAGAAGGATGAGGTGAAAGAGGGATCAGAGCAATGCATTCTTCTCAACCCACTTTTGCCTTGTCTTTCTTAAAGGAAGTATACCAACCTATGGCACATGAATAAGAGTATGCCCAAACTATAGTTGGAAAGCCATTCTTAGTCCCATCTGGAGCAGACAGCTCACCCTACTTCCTGGCTGGATATATGTCCCTTCCAGGAGGTAAAGGAAAATCAAGACTGGCCCTTGAGAACTATAGTTCTTGGGGATGATAGGGCTCAGGCCCAAGTCCATTTGTTTTGGGAATGCCTATTTTGAAGGGAGAATCTGTGGTCTCAGGCAACTTAATTTTCTTCAGTACTCCATCTGAACTATGGTCTGGCTGAGAACCAAATCAGGATGAAAGACTCAGGGGACAGAGGAAGGAGTCCTATCAGGGGGATTCACAAGAGCTTGATGTACTCCATTAACTCCTCCCTGACTATCAAGTCCTCCCTCTCTGCCCCACACCCTCCCCTCCAACCTACAGATACTTCCCAGTGTGTCCTACAGACAGGAGCCAGCCCCAGCCCCACCTCTTGGTGAAATTCCTGGTTTCTATTTTTCCCCTCTCTGGCAAACTTACAAGGCTCATGCTTTATAGATTTCTTCCTCTTCCTCAGAAATTTATGCTGAGAGTTAGGAAGAGAAATGGGTAAGTCAGACAGCAATTT
Source organism: Vulpes lagopus (assembly GCF_018345385.1). Classification (NCBI taxonomy): domain Eukaryota; kingdom Metazoa; phylum Chordata; class Mammalia; order Carnivora; family Canidae; genus Vulpes; species Vulpes lagopus. Next base: position 103,887,184 of record NC_054827.1, on the reverse strand, counting down.
GCTCTTGAGTGCCCAGCCATTGCTCCCTTTCATTTCCCTGATTGGAACACGGTATATATGCATGGTAAGAAGCACCTTGGCTCCCCATTGCCCCGGTACCCAGTCAGCTCTGGCTTCTCTGGCTGGGAGCCCTCCCTCAGTGCCTTCATGTCTACAACATCCTTAGTTCTCTTTCCAGGGCTCTGCTCTGTTTCTTGACTCTGAGGATCTATGTCTCCACCCATTCTGCCGCTCTTATTTGCTATTTCTTTTTTTACTTTGTTTTGTTTTAGGGTATATATTCTGTATCTGTATTGGTCTACTTAAAAAAAATAAGAGGACTATCTCTGGGGAGACAAAATAAAGACTATGAGGCAAGAAAGGGTCATGGACCCTCCGGAAAGGACAAAACCACCTTCCTTTCCTGGTCTCCTTTTTGAGTGTGGAAATTCATGAGTCAAGCAAGTGGTCCCCATTTCCCCTTTCTTTCTTTCTCAGATGCCTCAAGTGTCTACTGTCTGGAGAGGGGGGCAGTCCATAAGGAACAAGTCCCTAACCCATCCCACTTCATTTCCCGCTGCAACTAGAAATAGCAAGAGTTCCTGATCTAATCATTGCACTTCAATCCCCTATACCTGGACCCTAGGAAAACTCCTCCCACTCTGTGAAGTGAGATCCTGTCTCATTTACCCTGCGCTGGTCTGAAGACAGACTAATGACCACCGAAAAGCATTTTCTTTGAAAGAGTTGCCAGCCCATGCAATCTTTTACTATGGTTGACTGAATGATTCTGGGGTCCTCTGAGTATTAGAGTACCTCAGGATACTATTCTGCATTTAACATATGGTCGTAAGATTATACACTTAACCATCTATCTCCCTCTCCCACTCGGACTGTGAGCTGATTGAAAGTAGGAAGCTCGGGATCCCTGGGTAGCGCAGTGGTTTGGCGCCTGCCTTTGGCCCAGGGCGCGATCCTGGAGACCCGGGATGGAATCCCACGTCGGGCTTCCGTGCATGGAGCCTGCTTCTCCCTCTGCCTATGTCTCTGCCTCTCTCTGTGTGTGTGTGTGTGACTATCATAAATAAATAAAAATTAAAAAAAAAAAAGAAAGTAGGAAGCTCTTGTAAGGTAAGGACTTGGATCCTTCTCTCACTTTCAGTGGATATATTGATGGAGTCTGTCCATGAAGTTAGTAAGCATTCAAAGGCCACAGATTAAGAAAAACCCCATTTGAATCAGTACAAGGAGCATCCCAGGCCCAAGACCTCAGGTCCAGATATCTTGATTAAATTGTAATTTGATCATTTCCTGAACAGTCCACTGCTTTTCTCTAGGAGAGCTGTGCCAGGCACATTTTGAAGGCTTTGTTGGCTCTTGACTTCTCAAGGCTGCCAGAGTCTCAAGAGGGAGTAAAATAAAGTTCCTAGTCTGAACTTTCACAGAAACCAGAAGAGCACCTGACTTTTTTGCAACAGCCGGATACTTACTGAACAGTATCTGGTCCCTGACCCTGTACTCTCCCATTTTGTGTTAAGCTAGTAAACTTTCTCCAGGGGAGACACCTAGCCCAGTAGTATCATTTTTCTGCTTCTGAAAAGGAGGATGCTTATCACTGTTGACACAGTAGTACTGAGATAGAAGTTTGGGGATGAGAAAAGGAAAGCAAACATACTTCTTTAGGGATTTTTGGAGAGGAGAGACTCTAAGGCAGGACTGTAGGGAAGGAGGAGAGAAATTTCCCGAATGACTGAGGAGGGCTTGGGCCATGGATCTTGGGTGGCAGCAGGTGCACCTGTCCTGGAAATGAGCTCTACCAGAGGCTGTGCAGAGCCTGGGGGCAGGGCTGTTGTATTCCCGGCTCCAGAGGGGCAGCTTCTGAGAGCAGCAGTAAAGGCAGGGCCTTCTAAGGCCAAGGACATCTCTCACGTGCTCTGTGTGCCACTTTCCTCTGCACACTAACCCTCCTCCCCGCAAAGGATCTTTGTACGTGGGAGCATGAGGGTCAGCTAATCTAGAAATTGATGCATAGCTGGACTCAAAAAGGGAACTGGCTGTTTCCCATCCAGCCAAGCCTCCGGTCCTGCATTGTTTTCTTTCTCCTCTTCAATCCTTCTTAGTTCAGTTCATTTGGACCCTCCACTGCCAAATTTCCAGGTAGCAGGGCAATCCAGAGCTGAGGAGAGAGTCACTACATAGAAGGCAAGCGCCTTCGGAATCATACAGTATCTTGCTCATCTTGTCTTGGGAACATTTTCCCCAACATTTTTCTCTGCCTCTGAAAATTTCTGATTTCTTGTTTTGTATGTTTTGAACCATTAAATCCAAAAGAATCTGATTATTCTTGAGAGCCAGCAGCCCGGGGCAGAGTCTGGCCAGCTGTTTCCTCTCCACCCACCTGTCCCTCCTTTTCCTACCTCTGGAACTGGGGTACTCTGGCACTTGGCAGTATTGGGGGGGTGGGTAGGCTGTGTTCACAGCTGCACTCTCTTGACTCTGGTCTCTGCAGATCTCCCATCCTTACCTGAGTTCCTTCTGTCTCTTCTCTCTGTATATCTTTGAGATGCAGAGAGAAGGTCACTCTTACTCCCTGTCTGCAGATGCAACCACAGAATTTCTGTCTCTCCAATGTCCTGTGTCCTCTAGGCATCTGAGTTGGATTTAGACTGCTTCCTTTTGCTCTCTTCCTCAGGCATATTGGAGGCCAGTAATGGAAGAGGCCACAGGGGAAGAGTTCAGGCCCTGCCTCATACTCCTGATCCATTATCTGAGCTAGGACAGGGACACCTTTCTTCTTTCCTCTCAATGTCCTGTTTTTTTTTTTTTTTTAATTATGTTAAAATATACATAAGCTTTTCCATTAACCTATTTCCCAGTTCTGTTTCTGGTTTTGAGGAAGCCCCATCCTGGTGATACCTAATTAACCCCCACCTCCTCTTCCTGGGCACTCCATGAGCCCCCCAGACTTCCTCATTGACCATCATCTGTGTTGTCACCTTCTTCTTGGGATCAGCCCCTGGTCCTCTGCCCTCCCAACTGGGGATACCAAGGAGGCAGCTTTGAGACACAGTCCCAACCTCGGAGAGTACCCCAGGGCCTGTATCTTGGGGGTTCCCTGCTTCCCCTTACCCTAGTCTCAGGAGGCATTTGACCCCTCATGACCCCTCACAGACCTGGAGTCTTTAGCATTTTAAAGGTTCCCTACTTTGGAAATGTAGCCTCCAGGATTTTTCCTGATCCCTAAAATTGTTTGTAGAGCATAAAGAGAAATTATGGGAATTTGGACACCCAAAGTGGCAGCTTCTTCCAGACAATGAGATCTTGATGAGCACAGGTCTAGCTCACTGTGTGCCACTCTGAGCAAAAGCAGTCTTCTGGTGACATTTTCATAGTCCTCACCATCTAAAGTTTTTTTAGCTCTCTGTGAGGTGTGATGTGGGAGAAAGACTATGGCACATTGACATCTAAGCCTAACAAAGGCCATGGTGAACATTTGTGACCATTGTCCTCTCCTAGTGATGATTTGTAACCATCATCCTCTCCTTGTGATGTTTAGGACCATAGCTTTCCCTGGGATGTGGTGAGCAACTTGAGAGCAGGGGCTCATGTGGCCCACTTGTTGCTGTATCCTTGACAACAAGGTCAAGTCCATAGCTGTTTGATGAAAAATACGTGAAGAAATCATAGAGGGGTGTGGTGGAATGAGGAAAGAAGAGAGAGCAGAGAAGAGGGATGGTTTCACCACCGCCTACTTGGTAGGGTCACATGGGGCATATTCTGGGGAACCCTTTCTTGGGGGGCTGGCCATGGGTAAATGTATAGGTGGCTGCCATGTCAAGGAAGTAGAAATAGTGGAGATCCCAATGTTGCAGGTTGAATAGTCAAAGCAGCTGATCCAGAGAAAATCTCCTGGGGAACCTGGTGAAAGAGAAATCCTAAACCTAACCCCTGACCCAGGCTGCTGGTGGTTCCTTGAATGAACTGTAATTTCATCACTTTCTAAGCCCCTGACTCTTCCAGGCCACCATGCCAGAGGGCAGCTTGGGCCTTTTCTCAGTTCTGGTCTCTACTGAGTGCCCTGGAGTCAGCAAGCTCTGTGGCACGAGGAGCAGGGGAGCCTCATTCCCACTCGTGGGGTCTCCTGCGCCCACAGCAGCTCTCCTCCCTGGGGTGAGTGGACTGGAAGTAAGAAACAGGGTCACCCAGGGTCAAAGACTCTGGGCAGGGGGAAGGAGGGAGTGGCTCCTGGGGCCCCAGGGACCCGCCTCAAGTGCATACGCCAGCCACAACTGCCTATTCCAGGCAGTTCCTGGGCACCCGACCTCCAACACTTCCCCTGGGGGAGGGTAGCTTCTCTCTCCAACCCCAGGCCCCAGGCTGTGCCAACCTCCATTTGAACCTCCTTGGTCCTTGGATTCTCAGGGCTTCCTGAGTATCAGGGAAGGACGGACTTTCGAGAAACTTCCAGAAGGGTGAAGGGATCCAAGACCTTACTTCTGTGCAAATCTTATGTCCCCCAAACCTGCTTCTCTCCTTGGACTATCCAAAGTTGTCCCCTCTGTCAATGGGAAATAGGCTAGCATCAAGATGGGATTTTTCTGGGTTTGAACAGAAAGGCATTGGGGCTGCCAGCCCTCCTCAGAGTTAGCAGCCACCCCTCGGGCAGAGAAGCTGTGGCGGGGGGGCTCCTCTACTATGGGATGAGAAACTTGGCTCTCCCCATCAGGGGCCGCTGGACAGAGTTAGGAGGGAGGCAGGCTCTGGAAAGACACTGGCTGCTTTCCTTCAGGCCGGACCAGAATAGGGGTCCCTGTAGGTCCTAGAGGTACAGGTAGGAGGCTGGAGAGGAGCTTTTCTCCAAGGGATGCCTGCACAATGCCACCGTCGGCTCATGGACTGCTCACTTCGGCCTCTGTTTCTCTCCATCTATGTTTACTCCAGGAGAGGCTCGCCTTGAGTTAGGAGCAGAGGGTGGGGCAAGGGCAGACCACATGTCGGCACACATAGCATGGAACACTTCTGCTCCCAATAGGAAAGCTTTTCTTGCCAACTCAGTGTCTGGTCAGCTCTGGCACCCTAGCCACCTCCCAGCTGCTGCCTCACCTCGAAGGCTCTGCTCCCTGATGGCTCCTTTCCTTGGGCAAGGTCCAGCCAGTTGGTTCCTTGGTCACCTCTCTCCTTTCCCTTATCTCCCTGACCCTGGTCCCCCTAAGCAACACTCCCTTCTCCCTCTCTGATCTCTTCTTTTGTAGGCAAAGATATTTTAAGTACAATTCTCTTCTCTTTGGTCCCTCTCTTGACTGTGGACTCTCTCAATTCTTTCTGCAATTGAGACCTCAGTCATTCAAGCTCCTTTTTCTTGCCCACCTCTGTCCAGAGTCCCAGGTTCTCCAGGGCTTCAGACTGGTCAAACAGCCCTCTGTTTGGACCTCTTTCTCAGAATCAGAAGGGATAGATAGATGAAAGCAGGAATGGCAGGGAGGGAGTGGGCCCCCTCACCCCCTGGCTGTGCTCTGTCCTTCTATCTTCCTAGCTGAGGGAAGAACAAATTCCTTTCCCACTAGGCCCTGTTTCTGATGGCAAGAAAACACCAGCCTGGTGATACTACAATGTCACCCCACCTTTCCCTGGTCCCTTCTGTGAGTCTCCAAGACTCCTCTCCATTGGCCATCAGTTGGGCCATCACCACCTTCTGGGGACCAGCCCATGGCTTCTGCCCTTTGAAGATACTAAAGAGGCAACTTCCAGGCATCCCATCCCCTGTGAGCACTCACATACACAACGTCTCGATTTGGGGGGCTTCCCTTCCCCAGTCCTATGGTGGTCTCAGGAAGTATCTGACTCTTGTCCACGATAAGCACATGTCACCCTCAGAACTCCTTACAAATTTTGGGTCTCTAGCATTTGGGGCATGTTCAATGGCTTCCTTGGTTCACCACTCTCACAGGACCATCAAGGTTCCAAGTAGTTTCCTTTTCCCAACAAAAGTGCTGCTCAAAATCAAGACCCTGTTAACATGGGTGAGTGCATGGGTTTGTTCATTGGTTTTATTAGACTCAACTTCTGAGTGGGCAAAAAATATTCTAGCTTGCAACTTCTTTGCTGGTCATAGTGAACACTCCATCTTTTTTGATTGAGAGGATTCACCAGAGCATTTTTCGAATGTTCATTTTTTCTGGATGTGTGTATGTGTGTAGGTCGCAACTACAGGGCGTATAAACCCAAGCAATCAGCCCGGTCTTGCATTTCTGTTTCCATTTCCAGCACGTCAGCATGTCCTTTTCTCACTATGGACAAAAGTACTTGAATACAGGAACTTTGTCTCATTCATCTTTGTATCTCTACTGCCTTACTAGCCTCAACAAATATTTGATAAAGCAATGACCTTATGCATGAGTGAAACCCTGGACAAATTCCAGAGGATACTGGCAACAGGGAAATCAAAAAGGGAGTAAGTGACACCTCACCCTGGCCAGGACTTCACCCCTTTCCAAGATGTGTGGTTGTGGGGCATTGGAAGCTGGTTTATTTTACTGGGACAGTCTTCTGAAGGGACTTTTCCACAAGAATCTTATGTCTCAATCTTCAGGCGAGCACATGTGAGCATGCTCCAACAATAACACCAGAGTCAGAGCCCCCAAACCCTTGCCTGAAGAGAAATCCGATTCTAAATCTTTCTGCTCAGCTGGTGCTCACTAAGCTATGTGGAGAGCAATTTCATATCTTCTCTGAGATCACAACTCTTCCCCAGACTTGCTTCCAGTTTGCATGCCTGTTCATGGCCTGTCTCAACCCAGGGCACCAGGCCTTTGAGGCAGCAGAGCCGGTGGATAGGAGCACCACTCAAGGTGCTCAAAAGTACCTCTCCCACTGCCAGGGTGGAGGGAAGAAAAAGTGGCAGTTGTTCCCTTTGGGGTTTCCCTGAGCAGCCTGAAAGGGGCTCTTGTGGGGAGGGAGCATGCCTTGGGGCCCCTCTCTCTTGCCTATTCCCTAACATGTCTGGCTGGACCCACAAATCTTCAGATAGCCTTCCAGGAAGAGGCGGCTCAACATCCTCCTCAGCCTACGAGCCATTTCCAGGTCTCTCTCAGACCTGGATTCCCATTGTGTGCCTTGGAGGGATAACTCAGGCTGGGGTGCCCCCTAGCCTGCCTTGCCCCCTCCCCCATGGTTCCATACTGGATGCTTAACTGTCCACCATTAGAGGGGTGTTTCCTGGTCACTGATTACTGTTAAGCTGTTAATTTCTTTCTGGAAAGGATTCCCAGCTCCCATCTTTCCACCCCACCTTACCTGATTCTTTTCCTTTCCCTTGTTTCTGGGACTGGGCTTCCATGAGGGAGAGTTGGGAAGAGTTGGTGAGGGGACATAAGACAACAGAAGGGAACTTTTGGGCTTTCTGTTCTCCCCTGTGCAGCTCCCGCTGGCCCCTTTGCTCCCTGCTTCTGCCTGTCTTCCTCTCAGCAATAACCTGGGAAGGAAGAGGACCCCGGCAGGTGCCACTGACCCCCTCCACACCCCCGCCGGCCCTGCTCGGGGTGCTGCATCTGCACTTCAGCCCCCCTGTGCTGCCCCTGACCTCCCCCGGTCCTCCACCTTCCTTTCCTTCCCTCCCCTGCCCACACTGCTCTTTTCTGACTTCCTATTCTTTCCCTCCCTTTGGGTGTCACTGCCCCATCTTGCCAAGGGTTTCTGCTTTATCTCTTTCTCTGACCCTCCACGCACTCTGGAAACTTTGCCCTGGAGACTTTTCCTTTCCTTCCGTGTGTATCCATCTCTTGAAGGCTCTCTTTCACAAGAACTGGGGCGGGAGGAGGGGGGGCAGGGACAGTGGGCAAGCACAATTCGGCAGAACAGCCCCAATGTCCTTGCTGTCCCAGCTCTGCTCCCTTTGTCACTATGCCCAAGGCCTGAGCTCAGTGTCCTACTGTGGCCCATCTCCAGGGCCATCACCCTCGCCCACCTCCTAGCGCTTGCAAACCTGCTCTGGTAGATGGCAGCCACCTGGTACAATATCTCTATATAGCTGTATATTTTAGAATCTAGGAGCAGTTTTTTTAAGGACCTATTCATTGAGAAGGTATATTCCTGCTGATTCCCAGGCCATCCAATAGGCTCTCTGGACCCTGTCTTTCCCCTAAGAAAGGTGGGAATCATGAGTATCCTCCCTTCAGGTCAAGGAGCCTCTGCTTTCCTCAGGAGGGTGGGACAGTGAGTGAGGAGGGGACCTGTGGCCTCTCAAACTGCCAGCCCCTCCCCCACGCCCAGTGACAGTTGCTCCAGTTGGGGTTTCCAGGGCAACCCTAAAGAGCTCTACAGGTACTTTGGCAGTTGGCCTGTAGAACATCCACTTCTCCCATGCAGTTCCTGGGTGCAGAACTCTCTAGAAGCAGGGACTTCTAAAATGACTCAACCCAGACTTTCTGTTAAGACCAGGCTGCTCTGCTTCTACTGAGCCCACGGAAACATATCTGAAACTTGCTGGATCACTAGCTCCGTGTGGCAGCCTGGGTATTGGTGAAGGAAGGGCCTGTGGAGCTGCCCTGGCAGGGATTTCAGGGGGCCTGGGCAGGCTCCAGCCCTTGCCAAGAACCTCTCTTATCCTTCCAGGTGCTGCCGCATCTCAGATATACAATGCTCCACCATTAAGGATTCCTTCCCTGAATGAAGGCTTCTATTGAACTACCATTTCTTTGTGGGGAAGATGTACTCCAAGCTGCCAGCATTCTTTTGTCCTCTAATACAACCTGTCAAGACCCCCTTCAGACCAGCAGCTGGGGTAAAGTTGGACCACTGGGGAGTGGGGGAGGGAGCAGGTAAAGGCAGAGGAATACACCCAGTGCATCTGAGCAGGTTGGAAGAGCAGGAGAAAGCATCTGAAAACACACCCCAGATTGCCTAAATGGGCTTGGTGGGATACTCGCCAGAAGGTGTTACCTCCCCAGGTTGGCAAAGAGCCTCTTTTTTTTTTCAAGATTTTATTTATTCATGAGACTCAGACACACACACCCACACAGGGAGAGAGAGAGAGAGAAAGAGAGAGAGAGAGAGAGAGAGAGAACCAGAGAGGCAGAGACACAAGCAGAGGGAGAAGCAGGCTCCATGCAGGGAGCTTGACACAGGACTCAATCCAGGGACTCCAGGATCATGCCCTGGGCCAAAGGCAGGCACTAAACTGCTGAGCCACCCAGGGGTCCCCAAAGAGCCTCTTCTAACAGTAGAGCTCCCCTTGCATGAAGTTGCCCGCCCCCCCCCCCCCCCCCCCCGGTCCCTGGCTCCAGGCAGGCTCCTGATACCACAGGGACATCCTGATGCCTCTATTTTCTCCCCCGTAGACCCTCCAAGCAACAGTTCCCAGAAGCCACGACATGTCCCTGCAGCTTTCAGGGAGGGTCACAGAGGCCTCCTAGGCCCAGTATTGCCTATGGAGGAAGGAAGGTAGGTAGAGAGTTGAGTCAGCATCTTAAAAGCCAAACTTGAGTTTCTTTTCTTCCTTTCCTCTCCATTTCCTAAATCTGGAAGGCTGTTGCCTGGGGAAAAGGGAGGAATAGAGCAGGGCCAGGACAGAGTAGGGACAGAGGGACGGCCTGACTTGTTTCCTGCTGCTCTGAGGAACTGAGAGTGAGAGGAGACTTTTTGGGTGAGGCCACAAAGTATGGTCAGCCATTCCCTGCTTGACCTCCCTTTCTCTCCAGCCTCTGCCTTCTGGAAGCTTGCCCTGGGCCCTCCCTTGTCCTAGGTGATCTCCTTGACTTAGGTTTTTATTTCTGCCTCTGAATATTTCTCCTGTTCCTTTGTCTCTTTGGTAGAAGCCATCTCTTGATAGCTTTTCCACCAGTATGGGTCACAGGGTGGTGAAGATGATGGAGTGCAGTGTCCATGGGATGGCCAAGTGGGCCTTGTCCAAACATTTTTATATCCCAATGTGCTCTTCGCATACTCTTTACCACGTGTGCCAGAAGCAAGAAAGTTCAGGAAGCACTGTTCCACCAATTCATTTTCTTCCCCTCCAACATCTGGATGTTTTGTGTCCTTTTCTGCCTCTTATCCTCCTCTTTTTCTGTTCACAGAGAACGGTTGGATCCCAGGTCAAGGAAGGAGCCATGCAACTCAAAGAGGAGGGTACCATCTGACTCCACAGAAGTGCATAGCCTACTGATTCAGGTGACAATGAAGAGGAACACCTTGCTTCCCCTAACTATTGTCCCTTGGTGTCCGGGATCCCTGCTGACAGTACCCCCACACCAAAGCTCCTCCATCAGTCATCACAAAGGAGGTGAAGAGTGTAGCATAGCGGTCCCATTTCCCTTCCCCTTTGCCATCTGGTCTTCAATTGGAAATGATAAGAAGTCTCCAGATGGGAGATCATCACCTGGTCCCCAGGGGAGGTTTCAGCCTCTGCCAATGCCACATCCTCCTCCCCTACTTTTGAAGAAATCCCAAGAAAGCCCCTTTCTCACCAGACTTTTGGTGTGAGATGTGAGCCCTGGAATGTTTTCTCCATGATGTGCGCTCATGGCCAACTCCATTCCATATATACTTGGTTTTTAATTCCAGGCTAAGGCTACATTCTCTTCAATGTCTTGATAGCTCTTTCTCTGCTCCTAGAGGGCAAGACACTGTTTCTCATACATTTCTGGATCCCTGGTGCTTAGCTCAGAACTTGGCATGCATGCTCAGCACATACTATTTTAAATAAATGATTTCATTTAAATAAAATGATTTCAAAATGGCATACATGAATGTTGAATTTCTTCTCTGAAGGCAGAGATAAGGGAAGCAGAATAAATCTTGATGTAATCCAATGTGCTCAGGAAGAATGATAAAGGGGTTGAAGGGATAATGGGGCAGGTGGATGTGCATTCAGGTCGGGACTTATGGACTAGATTTGCCTACTGAGGTGGTGGTGGTGACACTCAGTTCTACACAAGGCCGATCTTGAGGGCACTTTGTGGATTCAGATTCAGGGACTATTAAATAGATACTGAGGCAAACTACTTACTCTGAGTAGCAGTTGTTGCCAAAACACTGGAAAAAAATCCCATCAGGCTCTGATCAAAGGAATTCCTCCCTCTTCCTAAGCAAGGCTCAAGGAATTGTAGTGGAGATGCAACCAGGATTTAAGACATTTATCAACACACTTTCACTATGCACCCTCATCCTCTCTTATTCCATTTTCTAAAGAGGATATCTAGGCTGGGTTTCTAGTTAATGGCTTTAAAAGCTGGAATCTTCAACTCTTTCTGGATCTCCAACTGCACAAGCTCCTGGGTGCAATTAAACTGTGGGGAAAATTATGTCTGCAGTGAAGGATCATACTGAAGGATGTGTGTGTACGTGCGTGCATTCATGGGTGCGGTTTGCTGTTATACATCGATGTGTTGGGTCCAGCGCTCTCTAGACAAGTGTCACAATTATATCATTACATCTCTTGTCTCCACTCCTGGAGATTGTTCAGGACTTTGCTTTATTGATACGGCTCCAAAGAGGAGGGTGTTGGCAAAGAGTAAATAGCACATCTAAGCAGAGAAGGAGAGAGCACAGTGATGGATGAGTGGTGACTGGCATGGAGGCCCACAAGGTCTGTGGGGTCAGCTCTTCTCTATCTTCCCAATCCCAAGTCCCTCTTTTCTGCCCCCACTGTACTGGAAGTCAGACACTCACCCCTTCTCTAAACCTTCCAAGCCGACATCCCTACCATTGCCCACACTAACCCCAGACTGGTCTTTCCGGAACTCAAATATAATCAAGTTACTCACAAAAAGCCCCATAAGACTATCCATTGCCCCCAGCTTATTGGCCTGCAAATCCCAGTTTTCTCTCATCTCTCCTCCTCTTTGGTCCCAACTGCACAGCACCACTCAGACTTCCTCAAAGCATACCTTCCGCTTCCCTGCCCTGATGTGCACTCTGCTGTTCCTCCTCCTCCACCCAGTGAGCTCTTAATCAGCTGCTAGTTCTGCTTCTAGTCTCACACCTCCTGTGTAGAATGGTTAGTCTTATGTATCAGCTTGGCTAGTTTGTTTTTTTATTTTTTTATTTATGATAGTCATACAGAGAGAGAGAAAGAGAGAGAGGCAGAGACACAGGCAGAGGGAGAAGCAGGCTCCATGCACCGGGAGCCTGACGTGGGATTCGATCCAGGGTCGCCAGGATCGTGCCCTGGGCCAAAGGCAGGCGCCAAACCGCTTTGCCACCCAGGGATCCCAGCTGGGCTAGTTTTATGTATCAACTTGGTAAGCTACAGTACCTAGTTACTCAAACACTAACCTAGGTATTTCTGTGGCAGTATTTTGGAGATGTGGCTAACAGCTATCAATCGTTGACTTTTTAAAAATATTTTATTTTTTCATGAGAGAGAGAAAGAGATTGAGAGGCAGAGACATAGGTAAAGAGAGAAGCAGGTTTCCTGTGGGGAGCCTGATTCAGGACTTGATCCCAGGACCCCAGGATCATGCCCTGAGCCAAAGGCAGACACTCAACTACTGAGCCACCCAGGTGCCCTCATTGGTTGACATTAAATAAAGATTATCTCTGGTAATCTGGGTGTGCTTAGCCCAATCAAGTGAATGGCCTTAAGAATAAAATTGAGGTCTTCTAGAGAAAGACAAAACTCTGCCTCAAGTCTACAGCATCTACTCCTGCTCAAGACTGTTCAATCTGCTGGCCTGACCTAAAATTTAAGATTTTCCCAGCCAGACTCTGCAATCACATAAGCCAATTCCCTGAAATAATTCTCCTTTTATCTATCTATCTATCTATCTATCTATCTATCTATCTATCTATCTATCATCTATCTATCTATCTATCTATTATCTATCTATCTATCTATCTATCATCTTACTGTTTTTACTTCTCTGGAGAAGCCAAACTAATTATCCCTTGCAGAAATTGAGAAAGGCATCACTTGGATTCACTGGACACTTGATATATAAAATTATTAAAAGACTTATTTTTAATTTTTTTTCAATAGACTATAAGTGAAGAGATCCTACCTTATTTGTCTTAGTATCCCCTAAAAGTGTCTGCTAGATCATATTCTCTAAATATTTGCAGGGATGGCATAACAAGCATGGATTTTGTGGCTATTAGTCCATGAAGTCAAGGGTGAAAGAAGTATCACATTTTCTTTCCATCTGCCTCCCAGCACTCCCAGTGTTAGAATGCAGAATTGTTTTTTAGAATATTTTTTCTCATTCGTAACTGGAGTTTTCTCCTTTTCAGAGTTGTGCAGGAATCCCTGGGTTTTAAGGAGCCCCAGACTATTGGGAGGAACCTCAGGTCATTTGTCACAGGTCATTAGCTCAGGCAAATATTCTTTCTTCCATGCCTGTATTCCAATGCACATGGCCCCATGGGTGCTGCTGGTTTTGTGCCATGTTTGAGGCTGGCCCTGTGCCTGGGCGCCAGCCTCACTGGTGAACCCTACAGCCTCCCTTCTCAAAGGGCTATCCATCCCCATCACTGTGTTTCACCCCCCACCCCAAGTAGGATCCATTGCTTTTTATCTCTTAACTGTCTAGAAAGAGCATCTTTCTCCTTTTGATCAGTTAAGATAACCCCTCTCTTTCTTTCTGTGGAATAAGGAGACATCTTTTCTATGTGGTTAGGCTTTTAAGAGAGTCAGAAGAGCTGCCAATTTTAAGTAGCTCCCTGCAAAAATCCCTCAAAGCAAAAAACCTCAAAGGGCCCAGAAAATCAAACACAACTTGTTTAACCAACTATTCTCACATAATTATCTGTCCATCTGTCCACTAAAATGTAACTTTCTAGAATACTAGCTGTAGAGAAATGGCAACGAGATCAAATGAATGTTTTTGTCCATTTAATCGCTCATATTTTCTAAATGTTTTATAATAACATGATAACTTGCATAAATCGAGAGACTCTTATTAAGCCAGAAGACCATAATATGGCCAAAGGGTTTCGAAAGTCAGAAAAAAGACTCAGGATCAAATTCTAGCTTTGCAGTTTGCTTGCTCTATGACTCCCAAACCTCAATCAAACTTTTGTTTTCTGAACCAAATAAGCCAATGCATGTAAAGTTCTTGGTAGATGTTAGTATCTACTTCTTTAAGACAGTATCAGAGCTCTTAACCATGCAAGATTGTGAATTTGGTGGTAAGGCTGGGTCCTCCTTTAACTACCATCAGTAAAGGCCTGGTTCTTGTAGGGAGACAAACTAAAAGTTATTTGTTGAATTAATAACTGAATGAGGACCACAGGACCTCCTGTGTGAATATTTATGGATATTTCTTTTAAATACTCTCATTCTTCTTGAATTGTGTGACAAACTACATGGAGAGGCTTGAAGAAGCTAGTAGGATTTTCCCATTCATGAGCCCAACAATCTCTATAATTCTGAGTCAATGGAAAAATTACATCTAAACCGTGTACTTGTGATTTGACATCTGTACCAGTGAGAGATGAAGATGTCTGACCACAACCTAAAACAAAACACCACCTGATAGTCCAAAGCACTGCCTGAGTGGCACATTCAGCCTAGCATAAGCACATACTCTGCTTTACATATCTTGTGTCTTATTTATTGTGTATTGAATATTATTTATCTATTGCTGCACACACAGTTACCACAATCTCACCAAATTAAGACGACCTGCATTTATTACCTCACCATCTCTGTGGCTTGGGAATCTGGACATGGTTCAAGGTATCACAGGATTATAGTGATGGTGTTGGCCAGACATGGCTACTGGAGAAGGTGTTGGCCAGAGCTCAGATACCTTTTGAGGCTCTCCTATAAAAAGATCCACCCTCAAGCTCATTATGGGAAGGATTCAGTTTCTTGCTCACTGCTGTTGGCTGGAGGCTGCCCTCAGTTTCTCACCTGATAGAACTCTCCATAAGAAGTCTTATTCCATGAAAACCAACAAGGAAATGAGTTAATAGTCTGTAAGCAGGATGGACGTTTCAATCCTATGTAGTGTTACTGGAGAGTTAACATCTTATCATGTGCCCTGTACTCTATCCGTTAGAAACAAGCCACAGATCGTGTCCATACTTAAGGGGTGAGGATTACACAAGGGCATGCATGCCATAAGGTGGGATCATTGAAAACTTTCTAAGAATCTATCAGCCACAGTACCCAAAGGGATGGATCTGAAATTCACCTGTCATGGTCAAAAAGAGTCCATAAGAATTTGTACTCTGATCACAACCAAGTCACCAGGATACGGTAAGATCGGCTATGTTTACCCCATTTGCTTTTTCTGCTATGAGAATGTTGCTGAAAATATTGCCTTTATAACCATTCAATGCTCCTTTCTTAGGTTCTATGGGATAACTACTTTGACATTTATGTCTTAGAAAACCCAACTTCTTGTGTAAACCAGAATTTTTTTCTTCTCAAATTGATGACAATTGATCATTTTTCACAAGATCTCCTAGTGGCTTACCTATAATGATTACCTCTTATATTTATTTTTTTTATATTTGTTTTCTTACCTGGGCTACATTTTTCTTATACACGTTTTATTTTTTCTAGCTGTGTCATTCTGTACATTCTTATTAGAAGTCACCCAAAAGAGGTGGAGTTTAAATAAGGAGGGCAGAGTTTGGATAGCCTTCCATCTCAAGGTTTAACTTGGTCAACACATGACAGAATCGAATTCCTGAACTTCTCACTGTCCACTGAATAAGATATCTGAATGTTCTATATTTTATGTATTCTTTTTTTTAGCAATGAGTGTCTTGACAGAAAAGCTTTTAAATGTAGTGATCCGATGGGGCACCTGCAACCGAATGTTCATAGCAGCAATGTACATCATAACCAAACTGTGGAAAGACCCAAGATGCTCATCAACAAATGAATGGGTGGTAAAGAAGATGTGGTGGAATATTACTCAGCCATCAGAAAGGACAAATGCCATTTAAATTGATGTGGATGGAACTGGAGGGTATTATGCTGAGAAATAAATCAATCAGAGAAAGTCAGTTATCATATGGTTTCACTCATAAGTGGAATATAAGAAACAGCACAGAGCATCACAGGGTAAGGAAGGGAAAACTGAATGGGAAGTCATCAGAGATGGAAAAAACCATGAAGGTTCTTCACTATGGGAAATTGAGAGTTGAAGAAGGAGAGGTGGATGAGGGGATGGGGTAAACTGATGACAGGCATTAAGGGGGGGGCACATGATGTGTTGAGCATTGGGTATTATATGCAACTGATAAATCATTAAACGCTACATCTGAAACAAAGTATGTACTTTATGTTGGTTAATTGAATTTAAATTTTTAAAAAGACTTTATAATATTTTGGAAAAAATCATTGAAGTGTGTACTAAGTTAAGCTTAATTTGTTTAATTGATTTAGTTGAAATAGGTTTTGGAGAGCAACTATTAACTGAGTTCTTAATCTGAACACGAAATACATGAAATCTTGTATGCTAAAAATATAGCATTCAACCTCAAAAACATAAATGAACATGAAATACAGACAAGATCTAAAAATGCAGCATTCATCTTCAAAAACTTATAAATGTTATATTAGAGGGCAGACAATAGGTGATCCGAAGATGGATAATTACACAACTCCACTCTTAGGGTTTTTGGATAAGGTCATGAAAATATACCACGATATTGTATAATAGTCTTCAGCAGTGTATACGAAACACCAGGGAACCATAAAAACTGCTTAGTTATTGGTTTATAGTTAGCAAAACTCTCAGAGTCACAGAAAATAATTGTAAAAGGTCTTAGTAAATTCAACACAGAGCATGGTGCATGTTTATCTCCTTACCAAGACTCTTAGCCTGAGATCTGTCTGTCATTTTAGACAAGTACTAATGACTACCTGAAATATAGCATTTCTTTCAATTCTGAATGATTGTGATAAACCATGATAGTATTAGCACTAGCTGTACTTTGTCATCAGTAGGAACCACTGATAAATTTATATCACTTTATAGTTGTACATATCTCAACAAACAGTTTATGCTCATCACTATTTCCAATCATGGTAGTTATTAAACCCATGGCTAACTCTTATTAATTAATGCATCAATAAAGAAACACATATTTGCTCTACCACACTTTAGAATTATATTTATGAAAATATATTTGAATAAAACCGATTTCCTCTATAATCCCATCTATTTTATTTATTTCTTTTGTACTTAGAAGATCATGCAGAGAAATGCATGGTCTTCACTAGATGCCAAAGGGGTAAGGTCCAAGAATGTTGAGAACTGCTTCAGGCTTAGACTGAGGGCACTGAGTCCCACAGATATCTCTCCTGGACAGGAAATTTGGGGGGAGGGCTGGAATTCAGAGCAGCCCAGCTTGCAGGCAAGACAATGTTTTTAAATTGGGTCTTATAGAGAAAGAGGCAGCTTTGGGCACTAAAGTTGTGTAGAGAGGTTTACTCTTGGTCAATTCTGGTATTGAATACAAGCTCTGTTTTATGCCAAGTGGAATTCTTGCTTGGTTTCATAGGGTTCTCTCTTGTCCCCTGAGTTTTTATTTTAAAAACATTTCAAGCCAACATAAAAGTTACAATGATAGGACAATTGATACCTAAATAGTCTTCACTGAGACGTACGGATTATTAACATTTTCCTTAATTTGTATGTGCTCTTTCTCTTTCTAAATAAGGTCTAATATGTAGTCCATGTTGTTATGCCCCCAAATGTCCCAATAATGTCATTATCGTATTTGCAGCCTACCCACTGTGTCTGTTTTGAGTCCATGAGGATCTCTCTCACTCTGCCCTTTATCCTTGGTACTGCCCTTTCACCCCAGAAGTCTCTGATCCATAGGTTGCCCACTCCTCATCACTCGAGGTCTGATCATCATGAATCTGGACACATCCCTTCCTCTGCCCCCTCTCTGGCAGCCTGAACCCTTCCACCCTACCTCTGGAACTCACAATCCATTGGCTGCAAAACTCTTTATGTTCTCACTTTCTTCTCAGCATGTTTGCTTTAGATCACAGGATCACAAATCGCCTACATCTTGAGTTTCTGTCAACCAATAAGTAGTTCTTGAAAAAATGGCCTTAGATCTTTGAGCCTTTGTCCTACATTTCTTACAATGAGAATTTGTGACACTTAACAACTGTTGTACAGGATTTTTGACAAACAGAAAACACATGAAAGTGTTTGAGACACTGTGAAGAAAGTGTGAACAGCTACTATTCTAATGTTTTTTTAAATATTTTATTTATTTATTTGAGAGAGAGAGAGCACGAGTGAGGGGGAGGACAGAGAGAGACGGGGAGAAGCAGACTTCCCTGATGAACAGTGAGACTGATATGGGGCACAATTCTAGGACCCTGAGATCATGACCTGAGCCAAAGGCAGACGTTTAACCAACTAAGCCACCCAGGCACACCTGCTATTCTAATTTTTATGTAGAGAGTTGAAGGTGAGGTTCAAGTGTCTCCATCATTTCCAGTGCTGAAGTCACTTTGGTGGCTGAATGACTAGATATCTTGAATCTGCCAGCAAGACAATTTCCCACGAAGACTCCAGGATTAGAATTCACTTGCTTCAGTAACATGGAAAGGTACTGTGCAGCATTTACCTAATTACAAAATGAAGATCCCAACTGGGTAATTTCATTTAGAATTTGGAGGTCGGTGCTACTTTTCTTAGTTTTCCATTGTTGTAGAATCAGATTTGAATCCAGAGAAATAGTTTTATTTCTATAACTCTTTGAAGGGACTAACCCCAAGTCAGACCTCTAATTAGTGGTTTACAGATATTCATTATTAGTTTGTCTCTCCCCCGCCCCACGTTTCCATTCTCCTCCGTAAGAAAGCCATCATTACACAAAATGCCTAGATATTTTGCAACATTTGCTCCATCTATTCACGATGATCAGTTCAGACGAAAATGTAATTCCAGTTTAGCCAGCTTTAAGATGTACTTTATCTGAGACACCTGGGTGGTTGAGCGGTTGAGCGTCTCCCTTTGGCTCAGGGCGTGATCCTGGAGTTCAGGGCTCAAGTCCCACATCGGGCTCCTGCATGGAGCCTGCTTCTCTCTCTGCTTATGTCTCTGCTTCTCTCATGAAAAAAAAAAAAAAAGAAAGAAAAAGTGCTTTATCTTCAGATGTATATATGATTATGTTTGATATCAGAATCTTAATAGTCTAATATTTTGCTAAGGGAGCAGGAATGGGGAAGGAAACTAACATTTCTGAGCCGCCTGTCATGTGCCGTCTCGTTTAGGCACATTATCACCTTTACTCATTGCAAAGGCCTGGTGCAGCCTGTGCTATGGCCTGTTTTATAGATGAAAGTGGGGACAGGAAGTTTGAGATACTGGCTGAAGATTGTAGGGTCCTGCCCTCCACAGCTCACTATCTACTCTGCCCTGCTTCCTTCAGGAAAATGACCATGGGAGGAGGATTCTCAGACTCTTCGTAATCCTGAGCAAAGAGGGTTTTATCCACTTCTCCACCAAACCATTCACATAAATTACATTTACCATACTGTAGGAAGCTTTTGTTTTGATCATGTAATCCAATAATGACCGGTACATGGATTTTACCCTTAACTTTGGTCTCAGTTCATTTCATCGAACAGAATGATGACCCCAAGAAAATGAATGGTCTCCAGGGAGAAATTATTAAGATAAAATTAAAAGACACAAGGAAGCTCTTAAATATTGCCAGCATTTATAATTTATTATTGCCATGTTTATTCAATATTGGAAAAGTTCACAAGGTGATCTTCACTAAACATTGCAAATTTTTTGACCCCATCTACACCAAAGAAAATATAGGGTATGATATAAATTTAATCTCATATAATTAAACTGTATTAACTTTGCAAAACCAAAAAGGATTTTAAACCTTCATTAATCATCCTTTTTGAAGAAAATAAGCAAGATTTATTTCTCGTTATGTTGTTACCTACTAATTAATGGGATGAATCAAATTTCCCTGTTTCTTTAGATTTGCATGAGCTTAAAATACTCTTTTATCTACATTAGGTAGAATGTCAGAACTAGCTTTTGGATTATTTTAAAGCTTGGTAAGATCACAAGGCTTTCCTGAAAACATATCCTATCTTGACAATGCATTAAACCTTAAGAAAAGTTTAATTAACAAATGTCAGAATGTGTTTCTTCTAAAAAAGTGATATATTAACAATTTATTCCTATCTCCTGGGTCTAACAGCATCTTAACCCTTAAAGAAAAAAAAAAGTCATATTTTACATCTTCACAGATTTATGTTAACTAAAATTTGATGTTTTTAAATTAAGGTATGTATAACCTATACACAAGAAATGGAAGTATCTTACAGCTTTGGTTCACTTTCAGGTGTACATTGTCATTAATTTACAGACAATTAATTTACTGAGATTTTATCATTAGAGACTGATTCTAATTGCAAGTTTTTACACAGATCAGTTGTGGTTACAAAACTAGTTCAAGATACTGTGTAAAATCTCTGGACCTAATCTTTATCTTTGGGAAAATAAGTATAACTGTATTTCTTTATCCCTGCCTTATATGTTTCTGGACACAGCAGATTAAAAAGCATGTGTAGTTAGAGCTAATTTGGTAACTCTAAGAGGTCATACTAGAGGTTTATTTTTGTTTGTTTTGTTTGTATTTTTTTTTCCTCAAATTATGTACCTGGGCAAAGCAGAAGAGCAGCAAGGGGAAATTAGCAAAAAAGTACAAATTAGCCGTATCTTCATGTTGTATCTTGTCTCATATCACATATCTTAAGCATTTTGGGTTTCCCTCCAGTCTATTCTCTCTGCTTATATACACTCAGATGTGTGGCTTTCGATGGTTCATATTTCACCTATCAAATTTACTTAATTGAATCCCTAGTATATATATATATATATATATACAGTTAATTTCACTGTTATAAATAAGGATACAATGATGATTTGTGTGAATATACCTCTAGACACATCTCTGATTATTCCCTTAAGTAAGACAGAGTCCTAAAAGTGAAGCAGCTGAGAGAAAGGGCATGGATTTCTTTTTCTTTCTTTCTTTCTTTCTTTCTTTCTTTCTTTCTTTCTTTCTTTCTTTCTTCCTTTCTTCCTTTCCTTTTGTTTTTGTTTTGTTTTGTATTTTTTAGAATTTTACTGTGTATTTCCAAATTGCCCTCAAGAAAGATTTTTCCAATTTACACTATCACCAGCAATGGATGAGTGTGCCGACTCCCTCCAAACCCTTGTCAACACCAGATATTTGCATTATTTTCAATCTTAATAAGACATCATTGTTATTATTAGGTATTTTTCAGTATCCCCAGTATCACTCTCCTCTCCCTCGTTTCTCTTTTTCTTTTTTCTTTTTTTCCCCCCTTTTGTCTTTTCTCACCTGCTTGGGAACCTGTGAAACTGGAAACTGTCACTCTTTGAACTAGAATTCCTTTCTCTAGAGGCTCAAAAAGCTATTTCATAAAGAAATGTTGTTCAAGCTCTATAATTTCAAGCATCCCAATCACCACTGGCCTCTTGTAGGCCTCAGGCCCTACAAGGGTGTCTGGGCAGCCTAAGGAGAACATTAATCTATGCGGCGTTTGCTTTTTATTCCCTTTGGCAACCTATGCCTTTGGGATGTCTTTGAGATGTTTGATGCTTTTTGTAGCTGGAATTATTGATCAGGGGAGCGGAAAGAAGTGCTAGCCACGGCCAGGAGAGGTATTTCTACCTGAGCTTGCAGTCATTGTCGAAGCAGTCTGGGCATACCTGGTCTCAAAGGAAAAACTCAGCTGGAAAATCAGGATCATCTGGTGCTTAATGAATTAGGAAAAGTATTATGAGGCCCATTTGCATCATAAAGGAGTGGTTTGATTTTTTTCAGCCTGTTCTGTTAAATTTTAAGTGCAACAGGCAACATTTACTAGAATGTACTGGAAACACTCGTTCTCTAAATCCCTTGTAGTACCAATAATGCAATTCCCCACATTTGTTCAGATCTTCTCCTTCTGGGAAAATGGTAGGATTGAAGTTGGGATTTTGGGTTGGATAGGGGTTGTGTGACCATTGGCCCATTCACTGCGAATGGGGAGTGAAGAGATGACACAAACTACCTCCAGGCTGGAGCATCTAATTGTCTGGGTGTGACCTTCCAGCTTTCCTCCCCTCTGCCACAGGGACAAGAAACACTGCAAGTCCCCATCGGGGGATGAGGAGGAGCAGAGCCTGCAGACAGCCGCAATAAGCACAGCAGAGATCAGAAATCAACTTGCGTTGCTCTGGGATGCTGAGATTTGGGGGTAATCATTTTTTTAAAATTTATTTTATTTTATTTATTTTTTGGAGGTAATCATTTTTAACAATGGTTTGTTACTGCAGCATAACCTAACCAGTCTTGACTGTTCTATGTTGAAGAATTTAATGATTTAATGATGGCTATAAACCTTATAAAAATAAAAGTCATCATTGATTGCAGGGAGAATTGAATTTTTGATTAAAGAAACATAAAAGTCATTTTTAAAAGCTGAAATTGTTGAGGCAGTTCCCAGCTTTTATTGTTACTAGCAGCTTTTATACCCATCTCCTCTTCTACCCGAAGTAAAATTTGGTACACCAATTCAAAAATGAAAGAGAAAAGGTGATAACATGTATTGAGCACCTGCTAGGTGCCAGAAACAGTGCTAGGTAATGTACATGTTTTATTTTACTTAAGGCATAATAGTAACCATGGAAGGTAAATGACATTTCTATTTAAGAGAGGGAAATGGAGATGTCAGAAATTGAAAGGTTTGACTTTGAACCCAGCTTGTTCCCCTTCTGCTGCTCTTTGCCATTTTTCCCTGCATGCAAATGGTTTTCTACTTTGATTGTTCACATATAGTTTTTAAAGATTTTATTTATTTATTCATAAGAGACACAGAGAGAGGCAGAGACATAAGCAGAGGAAGAAGCAGGCTCCCTGCAGGAGCCTGATGTGCAACTAGATCCCGGACCCTGGGATCACACCCTGAGTCAAAGGCAGATACTCAACCGCTGAGCCACCCATGTGTCCCAAGATTGTTTACATATTAATCCAGATATACAAAATAGACCATTACTCACATACTTGATCAATATGTAAACTTTTTTGATGTTGTTCTGGTGACAAAAGAGAAACTTGGTTCAAATTCATATCCAGAGACTTTGAATATATTGAAATTGCCAACACCATGAACCTTTTTGAGGTGAAGTTACATGGCACAAAAATGAAATGTTTCCAAGGGCCTTATTTGTAAAAAAAAAAAAAAAAAAAAAAAAAAGTATCTGTATTTTTTTTGACTTCAGGTGATACCATCTCAAGTTTATATTCAGCTCCTTATCCAGTTAAGCCCTTTGTTAAAGATCTCAAGGATTGACTTTGTTTTTGCAATAGTCGAAACAATGTTATATTTGCAAGCAGAGATAGCAGTCAGAATGGGGAATGTGCTCCTGGAAGCAGCACTGTTAGAGCATCCTTCCTGCTCTGAATGGTGGTTTAACCTCTCCAATGTATGTTTGGAAAAGAAGCAGCCAAAGGAGGAGAAAGAGAAAAAGAGAATCATTGTAGCTGAGAATCATTGAATCTTTGTTGTAGAACATGGAGTGCTTTTGGTACTCTTTGCCTAGCAACCTGGCATCTGCTCTTCTCCACCCAAAGGTATTTCTCCATGACACTGTGGCCAAAACTTTATGGACACAGCACATCAAGCATACTAACCCTTAATTCTAAGCAACCAATCTCTTCAACTTCCTCTCAGTACTTCTTGGTTAAGTCTATCTCCATCTGTCTCGCATCATTCTTTCTCAAATCAGAAATACTAATAAGCACACATCTCCGTGCAGTATTTTCCAAATCACAAAGTCTGTCTTCCATCTTCATCATACAAGAGATCATTTTTGTGTCTTAATTGAGAATCCCGGAGGATAGGAAATTTGGGATCCCTACCTCTTCCTCACTAAAGTGCTTGCACATCTGCAAGATCCAGTGCAAGTCAAAACTCCTCCCAGAATCTTCTCTCCAGCTCCTCCCTCTACATTGTCCTTCCATTCCTCCCAGCTGGCAGCACTTGTTACCTTCTTCATCCACTGTCCACTGGTCCCAGCATTCTTTTGGGTCTTTGGAAGAGTGTGAGCTCGTGGAGAGAGACAGACTTTGGAGCCAGAGCGAGTTTAAAGCGAGTTTAAAGCGGAGTTTAAAGCACTGGCCCTCAACTGTGTTCCTTTGGACACATTGTTTCACCTTCCTGCCCTGCAGTTTGTTCATCTATAACTGGAGATCAGAGATTCTACTCATATGGTTGTTACCCAGATGAAACGTCCTAATGCCCAATGGGAGGCTCAAAACCAACGGGCCTCTCTCTCTCCTTCCTACAGTCCCATGAAGCAGAGACCTCATCCCATATGCCTTTTTCGTCTTTCTTTCTCCCCAACATCCACAGAACACTGATCACATAGGGAGCACACGATCAGTAATCTTTGAATTGAATCATATAGAGGTCTGTCCACAGACACTGCCATGGAGAAAAACAAAAACAAAAACAAAAACAAAACTCCTCCATGGGGCAGTCAGCATCCATACCTTGCTTGTCAATCAAAAGTGTCCTTTGAATCCAGAGGCACTTTGATAGGGAGGAGTTACAACTCCTGATAGACATGGTTGTGTCTGAATCATGCCAGGTTCCAACAGCATGGGGAAAGTCTTAGAGGGGACCTGAAAACTGAGGTTTTCTTGATGTCTGTTAGTCCATGTGTGAAAAAACCATAGGTAATTTTATCTGGGGGAGAGGGGGCGGGGGGGGAGGGGGGAGAGGGAATCCGTCTTGTGGATTGTACCAGTTGGTTAGGAAAGGGCTGGTTGAAAGGGAGAATATCCACTTATAATTAAGAAGCAAAATATGTTTCCTGCTGCTGCCTTGAGTTGCTTTTTTTCCTTTCCTTTTGTTTTTGTGTTTTCCATTTCCCTATTGGTTTTAATTAATTCTGCCCTAGATTCATGAGCTTTGTGAACCTGGAGAATTTTTTTTTTAATTTAAATAAATAAAAAGATCCTGCAAGTTTTCCCAGACCACCAGGCTTTAATATTAAATTACTGTTTTCTGGCAGGATCATCTGCAAAACTCTGATTTTGTTTCTTTCTCTGTTCCCATCCTGATAATTGTGGCTGAATTCCCTTGTCTTTAATATGCCATATATTCTCCACCTGGCAAAGGATTCAGACAGATACAGATAATAAATACCCTGTAGACATACAGACAGAGAAACTGCTGTAATTGCTTTCATAATGACTCTGAGACATCAAAGGGAGGCAAATAATGGTATTTAACACTGTTTCCATTCTTTAGCTGAAATGTAATTTTATAGAGTTATTGTCAGGCGGTACGGTGAGCGTACAAGTACAACTGTCATATTCAGCTCATATTAATTAGCTGCCCACGAGAGGGCCAGGCGAGTAATGGCAAAGTTCTCCTCATTTCAGATGGTCTGATATTCAGACAGAACCATAAGTACAATAGCTTGATTAACATAGTTGCTTAGATCAGGTTTTCCCTGGGAGTGTGTCAATTGGCATTTTGAAGAATCAATTAATTAGCACTCCAAATAATCCATTCTTGGGTTAATGAAAGTGTTTTGTACAGCTGCAAAAAATTACATGAAGAAAAACTAAACCTTTCCAAAGTGGCAATGAAAAAGATTTATCTCGGTAAAGTGTATTGTCCATTTCAAAATGCCACCGAAAATGTGTTTCCTTTGAAAGCCATGGAATTGATGTGTACAGTTTTAAGCCATGGTGGGTACATTTGGGTGTAGAATAAGGCAAGTGGTGGGTGCTACAGTGGCAGGGAAATTAGAACTTTTATTTTCACTATTTTGCCTTGTAATCGTGTTACTTAATTAGGGTAAGTCATGGCCAACTTTTTGCATACCATTATCTACTATTTTAGACAATTACTCTTCGACGGCAATATGCTTATTAACATTTTTTAAATGCCAGTATCACGCAGATACTCCTGCTTTTCAAAGTTGGAGATTGAATTCTCAGACATATGAGAATTAAAACTTAAAGTAGCAAATTTACTTTTAACCAAAGCTGTTTAACTTGGAGATATAATGCATTCTTTACAATGAGGTTTGAATTATCAGAAAACCAACTGTGAATATCTCAGACACCTTTGCCATCATTAAAATGTTACTTCTGGCACACCTTATCAATTCCCTCTTCTGCTTAACGAAAGCGTTAATTCTATCTTCTTTTCTAACTCTCTTGGGATCCAAAGTTAAAGTACTTAGTTTTGTGGAACCCTATTCTTATCTCTGAAGTTATAATATAGCTTATAATAATGAATAAAATAGTTTATTTGGTGATGTAGCTCTCCCTCCAGCTTCCAAAACTTGGCATAAAGTAGAGATGGTATTTATATATTTTTCCTTCAGGAAATTCTATCTTTATCAACATCCCTGACATAAGTCACTTTTAAATCATCATGAAAGCCCTTTAAGTGGGAGCACCTAGGTGGCTCAGAAGTTGAGCCTCTTCCTCTGACTCAGGGCATGATCCCAGGGTCCTGGGGATCAAGTCCTACGACCGGCTCCCCTCAAGCAACCTGCTTCTCCTCCTGACTATGTCTCTGCCTCTCTCTCTGTGCCTCTCATGAATAAATAAATGAAATCTTTTAAAAAAAACCCTTCAAATGAAAGGTATAAAATCAATGTTTGTAATTTAACAAGTAAAGTGAGTAGCAACATCAACTGAACATTATTTGGAATTAAAGTATAAATGTAATTATTTGTATGTATGTGTGGTTTTTATAATGTGATTTCTTGTTAAGTAAGTAATAAGTCACTTTCCAGTTCAGTCTCATTCATGGGATATGATTAATGATTTAGGTAAAAATCAGCATCTTAAAAACAGACCAAAATAAGGTATTTTATTAATATGATATGTGGATTGCTTTCCTTCCTATAGCTCATTTTAGTTATTACTAACTAACTATAATAACTAACATGTTGTATTTAGATGATGCTGAAGTACATTTTCCTGCTTATTATTTTTTTTAAGATTTTATTTATTCATGAGAGACTGAGAGAGAGAGGCAGAGACATAGGCAGAGGGAGAAACAGGCTCCCTGAGAGGAGCCCAATGCAGAACTTGATCCCAGGACCCTAGGATCACGACCTGAGCCAAAGGCAGATGCTCAACCACTGAGCCACCCAGGCACACCTATCTTCCTGCTCATTATGTGGATGAGTATAAAGCCAGTTACATGGTAACAGTAGGTCTTAAAAGCTGACATATCTAGCATACATCAACATGAAGAATATGCAGGGGAAAAAAGGTAAACACACACAAACACACATAAACACACACACACACACACACACACACAGAATGCAGTAGAAAGACGCTGCCCGTGTCTTCCTCTTAGGACAAATAATTTCCCCAAACTTAACTGTTGGCTTTCGAGGTTTAATGAAGCCAGTGATGTGAGTGATGGGAAAGCACCTTCCTCTCTTGTGTTGTCCAGGGACACATCCCACACCTTCTCATCCCTCTTCCTCCAGAGTGACAAAATGATGGGTAAAGGCTCATTTCTTAATACACTTGAACGGATGCTCAGGAGATTCAGCATCGCCTGTTTATTGCTTATTCTTTATTTTGAGCCGCTGCTCTTCGAAATGTAAAATGGCAAAGTATCGTCGTCACTGCTCACGGTGGACTTCAGCCAGAAATGAGATCTATTGCTTATTTTGCTAATCAGCTCCTTCCATATCTGCATGCTCATTTTCTGATCGCTGATGAGGCGACAAGGTCATTGGACGCACAAGTACTTATTTAAAAACAGACACGAGAGTGAGATAGAGGTTAGTTGGGTCTATCAGAGCTGTCAATCAATTAATGAAAATTATTGAGCAAGGACACTGTGGGGGAAGTGAACAGAAGGAAGGAAAATGACCATGGAGACACAACATAGGGGAAACGACAGAACTGATAAACGTGCTCACGTGAGTGCTGAAAACAGACATGCTCACATCCCAAGTGAGAGACAGCTCCGAGAAACGCAAGGACTACCATCTCTGCCACTCCAAAGACTCAAGGGCTGACAGCGCAGGGCTTTTGCCCAAAGGTATACTCGGAACAATGCCTTTCCTTAGGCATGCAGGAGCCAGGCGGAATGCCTGCTGAATATTTTATTAACGTGCCAAAGACCTGTGGCCAAGATTTCCAGGAATATAAAGATGCTATTATGCAGACCCAAATTTGTGGTAAACAGAGGCCGACAGAGTCCAAGCAGCCCCCTTTCTTCGGGGAGAGGGAGCATTAGATTCTTACCTGTATGACAGGCACAGATTGCAACACGGAGTGATACAAGAAGGGGCTTCAAAAAAAAAAAAACCCTCTAAAGAGCCACCCTGTCACTACTGTACACCGTCCGCTGGCACTGAACAAGTGCACACCGTTTATCAGCACAAAGAAGAAAGAATTCACAACTTGATCCTTGGGGGGCTGGGGTAGGGGCGGTGGGAGGGCGGGCAGAATGGAGAAAATAAATACACAAATGTGAGGAATGCAGGGAGAAACATTGCCAATATGCTTGTGTGAATGAAAGATAGTGAGGGAGAAAAGGGAAAGGCTGCAAAGTCAAAAACGGGGAGATACTGACACCAAATCTCTGCAAAGCGTTCAAAATTCTCCAGCTGCCACGCTTTTAATTTGCTACCATTCTAATTAAAATGCAAATTAAATTTATAATTAGCATCAGCGCTTTCTAAAGAAACCTTCTTGTACGCTGCACAAACATATGGGACGATGCTGTGGTGTAAAGTTTGTAAAACAGAAGTAATGGCAGAAAGGGGGGGGGTGCACTCCTTTTCCCTGGGAAATAAGTTTTATGCAGAGGCAGGCTGGCTTAAGGGGATGGCCACGTTTCTCGGAGGTGGATGCAAGTGGGTGAAATTGTCCCATTGTAACAAAAGGATTGCTGAATGTGGAAGATCGGCCAGCGGGGGTGTGACTTTGTGTTGAATCAGGTGTCAAGGGTTACCCCGCATGTCATCGGGATTGTATAGGAGATGCCAAAAGGCAAAAGGGGTCAAAGCTTCTAATCAAAAAGTCTATGGCCAAAATTAACCGCTGCTTGCTTCCAGATAATTAATTTAAAAATTGATGGGGAACGAAGTACCAAAATTACCTCATGATTCGCACATGTATCATGTTTTCAAAGTAAACTCTCTTCCCAACTTGTTCTTCAAAGCTGAGGGGCGGGGGGAGTTCTGAGACAGATGTCAACCAGAGTGGGCATTTAGGTGGCACTTAATTTTCTGAGGTGTGAGCTGAATCTGCAGGCTTGAGCACTATCATACATAAATATACAGATCTGGTATTTCTGATATTTTTCTTCAGAATAGGATTGTGTTCAGTGAGGCTCATGGAGCAGAGAAACCTGAAGCTTGTATCTATAGTAGAAGAAAAAATACCCCACTACAAAATCACCCTTACCTTGTCTGTATTTTGGTTCAGGGGAATCTTTATGAATTAAAAATATAAATAAAACCCTGCGATCCTCGTAGTAATTGTGCTTTACTTTTCAGTGGAGGACACTACCTGCACACCTAACTATCTTTAATATTCCAGGGATTCTCCTTTATCTATTAACCAGGCTCTCCATCAGATATTTTAAAATTTGAATGTAACGGGAATGAATATTTCATAGATGTGTGTTAAGCTGTTATTAAACTATAATGTAAAGTAGGATTGTAGGAATATTTTTATATGTCAAAAAGTCAATTAAAATGATAAGCCTGTAATATCACTATTGTGGCGCTGTACAAAACTGCATTTCATATGCACGGGAGGTTCTCAACCACCTAGCATTTGGGTGGGAGGCAGGACTGTTACATATTCAGAGGCCTGTGTACTTCAATTACATTAGTAACACTTAGGTCCATTTTCGGCAGAGATTAAATGGAGAGCTATGGGGGATAAATCTTACCTGACTTGATTTTTATTTAGTATTACAAAAAAAACGGCATTAGGCATTCTTAAAGGTAGGTGCTTACCTAAATGTACTGCGGATTCATTTGGAAATAAATGTCAATCCCTAGGAGACTGAGATGCCTGTAATATAAAATCTCTAATGAGGATGCCACCCTTGACTTGAATAAAAGTGATGTGATGTCTGCTGGAGAAAAATAGCACACAAATCTGAAGAGGGGGAAGAAAGTTAAAGCTAATGTAGACCATAATAAAATAGTACTTAAAAAAATAGATTCCTATTCATACACTTTAAAAGAAAAAAAAAAAGGCTTTGTGCGAGGGAGTATTCTTGGTTTCTGCTTACATACTTAGGAAGAAATATTTAGAAGCAGTCAGTTGAATTAGGTTAGAATGACTTACAAAAAAGTTAAATGCATTCCCAAACTGTCTTTGACCACTGATTCTTTCCTGGGCTATGGCCATTGTCAAAAACGGGATGTTAAAAGATGATCTGGTTGACAGGTTTGACATAACTCAATTAATCAAGACTTCACGGAAGAAAGAAAAATAATTCTACCCATACGGCGGTCTTCTTATATTCACAGAATCGAAGTTCCTTATTTTTTTTCCTGGTGCCTAAGAGGAATGCAGGCCCCCTAAATAAGTCTTCTGTGTGGGACAAAAGACTGAAAAACTGTGGCATAAAAGCATTTCTTTGTTTAATTTTTAATTGTTGTCCCTCTCTTATTCAGAAAATGAAGTCACCTTTGTGGTGGTTTCATGAACCGCTGGGTAATCAAAATTATTATGCCGCCACCTGTTGTCTGTTAATTATTCTGAGAAGATACTCATAAATCATAACACCGGACAATAAATCAAACTGTCAGTTCGCAGGTCAAAGGTGACCCATGAAAAGTTATAGGTCACCCACAGGGTGTGAAAGAGCAGGGTTTTAGAGCATCACTCATTGTCAAGCACTGTTGGGAGAAGTGCCATCGGAACAAAAGGAGAACTGGAGTACAGAAGAATTCCACTCAGGGGCTGGGCTCTGGCTGCCAGCATCAGTAGAGTCAAACCTACGTTCCGCTTGGAATGACCCTCACGGATCCCACCATGGCTTAGCTCAGACTTGCTGTCCCTTTGGAACCTTGTCACAAGGAGTGTCCCTTTTGGTAAAGTCTGAAGAGCTATGGGCTTCAAACATCATCTTCTCTTTCTCCCATGTCCTGAAGAATGCACTGGAGAAGTTGTTGTCTTGCTTCATTATTCACCAAGACAATCACAATATGTCAAACTGCCGTTGATTGGAGGATGCTTCGGAATGTCTTACTACCTAAATTAATTTGGTTTGGAATATGTTTTCCTTCTGGTGTGACAAGAACTTGAACTGCATTTAACATTTTCAACTCATTTATTTCTGGTCCCCTGTATTTAAAATAACATAATCGCTGGAAACCAGCGTGTGTTGATAGATATCCTTGATTTAAAACCTGGCTAGGGGTAAATTATGTCCGATGTGGTGGAAGCAACTTTAGGATGAGGCATAATAAAGACATAATGATAAGGCAGCTGGGACACAGAACTAATGTTCCAGTTGAGAGATGTACTGCCTGCTGTTTGAATTAAATTCTGTAAAATGGACAACATGCTTTCATTAAAAAATTCTTTCTAAATACTAATTTTTTTCCTTTGTGATAATTTATTATTTTCTGCTCAGGTAACTGTGGCTTTTCTCATGAGGAGTAGGAGTGCCATCAGAGTGTCAACTGGAGTCTGATTTTTTTTTTTTGAAAGAATACACCACAGTTTCTGCTCAAATCATACATCTCAGAACTGACATGCAAAAAGATTATACTCCAAAACAGAATCTGTGCCACCTTCCTCCTTCAATCTTCTATCACCTCATTTCTAGTTGAGGCAAGTGAGTCTCAGAACATAAACAATTTGTTAGGTAACATTAGAGGTCAAAGCATGTTCACTGATGCAACCTTAACCATGGATGAAAATTTATATACATGGTACAAAATATATGTTCTTCTAGGTTGCTGAAATAAATTATGAGCAGTGACTTGCCCAGTTTCTTCTCTGAATAGAGTTGAGAACTTCCTTTCATTTGACACAAATGCATTGAGGACCTGCTACAAGTCAGGTGATGCATTCAGTACAGGTGACAGAGCCAGAAGAAGACAAGCCCCTCCTAAAGTATAGAGTCCAGCAGATGGCTCTGTCCAGCAGATCTCCTTGGTCTTTCCTTTGGGAAAAGTATAGGTTGATTGACTTTCCTTGGAAGTCCCTTGGAAGGGGGCTGGCTACCCCTTGATACACATACTGTGGATGGAGCTCTCTGTGCCAGATGTGTGCAAATCGGGGACGAGGGGTATTTGGTCATCCTCCACGCAAGGATAGCATATCCAATCATCAGAAAAAAGCAGCCAAGCTCTACTCCAGAAAGTTTGGGTTGTGGACCAGGAAGCCCCTGAGTCTCTTCAAAATTCATATAGTGAAGTCCTAATCCCTCATACCTCAGAATGTGATTTTGTTTGGAGATAAGGCCTTCACAGAGGTAATTAAGTTAAAACATGGCTGCTAGGGTGGGCCCTAATTCAACTTGACTGGTGTTATAAGAAGAAATTTGGACACACAGAGAGATTCCAAATATGCACCTGCAGAAGTAGAGTAAAGACCATGCAAGGAGACAGTGAGAAAATGGCCATTTGTAAGCCAAGAAGAGAGGCCTCAGGAGAAACCAACTCTGCTGATAACTTGGTCTTGGATTTCCCTTTCTGGGAGGAAATGTCTTGCTTTAACCCTTTTCTGTGGTAATTGTTATGGCAACTGAGCAAATCATGAGAACCCCCTCTTCCTGAGATGGGGAAATATCCCTCTGGATAGATATTCAGAGAAGTTCTGAGGGCGAGGGAGAGTGGTGTTCTATGAGAACCCAGGAATGCTGTATTCCTCGAGGGGAAACATGACAGAGGAGCCACTAGCATAGACAACAGCTAATGTGGAGAGACACTGGCAAGAAAACTGCAGGAGTTGGGAGAGGCCCACTTCATTCAGACTTCTGTTTGAAGGAGACAATTTCCCTGGTCATCCTCCCAAAAATCCTCCTATTACTCTCTATCTCCTTACCTTACTTTATTGTTCTTAATAATACTTATCACCAACCAGAATTAAATATGAGTTGTACAGGAATGTAATGCCCAAGAATGAGGACCTTGTCATTTTTTTCCCTGATGTAACCTGGGTGCCTAGGAGAGGGTTTAAGGGCTGAAGGAAGACCTCCTGGTGTGGTGTGAGCATTTAGTCAGCTCATGCACATAAAGTTCTTACAATGGTAGTTGGTACACAGCAGGGATCCAGAAATCTCAGCCATCATGGAGGAAGATGTCATCCAAAGGGTCTCCACCTGGGAGCTATTGGGTTTGTCAACAAACCTGTCCAGGAAACTTTAAATTTTTAGATTTGTCTATTGAATGGTCCCTTGAGTTTTTATTCTTTTTTTATTCAAATATGGCCAAAATATGTAAAGGCAAGGCAGTTAGTAGTTGTCAACAAAACATAAAAATACTGTTTCAGAATCTCTCTGCCCTTTTCACTTAGGTGCTGTGGGTCCAAGTACCATTGACCCAGGTTTCCATGAACAACTATGCTGATGTGTATACCCTCATGTCTCTGGTTGTGTAGCACAACTATGGTTGTGGCTTGGTTTTTCCTTACATAAATGCCACACCAGAACTTTACCAAGAACACTTGGTATATATTCATTGAAAATTTCCACTGGGCCAAATATTGCATGAAAAGCAAAATATATTCTATTATTATTATTATTTTCATTTTTGAATGAAGAAATTGGTGAGAGGTTTTCTGAAATTATATTTTTTTAAGGATGAGAAAGTTTTCTAATGAGGAGTGGATAATAGGACAACTTGGTGTTTGGGTGTTCTTGGACAAGTCACGATGGCTTTGTGGCTCACCTTTGTTGTATGTTCAGTGAGGAGTCTGAACTGGATCGCAGACTGGCAAACAAGGAAACACATCCCATATATTGCCCATAATAAAGTTTCTGTTAATAAAGCTTTATTGGCTTATAGCCATGCCCATTCATTTATATGTCTGCTGTTACTTTTGTGCCAGAACAAATAGAGTTTAGGGATAGCGACAGAGACTACAAAGTCTAAAACAGTTATTATTTAGCCCTTTACATCAAAAGTTTGCAGAGATGTAGACAAATAAATACCAAAGTCTTCCATGGCATTTATTATATTGCTGTATGGTAGAAAGCTATGCTCTCAGAATTTAGTAAACAGTCATGTGCTAATTTTACTGGTCATACTTACAAATGCTACATTACAGTTTTTCAAAAGCTTTCACTAGTGACATGTTAGGTAGTTCAGATGATAGAACTATTTTCTCCAGTCAGCATTGTAATTCTAGATTGAATAGGAAAATGGCTAATATGCCTGATCATATTAGGATAAAGCATTGTAGAGCATTGAGTTCCTCCTATTAAAAAAAAAAAAAACATATTTGGTATCTATTTGAAACCAAGTTGTGATCTTTAAAATGTTTTAAACAGTTTTTACTTGAGATGCACCAAAGCAGGAAACACTGAAAATTTGATCCATTTCAATGCAGTTTTTCTCAAAGATAATTTCACACTAAGAATACAATTTTGAAAACACAGTTTGAAGCCTTTTACTTTGTTATTTATACTTGCAACTTATTTGGTAACTGTTACATTCAAGCAACAATAATCCTTCATATGGAAAGCTTAATATTGCAGTAGTCACACAGACACAAATGCATGAAGACAATGGGCTTACATTGCCAAAGTTCTTAACTCCTGCTAATAGGTCCCAATTACTTTTCCTCCCTTTTGTGTTCTTCAGTGGGCTAAATGTTGCACACTACCCAGAGGATGGTACTTGAAGGACTCTGTGTATATTGAGGCACAACAGTGGCCTGGGAGGGGTCATTCACAAGTCATTTTTACTTTGGGTATAGGAGGATGCAATCAGCATGTCCTGGTAGAATAAGGAAACACCAGTTTCTTCTTTTTCATCTCTTCTTAGTTGTATTGGAATAGTCAAATTCTGTCTAACAAAACTCCATAGCCAATCTCTATAGGTCTACCAGTTTATCTGTAGGTTCCCAGTTAAAATGTTCTATGATTCTAGAATCACAAGAAAAGTGATACAAGAAATAATTTCTATTTGATTCAAATGAATCAAAGATTTACATGGTAAGATTTGGATAACTACTAGAAGTGGAATAAAATAACGTATATTTAATAAGCAAAGAGAGGTTAAGAAAGAGAATAATAATAATAAATGATTAATTCCCCCAAAAAAGAGAATAAAAGAAGCAGACCAAATAAAAAAGTAGTAAGTTGATAGCTATAAATCCAAATATAGCAGTACTTACATTAAATATAAATGGACTACATACTCCTGTCAGAAGGCACAAAAACCAAAGGCCACATAGATGCAACTTCTCAAGAAAAACATCCTAAATATAAGGACACAGAAAAGTTGAAATCAAAGGAATAGAAAAAAACTGCCATATGCACATTAATTGAAAATATAGTTATGCTACTACCAGACCAAGGATTCTAAGGCAGGAAGCTTACTAGAAACAAATAAGAAGTTTTTATAATGAAAACAGAGCCAAGAAAATATAATAATTTAGGGGTGCCTGGGTGGCTCAGTTGTGAAGTGTCTACCTTTCACTCAGGTCATGATCCCGAGGTCCTGAAATGGAGCGCTGTGTCAGGTTTTCCACTCAGTGGAGAGTCTGCTTCTCTCTCCCTCTCCCTATGCCCATCCTCCTGCTCATGTTCTCTTGCTCAAATAAACAAATAAAATCTTTAAGAAAGAAAATACAATAACGTAAAGTATATGTACATACAATAATGTAGTTTCAAAATACATAGAGTAAAACTGACAATTATGAGAAATACACAAATCCATAGTAATAAAAGAATTTAACACACTTCAATATCTGCTAGAACAAGTGGGTAAAAAAAAGAGTAAAGCCAAAGAATATGTATAGTACAATTTCACAAATGCAGCCAATTTACATATTATGTGTTAATATAACATGTACAATGTCTATTATTTAGATAATAGGTCCAACGGGTGTACATTAAACCTAAAATGTTATCATTTTCAATCATACAGGCACATTCTATGACCTCATATTTCTCCTTTTGGTAATGCAAGCATACTTCTATTTATGTAGCAGATGTTTTGCCCTCTGGAAGGGTTCTTCCTTGACTATTACTTCCCTTGGTTGCATCCAAAGTGGGTGTTAGGAATATGTCCTTCTTGGGGACTGACAACCTTTATAAGTTGAGTTCTTGACTGTTGAATTCCTGAGGACTGAGTCTCAGACACTCTGCAGGTTCTTTTATCCCAGACCTGTTGGTTCTCAACCAGCACAACTTAGGAGCTCCCACTTATTTGATTACAGACAGGGTTCTCCCACTTGATTTGGAGTTAACTGATTTGCTTTCTTACTCTTACCCTCATCTTTATACTAATGTTATCAAAGGGAAGGCATGAGTTGTCTCATATAACATATAAGGATATTACTGATGTACCATAAAATTGCTGACACGTGGATGATAAAAAGGTAGGCTAATTTTTGGTTGGTTTTATGATTATTTTTAAATTCTGTACTGACTGTACACTTTTATTGGCTAAACATAGGAATTACTGACCCCATCATAAAATTCCTTGGTTGCTACATCCCATTACCTCCCACTTCCACGTTATGTGGGGTTATCTCCTTATGGCAGTTAGGCTTCTGTGAGAAAGCCACATCATTAATCTGAGTTATTTTGGTCAATTGAGATATTTTGGCATTGTATAAATTTTTTTTCTTTTTAATCTGCTTTTGTTCCTCAAAATCTTTTAAAATGTTATCTCTTACTGTTTGGTGTCTAGATATAAATGACTTCACAATATTGAAAATCTCTCAATTTATGGGATATCTGTATTCTTATTACTGCTTCCAAACTTGCCAATTCTTTTCTAAACTCACCTCTTTCTTGTAACCTTGCCAAATGTAGCTACATACTGCTAACACCAGCAACTCAGGTATGCCTTTCAATCTCTTCCCCTTGGAGCAACAAGACCCTTAGGCGAGTGGCCTGCTTTCTAAGTATCCATAGGCTTACTGTGTATTTTGCTGCTGTCTAACATGAATCATCAGTTCACACTGGTTTCCTTACCACCCTTACTTTCCAGCATCTGACAAAATTCTCTTACCCTTTATTAGTCAGGCTAGGTTAGGCTTTTATGATGTAACAAACAATTTCAAGCTTTCAGAGGATTATGACAGCTAGAGTCTGTCATTTTTGTGTGTGTGTATATGTGATCATGCCTGAGAAAAGAGTGGCTGCCACCTGAAACTTTTCTCCCGAATATTATTACTTTGAGGCTATAAAAAAGAATGCAAAGCTTTGATATCTGGATATGCTATAGCTGAAATTCAGGGTGTTTTTTTTTAAACCTCTGAATACCAACAGCATAAAGGCATAATGCAAAAGCCCCAAACTTTGGCCTTGATTGTAATTTTTTTAAAAATTATTCTATTGCCTTTTTTTGTAAAAAGCACCTCAAGCTCATTTTAATGATTTAAGTAATATTTCAACGTACCAAAAAAGTTTAAAAAAGAAAAAATTACTCCAAAGCCCATCTTTTTAGAAATTCCTATAATTTGATGAATATTATTTCATATACATTTATATATCAATGCTAAAATATAATAATGTATAGATGGAAATCATTATATAAAAATGAGTTCACACTACTTGTACAATATTATGATAAAATTCATTTTCTTCTTAAACAACAAAATAAGAAAAAAAACTAGAGAAATTGCTGGATTTCATATGTATATATATATATTTCATTTGTTTTCATTACTTTCTATATGAAATCTCTAAGGGAAGAAAAGAAACATATAGAGAAAAGAAAAACAGAAAACATAAAGGAAAAAAAGGAAACATAAAGAAGTTGAAGCCATCCGTTGATAACATGTTTCTTTTTTTTTTTTTTAGATTGTAGAGTATACATTTATTTTTTTTCTTTTTTTTATTTATAAATTAATTTTTATTGGTGTTCATTTTACCAACATACAGAAAAACACCCAGTGCTCATCCCGTCAAGTGTCCGCCTCAGTGCCCGTCACCCATTCCCCCCCACCCCCCCGCCCTCCTCCCCTTCCACCACCCCTAGTTCGTTTCCCCGAGTTAGGAGTCTTTATGTTCTGTCTCCCTTCCTGATATTTCCCACACATTTCTTTTCCCTTCCTTTATATTCCCTTTCACTATTATTTATATTCCCCAAATGAATGAGAACATACACTGTTTGTCCTTCTCTGATTGACTTATTTCACTCAGCATAATACCCTCCAGTTCCATCCACGTTGAAGCAAATGGTTGGTATTTGTCGTTTCTAATGGCTGAGGAATATTCCATTGTATACATAAACCACATCTTCTTTATCCATTCATCTTTCGATGGACACCGAGGCTCCTTCCACAGTTTCGCTATTGTGGACATTGCTGCTAGAAACATCAGGGTGTAGGTGTCCCGGCGTTTCATTGCATCTGAATCTTTGGGGTAAATCCCCAACAGTGCAATTGCTGGGTCGTAGGGCAGGTCTATTTTTAACTCTTTGAGGAACCTCCACACAGTTTTCCTGAGTGGCTGCACCAGTTCACATTCCCACCAACAGTGTAAGAGGGTTCCCTTTTCTCCGCATCCTCTCCAACATTTGTGGTTTCCTGCCTTGTTAATTTTCCCCATTCTCACTGGTGTGAGGTGGTATCTCATTGTGCTTTTGATTTGTATTTCCCTGATGGCAAGTGATACAGAGCATTTTCTCATGTGCATGTTGGCCATGTCCATGTCTTCCTCTGCGAGATTTCTCTTCATGTCTTTTGCCCATTTCATGATTGGGTTGTTTGTTTCTTTGCTGTTGAGTTTAATAAGTTCTTTATAGGGATCCCTGGGTGGCGCAGCGGTTTGGCGTTTGTCTTTGGCCCAGGGCGCGATCCTGGAGACTTGGGATCGAATCCCACATCAGGCTCCCGGTGCATGGAGCCTGCTTCTCCCTCTGCCTATGTCTCTGCCTCTCTCTCTCTCTGTGTGACTATCATAAATAAATAAAAATTAAAAAAATTAAAAAAAAAATAAGTTCTTTATAGATTTTGGAAACTAGCCCTTTATCTGATATATCATTTGCAAATATCTTCTCCCATTCTGTAGGTTGTCTTTTAGTTTTGTTGACTGTATCGTTTGCTGTGCAAAAGCTTCTTATCTTGATGAAGTCCCAATAGTTCATTTTTGCTTTTGTTTCTTTTGCCTTTGTGGATGTATCTTGCAAGAAGTTACTGTGTCCAAGTTCAAAAAGGGTGTTGCCTGTGTTCTCCTCTAGGATTTTGATGGAATCTTGTCTCACATTTAGATCTCTCATCCATTTTGAGTTTATCTTTGTGTATGGTGAAAGAGAGTGGTCCAGTTTCATTCTTCTGCATGTGGATGTCCAATTTTCCCAGCACCATTTATTAAAGAGACTGTCTTTCTTCCAGTGGATATTCTTTCCTCCTTTATCGAATATTAGTTGACCATACATTTCAGGGTCCACTCCTGCGTTCTCCATTCTGTTCCATTGATCTATGTGTCTGTTTTTGTGCCAGTACCACATTGTCTTGATGACCAAGCTTTGTAGTACAACCTGAAATCTGGCATTGTGATGCCTCAGCTAAGGTTTTCTTTTTTAAAATTCCCCTGGCTATTCGGGGTCTTTTCTGTTTCCACACAAATCTTAAAATAATTTGTTCTAACTCTCTGAAGAAAGTCCATGGTATTTTGATAGGGATTGCATTAAACGTGTAAATTGCCCTGGGTAACATTGACATTTTCACAATATTAATTCTGCCAATCCATGAGCATGGAATATTTTTCCATCTCTTTGTGTCTTCCTCAATTTCTTTCAGAAGTGTTCTATAGTTTTTAGGGTATAGATCCTTTACCTCTTTGGTTAGGTTTATTCCTAGGTATCTTATGCTTTTGGGTGCAATTGTAAATGGGATTGACTCCTTAATTTCTCTTTCTTCAGTCTCATTGTTAGTGTATAGAAATGCCATTGATTTCTGGGCATTGATTTTGTATCCTGCCACGCTACCAAACTGCCGTATGAGTTCTAGCAATCTTGGGGTGGAGGCTTTTGGGTTTTCTATGTAGAGTATCATGTCATCGGCAGAGAGGGAGAGTTTGACTTCTTCTTTGCCAATTTGAATGCCTTTGATGTCTTTTTGTTGTCTGATTGCTGAGGCGAGGACTTCCAGTACTATGTTGAATAGCAGTGGTGAGAGTGGACATCCCTGTCTTATTCCAGATCTTAGGGGAAAGGCTCCCAGTGC
Organism: Vulpes lagopus; assembly: GCF_018345385.1. Classification (NCBI taxonomy): domain Eukaryota; kingdom Metazoa; phylum Chordata; class Mammalia; order Carnivora; family Canidae; genus Vulpes; species Vulpes lagopus. The sequence goes on along the minus strand of NC_054827.1, from coordinate 103,846,855 downwards.
TTCCCCATTGAGAATGATATTTGCTGTGAGCTTTTCGTAGATGGCTTTTAAGATGTCGAGGAAAGTTCCCTCTATCCCAACACTCTGAAGAGTTTTGATCAAGAATGGATGCTGTATTTTGTCAAATGCTTTCTCTGCATCTAATGAGAGGATCATATGGTTCTTGGTTTTTCTCTCGCTGATATGATGAATTACATTGATGGTTTTAAGAGTGTTGAACCAGCCTTGTGTCCCGGGGATAAATCCTACTTGGTCATGGTGAATAATTTTCTTAATGTGTTGTTGGATCCTATTGGCTAGTATCTTGTTGAGAATTTTTGCATCCATGTTCATCAGGGATATTGGTCTGTAATTCTCCTTTTCGGTGGGGTCTTTGTCTGGTTTCGGAATTAAGGTGATGCTGGCCTCATAGAACGAATTTGGAAGTACTCCATCTCTTTCTATCTTTCCAAACAGCTTTAGTAGAATAGGTATGATTTCTTCTTTAAACGTTTGATAGAATTCCCCTAGGAAGCCATCTGGCCCTGGACTCTTGTGTCTTGGGAGGTTTTTGATGACTGCTTCAATTTCCTCCCCGGTTATTGGCCTGTTCAGGTTTTCTAATTCTTCCTGCTCCAGTTTTGGTAGTTTGTGGCTTCCCAGGAATGCGTCCATTTCTTCTAGATTTCCTAATTTATTGGCGTACAGCTGTTCATAATATGTTTTTAAAATCGTTTGTATTTCCTTGGTGTTGGTAGTGATCTCTCCTTTCTCATTCATGATTTTATTAATTTGAGTCTTCTCTCTCTTCTTTTTAATAAGGTTGGCTAATGGTTTATCTATCTTATTAATTCTTTCAAAGAACCAACTCCTGGTTCTGTTGATCTGTTCCACAGTTCTTTTGGTCTCGATTTCATTTACTTCTGCTCGAATTTTAATTAACTGTCTTCTTCTGCTGGGGGTGGGGTCCATTTGCTGCTTTTTCTCTAGTTCCTTTATGTGTAAGGTGAGCTTTTGTATTTGAGTTCTTTCCAGTTTTTGAATGGATGCTTGTATTGCGATGTATTTCCCCCTTAGGACTGCTTTTGCTGCATCCCAAAGATTTTGAATGGTTGTATCTTCATTCTCATTAGTTTCCATGAATCTTTTTAAATATTCCTTGATTTCCTGGTTGACCCTTTCATCTTTTAGCAGGATGGTCCTTAACCTCCACGTGTTTGTGGTCGTTCCAAACTTCTTGTTGTGATTAAGTTCTAATTTCAAGGCATTATGGTCTGAGAATATACAGGGGACTATCCCGATCTTTCGGTATCAGTTCAGACCCGATTTGTGACCCAGTATGTGGTCTATTCTGGAGAAAGTTCCATGTGCACTTGAGAAGAATGTGTATTCAGTTGAGTTTGGATGTAAAGTTCTGTAGATATCTGTGAAATCCATCTGGTCCAGTGTATCATTTAAAGCCCTCGTTTCTTTGGAGATGTTGTGCTTAGAAAACCTATCAAGGGTAGAAAGAGGTAGATTGAAGTCACCAAGAAAAGTGTATTATTATCAAAGTATTTCTTCAGTTTGGTTATTAATTGGTTTAAATACTTGGCAGCTCCCACATTCGGGGCATATATATTGAGGATTGTTAAGTCCTCTTGTTGGATAGGTCCTTTGAGTATGAGATAGTGTCCCTCTTCATCTCTCACTATAGTCTTTGGGGTAAATTTTAATTTATCTGATATGAGGATGGCTACCCCTGCTTCCTTTTGAGGACCATTTCAATGGTAAATGGTTCTCCAACCTTTTATTTTCAGGTTGTAGGTGTCCTTCTGTCTAAAATGGGTCTCTTGTAGACAGCAAATAGATGGGTCCTGCTTTTTTATCCAGTCTGAAACCCTGCGCCTTTTGATGGGGTCATTAAGCCCGTTCACGTTCAGAGTTACTATTGACAGATATGAGTTTAGTGTCATCATGATATCTATTCAGTCCTTGTTTTTGTGGATTGTTCCACTGAACTTCTTCTTAAAGGGGAATTTTAAGAGTCCCCCTTAAAATTTCTTGCAGAGCTGGTTTGGAGGTCACATATTCTTTCAGTTCCTGCCTGTCTTGGAAGGTATTTATCTCTCCTTCCATTTTGAATGAGAGCCTTGCTGGATAAAGTATTCTTGGTTACATGGTCTTCTCATTTAGGGCCCTGAATATATCCTGCCAGCCCTTTCTGGCCCGCCAGGTCTCTGTGGAGAGGTCTGCTGTTACCCTCCCCATAAAAGTCAGGGACTTTTTTTCTCTTGCTGCTTTAAGGATCTTCTCCTTATCTTTGGAATTTGCAAGCTTCACTATTAAATGTCAAGGTGTTAAACGGTTTTTATTGATTTTAGGGGGGGATCTCTCTATTTCCTGGATCTGAACGCCTGTTTCCCTTCCCAGATTCGGAAAGTTTTCAGCTAGGATTTGTTCAAATACATATTCTGGCCCTTTGTCCCTTTCGGCACCCTCGGGAACCCCAATTAAACGTAGGTTTCTCTTCCTCAGGCTGTCATGTATTTCCCTTAATCTATCCTCATGGTCTTTTAATTGTCTGTCTCTTTTTTCCTCAGTTTCCCTCTTTGCCATCAACTTGTCTTCTATGTCACTCACTCGTTCTTCCACCTCGTTAAGCCTCGTCCTTAGGACTTCTAGCTTGGATTGCATCTCATTTAATTGATTTTTAATTTCTGCCTGATTGGATCTAAATTCTGCAGTCATGAAGTCTCTTGAGTCCTTTATAGTCTTTTCTAGAGCCACCAGTAGCTGTATAATAGTGCTTCTGAATTGGCTTTCTGACATTGAATTGTAATCCAGATTTTGTAACTCTGTGGACTGTTTCTGATTCTTTCTTTTGAGGTGAGGTTTTCCTTCTAGTCATTTTGCTCAGTGCAGAGTGGCCAAAAACAAGTTGTATTGGGAAAAGGAGAAAAAGAGAGAGAAGGAAAGAAAAGAGAAAAAGAAAAAAGAAAGAAGAAAAAAAGGGGAAAAAGAGAAGAAAAAGAAAGAAAAAGAAAGAGGAGAAAAAAGGGGTGGGTTGGGGGAAGCAATCAGAAATCAAAAAGAAAGAAAGAAAAAAAAAGCACAAAACTAAACAAAAACAAAAAAAACAAAAACAAAAAAAACACGGGGGAGTATCTTCCGATTCTGTATACTTTAAGTCCCTTGACTTCCCCTGGAACTGGTCCGTCTCGCTGGTCTTCTGGGGGAGGGGCCTGCTGTCCTGATTCTCAGGTGTTAGCCCTTGGGGGAGCTGCTCTGCCCCTGCCTGATGCAGGGCTCAGGGGGGGTTGTTTACCTCTTGAGGCCCCGGGAGGAAGCCACAGTGGCGGGGGCAGCTCTGGAGCCCTGGAGTCAGCTCCCGCAGTAACTCCGGGGCTCTCCGTCTGCAGGGCCTGGGGGCTCCCGGGCGGGGCCGCTGATCTGCTCAGCTCGGGGCAGGAGCGTCCTCGCTGTCCTGGGCCCTCCCGGCCTCTGCCTGTCCCGGGGGAGGCCGGATCCTGGGCTGTGTCCCGGCGCCCGGTGCTCCGGAGCCTGCGCTGTTGGATTCGCGCTCCCGCCCCGCAGCCCCCTCCGCGGAGCCGCCGCCCGAGCCCCTCCGAGCTGCTCCGGGTCCTGCCGTGCGCGCTGCAGCCCTTAGGGAGCTCGGGGCGCACTCTCCTGCGCGCAGCAGGTGCCTGTTAGTGTCCCCGGGAGCCCGAGGGCATCCCCGCCCCCCTGGATCCTGCTCTAACTCCCTGCGAGCCCCTTTCCACCCGGGAAGGTCGGTGCAGCTCCTGCTCCTCCGGGACGGGGCTCTCCTGTCCTGGGGACACTCGCCCCAGCCTCAGCCCGGCTCCTCGCGGGGCCCCTCCCCCTTGGAGGCCTTTTGTTACCTTATTTCTTTTTCCCCGTCTTCCTACCTTGATAGAAGCGCGAACTCTTCTCACTGTAGCATTCCAGCTGGTCTTTCTTTAAATCTCAGGCCGAATTCGTAGGTTTTCAGGATGATTTGAAGGTTATCTAGGTAATTTGGTGGGGACAGGTGATTTGGGGACCCTACTCTTCCGCCGTATTGCCCCTCCTCCTGATAACATATTTCAATTTTAGATGAAGGAAATTGACTCCCTACTTTGAAAGAAAGAAAAAATGTACCTTAATATATATTTTTAAAATTTTTCATCCTTCTTCTCCCACTTTTACAAGTTCAAGAATTCTTCTATTTTCAAGATGTGCAATAGTTAGATTCTGTGTGATAGCCATACTATTCACATAATTCTTAATATAATCATGAATTCACTTATGATCACAAATTTTATGTTGTGTTTAGCTGGGTTTTATCACCATGTAGATTTGGTCTGGGTGTCAGTGAAGTCTTTTAGGGGCTGCTTACTTGAGCTTTTACATAATTACACATGTCCTTATGCTCAGAGGACAATTTAGCCAAATAAACTTTTTCAAAGGTAATTTTTCTTTTATCGGGGTTCTTTTAGGCATTGTTCACTATCTGGGCCTAAGAATGGCATCAGTCCCTTGATCACGACTATCAGTACTTTTTCATTTATTCCTTGGTTTTCAATGTCAAGTAATTTTTTTTAGAAGAATTAATGGTATGATATTTCTGTAGCTTGTTCACCTGACTGATACTTTTACTTTTGGAAGACAATTATGTTTTATATTTGAAAGTCAAATTCATTCTTGGGTATAAAATTTGGAGGCCCAAATTTCCCTCTTTCAAGATTTTGTAGACATTGGGCCATTATTTGCTGGCATTGAATATATATGCTTATATACATATGTACACATATATACACATGTGTATGTAAATGTACATGCATATAAATTCAAATAAATGTATACATATGTTGGGTTATGTATGTGTATAAAATATATGGAACTATTCTGATCGTTTTTCTCCTTTTGTAAGTTACTTGCTTTCTTTGCCTGGGTGTTTGAATATTTCTTTCTTAATCATTCAGGTTCAATATTTAATCAGGCTCTGTCTCTGAGCTAGTAATTTTGTACCATTTTTTCCTTAGGTTTATTCTAATTTTTTCCTTAGGTTCATGGAAATCTTATTTCATGTCAGGAGTCACACCCTTAGAGGATTACAAAGGGCTAGTGCATAGCAGGAATACCTAAAGTGGGCATGGTTACTTCAAGAGCAATGTTGGTGTCCATGGGGAACCAGATCATGGATGATTTGTATTAAAACATCTAGACATAATTTTTAAAAACACAGAAAGCACAGATCAAAACTTACATCTTCCCAGTTTGGGATTCTTGGCTTATGACTTTTTATAATTTTTATGTTCTATTTTATTAGTTTTCTTTTCCTAGGTTGGGGACCATAATAATCAACCTATGTTACACTGCATTTTTTCCCCATCTTCTTTAGGGATTGTCTTCTTTCTTTATATATTTTTAAATTTTATTTTTAATCATTATCATTTTTCTTTTGAGAGAGAGAGCGAAAGAGAGAGAGCATGTGTGTGAGCTGGATGGGGGGCAGAGGGAGAGGGAGAGAGAGAATCTCAAGCAGATTCCACACCAGTGAAGAGCCCATCTGGGGCTCAGTCTTACAACCCTGAGATCATAACCTGGGCCAAAATAAAAAGTCAGATGCTTAACTGAGTGAGCCACCCAGATGTCCCCTTTCTTTGTATCCTTTTACCTTCTGCGTTAATTGCTTGTTTTCTCAAACATCCTGTTATGTCCTTCATTCACCATTGTCTGTTCTCCACCTTTCTTTCTAAAACGTATTTATTAATGGTGTGATTTTAGTCGTCAGTTACTCTTGGTTAATATACTATTTTTTATTAAGAGTTTTATATTATTTAAGATTTGAGCTCTAATTTGATTGAATTTTTATCATTGTCATCTTTTTATTGCATGAAACAGTAATGGAGAATTGTTCATGGTGCCTTCTGCCAACATTTTTAATAGACCAAGTTCTTCACTTGTCTGTTAAGTATAATTTCTCTTTTCTTTTTTGAGGATAGAAAGCTTGCATATTTTCTACAGGATTTATTTTTATCATATCTTTGGATGACTCTCTGTCTGGATTTCTGCTTGCTCTGATATAGTGTGGATAAATTTTCCTTGACTCACACCTAACTTTCTCTGAGTCATGTTTATTTTCTCTGAGCTAATTTTTCCAGAGGCTAATGAAGATGGGCTCAGGAAAATGGAGAGGCTGCCTCCTCCTAACTAAAGCAGAGTCCTGGCTTTATTTTTGGAAACAGGCTCTGCACTCCCTCTGAATTTTCGTGGTCTTCCCGTGCCAGGAAAGGTGGACTAAGACCCAGGTATCTTTCCCAGGACAGTGTGGAGCCTTGCATCTGTGGATTTATTAGAGTTGGTCTCAGCTGTTCACTTGCTCCAGTTGACTCATCCTTCCCAAGAAACTGTTTTCTCTTTGCAAGCAAATGGAATGGGTGGGGAAGGACATGCTCACAGTCCATAGTCTCTTTGATTTTAGCTTATGTCTAGAATTACAAAAGTCAAAAATACTATATTTTGTTAGTGCTTCCAAGAGACAGGTTGGAGGTAGTATGTCACACCCATCTTTCTCAAATTGCACTAGAATCTTCTGCTGCTTCTCATCACCTTTTGAGACTTTGATATCAATATATGCTCCTTTCCTGCTATGGTTGCTTTTGGTAATAATAATAATAATAATAATAATAATAATAATAATAATAATAAATTAAGATGGAAAAAAAGCAGTCATCCTTCTTAGTGTTGCTATCTGTTCTTGGAAATTCTATCTCTGCATTTACTCAATGGAAAGGAAATTGATCTTGTGGGAGGACATGTTTCAACATGTCTCAGGGTTGGAGACAATGGAAGCATTTATGATTACTGCAAAATAGTTCCTTGGTTACTAATTTGCAGATCCCACAGAAATGGATGGATAAAACTGAAGAATGAAGTATAGACTAGCCCAATAGTTCTGGCGTAATATATTGGCTTCTCTGGTCAAATTATCTGAATAAGATATACCCTGGGAAAAGACTCTGCACCTGAGAAATTATCATGATTTACAACGAATAGGCCTGAGATTGACACGCATTGGGGCCGGAATGCAGGTCTGGGACATCAGAAAGGAGAGCCTAGAATGATGAGAAGACATGCACTTTGAAGGACTGGATACGATGGATACCTTATGAGGCCAAAATATTCCAGGTTGTTCATCTCCCTCTGAAAGCACTAAAAAATGAATGAGCCTGGAGGACAAAACTATTAGGAAGATGATCGGTGCAAATGCTACCAGGTTGGGAGACGTTATATTGAAGCCCCAAATTGTAATGTGTCAGTGGGTCTGCAGATGTGCAGATGTTTAATAAGCCTGACTGTAGTGGGACGTTTTCCGACTGTCTTCTGATTTTCTAGTAAAATCATATGACTTTACTAGAAAATCAGATCAAATATATATATATATATATATATATATATACTTATATAATTTTTTTTCCCTAGATGAAACCTAGGAATAGCATCAAATCCTTACTGGCAGGAGCAAAGTATAAATGAACATGCATTATAATATCTTAATGATGTCATTTTCTATAATATATTTTTAGGAATCAAATCTTCTAACTTCAGGTTAGTAGCAGTGCATTTGAGTATTAGCTAGGTAGCTAGACACTTTGTCACCGCTTCCAATGGCTAATCATTTGGAATATACATTGTGTTGCTTCTGGTGATCTTTTTCAAAAGATGAAATTTGGACTCAAATTGGAAAAAGTTGTTAGTAAAATGTCATTTAATCTTGGTGGTGGGGCAATGAGGCAGAACGTTTTGCATGTTTGCAAAATAAGCTTCATTTTGATGCATTTGGCTTTACTGATTATATTAATTAACTTAACAGCAAGTGTGAAGATTATTTATGATGCATTAAAAATGATTGGTCCTTAATTGCTTCTCTGGTAGAACAAGGGACTTGAATTTCAGTGTAAGATTTGTAAAAAATTTAGCTTGTTGGTATGTAAATTCAAATTTTAGAAATGGTCCTTTGAAAACAAATGAAATCTCATGATGAGATATAATTATGCATAATATTTCCCTCAGAAAGCAGAATTTAAAGGTTTTATCTAAACCAGACCTTTTTTTTCTAGTTACCGCTTATATGACATCTCTATTTTGTTTCTTTAAAAAAGATAATCATGTATGTATTTTAAGGTATTCTTTTATTATTTAGTAAAAATATACCAAAGTATGTATTTTTATTATGTATAATATTTAAGACCTAAGCATCATGGGAAATAAAAAAGTCACATGTTAAGTTATTGGTTTCTAAGATTTTTCTTTATTTAGAATAGCCTGTTAATTTTATTTCAAAACTTTTATATTTTCCTTGTGTTTTCAGTTTAAACTTGATTCTAATGTCTTTGCAGTTTTTTCTCTTTCTATACAAATTGAGGCCTGAAAACTGTTCTCTGAAACATGTTTTTTTTTGTTGTGTTTTGTTTTTCTGTTTGGGTATTTATGTGCCATGGGCAAGAGTGAATTTCAGGATCAAAGTTTAGGTGGATTCTTCAAGTTCATTAACCCCAATGGAACTTGCATTACTTGTTACCAATAGTCAATTTGTCACACAAGCAAATGTGCAAATATCCAGCAAGGAATAAGCAAAGAGTGTATAATATTAAGCACATGGCATGTAAAATGTAGCTGACTAGTAAAGACCAGATTAATAACTTAGAGTAGTCTTTTAAACAGCACATGTAATATGTTTTTTTTTTCTCTTCTAAAGATTTTCCTTCTCTTGGTAGGAGGCAGTTGTATAGTAGATCAAAAGTTAGTGGGAGCAGTGGAGTAATCTACATATCTTAACCAATATAGCTACTTCAGGCCATAATTATTATAGCTACGCAGAAGAGGTTCACACCTATGTTTTTTGGTCCTTAATGCATCTAAAATAGAGTCTGAGGCTGCATAGTATCTATGAATGCATGTGTAATGTCTGTTTGATAAGTGTCTTCTCACACCCTCAGGACTTTTATTGGCAATTTGCATTTCACAATGAGAGAAATCAGCTGGAGAGGGTTTATTGTTTTGTATAATAGAGAGGAGTGTGAAAATATTCCAGTTCTGCAGATGGCACTTCTCGTTAGCCTTGAACATATACATGTGCAAGGATTGTTTTATCTTAACTAATACAGCCACCAAAAAGGCTATTTTTAGAGGTGAATTCACAGTTTGGTTGGATTGCAATAATTAGTTGAATTTCTTTAAAGATAGACGAAGTACTTTTTTGAACCCTTGGCTGTAGAGTGACTTCATGATACTCGGAAGGACATTTTCCTTTGCATAGCTATCTTTTAAACAGTGGATTATAATATGTCTATAATGCAGTCAGCCTGATTTTTAAATAACTCAAAAGGCAAATCAAGGAGTGTAGAGCTGGTGCTGCTATGTATGATCTTCTCACTTGTGGCAATAATGTACAGATGAAAATATGTGTGTATGTGAGCCAAAAAAAGCGGGTAATAAAACAAAAACCTATAAAAAGAATCTCTGAAAGCAAACCACATGCACTGGAAAATGCATATCAACGGGTAACAAGTTCTTGTCAGAAAACGTCAAGATCTTCACAATTCAATAACTTAGCTTGAGTCATATATATCACTTCACCTTCAAGTCAAATATGGACTTCTAAGCTTGGTACAGAGATAAATGAAAAATGATTCCTATCGATTAGGAGTACTGCTACTCAATTTAAATAATTATCTATATTTATATTTTCATGGAGAAACAATGACACATCTCAGTAGTTCTCAAAATTTGGAGCTCCCTATCCCTTTCATTCTTAAAATGAGGCTTCTAGAGGACTTTTGTTTGTGAGGATTGTGTCTATTCCTATCTACTGCATTAGAAATGAAAACTCATTCTTTTAAAATGTTTATTAGATATTTTAAAAATAACTATCACAAACCCACTACATGCTAACATACGTAATACTTTTTAATGGGAAAATAAAAAATAGCAAAAAGGGTAGCAGTGATTTTCATTTTTGCAAATCTTTTAAGTGTCCGGCTTAATAAAACACAACTGGATTTCATATCTGTTTTTTCCCTTTTTTTTTTTTGCTATATATTTTATTAGAGTTTGATTTGCCAACATATAGCATAACACCCAGTGCTCATCCCATCAAGTGCCTGATCATATCTGTTTTTGAAATCAGTCTGTTGTGATGTTCTTTTCACTGAAGTATTCAAAGAACAGCTAGCTTTTATATTGACCTTTTAGTTGGAAAAAGAAGAGATGTTTTAACAGCCCTTTTAGATCATTGTAGGTATTCTTTGATATTACACCAAAACTCAACAAATGGCAGTTTGCCTTTTAAATCTATTAAAAGATTAATTGAAAGTAGATTCTTAAATCATATTAGTAAACTCTGTTACATTAAACTTATTTGTTATATCTTGTACATTGTTTGGGTATTTTAACCATACATGATCTTATATCATGCATTGGCCATTTGCAAAATGTTACCTTGCTAAATTATGTAGGTATTTCAAATGTTGACATAATTTATCATACAAAAAAGAACACACCACATGATCATTAAGATTACTGTTGGATGGATTTCAGAAATGCCTTTATATTTTGGGAAGCTATTATACTTAATTTATAGAGGTGGATACAAATTTTCCACGACTCTTATATTTGCCTGAGAGCTCAATTTGTCTGTGTTAATACAAATGGTCAGTGGTTCTCTTGAAGGGATAAATTCACCCAATTCATTTCTGAGACATTTTCTG